>NC_082683.1:33859258-35059258 GCF_949987515.2 Delphinus delphis
AAGGAACGCAAGGCAGGGACGGGCCTGCTGGTGTCTCAGCTTGGGGCCCAGAACTTGAGATCAGACCAGGGCAAGCCATGCCCAGCAGAGCTCATCCTGCATGGCTGAGCGAGGCTTCGAGAAGCCTGGGTCAGAAGCACAGCCAGGATCCACTGCCCTGCGAAAGGGGAGGTACCTAATGGTCACAAGGCGCGGGTGGGCCCTGGCAAGTGGAGCCCAGGAACGAGGGGAGAAGGGGAGCTCTTCCCTCAGAGGAGCAGCCAGGAGGGTGAAAAGGCAAGAACAGGTGACACGAGGCTCGCCATCCCCAAGGCAGCAAGCTCTTCCAGGTAGAGTGGCATCACCTCAGCCTTTCACTAGGGCTGGGTAAGACCTCAAAAGAACACCACCTGTGGGGCTTCCCTGGTGGCGCAGTGGTTGAGAGTCCGCCTGTCGATGCAGGGGACACGGGTTCGTGCCCCGGTCCGGGAAGATCCCACATGCCGCGGAGCGGCTAGGCTCGTGAGCCATGGCCGCTGAGCCTGCGCGTCCGGAGCCTGTGCTCCGCGGCGGGAGGGGCCACAACAGTGAGAGGCCCGCGTACCGCAAAAAAAAAAAAAAAAAAAAAAAAGAACACCACCTGCAAAAAGCTCATAGGAGCCTCATCAGAAAATAAAGTCAAAAGATTTCAGGAGCCTGGACTACAGGGAGAAGGGAGGAAATGAAGGCAGAGGCTCAGCTGCGTCAGGCCTGCTGGGCTGAGTACGGGGGGAGGGGGCTGGACTCCGAAGGCCGCCGTGAGTCCTCCTGCACACCTTACTCGTTCTGTGACCTTCCCCAACTTACAGGACCACTGGGGCTCGACCCCCACTATCTCCTCATATGTGAAATGGAGACTTTATCCGCTAGAAAAAGTTGTGTGAGGATTAACACGAAAATGTAAGGCACTGAAAGAAAACGGAATTGTATTCTGTTATAAATGTAATAAATGTTTTCATGGCTCCACCACTGGATTCATCATGCTGGGACTCCCTCTCCTCTACATCCTCTGAAAGGTGACGGCAGAGACAGGAAATAGGAAAGAAAATATCCCATTTCACATTAGGCCAACATTATCATGAACCAATATCCAGGAACTGTTAGAAGAGTAAGCATGACCACAGAAGCTAGGTGGTCCAGTAAAGTTACCATGATACTTTAAGACTCAGTCACTCTGGAGAAAAGAAAAACCTGCACTTTGCCAGGATTTCATTCTTATGCCAATACTCCGGTGAGGGTAAAGCCCATTGTATGGGGCTACAAATTATGTTGAACATTTCATATTACTTCTTCAGAGAGTATGCCTATCTCAGTTGGCTAAGCACAGCCCCTAGCTATAGGAACCATTCCCTGTTGGGATTATATTTTAAAAACTTAAACACATTAATTTTGGAAGACTCCCAAAAGGCATATTTACTGTGAGCCATGCCTTTAATTCTGCACTGGGAATGCATGGAGGATCAAATCAACAAAGGGTTCCCTCCCACCTTTAGGGCCTAAACGTCTAACAGTTAGCAGCTTTAGGAGATAGGACAGAGGTGCACCTTACCTAAAATTTAAATGGAGGGAGGAGTAGGTATTTCTGGAGGTGAGTCATTCAAAGTAAAGAAATGTTTGGGGATGAAAGGATGAGGGGATGGGAATATATTTACCCCACTTGTGAGTATCCCTACATATACTTCAAAGCATACGCCTCCAAAGTAGATTTCCTCATGGTGGTATTTTATAAGCTTTCCTTGTTTGCTTGTTTTTAATTAGCAACAAACATACAGCATTGAAACTGGAGCCATATATGTCATTCATGTCAAAGGGGCTGGAAAGCTCAGGATCGACTTGAATGACAACTATTACTAAAGTTTTCAGAATGGAAATTCAAAAAGGAATTCAAAGATAACAAAATCCTCCTTACAAACAAAAGCAGTTAAAGGCGTTATTGGAACTAATTCCTTGCCTACTGTAGCGCTCAAAGTCTCTGGAAAACATGAAAGCCAGCTCTTATTTATTTTAATAAACAGCTCCAGCTAGGGTGAAAATCAGCATGGTTTTGAAAATAAATCTGATGATTCGTGTCCTTCAAGGAGAGGAATTTACTTAATGCTCAAGGTTTTATCTTGTTTGACCTACCCATCATGAAACTGGAAAACTATAATTTATGTATCCAGTGAACACAAAATTGATTAACAGGTCAGTGTAAATGTCAGCTTGGGGGAATTTAACAAATGTAGTTCCAAAAGGGTCAGTTCTTGCCCAGTACTATTTAACATTTTCATTAATTACTTGCTGACAGAATAGGTGATAGAATTGGAGGTGCATCATTAAACATGACGATTTAGAAAACAACAGTTAAAATACAAATAGGTCTTGACAAATTAGAAGACAAAGAGGGACCAGTTGGTATTCCCAGGGCTCTGCTTGGTACAAAGCAGGTGCCCAGTAAATGTTGGCTGAACCAAATAAATGCCAACAAAACAAAAGACCAGCGTGAGTGATTCCCTGAAGGAGGAAATGATACTCATTAACACCATGCATTTAAAACTCAATCTAAAATTATAGTATTTGACAAGCGCAAATACTATAAAGTAGGGAACACACTCAATAGTTCAAAACATGGTGCGCGCTGTTATCCTTTTCCTTAAGTAAAGACACGCGGATAAATAGAGCCAACCCTCCCCCAGAATGTGAATGAGAAGGAAGGAAAGGGATGAGAGAATAAAGATTAACTGTCTTAGCAGAAAACAGTAACAGCAAACAGAGGCGCAGGTAGGTGGAGAAAAAATACAGTCACACCAGGCCAAGCCCTGGAACCACAAGTTCCACACTCCTAAGCGGCTGGCTCACCCCCAAGCAGGATGGAACAGGACACCAAAGCTAAAGGGACTCACTAGGACACCATGATTCACCTCCCTCTGTGCGGACGAGTGGCTCCTGGAGGTTTTGTTCTGTTTGGGGTTGGGGGGGGCTTTATTTTTAAATAGAAAGAGAAAAAAAGAAGCGAAGTTTACTGATGATGACCACCCTCCAGAAAGGCTCAGCCCTAGACCCACCTTCCATGGGCAGTGGAAGGACTTAACAAAAATACAGACTTTGACCTGCAGAGTGGAGGATTCCAGCATAGCCAGGTAAAGAAGTAGAGGAATCAACAAAAAAATTTTTTCATACTATTTTTTTGGACCAAATAATAAGCCTGGGTAGAATTTTCCTTGGTAAAAAAAAAAAAAAAAGAACAAGCAGACAACAAATAAGGGCTCTTATTTGTTGAGCAAGAAAAAAAAATATGGGGAAGAATTTAAATAATAATGTCTAAGGAAACTTAAAAGGAATATCGCCTGAGTGGAAAAGAAAAACAAAGAGATCAAAGCTGTCAAATCAAAGTTGACATGATAGAGCTAATGAGAAATGAAGAGAAAAGCAAAACGAATTCAGAACTTAAAAATGCCTGAGAAATATCCAGGAGCAGAATTAACATTCCAGAAAAACTATGGTGAGGAGCCCAGCTTTAAAGGAGGGGAAAAAATCACCTGGAAGGCAGAGGAGATGGATAAAGAGATAAAAAAAGAAGATAAAGAGAAACCATGGAGGACAAGATAGCAGAGAAGCTTTGTTTGTTGTGAAAAAGTTCATTCACCTTTAACACAAAAATCTGATTTTGCTAATGGACAGATATGAGGGGGAAGGTCCATGCAAGCCACAGGACGGAGAATTCAGAGGTGACTCTAACTGAGAGGTCATTTCA
Organism: Delphinus delphis; assembly: GCF_949987515.2. Taxonomy (NCBI): domain Eukaryota; kingdom Metazoa; phylum Chordata; class Mammalia; order Artiodactyla; family Delphinidae; genus Delphinus; species Delphinus delphis. The sequence goes on from NC_082683.1 coordinate 33,863,010, forward strand.
TCATATAGTCATTCATTCAACAGGTGCTTACTGGTTGCCTTTTATATGCAAGCAGCCCATAGGCTCACTCACCAAACACATGACTTTCCTGCCCTCCTGGGGCACACAATCTAGTGAAGGAGCAGAGAATGAATGAATGAATGATAAAGAAAGAAATAAAACTATTACAAACTGTCACAGGTGCTACATAAGAAACAAACAAAGTGCTGAGACAGAGAACAAAAGAGAGCCTGCTTTTGACAGAGCAGCAGGGAAGGTCGGGTGGGAAGGAGCCAGCCCTGGGAAGAATGGAAAGCTAGCTACGGGCTATGAACTATGAAAAGCATGGTGAGTTCCAGAAGAGGCTGGACTGTAGTTTGATGATAGTGGCGCAAGAAAATATGCAAGAAGTAAGCAGGAGCCAGGTCACACGGAATCATGCAGGCCATAGGAAAGAACTTGGATGGCCTGCTAAATATTTCTTCTAAGTCTGAGAAATGCTGAGTTGGCCCTGCTTGTCAGGTCAGGGGGAGGGAGGGGCAATAGCCAGAAGGAGGGGATGCCATGCCATCCCACTTAGCCACCAAGAATAGTGGCTCAGAGGAGGCCTGTCTTAGATGTCTGCTCATGTCCGGTTGGCTACGGGGTCGTTTGCCTCCTGATACAGTAGGAAAACATTCAGCCCAGGGTTAACATATCAAATCTCTTCTGTGAATACAGAAGTGAGTTTAAAAAGCGATCCACACATGCTCAACTTGTCACAGACATATTCTCTCTAGTTCAAAGTTAAGATCTTGATAGAGTAGGAGGCAGCCATAGCGGATGGGAAGTCTGCTGAGCCAACACCTGGATCCCTTACCCCATTCTCGCTCTCCCTTCTCTGTCTGGGACTCTGAATAAACGTCTGTTGGACTGTTTCGTCTCTGTATCTTAATATCCTCTCTTAAGCATAACCTCTCTCATGTCCTGCTATCTGTGCCTCAGGGTCCTCATCATAAAGCCTAGGGGAGAGAGCAACCTGCTCTCTAAGGCCCCTTCAGAATAGAAAACGTAGGAAATCTCTGAGAGAGGAGAGCCCACTTATATATAAATAGCTAGTTGTTGAGTGTTCAGAAGTGGAGGACAATTTTTATGCCAGACTGAAGTCTGCTTGAGTTTTCCTTGCACAAGACACGGGATATTATTTTAACAAAAACATTATCATATTCATTTCCATAACAGCGAGTCTTCCATACATAACGTAGAAGTTCTGTATTTGTTGAACAAGCAACACAGCTCCCCTCACGTGGATACAATTTTTTTCTGTTGACGAGGAAATTTTTAGCACAAATGTATTTATTAATCACTGCCCATTTAACAAACTATTTATTAAGATATGTACTGCCATTCTGGCAGAGTATTCAATGAATACTATTCATCAGTTATACTTAAAATGTGATGTTTTTAAAAATGAGTTAGATTTGGGGAAAGAAAGAGGTTTTATTTTTTAACTAAGCAGACCTCTAAAGGGCAATAAATTATTCCAGATGCTATTTTGTACTTCCAGTATCTCTGATTTAAAAAAATAAAATCTATCTGCTCTACTATATTGAATCATGTCTAAAGGATTCTGAGTGTCTGAGATACTGTTCATTTAGTCATACATGATAGTGAAAGGAGACACTCAATAAACAAATAAATGAGTAATTCCAGAGCATTCTCTGTGGTAAAGAGTACTATGAAGAAAATAAGGTAGTTTAGAAAGTAGTGCTACCCAGGCATAGTATTTCATATCGAGTGGTTAGGGATGGCTCCACTGATGCGATATTTGAGCAGGGATCTGCGGAGGGTTAAGGAATAAGTAAGAAGGATAACTAGAGAAAGAGAAAAGGCAGTCCTTGCAAGTATTTACTGCCTTGCAAGTATTTACTTTCCCCTGTGTAGCCCCCCCCAAAAAAATCAAGCCGTAAATTTATTTTAAAACGATATTGGAGCAGGAATGACTAGGCACCTGACAAGCAAAAAAAAGAAAAATTCTCTCTGGAGAAGGGTACCTTCATCTTTGGCCTCAAAGAATTCCCACAAACTACTTTTTTTTTTTTTTTTTTTTTGTGGTACGCGGGCCTCTCACTGTTGTGGCCTCTCCCGTTGCGGAGCACAGGCTCCGGACGCGCAGGCTCAGCGGCTATGGCTCACGGGCCCAGCTGCTCCGCGGCACGTGGGATCTTCCCGGAACGGGGCATGAACCCGTGTCCCCTGCATCGGCAGGCGGACTCTCAACCACTGCGCCACCAGGGAAACCCCCACAAACTACTTTTTAAAGGACAATGTGAAACTCACAGAGAAAAAACACCCAAGCACCCTAGGAAACAACATATTATAAGCAGACAACATCAGCAGAAACACATCAGCCAAGACTAGTGTTATGGGAATTATGAAACACAAAGTATACAACAATCATGCTTACTTTGTTTAAAGAAATAAAGCATAAGCCTGACAATACCTGCAGGGAACAAGAATCTGGAAATCATGAAAGATTCGAAAAATAACCAAAGAGAATCTCCAGAATAAAAAAAAAAAAAAAAAAGCACAGAAGATCAATGTCTGGGTTTAACAACAGATTAGACATTGTTGGAGAGAGAATTAGTGAAAAAGTTCAAAGAAATTACCCAAAATATTGCAAAGAGAGACAATACCAGAGAAAATACAGAGAAGATGTTAAGATACAGAGAGGATTCAGTCCAACATACATTTATTCCAAGTCCCAGATAGAGAAGAGAGAGAGAACAGGATAAAAGCAATATTTTAAGAGAATCATTGAGAATTTTTCAGAACAAATGAAAGACGCCAATCACAGATTCAAAAGGCTCAGTGATACACAATCACAGTAAGTGAAAAGAAATCCACTTCCAGACACATCATAGTGAAACTTCATAAAACTAAAACAAAGAAAACATCTTAAAAACAGCCGGGGAAAAAAGACAGATTACTTTGAAAGACTGGCAGTTGTCTTCCCAATAGCAACAATGGGGGCCAAAGACAATGGAATGATATCTTCAATGTATTGAGAGAATACAATTGCCCATCTGGGAATGTATCCTCAACAAAAACATCTTTTTAAAATGAGAGCAAAATAAAAACATTTTCAAACAAAAACTGAGAGAATTTGCTACCAGGAGATACTCACCAAAAGAAATTCTAAAAAATGTTTTTCCAAGAAGAAGAACGGTAATCCCAGATGAAAGATCTGAGCTACAAGAAGGAAGAAGAGCTAAAAAAGTAACAAAGATGTAAACAAATCTAAATTGACACTATTTGCATAAACAGAAAAAAATGCCTTGTGAGGTTTTTTTTTTAAGGAATAAAATGCATGACAACATAATTTATAATCAGGAGGGAGGTAAATGAAATCAAAGTGTTCTGAGGTTAGTGGGTAAAGAAATTCAAGAGGGTAAAGAAATTTATTAATTAATTTTAGACTTTGATGAGTGAAGCATGTATGTTATAACTTCCAGAGGAATCACTAAATATAAATAGAGTGCATACAGTCAGAACCAGGAAGGAAAAAAGATGGAATGATATGAGATAACCAAAAAGGAGGCAAGAAAGGAAAGAAAACAAAACATAGAAATTGGCAGAAAAAACAGCAAGCCCAAATAAGAGATGTAAACCTAAATAGATCAGAGGTAACATTAAATATGAATGAACTAAATATTCCAGCTAAAAATCAAATTGTCAGACTGAATATAAAACCAAATCCAGCTGTATATATGCCATTTGCAAAAGACCTGTATAAAATATAAAGATATAGAATGTTGGAAAAGATACATAATGCAAATACCAAAAGAAAGTTGATATATATATATAGATACAGATATCACTTACATATATATATATATATATATATATACACACACACAAGCACACACACACACACACACATCATACAAAATATTTAGGCACCAAAGGCTTTATCCTAAGCAAAAGGAAGGATGGAGGTGGGTTTAATGAAAGGTGAAGAGAAATTAAGTTGAGAGAGATTATAACTGCTGGGTTACAGTTTTAGCGGTCAGAAGTCCCAAATGGATCTCGCTGAGGTGTTGGCAGGGCCGAATTTCTTTTGAAGACGCTAGGGGAGAATTCATTCCCTTGTCTTTTCCAACTTCTAGAGACTACCTGCATTCCTGGGTCCATGGCCCCTTCCACTACCTTCAAAGCCAGCAGTGTACCGTCTTCAAATCTCTCTTTAACACTCTTGTCTCCCTCTTATAAAGACACTTGTGATTACACTGGGCCCACCTGGATAATCTTCCCATCTCAAGATCCTTAACTTAATCACATCAGCAAAGCCCATTCTGCCACATAAGGTAACATATTCACAGATTCTAGGGATTAAGATGTGGATATCTACGAAGGAGCAGGGGAAGGGCATTATTCTGCCTACTACATACTGGAAGTCACACGGTGTCACTTCTGCTCTACACTGTTGATCAAAGCAACCACAGCCAGCCCTGATTCAAGAGGAAGGGGCACAGACCAGCCTCTCAATGGAAGGAGTGCCAATGACTTTGTGGCATGTTTTTAATGTCCCACCACCGTCCCTGTTGTAGCTGCTCCATGGGCAGGAAGGAGCTCCATCCCATTCTTCACTCAGCAGCATAAGCACACAAAGAGATGAACAGTCTAATGATTCCACAGACATGAGAGCGGAGGCAAAGGATACGCAGTGCAGTCGCAGTTTTGGCCCATTTTAGTGTCATATAAAACAATAAATACCTCTTCTCTTTATGCACAGTCAAGCAAATCCTACTTTATATTTATCCCTCTGAGAGAATTAGACTCGAATTGTGTAAGTTTTGAATTATGTGAGTGTTTTCAGAATGCATCCCTTGCATAAACTGTGAACACGCTGTACTCGTTTTTATTCTGTAAGGGTCCAAAACATAATGTAACATGAAGAAAGAAAACAGAGGAGATGTGAAAATTACAACCAACTTTCAGCATGAGGATTAAAGAATCACCAAATGATTAACTTCCCTCAAAATACGAGTTTCCCATGTTGTTTGAATTGAAGGAATGTTTTTTTCTGTTGAAATCAAGCATTATTAGTAAACAGCAGTTCTGAGAACTCGAAGTGGCTAAATTGTAGGCTTTGTTGGAAACAGGCCTGAATAGAACATATTAGCATAAATTGTATTTGTTATGGTTAAGCTGCAGTGTTAAATATCAAACTGTGCTAAACGATTGCTCTCCATACAGCGGCTAAATTGAACTACCTGTTATATCAGTTTAGTAAATTGTCAAAACGGGAGAAGTCAGCAATTTCAATGGATGTGTTTGTAAAATATCCTAAGGTAATCTGGCTTAACTTCAAGGAACAAAACGCCCCTTAGAGTGTTAAAAGCTTGACTATTAAAAATAAGGATTAGCAAGGGGGTAGAATATAACATTAATGTATAAAAGGAAAGTCAGGATACCATAAAAAATGAACGTTAAGACGTTCGGTTCACATTTCATGTCAAAAAAGTTTGTACTGTATCTTAATTTCCTCTAAATTAAGTATTGTGTTCAATCATTTTTGCCTCACTATGGTACCTTCAAGAGACTGGACGTTGAATTTTGCCCCATTGAACTGATCATCACTGTCTGTTTCCTTCCACTTTTGATCCTGGATATTTAGCACATTTTATGAAATAAGGAGGGGAAATTAAGCGAAAGGTATACCCTCACGACTTCATGGGTTTTGCTCAACTTTATATATTCTTTGAGAATACTGAGCGTTGCAGAGAGGCCTCTGCCTTCTACTTTAAATGGACATTTGTACACCACCTGGCAGATATATGTAACATCCTGAGAGCAAGTGGTTTGTATGTGGCTTAGTTCTGCCAAATGTGAAATTGAGCATCTATGTTAGACAGTGTTGGATGCCAAAGCTGATCACTGAAAATAAGATCATAAACCCTTATTTGAGGTCTGACCATTCAAAACGTTAGAAATATTTGAAATAATCAGGCATTAGTTAACAAATGGGTTTCTTATGTCTCCTACAGTACAAGAAGATTGCTAGAAGATAAAGCAAGCTGTCCCTAGCACTTCCCTCAGGCTATTCTGCCACTCTTATTTTGATACCATCTACATAACTGGGAATCATTTTTCTTGTTTTTAATACTTTTTTCTAATTACAAAAGCAACACACGCTCATTGTAGAAAATTTAGAAAATATAAAACAATGCAATAAAAAAGTAAAAATCCTCCATGATAATTTTTTTTAAAGTCCCTGAATTAGCTTCCCAGTCTCACCCTTTAAATCAAAAGAAATTAGAATTGGAGTAAAGGGGTAAATTAAAAAATTAACTCATAAAAGTGCCAGAGGGAGATACAGGTAAAGTTTTTATAAGTACCTCCCCGGCAGTCCCACCCAGGATCTCATCAGCAGGCCAGGTCTGCATCTCACATCAATGGGCATTCAAGCCATTACCATTAGAATCTCAAAGCCAGGAAAACTCCAGAGGGCATAATGGAGTTGAGATAAATAGAGAAAAATTATGCAACATAATGCAAGTTGAGATAAATAGAGAAAAATTAAAGAGCTGGGGGAATTCAGAGACGGAAAAGAAGGGATCTGACTAGCAGGATGAGACGGTATCAGAAAAGAAATATTTGAGTGGAACTCTGAATGATGAATAAGCTAACAAGAAGCTAAGAAGTCAAAGGGAACAGCATCCCAAGGAAAGGGAACACAATGGAAAGGACAGAGTTAGTTGTGACATCCAATAAGGATAGTGATCAAGTCGCAGAAGAAATGCCTTGGGGACCCACTCTTCAGTCATCAAGAAAGTCAAGCCAGACAGCAATTTGATCCATCCTTTTTCCCTTGTTTTCTTATGGGGCCATGTCAGGGCACTCTAGAAAATCTAGCATCTTCAAACATTTCTGAACTCTGCTAGACAGGGTTATTTTAACTGCAGTTAACAGAAACCCAAGTCAAACTAGTAAAAAATGGAAACCCGTTAACTCACATATTGAGAAGCTTAGCTACCACTTGCTAGCATAAATGAAGAGCACCGTCTTCCCCACTAGATCTAGTAGAAGAGCCTCAGGGAGGCATCTTTGTGACCCAAATGGGAAACACACCCATCCCTAAACCTCTCACCGTGACTGAGGAGATGTCATACTAGGGTTGGCCCAGCGTAGATCACATGACCACGTGAGAGCAGAAGGCAGTACACATCACCTTAATGGACAGCCCCACCAGGACCACATGAGGTGGGATAGCAGCTTCCCAAAGGAAGCAGAGGAGGATGGGAGAGTATGCTGGTCACATACAGCTTTAACCATCACAGTCTATCTCCCAGATATGTGGGGGGATTTCTTCCATCTCAAATGTGGGAATACATCTTCATAGTCCCCCAGGCTTGAGTGTGGTGTGCCTCACACGCTGGGGAGGACTGCTGGTGGGTGACAGCTCTCCTACAATATATGCTGCAGAGAGGTATACTAAAGACACATTCAAGCCAGCATCTAAACAACTCACCTGACAAAGGTTTTCACGAAATGTTCAAAATGGAAAGCTGCACTGAACTGAGCCCAGGCAGTCCAGATCCAGAGTCTGTGCTCTTAACCCCCACCCTGGAGTGCACCCACTCAAGATAAGATAAATCATAAAGTAAAAATGGAGAGCAAGGGGACAGAAAAAAAGAGACAGTGATGAATACTACACTGAAATGAAGCAATCTTCAAGAGAACAAGCAAGCAGATGTATAATAACATAATCTAGACAGAACTGTCAGCTCCAAAGCATGAAACTGTGGGCATAGCCTCAACGCTGGGTAGGACACCAGGACACACTGTCAAGAGAGGCTGGGAGCGATCTGCTTTCACTGATCCAGATTAAGGGCTCCTCCTAAACTAGTGGCATGAAAACATCCTCTCCCTCCCACAGATGCCATGCCCACAAAGGCAGCCTGGCATGTGGGGATAACCTTTCTACACAGGACCTGAGGCGGCTCATTGTCATGTTCAATAGTGTTTCTTTAATATTATGGCTTCTGTGGCCACCTATTACTAGGAGAGTCACAAGGGCTGAAAGACCAGGTTCTGGGATCAAGAATGTATTTATTGTGCACCTACTATGTGCCCAGCCCTGGGCTAGACCCTGAGGACACATAGGACAATGACCAGACAGACTCAGCCTTGCCCTCACTTTCCACCTAGCCCTGGTTCGTTTCACACTCTAGCTGAGGTTAACTAGAGTTTTTAGCATCTTTTACAAGCAGACCTGGTATCTGGACAGTATGCACCCCTACGGGCATACTGGTTGGTAAATAGTGATTTTTTTTTTTTTTTACTGTTTAGTAAATAGCCATTACCTAAGTCTCTTAACTGTCCCACCACTGCCTACCGTACCCTGGCCCCCTTCCCAGGAACCCCCAGCATGTCCCCACAATCCATTAACTACAGGGCTAACCCCGGTGAGGCAGGGGTTCTCCAGGACCACTCTCCAGCGCATGACCTGCATAAGTTCTGATTGTGGGTGCCCATGCCCCTGCTCATATGCACTAAAAGTAGCCAAATTGCAAACAGTGCCTTCCCCCACTAAGCAAGTGTTCACCTCACAGTATTCTGGTTCATTGCCAGTTCTCTTTAGAAACAGTAGGTCTTTATGTTTTTTTAAAAAAGGAAAGGCATCAGCCACACAATGTGACAATCAGCAATTGTCTGAGCGCCGCCCGTTGACGCAGAGAACGTCTTGCCAAGATGGGACCAAACTATCACCTCCACCCATGCCGTCCACCACAGCGCCTCTCAACAGACACCTTCAGAACAGGGGCCTCAGTGAGACAGACCCAGATGGCCCAGCAGCCCCGGTAACCAGAGGGGTCTGTCTCATGGCCCAGACTCCTGCCGGCTGTGTCAGTCACGAAGGGGTGGCAAGTCACATCAGTCGAGTAGTTTCACGTACTTGCTCAGATGACAGCCACACTCGCTGGGAAATCCTGCCCAGGTGCCAGGAAAGATGGAGACTGGCCCTGAGAGACGTCTGCAAAAGCAGACTCAGAGGCAGTCAGTTCCCTGTGATTACTGTGCTCTCAGTCCTGGCTGTACCTTAAAATCACCTGGTGGTGCTTTAAATATAGATGCCAGACCACAGCCGGGCACCATCAGTGTTGATCACCAATCCACTGGGATCTGCTGTGGCAGAGGGGGCTTCAGACCTGTGAACTGCCTCCATGGACCAGTCAGACCCCAAGAATTTCACTTTCCTACAGACAAGCCAGCAGCCCAAATAGAGAGTGTTCAGATGTCACTTTGCCTGCAGGTCCCCCCACACGCCCTGCCCATGTGCTCATACAGAAGATTGAGCCATGGGGCCATGAGGGGTTTCCCCCTTCTGCCTGGGGCAAGTTCTGGAGGCTAAGTGATTCTGGCACTTTGCCCACACATGGTGGCTGGACAGTGAAAACAAGAAAGACATTTGTTAACAATCCTAAGATGAGACTGCAAAATTTTTATATCACAAATTATTTATCCATCCTAATGTTTATGGAAATCTGGGTGGCTTCCAGTTTGGAGCTATTAAAAATATTCTTGTACTTATATCTTGTGGAACAGATGTCCACACTTCTGTTGGATATGTGTCTAGGGATGTGACTGCTTGGTCACAGAATAATATGCATATATTAAGCTTTGGTAGATACTGCCAAAGGGTTTTTCAAAATGGTTGTACCAATTTATGCTCCCACCAATGGTATATGAGAGTTCCACTTGTTCTACATCTTTGTCAACACTCGCTATTGTCTTTTTAAAATTTTAAACTTCAGTGGGTACGTGGGTATTTGAAATTCCTGATGACTAATGCCATTGAGCACCTTTTCTTAATGTTTATTGGCCATTGGGATAGCCCTTATTGTGAAATTCCTGTTCAATGATTTTGTCCATTTTTCCACTGTGTTTTCCATCTTTCTTTATTGATTTGTAGGAGTTCTTTATCTATCCTTGATGTGAATCCTTCGTCAACTGTATTACAATTATCTTCTCCTACTCTGTAGACTGCCTTTTCATTCTCTTAATGGTGTCTTTTAATGAACAGTTCTTATTCTTAATGAAGTCAATATTTTCTATCATGGTTAGTACATTTTGTGTCCTGTTTACTTATCTTTGCTTACCCTAAGGTCATAAAGATGTTTTCCTGTGCCTTTCATATTTAGATCTGTAATTAATCTGGATTGTCATTGTACAGATCAACTATATATATATATATATATATATATATATATGCACTTAAGTGTCACCTTTGTCAAAAACCAGGTGACCATTTGTGTGTCAGTCTATCTCTGAACTATATTCTGTTACAATGGTCTATATGTCTTTTCTAGTGCCAAATACTGCCTTAATTACTATGGCTTTATAATAGATCTTGATACCTAGCAGTGTAATTACTCCAATTTTGTTCTCCTTCAAGATTGCCTTGGCTGTTTTTATATAAATTTTAGAATCAACTTGTCAATTTCTGTAAGAAAAAAATGTGGCTGTTTTTTAAAATTAGGATTGCACCAAACCGATAGATCAGCATGGAGAGAGTTGACATCTTTAAAATACTGACTTTATAATCTGTGAACATGGTATAACCCTCCATTTATCTAGGTTTTCTTTATCTCAATAATGCTTATAGTTCCATCTAGAGCTCTTACATATCTTTTATTACCTTTATTTCAGACTATTTTATGGTTTTGATGCCATTGTAAATGCTATTTTTAAGCTCAATTTTTATTTATTTGAGGTTCGCGTATAGAAATATAATTGATTTTTAAAATATTATCCTGTGTCAGTGGCCTTGATAAAGGTCTATAGATTCTTTTGGATTATCTAAATACATAATTATTATATTACTTGCAAATAATGATGGTCTTTATTTCTTCCTTTTCAATATTTGTGCCTTTTCATTCCTTTTTTTTTTTTTTTTTTTTTCGGTACGCGGGCCTCTCACTGTTGTGACCTCTCCCGTTGCGGAGCACAGGCTCCGGACGCACAGGCTCAGCGGCCATGGCTCACGGGCCCAGCCGCTCCACGGCATGTGGGATCTTCCCTAACCGGGGCACGAACTCGTGTCCCCTGCATCGGCAGGCGGACCCCCAACCGCTGCGCCACCAGGGAAGCCCATCATTCTTTTTCTTGTTTTATTTTACTGGCTAGGCCCTCCAGTAAAATGTTGAATAGAATCGGTGGACAGCAGGCTTTCTTGTAACATTCCTGGTCCCATCACTAAGGATGATATTTGCCACAAGGTTTTAGTAGATACTCTTTACCAGAATAAGGAATTCCTGTCTATTGTTAGTTTGTTAAGAGATTTTTATCATGGCTGAGGAGATTGCAAATTTTAATAGTGTCATTCATTATTGCCTTCCAGGGATTTGGGTTTTTTTAATTTTCTTAACTGCTAACTAATATTTTAACTTTTTTAGTATTTGTGACCTATATAGAAATTAAGATTTAAAAGTTGGTTTCTAAATAGACTTACAGATATAGAGAACAAATTAGCCCTTACCAGTGGGGAGAGGGAAAAGGGGAGAGGCAAGATAGAGATAGGCTATCAAGAAGTACAAACTACGGGACTTCCCTGGTGATGCAGTGGATAGGACTCTGTACTCCCAGTGCAGCGGGCCTGGGTTCAATCCCTGGTCAGGGAACTGGATCCCGCATGCATGTCACAACTAAGAGTTCACATGCCACAACTAAGGGGCCCAGGAGCTGCAACTAAGGAGCCCTCTTGCCACAACTAAGACCTGGTGCAACCAAATAAATGAATAAATAAATATTTTTAAAAAAAGAAGGACAAACTACTATGTATAAAATAAGCAAGCTACAAGGATATATTGTACAGCACAGGAATTATAGCCAATATTTTATAATAACTATAAATGGAGTATAACTTTTAAAATTGTAAATCACATGTCATACACCTGAAACATATAATATTGTACATCAACTATACCTCAATAAAAAAGTTGGCTTCTCAAAGATAATATCATGCAAAAGGGGAGAAAAAATCATAGTCTAAATGAGTCCTCATTGTCTTCTGAGCCCCTGCAAAGTACCCTGTGCTTAATTCAGCAGAGAGGTCCTTGTCCACACACCCTGAGGCCACTGGATCCAGAGAGAGGGCCATGGCGACGGAAGAGAAATCGCTTTGGGAAGCAAGTCTTTCAGGCACTCCTTCCTGGCACAGATCCTGAAATCTTGCCCCTCCCCTGAGGCGGCCCAGATTGGCAGGGAACCAAGCCATAGTGCCTCAGAACCTCCCAAGGTCTCCTTTCTAAAGAAGGATCATGTCTCTTGCTTTGCTGACAAGGAAACTAAGGTGCAGGGAGGTTAAAGGGACCAATTCAATGAGCAAACGTCTCCTTAGGGCAAAAAATGTCACTATCAGTATCTCAAGGGCACAGTAAAGAGAAAAGCCTCCGACATGCATTGGGCAGACATAAACTTGAGATTTCAGTTAAATTAAGCTGCTGTTAAATGTGCAGTTTTTCCACCTTTTAACAGCTTTGTTTAACCTATACATTCTGATTGAGGGGATGCACTGGCCTCAAGCTGTGTCCCCCGGACCCCCGACACACACACAAAGTTGTTGCAAATAAAGTTCCTGAATTCTCTAAAAAAAAAAAACAGAACAGTGTAGTTTTTCTATCTCACAAATCTTGCCACCAAAAAAAAAAAAAAAAAGGAACAAATCAATGCAAATATCCCGGGTTAGGTACTAAATCTGGGCAAAGTGACGAGGCATCTTGTGCGGCAGGTCTTCCCTCCACACTGTCACTGCTGAGGAGGCCAGTCGTTGGATAGAGCCTGGCTGCCTCTCCCAGCAGGAAGACCTCCTTCACAGAGAGGATGACAGCAGGTGAGGGAGCAGGCCCCAGGCGGAACTGAGGAGGAAAGGAGAGGAAAGCAAACCAAGGAAATGAATCAGAGGGCCAAGGGAGAAACCTAGAAGCACATGAGCTCCAAACAGGCGGAGTCCAAAGTGCATTCCAGGGCTAAAAATGTGGCAAAGATAAAGCAGGGACTTGGGAGTTCCAGTTTTCTGTCAAAACCAAAATGTGCCCCTCCCCCAATTAGAAAGCAACCCTTAGGTAGGTTTGCATCTCCTGGCTCTAGAAACAAGGAAGAGAGGGGAGCTTAATTTTCATTACTTTTACATACCAGCAACTCTTCCAAAACTTAAGTATGTGACTTGGGCAAAAGCCGTAACCTCTCTGCATCCTGACTGCCTCATTAGGAAAAACGGGGTTTAAAATGGTAAAAATGGTTGCCCAAAAGGCAAAGAGTTGGACCAGATGACCGCTCGAGCTTCACAACATATGACTGTACAAACTACTGAGGAATAGACTCTATTTATGTAAAAGATAGATCCCTAAACAAATTGTCAATAAACTATACCTAAAACGTACCACAGACTTCACTCTTAGAGAAATCCCATTTTCCGTGGAGCAGTGGTTCTCTTAGTGATCAAAGAAGCAGCATCGGCCTCAACCAGGAACTTAGAAAGGAAAATTCTGGAGCCGCCACCCCAGACCAACTGGCTCAGAAACCCTAGGGGTACAGCCCAGCAGTCTGTTTCCCGATGTGCTACTACAGCAACTCATTTAGTAAACATTATAGCTCCTAATATTTGCTTCAAATATTAGCTTTATCTGTAAGCATTCCTGTCACACAGTTCTAGAGACTTTGCTTCAAACAGTATGTGTATCAGCGAAGAAGAGAAACCTCCCCTGCAACAGGCCTCCTTGCTGTCCTGGATGCGCCCACCCTAGGGCCTTTGTCCTGGCCATTCTCTCTGCCTGGAGCACTGTCCCCTCCACCCATCGCCCTACAGGACTTGGCTCCAATGTCACCTTCTCAATGAGGCCTACCCTGTACCTCTGATTCCCCTTACCCTGCTCTACTCTTCCCAGAGTTTTTATCTCCTTCTAAAGAACAAATAATTTCCTTATTACTATATAGGGTTTTCTGAATGTCTCCCTCCAGTAGGAAGTAAGTTACATGACTATAATTTGTTTTGTCCACTAAGAGAGCCTGGAATAGTGTCCGACACATAGTAGACCCTCATATATATTTGCTGAATGATTAAATGAGTCAGGCAAACAAACGTTTGGGGGTGCACAGCTTCCCTTTATTTTGTAAAGACTCGAGTGAGGGGCTACCTTTATGAACGCAAGAGAAGTTTCCATTTCTCATGGAAGGCTGGAGGACTGGTGCCCTAGCACCTCACCTAAGGTCCCAGTGCCACAGTGCATCCTTCTGAAGATCATCCTTCTGATGGTGTTGTTTTGCAATCAACATTTAAGAAAGAGTGAACTGTTAGAAGCACACTATGAATCAGTAGTGAAGGTGTTGGGTGTAGAAAGCTTAACCATCAGTTGAATGCACCATGCAACTGAAAATATTTCCTCTCAAATAAAGCTTTCTCCAGTGTTTAAAAGTTAAGACTATTAGTTAAATTGCACAATCACCAGCGTTAACTAAAATTCAATGCTTCTGCTTCCAGCTTAAAGTGGGAAATGTGACATCCTGCCAAACACCTGTGACATTTTCTTGGCTGGTGATTTGGAAGTAAGGTATCCAGTCTCTCATAAGTAGTTTCTTTTTTATGATTTCCCTGGGAATTTCCAGATCTAGATATTTTTCTATAAAATGGTTCTACACAGATAGCTTTAAGGTCACAGCAGGGTAAAAGTGAAGGCTTACCACTAGAAAAGATCATTGGATCATTGGTAGATGTTCCACAGTCTTCCCATCCCCCATTTCCTCCAAATAAACCATAATAAACAAATTTTCCGTCATGTATTTTAGTCTGGAAACTAAGATCTGATGTACTAGTGCATGTCACAATATTCATTTGCTCCCACCCCCATACTTTTCATAATAGGATCTTCTTTTATGCAGGGTATACTCCCTCGCCATGTATCCACAAGGGGTACCTCCTGACTGGCCTAAGTCAATCATGGCCATCCAATGATTGGATATACCTTTCCAATCATGGCTATACTTTTCCAATGATCGGCTTAGGAAGAAGAAAAAATTTTGGACAAAACATGAAGGAAAGTCTGTTGGAGCTTCTGAATAAGAGACATTCTTGTCTTCCTCTGGAAACCGTTATTTCTGGATGTGGTGCCTGGAATGACTGTGGACATCTTGTCATCAGAGAGGAACTAGCCTGAGTACACAGCGAACAAGCTAAGGATAACACAGTAGAATGAGAAGAATCAGGAATCTTGATGGTTATTTTAAGCTTAATAATTAATCATTATTAAGCTGATTAATTTACCAACCTTGGTGATGCCTTATCTCTGAATTTCACATAATGTAAGATAATACATTTCCTTCTCGCTTAAGTCACTTGAGGTTGGCTTTCTGTTCCTTCCAGTCAAAAGCACACTAATTAACACAGCTGGGTATAGAATTCTTGGTTTACTATCTTTTAGAACTTTGAAAGCATTATTCCATCGTATACTGACATCTGCTGTTGTTGATTACTGAAGTGATATGCAAATCTATTTCCCACTTCCTTGTGAATAATCCGATCTGTCCTCCCGCTGAGAGCTTCAACAGTGTTTGCCTTCATTCCCAGAGTAGTGAAATTTCATCAGAATGTGTCTTGGTTTGAATCTTTTCTCATTTATCCTGCTTAGTACTCAGTGGCCCCTTTTAACTGAAGAATTTGATTTTTCAGAGAAAGTTTATTATTTATTTATTTCTTTTGTGTCAATTATACAGATATTGGACCTTCTCAAACTATATCTATTGTCTTTTTTTGTATCTCTTATACTTGCCACCTTTTTGCTCTAGGTCCTGAAAGACTTTCTTAACTCTATCTTCCTGTTTACTCCCTTGGAAATTATCAGCATCCTTTCTGTTATTTAGACATTTTTCCTACACTTTCAGATTTTCAGTAATCATATTTTTAATTTCTGAGAATTTTTTTGTCCTCTTTTTACATCTCTTTCATAGCTGCATGTCATTGTTTCACCCATGTGAATATTTTCAAATTGCTTTTCATATCTCCTTATCCACTCAGCTGACTTGTTTGTTTATCTTCATCTTTGTCTTTTATGACATTGATTTCCCTCAGACATTTGGTGGTCCTTAGTTAACCATTTATACTTACTGATGAAGGACTTTGTAGATTAGCGTGAGTAGCTTGCCTGATTTTCCTTTGTGGTTAAGAAGGCTCTATTTGCTCTGAATGTGAGGGCAGATTGTAGCCTTTTTGTAGAGAGATCCTTCTCTTCAGTATACGTGGGTAGGGAGCAGGAAGGTGGATTTGGAAACCCCACCACTGTCAAAGAAAAGTAGGGCACTTAACTGCATTTCCCTCCTAGTCTGAGATGACTCTCTTTTTTAACCCTCTGGCTCTACCCCAGAATTTCCATTTTATCCTGTGGCCCTCCTTCAAATATTAGTCTGCCTTGCTCTTTGCTCCAACTTCATTACTTGGACTGTCCTTTAGCAAATCTTTCACAAGTTCAGAAAACAATTCTTAGAATTCAAATTGCTCTATATGCATCTAAGAAAGGAAGGAGCTACTTAGCCAAAATGTCCTGAGGACATCCTTCTAGTTAACCACCCAAATTGCTGCCTCAAAGTTCATTCTTATCCTCTATATGTAACAGTTCTAATACCTGTCTGAAGAAAGGCTCCCACATCCAATACAATCTCCCATTTGAGATCTAGGCCATGGATTCCTATGGTATATTACACTCTTGAAATAATAGAAGGCAAGCCCATCTCATTTCCATCTTCCAGAAATTTGATGAAATCTCTTATCAAACCACGGCACGCATTCCTGTTTTCAGAGCTGTCATGGATTCATTTTTTTCTACATATCTTTAACTGTCATTTCAGTGGGTTCTAGGAAGGCAGGGGAAGCAAATGAATGTAAAGTCTGTCATCTTAAACCAGAATTCTTAATATATTTCTATTAACACAAACCAACTTCTTATTTCCATTTTTTGACATTGTGAGAGGTTTCAGAGTATCTGGGAAGTCCCCAAAATTGTATGCCAAATTTGATATGTATGTGCATATGTGCATTTTTCTAGGGAAAGCAGTCATAATTTTCATCACATTCTCAGTGGCCTGTAACCCAAAGCAAATTAGGAAACCAAGGGTAAATGGATAAGACAAACAACTGAGTGTTTTTGGTGCAAGTGAAATTCATATAATGTGGGAGGTAATGGGCTAGAAGTAAAAATTAATGTACTGTGTAAAAAAATTTAAATCTATACTCAAATGTATAAAGTCAAATATGTTTTTCTCAAATTAACTTTAATCAGAATTAATAATTTGTCTTGGGACACCTCCCCCACAATTCCCTCCAAAGTTAGAAATTTAATCTAGGTTATTTCCAGGTAAACCCAGTCACTTCTGGGTAAAAGTAAGCATTTCAAGCTAAAACTTGTCAATTCAAAATATCACACCATAATCAGCCTTCTTGCCAGGGTTCTATCAAGCATGGCTCAGGCATTTGGAAACATGGTGCCTGCTCTGGCCTCCATCACACTGCTTTCCTCCCACCTGATCTTTGGTCACTGGGCTCTCTCCTCACCGAATTCTTCACTGATGTCTTTGGTCCTCATGTTGGCCTCCAAGCATAAGGTCCAGAGGGGTCATACGCATTCTTTTCATCTCAACCACAAATTTATTCAGATTCGCTGGCTCATTCACACTCAGTCTCTTACTTCATGTATCTCTTTGCTACTTCAAAACTACCTTGAAGACCAGGAGTTTTGGATGCTGTGGTGAGCTACACTCTAGTCTCAGACTTAGACATGCCACCCTTACCTTTTGTACCTTGCTGGTCCTGTACCATTATGATACAAAGAACTTCTCTACAGGGCTTCTCCCTGGGAAACAGTGGGAATGGGAAGTACAGTAGTAATGACCCTGCTCTTGAATTCACCTCACCCCCCCTTCAAGGCTCAGCCCATTGCATAAAGATAGGACATTGGATCTCCTTCCATGAACCCATGGCAATATAAGCTCTATCACAGCTCCTCCAACTGATGACATCTCAGATTTGTTTTTTAATGTATTTTTTTAAGTCTTTATTGAATTTGTTACAATATTGCTTCTGCTTTATGTTTTGGTTTAATGGCCACGAGGCATATGGGATCTTAGTTCTCCAACCGGGTATCGAACCCACACTCCCTGCATTGGAAGGCGAAGTCTCAATCACTGGACCACCAGGGAAGTCCCAATGACATCTCAGATTTGATGGAACATGATATTTCCAATCTGTTGCTTATGGCATAACTTTTATGTTTTGAGTCTTAGGTTGCTAGGGCTGCCATAAACTGGCTTAAACAACAGAAAGTTATTGCCTACAGTTCTGGAAGCTAAAGTTCAAGATCAAGGTATTAGTGAGGTTGGTTCCTTCTGAGGGATTAGAAAAGGATCTGTTCCAGGCCTCTCTCCTTGGTTTATGGATGGCCATTTTCTCTATGTCTCTTCATATCATCTTCCTTCTATGAGTGTCTCTGTATCCAAATTTCCCCTTTTATAAGGACATCAGGCTTATTGGATTAGAGCCAATCCTAAAGACCTCATTTTAACTTGAATACCTCTATAAATACCCTATTTCCAAATAAGGTCACATTCTCAGGTATTAGGGTTTAGGACTTACGAATTTTGGAGGGACACAATTCAACCCATAACACCTTGATTCCTTCAAAGATTTGCTTTTGATGTTCAAAGCCCAGCTCTTACAAATCAAAAGTCATGCCTGTCTCTATTATGAATTTAAATTCATTCATTCATTTATTTATTTATAATCTCAGTAGGATCCCTGACTGTTTCTTTATCTTTACATTCCTGCTGTAACAATCCAAATGCTCCCCAAGCAATAAATTAATAACAGAATAAGCAGGACATAGGGAAACTTTAAAGGGTGAGGAGGAAAGAAATCTCTATTAATATTTCAAAATTTTCTCCAACTTCATTAAATCAACCCTAGGTGCCAAATTCACTGGGTGAAACTCACAGAAATCTGCTACTTCCAAGGACTGCTTTATGTGCTGTTCAAAATTCTCGACTGAAGTACTTCCTAACAGCAGAGGAGTGGAAAGACACCACAGGAATTTTGAAGACATAACCCAAAGCAGCTTATCAGAAGCATAAAATTTTTACATCTCCTGTTTAATCTTTGAATGCCATGTGAATTTTAGGTTGCCCTCCAGAATGTGCTTCAACTCATATGCGGCAATTGTTTTTATGAGGCAGAAGAATTCAAAACCATTTTCCCCCGAAGTTTTGAGTGACATCCAGGAAGACGTGCCCAGTTTATCCTATGATTCCATGTGCCCCTGGCTTAATGCCTCATGTTTGAAAAGCACAGCTTTCAGCGGAGGAAACAGGAAGTTCCACAGATAAAGGGGTTTTGTTTGTTTCCAGTAGAGAAGGAGCTTCATTCTGGCACTGCTAGGAAGCCAGTCCTTTTCCACCCAAAGGACAGCATTTCCTGAAGAGTAGATACATGTTCCTCCCCAGCTGGGGGAGAGTCTGCGAGGTGAAGAGAAAAAGGCCTGCCACAAAATTAACAATAGAGCTGCACTTGAGCGGGGATGAGCACATCACGAGGAAGGAAAGGGAGCAGGGGCAAACAGGGTGAGAGTTCAGGGAGGAGAAGAAAAACCAAAGCCCAGCACAGAGCAAAGGAGTCAGCAGAGTGTGCAAAGCATAAGCAGGAAGGCAGAAAGGGCACGGGAAGAAGGGATGAGTAGATTAGGGTTTTTGGCAAAGGTCAGCAAAGTCTGAAATGGTGGTGGGACAGCAGAGCACAAATACAGCTGGGACAACCAAAAGCATCCTCATCCTGAGCTTCATAGAGTACCCAGAACCACTACCAAGAAACAACTTCCTTGGGGAATTCCCTGGCAGTCCAGTGGTTAGGACTCCGCGCTTTCACTGCTGAGGGATAAGATCCCACAAGCTGCCTCTACCGCCTGTCCAGTGGCACTATTCCGCCCTCTCATTTCCGTTAGCTTGTTGTCTTGTGACACCTACTTAAGGGAAGATTCTGGGCACTCATGATGCTGAAGCCGCCAGGTATTAACTTTAACTTAACTTTAAATTCTATGAAAATTAACTTTAAGTTCCATGAATCAAAGCTAAATGTAGGTCAGAAAATTACTCAACCACCCCTTGAATTAATGCAAGTCAGTGATAAACATTTTACTTCACAATCAGTTAGAAAATGAGTCCTTGTTGGTTTTCATTTGCATCTCTTGGATTATTCAGCATTGACTTTAAATGTGTTCCAGGCTGGGTTCCTTTATACTCTTGCTCAGAAAGGTCCCATTCTGCTGATTTCATCTTTCCCTACTTTGCTCACGTACAGATGTGACGGTAAACACATCTGTGGCTGCCAGGCCTCTGTTGGCCTCCAAAGGTCCATGGCAGCCCCCCAAAGCAGCAAAGCAGGGCAGGAGTGAGACAGCCTCCACAGACCATACTTAAGGAAATCCCTGGGATCATGGCCAATTACATCAAAACCCGACAGCACCACCACCAAAGCAAAGAAATAAAACTGGATCTCTTCTCTTCTGTTTGTAATGGAGACAACTCTCAGTTCTCAAACTCAAGTGTGTAAGGAATACAACTTTACTGTTCTCTAATAATCTGATGTGTATTGAAATCCTCCTTCGGGTAATTACAAGCAATTCAAAGTCTCTCCCCAGCCCCATCTTCCTAGTGTAATATCTAAATTCCAGGGCCTTCCTTAGTGAGTGCCAAGGTGCCAGAGGCAGAGAGGCACCTGATCCTCCAAGTTATCCCCCACCCCCCAGCCTCTGCCCACACCTCCTCTCCCCTCTCCAGCCTGGATCACTGGTCCACTCCAGGTATCGTGGAGACCGCCTCTCGCGACCACAAGGCTTCCTCAGCCACTCTCTAAGCTGACCTCCAAGTCTTCCACACCCCTTCTGGGAGCACTTTCTCTCCCCTGTGCTGTGCAAGGGCTCTGGGAAGTGCTGGGGTGGGGCTGAGGGGCTTCTCTGCCTCTGTAGGATTTGAGGCCATTTCTACTTGAATGCTCCAGGGCCATATTCGTGATGCGAACTCGAGTCATACCTCCTCCCTGGGCTTTGCCTAAGCGCAGGGCCGCAGGTTTCCTCTGCACTCTGGTTCCCCAGGCTTGTGAGGGGTTTGCACTCACTGCCCTTCAGGACTCAGCCTAGACACAGGGCACAGCCTGCCTCCTCAGGGGCCTCAAACATCTTCCTCTCCTCCTTCCCCTCCACCACACCCCTCCCCTCACCAAGGGCACCATGACCCCACTGGGAGCAGGGATGTCTGAAGAGCACTTCTCTTACTCATCAGGCAACCTTCTAAATCTGCTGTCTATGCGCTGAGTTCTTTGGTGCCCCCATGAGGACCAGGCTTTGGAAATGCAAGACCCAAGCATTGATTTCTGAATTCCACTATGTCACTTGTCCCTTGAGGCAATGAATGTGAAATGCCCTAGCTGCCTAGGCAGGGGAATGAGCCATAACTAAAAGGAACCAAAGGGACAAAAACCTCAGTGAATAACTGGAAATAGTATCCTGCCACCTTCCCCATCATCCTTCAGCTGCCCACATGGCTATGGCTCTGTCTGCTTTCCTTTCATGCTTTGTCCCTTTTGAACTTCTCCCCTCCAAAGTCCTTAGTAAAAGCATCAAATAATTAGATGCTGTAATTGCTGTTTGCACAGAGACTAGAGGAAAGGGTAAAAGGGGCTTTTGGCTAGTCATGTAGGGGTGAAACAGCATGAACAGTTCAAGGAACAGCAAGTAATAGAATGTGGTTAACTGTGTAGAAGTAAATGGTGTCATATCATAAAGCGTGATCAGAGGAGGAGGATGCTTTACTTGGTTCTTTCAAGAAGGTCTTAGAGAGAAGGTGTTATTTTGAGTAATTATGAGTTTCATAATATTCTCATTAATTATGTTAGAATGCAAGTTTATTTTTAAAATTTTTAATCATGTAAAGCTTAATAAATAAACAGTATACATACATACAACAACAACAACAAAAATAGAATGTGGTTAAGAAGTAGGGAGCAGGGCTTCCCTGGTGGCACAGTGGTTAAGAATCCACCTGCCAATGCAGGGGACACAGGTTCAAGTCCTGGTCCGGGAAGATCCCACATGCCACAGAGCAACTAAGCCCGAGCGCCACAACTACTGAGCCTACACTCTAGAGCCTGCGAGCCACAACCTCTGAAGCCCATGTGCCACAACTACTGAAGCCCGCATGCCTAGAGCTCGTGTTCCGCAACAAGAGAAGTCACTGCACTGAGAAGGCCACGCACCACAATGAAGAGTAGTCCCCGCTCGCTGCAACTAGAGAAAGCCCGTGCACAGCAACGAAAACCCAATGCAGCCAAAAATAAATAAATAAATAATTTTTTTTTAAAAAAGAAGAAGTAGGGAGCAAGTATCCCATTTATGTTTTAAAAAAGACTGTATTTGTACATGAACATACACATGTGAGCAAAGGTACAGAAGAAGATGTTGGGAGGCAGTGGAATTGGGAAGGAGACTTCCATGCTTTTTCTTTATATGCTCTATTTTGTTTAAATTACTTCCAATGAGAAAGTATCTGTGTTCCATAGAAAAATGAAAGGCAGGATGCATGTGGAAGATGAGTGGCAGATAAAGATGGATAGACAGGCAGGAAGGATGGAAAGAGATGCCTTCACTAGGAGTTTGATCATTTTTGTGAAGCTGGTAAAACACAGACAGAATTTGAGAGTCCTAATCAGTATCTTTTGATTATTAAATCAACACACACTTATGGTAGGGGATTTGGAAAATACAAAGAAATATAAAAATAAAATGAAAATCATTAGTAATCCCATCCCCAAGAGATAGCCAATGTTGACATTCTGGTATATTTTCTACCAATTTGAATTCAATTTCTTTGAATTTTGCTCTTCAAAGAAAATTTTAATTTTATACAGTCCAATTTATGGTTCCAAGATCATAAAAATGTTCACCTATTTTTAATGGTGAAACTTTCATTTTATATTTAAATATTAAGTCTCGCTACAACTTCCTTTGGTTTAAGAAATGAAGTAAAGATCCAGGTTGCTTTAAGTAAACATTTTAATGAAGTATAAGATACATACAGAGAAGTGCACAAAACATAAATGTACAGGTTGATGAATTTTCACAAGTAAACTCCCCCATGTACCACACCATCCAGTTCAAGAGACAGAGCACAACCCACACGGCAGAAGTCCCCTTAACTTCCCCTCCCAGTCATCACCTCCCCTGGGTAGCCACTATTCTGGTTTATATCCCCAGATATTAGTTCTGCCTGTTTTGGTGTCTGGCTTCTTTTCCTCAGCATTATACTTGTGAGATTCATCCACATTTTTGCATGTAGTTATAGATTACTTATTCTCATTCCTATATCTATTACCATAGTATGAATATATCAATACTGTGATTTACTTATCCATTCTACTGTCTTTGGACATTTGGGTTGCTTTCAGTTTAAGGCTATTATGAATAATATGAATGCTATGAACATTCTTATATGTGTTTTTTGGTAATCATATATATACATTTCTGTTGGGTACCTACCTAGGAGTGGAATTTAAGGTAGAGGGTATAGAGTGTTCAGCTTTAGCAGATACTACCAAACAGTTTTCCAAAGTAGTTGTATCAGTTTACATTCCCACCAACAATATATGAGAGTCCAATTGTTCCATGTTCTTGTCAACACTTGCTATTGCCTGACTTTTTAATTTTAGCCATTTTGGTAAATATATGTAGACATACTTATCAGAGTTTTAATTTGCATTTCCCTGACAATTAGTGAAGTTGCGTACCTTTTATTGACCATTTGAACATCCTCTGTGTGAAGTGTCTATTCAAGTTTTTTTCCATTTTTCTATTGGGCTATTTGCCTTTCTCTTATTGATTTGTAGTTCTTTGCAGTATCTTCTACTCTGTGGCTTGTCCTTTCATTCTCTTAATGATGTCTTTTGATGACGAGAAGTTCTTAATTTCAATCTAATTTAGTTTATCAATATTTTTCTTTACAGTTAGTGCTTTGGTGTCTTGCCCACTCTAAGGCTGCAGACATTCTCTTACATTTTCTTCTAAGAGCTTTCTTGTCTTACTACCATATTCAGGCCTATGATGCATCTGGAATTATTTTTTGTGAATGGTTTGAGGAAGGGGGTCAAGATTCACTTTTTTCACATGGCTATTAAATTGGATCAGCACCATTTATTGAAAAGACATCCCTTCTCTACTACATTTTGGTGTCACCTTTGTTGTAAATCAGTGATCATCTGAGGGTCTCTTCCTAAACCGTCTACCATGTTCTGTTGGGCCATTTGTCTATTCTGGCACATACACCACACTGTCTTAATACTATGGCTTTATAATTAGTCTAGATATCTGATAGTGGAAGTTCTCTCAACTTTGTTCTTGTTCTTCATGATCATTTTGGCTAATTTTGGCCCTTTTCCTTTCCATACAAATTTTATAATCAGATTGTTAATGTCCATTTTAAAAGCCTACTGGAATTTTGAATGGTGTGCAGAATTTACAGATACATTTGGGGGAAATTGACATCTTTACAATATTGAGTCATCCAGTCTATGAACATGGTATATCTCTCCATCTATTTAAGTCTCATTTAATTTCTCTCAATATGTCTTCTTGTATTCAGTATAGAAATCTTGTACGTCTTTATTATATTTGTTCCTATAAATATGATGTGTTTTGAGGTAAATGGTATCATTTTTAAATTTTCATTTTGCATTTTTGTTACTAGCATATTGAGTACAATTGATTTTTATATATTGACCTTGTATTCAGCAGCCTTGCTAAACTTACTTAGTAATTCCAATAGTTTATCTCTAGATTCTTTTGGATTTTCTAAATACGCAATCATTTTACCTCCTGATAATGACAGTTTTATTTCTTACTTTCCAATCCATATGCCTTTTATTTCTTTCTCTGGCCTTGCTGCAATGACTAGGACTTCTAATGCGATGTTATATAGAAGTGGTGACAGCAGACATCCCACGGAGAAAGCTTTCAACATTTCACCATTAAGTATGATGTTTGCCTTAAGTTATTTGTAGATACTCATCAGATTAAGGAATTTCCTTTACTAAGACTTTATTTTAAGTCATGAATCAATATTGAGTTTTATAAAATTATTTTTCTGCATCTATTGAGATGACTATATTCTTTTTCTCTTTACTCTGTTATTGTGGGGAATTACCTTGGCTTATTTTGACTACTCTTGAAACCTATTCCACTTGGTTACGATGCATTACCCTTTTTATGTATTGTTTAATTCATGTTGATTATATTTTGTTTAGGATTTCTCTACCTATGTCCATGAGAGTGTTTGGGCTTTAATTTTCTTTTCTCGTAATGTCCTTGTCAAGGTTTGGTATAAAGGCTTTCCTTGAGAATGAGCTGAGACATGTTACCTCTTTTTCTATTCTCTGAAGAATTATTTTAAACATCTTGAAGACTTTACTAGAAAGACCATCTAAGCCTAAAGTCTCTGTTTGATTGTTTATCTGTTTGGTGGGAAGGTCTTTAAGAATGAATTCAATTCTTTAATGGATATAGCTCCATTCAGATTTTCTATTTCCTCTTGCGTTAGTTTTGGTTTTTTAAGAAATTTGTTTATTTCATCTAAATTGTCAAATATTTTGGCATAAAACTGTCCATAATATCCTCTTATTAATAATCCATTTCATCCTTAAATGTCTAACCATTTTTTCCCCAAGTCACTTGTTGAATAATAAATCTTACAAAATGATACATATGCTACCTCTATTATATATGAATTTCATTTAATCAGTCATTCAAAAATATGTATTGACTGAAACTATGATTCAGTCATTATTCCAATGCTGGGAATATAGCATTAAACAAGACAACATTCCTGCTTCATGAAGCTTACATTTAGTGAAGAAAACAGATAATAAACAAGATAATGATAAGGGTTCTGAAGAGGAGGAAGGGGAAGAACTGTTTTACATAAAATAGTCAGAGAAGGGTCACCTTGATGAGGTCATATCTGATCAGAGACCTGAATGATGTGAGGCAATGATCATAAAAAGACCAGAAGGAAGAAGTATAAAGGCCCCACAGCAGAAATGTACTTGGCATGTTCCAGGAAGAGCAAAAAGGCCAGTGAGACTGTAGCAGAGTGAGAAGGAGAGAAGCAGAGATGTATTTAGAAACCTAGGCAGGGGCCAAATAATGCAGTGATCTACAGACCATGGTAATGATTTGGGATATTCTAAATGTAATGAGAAAACAATGGTTTTGAGCAGGCAAGTAACATGATCTGACATGTTTTGAAAGATCTCTCTAACAAATGTGTGTAGAAGAGACCATAAGAGGAAGAAATGGAAGTATAGAAGTCAGTTAGGAGCTATTGCAATAATCCAAGCAAAGGATGGTTATGGCTTGGACCATGGTGGGAACCGCGGAGGTAAGGAGAAGTAGTCAGATCCAGGCTATATTCTGAAGGTGGAGTCAAAAAAGTTTGAAGAGGACTTGCTGATGGCCTAAATGTGGAAGTTACAGGAAAGAGAAGACTCAAAGATAACTCCTCGGTTTTTGGCCTGAGCAAAAAGATGGTGATGCCATTCTAGGGGCCTTTTCAGGAAGGGAGCAGGTTTGGAGGAGGGGAGGTTGGGAATCAGGACATGTTAAGTTTCAGATCCTCTTAGACACCCAAGTGAGAATGCAAGTGGGCAAGTGAATATATGGGTCTGAATCTCAGAAGAATGATGAAAACCAGAAATACAAACTTAGGAGTCACACAAATAGATATTTAATACTACAGGACAGGATAAATTCATCTAGGAATGAAGCCTGAGCCCTGAGATACTCTAGCTTCAGAAATCGGGAAGAGAGGATCCGTAGCAAAGAAGACAGAGGAGTATCCAGTAAGGTGAAATTCTCGTATGTGTATGAGCCTGTTTCTGAATTCTCCACTCTGTACTCCTGATCTTTTTGTCTGTTCCTGTGTCAGTTTTGATTCTTTTAATTCCAATTAACAGACAACCCAACTCAAATCAACTTCAGCAATGAAAGGAAAACCAGGTTTGACTCCAATAATGTCACTTAGATGCAGTTTCTCTCCATTTTTCTGCTATGCTCTCCTCCGTGGGCGACTCATCCTTGGAGGCTGGGGTCCCACAAGCAGGAAAAGAGTGAATGCTGCTGGGCATCAGAATCCACAGATGTCCACCACAATTACTGATTACAATTCCTCTGCCAACACCAAAGGGGTTTAATTACTTTACCTATGGATACACTTTTCATAAGTAGTAGGACTTTTATGTTTACATCACTATGATTCTTTAAAAAAAATTCCAGCTATTCACTCATATTTATTCTGAAAGAATCTATACTTATAATCTGTCTCCTACTCTGGTCATATGGGCCTGTTTCCCCAAAGCACCTTAAATTTTTCTTGCCTACAAAGCACATTTCATCCTCATTCCTCCCCTAGAATACTTTCTCCCTTTCTCTCTTCCTATCCATAAATTTACCCTCCTTCAATACACAGATCAAATCTTCCCTCCTCCATGATATCCTTCTCAATTATCACATCTGGCAGTGTTATCTCTGTCCTCCTATATACTTTACAGCATAAATAACATTTTTTTAAATGGTCCAGATTTGTCAAGTATCTTTTCCTATTTGCCAATCTCCCAACTAGAGTGTAAATTCCTCCAGGAAGAACCCTTGTTTCATATTTCTATATAATCTTCTCAGCAATCTGCCCAACCCTAAACAAATAGTTTCTACACTGAATATTTTTAAACAATGGGCTGGTTAAGCTACCACCCCTATTTTCTCTCCTCTTATTTTCTAAAGAATGAACAGCAGCAGCAGAAAGCAATAAAGGAATAATGTTTGTGGTTTATGATGTGGATTCTGCTCTGTAGGTGAGCTTCATCATTTGGGAATGGTTGTAAGTACTTAGTATATAGTACCCTGGGTGCTGAAGCTTTGGTTTTAGGTACTCTGCAAGGTGCTGGGGTACAGTGATGAATAATATAGACATAGTATCTGTCCTTGTGAAGCTCAAATATTTCTTTTCCAGTGCTGTAATTAATTATTACCTTCTTTTCATAGTAGCTTTTAATTAAAATAAGTTCTTAATTTTAATGTAATCAATTTTCTCAATCCTTTCTTAAGTTTGCTTTTTGCATCTTATTTAAGAAGTCCTTCCCATGCAGGGATCATGAAGGTATTCTCTTGTATTATCAAAATGTTTATAGATTTTCCTTTCCTGTTTAAGTTTTTAAATCCCCTTGAAATTGATTTTCATGTATTATATACGATAGTCAGATGATGTTTGTCCATATGCATATCCATGAGTCGCAGTACCCATTTATTGGAAAATTCAGTGTTAATCTGTAATGCATACTCTGCAATACATAAGGAGTCCATAAGTGCACAGGTTTGCTTCTGGGCTCCCTATTTTGTTCTGTTGGATTGTTTGGTTATTCTTGAATCAATTTCACTCTGTTGTGCTTACTATAGCTTTATTATAAGATTTGATATCCATAGGGCAAGTCCTCTGACCTAGTTCTCCTTTAAAATGTCTTAGCTATGATTGCAGGTATTTCTCTTCCTCCTTATAGTTCTGTCATCCTTTCCTTTATATACTATTCTATGTTATTAACATATTTAATATTTCAAACTGATATTTTTCCTGGTAAAAGTAACTTTTTACCCCCAGTGATGTTTTTAACCATAACATCTGCTTTATCTGATATTGTGCTTATTGTTTTGACAGTATCCCATCCTTTCACTTTCATTCTCTCTACAGTTTTGTTGTAGATAAGCCTTTCTTGACTAGCTGTGATGTTATACACTCTGCTTCTATTCTTTCCCTGGTTATTCTAGAAAATACAATATGCATTATTAACTTATTAGTCTAAGAATGACTATTAATCTTTACTCTCCTTCCAGGTAATATCAGGATGCTAGACTCCTTTCTTAACTTGTATGCCATTGTTGTCTTACTTTCAATTCTCTATATTTTAATGCATAAGATATTAAAATTCTATTTTATATTTAATTTTTCCTACATTTACATTTACCCACATATTACCTCTTTTTAAAATACTTCATCCCTTACTAGCGCTCAGCTTTTACCACTGGAGTCACTTTCCTTCTGCCCAAAGGAAAAATCAGTGAAGATTTCCTTTAGGGAGGCAAACTCACAAAGTGTTGGCAAACTCTACATTTTCTTTATATAGAAATGTCTTTACATTGCCATTTTCTTGAAAGGTATTTTCTCTGTGCATAGAATTCTAGGTTATCAGCTAGTTCACTATAGAAATCATTCCACTGTCTTCTGGCTTCCATTGTTGGTATTGGGAAGTGTGTAAATCACTTTTCAAGGCAATGTGTTTTTTTCTGGATGTTTTTAGAATTTTCTCTTTGCCTTTGGTGCTCTGCTTGTGAATTTTTGGCTTGATATGTTCTACTGATTCTGGAAAAATGTCAGTCATTATCTCCTCAAATAGTTGCTTCTACCCATTCTCCCTTGCCTTTTTGTACTCCAATTAAATGTACATTAGAACTTCTCGTTCTATCCTCCATGTCTTTTTAAAAAAATTTATTGAAGTATAGTTGATCTATCCTCCATGTCTTTTAACCTCTCTTCCATATTTTCTGTATTTTTGTCTCCCTATGCATCATTTTGGATAATTTCTTATAATGTAACATCCAATTCACTAATCTCTCTTTGATTTTACCTAATATGTTATCTAATGGTAATCCATTAAGTTTTTAAATTTCAGTTTTATATTTTTATTTCTAGAAGTTCTATTTGGTCTTTTTCAAACCTGCCAAGTCGCTTTTAACTGTTACCCATTCCCTGAAAATATTTACAAGCTTGCTTTTATTTCTATGAACATAATAAACATAGTTATTTGTCTCTGATTAAATACATAAAGAATTTGTGAGTCTTTTTTTTTTCTTTCTATCAGTTACATCTGCTAGTTCTCTCATCATGTTTTGTTTCCTCATGTGCTTTGTTCTTTCTGACTGTACTGCTCATTGGCCCTGGAAAACTAGGAAGATGCTTTCCTTTAGAGAAGATTCATCTTTGATTCTGCCAGGTATCAGGGGAGGGGAGGGGGCAGGGAACACCAGCAACCTGGAACTACCTTAAAGCCAATTTTTCCTACATTTACATTTACCCACTTATCTACCTCTTTTTAAAATATTTCATTCCTTGAAGTATTTTACAACCCAAAGACTCTCTTTTTTCCTTGCTGCCAAAAAGACAGAATACTTCCTACCTATATGGCAGCTTGCCTATGTGATTCTTTATACAACCCTTCTTCTTTCACAACTTTGAATCAAACTATGCCAGGAGGGTTTCTTCTACCAGCTGTACATCCAGTTTTCACAACAATTGCTGTAAGCAAGGGATATAGCTTTTTCACATCAGGGTGCACTTTTCACCTTAAAGAATATGACTTTTCTGGTACTTTCTAAGATCTACTGCTGCTGGTGTCTCTTGCTATCTCTGTGCTGCCTCCCTTCAGTTCTCCCCACGTGGCTTCTACCTGATCTCATCTATTTGGGACAGTCTTAACACACATGTTGAAGTCTACAGATTAAATTTCTTTCCTAATTTTGCTGGAAATGGGGTTTGCAAAATCTTCATTATTATTTTTTCACCTTCCTTGTTGCTTCTAAATATTTTCAAGGAAGAGAGGGGGAAATGCCAACTATTGCAATAATGTTTATACACAAAGGTTGGAATCATCTTGACTCTCCTCTCTCATATCCAGTACAAAAATACATCATTAATTCCTGTCAACTCCACCTTCAAAATATATTCAGACCTTGTCCACTTCTCACCACCTCCATCTCTACCCTAGTCCTAGCCACCATTATATTTTATCTGGACTATTGTATAGCCTCCTAATTAGTTGTCCTGAATACACCTTAGCTGCCTTGCAGTCTATTCCCATACAGCATTTACATTTATTTTTCTTAATTGAAGTATAATTGATTTACAATGTTATGTTAGTTTCAGGTGTACAGCAAAGTGATTCTGTTATACTGAGAATATATATATATATATATATATATATATATATATGTCCTTTTTCAGATTCTTTTCCATTATAGGTTATTATAAGATACTGAATATAGTTCCCTGTGCTATACAGTAGGGCCTTGTTGTTTATCTATTTTATATATGGTAGTTTGTATCTGCTAATCCCAAACTCCTAATTTATCCCTCCCCTCACCCCTGTTCCCCTTTGGTAACCATAAGTTTGCTTTCTACGTTTATGAGTCTGTTTCTGTTTTATAAATAAGTTCATTTGTGTCATATTTTAGATTCCACATATAAGTGATAAAATATGGTATTTCTCTTTCTGACTTACTTCACTTAGTATGATAATCTCTAGGTCCATCCATGTTGCTGCAAATGGCATTATTTCATTCTTTTTTATGACTGAGTAATATTCCATTGTATACATGTACCACATCTTCTTTATCCATTCATCTGCCAATGGACATTTAGGTTGCTTCCATGTCTTGGCCATTGTAAACAGCAACATTTACATTTTTAAGACATAAGCCAGCTCATGCCACCTATGCTCAAAATCTTCTAATGGCTTCCTACCTCACTAGAATAAAATCCAAAGTCTTTAGCATGGCTGTGAGACTCTAATTCCCTCCCCCTCCCCTTCTCCCATGATTGTTTCATTCTAGCCACCATATCCTCCTTGTTGTTTTCCAAACAGGTCAAGCATACTCCCACCTCAGGACCTTTGCACTTGCTAAACTGCTCCACCCCTAGGTTCCCTCATGGCTCACTCCTCACTTCATTCACATCTCTACTCAAATATCACTATGTCAGGAGGTCTTCCTTGAACAACCTCTCTCACACAGCATCACTACCCCGCACATCCACTCCACGTCTCCTTACCCAGTCTATTTCTCGTCTTGGCACTTATCACCACCTTACATATTTTATACTTACTTGCTTCTTTGTTTGGCGTTGTTTGCTTTCCCCCACCAAGATATAAGCTCTATGAGAACAGGGCCTTTGTCTGTTTTTGTTCACTGATATATCACAAGCATCTAAACGGTGCTTGGCATTATAGTAAGTGCACAGTAAGTGTCACTGAATGAATGCTGTGGCTACAGAGGAACCCAACTGCAGGAAGTAGCGTGAAAGCAGAGACTGGGCAGCTCCTCTATCTCTGCTGCCACACTGTCTCTCACTACTTGCCGTCCAGCTTCTCTGCTCACTCAGCCACCTCCAACATCACCATTTTCAGCCTGAGTCTACAAGTCCTTCCCACCTGAGGTTCCTCAGCTTGGTGTCTAAATCCCAAATATCAGATTGGTCTGCCTTAGTCCAAGAACCCTTCCAGAGTCCAATTAGCCACTGTTGGGGGGATAGACGGTGGGTGGGGTCTGTTCACATGCCAAGTAGAGTCACCCTCTCCAGACTCTTTACAAATGGGAAAGATGCTGGGGATCTTTAATTCAGATACAGAACAAGCCTCCACTAACACATCCCTGACACTGGCAGAGAGAACGGGTGTGACTTCTACAAGGGTACCTCTAACAAATGCCTTCAGAGTCCTGGCAAGTGATATAAATGAGTGAATTGGGCAGGATGGTAAGGATGGCAAACGAGGGAGTCTCTGCTACATCCAAAGAGGGGTGGCTACTATAACTAACTACTGCCAAGGAGGAATGTGGACCCGCCGTTGCCAGATCTTCTGATGGTTCAAGAGAAACCAAGAAATTTGGCAATTTGGAAATTGTAGTGTGAAATCTCCCGCTTTCAACTAATCCAGTTTTTAAAAAATAAAACACTGCGCAGACCAAATAAAACACATCTGCTAACCAAATTTGGTTCAGGGCTACCCGTGTTCAATTCTGTTTTATACAGTCAGCTCAAAAATAGGACACAGGTAATTTATCACCCTCAAGAGCAATGTTTCCCAGGGGGTTCAGTGTGAAGATTTCATTAGCTGGGGGAACCAGAGCTCTCGGTCCCCTTTCACAGCACCTGCCTTCATTTTCTCTACCAGTCCTGGTACAAACTCCCACCAATTTTACCCATGAGAGACGAGGCCTAATGGAAAGAATTAGGGCTTTGGAATCAAACAAACTGGGTTAAAACCCAATGCTACCTCTTAGCTTTCCTTAACTTCTCCAAAACTCAGTGTCCTCATCTGCAACCTGGGAATACTAATTCCCACCTAGAAAGGTTCTAAGGAATGGAATCAATATAAGTAAAGTGCTTGGTGCATAACAGAGGCACAGAGTAGATAACTCTTATTAGTAGCCTAGGAGTCGCCCTCACCATAGAAAGGCATGATAAAATTTTCCATAATGTAAAAGTTTTGAAAGAAAGGTTGCAGGAGGACACAGCTACAACCTGAAAACAAAACCAAGCGCTCTTCACTCTCCACTCTGTGTCTAGACAATGGAAGAATCCGGGAAGTGCTCAGATCGACAGCCTACAGGGTTCCTGTACTCCCAGGACAGAGATTGTGTCTTTGAAGCATTACACGCAGTGTCCTCAACAAAATCACCTTTAGAAAAGTTTCCTAGAACTTTTCAGAATTATTCTGGCAGGACCCAGCTTCCCTTCTTGGCCTATAAACCCTTGTGCCTTCACAAATTACCCTGACAGCCTCCTCCCACTCCAAGGGCCTCTACTTCCTGTTCCAAACTACTGTGTTGAGCAATCCAGTTATGGAAATAGCTCCTGGGTGGCAGAGGAACGCCTGTGTTCCGGAGGCTTGTTTCGCTGCTTCTCCCTCCTGCCTGTCAGAAGGGAGGGTGCTGTTATCACTTGCAAGGACTCGAGGAACACTTTATATTTCCCTCTTCTTCCTCTTCCCTCTAGCCTCAATATGCTCCTAATAAGAAATGTTTTTAACATCTAAAGTGGAGTTTTTCAATCTCAACCCTATGAGCATTTCAGTCTGAACAATCCCTTGTTTGGGGGGCCATCCTGTGCATTGTGGGATGTTCAGCAGCTTCCCTGGTCTCTACCCACTGGATGCCGGTAGCAGGTATGCTGTCCCCAGTCGCAACAACCAAAAATGTCTCCAGACATTGCCAAGTGTTCCCTAGGAGGCGAAATCGCCCCTAGTTGAAAACCACTACTCTAAAAGATAGTGGAAAACCAAGGCCAATATTGTCCTGGCAAAAAAAAAAAAAAAAAAATGAGATTATACAGTTTATTTCCACATACACTATTAGACAAAGTATTTCAACTTATAAATTTGTAAATATGAATACAGAACTGAAGAAATGTCGCATCCTAAGCCAGAAATACATAAAGGAACAAGAGAAAAATGAACTTACAAAGCTCGCAACTATTTCTCCTGTCTTTGTGGCTTCCTGTTTAAATCTTATTTGTTTCCTCCAAATTATCCTGTTCTCCAGTCAATGTGGTAACCATTTTATGCCAAGCCTTCTCTGAAGTGACATGCAATCTGCATTGGAGAGAAAAACTCCTAATGCCTCTCTGAGCACTCCCCATGAGGTGTGGTAGCTCTACAGCACACACTCAACAGGTGTCACTGGAGAACGGAAGCCCCCAAAGAAGATTTCCCAGTGAAATGAGAAGAAAGCATCACGTCCTCCTGGTATGGCTTCAAACACCACCAGATTCCCATCATGGCCAAGAAGCAAAACACAAGGCTAAAAAAGCAGTGTGAGAGGTTACAACACCCAAGGAGAAATACTATTCTATTTCTTCATTAGGCAGAGGGAGTTTCCCATGGTACACTCCCCTCCTGAAAAGAAAGAAAATCTGCTTTCCACTCTGCACAGGGCTTACACTAGCCACAGTCTGTTATTCAGCTTTGGGGGATATACATACAAAGTTGTCTCTCCTCCCCACAGCACTGGACTTCCCAGCTCCACTCCCAACGCCCACCCCCCCACCCGACTCCAGAGAGATGTTGACATTTTCCTCCTCTCTGACGCTTGTGGACAGGCAGATGCTGGGTGCAGGGGATTCTGTCTTTTGGGGTCCATTACTTCTTCAATCCCAGGCCGCCACCTGTCTCAGTCTGGATCCCCTCAATCCTAGATTCTGGCCAAGGCCTCCTAACTTGTCTTCCTGGTTTAGAGTTTCCCTTCTAATCCAGGTTTCACACAGATGTTGATCTTTCAAGAGCACAATCCAGAAGGGCCCAGAATCCTTCTGTGGTTTCTCGTTCCCTATCACTGGATACAATCCCAGCTGCTTCTGTGCACAGATTTGTGAAACACACCAAATGGCTGGCTCAGGAGGTGCCCGAGCAGCAGCAGGATAAGCACTGAGTGAAACAGGTATGCACACGTCGGGGGTTCATCCATTGTATAGATGGTGAAGGGAGAAAGGGGTGGAGGCTGTTAGATGCAGTGACCTTAAAGTTTCCTTTCAACCCTGACTTGCCACAATGCTGGGAACTCCTGGATCCGCCATTCAGGTCCTGCCATCCAGGTCCTGCCATCATCTGACCCCAAGCCTCCCGCAAAGTGATGTCAAATGGTCCTCCACGAATGCTCCTGCATTGTCCAGCACATGATTACCCCACTTCCACAGCATGACTTCTTTTCTGCTTGTCTTTTATTTTTTTAATTACAAAGGAATGATGCTGGTGGCAACAGAATAAAACAATACTGAAATATTTAAGATAAAGTCTCTCGACCACCGCACTCCCATGGTGCAGTGCATGGTGGCCACTGGCAAGCATACATTGTGCGCCCTCCAGTCCTTCTCCATGACACATACACATACGCATGCGCACACACGCCACTCATTTGATACTTGATCTTATACTGTGCCTTAGGGAGGAGGAAATTTAATTCTTACATGCATTGACTCATCTCTCCAGCTCCCCAGGAGGTTAAGGCTAGTTAGTTCATCTGCTTCAATTGCTATTATCCCACCAATGAGGAAATGGGAGGCAGGGAGATCAGGTACCCTCCTCAAAATCACAGATTAGTTGGTGACAGAATTAAGGCCAGAATAAGAACTCTTAGCCCAGTGTTTGTTATTACACTGTAAGTGCTCTTCTCCCCACAGTGCAGGGTGTATGCAGGCAGCAGGTAGAAATAAATACTTGCTGGAAAAAAAATAACCTACAGAGGCAGGATAGCACAGTGGTTAAGTACTTGGACTCTGAACTCAGGCTGCCTACCTTAGGATCTAGCTGTCGTTTACTTAACTATGTGACCTGAGTCGATCAACTGGGCCTCAATTTCATTGTCTGAAACTGGGGTAATGATAGTACCTCCCTTATAGGATTGTTGTGAGAATTAGATAAGTTAACATCTGTAAGGCACCCAAAACAATGCCTGATACCTATGCTAATAAAATCAGCATCATAGTACTAATATAGTCCCCCAAATACAGTAAATATCATCCTTCTTAAAATTTAAGCTGGCAAATCAAAACTAAATCTTGTTAACTCGGTTCCTCGTTCAAAAAGAAATCAGCATGTCGGGAAAACTCACATGCTATTAGTCCACAAAATACTTAAGTGACACCGTGACTGAAATCATTTCTACAAGTAGGAATGACCTCATAATGACCTCATAGATCAAAAGCATTGTAACACCTACCACACCAAAGAATAAAAAACCTTAACAGCCTCTAGCAGTAATTATCTAAGTAAAGTAGGCTGCAAAAATGTTGAAGAATTGTTTTTGCCATGACAATATTTCGAGTAAATTGCTGCTTCTATACTAAAAGTACTGGTGTTGCAGAACTGGCATACTAATAGAAAGATTATTATAGAAACGCTATTAAAATGAATTAGACATTATTAAAGATTCAACACTACAACAGTGCCTGATTACAAGAGATTTCAAGCTGTATTGCTTAATGGGCAGAAAAAAGTGCTAATTAAGGCCACTCTTAGAGGATGTCCCTAGGCAGGTTTGTAAACCACAGGCAGCAAGAGGTGTATGGACTAAATGCAGAACCAGTAACGCCAGCCCAGATGGATACAGTCCTACCAGGAAGATAGGGAGAGAACAGGAAAAGCCAAGGTTTTCTGCACAGGAGGGGTAACCTGGTAAAGCACTATCCAAACTTATCTGAACCTCAGGGTTTTGGGGGGTTTTTTGTTTGTTTGTTTTCCTTAACTGCTTTGTCAGCAACACTTCTAATTCCTCCTTTGCTTAAGTGAAGAAACCCAAATAACCCACCATAGATTAGCGACCCTTAATAAACAGTATAAGCAGGGAGAGGCAGAGAAAGCCTTGCCATTATCACCAAAGCCTTCTCAGGCAACCAGAAGACACTGAATAGCTCTACTGGCAGCACCTCGGCCAAAAGCATCTCTCACCGCAAACAGCCTAAAGCTCTCAGTGGTTCTCAGAGTTGCTAGACTAAAGGCATTAGCCATGCGTTTCAGGATCTATTTTGCTTTCCCACCTTGTTAATTAACTAATCAGGGATGGCAACGCGCTTCACAAATACAAAGTGTCAGGGAAATGCTAAGTAAATTCGTCTACACGTTCTGTCAATGCTCAATTAGGAAAGGGGGAAGAGCGAGAGGCTGAGCTTTCCCCAGGATGCTGCAAGCTAGGGGATAGGCTCGCTAACGTACAAGCGGAGAGAGACCTGTGTGCCCTGCAGCAGCCTCCAGCCCAGAGCAGGGCTCTCGGCAGGACTTCTGGAAAGGAAACCTGGACCAGGGCCACCCCGGGGCAAAGGCAACGCTGCTCGCAAGGCGCATCCTCGCAGCTCAGCCTCCATCTCTCCGCATCTCTCAGATGTCAACAAACCCGGACCACAAAGTGAAACTTTCCGGGCCCCCGCTGTCGCGCTGGTTGTCTGCCCTCTGCCTGGGAGCGCGGCACGGGGACAGGTGTGGGGCCGAGGCTCGGGAGGGGCCCCTGCCCCCAGCCCCAGCGATTGTGTAATCGGCCCGAGATGGGGGTGCTCGGGACCAGCCCCACGCCGGGATGCGGAGGCGCGGCCCGGGGACCCGGCTGCAGGCGCGGCGCCCGGAGGTGTGGGGGGGGATGGGGAGGACGGTCGTCCCGCCCCCCGGGACCGCCCCCGGGAGGCAAGGGGAGCCGCGGCGCTGACACAGCCCGGAGGGGGCGCCCGCGCGGCGGACCGCTGCCGAGTAGGGGGACGCGATGGCTCGGCAGCGCAGCCGGCCTTACCTGCGCGCCGGGCCGGCACGGCGAGAGGCGGCTCGGGATGCCGGGGCGACGGACGGCGGTCGGCAGCGCCGGCAGCCACCGGGGCCACGACATGTAAGGAACCGCGGCGGCGGCGGCGGCGGCGGCGGCGGGCGCGGGACTGACAGCCCCAGGCCCCGCCTCCAGGCCCTGGGCCCCGCCCCCTCCGCGGCCGCACGGCTGGCCCCGCCTCCTCCGCCCACCGCTGGGGTCAAGCTCGGTCCACTGGCCCGGAGGGCGGGGCCCCTCGCTTCCGATTGGTCCGGGAGATAACCGCCCCGCCCACTCCCCACCCCCTCCTTGGCGGCGAAGCGGCGCGTGCGCGGTGGCT
Source organism: Delphinus delphis (assembly GCF_949987515.2). Classification (NCBI taxonomy): domain Eukaryota; kingdom Metazoa; phylum Chordata; class Mammalia; order Artiodactyla; family Delphinidae; genus Delphinus; species Delphinus delphis. The sequence continues at coordinate 33,901,545 of NC_082683.1, forward strand.
GCGATGGGCAACGCGTAAGTGCTGAGTGCTGGCGTTCTGGGTCCGCTACAGCTGGTATTGGGCATCCTTCCTTATCCGGAACGACTGAGAGCCTTGGGTGACCTGAAGAACCAGGAGTCAGACTCAGACTTCACGGTGAATTTTCTTTATTCACCTGTGAACGAATCTGCGGGGAAAAAAGTCAAACCGGAATGAGCCAGGCTCTAACTACAGGAGACCGCGAAACTAGGAACTACAGAAAACGAACCGCTGGCCCGGACGTATCTGCGACAGGTCTAGGGGTGCTTTATCCACGCGCTGGATTCGCTCCCTGGTCAACAAGTGTGATGGGTGTGCAGAAGGTCCAGTAGCTGTGAAGCGAGGTTAGGACATTAAGGTTGTGCCGACAGAGGACGTGAGAGGGATGTTGAAGAAAGTAGCCTCTCTCCAGCGCCTACTTCCTTCTCCCCACCCCCCCCCACCCCTGTATATCTCACCGCTCCCTCTGCGGCTCCCGCCACCCTCAGCCTGTAAATAAGAAGGGAAACATATATCTACACAAAAACTTGTCCACAAATGTCGTAGCATATTCATAATGGCCCAAAATTGGAAATAATCGAATGTCCATCGTTTGATGAATGGATAAACAAATTATGGTTTATCCATACAGTGGAATTTCATTGGGCTATGAAAAGGACTGAAGTACTACTGATCCATGATATTATATGGACGAACATTGAAAACTAAGTGAAAGAAGCCAGGCGCAAAAGATCATATTGTATATAAGTCCACTTGTATGAAATGTCCAGAATAGGCAAATCTATATAGACAGGAAATAGGTTGGTGGTTGCCAAGGGCTGGGGGAAGGGAGAATGGAAAGTGACGGCTAATGGGCATGGGGTTTCTTCTGGGGTGATGAAAATGTTCTGGAATTAGATAGGAGTGATGATTGCACAACTTTGTGGATATACTAAAAACCACTGAGTAATACATTTTAAAAGAGTGAATTGTATGGTATGTGAATTATATCTCAATTTTTTTTTTAATCAAGCTACAATTTTTTAAAAACCACACCTAACTCCCTTGAGGCTGTACCCTTTCCAATTACCATGCACTTTCCCAGCCCTTCTCATCCAAGATTCTTGCAAGGGTGGTCTGCATGTTTTTACTTCTACTTCCTCATCTCCCATATATATATTAGTTCTCTAGAATGTGGCTTCTGCCTGCACTAGAGCTCAAAACTGATGTCTCCCTTAATCCTTTGGCTTTCTGTGACCCTGAACATTCCTGGTTCTCCCCCTTCTCTCCATTCTTTCTGTCTTTTGACCTTCATTTCCTTGGCAAACTTATTTTAAATATTGATGTTTTCCATGGCTCCTCCCAAAATCCTTCCTAGGTTCTATCAGCCATGTCCATGAGTTCAGTTACTGAGCTTCAAATTCTTACATGCACCTGATGTCCCACAGGTTTCTCAAACTCAGCATGTCCTAAGAAATTTGTCACCTTCGCTCCCCCTGCTCTACCATCTCTCTAATAGTGATATCTATCACTGCATGCTGGGACCTGGGAGTCATCCTTGATTCTTCCCTTGCTCTTCTTCTAGAGTCAACCACCAATCTTGATCCCATTAATGTCCTTACATCCCACCGTTCTTCTCTGTTGTGACTACCAAAATAGAGTGTGCTAGTCCACACTCTATCATCTTTTGCCAATTCCCTTCATCTTTTGTCCCCTTCACATCGAGCTCCCAAACAGCTGGTAAGGTGGATACCCACTGCTTTAGCTGACATAGCGAGCATTCCTCATTCTTATGAGAGCAACGCCCTGATTTTGCTTTAAGAACCCACCCTCCCCCATGAAATATAGGCTTGGTGAGACTGCCAATCAAGATGCCGACTCTACCTGGTTCAGGCTGGGTGTGCCCTCAAGCTGGGACAATACAACATCCTTCTTCTGGAATTTGAATCCTGCACAGAGCAAAATAAAAACAGAAGGTGGTTGGACCTGATTTTCCCCGACCAAGGAGACTGCCAGTCAACTCCTGATATTTCTGTCCTGGGAGCTCTTTTCAGAGCCTGGTGCTGCAGCTTTTCCTTCGGTTTTCTGAATGATCCCATAGCTCTCCAGTGAATTCCTTTTTGGAAGTTAACCAGGGTTGCCTGCAACCATAGATCCAAATGAATACAGTAATATGTCTAAGACACAAACCATATCTTTCCCTACCTAAAACTGTTTAGAGGCATCCTATCACCCATAGGATAGACTCCAAGCTTCATGACCCTGACCCTGCCTGCCCCTCCCACGTCTTCTCTCCCCACCCCCTGCCTGGCCCTTCTGAATTACTTGGAGTTTCATGGAAACTCACTGTAAGATTTCATGCCTCAGCGTTCATGAGTCCCCTCTGGGTAGAATAACCTTCCCTATTTTCCACCAGCTAATTTCAACCGTTCTTTAAGGAGTTCTCCTCCTTCAGAAAGCCTTCCCTAGCTCTTCCCTGTTCCCAATATTCTGCTTCCTTTGTGTTCTCAAAGCACCCTATTCTTCCAGCTGTTACTGCACTTAATGGTGTAGTATTTTACTTATCCATTTAATTATCTTCCTCTTCCACTAAACTTGGAGTTCCTGGAGGGCTATACCCTTCTCTTTCGTATCCTTAGCGCTTAGCACAGCGCCTGGCACATGGCAGGTGCTCAGAACCCTCCTTTCTTCTTCTTTGCCTCTGTAATTCCTGAATATGTGAATAAGACACTGAATAAGTGTCTCTCATTGAGGGACATTAACAAGGATTTTTCCCAGAAAGATAAAAAGCAGAAATTCAGCCCTAAAGCATCTATACAGTTGCCCCCAAACTGAATTCCAGTTCCAAAACATTTTCCAGAAGATGGCTAAAACCTCAGTAAGACTAAAGAACATTTATTTAAATGATATAGTTCTCATCTCTAAAATCTACTCAGTTTCTCCTGAAAGCCTTCATGGCTTAATGAGATGCAAAATTAAGTGGCTCAGACAATTGTACTCATTACTGTGACCAAATAGCAAGGTGTGTTTTTGTGGTTATTTGTAATCATAGCGGAAGAATAAATTGAACATAACAAGTAAATCCATAGTTCCATCTGATGTCTATTGTGAAACATGTACTACCTTAAGAGGGATTGTAGAACCATCCCTATGCAGATGCTGAGTGAGAAGAGCTGGGTTCTAGTTTTAACTTGGCCACGACCAGCTACTTGACCTTGGGTAAGTCGCTGCCCTTGGATGCTTGCAGTCAGACTCCCCAGTATCCATTCCTCCATTGTCCCACCATCAGAACTACAAAATTTCTTTGGAAAACCACTTTTTCTCCATTCTAATCCATATAGTCTTGCTTAACCTGACCGCAAACTCCAGGAGTTGGGCCTGACTGACTTAAAGCAATCATTCTATACCATTTGGTTATAGAAATTAGTTCAAAGGCAGACATGAAACCCAGTCAAGGCAATGAGATTTGAGAAGATATTTTCAAGGGCTTCTGACAAAAAGAAGATTCCTCTCTCTGCTGTAGCTCCTATCAATGATGTAAGGTCTAGAATTAATGCAACCACATGTGACAACAAGGATAGAGACTAGATTGCCAGACAGTGGATGAATCCTGAGAAAGGCTTAATGGGAAAATGGAAAATAAACAGAACCTCAGTTACATTGTTGAGCAGTGAGCAGCTAGATCAAGCCACACCTGAAGCTGTTACCCCATACTTTCCAGTTATATGAGCCAATAAATCCCTTACATTGTTGGAGTTTAGTTTTCTGTCTATAACATAAATTGTCCTAACAATAACACTTAACAATCTCTGTGGGCCTCCATTTTCTCATAAATAAAATAAAGGTAATATGAATAATCTCTAGGAATTCTTCCAGCTCTCACATCCTGTGAGTCTCCAAAGGGTTAATGTACTTATAAAGATGTAAGCGCATTATGATTTACTAGTAAACACTAAAGAAAATAAGACTCTCTAACCCAACCAAAGAGACTAGAAATGCGAACAAAAATCCTTAATCTTTAGCCTATACCAGGGGCTACCCTGATCTCCACCCTCTCCCCCTATACTTCAGCCACTTGTTCCTACGCTCTGAGAATAGTTATTGGGGGAGGGGTGATCTGGGAAGGAAGCACATAGGTTGCCCTGCTTTAGAAGGTCTATGATTCTTGGTGGTGCCCATGGCCTTAGACCCCTTGTTCAGATTCTGACCTCTTCTACCTGAACTCTTTGACCTGAGCCTTCCCCTGTGCCTTCTCTCTCTCCCCGGATCTGACCTCTGGGTCATATGTTTAACCTGCCAGCCTTCCCTCATATCTGCGTTCCCAGCACTGACCACCTTCAATCAGCTGGAAGTGCTGATATATTATCCAGCAACTCCAGAGCACAGGTTCGTTTATCTGTAGCAACAGGGCCTAGAGGAAGGAGACCGGGATGGTTACTTAATTGAGGAAAGTCACTTAATAAAAGAGATTAAGCATCTTAGAAGCCTGAAGGGTTGAGCAAATTGTTTGATATACTGCACTAGCAATTATGTGTGAAAGGTTTCACATACAGGATATGTAGCTCGTATAAAATAATGCATTTGGACATGCAATTGTAATCAACATCCTAATTCAAAAAGGCATTTCCTGTTAGGTATTGTATTGGGACACTGGGGCCATACCTGAAGGCACTGGGAACCCCGGGAAGAAGCGATGTGGAAAGAATCCGTGTTGCTTTCCTAGAAATGGAAATTAAGAGTATGCTGTTAATTAAGTTTGTTCTTTGTTCTGCTTTGCAAGATTCATGGAAAAAGACAGATCTCCAGCACAGTTTTGATTGATTCAGTTAACATTTTATGACCAAATCACCTTTACATACAGAGATGACTAAGATAATGTTCCTATCCTTCAGGAGCTCAGGAGCTGGGGCAGGAAATGGACACTGAATCAGGCTGGACACTGGCTGATCAATCAGGACACTGGCTGATCTGAACTGAAAACCCACAAGACAGTCCAGATGACACGGTTTATAGGGATCAGCCTCCCAGGGGAAGAATAAAGCAGAGAGGGCAGAGAGTGGATATAGAGCATAAATATAGAATAATCAGTTCACTTCACCCCGTTTACCATCCAGCTTCCATTACTGCCTTTCATTTTAGTAATGAAAATCTCATCCCAAATACAAGGAGACAGAAGTGTCATCAGCCATTGTATTATCCTTGGTGATGTCATCTAAAGTGTACTCCCACCTGCAATGTAAATTTTGAGGTTCGCTACCACCAGTATTCTTCACGTAAAGAATCGGGAAAGGGGAGAGGGAAATAATCAATTAGCATAAAATTAGTATGACTGTTATAGTCACCACTTCTGTAGCCTGTCCCGAGGCGAGAGCCCATAATCGTGGCTTCCTTCTTTGATTATCCATTCTGTGTTCACCTTACCCTCTACCAGCTGGTGGGAAGACCCAAACCTTCGTCTCAAGGTAACTGAGCCCTTACTAATCCTCTCTGTATTGGGTTACCAGTTTTCCAATGAACTTTATAATTGGAGTGGAAATTCTAAGAAGAGGCCCCATGAATCCCTTGGGTTCCAAGCAGTCTTCTCAGCCCAGTGCACAGCGGACACCCAATTTCCCCCTGATAGCCAAGACAGCGATCTGCTTCTCTTCTTGTTGATTTAGTGGCATGAGGAGTCCCCAAGTGGCCAGGGACAAGCTCAGCTTCCAATTCATCAGAACCATGACTGCATTCCTTAGTGGGAATATACTTCTCTTAGAACCAACACCCCAAACCTGTCAAACCCAAGATCATGGAGAAAGAAACAAAAGTTCTGTTAAAGGGAGCGTTCACTGTAATTGTTAGGAGGGCCACTCTTTTTTTTTTGCGGTACGCGGGCCTCTCACTGTTGTGGGCTCTCACTGTTATGGCCTCTCCTGTTACAGAGCACAGGCTCCGGACACGCAGGCTCACGGGCCCAGCCGCTCCCTGGCATGCGGGATCCTCCTGGACCGGGGCACGAATCCGTGTCCCCTGCATTGGCAGGCGGACTGTCAACCACTGCGCCACCAGGGAAGCCCAGAAGGGCCACTCTTAACTCTTCCCTTTGCTTCCTAGCCCATGTGTTGTTGCTATGGAGACAACACCAGCTATCGATTGCTGGTTTAAAGCATACACTGCATCCTCCAGGTAAGCTCAGGCCTTGCATAGCATCACATCACAGCTGGCCTACTGGCCCTTCACTTACAGACATCTTCATTACAGTAGCCCTGTGTTGAAAAAGACAGAGATGCTGTCAGTCTTTTTTCCTGGATGGCAGTATGGAGCAGAGCTGTCCACAGATTTCAGAATTGTTATGTATGAGAGAAATGCATGCCTATAGTCTTTAAGCCATTCTCTCTGGGGGTCACTTTGGCTCTAAGTAAGATAGCAATCATGGCTGTTAGCACAGCCCCAACTTGTGCTCTTTCTAGCTAGGTTACAGGGAGGGTCATGGGGTGGAGAGTATAGAAAGAGGAGAGCCTCTGGCACTCTAACCCATGTTCAAATACAGCTGCTGGCTGTACATTCCCCACTGGGCAACCCTCTGCCTCAGAAAACCACCCCTGTACTTAAATTCCAGCTCTTGCTCAGGTGTTTTCCTTCAATGGCAGAGGGAAGAGTGGGGGAAAGAAGGGACACTCAGAGGCAGGTAGGACTGCTTGAAACTGCTCTGAATCACTCCCTGCCCCATCCGGTCCATTGCTGCCCTGACACAACTGTCCACCCTCAGCCAGCACTACTAGAGCCCTGCTGCTTCTCTGTCTTGAAGAGATGAAGATGTGGGCAGTGACCTGCCCAGGGAGAGAGAAATAATTCAACTCAACTAAAAGACTTCCCTCTAGCCTAACCCCGCTAGGCTTCTACCCAGCACTCCTCTGCTCTGTGTGGTTGTTTATCATACAGAGACACCAACTACATTCTGTCTCCCTAGGGGATTCTCACCATCCTTCTGATGGTTTCTCAGGTCCATCGACTTCCCTCTCCCATCTATGTTGTCAGAGAAAAGTTGAATGACCAGTGCTCGTTCCCTGTCCTATGCTGAGATGAGGTTTCAGAGGTAGTGGGGAGACAGGTCAGAAGAACCTGTTGCAGAAGGAGGTGGAGTATGAATAGGAAGGTGGTTACATAGTATATGATCTCATTTATATGAAATTTCCAAAATAGGTCAGTCTACGGAGAAAGAATGCCGACTAATGGTTTCCAGCGGCTCAGGGGAGGCAGGAATGGGGAGTGACTGCTTAACGGGTAGGGAGTTTCCTCTTGGGGTGATGAAAATGTTCTGGAACTAGACAGCAGTGATAGTTGCCCAACATTGTGAGTGTCATAAATGGTGCTGAGTTGTATACTTTTGGCTAAAATGGTGAATTTCGTGTTATGTGAATTTTATCACAATAAAAATAATAGGCAGTTGGACTTTATAATGATTGGACAGAGAAGATACGCAAGAGTTCCAGGGTGAATCTGGTGGAGACTGAAGTAAACAGAGCTGTAAGAGATTTATTTGACCTTGGAGTCCGTCTTGGAGCGTCTGTTCCCTTGAGCACAGGGACTGATGGGGATGAAGGAGAGCGGGGGAGAAAGCAGGACGAGTAGAGAATGCTAACTCCAGGAAGGGGAGGGGAGCAGGTGTCTGGGCCAGGCATCTTTTCTGGATCCTCCTGATGTCATGGATTTTCTGGGGTTTTTTGTTCTTTTGTCTGTTTCTGAGTACTCGGCATTCTATCACCTCCTTATCTGGGGAGAATTCAAAGCGAGGGGTGGGGCATGGGCAGGTGGAATACTCCTTTGTAAATCTTGACTGTAGGCAGGGACCTTCCTCCCAATCCACAGTCTGAGAAGGCCAGAGACTTTCCCTCTAAGCCCCGTACCACCACGTGCTAACTTGCTTAGCTGATGGGATATTTCTTCCAGGACTTCAGATCATGGAGAGTGATGCAATGACACAAAAGCAGGTGAGGGACCACTCACAGCATCCAATCCCAAGGATGAGAGTTCACCAGTGGACCGAGTGTGGGGCTTTAGCATTGAGGGTCCAGGGGCAGCTCTACCTGGCAGCATCTCCATCACACTGGCCTTGAGGGTGGCCTTGGCTGTGGTAGCCATGGCCTGGCCTCTTGTTCTGGTTATCTTCTGAGCCTGGTTTGCCAGCCTCCCTTCAATTCTCAAGCCACCTGACATCCTTCCAATAAATCCCTTGACTGCTCAAGTTAGCCAGAACTTGTTTCCGTTACTTGTAACTAGGAACCCTGGTACGTGGATGTGGCCTTACCGCCTCCCTTCCAAACAGAGAACGTGGTACATTACAATTAAATGCAGACGGCTTCTTGCAAAACTGAAGTGCTCTCTGCACCTTAATTTTTGTGTGTGTGCCTGTGTGTGTGTGTATTTCATTTTAAATATTACAGATGTGAAAACAAAATGCATTTCCAGGCACTGACTTATTGCAACTATGGTGATGGGCAGAAAGAGCACTGATCTAGCAATTAGAAGACCAAGCCACGCTAGTAATGCATCCCCGGGCAAGTCAGTTTCTTCTTTATGCGGCTGACGAGATCTATGAGACCTTCTCCAGTACTTAAGATTCTGTGGTTCAGGAAATGCAAAGGAAATAATTTATATTAGCACCGTGCCTGGGAAAACGAAGTATTCTCTCTCACAAAGAGGCTCTGTCTGAGTCAGTGTCATACAATGAAGACAACCTCAGTTGTCAGTCTTTACTTCATCTATTAAATGATGCACAGCCTTGTAGACAAGCAACAGAAGTTAACAACAGCCTCCTCTCCCCGTGGGGGTTGCCGTCTGCAGTAATCATACTACTGAGAGTTCACATTTGGAGCTCTCATTTAATCTCTACAACAACCCCATGAAGGAAGTGCTATTATTATCCCCATTTTACTGATGAAGAAGCAGAGGCACAGAGAGGTTAAGTAACTTGCCCAAGGGCCACACAGCTAGTAGGTGACAGAGCCAGGATTCAAACTCAAACTTTCTGGCTCCAGAATCCAACTGCCTTATGTGTGTGTGTGTGTGTGTGTGTGTGTGTGTGTGTGTGTGTGTGTGCTAAAATTCACATAACATAAAATTCACTATTTTAATCATTTTAAGGTATACAGTTCAGTGACATTTAGTACACTAACAGAATCCGTGCTTTAAACAATACACTATATTGCCAAAACGATATACATCATATTACTCAGCCATAAAAAAGAATAAAATAATGCCATTTGCAGCAACATGGCTGGACCTAGGGATTATCATATTAAGTGAAGTAAGTCAGACAGAGACAAATATCATATGACATCACTTATATGTGGAATCTAAAAACAGGATACAAATGAACTTATTTACAGAACAGAAATAGACTCACAGACATTGAAAACAAACTTATGGTTATCAAAGGAGAAAGGGGGGAGGGGTAAATTAGGAGCTTGGAGTTAATAGATACACACCACTATATACAAAATAGGTAAACAACAAGGACCTACTGTATAGCACAGGGAACCATACTCAACATCTTGTAATAACCTATAATGGAAAAGAATCTGAGAAATATATACATGTATGTATAACTGAATCACTTTGCTGTACACTTGAAACTAACACAACATTGTCACTTAACTGTATTTCAATTAAAAAACTATATATGTCATCAAATAAACCCAATTTACCATCAGTTTTATAGACTGAGAGATCGTGAGATGAAGCAGTCATTTCTTTCATCCACTCCCTTGAATACGATGGGTAGCGATGTAATTTCCCAATGATGATTATAGGGTTGTGGTATGATTCATGGTGTTAGGTAGCTTCTATTTCTAATCCACTCTTTGCCTCCACAAAGGCTGCATCTAATCTTTTTTTTAACGTTTTTATTGGAGTATAATTGCTTTACAATGGTGTGTTAGTTTCTGCTTTATAACAAAGTGAATCAGTTATACATATACATATATCCCCATATCTCTTCCCTCTTGCGTCTCCCTCCCTCCCACCCTCCCTATCCCACCCTTCTAGCTGGTCACAAAGCACAGAGCTGATCTCCCTGTGCTATGCGACTGCTTCCCACTAGCTATCTACCTTACGTTTGGTAGTGTATATATGTCCATGCCACTCTCTCACTTTGTCACAGCTTACCCTTCCCCCTCCCCGTGTCCTCAAGTCCATTCTCTAGTAGGTCTGCATCTTTATTCCCATCTTGCCCATAGGTTCTTCATGACCATTTTCTTTTAGATTCCATATATATGTGTTAGCATACGGTATTTGTTTTTCTCTTTCTGACTTACTTCACTCTGTATGACAGTCTCTAGGTCCATCCACCTCACTATAAATAACTCAATTTCGTTTCTTTTTATGCTGCATCTAATCTTAATCAACCTCACAAGATGAGTTTCCATCACACTTTAACACTTCAGTAGAGGATCTAGCAAGGGAACTCCACGCTTCCTCCCAGGGCTGGTCCCACCTTTTAATGACATTCCAACTCCAGAAAGTCCTGACCTACATCCTCTTTCACACATGGAAGCTTTCAACTTTAATGCTGACTTTGGGGACAGAGGGGGAGGTGTTGAAAAAAGATGGTCAGTGTTTCCTCTGCAGTGATCCTTCATATTGATTGAGTGTCTGAACCACCAAGACATGACTGTGGCTTTGGGCAAATTATCAGTACTTCTGAGGAGTCTCCCTTGTGACATTCATTTACTCAACAGCTATTGGTGGCAACTGGTTTGTAGCAGGCGCTGGGCTGAGCCCTGGAAGCAGAGAGGGCTGGAGGGGTTATGGGGTGGGTATGAAGCCAGTGGTTCTCAGCCTTGTTAGACCACAAGTCATCTAATGGAGCTTCTCAAAATACAGTGTTCACTCCCACTGGATTCTGATATCCATGTGGAGGCTGGAGTGGTAGGTGGATGTGAGGGACACGTGCTTCAAAAAATCTGTTACATAAAAGGTACCAACTTCCAGTTACAAGATAAATAAGTACTAGGGATGTGATGTACAACATGATAAATATAACTAACACTGCTGAATGTTACATATGAAAGCTGTTAAGAGAGTCAATCCTGAATTCTCATCCCAAGGAAAAATTTTTTTTCTATTTCATTAATTTTGTAACTCTACGAGAGGATGGTTTCTCACTAAACTTATTGTGATAATCATTTCATGATGTATGCACATCAAATCATTATGCTGTACATCTGAAACGTATACAGTGCTGTATGTCAATATTATCCCAAGAACACTGAAAGAAAACAATTTTAATTTTGAAAAATCTCTCCTAGATATATCTCATCTCCCTTCTCCTGCCCCACTCCCCGGCCTCCCACCACTGCCCAACGCCTCACCCCAAGTGCATTTATTCTTTCAGAACCATTGGAATTGGCAATTTCTGAAACTACTTTGAGCTCAGATTAAAATTCTGTGGTTTGTTCATTAATATACTTCTCAATTCAGCATCTATTGAGTGCCTATTCTGTACCAAGCACTGGAGATACAGGTAAATCAGACCTAGGTAGATACCATCCCTACCTCCGAGAAGCTCTCCATCTGGTTGGGGCAGACAGACAAGCAAACCGAGAACATCTACAAAACATGAGGATCTTGGGGCACAGGGGAGCATTTTATGAGCTGAATGCCCCTCTGTTGACAGCTCAACTTTCTCTTCTCCAAAATAAATGATCCCTTTGTCTTCTTTTCAAAGTTCCTATTTCCTGATGATCAAACGCAACCATAGAAGAAACATCTGACAAGTTTTAACCCTAATACATCTACCTTCCTTCTGGTTTCAGATGCAAAGCACATTCTCCATGACACCTCACACCAGACGCAGATCCTGCCTGCTAACCCTCCTCTACCCAAAGACTATTTTAATGAGGAGCTCGGTTCAGGCGTCAGCTATAGAACATTAATATTCATGGTTAGTATTTGTAAAAACCTTCATTTCAATCTTTTGTTTCTGTTGAAGGGGGAAGTCTTAAAGTGGCCAGAAATTCCCAATTCCTGTAAATTCTCTCTAGGCCTCTATTTTCAGAGTATTTTCTTTTTGGCTCCCATTATTTCATCAGGGTTGGCAAGGCAAGTTAGTTCTGCTCCTGTCCAAATGTTAAATGGATACTCGTGTGTCTCTTTGCCACACTGGTATAATTAATTTTATTGCAAATAGGATTTTTCTTTTTTCCCCTTTGCATGCAAATGTGGTACCCTTTCAGTGTTTGCATAATAGCAGTAATTCTTTCATTTGTACAAAAGGACATGCATTATTTTGGCAGATAGATGGAGCTTTGATGGAGAGATTATTACATTTCCAAAAGCAAAGAGAATAAATCAGAATTTAGCCAGACGCTGACTAAACACCCCCTTCCCCCAAGAGCACGGATCACCTGCCAAGTGTCTAACACGCTTACACTTTCCTCCCAGAGAATAAACCTCACGTCCAGGAAGTAGGTCTCCACTCTCTGCCCTGCTCACCTGGGTTTCCCTGCCCTCTGGCTTCTGTGTGGGTTTGGCCAATGGGAGACAGCGGCGTGAGAATGGAGGGTGGGAACAGAGAGAAGCTGGGGTATTTACTCCCCTTCTTCCCTCCTTGTTTGCCGGGGCTCAGACAGTGGCTGTGCTCTACCTAAGGCCACAGTCCAGCTCTCACTGGACTCTGGTAATCTCCTTCCTTCTTCTTGCTGCTCCATGCTAGACCTGGGAACCTCACTACCGCATGTTGGCTACCCCTGTCCACATCTATCCATATGGCCCTTTATGTTCAACCCCTTTGAGTGAGCCATCTCCTTCCTTTTAGGACACTGAGAAAACCACCACATTTCTAAGATGTCACTTAGACCACTAGGAAACACACACACACACACAGACACACACAAATCCATAGCACTGGGAAGTAATAAGGAAGCCCCAAACCACTGAGGTATGGAGGCATCTATACATCTTCACAGAGTTTTTAGGAATTCCACCAAGCAGAAGAGGCATATTCCCTAGGTGTGTCTAGCCTCACTGAAGTTATGTAGATGGTCAATATCTGCTGTTTTGCCCGCCTGTCATTTGGTCCCCTTCTTCTGGTCACAGTCCCCTGGTTTTCCTTGAGGAGTCATCTCTTCCCTTCTCTTGGTACGCATGATTAGGGGAGCTCTTGTCACCCTTGGCTCAGAGGAAATACAAGATCCCAGCTTGGCCACTCAGAGTCTCACCTCCCTCAGGCAACAGTATTGGTTCAGGGATGGGCATGTGATCTAAGCCAGGCCAATGAAAACCACTTGGATGAAATTCTGGGAATTTGGCTGGGGCAGCTAGGGAAAAGGTGCTTTCCAGCCTCTGAGGTTGCTGAGGACAGAAACTGAAATTCTGGTGGACATCTGCCATGAGGGTCAGAGCCCACCTGAGAAGTGGACAATTGCAGAGCAAGCGAGCTGGAAAGTGAAAAGAGAAAAGCTGGACTCTGATTACATCATTTGAGCCCTGGATCAAGCTTTGCTTTGCCTTTGCAGTTACATGAGCAGAAAGTTCTCTTTTTTTAATTTACTTAGGCTGGGTTTCTTTCACTTGCAGCTGAAAGAATACTAACTAGTACATTGAAGATAGAAGCTCTTTTTAAACTAGGAACTATTGTGGACTGAGTAAAGGGGAGATGGAGAAGAAAACAGGATTTCTGGAGCAGCTATTGTGTGCTCTAGATTAAAGCACATATCAATGTAGGTTAATTTATTTAATTCTCAAATTAATTGTTCAGGGCTTCCCTGGTGGCGCAGTGGTTTAGAGTCTGCCTGACGATGCAGGGGACACGGGTTCGTGCTCCAGTCCGGGAAGATCCCACATGCCGCGGAGCGGCTGGGCCCGTGAGCCATGGCCGCTGAGCCTGTGCGTCCGGAGCCTGTGCTCCGCAACGGGAGAGGCCACAACAGTGCGAGGCCCGCATACTGCAAATAATAATAATAATAATAATAATTGTTCAGCTAAGTTGAGGAACTTACCAAGTACTACACAATTAGCATATGGCAGGGTTAAGTTCAAACCAAGGACAGTCTGCCTGCAAAGTTATATTTGCTCCACTCTGATGTGCTGCCATCATCACCATGATCTTCCTCATCTTCCTCCTCATTATCATCTCCTTCTTCAGGAAGCTCCCAGAGGATCTGGACCACAGAGTAGGAAGCTGAGTTTCCTGGCCACCAGAAAACATAGACCCTGACATATATACGTGAGGGTACAAATAACTGAACATGAAGGAGACAGTAATCAGTACCAGTAGAGAGGAGCAGACATCATGTTCAGAAGGATTACTTCCATCTGAGACAATGGAAGACCAACATTTAAAAGGTAGTAGAAGGGAATCCAAAGATGAGGAAAGAGTCTGAGCAAAGACATCAAGGTTAGGAATGCCAGACCATAAAAAGATTTGGTTTGCGCATGTACAAACTTACGTAGTTCTCTAGTTTTCCAAGGTTCTCTCTTTGGACCCCTTCTTTATTTTCTCTTATTTTATTTTATTTTTATTTTTTATTTTGGTAGGAACATTTAACATGAGATCTTAACAAATTAACAAGTTTTCCAGTGCAAATAGAGTATTGTTTTTTTGTTTGGTTTGGTTTTTAAAGATTTTTTTTGATGTGGACCAATTTTAAAGTCTTTATTGAATTTGTTACAATATTGATTCTGTTTTGTGTTTTGACTTTTTGGCCACAAGGCATGTGGGATCTCAGCTCCCTGACCAGGGATTGAACCCGCACCCCCTGCACTGGAAGGTGACGTCTTAACCCCTGGACTGCCAGGGAAGTCCCCAGTATTATTGACTATAGGTACGATGTACAGCAGATCTCTAGAACTTATTCATCTTGCTTAACTGAAACTTTGTGTCCATTGATTAATAACTCTTCATTTCCCCTTCCCCCCAGCTCCTGGCAACCACCATTTCACTCCTTGGTATGGATATGACTATTGTAGATACCTCATATAAGTGGAATCATGTGGTATTTGTCATTTTGTGACTGGTTTATTTCACTTAGAATAATGTCTTCAAGGCTTATCCATGTCGTTACATATTGCAGAATTCCATCTTTTTTAAGGCCAATGGTATTGCACTGTATATATACAACATTTTCTTTATCCATTCATCTGTCAATGGACGTTTAGGTTGTTTCCTAAACGTCCTTGGCTATTGTGACTAGAGCTGCAATGAACATGGGTGTGCTAATATCTCTTCAAGATCCTGATTTTACTTCTTTTGGATAAATACCCAGAAGTGGGATTATTGGATCATGTTATAGCTTTATTTTTAATTTTTTGAGGAATCCCCATACTGTCTCCATAACAGCTGCACCAATTTGTCTTCCCACCAACAGTGCACAAGTGTGTCAATTTCTCCACATCCTCACCAACACCTGTTGTCTTTTGGTTTTTTTATTCATAGCCATCCTGACATATGTGAGGCGGCGTCTCATTGTGGTTTTGATTTGCATTTCCCTGACGATTAGCGATGCTGAGCATTTTTTCCATAAAGGAAACGATCAACAGAGTAAAAAAGCTACTTCTAGAATGAGAGAAAATACTTGAAAACCATACATTTGATAAGGGGTTAATCTCCAAAATATATAAGTAACTCCTACAACTCAGCAGCAAAAGAACCGGTAACCCGATTTTTTAAATGGACTCAGGACTTGACAGACATTTCTCCAAAAAAGGCATACGAAAGGTCAACATTAAAAAAAAAAAACAAAAAAAAACTCAACATCTCGATTTTTTTCTTGATGTTCTTCCTTTCAATAACAAGACCAGAAGGTTGATAACTCCAGTCTCCCACTTCCCATAGTGCGTGGTACATTCCCTCCAACCTTCAGCACAAGGAGGGTAGAGCTGTTGAGTCTTCCAATATAAATATACGTACTCTTCAATGGAGTTCACCTTGGAGGCACAAGGAATAATGAACTGGTAACCATGCTGCCTGGTTTTAAAGGTGAACCTACAAGCCTCTGAACATGTCTTGAAAATCCCAGCATGTTGAGGCTCCTATCAAGTTCCCAAAGAAAGAGTTGTCGTGTGTTCAAACATTGACGCTCGTTCCAAATATTGTATGAATTCAGCCCTGGAGACACAGCCTTTTTTCTCTTCAGCAGAAACCCTGCTCTTGACCTCTCCTTTCCCCTACTGTTGTCTCACTCCTCTGTGAACAAGTGACAAGCCCTCACACATGCATCAATGCCTCATTTGATCACACTACCTGCCTACATCAGTTAACGAAAGGTGTACGGATGCTAAACCAGGCAGACAGACCAACCCCTCAGTCAGTGTGTCTGCCAAGTAAAACACATGAAAATATGGTGCTCTATCTTTAAAAGCAAGTTAAGTAAAGTGCCTTTAAAGTTGAGTCTCCTGGGATTGTATTGAGTCCCCAGGTTCTTGGTTTTGTGAGCCCAAGAGACAAAGCAGGTTAGCTTTAATTGTTGAACTAGGCCACTTAAGCCACTGAGCCCTTGTCTAATAGGACAATATTTATAGGCATTGCATCATGCATAGTTGAACTGCTCTTGTCAGACCCAGATCGTCCTTCAGTTTGTTGGGATCTTTTTTTTAACTCAGGAGGGAAGAAGTGAAGAAGGTCTTTTCATGAATAGAAACTACTGATAAAAACAGAAGAGTAGAAAAAAATGTTGAGACGCTAACTTTTTAGAGGCATAAAAGGTAGATTCTCTCCTGGCAAGGTTTTGATTCATAGCCATGGAAAATTTGAAGGTAATATTTTGACCATTGGAGACTGGGACATATTTGATTAAACTTACTAATCTGGAAAACTCAATTTAGTCCAATTTTCTTCATAAAATACATTACTATTGTTTGATATAACTTTATCGTTCATGTAGAGATTGATGTGGTTTTCACTGTTTGGACTACACATAATCCATTGTAAAAGAGAGTTTATTTTGCTGTTATTTTTTCAGGTGAACTTTCCAGTTATGTCCTAACCTCAAGATTTGGTTGTTTTGTTTAACAGGATTTATTGACACATATACTCATGATTTAATCATAATGATAACAATGGTTAACATCTATTGGGCACTTACTATGTGCCAAGCACTGTGTGTAAACACATCAGGTGTATCATGTCAATTGATCCTCAAACAATCCTATTAATTTCTATTATTACCACACATTGAAGATGAGGAAAATGAGGGTTAAAATGTTGTATAACCTGCCCAAAACATACAACTAGTAATCACTGGCCAGGACTGAGTGATTCCCAGGGATTCCCAAGGCTCTTAGCCACTACATTAGGCTGACTTGCATCAACAAGTGAGATCATGCACTTTCTCCATGTAGTTCTACAGGAATCATGATTTTCTAGATGGTTTGGCGGGGGGAGGTGCCGTGGTATATGAAGAGCACAGAAATCCCCATCAAAAACAACAGACTTTTAAGTTGCTTTATTTTCATTAAAGCAATGAAAGTGTTTATAAGTTTGCGGAACTATTTTTATAATAAATATAAGTAAAATTATTTAATAAAAATGTCATTTTAAGCATGGAGGTATATCGCTATAAGATGTAGCTTTCAGAAACTAAAATTAAATGGATTTCAAACAAAATGAAAAGCTTTACAATGTAGATTGGACTTCCAGCCAAGATGAAGCATCAAAGATGAATGCTTTGATCCACCCCCTTTGCTCCAAACACATTGCAGTGCTTGATAAAGTATAAGAAGAGAGAGGGAAACAAGATAAACATCTCCATTGACCAGAGCTGGCAATGAATTACAAAGTGTTGAGTGGGTTTGAAGGCACAGGTCTGCTTTGTTCCAAATCTGCAAGCACATGGTGGCAGTTCAAATTGTGGTTCCTACCATGCAATGGGAAGTAAAAGTGCTTCATGCACAATAGTGGATCAGAACCAGGCTCACCACTTGAATCCAGAGGCTGGGATGGGGCTCCTCCCTCTACAGAAAGAAGTCTATTAAGAAAAAGCAATTATCAACTCACTTCCTGAGACTACAGTTTCACAGAGGATTCCTGGCTTAGGAAAGCAGGCTGTAGATATAACTTCCTGGGCAGGAAATGAGCCAACCACCTGCTGCCCCATGACTGAATCTGTATAGCCCCAATGTCACCACAGAGAAAATTCCACCTGGTGCTGTACTGGGGACATAGAGGAGGGTCAGATGGAAGCAACTGCAAATCCCCAATACTGCTAGACAAACAGGAGAGAAACACACACACACACACACACTCACATTCAAAATGTGGTTGCCATAACAAGTAAAGAAGTCGAATACTAAAGAAGACAGCCTATAAAACCATCAAAATCGTTGATTGAAGTATGAAATGCTTAGAGTTAAAATTAATTTTATGAAACAGTCTTACAAAGACTTCAAAATAAGTATGTCTGGAATGTTCAAAGGCATAAGCCAAGGTATCATGTCCATTAACAATGAGTAAGAAATTCTGAAACAGAAAAGAGACATATATGAAGCAAAACCAGATGAGTATTAAGAAAACCCAAATATATATTAGAACTAAAAAAAAATGTGGTTACCAAAATAAAAACTCAAAAGGCAAGATAAACTCCAGATTAGATCCAAAGAGTAGTGAACTAAGAATTAGTCGTGAGATGGACACACAGAACTTAGTGTTGAGTGACAATGAGATTATTTTTAATATAGTGGTTAACAGACATGGAAGATACCTGAGAGGCTCCAACCTATACCTGGTAGATATTCCAAAAGAAGAGGATGGAGGGAATGATGGAGGAGAAATATTTCGAGATTAGGGCTGAGAATTTTCATAATTGCAAAAAACATGTGTCCTCTGGTGGAAAGCACGCTCTGTGGACAGAACTTGACACATTCAGTGAAAGTGAAAATCACCAGCCATAAGAAGAAACTCCTGAAACCTACTAGAGAGAAAAAACAAAAAATACCCAGAAGGAATCATAAGGCTGACAGCAACTTATTTTCAGCAACAGTTGTGGCCAAAAGACAATGTAGTAACATATCCTTAACATGGAAAAGGAAAATAGCTGTCAGCCTACCGATTTATACTCAGTTAAATTATTATTTAAGAGTGAGGGCAGAAAAAAAAAAAGACATTTTCAAAAGCACAAAGACTGAATGGGTCCTCCCACATACATATCCACATTTACACACTTAGTGAAGTATATATATTCAATAAAAAGAAATGTAAAATTACCAAGGAATAGAAGAAACAATGATAATGGTGAGAAAAATAATTAAATGTATTTTTAGGCTTAATTAAATATTTACTGTGAATACACTCTCTTTAGAAGGATAGAAATGCCAAAGAACCGTATGTTTGTTAGAATATTTTAAATTCAAACAAGTTATGTTAAAATTTTAGGAAAATCATTAAAAGAATAGATTAACAGCCAACAAAGATTATAATAAAAGAAGTATTTAAAAATAATTTGCAAACCTAATAAAAAGCCAAAAGGACTGGGATATTAACAAGGACAATGTTAATAAAAAGAAAATATAAAATAAGTTAAAGTATATCAGTCATCAAAATAAATGCAACTGTATTAAATGCATTTATTACAAAACAAAGATTAACATATTGGATTGAATGGACTGAAAATAAAGAGTTGGGAAAAGATATATCCAAATAAAACTAGTGAGGTGATGTTTAATGCAAAAAGTTAATAGAAATTAAGAGGGGAATTACATAACAATAACAGAAACAATCTACCAGGAAGATATTAAAAATCACGAATTTATATACATCTAAAAACAAAGCTTCAAAATATATAGAGCAAAATCGAATTACAGGGAAAAGGATAAATTCATAATCAGACTCCAAAAATTTCAAACACTTCTATCAGACAGAATCAGATAAATCAAGCAGGCAAAAAATTAGTAAGGCTATAGTAACTTTGAAGAACCAAATTTTAAATCATTATATAATACAGAATTTCCAAATTTTTTAATGTAGCACTTTTAAGAAATATATTTTATATCAAAACCTAGTATACAAATGCACATGTGTGCACACACAGGGAGAGAGAAAGAATTTTACAAACAATATTCACCTTTAATACAAGTGATGCATTCTGAAACAATTTGTTTCATTCCATTCTATTTCTTTTTTAAAAATGTGAATTGCCCCCAACTAAATTGATTTCACAACCCAAGAACGGATTGTGACCTATAGTTTATGAAACACTGATCTTATAAATATATACAGCCGCGTATCCAACAGGTAACAATTATACACTCTTTTCAACCTGAAGTAAACAGCGTATACAATGGTGAAACCACAGAAGCATAAAAGTACAGAGGAGGAAAAAGGAATCAGAGGTATATGAGTTTGAAAGGCTGAGTATAACAAACTACAGCTGATTTATTATCTGCACAGAAGACAAACTCTTAGTAGTAATATGGTCAACAAGATTCTAAACACAAGAATGACAAACATGAATTATCTTTCTAAACACCAGTAATGATCAATTAGAAAATGTGATAGAAAAAAGTTATCATTCATAGTAACAACAAAAACATTAAAAATCTAGAAGTAAATTTAGCAAAGTTGCATAGCCTTTATGAAGAATGTTATAAAACATTTTAAAAGATATAAAGGAAGACCAGAATAAATGGAGAGGCATAACATGTTGAAGGATGATGAAGACTTGATATGAGGAAAGTGACAATCCTCTCCAAAATACTCTGATATTGAATAAAATTCCAATCAAAATCCCAATAGATAAAGGTGATCCTGAAACTCATTTGGAAGAGCAAAGAGACCTGAATAGCTGACATAATTTTGAAAAAGAAGAAGGTAGGGGGACCTGCCTACTAGAAAAGCTAGGTTTAACTGAAGCCACAATAACTAAGGCAATGTGAAGTTGGCTTAGAATGAACAAATATATCCATGGAGCAGGACAGAGAGTGCAGAAACAAGCTACCATATGTATGAAAACTTGATATATGACAAAAGCAGCATCACAATCATTGCAGCAAGGGTGGGTTATTTAATAATTTATGCTGTGACATATTCAAAAGGAAAACTTACAATGCAATCCTTAATGTATTCTTCAAAATAAATTCCTGATAGACAATGTTAATTTTAAAATTAAAATGTTAAAAATCTCAAAGAAAATATAGAATATCTGTAAGGTTGTAGAGAAAGGTTTTTTTTTTTTTAAAAAAATAAGATTTCTTAAATGAGAAGCAAGAAGTACCAACCATGTGAAAGACTGATATTTTTGTCATTAAAATTAAGTTGACATGTCCAACAAAAGTTATCATCAACAAAGTTAAAGATGCAAATTGAGAGCAAATACTTATGATGCATATAATTAACAAAGGATTGGTGTCCAAAATTCAGGTAGCATGTCTACAGTTTGATAACAAAATGACAAACACTATAATGAAAAAGTGAGAAAGGGGGCTTCCCTGGTGGCGCAGTGGTTGAGAGTCCGCCTGCCGGTGTAGGGGACACGGGTTCGTGCCCCGGTCCGGGAAGATCCCATGTGCCACAGGGCGGCTGGGCCCGTGAGCCATGGCCGCTGAGCCTGTGTGTCCGGAGCCTGTGCTCCGCAATGGGAGAGGCCACAGCAGTGAGAGGCCCATGTACCGCAAAAAAAAAAATGAGGAAGGGATCGAAACAGACAATTCATAGAATAGCAAACTTGAATAAATCAATAAAAACATATTTGAGCACACGGGAAATCAGAAAGTTAAAATTATATAACATTTCACCCCATCAGATTGTCAAAATTAAAAATTTTGATAACACCAAGTACTGGGGACTACTTATAGCTACAAGAACTCCGACACATTGTTTAAGGAAATACAACTTGGTACAACAACTTTGGAGAATAATTTGACCTTATCTTATAAAGATGAGCTACTCTCCAACCCAGCAATTCCACTCCTAGGTATGTACTGCAGACAAACTCTCATACATGTATGTAAACAGAGAAGAATGCTCACTGCAGCACTGTAATGAAAGCATAAAATAGAAACAACCTAAATGTCCATAAATAGAAGAAAGGATAAGTAAATTGTGGCGTCTTCCTTCAGTGGACTATTCTATAATGGGTAAGTGGATAAACTAAAGTTACATGCATCCATGTGGATAAATTTTAATGCATGATGCTGAACGCAGAAGTAAGTTGCATGGTGAGATACTCAAGATGATAATATTGGCAACAATAAAATATGATGAAAGATGATGCTAATTTATGGCTACATATAAATGTAGTAATAGTATAAAAATATGCATGGGATTGATGAAACCAAACTATTGTTTATCTCTGGGCAAGGAAAAGGGAAAATGGGATAAGAAAGAGGTTGTCAGGGGCTTCAACTCAATCTTTAATGCTTTTATCGTATGCCAAAAAGGGAAATATTAGGTTTTGACAGAGCTGGGTTCAACGTATGCAGGTGTTTGCTGTTACTCCCATACTTTTCTGCATTTTATCAGATCTTATCATCACAATTAACTCTGTCCACTTCGTCTTTTTATTTGTAGATTGTGATGTTGTTTGTTTAAATCAGTTCTGAATTAACAAATTGAAAAACCTAAACAAAACAAAATCTACCTCATATTATCTGTTCTCAAATATTCTTTGTCTGCAAAAAAATGCTGTTGCTATGAAAACCTGTATTGTCACCTCATTTATGTCACTTCAATTCAGATAATTCCCACTGGTTCATAAGGGTAAATTTCTAATCCCATCAGAAATCTATTCTCTTAATTGGTTCTCTCTTTTTAAAAAGTATAGAAGTAATATAACACAATTATAGAAATTTGGGGAAATAGAATTTTTTAATCAACTCGAAATCCTCCTCTCCCCAAAACCCCATATAGGACAATTAGGATTTAACAACAATTAGGATTTAAGTATATCTCTCACTAGCCTTTTATGCCTGTGCATATTTTAATGCAGTTGCAACCAATTTGCACACATAACTTTGTAGCCTGTGTTATCCTCTTAAATCAATATTGCTACATAATCTTCCTACTATTCCTAACCTTCCTTTGTATTGTGTACACAATAGTCCCTCAAATCTTTCTACCATTAACCTTTCTCTTATTTTTGGACATTTAGATTTCTTTCAATTTCATATTTATGTAAATAAAAGCCCATGACAAAATTTTTTTGTAAAAATATATTTTATGTATGTGTTTTGGATTATGTTAGAACTGGGATTTCCAGGTTACAGAGCATGAGCTTTTCCATAAATTGCTTCCCAAAAGCGACCTTGCTGTTTCCATTACTCCATGACAATGTTTGAAGGCCCTGAGAAGCTGATGGAGCCCTGGACTCAAGTTGGAATTCTGTGGCACCAGAATCTTGCTAATTATTTTTTTCCTAAAATGTTAGCCTTAATCTTTGTGTCTATAGCAAGTGGTCAAGCTGACAGGTGCCTCTTTTGACCTATTTATAAAATTTTCTAAAAGGTGATCTGGGACAATGGCATCTCAAATGCCATCTCTATAATTAGAAGTAACTCTTACTTCATGGTCATACCCTTGAAATTGCACATCTTTTTTTTATAGATTTTTTAAAATTTTTATTTATTTATTTTTGGCTGCGTTGGGTCTTCGTTGCTGCGTGCGGGCTTTCTCTAGTTGCGGCAAGCGGGGGCTACTCTTCGTTGCGGTGGGAGGGCGTCTCATTGCAGTGGCTTCTCATTGTTGTGGAGCATGGGCTCTAGGCCCGTGGGCTTCAGTAGTTGTGGCACACAGGCTCAGTAGTTGTGGCGCACGGGCTTAGTTGCTCCGCAGCATGTGGTATCTTCCCAGACCAGGGCTCTAACCCGTGTTCCCTGCATTGGCAGGCGGATCCTTAACCGCCGCACCACCAGGGAAGTCCCGAATTTGCACATCTTAAATTAAAACTATGTTCAAAATTTGTGGGGCAAGAGGGAGAGTTTTATTTTTTAACCTAAATTATTGTAGATAAACTTCTCGAAGGTTGAGTTTTTAATAACACTGTGCTACGGGTCCCGTATCTTTCCTTGAGTATAGGAGGAACATATTGAGAAATACCAAAATATGAGAAATTAAATATAAGATAATGAAAACCCAATCTGTTTTCAGCCTGATTAAATAAAATTTTATTAAAAAATCACAGGACATTTTGTTTTTTCTACCAAAGTATGTTAATTGGGGCATATTTTGGAAGTAATTAAGTGGTAGTAACTCTTGCAGGGACATATGTACAAGGATGTTCTTTGCAGCACTAGAGAGGCAAAAAAAAAAAAAATCTCAAAACAGAGTGAAAGGCTATCATTAGGGACTGGTTAAATAAGTGTCACATGCATTCTATGGAATGCAAGCAGCAAATAAAAAATAGGCTACTTCCCTGCCCACTTTGTTGGAGAGATTTCCACAAGGTACTGCTAAGTGGGAAGCAAGATGGAGAGATTATATAATAAAAACAACAGACAAAGATAGAATGTGTGTCTATAATTATAAATAAACAGATCATTAACATGGGTTATCTGTGAGTAGGAGGAGGTTGGAAGGGAGAAGGAAGAAGAAGCAAGAAAAGAAAAATACTCCATTCTTACAGACAACTCGGGCAAGTGTTTAAGTAAAACACTATGAATGGGCAGTAAAGGAAGCAAGAAGTTATGCCACCAAACACAGTGGGAGAAGCTCAGTCCAAAACGTCCCCAGAATGACCCCCCAGGTTGCATCACTTAAAGGTCACCAGTATTGGAGACTAGTATCAGATTCCATGTTCTATACTTCATATTTAGTTGTATATAAGATAGTGTAATAGACAGCATTGAGTTCTCCTTTAAAATAAATAAATAAAAACAAAACTTTAGAGGATGAAAGTAGACACTCTAAACAAAGCAGTTGACAAAGGGTTAATCTCCAAAATATACAAGCAGCTCATGCAGCTTAAGATCAGAAAAACAAACAACCTGATCGAAAAATGGGCAGAAGACCTAAAGAGACATTTCTCCAAAGAAGATACACAGATTGCCAACAAACACATGAAAGGATGCTCAACAACACCAATCATTTGAGAAATGCAAATCAAAACTACAATGAGGTATCACCTCACACCAGTCAGAATGGCCGTCATCAAAAAATCTACGAACAATAAATGCTGGAGAGGGTGTGGAGAAAAGAGAACCCTCTTGCACTGTTGGTGGGAATGTAAATTGATACAGCCACTATGGAGAACAGTATGGAGGTTCCCTAAAAAACTAAAAATAGAACTACCATATGACCCAGCAATCCCACTACTGGGCATATACCTTGAGAAAACCATAATTCAAAAAGAGCCATGTACCACAATGCTCACTGCAGCTCTATTTACAATAGCCAGGACATGGAAACAACCTAACTGTCCATTGACAGATGAATGGATAAAGAAGATGTGGCACATATATACAATGGAATATTACTCAGCCATAAAAAGAAACAAAATTGAGTTATTTGTAGCGAGGTGGATGGACCTAGAGACTGTCATACAGAGCAAAGTAAGTCAGAAAGAGAAAAACAAATACCGTATGCTAACACATATATATGGAATCTGAAAAAAAAAGGTTCTGATGAATCTAGGGGCAGTACAGGAATAAAGATGCAGATGTAGATAATGGACTTGAGAACATGGGGGTTGGGGGAAGGGTAAGGTGGGATGAAGTGAGAGAGTAACATTGACATATATACACTACCAAATGTAAAATAGCTAGCTAGTGGGAAGCAACTGCATAGCACAGGGAGATCAGCTCGGTGCTTTGTGTCCACCTAGAGGCGGGGTATAGGGAGGGTGGGAGGGAGACGCAAGAGGGAGGAGATATGGGGATATATGTATAGCTGATTCACTTTGTTATACAGCAGAAACTAACACAACATTGTAAAGCAATTATACTCCAATAAAGATGTTAAATTAAAAAAATGAATAAATATAATAAAATGTTATCTCATTGTAATGTTAAAAAAAAAAGAAAGTAGGGCTTCCCTGGTGGCGCAGTGGTTGAGAGTCCGCCTGCTGATGCAGGGGACATGGGTTCGTGCCCCGGTCCAGGAAGATCCCACGTGCCGCGGAGCGGCTGGTCCCATGAGCCATGGCCGCTGAGCCTGCGTGTCCGGAGCCTGTGCTCTGCAATGGGAGAGGCCACAACAGTGAGAGGCCCGCGTACCGCAAAAAAAAAAAAAAAAAGAAAGAAAGAAAGTAGACACACTGTATTGCTCAGAGTTCTCTACAGAAACAGAACCAATAGTATCTATATATCTCTAACTGATATTTATTTATATTTTTATATATTTATATATAGAGAGAGACAGAGAGAGAGAGAAATTTTAAGGAATAGGTTCATGCAGTTACGGAGACTGGCAAGTGGCGAGTCCCAAATTGGCAGGTTAGGCCAACAGGCTGGAGGCCCAAGGACAAATTGGTGATTCAGTTTTGAGTTTGAAAGCTGTCTGTAGACCGAATTCCCTCTTCCTTGGGGGGGAGTCTTTTTCTCTGAAGGCCTTCAACTGATTGGATGTGGCCCATCCACATTATGGAGGGTCATCTGCTTCACTCAGAATCTACTGATTTAAGTGTTCATCTCATCTAAAAAAAACAGAAACAAAACAAACAAAAAATCCTTTCTGGCGACATGCAGCCTGGTATTTGCCCAGATATCTGGTTACTGTGGCCTAGCCAAGTTGGCACATAAAATTAACCACTGCACGGAGCAAACAATATCACTTCAAAAATAGCAAGCCCATCTCACTTACCATTTTGAAATGAGCCGGATGAGACGACCACATTTTCTCTTAAGTTATATTAGAAAATACAATGAGAACACCCCACAGCATTCAAGGTTGTTGAAACTCCGGCCTTGATCCCAATTTCCCTCACTGACTTGGCTGAGTAAGTGTTAGTGGGCACATATATAAGAACTCGATGGTGTATATATCAGCAAATTTCCTGAGTATGTTATACGGATTGACCTATAGCAAAAGCTCTCTGGGACTTCCCCGGTGGCACAGTAGTTCAGAATACGCCTGACAATGCAGGGGACACGGGTTCGAGCACTGGTCTGGGAAGATCCCACATGCCACAGAGCAACTAAGCCCGTGTGCCACAGCTACTGAAGCCCACGCACCTAGAGCCCAGGCTCAGCGATAAGCCACGGCAACGAGAAGCTGCCGCACCGCAAGGAAGAGTAGCTCCCACTGGCCGCAACTACAGAAAACGCGTGTCCAGCAATGAAGACCCAACGCAGCCAAAAATTTTATTTTATAAAAATAAAAAAAATTTTTAAAAGCTCTCTGCATGTGCCTTTCTGTGGGATTAGTCACCTTTCTCTGACTTACTCTTCCAGCCATTCTCATCTCTCCTCGTAAATTCAGAAATCCCTGTGTCCGTCAAGGCTCAGCTTAGATATCTTTGCTTCCTAGAAACTCCCCCATAACCTCTACCCTCTCCCATCTCTCCAAGTCCTGCGCTCACCCCAAGTCTGGTGGGGTACTCCTCTTTGGTGTTCCCGTTGTCCCCCTTCCATTCTCCCCCCCACATACACACTTCCATCCTAGCACCTGCCACGCTGTTTTTTAATTTCCTGTTTATGCATCTGTTTTACCCCCAATAGACTGTGAGTTCCTTGATGGCAGGGTTGATATCTTATCTGTTATTGTATTCCCAGTGCCTCAGCAGTATTTATTAGAAGAATTAATAATTAAATTCTGCATTCATTATAAAGTTTTTCAAAGAATCTTGCCCAGCTTCTCCAGTCCGATATAGCTGAAGGCAATTTCACCTTGCACTTTGAAGGATTAGGATCACTTCCTTTAAAGAGGGTCCAGGCATCTTAAAGGCATAGCTACTACGGATGCTATTTACATATTGTGAATGTTTTGAAAGCAGCATAAGGACTGGGCAGTCTTCTGAGGGAAGAGCCTGCTGTGCTCTTTTGATTAAAGTGAAGATTGATGTCCCCAAGGCAGCCCTTAATGAGGCCTTCAATGCTCTCATAAAATTTCCACCTAAAATAAACACTTTGGGAGTGTTTGGCCCAGCTCCTAATCCCCCATCCCTTTTGTCTTGGAACTGCCTCTGATCCCCCAGGGCAGGCTGCTGGCAGCTATGTTTGTACCGTGTGACAGTATAAGATTGGACCAGGGGCGAGCACCTGTCCCTGGGGCAATCCGATTCTCTCTGACCAGCTCAGAGAAACCAGCAAATTAGTCTCAGCCTGTAGCTGAAAGTCAGAGCCATATTCTCTCCTGTGAATGGAAGAAATAGAGAAAGTTCGTCTCTGGTGATAAAGACTAAAATGGAGATGAGGGGTGGAGTGAAAGAAGCCCGGACTTTTCAGCGCCTGGTTTCAGTTCTCCCTCAGGTGGCTGTGTGCCCACTCAGGAGGTCCTTCAGACCCTCCTATATTTTTAAAATAAAGTTCCCCTTTCCCAGTTATGCTTACTCAACTGGATTTCTATTGCTCACAACCAAAATGGCACTACTGAATTTTCCAGCCCAGGAAAGGCAAGAGCAGAAAGGTGTCCTGACTTACCTGGGCAAAGGAGCTAGTTACACAACCATCCTCACGCTTTCTCACATAAGAAATGTACCAGGGGAGGGAGAAGAGGAAATGAATGGAGGAGCACCCTAGATATCCTAGCTTCACTTCATGAACCTGACGTGTGTCCCTGTAACTCCATCATGCTTCCATTTTTCCCACCTGTGAGACAAAGACAATGTTTGCTGAACCTTCCCCATGTCAGCGATATGAGGCTTAAGTGATAAATGTTTGCTATGTGTGTTGAATTTCTCAGATTCAAAAAAATGACAAATGAGACTCAGTCTGACTTGGAAACTTACCATCAAGGAAATATATTTTCCAGTGACACCTTCCTTGAGCGCTTGGAATGCTCAGCTACATATTTTACCTAAATATGAACTAAGAATCTGGGCCTATCTGTGTCACCCCTTGACCTACAATTTCCCCGCTTGTGAAATCAAGATTTGACACTTGCAGTAACCTCTGAATCACCCACAGTCATATCAGAGAGGGGAAAAAACGAATTAGTACAATGTACATATTTTCCAGAGCTTTTGTTTCAGACAGAACCATTGACATCCTCTCGAGTAAATACTAGTTCCAGTCACCCTTCTTCTTCCAGGGAAAGCAGGAAGGGAATAAAAACCTCTGCTTTAAGAGCATAGAGCCATTTGGGATATGAGGAGCCCACAAGCAAGATATGCCAACAAGAATTCGTAGAGTAATGGCCGTCCTGGAGTTTCATCACCTAGGGGACTAAGAATTAACTAGGAGAAAACCTGAAAAGACTTGCAATGAGAAAGACAATCAGAAGAAACATAGTTGCCATGAAGCTGATGCAACTTAAACTTCATACAGATGGCCAACAAACGCATGAAAAAATGCTCAGTATCACTAATTATTAGAGAAATGCAAATCAGAACTACAATGAGGTATCACCTCACACTGGTCAGAATGGCCATCATCAAAAAGTCTACAAACAATAAATGCTGGAGAGGGTGTGGAGAAAAGGGAACAGTCCTATACTGTTGGTGGGAATGTAAATTGGTACAACCAGTATGGAGAACGGTATGCAGCTTCCTTAAAAAACTAAAAATAGAGCTATCATATGACCCAGCAATCCCACTTCTGGAGAAAACCAGAATTCGAAAGGATGCATGCACCCCCGATGTTCATTGCAGCACTGTTTACAATAACCAGGACATGGAAGCAAGCTGAATGTCCACTGACAGACAAATGGATAAAGAAGATGTGGTACATATATACAATAGAATATTACTCAGCCATAAAAAGGAACGAAATAGTGCCATTTGCAGAGACTTGGATTGACCTAGAGATTGTCATATAGAGTGAAGTAAGTCAGAAAGAGAAAAACAAATATCGTATAATATTGCTTATATGTGGAATCTAGAAAAATGGTACAGATGAACTTATTCGCAAAGCAGAAATAGAGACACAGATGTAGAGAACAAACTTATGGATACCAAGGGGGGAAGGAGGAGTGGGATGAATTGGGAGATTGGGACTAACATATATACACTACTATGTATAAAATAGATAACTAATGAGAACCTACTGTAGAGCACAGGGAGCTCTACTCAGTGTTCTGTGGTGACCTACAGGGGAAGGAAATCCATGAAAGAGTGGATATATGTATACTTGTAACTGATTCACTTTGCTGGACAGCAGAAACTAACACAACTTTGTAAAGCAACTATACTCCAATAAAAGTAAAAACAAAAAAACTTCAGGGTGCCTCATGTGGGTAAATCCCCATGCGAGCTGGGAGGTGTTGGAAGTGGTGGAGGGTTCCAGAAGGGGAGGGGAAGCCAAGTGATAATCAGAAACAATTTAAAGGCATTTCTGGTCAATTACCTAAAGAACTCTTAGAAGAAAGGGACCTAGAGTTCCTGGACCCAGCAATTTGTTGATTTTTTTTTCCTTCTAAGAAAATACTTAGTATTTTTTAAAGTACTTTTAGTACTTAATTTTGTATTTGTAAGTCCTTTTTCTTAAAGAGGGCACACTAAATGGTATAAATGCAGGCCCCACAAATTCTGGATGTGCACTGATGATTAGGACTCTCCATAAACAAATTGTAAAGTCCTTCTTCCACCCCTCCCGCCTGCTCCCTTCCCATCTATTATCCTGATTTCTAACTGTCCAGACCTTGCCAAGGTCAAGCTCCCTCCCCCCACCCCGTCTCTACAGTCACACCCCACAGTTCTTCCCATTTCCCCTCATCAAAACCAACCTGTCCTTTCTAGTTCTCCTAGGACCCTGCTGGCCCACTCCCATGTTGCCAAGGTTACAATTAGTTTTCTAATAGTCTAGGGTTCTTTCTAACGAGGTGATACAGCCTGAAAAATGGGTTGAAATAATGTGTTATACTGAAGACACAGAGTCTTAACCCAAATGAACACACTTCAATCGAATTACAATTTTTTTTAACTTGTGTTTATTTCATATTATGTAAGTGGCAATTTAATTGAGAAATTTTAGTAAATACAGACCAGTCCAAAGAAGATTATAAAAAAGTCACCCTGTAAGAAAAAACAGAACAAAACACTAATCTCATTACCCCTTGCTAATCCCCATTAACATGTTCTTTTGGACAGTATTTTTCTTCTAAGCATATATAGATGTATAATATATGATTTCTGCAAAAATAGAATCAGAGTGTAATAATATTTTGAAACCTAATTTTGGGGGTTAACAATCTACTGTCAACATTTTTCCCTCTCGTTAAATATTTGCTTACAGAATCATTGTAAATGGCTCCTCAACGCTCCATTACATCAAGGATCAGCTAAGTTTTGGGATAATCTAGATGAAATGGACAAATTCCTGCTAAAAAGACACAAACTACCAAAACTGTCTCAAGAAGAAACAGAAGATCTGAATAAACCTGTAACAAGTAAAGACATTAAATTAGTAATGAAAAATTTTTTAAAAAGACAACTTCCCACAAAGAAAAGCACAGGCCTAGTTGACATTACTGGCTAAATCCACCAAATGTTTAAAGAGAAATTAATCCCAATCCTCCTCAAACTATTCCCAAAAAAGTGAAGAGGAGGGAACACTTCCTAACTCATTCTGTGAAGCCAGCATTACCCAAATACCAAAGCCAGATAAAGACACTACAAAAAGAGAAAATTACAGACCAATATAACTTATATGACTATAGATGCAAAATCCTCAGCAAACATTAGCATCCATTTCAACAGCATATTAGAAGTATTATTCACCATGACTAAGTAGGATTTATCCCAGGAATACAAGGGTGGTTCAATGTAAGAAAATCAATCAATGTGATACATCACCTTAATAGAACAAAGTGGGGGAGCACACAATCACCTCAACTGACACAGAAAAGGCACTTGACAAAATCAATACCCTTTCATAATGATAAAAATTCTCAGGACACTAGAGACAGAGGGAAAATTCCACAACATGATAAAAGTTAGTTATGAAAAATCCACAGCCAAAATCATACTCAATGGTGAAATACTGAAAGCTTTCCACCCAAGGTCAGGAACAAGACAAGGATGCCCACTTTCACTGCTGCTGTTCAACATTGTACTAGAAATTAGATAAGGCAAAGAAATGAAAGATATTCAAACTGGAAAGGTAGAGGTAAAACTATCTCTACTAATAGATGACGTGATCCTATGAATAGAAAAATCTCAAAGAATTCACAAGAAAATTTCTAGACCTAAAGAATAAATTCAGCAAAGTTGCAGAGTACAACATCAACACACAAAAGTTGGTTGTGTTTCTATATACCAACAATGAACAGTCAAATAGGAAACTGAGAAAGCAATTCCATTTACAATAGCATCTAAAGAATTAAATTAAATTATATCTAAAAGCATCTTAGGAATAAATAACAAGGAGGTGAAATATTTGCATGCTGGAAACTATAGAAAATTGCTGAAAGAAAGTACAGAAGACCTAAATAATTGAAAGACATCCCATATTTATGGTTAGGAAGACTTAACATTGTTAAGATGCCAATAATATCCAAAGCTATCTGCAGGTTCAACCCTATTCCTATCAAAATTCTAACAGCCTTTTTCACAGAAATGGAAAAACCAATGCTCAAATTCACATGGAATTGCAAAGGGCTCCAAATTGCCAACACAATTTTGAAAAGAAGAATAAAGTTGAAAGACTCACAGTTCCTGACTTCAAAACTTACTACAAAACTACAGTAGTTAAAACAGTATGGTACTAGCATAAGGACACACAAAAATATATACCAATGGAATTGAATAGAGAGCCCAGAAATAAAATCTCATGTATATTGTCAATAGATTTTTGACAAGGGTGCTAAGACCAGTCAATGGGGAAAGGACAATCTTTTCAACAAATAGTACTAGGAAAATTGGACACTCACATACAAAAGAATGAACGTGGACACTTACCTTACACCTTGTAAAAAATTAACCAAAATAGATCAAAGGCTTAAATGTAAAAGCTAAAACAATAAAACTGTTAGAAGAAAGCATTGGAGAAAATCTTCATGACATTGGATTTGGCAAAGATTTTATGGATTAAAGCCAAAAGCACAAGCAACAAAAGTAAAAATAGATAAATTGGACTTTATCAAATTAAGAACTTTTGTGCATCAAAGGATACTAAAAAGAAAGCAAAAAGATAACCTGTAGAATGAGAGAAAATATTTGCAAATCATATATCTGATAAGACATTAATAGCCAGAATATATAAAGAACTCCTAAAACTAACAACAAAAACAAACAAACAACCCCATTCAAAAATGAGAAAAGGATTTGAATAGGCATTTCACCTCAGAAGATATACAAATGGTCAATAAGCATATGAACTAATGCTCAACATCATTAGTCATTAGGTAATTGCAAATGAAAACCACAATGATATACTACTTCACACTTACTAGGATGGCTATAACAAAAAAAAAAAAAAGAAAGAAAGAAAAGAAAAGAAGGAAGGAAGGAGGGAAGGGACAGGGAAAGAAGGAAAGGGAGAAAGAAGAAAGAGAAAGAAAGAAAGAAAGAAAGGGAGAGAGAGAAAGAGAGAAAGAGGGGGGAGGGAGGAAGGAAGGGAAGAAGGAGAAAGGAGAGAAGAAAGGAAGGAAAGCGTTGGTGAGAATGTGGAGAAATTTGAACCCTCATGCATTGCTAGTGGGAATGTAAAGTAGAGCAACCACCATGGAAAACAATCCAGCAGTTCAAAAGGTTAAATGTAGAGATACCACAGACCTGGCAATTCTACTCCTAGGTATATATCCAAAAGAATTGAAACAGAGACTTAACCAGTTATTCATACACCAATGTTTATAGCAACATCATTCACAATAGCCAAAATGTGGAAACAACCCATGTCCATCTACAGATTAATGGATAAACAAAATGTGGTATATATTTGATACATACCTTGAAAACATCCTGCTTAGTGACATACGCCAGATGAATAAGGACAAACATCGTATGATTCTGCTTATATGAAGTGCCTAGAATAGGCAAATTCGTAGAGACAGAAAGTGTAATAGAGGTTATCAGGGGCTGATGGAAAGGAGAAGGGGGAGTCATTGTCTAATGAGTACAAAGTTTTTGTTGGGGATGATGAAAAAGTTTTGGGTATAGTTAGTGGTGATGGTTACACACAACAATGCAAATGCATGCCACTGAATTAAATATTTACAAAAGCTTAAAGTAATAAATATTACAATATATATATTCTACCAAAATAAAAAAAAATTTTAATTAGTAACTTTCATTCCTCACAAAACACCATTAAGAGAATGAAAAGGTAAACTGCAGAGTGGGAGAAGATACTTACAGAACATAGAACTGATAAAGAGCTCACATCTGTAGTATCTTAAGAACTCTTACAAACCAATAAGGAAAAAGACAGACAACATAACAAAAAGATGGGCAAGAGACTAGAATAGGCACTTCACAAGAACATAACCAATGGCCCCTAATAAACATTTGAAAAGATATTCAGCTGCTTTAGTCATCTGAGAAATGCAAATTAAAATCTCAAAGAGATTCTTCTATACCCTCAACAGTGTAGCTAAAATTAAAAGGACTATTACCAAGTATTGGCAGAGATGTGAAAAAACTGAAATCCTCATATACTGGCTGGAGAGAGTGTAAATTGACATAATCACTTTAGAAAACTATTTAGCAGTATCTAGTAAAGTTGGACATATGCATATGCTAAGACCCAATAATTCCATTCCTAGGTATACACAATAGAAACATGTACATATGTGCCTATAGCATTATTATTCATAGCCCCAAACTGGAAAAAAAAATGTCTAGTGATAGAATGAAAAAAATAAACTGTGGTAAAGTCCTACAGCCGTGAAAATGAGCAAATGATACACAACAGCATAGATGAGTCTCACAGACATAATGCTGAACAAAAGAAGCTAGACACCCAAAAAAATACAGATTGCATGATTCCACTTATTTGAATTTCAAAACCAAGCAAAGCATCATCAAAAAGAACACAAAAAATGTTGGTCAGGATGTGGAGAAAAGGGAGCCCTTGCACACTGCTGGTGGGAATGTAAATTGGTGCAGCCACTGTGGAAAACAGTATGAAGGTTTCTCAAAAAACTGAATATAGAATGACCATATGACCCAGCAATTCCACTCCTGGGTATATATCCGAAAAAAACAAAAACACTAATTCGAAAAGATACATGCACCGCCATGTTCATAGCAGCATTATTTATAAGGTATGGAAGCAACCTAAGTGTCCATCAACAGATGAATGGTTAAAGAAGAAGAATGGATATATATATATATATACATATACACAATGACATACTACTCAGCCAGAAAAGAATGAAATTTTGCCATTTGCAGCAACATGGATGGACTCGGAGGGCATTATGCTAAGTGAAATAAGTCAGAGAAGGGCAAATACTGTATGATAATCACTTATATGTGGAACCTAAAAAAATACAACAAACTAGTGAATATAACAAAAAAGAAGCAAACTCACAGATACAAAGAACAAACTAGTGGTTACCAGTGGGGTGGGGGGGGAAAGGCAATATAAGGATAGGGAAGTGGGAGGTACAAACTATTGGGTGTAAGATAGGCTCAAGGCTGTATTGTACATGGGGAATAGAGCCAATATTTTGTAGTAACTGTAAATGGAGTATAACCTTTAAAAATTGTATTAATTTTTTTTTTAAACAAGCAAATCGACCTCTGGTGTTAGAATAAGCGGAATAGTAGTTACATTTGAGGTGAGGGATTAGGGTCTGCCAGGAGACTGGGGGCTGGGGGTGTTCATTATGTTCTGTTTCTTCCCTGCATGGTAGCCACGCAGGAGCCTTCCCTCTGGGATGAGTCACTGACCTGTGCCCTTAGGACTTGCGCAGGCATGTAGTATGTTACTCTTCAATGAAAAAGCCTGAAAAACAAAAGTAGATGTATTTGACTACAAGAGCATCTTCATCCTAAGTCCATCCCAGTGGCGTGGTCCTGGTGTCCACTGACCTGCTTTCTCAGGTCTAGAGAAACCCATTGACCAGCTCCTCAAAACCCACACAGATCCAAATGCACGCTGTGGTCTTTGGCTCATAGCCCCAAGTATACCATTGTCCAGCGTGCCCCAGCGCCTACGTGCAATGGCAGATAAGGCGCTTGATATGTGAGCCTGCCACGTCTTTCCTTTCCTTGGCCCCAGCCCTCCCAATGTATGGCCTCTTGCCTTTCCACACCTGCCTCCTCCAGTCCTAAAATCACACATGATTTTCTCCCAAACCATCTGAACTTTTTGGCCCATGTGCCTGAAAAAGCTTCCCACCTCATTCATAAAGAGAGATTATTGCAGATCCCACACCCCATTTCCTAAGCAGCTTCATCCTGTATTTGAATCCCACCTTTGTGATTTACTAGCTGGGGTAGTGGCCTTGAGTGAATCACTTAACCTTTCAGAGGTTGAGGATTAAAAATAATACTTGATTTTCAGGTTTGTTCCAAGGATAAGAGATAGTATGTGTAAATACCAAGCACAGAGATTTGCACTTTGCTCTATAATTTTATTTTTGCTAAAAAGCAATGGCAGAAACAAAAAGAAAAACACCCCCTTTCTAGAACTCCTTATTGGCAAGGTGGGGAAGCCACGCCAGAGCTGAGAGACACAAAAATAAGAGGCAGGAAGGAAACATAGGCACCATCTGACCAGTCCTCCCAACAAAGTAGGGCCCCTCTGCCAGTTCACTTCAGGGACCGCCTGCTTCCATCCTTCCCAGCACAAGAAACTCACCCCTTCACACTGCAGCCGCTCAGTTTTATTAATATTGGGCTGGCCAAAACGTTTGTTCGTTAAGACCGAACGAACGTTTTGGCCAACCCAATATTTATCAGTTCATCCAACAAAATTTTTTTTTCAGCAAATAGTGTTTTAATTTCCCCAACGGTTTCCTTTTTTAAAAAACATATTTATTGGAGTATAATTGCTTTACTTTGTGTTATTTCATTCAACATATCTTCTAATTCACTTAATTCTCATTTTAACATGTCAAATTCTTTTTTTTTTAGCATCTTTATTGGAGTATAATTGCTTTACAATGTTGTGTTAGTTTCTGCTGTATAACAAAGTGAATCGGCTATACATATACATATATCCCCATATCTCCTCCCTCTTGCGTCTCCCTCCCACCCTCCCTATCCCTCCCCCTCTAGGTGGACACAAAGCACCGAGCTGATCTCCCTGTGCTATGCGGCTGCTTCCCACTAGCTATCTATTTAACATTTGGTAGTGTATTTATGTCAGTGCCACTCTCTCACTTCGTCCCAGCTTACCCTTCCCCCTCCCTGTGTCCTCAAGTCCATTCTCTACGTCTGTGTCTTTATTCCTACCCTGCCCCTAGGTTCATCAGAACCTTTTTTTCTTAGATTCCATATATATGTGTTAGCATACGGTATTTGTTCTTCTCTGTCTGACTTACTTCACTCTGTATGACAGACTCTAGGTCCATCCACCTCACCACAAATAACTCAATTTCATTTCTTTTTATGGCTGAGTAATATTCCATTGTATATACGTGCCACATCTTCTTTATCCATTCAACTTGTCGATGGACACTTTTGAATACGTGACATACACCAGAACCTGCACCCGGTGTTGAAGATGAAGTGATGAGTAAGACAGGGACCAACCCTGCGCTCTAGGCACTTAGGTCCCAGGTAGGTCAAGAGCTCTTACTTTTAGGAAGTTCTTTATGTAACAGTGTGTTGAACAAGTAGGACTTTTGTCCAAAGTAACTGGATTTTTGTTTCCACTGTCCCTTCAGGTTCTGGCCACTCTTGGTGGCCACTCTTGGATAATACAAGGTCCCATCCCCCGTCAGTCACTAGGGCTCTGTAGTTAACAACTCTCCCACGTCCACTCAGCCTTACAGCTCCTCACTCACCCCTCTGACCAGTTGTACTGCCCAGCTTCTTTCCTCTTTCTCCCTCCCCCACTTGCTAACTGCTAATACTTACTTCTCCCCACCAGGGTCTGAGGCAGGTGGGAAGGGAGGCGGGTAGGAAGAAAGAGGAAGGTTCTTATTTGAAGAACACTGTGCATGCTGCCTCTGGGCTGTCTGGGGCTGGCAGGTGTTTAAAGTCGACCCTTTCTTTCGTGGGTGTTTCTGTGATTCCTCTGGGGATGGAGGGACCCTCACCTGACATTCCATTCGTCCAGCATCCTTGGCGTGTTTGTTCCTTCAGCGGAACTTACCCTGACTCCACCCACTGCTGCTTGTGCGCGTGGCCCAAAGCCGGTCTCTGCAAAACACTCAGACTTCCTTCACCGTGATGGCAGGGAGTGCGGGGCTCACCTCCTGCATCCGCCTCTTGTCACTCATCCATCTCAGCTGAGCAGCCCAGTCCTTCCCTTCCCTAGATTTCCCACTGCCCCTCCCTGAAGTGCAGGGGCATAAACAAAGTTTCTGAATTCCCCTTCTCTCTTGATTTAAGAAAAATGAAGAATTGCTCCCAAGAGCAGCATACTAAGGTTGAGTGTGTGGAGAGGGTAACCCACCACAGCTGTGTCCATAGGAGGTGCAGTGATTGTAGAGAATTAAATCATAATAGAACCAATCAAACGCTGGCCTAATTTTTTATTACCAACAAGCTCTGACAATGCTAACAATATCTGTGATCAACACTTCTCTCTGCTGGGGCTGACCATTCCCGATACACCTCTCGATACACTGCTACCCCTGCCTCTTCCCTTGGTGTTGGGGGACAACTTGGAGCACACGTACAGCTCTCTCTAAAAACCTTCTCCACCGACGGTTACGCAGTCTGGCCTTTGAGAGTCATCAAACCAGTTTTATTATATTGCCTTTAAAAATGAACATCTTGGACTGGCCCCTCACTATGAAATGTATCTTGGTGCGTCACTTTAAACTTCCAATTTAATAGACCGTTGCCCTCACATCAAGCTGGGATACACCCTCCTGTAACTCCCACCCACCTCCTGGAGATGATAATGCCTCTTGGGGGCAAGAACATTCTGAGGATTCAGTGAGTTAAGAGGCAAAGCACCTGGTTCAGGGTTTGGCACACAGCAGGAACGCCCACTCCCCTGCCCCCTGCCTCTAGGGACTTGGCGGAATGATGGAGAAGGGTACTTTCTCACCTGTGCTTGGGTCTCCCTCAAACAGTCTCACCTGTCCACCCATCTGCCTGCCCCACCCATGGAAGGCCTTTGCATTCTTTCCCACCTATATAAACATCACCTATTCTTTTGTTTTTAGTTTTTTGAATTAAAAAAAAAAAGAGTGTTTTTGTCAAACACTTGGAAAATACTGACAAATGTAAAGAAATAAAATTAAAGCACATCTCTCACACAGAGAGCTAAACACCGTCAATAACATTTTAGGGTGTGACGTTCTTGTGTATTTTTGGGCATTTATCTACATAGAGATTATATAGATATAGATTATGTGCACACTCACACACCTTCTCCTTAGAATCAAATTGTGCATCGAATCTTATATTCCGGTTCTTTTCATGTAATCTCTGTGTTCCTTCTTACAGCCTCCCTCTACTGCTTCAATACTAGTTGCCCTGCCCTCCCCCCAACTTCCATAGTATTATGAAGTATCCCAAACTCTTAGCAGTTAGTCACATTTCCTGTAATGACATTGAACCATTTAATGCTTCCTCTTTTTCAGGTCAGTTTTCCTCCAAAATCTGCATCTTTTATTACAAAATTGATACACGCTCATAAAAAAGTCAAACATTACAGATATGTCTAAAGCTAAAAGTAGAAACTTCTCAGCCCACCTTCTGCCACTTCTGTGCCTTGGAATTACTCAGTTTCAGTGCAGCCTTTCACATTTCCTATATATATACAAATATATATGGGAATCTATGGAAGCATATACATATATGTTTTTCACAAAAAAATGAAACCTTTCTATGTATACTCTTCTCAAATTTGCTTTTTTTAAAAATACAGCTTGGACATATTCTATATCAATACAATACAATACATATTGATACATACATATCAATACATTTAATGACTACATAATATTCCATTATATAGATACACCATCATTTTTAAAGTTGCTCCCTCCTGATAGGGAGTCCTGCTCACTGGCCATCACTGACAATGTTTCTGTGAAGATCCTCATAGGTAATTATCAAAGTATGTTGTACAGTGCTTCTGTGGGATGAGTTTCTAGCAGTGTGATTGCTGGGCCATGCAGGATGCATGTCTTTAGGAATGCTGGGGGCTTCCCTGGTGACGCAGTGGTTGAGAGTCCGCCGGCCGATGCAGGGGACACGGGTTCGTGTCCCGGTCCGGGAAGATCCCACATGCCGCGGAGCAGCTAGGCCCGTGAGCCATGGCCACTTAGCCTGCGCATCCGGAGCCTGTGCTCCGCAATGGGAGAGGCCACAACAGTAAAAGGCCCGTGTACCGCAAAAAAAAAAAAAGGAATGCTGGATGCTGCCAATTGCCCTCTAAAATGCTTGGGCCACTTTATACTTCTGCCAGCACTATACGAGGGGCCCATTGCCCCACATACTCACCAATATTGGATGAAATCACTTTAATTTTCGCTACTCTAATTGGTGGTTTTTGTCTAATTTTTGTTGTTGTGAAATCCAGTGCAGGGACAGAGACTGCCAGTTCTTCTCCTGAATCCAATCCCCTGAATCCAATCTTCCATCCCAGTACAATTTCTAGCTGGGCATTTGTTCACCCAACTAAAGGGATATTCCTTGGAGTCTCTTGAAGCTGGGTGTGTGGCTGAGATCTGGCCATACATGCGGCCAGACGTAGGCATAAGAGAAGTGTATGATTTCCAAATTACGCTCTTAAAGGAAAGGGGCATTCCCTCCCCTTCCGCTTTTGCTAGATTGCTGGACGCGGGATACTGTGCCAGCTGACTATGGATGCAATGGCAGAAAATGGAGCAGCCATCTTGGACCATAAGGTGGAATCTGAATGTCGAGGATGCAGAGAAACAAGATACCTGATACCTCACATCCCCGACACTCCAGAATCACTGTATACTGGCTCTGGACCATCCACCTATATTTTTACATGAAAAAGGAAAAAAATCTTCCTTCTTTAAGCCACTGTATTTTGAGGTCTCTTTATTACAGCCCCCAAACTTGACTAAAAGAAGTAGGAATTGGGAAGACTTTTAAAAATGCACTTACATTGACTTTTTCCCCAGAAGTCCTGTCAGCCTCTTTTCCCAACTGGGTTTGAGTTCCTTGTGAACAGGACCTTATCCCACTGGATATTTAATGATTGATTACAAGTGTTCTGCCAGTTTTCTGGTCACTCACAGTAAGGGGAACCTACCTTTACACACTTGCTTTACTCCTAGAGATGACCTATTGCCCAGATACTATGCAACGCTGCATCAGGACCAAAGGAGAAATAGAAAACTATATCTAAAACGTGTGGCACAGCAATCACTGTGCTTTATGCAGTTTAAAAATTCTCATAGAATTTGTGTGATTTCTCAGAGTTACATAATTTTTTAAGTTAGAGATTCAATAGACAGTGAGCACCAGTATAATAAAACTCTTAACTGCCTTGTGGACATGCATATGGCTCCTAAACAAAGCAGTCTGGAGTGCCGGGGACATGGACAACAATAACAGCCACATATGTTGATGTGCTAAGTCATCTCTGAGATGATTCTTCTAAACTGCACTCAATTCTCAGCTGCCAGACAGACAAACCAGCTGTGACAGAAGAATCTATGGAATCTGGGAAAAGTACCTTGGAATCTTCTTCTTTTTTTAAAAAATTTTATTGAAGTGTAGTTGATTTGCAATATTGTGTTAATTTCTGTACAGCAAAGTGATTCAGTTATACATACATACATTCTTTTTTTTAATATTCTTTTCCATTATGGTTTATCATAGGATATTGAATATAGTTCCCTGGGCTATACACAGCACAAGTAGGACCTTGTTTTTTATCTGGAATCTTCTGAAGCCCAAATAATTCTAAAAGTCACAGCGCATGATGGTAAATGCCAGGAAGGGTTTAAACTGGAATAAGCGTTCAGGGTGAGTTGGGAAAAAAAAAAAAGTGTTCTACTAAAGCGTAGGAAAATTAGGGCTAAGTGAGAGCAGTTACAAAGCTGGTGCAAATTGTTGGGAGGTTGATTTCACCTCACTCCCATATTTTCAGATAATCTGTGGGCTGCCCTTGTAATGTGGTGAGTTTGCTGGAAGTTTTAAGGAGGAACTGGATGATCATTTTCTAGGAGACCATCAAGGAGCTCACCTCACACTTATGAATGATCAGACCATGTGACTTCCACAGCCCCTGTAATTATAAAATTTCACCTCCCTATGCCTTACCCCAGGGACCCTTACTTTTTTATCGAAGCACAGTTGATTTACAATGTTGTGTTAGTTTCTGGTGTACAGCAAAGTGATTCAGATATATATATGTATGTGTGTGTGTGTATGTATTCTTCTTCAGATTTTTCTCTATCATAGGTTATTACAAGATAGTGAATATAGCTCCCTGTGCTATACATTAGGACCCTGTTTTTTATTTTATATACAGTAGTTTTATCTGTTAATCCCAAACTCCTAATTTATCCCTCCCCCCACTCCCCTTTGATAACCATAAGTTTGTTTTCCACGTCTGTGAGGTTTCTGTTTTGTAAATATGTTCACTTGTATCATTTTTTTAGATTCCACATAAGTTCTATCATATGGTATTTCTTTCTCCATCTCATTTACTTCACTTAGTATGATAATCTCTACGTCCATGCCATACATGTTGCTGCAAATGATA
Source organism: Delphinus delphis (assembly GCF_949987515.2). Taxonomy (NCBI): domain Eukaryota; kingdom Metazoa; phylum Chordata; class Mammalia; order Artiodactyla; family Delphinidae; genus Delphinus; species Delphinus delphis. Next base: position 33,944,304 of record NC_082683.1, read on the forward strand.
TTATATCAATCTTTTTTATGGCTAAGTAATATTCCATTGTATATATATACCACATCTTCTTTATCCTTTCATCCGTCGATGGACATTTAGGTTGCTTCCATATCTCAGCTACTGTAAACAGTGCTGCTATGAACATAAGGGTGCACGCATCTTTTTGAATTAGAGTTTTCTCTGGATATATGCCCGAGAGAGAGATTGCTGGATCACATGGTAGCTCTATTCTATTTTTAGTTTTTTGAGGAACCTCCGTACTGTTTTCCATAGTGGCTGCACCAGTTTCTATTCCCACCAGCAGCGTAGGAGGGTTCAGGGACCCTTACTTTCGACTAAAGCCTTATGAAGGTCATAAGAAAGGCCTTTGTATGTCATCTGTATTCTTTTCTAAAATGTCTCTAAACCTCCCAGGGCCTCCAGGAGCTATCAGCCATCATCCACAGTGCTTCGCTATAAGACATAAAGTCTTTTAAAGTTCATGTGTATCTAGAATGATGGATGATTAAAAATATCAGTGATGCCTCTTACATCTCTCTTCCCTAAGCAACTTAGAAACTTGTCCCCTAAATTTATCAAGGTAAATACTTTGCCAGCATCTTCACCCCCAAAAGACAGAGTTGGACAATACATTGTGTTGCTTTGGGCTAATAACAGCTTTAACTGGGGTCACTACATTCCCCACACAATCTAACATAAAGGCAGATTCAGGAAGAAATCCATGATGTGGCCGAGACCATGTGTGGCAGGTCTGATCTTTGTAGAATGAGCACCTCTCTTCAAGATTTAACTGTGGTTAAGTTTTTCGCTTGGAACCTCCCTCACCCCACCTCCATGCCCCAGAAGGAGCAAACATAACTACACTTTAACTTAGACTTTGAATGCACTGAAATACCAGTAAATGTAAAAAGTAAACACTCTTAAGAGGGACCCCTGCTCTCAAAGTACAAAATACACTCCCTAGTGACTGACAGTCGAAAACAGAAGTGAACAAATAGCTTCATCAATATGAGGTCTGATTGCCCAAATCCATCAGCTTTTCTCCACTACCTGGAGACTGCATGGTCAGCCTCCTACCACCTTGTTCAGTAAAGCCTATCACTGAACCATTAAATTCCACCCATCCATGTGTCACTTGAGGAAAAGAACCAGAGAGTCTAGGTGATTTTCCAGAGCTGCACAGCCCTTAAGTGGTGGAATGAAGCAGGGAGTTGACATCTGCATGCCCGTTCACAGCCTCTCTCATGTCACCAAATAAGTACATTTTCTCTGTTGCCTCCACAGTTTCTTAGTAAAGGAAACTAAAGTCTCCTTCTGCCTTTGCACTCCCTGAAATTCTAACACGCTTTGGTGAAATGATCCGCAGCAAAGTCTTTAGGTCCTATTATGGCAGTTTGAACATCACACGCTTCAGTTCTTATTGATTTTACCTTACATGCCTGCATAAAATAAAGAATGCATGCTAATTAGAAGAAAATCTGGCAAAGAACTGACCATAGATATATTAAGTTTACATAACATCACATCAAACGTGTGGAAGTAAATATATAGATGTTAGGGAGAGACTCTCAGAAATCAGATCACCCAGCGGTGAGCTGGTCAATGTCTTAACAACAGACGCCAGGGTGGGGGTGGGGAGGGGAGCAAAGGAGGTCCGGCTTGTAGCTGTTGCTGATTTCTGTGGTGTAAATGCTGCCACCATGGCTGATTTCAAGCTACTGTGACATCACTGAACGCGGAAATGGGGAAAGATGTGGATCACTGGGTCCACGAGTAAGTATGAAGCAGCCCCAGTACACACCACACACCATAATGAGATTTATGCCACCTTATTATTTACTTATTCTTTCTTTTTTTTTTTATCACGTGCCTACTATAAGCCAGACACTGTGCTAGATACAGGAGATTAATAGGAAGGAAAAGGAAACTTGGTCCTCATCCTCTTGGAGCTCACAGTCTAGTAGTAAGATGGACATTCAATCATAAAAGTATGAAAAAATGTAAAATTTTAACTGTGATAAATGTTAAGGAGGGCCAGTATATGGTGTCAAGAGGTCATGGAGCTGGAGGATGGATGGGGTCAGCTCACCTGAGGGAGTGATCACTGAGTTGAAGCATCATCATGCAGAGTGGGGAGAGACCTGGTCAGGCCAGAGGTCAGAGCATGAGCAAAGGTCCTGTGGTGAGAGGGAAGTTGCCTATCACATGATAACATCACGACATGATTGCCTTTGTTCTTTTCTTTGCCACATCTCCTTACCTGTAAAGGTTTCAAAAATCAGTCAGAAGCATCCTGGGTTGCTGCAAAGATAATTGGGATTTTCGTATCAGGAATGCAAAGATAAATATTTAATGTTCTATTTTTCAATTTCTTAAAATAGGCTTCTGTGTTGAACCCCATGTCAGAAACGATAGTTTTGAAAGCCAAAGTTTTGAACTTGCAAGAACTAGGTTTTATTGGGAGAGAACAGGAACATCTCTTGAGACTCCAAAGGGAAATGATGTCAAATTTAAGCCTTACCTGCCAAATGGACAGAGGATAGAAGAGATCAACCACACCCTTCTCTGGGCACTGGATGGGGATGTTGGATGAAGAATGATCCTCCAGGAAGAAAACTGGTGGGTCCTGGGCAAGGGGAACAGCGAGGACAGAAGGAGATAAGAGCACACCTCTCTCCAGCACCAGGAGGCTGTGTGGAAGCCAAGGCAGAGCTCATAGCCCATCATCCAGGGAGCTCCAGGGGTCTCCCCAGCTGAGGGGCCACATAAGCAATGCCATCACTGCTCTCTGAAGAGGACCTTTCCTTGACAGTTCCTGCAGATCACTCACGATGAACCAGAAAAGTGACACCTCCCAGACCCCGTAGTTGTGTTTAGTGTCATTGGAGCTGCCCCATGCTCAGCAGTCCAGGACACACATCAACTCCCAAACACAGGGTGGTGTTCCTGGCTCCCAGAGGGGCTGGGGCAGGTGTAGAAGGCAGAACCCTTAGCTGCACTGGGATGGGAGAGGGAAGTGGTAAAACCAGCCCCCGTGCACTCAGTTGAGAAACACGAAGGTGGACGGTGTGGCTGGAGAAGTGTGCAGGTGGAGGGATGGAGAGATGGAGGCCACCCCAGAGGGCCTTGTAGAACCCACTAAGGCACATGTCTTTTGATAAAGCAGCAGCCCCCTGGAGGGTTTTAAGCACGGGAGAGCCAGGAGTTTCAGTGTGAAAAGAAGCTGGAGGAGGAGTGCTTTCTGCGGGGGCTGGATGAAAAGCCAGGTGGCCGGCACATCCCTGCCCTCAGGCTCTCCCTCAAGTGCTCTGCCCAGCATTGCCAGCATCCCTGCTGAGTATCATGAGTCCCAGGCTGATTCCGGAGTCATAATTCTCTTCCCACATTAATACACATTATTGGGGACAGTGTGAGGAAATGGGCTTTGTCTACATGGTGGCAAAAATTTAAATTGTAAAAATTTATAAAAGTAAATTTTCCATATTTTTGAAGTTTATAGACATGTATCCCAAAGAAAGAACCTAAATGTCCAGCAGTAGGGAATTACATAAATAAAGTATGGTACACGGTACCTCTGTATATGGAAGACTGTGCAACAGTTAGAATGAGGTTGTACCATTTATTGGCATGAAAAGATCCCCAAAAGAGAGTGTGAGGTGTAAATAGCAGGTTACAAAATTGTGCATGTAGCGTGACTCGTGTGTGTGGATGTGTGCACACGTGTGTGTGTCGAGAGCAAAAAAATATGGAGGATTATTTCAAGCCAATGATGGTGACTCTCTTTAGAGGGGAAATTGGGGGGAACTTTCTCTTTTTGTGGGGGGCATTTCTGGAATATTTGAATCATAATGTATTATTGCATTTGAAGACATGCAAACGGTAAAAAAATTAAGGCAAGTTGGATGAAAGGGAAGCTCTGACAAATGGTCAAGAGGCTCCCAAGGAGGGTGACCACACCTGGGTTTACTCTTTCCTCTGACCCTGGACAAGGCTTTCCATATCTCTGGCCCTCAGTCTCCTTATCTGTAAAAGACTGGAGGCAAGTATAAGTTTCCTGGGAAAAGCTCAGACCTTCATTCAAATCCCGATTCTTCCATTTACTAGAGGAGTGACTTCGGGCAAGTGACCCTGTTTGAACCTCAGTTTTCCCATATGTGAAATGGGACCACCCCACCCCCTCAAGGGTAGTCATGAAGACCAACACAGCAGCCTTGCCCCATCTTGGAGCAGGGTAGACGTTTACGCAAACTTAGTTCCCTCATCCCTGGTATCCTTAGAGTTTCTCTCCCTCTGAAGTTCAATGATTCCATACCTCTGAGTGGTCTTGCCTGAAAGCATGACCTCAGGCAATCCATCCCCTAAAGCTTTAACTTATCACCATGTGCTCAAGCTACAAAAATTCTTTATGCTACTTCGTGTCCAGCTTCAGGAATTCAAATGAGATATTAATTTCATCATCCTTCCCTTAAAACAATTTGCAGTCTAATACAGGATTTGAGAACTCTTATTTCACCAACTTAAAAGACTGTTTCTTTATAGCCATTTTTATCTCACAAAAATGTGATCCTTTTCTATCATAAGAGAGGTCTTGTCAAAAAGGAACATTAATTATATCAAACACTAAACACAGATTTTGAAACTCTGAATTTTAACCAACTAATTGAAAATAATTACGTTTCAAAGAATTCTTACATTTCACCGAAGCTAATCAAGCCTAGTTAACTTTATTCATTCATTTATTTAATCAATGAGTACTTTAATTTTGAGTACCTACTGTGTGTCTTGGTGTTAGAGATCATTATTTTTAAAACATACAGAGATTTTAAATATCTCAACCTTCGTGAACCTTTTCTTCTAGCAGGGATGAGAGCTGAGAGACATGATAATAAACAAATAATGCTGTAAAGGAAAACAAAGCATCAGGAGATGAGAGTTCTGATTTTAAATACCAGAGTCAGGTAAGGCCTCATTGAGAACAAAAACCTATAAACCTTGCTCTACATGGGCAAGTCATATGGGAATAGCAAGTGCAAAGGCCCTGAAGTGGGAATGAGCCTGGCTCCTTGAAGAAATAGTCAAGAAGCAAGCCAGTGCAGATGGAGCAGAGACACAAAGACGAGAGCTGGAGAGATGAGTCGGAGAGGCAAGTTCCAAGATGGAGTATCATCTACCAGGTCAAAAAACGGCAGGGACGCCAGAGGCAGCACAGAGGTCCTTTCGAGGAGCTGCCCTACCGGGAAAGATAGATGGCAGCTGGTATCCAGTGCCTTCTCCCAGAGAGAGATATTCATCAGCACCAAAGGAAGGAAAAGCAACCCACATCTGCCGCTATCCCAGAGGGTCGTTGGAGCAGCACTTGTGCTCAGACATAGGGAATGTCAGAGACAAGATGTATCCCTTGATGTTGGAGGCATCTATCAAGCATGAGAGTGTGCTCTAGAGGCATCCTAGCCTTCTGAGAACATCTCTGAGGACCTCTACGTAGAAATATATCCAAGGACCTATGCTGTCACTGTGGATTCAAATGACTTAATCAAAAAGACTCATGTCGTAGCAGCTGATTCATGACAAAGCGTGGACTTGGTCCTCCCCATACGATGTTGACCATCATGGCCATTACATCAGCTTTCTGTTGAGTAGCAACAATAAAGCCACAAGCTACCATATGATTCTCTTAGAAAAAAAAAGAAAAAAGGGCTTCCCTGGTGGCGCAGTGGTTGAGAGTCCGCCTGCCGATGCAGGGGACACGGGTTCATGCCCCGGTCTGGGAAAATCCCACATGCCGCGGAGCGGCTGGGCCCGTAAGCCATGGTCGCTGAGCCTGCGCATCTGGAGCCTGTGCTCCGCAACGGGAGAGGCCACAACAGTGAGAGGCCCGCGTACCGCAAACAAACAAACAAACAAACAAAAAAATCACACAGAGTGGGGACAGGACAAGCAGTAGATGCAGTTGGGGCATAACTGAGACCAGCCTGCATAGGGCTACACAGGTCACTGCAACGACATCGGCTCTCACTCTACAAGACAGAGGAGCCCTGGAGGGTTTTGAACAAAGGAACAATGAGATCTGAGTGAGGTTTTAACTAGGTCACCCTGGCTTCTGTGCTAGAGAGCAAGAGTGGAAACAGGGAGACCAGGCAAGAGGCCCGTGCAAGAATACCCCCGGGAAACAGTGGAGGTGAGGTCAGAGTGGGAGCTGGGGCGGTGGTGAGAAGCGGTCACATCTGGGTGTATTTTGAAGGTACAGACAACAGGATTTACAGACAACAGGATGTGGCGTATAAGCGAAAGTGAAGGGACAGGGGTGACTCCAAAGATTTTGGCCTGAACAGTCAAAAGGATGGAGTAAGCATTTACTAAGATAAGAAAGAGCAGGTTTTAGGGGGAAGACCAAGAGTTCATTTGGGACATTTCACATTTGAGATGTTTAATGGACATCCAAATGGAAACATCTTATAGGAAGTTGGACCTCCTATATTGGAGTCCAGGGAAGAGGTCTGAGTGAGGGATAAGTCTTGGGAGCTGGGAGTGTGTAGATGGCATTTTAAATTCCACTGATGAGACCACCAAGCAAGTGAGTGAAGAAAGGAGAAAAGTTCCAAGCTCTGAGCCCTGGAACACTGCAGCATTTAGAGGTTGGGAGATGCAGAGGTACCAGTGAGGGATACTGAGAATGGGAGGCTAGTAGAATGTAAGGAGACTGTGGTGTCCTGGAAGGCAAGTGCCTCAGAAGGGAGAGATGAACAGTGACAAATCCTGCTAAAGGAATTCAACCCTACATCTGTCTGGCTCTGGAGTCCCCACTCCCAACCTCTCCTAAGCTGTTAGTTGAAAGTCACATGAGAAGCTACAGTGTTGATACTCAGCAGAACTTACTGGTAGGATGAGCACCATGTGGACAGAGCTGGGCATGATTATGAAGGCTAAGTGGAAAGAATAAAAGGATACTGTCTGTTTAGAAACCTTGGACCTTCCTGAAGAAATTTACAATCGATAAATAAAAGTGTTCAGGGTGGTAATTGCACATAACACCATATTGAATTTTCTTAAAGCAAGGCACATTTATATAGAGAAATATAAAATGTAGAGAGTGAGTGTAGGTAAATTCAAAGAAAGAGACTTGCCCAGGGAGCTTTTGAGAGGAACATTCACTACTCCCTGAACTTTGTTTAATATCCAGGTTATTGATCTTATAATCCTACCAAGCACTTAGCATATTTTAAAACATTAAAACCATTAGCATGACTCAGTCACACATGATTTATACAAAATACAAATCACAGCTGATGGATTTAACAACTTAGGTTTCCACAAACATGAAAAAACTGATTACTAACTTATTTAATTATTCTTTTGTGTGTTTAGGATCATAGCTCTCTCACCAGATTTTCTTAGATAACTTAAGCACCCCCAAAATATCACAGTGTTTAAGATCTGATTATTACTGTTATATTAAATACCATTTAAGAATACTAATACCACAAATTTAAATAATTTTCCCTTTTTCTGGGGTTACCTCCTAATATTGTAGTAATTTTACCAGATATGATAGCTATACCTGCTTTGTCCCATATAGTAGCCAGTAGCCTATATGACTATTTAAGTTTAAATTAATTTAAAATTTAGTTCCTGCTCACCACATTTCAAATTCTCAATAGCTACATGTAGCTGGTGGCTACTGTATGGACAGCATAGACATAGAATATTATTGCACTATTGCAGATGGTTCTTTTGGATAAAGCTGTTCTATACCTTCTTTGAGTTATAGTCATCTTATTTGACTCTAAAGAAGAAACAGATTCTGGGGCTTCCCTGGTGGCGCAGTGGTTGAGAGTCCGCCTGCCGATGCAGGGGATGCGGGTTCGTGCCCCGGTCCGGGAAGATCCCACAGGCCGCGGAGCGGCTAGGTCCGTGAGCCATGGCTGCTGAGCCTGCGCGTCTGGAGCCTGTGCTCCGCAATGGGAGAGGCCACAGCAGTGAGAGGCCCGCGTACCGCAAAAAAAAAAAAAAAAAAAAAACAGATTCTGCCTCGGAGAAGCTAAATATGCAAGGTTCAGGATATCAACCTATTAGCTCCTGGTTGAGACACAGGACCTGGCTGCACAGTCCAAGAAGATTCAGACCCCAATCATTGGCCTGAGCTTCTTTTAGAATAAAATTTCACTCATTACATCACTGGGATTAACTTCACACAAGATTCAGGTTTTTGACATTTCATCTCTTTCCCAGATATGTTGCCCTCTTTAAGTTTCACCACTCAGAATGACCTGACTCAAGGGTTATTATTGTGATCTATTGACCTATTCTGTTAGTATCATTGAAATTTTAGGAGAGCCTTGTAAGAATCTCACTCTAATTAGAGAGAATTTCTAAATGGGAGAATCTGTGCATTCTCCTCTTCGACAGACTGGATAATTCATCATCTCAGAACTCACTTTGCTCCTACTGCAGGTGACCACTGATGCAGAACAACTGCCGACCCCTATTGACCTGGTTCTCTCAATTGGCCCATGGTTTCCAACAGGCTTTCTTGTTCTTGGGACCATTCTGATTTTTTCCAGGATTCTTGCCTCATTGGCTTGTTTGTGTTTGTTCTTTCTTGCTTAAATAGGTTAAAACACCCTTGAGTACCATGAGTAAAATCAGCAGACACCACAGACAACGGAACAATAATAATAATAATTGTCCAGAACTGATAAACAATACCAAACCACGTATTCACGAAGCCAAACAAAAGCCACACGGCACAAATAAAAATAAATACACAGCTGGACACATCATAATGAAGCTGCCAAAGACAAAGAAAACTAAACCTTAAAAGTAACCAGAGAAAAAAAAGTAACCAAAAGTATCTATGTCACTTGTAAAGACTTACTACTTAAAAAAAAAAAACAACCTCATCTAGACCTAGAGCTGACTTCTAAACAGAAACAGTGGAAACCAAAAAGCAGTAAAATCATATCTTAATGGCCTGAAACAAAGAAATGCCAAACTAGAATTACAGAGACAATGATAATGTCTTTCAAAAATTAGGGCAAAATAAAAACATTTTTCAAATAAACAAAAACAGAGAATCCACACTAAGGGAAATCCTACAGGTTGTACTTATTTTTTTATAAAGTTTTTTTAAAGAAATTTACTTATTGAGGCCACACCACGTGGCATGCGGGATCCTAATTTGATCGAACCCATGCCCCCTGCAGTGGAAACGCAGAGTCTTAACTACAGGACTGCCATGGAAGTCCCTACAGGTTGTAGTTAAAGCAAAAAGAAAGTGATTCTAGATGAATAATCTGAAACTCAAGAAAAAAAAATGAAGAAATTGACAATACCAAGTGTTGGCAAAGACATGGAGCAAGTGGAACTCTCATACATGGCTGGTGGGACTGAAAAATGATACAACTGCTTTGGAAAACAGTCTGTTACTTTACTATAAAATTAGATAATATACTTACCTTACAAACCAGTTATTCTACTCATTGTTTACCCTAGATAAATGTAAATATATAACATATGTAACCAAATATTATAGCAGCTTTATTCATAACAGCCGGAAACTAGAAACCCAACTCAAATGTCCATCATTTGGAGAATGTATAAACAACTGAGGCATATCCATACAACATAACACTACTCAGGAATAAAAGGTAATGAGCTACTGATACAGGCAACAACATGAGTGAATCTCAAAATCATTGTACTGAGTAAAAGAATCCAAGCACAAGAGTATATGCTGCATTATTCCATTTCTAAGAAATTCCAAAAGGCAAAATTAACCTATAGGAATGAAAAGCAGGTTAGTTACTGCCTGAGGCCAGGTTTGACTGCAAAGGACATGAGGAATATTTGTGGATGGTGAAAATGTTCTTCATTCTAATTGTGGTGGTAGTCACACATTTTTTAAAACTCATCAAATGGTACAATTAAAATGGATGCATTTCACTCTATTTATATTTCACTAAAATAAAGTTCTTTGAAAAAGAAAAAAGATAACACAATAGCATCCAAAAAATCTGATTAATAGAAATAAATCCAACAAACAGATGCAAGACCTCTATACTGAAAACTATAAATGAGAAAACTTAAAGACTTAAATACAAGAATGAATTGGGATAGTAAATACTCCACAAATTCTTTACAGCTCTTTCCATTAAGAGGTAGACTCTATTTTTCCCACTCTTTGAATTTGAGTGGCCCTGTGACTTTCTTTGCCCCACAGAATGTAATGGAAATGATATTGTGAGAGTTTCAGAGTGTAGGCCTCTTGGAGCACCATCCTGAGGCTGCCATGTTAAAAAAAAAAAAAAAAAAAAAAAAAACTGCTGGCATACTAGAGGGTAAGAGGCCCGTGGGGGAGAACCAAGGCACCCCAACTGACACCTGCACCAACTGTCAGATGCATGAGTGAGGCCGTCCTGGACCTCCCAGCCCAGGCAACCCACAGAATCAGGAACAATAATAAATTATTACTATTTTAAGCCACTAAGTTTTAGGGTGGTTTGTTATAGAGAAATAGATAATTAATGGAAGTGACATACTATGGGCATGGATTGAAGACTAGATACTTTAAAGACATCAATTATCACTACACTGATCTTTAGATTCAATACAATTCCAATAAAAATACCTGTGGGTTAGTTTTGTGGCAAGTTAATTCTAAAAATCATTTGGAAATGTCAGGAGCCAAAAGTATCTATGTCACTTGTAAAGAAGAACAAGGTGTGAAAATTTATTCCATGAGATTTCAGGGTTTATTATGACCCTCTAGTAACGAAGAGAGTGTGGTATTAGTACAGGATTAGATAAACCAATGGAAAAGATGAGAGAGCCCAGAAATACACACGCACACAAAAATGCACATACACACAAGTGACTGATGACAATTACAGAGAAAATGATACGGAAGAGAATTGGAGAAAGAATAAGTTTTTTAAAATAAATGGTACTCAGTTAACTGGATATTCATATAAAAAAAGGTCATACTTGATCCCTACCTCATATTGTATACACAGCATGAATTACAAGTGGATTATGGATCTAAATGCAAAAGACAACAGTAGCACTTTTAAAAGATAATACAGGAGGTCTTCACAATATCAGGGTGGAGAAAAGCTTAAGAAATAGGACATAAAAAGGACAAACTATAAAGAAAAGATTTATAATTTGACTACATTTATTTAAGAGCACCTCTTCCTTGTTGGAGAGGAAGAAATTTTCCTCTACCTTTCTAGGTTCTTCTGCTTGATCTAAGTAGTAAATTGACAAGAGACAGATCAACAGGAGAAAATCAAACAAAAGTTTAGTAACATGTATACATGGGAGAGAGCCAGAAAAGCTGAGTAACTTGCCAAAATGACCAAGGCCCTCACCTTAAATGCCATCTTCAGCTAAAGACAAAAGAGGATGTTGGAGGTAGTGGTTTAGGACGTCAAAAGGGAGGAAAGCAATTCACAGGAAGATGGAAAAGTAAATGTTTGATAAATAAATGTTTGCTGGGCCATGCAGAGACAATGGGACACAGAGTGGACTCTGATCTCTAAAAATTTCCCCCACCACCCCTAGCCCATATTCCTTGCAGATATCTCTGGGGATAACTCTATTCCAGGGACAGGCCCACTACCTAAATTCTTCTAGGCAGTTGGGGGAAGGTCCAAGTTTCTTCCCGAGTCTTTTGGGTCTTGATTGTTTTTAGCTCAAAATAATCTGCATGCCAAAGAGACATTTTGGGGTAGCAAGTTTTGCTCCCCTACATCCTTATAAGACACCGTTAAGAAAGTGAAAAATTCAAACCATAAGAAGGAAGAGATTATTTGCAACAATATAGGTGACAAAATGGCTTGCATCCAGAACATCTACAAATTAATAAGAAAAAACTAGAATTGAAAAATGGGCCCTGGGACTTCCCTGGTGGCGCAGTGGTTAAGAATCTGCCTGCCAAGGCAGGGGACATGTGTTCAAGCCCTGATCCGGGAAGATCTCACATGCTGCCAAGCAACTAAGCCCACGAACCACAACTACTGAGCCCGTGCCCTCCAGAGCCCGCGTGCAACAACTGCTGAAGCCTGCGTGCCTAGAGTCCATGCTCTGCAACAAGAGAAGCCACCACAATGAGAAGCCCGCACACTGCAACGAAGAGTAGCCCCCGCTCGCCGCAACTAGAGAAAGCCCGCATGCAGCAATGAAGACCCCACGCAGCCAAAAATAAAATAAATAAATAAATTTATTAAAAAAAAGAAAGACGGGCCCCCCAAAATTGAACAGGTACATCACAAAAGGGGAAAAAATGAGCAATAGCATGTGAAACAGTATTGAACATCATTGATAATTAGGAAAATGCAAATTAAAATTACAATGAGACTACATGCCCTATGACCCAATAATTTTACTCTGCCTAGATATACCCAACAGAAAAGATGTACGGGTGCACCAGTGTTTTTGGCTGCTTTACCTGTAATGACCCCAAACTGGAAACTACCTAAATGTCCACCAAAAATAGAATGGATAAATGCATTTGTTGTATATTCAAACAATGCAGTATTACACAGTATTGAAAAATGAAAACATTACAGCTACATACACGATAGATAATCACACGAACATAATGTCAAGTGAAAGAAACTATGGCTCAAAGAACACATTCTTTTCTTTCGTACATTTAAGTTTTCAAATTAGGCAAAACTAAACTACAGGATTTAGGGATACGAGTTTAAGTGGTAAAGTTATAAAGAAAAACAAAGCCATAATTACCATAAAAGTCAGGATAATTGTTACCTTTGGGGGAAGGGAAGGAATAGTAACTGGCAAGGGGGTTGGCGGGGGTGGCCAGTGACTGGGGATACTAGAGATGTTTTATTTTCTTGACAAAGCCAGTAGTTACACAAGTGTTTGATTTGTGATAAATCACTGAGTTCTGTATTTTTCTGTACTTTTTTTGCATGTGCATTATATTCTATAATAAAGAATGTTGAGTAAAATAAAAAGAGTAGCATTAAACTTTCTACGGGTTAGAAGGGGTTTGTCACTACCGGAAAATCTGGACGGTAGAATATAACAGAGCAATGCCTTCAAAATTCTAAGAGATAATTATTTTCAATGTAGATTATTCATTATTATAATCAGACAAGTTATTTATCAAATATATGGGTATTATAAAAATATTTTCACACATATATGAATGAAAATAAATTTACCTTCTGCACCCCTTTCCAAGGAAGTTTCTTGAAGATATGCTTCGGCAAGATAGGAGTAAAACAAGAAGAAACATTTGTTTCTAGAAATAGCAATGTAACCCATGAATACAGTGAAGAGAAGTTCCACAATAATATCAGAACAACCACTCTAGGTTGGAGTAGGGGGACTGAGGTCCCAGAAGGGAATTCTCCTGGGAAACATTTTCCTCAGTAGTATGTCTGATAATTACTAATAGTTTCAAAAGATAGAATAACAGGGGAAAAAAGCAATTTTTAAAATGTAAATTCAGGTGAGAAAATTAAAATCATAATACATCACTTGGTTTTGCAGGGAATGAGGTCTTTGTCATAATAATATAAAGTCTTGATATGTAAAGAATTTGTTGATCTTTAGCTTCTAGAATCAACCTAGAGCTAAAGCGTGAATATTATAATTATAGAACTTACCATAAACATCAGTGATTTTGACAATATAAACATGAAAGTATATAAATGACAGAACTTGGGGTACAGAATAAGGAAAGGAGGTGAAGAGAAGAGTACAGACACTGACAAAGAGGGGAATCAAAAGGTACTGCCTCTATTTGATAGAACAAGAAATAAAGACATGTACCTCCATGGTCTAGTCCCTGTCTACTTCCTTAATCTAGTCTTACACCCTTTTGCATTGCCTCCTGATTTCCTTCATCACCTCAGGTGTCTTCACTGTCTCTGCTCAAGTGTGAGTCATGGACAACTGGCACTATGTCTTCCTCTTTGCTCACTTAACAATCTTCATCCTCCAGATCTCACTTCAAGCATCACTTTCTTAGGGAAGCCTTCCTATACTCTCCAGATTAGATCAGATTCTCCTATTAAATACTCGTCTAGTTCACTGCACCTTCAAAAGATGCAAAAATGTTCAAAAGGAGGTGAAAAATAATGGCTCTGATCATAGTTATTCATATGTGTATCAGTCACCCTTGCCACAATAATGCTGCATAACAACCATCACTAAATGTAAGTGGTACACCACAATAAATGTTTTTTCCCTGGGGCACTTCAACTAATGTGTGGTGGGACTCACTCATGCATATGTGGTCAGCTGCAGGTCAGGTAGGCAGGTTTGCTGATCTTGGCTGGACTCTGTCAAGTCTGGAGCCTTGGCTGGGACAGTCTTTCTCCAAAAGGATAGCCCAAAATTATTCTTAGTGTCAGCATTCCAAGAGAATGAGCAGATAGGCACAGGGCCTCTGGAGATCTGGGCTCAGGACTGGCACACCATCACTTTTATCTCAGTCTATTGGCTGAAGCAAATGCAAGGCTAACTAAGATTTGAGAAGTGAGAAGTAGACTTTATCAGTTGTTGGAATGGCTGCAAAGTCACATTACAAAGGGTTGGATACAGAGAAGGGTGGGAACTGAGCCCTGTTTTTTAATTTTTTTAGTTTTGATAAAATGCCCATAACATAAAAATTACCATTTAACCATTTTTAAATATATAGTTCAGTGGTTTTAAATAAAGTCATATTATTGTGTAGCCACCACCAAAATCTATCCCCCATGGATCCTTTCATCTTATAAAACTAAAACTCAATGCCTATTAAACAATAGCTTCCCCTTCTCCCCTCCCCCCAGCCCCTGGCAATTACCATTATATGTTCTCTCTTTAAGATTTTGACTAAATATCTCATATAAGTGGAATCATACAGTGGTTTGTGTGTGTGTGTGACTGGCTTGTTTTATTTAGCCTAATGTCCTCAAGATTCATCCATGTTGTGCCATATTGCAGAACTTCCTTCATTTTTAAGGCTGGAAAATATTCCTTTATATGTATATAGCATATTTTGCTTATCTATTCATCTGTCAGTGGACACTTGGGTAGCTATTGTGAATAATGCTGCTATGAACAAGAGTGTACAAATATCTCTTTGAGACCCTGCTTTCAGTTTTTTGACCATATACCCAGAAGTGGAATTGCTGGGTCATGTGGTATTTCTATTTTGAATTTTTTTAGGAAGCTCCATACTGTTTTCCACAACAACTGTACCATTTCACATTTGGAACTGGGCTCATTTTTGCAATCAATCTACCACAGGGTGATTTATTTGATTAATGTCTGTCTCCCTCACGAAATTATAAAGGCAGGAATTATGTTTTGTTTGTTCACTATTTTATCCTCAATGCCAAGTACAAGTGCCTGACATGTTAATAGTTACTCAATAACTATGTTAAATCTGCATCTGATAATTTTACTATCTGAGCTTCTGTGTTTTTATTTTCTGTTCTTTTTTTTTCTAATGAATATCAGTCATATTATCAAGTTCACTCTGATGCCTGGTTTACTTTGATGTCTAATGTTGCATTAGAAAAATTGTTTATAGGCATAATGTAAGGTCTCAGATGGCAATAACTTCCACTAAGAAGATTTATGTTTGCTTTCACCAGGTGCAAGGGGAAAAGGATGAAGTGCACCAGGAATCCAGGACCATCTTAACCCAGTTGCAGGAACTGAGATTTTCAGGGCCTTGGAGATGGGCTGCCGAGCCTGGGCAAGAGCAGGTTTAGACATTCACAGAAAGATAGACAAAATGAAAAGGAAGAGAGCTATGTACCAGATGAAGGAAAAAGATAAAACCACAGAAAAACAACTAAATGAAGTGGAGATAGGAAAACTTGCAGAAAAAGAATTCAGAATAATGATAGTGAAGATGATCCAGGATCTTGGAAAAAGAATGGAAGCAAAGATTGAGAAGATGCAAGAAATGTTTAACAAAGACTAGAAGAATTAAAGAACAAACACCTAGAAGAATTAAAGAACAAACAAACAGAGATGAACAATACAATAAATGAAATGAAAAATACACTAGAAGGAATCAATAGCAGAATAACTGAGGCAGAAGAACGGATAAGTGACCTGGAAGACAGAATGTTGGAATTCACTGCCGCGGAACAGAATAAAGAAAAAAGAATGAAAAGATATGAAGACAGCCTAAGAGACCCCTGGGACAACATTAAACACACCAACAGTCACATTATAGGGGTCCCAGAAGGAGAAGAGAGAGAGAAAAGACCCAAGAAAATATTTGAAGAGATTATAGTCGAAAACTTCCCTAACATGGGAAAGGAAATAGCCACCCAACTCCTGGAAGCGCAGTGAGTCCCACACAGGATAAACCCAAGGAGAAACATGCCGAGACACATAGTAATCAAACTGACAAAAATTAAGGACAAAAAAAAATTATTAAAAGCAACAAGGAAAATATGACAAATAACATACAAGGGAACTCCCATAAAGTTAACAGCTGATTTCTCAGCAGAAATTCTACAAGCCAAAAGGGAGTGGCATGATATACTTAAAGTGATGAAAGGGAAGAACCTACAACCAAGATTACTCTACCCAGCAAGGATCTCATTCAGATTCGAGGGAAAAATCAAAAGCTTTACAGACAAGCAAAAGCTAAGAGAATTCAGCAGCACCAAACAAGCTCTACAACAAATGCTAAAGGAACTTCTCTAAGTGGGAAACACAAGAGAAGAAAAGGACCTACAAAAACAAACCCAAAACAATTAAGAAAATTGTAATAGGAACATACATATCGATACTTACCTTAAATGTGAATGGATTAAATGCTCCAACCAAAAGACACAGACTTGCTGAATGGATACAAGAATAAGACCCATATATATGCTGTCTACAAGAGACCCACTTCAGACCTAGGGGCACATACAGACTGAAAGTGAGGGGATGGAAAAAGATATTCCATGCAAATGGAAATCAAAAGAAAGCTGGAGTAGCAATACTCATATCAGATAAAATAGACTTTAAAATAAAGAATGTTGCAAGAGACAAGGAAGGACACTACATAATGATCAAGGGATCAATCCAAGAAGAAGATATAACAATTGTAAACATTTATGCACCCAACATAGGAGCTCCTGCTAAAGCTATAAAAGAGGAAATTGACAGTAACACAATAATAGTGGGGAACTTTAACACCTCACTTACACCAATGGACAGGTCATCCAGACAGAAAATTATAAGGAAAAACAAGCTTTAAATGACACAATAGACCACATAGATTTAACTGATATTTATAGGACATTCCATCTGAAAACAGCAGATTACACTTTCTTCTCAAGTGCAAACAGAACATTCTCTAGGATAGATCACATCTTGGGTCACAAATCAAGCCTCAGTGAATTTAAGAAAATTGAAATCATATCAAGCATCTTTTCTGACCACAATGCTATGAGATTAGAAATCAATTACAGGGAAAAAAATTGTAAAAAACACAAACACATGGAGGCTAAAAATACATTACTGCATAACAAGAGATCACTGAAGAAATCAAAGAGGAAATCAAAAAACACCTAGAGACAAATGGCAATGAAAGCATGGCAATCCAAAACCTATGGGATGCAGCAAAAGCAGTTCTAAGAGGGAAGTGTATAGCAATACAATCCTACCTCAAGAAACAAGAAAAATCTCAAATAAACAATCTAACCTTACACTTACACCTAAAGGAACTAGACAAAGAAGAACAAAGAAAACCCAAAGTTAGTAGAAGGAAAGAAATCATAAATATCAGAGCAGAAATGAATGAAATAGAAACAAAGAAAACAAGAGCAAAGACCAATAAAACTAAAAGCTGGTTCTTTGAGAAGATATACAAAATTGATAAACTTTTAGCCAGACTCATCAAGAAAAAGAGGGAGAGGACTCAAATCAATAAAATTAAAAATGAAAAAGGAGAAGTAACAACGGACACTGCAGAAATACAAAGCATACCAAGAGAATACTACAAGCAACTCTATGTCACTAAAATGGACAACCTGGAAGAAATGGACAACTTCTTAGAAAGGTACAACCTTCCAAGACTGAACCAGGAAGAAATAGAAAATATGAATAGACCAATCACAAGTGATGAAATTGAAACTGTGATTAAAAATCTTCTGACAAACAAAAGTCCAGGACCAGATGGCTTCACAGGTGAATTCTAGCAAACATTTAGAGAAGAGCTAACACCCATCCTTCTCAAACTCTTCCAAAAACCTGCAGAGGAAGGAGCACCCCCAAACTCATTCTATGAGGCCACCATCACCCTGATACCAAAACCAGACAAAGATACTACAAAAAAAGAAAATTACAGACCAATATCACTGATGGATATAGATGCAAAAATCCTCAACAAGATACTAGGAAACAGAATCCAACAACACATTAAAAGGATCATACACCATGATCAAGTGGGATTTATCCCAGTGATGCAAGGATTCTTCAATATATGCAAATCAATCAATGTGATACACCATATTAACCAATTGAAGAATAAAAACCATTTGATCATCTCATAGACATAGAAAAAGCTTTTGACAAAATTCAGCAGTCATTTATGATAAAAAAAACTCTCTAGAAAGTGGGCATAGAAGGAACCTACCTCAACATAATAATGGCCATATACAACAAACCCACAGCAAACATCATTCTCAATGGTGAAAAACTGAAAGCATTTCCTCTAAGATCAGGAAAAAGACAAGGATGTCCACTCTCGCCACTATTATTCAACACAGTTTTGGAAGTCCTAGCTATGGCAATCAGAGAAGAAAAAGAAATAAAAGGAATCCAAATTGGGAAAGAAGTAAAACTGTCACTGTTTGCAGATGACATGATACTACAAGAGATAATCCTAAGGATGCCACCAGAAAACTACTAGAGCTAATCAATGAATTTGGTAAAGTTTCAGGATACAAAATTAATGCATGGAAATCTCTTGCATTCCTATACACTAACAACAAAAGATCAGAAAGAGAAATTAAGGAAATAATTCCATTCACCATTGCAACAAAAAGAATAAAATACGTAGGAATAAACCTACCTAAGGAGGTTGAAGACCTGTACTCAGAAAACTATAAGACACTGATGAAAGAAATCAAAGATGACACAAAGAGATGGTGAGATACACCGTGTTCTCGGATAGAAGAAAAATATTGTGGAAATGACTATACTACCCAAAGCTATCTACAGATTCAGTGCAATTCCTATCAAATTACCAATGGCATTTTTTACAGAACTAGAACAAAAAGTCTTAAAATTTGTATGGAGACACAAAAGACCCCTAATAGCCAAAGCAATCTTGAGGGGGAAAAAATATGGAGCTGTAGGAATCGGACTCTCTGACTTCAGACTATACTACAAAGCTACAGTAATCTAGACGATATTGTACCAGCACAATACCAGAAATACAGATCAATGGATCAGGATTGAAAGCCCAGAGATAAACCCACACACCTATGGTCATCTAACCTATGACAAAGGAGGCAAGGATATACACTGGAGAAAAGACAGTCTCTTCAATAAGTGGTGCTTGGAAAACTGGACAGCTACATGTAAAAGAATGAAGTTAGAACACTCCCTAACACCATACACAAAAATAAACTCAAAATGGATTAAAGACCTAAATGTAAGACCGGACATTATAAAACTCTTAGAGGAAAACACAGGAAGAACACTCTTTGACATAAATCACAGCAAGATGTGTTTTGATCCACCTCCTAGAGAAATGGAAATAAAAATAAACAAGTGAGACCTAATGAAACTTAAAAGCTTTTGCACAGCAAAGGAAACCATAAACAAGATGAAAAGACAGCCTTCAGAATGGGAGAGAACATTTGTAAACGAATCAATGGACAAAGGATTGATCTCCAAAATATATAAACAGCTCATGCAGCTCAATATTTAAAAAACAAACAACCCAATCAAAAAATGGGCAGAAGACCTAAATAGACATCTCTCCAAAGAAGACATACAGATGGCCAAGAAGCACATGAAAAGCTGCTCAACATCACTAACTATTAGAGAAATGCAAATCAAAACTACAGTGAGGTATCACTTCACACTGGTTAGAATGGGCATCATTAGAAAATCCACAAACAACAAATGCTGGAGAGGGGGTAGAGAAAAGAGAACCCTCTTGCACTGTTGGTGGGAATGTAAATTGATACAGCCACTATGGAGAACAGTATGGAGGTTCCTTAAAAAACTAAAAATGGAATTATCATATGACCCAGCAAATCCCACTACTGGGCATATACCCAGAGAAAACCATAATTCAAAAAGACACATGCACCCCAATGTTCATTGCAGCACTATTTACAATAGCCAGGACATGGAAGTAACCTAAATGCCCATCGAGAGACGAATGGATAAAGATGTGGTACGTATATACAATGGAATATTACTGAGCCATAAAAAGGAACGAAATTGGGTCATTTGTAGAGATGTGGATGGATCTAGAGACTGTCATACAGAGTGAAGTCAGAAAGAGAAAAACAAATATCGTATATTAACACATATATGTGGAACCTAGAAAACGGTACAGATGAACCAGTTTGCAAGGCAGAAATAGAGACACAGATGTAGAAAACAAACATATGGACACCACTGGGGGAAAGGCGGTGGGCGCGGTTGGTGGTGGGATGAATTTGGAGATTGGGATTGACATATATACACTGATACATACAAAATAGATAACTGATAATAACCTGCTGTACAAAAATAAATTAATTAATTAAAATTTTAAAAAAAGAGCTGGTTTAGCACTCAGATACAACAGACTAATTTTAATACGTCCAGCTTTTCTCTCTGTCTTTAGCAAGGGAATTGACCTTCTATTACCAAAGGGGGACACTCTCCCTCAATAAATATTTGTTCAATGAGATGCTGGATAAATTTTATGGTCTTCATTCTTGGCCTTTTTGCAATATTTAAATATTACGGGAGGAATGAAAACGCTGCAATTTTCAGAGGTGCTGCAGCTGTTTCTGCATTCTAGTGGTGGCAGCAAAATTCATCTTTGGGAGAGACTGTTCTTTTGTTTGGGAAAATGCTTTAATGAGCCTCTTGAGGTTGCAAAGGTGAGGCCCAGAAATTAGCCTGGAAGGAGAGGTTAAGACACTGAAGAGATAACTGCACTGCCAGCAAACATAAAATATTCCTGGGGTGCAGAATTTACAATGAGGCAAACTAAATGTTTCCTTTCTTGGGTGGGAATAAACAGGAATCTGGGGCCCCAAAACTTGGAGGAGGAGGATTCTGGGTTTAGCAGACTCTGATAGGAAGAGCTTTAGACCCCCTATGCGAGGGCACGGCCAGTCCTGTGCTGTAATTCCTCTGTGCTACATTCACATCTCCGCTTCTTTGTTATTTCTGCAGCCTGGTGTCTGCGGCACTGAAGGGAACTGACTGGTCCACAACTGGGACAGCCTGGGGTGTAGCAGCATCTCAATGGAGGAACATACCTCCATATTCCACAAACCCAGAGCAGCAATTCAGAGCTGGCAGTTGCAAATGGTGCCCAAGTTACGAGCCTCAGTCATTGACAACTCCTGTCACCACCACGCCCTATGCAATTGCTCTTCTAATCCTGTTCATTTTACTCCTTAAGTAGCTCTTAAATCTCACCCCTCCTTTCCAGCCCATGGCTCCTGCCCTTAAGGCCTTACCCATCTGACCTGGGCAATTGCAGTAGCCTTAAGCCAACCTCCAGGTCTTTCCGCCCTAGTTCATCATCACAGCTGCTAAGGTGATTTTTTCCAAAGTACAGGTCCGGTTGCAAACTCTCCTATGCAGAATCCTCTGGTAAGGTCTCAGCTCCGGCATTGGGCAGACAAAGCTCTCCACCATCCAGCCCCAACATATGTGCCAATCTCGTCTACATGGCTTCCCTCCACCTCTGTGTCATGTGCTCAGGCTACATGGTGACACAGTGTGGTGGCGAAGAGTACAAACTCACAGCCAGCCTGCCAGGGTTTGAATCCCAGCTCTGCCACTAACAAACACTGATCATGGCTAAGTGACCCAATCTCATCTGTACCTAAGATTGTTGTGGGGATTAAGTGAGCCAGTAAACCTAAAATCTAAGAACAGTCTGAGGATGTGGCTACATAAGTGTTTGCTAGTGTTATCATTGTTACTATTATCCCCAAACTCTCCTGCTCTATGCTGTCCCAGCCACCTGACCCCAATGTCCTTCCCATCTCATGTGCCTGACAAATTCCTATTTATTTTCAGGGCTTCTGTCACCTCCTCCATGAGGCTATTTCTAATCCTTCCTGCCCCTGGCATTCACTTCTCATTTGAGATCACAATTCTCTGTTCACGTGTCTGTCTTCCCATCAAGTTATGGGCTACAAGTGAATAGGCCCCTCCCCCATCTTATTGTCTCTATTTCCATAATGCCTGGCACATAGTAGATGTGCGATAAATATTTCTCAAGTTAATGTCCATCTCCCGTCCGAAACTAGGATGCTCAACATGGGACCATGTTTCAGTCATCTTTATATTCCTCAGTTCTTAACCCAGCACATTGGATTTTATCTTCCATAACTACCAACACTCTTCAGCCAACCCTGTGAGATCCCCAGATCTCCAGCCAGTCTCTGAATAATTCTGATCTTAAACACTGGTTCTTGCCTGGTGAATGCCAGAATAGGTCACCGTTTGACCTGTCATCCACTCTTGCTACGGGCCAACGCTATGCTCCTTTGCCAGTAGCTTGCAGCCATAGGCAGAGAATTCAGAGAGTGTTTCGAGGATTGACACAAGAAGAAAATGGACAGCTTTTGTTGTGACCCCAGTTCCCATAGAATGCCAATATACATATATTTATTCACATTGGGTCTGAGTTAGCAAGAGTCTAGAGAATTCAATAGGGGCATGGAAACAGAGCCAAATACTCACTGGCCACAGAACACTTCATTGCAAAGGAAAACATCCACTTAAGTAAAAGATAAAACGAAGCAGCATGCCAACTTTATGACCTTGAATATTTATTTCATTATACACTGGAGTTAAAACACTGTGCTTAATCTCAAAAGGATGGTCAAGGATATCCATTTCCGACACATATTCTTGGTCTTATTGGAACAGAAGAAAGAGATAAGTTCAGCAGACACTGAAAATAATAATTGCTTTGTCCTGCCAAATGGCCTGACGGTAACGTAAATCACCCCCCATCAGTGAGTTTGTGGAATGCACACAAGCCCACTCAGTCCTAAAAGATGGCTTATTGCTGGTGAGTAGAATCCATCTGTATTTTCTATCACATAAGATTCAGAGGACTGATTACCCTGGCTTTTTTTCCCTTTTTCCAGTTTTTACTTTATTTTTTTTAATTGAGGTAACATTGGTTTATAACATTACATAAATTTCATGTGTACAACATTATATTTCTATTTCTATGTACCCCACAGTGTGCTCACCACCAAAAATTTAGTTTCCATCCATCACCATACAGTCGATCCCCTTTACCCATTTTACCGTCCCCCTGCCACTTCCCCCTCTGCTAACCACTACTCTGTTCTCTGTATTTACCTGAGTGGGGGTTTTTTGGGGTTTGTTCATTTATTTTGTTTGTTTTTTATATTCCACATATGAGTGAAATCATATAGTATTTGTCTGACTTATTTCACTTAGCATAATATCCTCAAGGTCCATCCATGTTGTCACAAATGACAAGATTTCACCTCTTTTATGGCTGAGTAGTATTCCATTGTATGTATATGCCACATCTTCTTTATTCATTCATTTCTTGATGGGCACTTAGGTTGCTTCCATATCTTGGCTGTTGTAAACAATGCCTCAGTGAACCTAGGGGTACATGTATCTTTTCAAATCAGTGTTTTCATAGTCTGGATAAATTCCCAGAAGCAGAATAGCTGGATTGTATAGTAGCTCTATTCTTAATTTTTTAAGGAATTTCCATACTGCCCTCCACAGTGGCAGCACCAATTTACATTCTCACCAACAGTGCATGAGACTTCCCTTTTCTCCACATCCTCTCCAACACTTGTTATTTCTTGCCTTTTTGATAATAGCCATTCTAACAGGCTTGAGGTGATCTCTCATTGTGCTTTTGATTTACATTTCCCTAATAATTAGTGATGTTGAACATTTTTGCATGTACCTGTTGGCCATCTGTATGTCTTCTTTGGAAAAATGTTTATTCAGCTCCTCTGTCCATTTTTTAATCAGGTTGTTTTTTGTTGTTGTCGTTGAGTTGTATGAGTTCTTTACATATTTTGGATATTAACCTCTTATTGGATGTATCATTTACAAATACCTTCTCCAATTTAGTAAGTTGTCTTTTTGTCTTGTTGGTGGTTTCCTCTGCTGTGCAGAAGCTTTTTAGTTTGATATAGTCCTGTTTGTTTATTTTTACTTTTGTTTCCCTTACCTGAGGAGTCATATCTAGAAAGATATTGCTAAGACTGATGTCAAAGAGCATACTGCCTATGTTTTCTTATAATAATTTTATGATTTCAGGTCTTACATTTAAGTCTTTACTCCCTTTTGAGTTAATTTTTGTGTATGGTGTGAGATAGTGGTCTAGTTTTATTTTTTCCATATGACTGTCCGATTTTCTCAACATCATTTATTGAAGAGACTATCCTTTCTCCATTGTATGTTCTCTGCTCCATTATTGAATATTAGTCATCCATATATGTGTGAGTTTATTTCTTGGATCTCAATTCTGTTCTATTGATCTATATATCAGTTTTTCTGCCAATACCATGCTGTTTTGATTACTATGGCTTTGTAATATAGTTTGAAATCAGGGAGAGTGACATCTCCAGCTTTGTTCTTTTTTCTCAAGATTGCTTTGACTATTTAGGGTCTTTTGTGGTTCCCTATAAATTTTAGAATTGTTTGTTCCATTTCTGTGAAAAATGTCCTTGGGATTTTGATAGGGATTTCATTGAATCTGTAGATTGCTTTAGGTAATATGGACATTTTAACAACATTATTTCTTCTAATTCATGAGCCCAGAATATCTTTCCATTCATGTTTATCTTCTTCCATTTTTTTCATCAGTGCCCTATGGTTTTCAAGGTACAGGTCCTGCACCTCCTTTGTTACATTTATTCCTAGATATTTTATTCTTTTTGTTGTGATTGTAAATGGGATTATTTTCTTAATTTCTCTTTCTGATAGCTCACTGTTAGCCTATAGAAACACAACAGATTTTTATATGTTAATTTTGAACTTTGCAACTTTACTATTTCATTTATTATTTCTAATAGTTTTTTGGTGGAGTCTTTAGAGTTTTCTATATATAAAATCATGCCATCCACAAAGAGTGACCATTTTACTTCTTCCTTTCCAATCTGGATGCCTTTTATTTCTTTTTCTTGCCTAATTGCTCTGGCCAGGACTACCCTGGCTTTTCTTAAAACCAATAGCTCAATATTTCAGATGTCTCTTACCTGAATAAAAACTGGATAACAGAGAACTCCAGTGTTTTAAAAAGTCATTTGTTGAAGAGAAATAAGCACTGAGAGAGGAGAACTGGCTGCTCACAGGAGCTTAGAGGACACAGTGGTTTAGAGTGGTCACTCCATTCCTCGGTCTTCTCCCCCTTTGAGGACACTCTTGCCTGAGCAACAGCTCCAAGGTGGACACTCAGTAAACCAAATCACAAGAACCCAGAATGTGGCCCAGAACACCAATCTATTTGTTTCCTGAGAGTTAGGGTGTGGGTTGTAAATGGCACCTATTGTCGAAAAATATCTTGGGGTAAGTAATCAAAAAAGACTTGAAAGCAAGGCAGTCATTGGCCTGGCTTCCCAGAGGTTCTGGAATGCAGGCTTCATGGAAAGAAGGTGGCTCATGGAAATGTGGTTCAGTCCAAACTGGGGAAATATTTAAGGATCACCGCACACCCTAGCAGCACATTTGCAGGAGCCTCAGGGTAAGTCCCTCCATATTTCTTTATCTATTAAGCATGGCCACCCATGATATCTGCACTCCCTTTGTCTTGGAATCTTCTCCACTGCACACATGAAAAATAAGGAACTCCAAGAAGGAAAATTGGGGAACAGGGTGGGAGGGGCACCTTTGTATTGTAAGCCTTTTTTTAATGACTTGAACTTTGTGCCATGTGAATATATGGCATATTCAAAGAAAAAAAATACGATTATAAAAAGAATACCCACACCCTTGGCCTTGGGATCATTTCTGGGAAAGGCACATGCCCCAAACTGAGCACTGTCCCAATGTTTCCTGGAGCCCAGGAGAGAGGCATGCCAACCCTCTCAGGATGGTCAGTCACAAGGGCCATCCCTGCAAGCATGTGCTGCTATGCAGAGTCCTGCCAGAGAAAGAAGCTGACGCTGGGGGTGTCTTCAAGACAACGCTGGAGCACCTCAGTCCATCCTCTCTTGCACTTTTCAGTACACGAACATTTTATGCTTTAAAAATAAATCAATAAAAAGAATGTGTCTGTCTTACAAAGTACTGAAGAACTCCTGAGCTGGTGTAGAGCACTGTCTGCCCAACCTTTTGGGGGGAATCAACATGAAGAAAATGCACGGCCGAGTGGTTAGGAGTTTGGGGGTCAGAGATAGCTATAACTGAATCTTGGCCCGATCGATTCCTAGATACAGGATTTGGGCAAATTACTGGACTTCCCAAAACCTCAGCTTTTAAAACTACAAGTTGGAGCTAATAGTGATCTATATCCACTGGAATGTAAGCCCTGTGAGGGCAGGGACCCATCTTTCTTGTTATTGCTGTATCTCAGGGCCTGGGCAATGCCTGGCACAAGGAGGTGCCCAGCACATAGTTTTGCAATGAACGAAGAATGACGAATACCTCCTAGGGTTGTTGTCAGGATTAAACAGGAAAAAGCATGTCAAGTGCTTAGCAAAGCATCTGGCCCTTGTTGAACACAAAGCAAATGTTGCCTTTTATTATTATTAATTTGGGAAGCAAATTGTCAAAACTATTTTCTTTTCCTTTTTTTCATTTTTTTACTTGTTATCAAAACCTAACATATATACATAAAAGCACAACAGTATTTGAATTATTTGGCCGCCTCCCCACCCCACTTCTCTTTGGCTAAAGACACTTCTGCCACATGATCCACCCTGCAACATACTGTTTCTGAACATCTGTGCAGTGGTTACACCTTAAACTAATTGGTTCAGTTAAACGGTGGCCAGCTGGTTTCACTTCTCCAGCCTAGAAACTGAAGTAGAAAAATCTCTGTTCCCTGCAGGTACCTGCAACAGCCTGTTGGAGCATCCAGGAATGGGTATATGTCAGTGTAGACACTTCAATGTCAAGAGCGCACCTTAGCTCTGAGGTCTTCTGTGGTTTCTGAGCGCTACATGCAGGTGCAGCCACGAAGTTAATGGTTTTCTCATCTCCTCTCTTAAATGGAGATCCTGCCTTTCTCAATGATGGTGCCAAAAGCAGCTAGACAGGAAAACACCAAGGAGACAGGGATAAGCTAGGGAGTGGTCTTTAGAGTTACTTGCTCATTCATTCATTCATTCATTGCTCACCACTTGACTCAGTGTTATCATTGAGTTACACGATGACGATAAAACCATCCATAGTTACGGTCCCTTCCTTGTAGAATTAATGGTCAGGTCAGCTAAGTAGATACTGGATGAATAATTACAGATATAATGAATGTTCTGAAAGGGGGAAGTCTGGAGTTCTTTGTAAGTATATAAAGCGGGGAGCTAACTTCATGCAGTCGGGCAAGGCCTTCCTGAAATGTCATAGTTGTCCGAGCAGAGACTAGAGTTTGCGGGGGACCAGGTGAGGCACCTGGTCTCAGGCACCTTTCTAAGGGGTCCTTCAGCCACCTTGACTTGCTGTCACTGAACCACATTGGAGCCGCATCATGAAAATGCAAGGCTTTTCTGGATGCCTTGGAGTTCCCCAAGCTCTGCCCTTGGGCAGTTGGAAGTTCTGACCTTAAAGGGAAGCCAGGACAGTCACATCTAAAGCCCATCCTGCCTTGCCTGCCTCAGCATGAGAGGGACGTGCCCTAGTCCTGTGTGGCCAACACTTCCCTCATGATAGACCCTTGTCCTTCCTACTTGGCGGTAAGTTTCCAGGCTTTGGATCTTGAGAAGAAAAATTCAGCTTCAGAAGTTCCAAGAAAATGCCTCCTCTCTCCAAAGTCTGCCTTTCTAGACTAGGGTTGAGAAACTTTTTTCTATAAAGGACCAGATGGTAAATATTTCAGACTTCACAGGCCATATAGTTCTGATCACAACTACTCAGCTCTGCTGCTGTAGCGCCAATGCAGCCGTAGACAATTTGTACACAAACGAGCGTGGCTGTGCTCCAGTAAAGCTTCACCGAGACAGCCACCAGATTTGGTCCAAACGCCGTAGTCTGCTGACTCCTATCCTAGACTATTGTCTGTCTGTGGATTTAGAAAGTCTAGTTTGAAATTTACGGCTGGCGATGATTTCTTTGTTCTAGGTAGTATCCTCCCTCCTCTCTCCTGGGGCAATGAGCTTGGTCTCCTGGCCCAGCTTTAAGGACAGCAAGGGAGCAAAAAGTAAATGACTAAGAAGGGAAAATATGTCAAGAGGTTCTTCAAAGCATTTTCCTGCAACATATGAAGGCAAAAAAAAAAAGTCTTTATAGCAAATAGAATGAAATCCTATCTGACTTTATTCATGTTATACAAGCTTGGACAGCTTGGAACTAATCTCCTCCCTTCTATTATTGCCTCCTTTCAACCTATTCTCTACTGTCCTGCCAGAGTGTCTTTTAAAAACAAAAATCTGATCATGTCGCCCCCTTACTTCAAGCCCTACAATGGCTCCCCATTGCTCTTATGATAAAGGCTCTGCAGGACAACAGAGTTCCTACCCAGCAGCGGCCCACTTCTTCCTTGACACCAAGCCCAGTGTGCCTGGCCCCAGGGCGTGAATCATGGCTGGTCAAAACCGATCACGGCAACCCTACACCATGACTGGTCTGGGGGTGGACTCATGACACAGTTCTGGCCAACAAGACACAAGAAGATGTGTGCTGGGGACTCTGGGGAAAGTTCTTCTGTGATGAGAGAGCATGTAAAAGAAAACTATGTTTTCCTCTGCTCTCAGAACACTTCTGATACCAAATGTGTGGAATTTTCCACACCAAGCAATTCTCCAGTTCTCATTGGGCACTGACTGGGTGCCCTGCAACTGAACTTGACTCTGACCCTAAATGCCAGGGGTTAGTACAGACCCCAAGGTTAAGGGCTCAATCCCACAAGACAGCCCCCCACTTCTGACTCTGTTTCAAATTCCAGGTGGTCCCCTGTACTTCTGAACCACCAGCTATAAATGGGGAGTTCCCACCACCCCCTCCTTCAGGGTCAATAATTTGCTAGAACATCTCACAGAACTTAGAGAAACATTGACTTACGTTTACTGTTTATTATAAAGGATATTGCAGAGGATGTATTGTCCTATGGACGTCTTCATCTGAACAGCCAGATGAAGACGTCCATAGGACAATACATGGGGAAGGGAAGTAGAACTCCCATGACATCTCTGGGCACAGTACCATCCCAGCACCTCCATGTGTTCACCAACCCGGAAGCTCTCCAAACTCCATAGTTTAGGGATGTTTATGGGAGCTTCATCATGTAGGCATAATCAATGACTAGCTCAACCTCCAGTCCCCCACCCTCCTCAGAGGTTGGGAGGTGGGGCCGAAAGTCCCAAGTTTCTCATCATGGCTTGGTCTTTCTGGTGACTTCTGAAGCTATCTAGGGGCCCTCAGTCACAAGTCATCACCTTAGCCTTCAAAAAGACATTCATCACTCTGGAGATTCCAAGGGTCTTATGTCAAGAACCAGGGTCAAAGATCAAATATTAGAATAAAAGACGTTCCTAACCTCCCATCACTCAGGAAATTACCAGGGTGTTAAGGAGCTCTATACCAGGAACCAGAGACAAACACAAATATATCTCTTACTACACCACAGCAAGCAAGGAGAAGGTTTGTCCATAGCCCCTTCCTTTCTGCTTGGGAAACTGTCATATGGGGATGTGATGCCTGGAGCTGCAGGAACATACTAGATCATACCACTCCCAGGTTCTACCTTAGAGAGAATGAAGTCGATCCAGAATCCCCTGAGAGCCCTGAAGCATCAAGTGCCCGAGCTTTAACCCAGGGTGAGCTAAGTTTCTAAGAAAGCTGGACTAAATTCAGCTCTTGACTGTGTAGGGAACAGGAAGATGGATGGACGGGTCCCAGTCTCCCTGGTTGTGGCTGACAGGAGCCTCTCTTCCCTTCCTCAGTGTGCACATCAAGCACGCTCTCCTCCCAGGGGACAAACTCAATGGATAGCCACCAAAGGTGTCCACTGATGGCAGGTCAGGCCCATGGCCGAGCACTGTTAAGAAACTTCAGGTTGAATTAACTTGCAGAGCTGCAGAAGCACTTGGTTTTATTTACCCAGCTCAGTACCCAGATGGATTTTCAAGACTTTGAGCTCTTCTGTATACATGTCACGCCGCCAAAGTTGCTATAAACCCTTGGGCAATTTGCAACATACCCTAGACCAGTCTTGGCTCCCGGGGGTCACCCTCCGAGGAGGCGCTGCTGGGTTCTTGGAATGTGGTCAAAGACCTCAACAATCAAGGACTTTTCCAAATATGTGCATAAAGTTGTGAAAGCTGTACCTTCTCCCCGCCTTGGCCCAGCAGCTGGGGCTCTCCAACAGTCAGGAGCCAAGGGAAGCTCATTTTTCTTTTCCTTGCTGCTGGGATAGCACCTTTTTTTCAGACTGAATTTAAAAGGAAGCAACAGTGGGAGAAACTGTAAGGGATCCTGCTGTTGGAGAAAAGTTGAAATCACGGCCCTGAGTGGCGTTCCCTTCCTGTGTTCCTCGACTGCCTCTCAACTCCTTCCTTTGTGGTCTCTGGGCCTCCATGTGTCAGAAACCAGGAACGGAAGGCAAAAATTCTAACTGAGCTGGGATTTCCTCCTAGGAGAGGAAAAAGGCTCAAGGGAAAGAGAAACATAAAAATACAAGGCATATTTGTACATGCACCCAGAATGAGGAAAGCCAAGATTTCTAAGATGGAGTCTTCCCTGCTCAGGAAGTTAATATTGAAAAACACTGAGTGGTACTATATGTCCAGCCCTGTTCTACCACAGTCTTCACGTGATAACTTATTTAATCATCACAACAACCCTATAAAGTAAATGCTATTATTATCATCAACCCATGTCCCGGATGTGGAAACTGAGGCCCTGAGAGTTTGAGTTCCTTGCCAACGTCTACTGAGTTAGTGAGTGACACAGCTCTGATCTGGACCCAGCAGTCCCATTCCAGAGCCCTCTGTGACTTCTTAGGGATGGAGATAAAACATCAAAGACAGAGTGAGCTCTTTAAAAAACAAATCAGATGGCATGACCCCACTGCTTAAAATCCCTTCCGTGGCTTCCCACTGCCTTTAGGATGGAGACCAGCTCCTCACCCAGCCCACAGAGCCCTGTGTGGTCCAGCCCTGCACTCCTCCATGCTGGCTGCTAGCTGTGTCTCGGGCACAGGGCTCACTCCCCCTACAGTGCCTTGGCACTAGCTGATTCCTCTGCATGGATTACTTTTCCTCCTCCCCTTCCCCCTCCTCCTCTTCCCGCAGATCTTCTCTCTATCATCACTGCCTTAGGGGAGCCCTCCCTGACCCCTGAGCATCCCCCAGTCCATGCCTTCACCTGCTACATCACTTCCCTCATGAGTGTACCCTCTCACCAACTGAGTGATTCTTTGATTAATGTTTGTCCCTTCTCTACACCAACACCATCTAATAGAAGTGGTGGAGGCACATGGGTCATTTCCGAGTTTCTCATAGCCACATTTTAAAAAGTAAAAAGGAACCAGTGAAATTAATTTTAATAATATATTTTATTTAGCCCGCTGCGCCCAAAATATTATCATTTGAATATGTAAGCAACATGAAAATTATTAGTGAGATATGTTACCTCATTTTTATCCTACTAAGTCTTCAAAATCCAGCCTGTATTTCACACGCACAGCACATCTCAATTCAGACTAGCCACGTTGCAAGTGTTCAGGCCACATGGGACTCGTGGCCCCTGCATTGGACAGTGCAAGTCTAGTCCAGTCTCCTCCCCTCCAGGAGGTCAAGTATGACCATTTCACAGGTGATACAACTGAGATCCAAAGTGGCTAGTCCCGTGGCTCTTGGCCAGAGGTGATTTCTCCCCCGGGGAACAGCTGGGGGCAGTTTTGACTGTCATGACTTTCCTGGGGTGGGAGGTTAGGGTGGAGGCCAAGGGTGCTGCCAAAGATCCTACAAGGCACAGGAAAGCCCTTCACAATAAAGAAGGTGTCAGTAGTGCCCAAGGCTAGGTGTGTGTTCTAGGACGTGTGCATGCGTTCACTGGTCGTCCCCTCTTTTCCCTCCCGCTTTCGGAACCTGTTCCTTCTGTTGTCTGCACTGGCAACTGTGCCTCTTTTTTTTTTTTTTTGTGGTACGCGGGCCTCTTACTGTTGTGGCCTCTCCCGTTGTAGAGCACAGGCTCCGGACGTGCAGGCTCAGTGGCCATGGCTTACGGGTCCAGCCGCTCCGTGGCATGTGGGATCTTCCCGGACCGGGGCACGAACCCGTGTCCCCTGCATCGGCAGGCGGACTCTCAACAACTGCGCCACAAGGGAAGCCCAACCGTGCCTCTTTGAAACTCAGCCTCAACTCCTGCTGAGCCAGCCTTTATCCATCAGTCCAGCAGGTCCTTCCCAACAGACTGCCAAGCCAGTTGCCTTGGGTTTGTATCCTACACACATACACACACACACACACACACACACACACACACACCCCAAGACTCTGGGGATGGGATCCAGGGGTGATTTCCATTGCAAACCATTTCTGAGCATCCTTTAAAATCTTCACTTGAGTTTGTGAAAGGAGGGCGAGAGCACCAGACCATGAACAGAAGCACTGTCTCTGACTTTCCTGGTCCGCCAGCCTCCTCAGGAGAGGAGCGGGGAATATGCATGAGACAACCCTACAGCCCCAGGGGAGCTTGAAAAGGATGAGCATGCAGCCTGGGGCAGAGAAAACACCCAGGGCCCTGCCCTCCTCCAACACTCCACTTCCCTGGCTTATCTCTGAGCCAGGAAGCTGATGCTGCCAACTGAGGGCATCGCAGAAGCACACTGATCCTTCAGCCCCCAGCCCCACCCCCATCGTTTTAGAAGGAAGTTTAAGGAACACAGCTCTGAGACTGGCTGACACCTGGGATCTGGGACTCTTTGCTGCAGTGCTTGAACCTGGACAAACGTCACCTTGAGCAACAAAATACAAAGAAACTACAAGGGACTAAAAATAACCATGTGCATTCACAGCTGGGGCAAATTATGGACAATAAGATACAAAAAGACCAAACCCAACGCCCACTTCAGAAGAGCCAGGAGCAAAACAGGGTGATGCGCATGCCCCCTGCACTCAGCACCACCAGGGGCTGGGCAAAACACCTAAGCCATCCCTCCAGCCCAGCCCCTGGGCCCGCCCCTACCCTCACCCCATCTAAAGAACCAGCTCAGGGGCTTCCCTGGTGGCGCGGTGGTTAAGAATCTGCCTGCCAATGCAGGGGACACGGGTTCGAGCCCTGGTCCGGGAAGATCCCACATGCCGCAGAGCAGCTAAGCCCATGCACCACAACTACTGAGCCTGCGCTCTAGAGCCTGCGAGCCACAACTACTGAGCCCACGTGCCACAACTACTGAAGCTCGCACACCTAGATCCCGTGCTCCACAACAAGAGAAGCCACTGCAGTGAGAAGCCCATCCACTGCAACAAAGAGTAGTCCCACTCACCGCAACAAGAGGAAGTCTGCGTGCAGCAACGAAGACCCAACGCAGCCAGAAATTTAAAAAAAAAAAAAACAACAAAAAAACCAACCAGCTCGCCCTGCCTTGGGGAGCAAGCGAGGGGACGTGTTATTTGTTTTCGCTCCCCCTGCTGCAGCAAGGGCTCTCAAAGCCTTGCATGAATTTCCTGTCTGGCCTCTTACCCATTTCTATTGATTAAGGAAGGCCAAGAACCCTGACTGGTAACGGCTCCACAGAACTCGCTTCCTAAAAGGGCCAAGATGACACATTTGGAAAGCAGAAAACTGGACTGAGCTGTGAAGGGATTTCCCCAAGCTCTCCCCGAGCACCCTCTGAGCAGTCACCCCACCCCACGCCCTTTACGGGGCACACCTGCTTGCACAGGCTCTACCCAGGTCCTGCGAGAACAAAGGGAAAGTGCCCGGTACAGGGCCTGCCCTTTAATGGAGACTTAATTTTAAAAAATAATTTTCTAAAAGGCAGCAACCTAGAGGGAGCCTGAGTTGAATCGCTCAGGGCCTCCAATAACTCCCCAACCTCTCCCTCGTCACACCTGAATTTCACTTTCAACAGCTTTATCGAGGTATAATTGATATTAAAAAAAAATAACCTGAAGATATCTAAAGCTTACAATTGGGTAAGTTTTGACAAAGGTATACACCTGTGAAACCACCACCAGACTCAAGATGGCAAATATGTCCATCTCTCCTAAAGTGTCCTCAGGCCCCTCTGGAATCCACCCCCCCACCACCCCACCCCCTTCTCCCCTTACTCCCAGGCAACCACTCATCTCCTTGCCATCATTATGGACTCATTTGCATTTCCTAGAATTGTATATAAATGGGATCATAGAGGTCTACTTGTATCTTTACCGGGCTTTTTCACTCAGCCCATTTTGAGATTCATCTACGTTGAATAGCATTTGCTGAACAGTATTGCATTGTAGACATGTACCAAAGTCATTTATCCATCACTTGATGAGCTATTACAACTAAAGCTGCTGTGAGCATTTCAGGTACAAGTCTTCCTGTGGACTTGTCCTTCCATTTCTCTTGGATAAATACCTAGGAGTAGTTACCTACCAATGGCTGGGATCATAAGGTAGGTGTGAATTTAACTTTTTGAGAAATTGCCAGACTGTTTTCCAAAGTGGTTGTATCATTTTACATTCCCACCAGCAGTGTTTGAGAGTTCCACAACCTTGCCAACACTTAGTATTGTCAATCTGAGTGAAGTCAGTCTTTTTAAATTTTAGCTATTCTAGGGGGTGTAAAGTAATAGCTTAATGCGGTTCTAATTTGCACTAAAGCCATGACAACAGATGTTAAACATTTTTTTTCATGTGCTTACTTGCCATTCATTTATCTTCTTTGTTGAAGTATCTGTTCATATCTTTTGCTCATTGTAAAAAATTGAGCTGTTTTCTTATTATGGCTTTTGCAGAATTGTTTATATAATCTGATTCAAATATTTTAACATATATAGGATTTACAAATATTTTCTCCCAGTCTGTTGCTTGTCTTTTCATTCTCTTAACAGAGTCTTTCGAAGGACAAGAGCTCTTAATTTTTAACTTAAAAAAAGACTCACGGGCTTCCCTGGTGACGCAGTGGTTGAGAGTCCGCCTGCCGATGCAGGGGACAAGGGTTCGTGCCCCGGTCCGGGAGGATCCCACATGCTGCGGAGCGACTGGGCCCGTGAGCCATGGCCGCTGAGCCTGCGCGTCCGGAGCCTGTGCTCCACAACGGGAGAGGCCACAGCAGCAGTGAGAGGCCCACGTACGGCAAAAAAAAAAAAAAAAAAACTCACTTTACTGTGAGGTGGTCTCACAGATGTCGGGGGTATCATTAAGACTGCTCTGCTAGATGTTAAGAATAGGTTTTCTCATCTCATATCAAACCACCCTCTTGTTGAGCAGCCTACAGCCATATGGAACCTCCCAAGAGATTTCCAGGACAGACCTCTCTGTGCCTCGGTTTCCTTCTCTGTGAAATGAAGATAATAATAATACCCACTTCATAAGGCTGACAGAGGAATTAAATTAGTTAACACACCTAAAACTCTTACCACTGTCTGGCATTTAGTATGTGCTACATAAATGTTATCTAGTATTATTACTTCGCACTAAGGATTTCCAAGCAGGCCAAATACACCACCTTGGGACAAAATACCTGGACAGTTCCGGTTGCTTTGGTAAACATTCATCTCTGTACCAGTCTTGGGCTAAATGCATTACTCATTTACCCATCATAGCAAAGCAAAGAAGAAAGTACAATAGTCATCCCCATTTTACACACAAGGAAACTAAGACCAAGCCCGGTGTGGGAGTAGCTGAGCTAAAATTCAAGCTTAGGTCTGTTGGGCCCCAAACCCATGCTATTAACTGAAGGACTCCTTACCTATGAGTAGAGTGGGCCTAAAGTCACATGGGTTTTCTGCTGCTGGCCTTGCTGGCAGGACAGTGGACCAGCTCCAGGACCAGTTCATGTTGGGGAGCCTGCCCTTACGGATGCCCCTTCTAAACGTGGCTCCTTTCTAGAGCAGAAACGGTACCACTTCAAGGGCCACTTGGATACAAGTCAGACACAGGCCCATAGGCTCAAGAATGGAAGGAACTCTTGGGGTCACCAGGTCAGCCTTTTGCTGACACAAACTCCCCACGAGCACCTTTGGCCCTGCTCAGATGAGAGGAAGCTCCCTGCCTCCCAGGAGGCCTTTCCCTTCTCCAGCTCCAACTGTTAGACACCCTTCCTGCTCCCCTGCATCCTCCTCACGCAGCAAAGACACTCACCCAATGTTTTTGAAATAATGGGCTGTCACGGAGTAGGATTTCTAGGGCAACATTTGCGAAGCCTTTCAATACTACACCTGTGGTCCACAGGAGAGACCATGCCTGCCCCACACCATGCTCTGGAGTTGGATCCTAGCTGTACCAGTTCCTCCTGGGCCACCTTGGCACCTGACTTTATCTCCCAGAGCCTCAGTTTCTCCATCTCTAAAGTGGGGGTGCCTCCCTCACAGAGGTGTTGAGAGGATTAAAGGACTGACAACTGCCTGCACAAAGTAAGTAGCCAGTCGCTGCTGACAGATGATGTGATGGCAACGATTGCCAGAAAGGTCCCAACATCCAGCTTTGCTGCCAAGTCTTCTTCCAAATAACGGTGAAAGAGGAACTGGGACAATTTGGGGATGTATGTTTCAGTAACACAGTGCATGTTTTTTAACGTTTTTATTGGAGTATAATTGCTTTACAATGGTGTGTTAGTTTCTGCTTTATAACAAAGTGAATCAGTTATATATATATCCCCATATCTCTTCCCTCTTGCGTCTCCCTCCCTCTCACCCTCCCTATCCCACCCTTCTAGCTGGTCATAAAGCACAGAGCTGATCTCCCTGTGCTATGCGATTGCTTCCCACTAGCTATCTATTTTACATTTGGTAGTGTATATATGTCCATATATACACTACAACTCTTTCACTTTGTCCCAGCTTACCCTTCCCTCTCCCCATGTCCTCAAGTCCATCCTCTAGTAAGTCTCTGTCTTTATTCCCGTCTTGCCCCTAGGTTCTTCATGACCATTTTCTTTTAGATTCCATATATATGTGTTAGCATAAGGTATTTGTTTTTCTCTTTCTGACTTACTTCACTCTGTATGACAGACTCTACGTCCATCCACCTCACTACAAATAATCAATTTCATTTCTTTTTATGGCTGAGCAATATTCCATTGTATATATGTGCCACATCTTCTTTATCCATTCATCCGATGATGAACACTTAGGTTGCTTCCATGTCCTGGCTATGGTAAATAGAGCTGCAATGAACATTGTGGTACATGACTCTTTTTGAATTATGGTTTTCTCAGGGTATATGCCCAGTAGTGGGATTGCTGGGTCGTATGGTAGTTCTATTTTTACTTTTTTAAGGAACCTCCATACTGTTCTCCATAGTGGCTGTATCGATTTACATTCCTACCAAGAGTGTATGAGAGTTCCCTTTTCTCCACACCCTCTCCAGCATTTACTGTTTGTAGATTTTTTGATGATGGCCATTCTGACCAGTGTGAGATGATATCGCATTGTAGTTTGGATTTGCATTTCTCTAATGATTAATGATGTTGAGCATTCTTTCATGTGTTTGTTGGCAGTCTGTATATCTTCTTTGGAGAAATGTCTATTTAGGTTTTCTGCCCATTTTTGGATTGGGTTGTTTGTTTTTTTGATATTGAGCTGCATGGGCTGCTTGTAAATTTTGGAGATTAATCCTTTGCCAGTTGCTTCATTTGCAAATATTTTCTCCCATTCTGAGGCTTGTCTTTTCATCCTGTTTATGGTTTCCTTTGCTGTACAAAAACTTTTAAGTTTTATTAGGTCCCACTTGTTTATTTTTGTTTTTATTTCCATCTCTCTAGGAGGTGGGTCAAAAAGGATCTCGCTGTGATTTATA
This sequence comes from Delphinus delphis, assembly GCF_949987515.2. Taxonomy (NCBI): domain Eukaryota; kingdom Metazoa; phylum Chordata; class Mammalia; order Artiodactyla; family Delphinidae; genus Delphinus; species Delphinus delphis. The sequence goes on from NC_082683.1 coordinate 33,982,580, forward strand.
TCATAGAGTGGTCTGCCTATGTTTTCCTCTAAGAGTTTGATAGTGTCTGGCCTTCCATTTAGGTCTTTAGTCCATTTTGAGGTTTTTGTGTGTATGGTGTTAGGGAGTGTTCTAATTTCATTCTTTTACATGTAGCTGTCCTGTTTTCCCAGCACCACTTATTGTAGAGGCTGTCTTTTCTCCATTGTATATTCTTGCCTCCTTATCAAAGATAAGGTGACCATATGTGTGTGGGTTTATCTCTGGGCTTTCTATCCTGTTCCATTGATCTATATTTCTGTTTTTGTGCAAGTACCATACAGCCTTGATTACTGTAGCTTTGTAGTATAGTCTGAAGTCAAGGAGCCTGATTCCTCCAGCTCTGTTTTTCTTTCTTAAGATTGCTTTGGCTATTCAGGGTCTTTTGTGTTTCCATACAAAGTGTGGAATTTTTTGTTCTAGTTCTGTGAAAAATGCCAGTGGTAGTTTGATAAGGATTGCATTGAATCTGTAGATTGCTTTGGGTAGTAGAGTCATTTTCACAATGTTGGTTCTTCTAATCCAAGAACATGGTATATCTCTCCATCTATTTTTATCATCTTTAATTTCTTTCATGAGTGTCTTATAATTTTCTGCATACAGATCTTTTGTCTACTTAGGTAAGTTTATTCCTAGGTATTTTATTCTTTTTGTTGCAATGGTAAATGGGAGTGTTTTCTTAATTTCACTTTCAGATTTTTCATCATTAGTGTATAGGAATGCAAGAGATTTCTGTGCATGAATTTTGTATCCTGCTACTTCACCAAATTCATTGATTAGCTCTAGTAGTTTTCTGGTAGCATCTTTAGGATTCTCTATGTATAGTATCATGTCATCTGCAAACAGTGACAGCTTTACTTCTTCTTTTCTGATTTGGATTCCTTCTATTTCCTTTTCTTCTCTGATTGCTGTGGCTAAAACTTGCAAAACTATGCTGAATAATAGTGGTTAGAGTGGGCAACCTTGTCTTGTTCCTGATCTTAGTGGAAATGGTTTCAGCTTTTCACTATTGAGGATGATGTTGGCTGTGGGTTTGTCATATATGGCCTTTATTATGTTGAGGTAAGTTCCCTCTACGCCTACTTTCAACACAGTGAATTTTTAAATAAACAGGTCAAAACACGTATCGATGAACTCTGCCCCATCAAGTGTATCACCTCAGACTAGTCAATGATGCTTGAAAATTTTCAGCATCGCTGCCATTCCTGGGCCACTTCTTCAGGATCCCAGGAGTGGCAAGTCTTCAAGGGAAGCAAGGCAGGGACCAAGCTGGGGTGCCATTGGGGTACAAATAAGATGTAGTAAAACACCACGAGAATAGTCTTCCCTGATTGCTGATTTGAGCCATATGTGAACTAGGAGCCGACTCGACTTGAACAGCTATTTCTTTTTTTTTAATTTACTTTATTGAAGTCTAGTTGATTTATAGTGTTGTGTTAATTTCTGCTGTCAGCAAAGTCATTCAGTTATACATATATATGTTCATTTTCAGATTCTTTTCCATTATGGTTTATCACAAGATATTGAATTAATTCCCTGTGCTATATAGTAGGACCTTGTTGAACAGGCATATCAGCTTATACGTTTTGATCTTTTTTCCCCAATACTATTTCTGAGGCTTTTTTTGATTCATTCATTCGAAAAGCGTTTATGGCCTTTCAGCCGGAACCACCATCTTCCAGTAATTTCACCAAAATGACTAACACAAAGAGAAAGAGGAGAAGCACCCACTGTATGCTCTCCCGGCCTCTTAGAAAACAGGAAGTTGTTCCTTTGGCCACCTACACGTGAACCTACAAGGAAGGCGATATCGACGTCTAGGGACTAGCACTGTTCCAAAGGGAACAGCATGAATGTCACCACGGCAAAACTGAAGGAGTCTATGAAGTGGCCCTGTGTGCTGCTGGCATTATTGTAAACAAACAGGTGAAGGGCAAGATTCTTGCCAAGAGAAGGAGCATATGTGTTGAGTGTATTAAGTGCTCTAAGAGCTGGGATAGGAGGGAGCCAAGGAGAAAAGTGCCCAGATTCAAGGGAAGAACCGGCCCACTCCCCCCAGAGAGGCAGGCTTTGTGAGACCGATGGAGAGGAGCCTGAGATGCTGGGACCCATCCCCTATGAACTCATGACATGATGAGGTGAAAAAAGCAAAACAAAATAATCACAGTGAAGATGCTCTGTGTGGTATCATCATGATGGGTGGATGTCATTATACCTTTGTCCAGACCCACAAATACACAACACCAAGAGTGAACCCTAAGGTAAACAATAGACTTTGGGTGATCATAATGTGTCACTGTAGGTTCATTCTTGGTTTTAAAAAAAAAAAGGTAACATTCTGGTGAGTGTTGTTGATGATGGGGGAGGCCATGCATGTGTGGGGCCAGGGGTGTATTGGAAATATCTGTACCTTCCTCTTAATTTCATGGTCAACCTCCTCTAGAAAAATAATGAGGGAATTCCCTGGTGTTCCAGTGGTTAGGACTCTTCGCTTTCACTGCTGGAACCCCAGGTTCAATCCCTGGTCAGGGAACTAAGATTCCTCAAGCCTCTCGGCACGGCCTAAAAAAAAAGTGATAATAATAATGATAATAATAATGAAGGTATTTTTTTAAACCCTCTGGAATTTTTTTTCTTTAAAGGCACTTATTGAGCACATTATTTTTGCCAGCATAGATTTAAGCACTTGGGAGATACAAAAATGAGTAAAATATAGTCCCTGACCTTGAATAATTATAGCTTATGCTTTTATAACCTTGACCATATGTGAGGCTCTGTGAATATGCTTTACACATACGAATTCATTTATTCCTCAGAGCAACCTTATGAGATGGGTGCTCTCATAAACCCCATTTTATAGATGAGGAAACCGAGGCAGGGAGACATTAAGAAACCTGTCAGAGAGATCACATTCGGTAAGGAGCAGAGTCAGAATTTGGGCCCAGGCAGACTAACTACAGAGCCCACCACCTCACTGGTTGGCCACTTAAGAGCCTGAGCTGGGAAGGAAGGTTAAGAGAAAAATGAACATACAACTAGACAGCACCTGTGAAGGAGAGGCAGTTCCCTCATATGTCCTCACAAGCTCAAAGGTGTTCTGTTGAAAAGCCTTGGTAACCCTAGTCCAGAAAATGTTACCTACACCAGCCCATTTATTCCAAAACTACTCATGGAGCCTGTACAATGTGCCAGGAGGTGTGTGCCCGATGGGAGGGACCCACCATGAGCACACCAGATGGGGTCCTGCCTCATGATGGAGAAGATGTACCTGGGCTGGGAGTCTCAAAGGCACCAAAGACGTGCACAGGGATTTGAGACCACCTTAACAGGGGAGTAACCTCCTCTGAGAATTAGAGTAAACTTGCTGGCTGGGGAGGGGAGTGGGGAAGTGGGGAATTTTAGCTGAGAGTTAGTTAGCTATGCTATGTGGCAAGGAGTGGGGTTCTAAGCAGAGGGAAATGCATAATATAAGGTCATGATATTGGAAGTTGCCTGGGGCCCTCAAGGACTTGAGGGAAATCCAGCACAACTGGTGTGCAGAAAGAGGAAAAGATATGCTGGATGGACCTGGAGAGATTTTTCCGGATCCTTCATCATGAAGTGATGGACAAACCATGCAAGTAGTGGGTTGTTTTAATTAGGGTAAGTTAAACTGCTATTAAAAATCAACTCCAAAACGTACAACCTTCCATCACAATAGAAGTTTCTCTCTTACTCACAGCAGAGTCCAAGAAATAGATGCATTCCTGGTTGGTAGACTGCTGTATCAGTTATCTAGTGTCCTGATGCTACGTAACAAACACCACAAAACTTCAGTGGCACACAGCAGTAAGTGCTTACCGCACAGGCATCTGGAAGCAGATGGGGCTTGACGAGATGGCACTGCTGATCTTGCTGGGCTCATTCACCAGCTCGTTCAACCAGCTCATGGGTTGCTGGTTGAAGGCTGGTCTAGGCTGGCCTTGGCTACACCGCTGGGGTGTCTTGGCTCACTCCATGTGTCTCTTCTCCAGCAGACCAGTCAGAAATGTTCATATGGAGATGGCAAAGGTGCAAACAAATAGACAGAAACATGCAGGATTTCTTAAGACTTGGGCTTGGAACTGGCACACCATCACTTCTACTCCGTTTTATTGGCCAAAGCAATGGGAGATAGATATATATATATATATATATATTCCATTGATTTAACCAACGTACTCCACCTTTACAGGAGGTACTCCAAGTTCACATGACAATAGCTACAGGGAAGGATGAACCATTAAATTCACTCTCTTTACATGGCCCCTATCCCGAACGTGTTGATTCAGGGACCCCGGCTCTTTCCTTCTTGTGACTCTGCCATCCTGTAGAACCTTGTCACCATCTGAAACCAATCAGTAAAAGGGGGAAATCAGGATGGGGAAGGTGCGCTGCCTCTTAAGAGCCTTGAACTGTAAGTAGCCTTCATTGTTTCTTCTCACATTTCAGTGATGAAAGCCAGTTATGTGACCAAGCCTAGCTGCACATCGCTGGCCAGGCAGCTGCTTTCCATCCAGGACTGTGTCGTATGAGAGAGGAGAGGAAATTTTGATGGCCAGCCAGCCATCTCTGCCACAGGGAATGACTCACCACCGTGCTACCCTCAATTCCTAAAGGAAGCAAGAGGAGAGTAAACACCTCCTGCGTCATAGTGCTGCCCCAGGTCGAAGTGATGGCAAACCCTCTATTATAACCCAACTCACCCAGCCAGATGTTTCCAAGGGGCACCAGAGAACAGCATATGTACTTGGACATCAGCCGACAGGGTGGCAGCCGAGGTGCTAACCTTTGCAGGTCCCAAGGCAACAGATTAAGGAGTAGAGACCAGACACATTCCTTTGTCCCTGGGCTCCGTGACCCTCCTGAAGCCACAGCCGGGCTTCCAGTGGAGCTTATGTGGGTGCGTCCCCCTCCTTCGATGCTGACCGCCCTCTCCCACAAAGAGGCTGCCACACAGGCCCTCGGGACACCCAGCCAACATCGAGCTCAACCGACTCAGCCAGGGGGGCAGGAGGACTCCCAGCACCCCCTGCCCGCTCCCTGTCGAGTGGTACCCCAGGGGCACGTGCCTCCAGAAAGCAGCGTGTTGGCTCGTCAAGCCTCCCTCCGGAAAGCCGAGACACGAAGCGAATGCCAATGATCTGCCACACCCGCGAGGAGGACACAATTAGAGCAAATTCTGCTTACGGTTCAGATTCAATATTTGGAAGGGATAATCCTGAAATAAGAGATTGCCTGATTTCTCTCCCCAGCCTGTGAATGGTTCATTAGCTCCTATTTGACATTTGATGGCGGAGTCTGATTGGCCTTATTGTGGGAGTTGGACTTTAAGAAGTCCCCAAGACAGAGCAATCAAGTTTCACAATGATCCCAACTGCAGGTTTCGAAGCATACATGGCAGCTGCGCCTTGGACATCAATCCCATGAATGCTGTGGGGAATTCGTATTTCATCCCCACTTAATGAAACTCAATCCTGCTTGGCAAAGCGGGGGTCCCTGACTCAGCAGTTAGGATTTCCTTAGCAGCTCAGCCCATGGGCTGCAAACAAAGAACCCCCAACTGGAGCATCGGTAAAGATGGTGTGTCCTGGGCTTGTGTGGGACCACCTGGGTGCTGGGATCTCTCAGGAATGTGAGATGGAGGCTGTGTCCTGGAGGGGATGCAGCCTAACTGTGGAGAGGGGTCCCTTGCGTCCAAACCAGAAACAATTAAGGTAGCAGGGGCTGGGTTCCATGGAGGGTGCATAAGGGCTGCGGAAGTTCCCAAGAAGAGGAAGGACTGTGGTCTGGGCTGACTTCCTGGAAGAAGCGGGCTGGGGCAGGACATGGGAGAGGGCTTCAGGAGCATCCCGGGCATGAGACGTAAGCAAACGGCTGTAAGGGCCCCCCGCTTCCGCGCCGGAGGCAGGTGGGGCCTCTTCGGGGTTCCTGGCACCTCCTGAGCTTCCCCACGCCCCGTGTCTGTCACACAGCATTGACATCACCTGTCCTCGTGGACCATGAGCCCTTTGAGGGCAGGGACTGTCTTATCCGTTTCTGAGCCCTGGTGCCCAGCAAAGAACTGAAGCTCAGTAAACGTTGGCCGAATGAAGGACTGCAGCTAACCATCATGTATATGCATCTATAGCAGTATGTTGCTGTTGCTGTCACATTGCCAGTGTGGGGATACGTGAACCAACATCCAGGTCATTTCTTTGGCAAATTCCAGGACTCCCAGAACTTCTGAGAGGTTGCATTCACGGGGGATGTGAAGAGGACTCACCCTCTCCCTCAACTGTTGCCTTTAACTCCTAGGAGGGACAGAGGGTAGAGGGGATGAGGGGGCAGCTATTGAGGGTCTACAAAGTGCCCAGCACGGCGAGGGCTGCCTTATATCCACTTACGGCTCAGACAGGCCAGGTGTATGGTGCTATGACACCAGCTCGGGAGCTCTGCCACTTACAAGCTGTGTGTCCTCAGTAGAGTTAGAAAACCTCCCTTGCCCCGGTGTTCTCTGGAAAAGGAACACTTTCTACCACCGAGGGGGATGTGAGGAAGCCATGTGCTTGCTCTTGTAAAGCCCTTAGATCAGGGCCGGCTCATCGTCAGTCCCCAGTGAACACTCGCTGGCATTGCTGTGCCCCCGTCACCCCATTTCCGCCACCACAGTGTGCTGTTTCCATGTCACCATCGAGAGAACTGACACAGTGAAGGGAATGATTTGCTCGAGAGCCCACAGCAGTGTGACCTCTGCTCTGCCTGACTCCAAAACCACAGCATCCGGGCGGCTGCTGGAGGGTGCTGGGGGAGTTGAAGAAGCGAGAACATCTGGATCCGGCTGCCCTGGGCTGGACGCCTTCCCGGGTCCTCCGTTAATCCCCCAACTTCCAGGCAGCAGCGCGAAGGCTGCTCCCCCAGGCCCGGCCTCCACCCTCCCAGTCCTGAGCCCCCGCGCCCAGGCCCAGTCCTGCTTCGGAGGGACCCCGGCGGCCACCTGGCCCCTGTCCACAGCCAGGAGACAGAGGCCTCCCTTCCAGCACCCGGCACACACTCGCACTCCCCCGCTTACACACTCATGCAGACATAAACACGCACATGCCACACGCACATGCCTACACACGCTTACACATAGCTATCCACACACCACCCACACTCACACGTGCAGAGGCCCACACAGACGCAGACAGCCTACCCGTGTTCACATGCTCTCACACACGCATGCACACGTGCACACACGCACTCACCTATAGACACAAAGTGCACACATATATACACGTACTCACAGCAGGCAGGCATGCACACACGTGCTCACACACCTTTGACCACAGGGGGAGGAAGGCAGAAACACATCAACAAAAACCAAGGTCAGAGGCACGCCATCTCCTCCCAAGAGAGCAGCGCAGCTCAGGCAACACCAGACCCTGGAGGCCCAAGTGTCCCACCCTCGCTGTGGTTCCCCGTTGCCCCGGGCTGCCCCTTAGCCGCTCCCAAGCCCCAGTTTCAGTGCCATGTCCCACCTGTGGCCTGCACTTTCTCCTCCCTCCCCTCGCCACTGCAGTCTTCTCGTTTACCTCAGCATTCACTATCTGGAGACCACAGGACTCAGACACCAGCCAGCAAGCTGGGGCTTTTCCCTAACGGCCTCATGCGCTTCCCCTTATGGAGACTGTCACACTCACATTGGCAGGACCCTCCACCCCTGGGAGGAGACGTGGGGACAGAGGCTTTCCACTGCCCCTCAAATCAGAGAGTATGTGCCTCCTCATCCATTAACTCTCAAGGGGTGGCTCAGAGAAGGATGCCTTAAGGACAAGGGCAGCTCGGATCTCTCTGCATGCAGTGCTCCCTGCCTGACACCAGGGGGCAGCCCTGATCCACTTATTTGTGTTTAAACACTGTTCCCAAACCCCAGTCCATAAAGACAATGGCAGCTGGGGAGAACACAAACAAACCTGAAAGGGCTGTGTGTGTGTGTGTGTGTGTGTGTGTGTGTGTGTGTGTGTGTGTCAAGATCAGTACAATATGGGTAGACTGGGGAAATGAGTCAAAAGGGAAGTCATAGGTTGAATGAGATTCAGTGTAGTTACTTATATTGGGGTACAAATTTGGTTCTGAGTCTCCCATTGGCCATAGCAAAAATAGAGCCATTCACTAGGTCACCCACTTCTTCAGGAAATGGCCAAAATTTCATTAGGGAAGCTGCTGGAAAACCACTACGCTTTGGTTTATACAACTCCCCATACAGGGTCTTCTAGATCAACTCTGCTTAGGTGTTCAACCCAATACACCGATTTTTCTTTAAATTTGTCATCTCTCCATTTTACCCTTTAATTCAAAGTGAAAGTTAAGCTCTCTAGCTCTAGAGCCAGACCTCCATTCTCACTGTGTCTGTTCCTGTCCTCCTCTTCTCTCTCTCTTTTTTTTTTTTTTTTTTGCGGTACGCGGGCCTCTCACTGTTGCGGCCTCTCCCGTTGCGGAGCACAGGCTCTGGACGCGCAGGCTCAGCGGCCATGGCTCACGGGCCCAGCCGCTCCGCGGCATGTGGGATCCTCCCGGACCAGGGCATGAACCCGCGTCCCCTGCATCAGCAGGCGGACTCTCAACCACTGTGCCACCAGGGAAGCCCTCCTCTTCTCTCTTGATCCCACTCCAATCAGGTTTACATCCACTATTTTCCTGAAATTGATCCTCTCAGGGTCACCAGCCCCTTCCACGTAGCTAAATCCAGGGGCAGTTTCTGTCTTCACTTTACCAGAGCTAACCCAGCGTTTGACCCCAGGGAGCATGCTGTTGTTCCTGAAACACTTTTTTCGTTTGGCTTTGAAGACACAACCCTCTTCTGGGGCCCCATCTCCTGCTCCTTCTCCATCGGCTTCGCTGGTTCCTCCTGCTCTCCTTTACCTCCAAATACTGCAGGGCCCTGTTACAGCTTGGCCCTGGGACTGGCCTCTTCTCCAACCAGTCACTCTCTCAATCCAGTTTCAAGACTCTAAGTATCAGATCCTCCTTGATGACCACACATGTATATCTGTGGCCCATACCATATCTCTACTCAGAGGTCAAGTAGGCATCTCAAACTCAACATGACCACACTGAACTCTCCAGACCCTCACCTAACTTGCTCATCCCTGCTTCCCATCTCAGTAAGTGGCAGCCCCATCTGACGTGGAACAACGTCGAGTTGTCCTTGACTCCTCCCCATTTACCCTCCACATCCAAGGGAACAGAGAATCCTGTGGGCTCTGACTTCAACGAATGTCTAGAACCCAACTTCTTCTCAACATCCCTATTCTGACACCCCCACCCACCCACCATTTCCAAACAACCAGCACTGCTCTGTGGGCAGTGGCTTTGTCTGTCTTGTTGGTTGCTGTATCCCTTGTGCCTAGAATGGTGCTTGGAACAAAATAGGCCATCAATAAATATGTGTGAATTAAATTATTATATACCCTAGAGTTTGCTATGCACATACGACACAAAAAGGATTTTGTTTCTTGATAAACAAGTGATTTCACAACTAGGAACACTAGTTCACAAATGTCTTCACATTTTTTGAACAGTCACCAGGTCCCTTACATATGGCAGGAAGATGCTAAACAAGATGAATAAGGCTCAGAGAAGTAGAACATTTTCCAAGACCAAACATCTAGTGGTTGGTGGAGTTAACATTTGACTCATATTCATTTATCGAACTCATCGGGTATTTATTAAGCACCAATCATGTGCCACATGTTGTTTGGGAAGAACCAAATAGACCAATTCCTTGCATTCTAGTAGTGAGAGAAACGCAAGAAGTGAAATGTGTGTCTATGACAGGTGCTACAAGAAACCAGGTTAAGGGAACCAGGAGTGATGGGGAAGCTTTCTGAGGTAGGATGGTCGGGAAAGATCTCTTTGGGGAAGTGGCATTTGAGCAGAGACCTGGAAGAAGTGACGGGGTGAGTTACATAAGTGCGTGAGTAAAGAGCAGAATTCCGAGGTAAGCGACTTTTGGCAAGTTTGGGTGACAGCAAGGAAGTTGGTGTAGCTGGAACCCAGAGGGTGAAGGGCAGAATTTTTAGAGATGAGCTCAGAGATGTGGAGGGGAGCCAGAGGGACCTGGAAGGCCAGTGCAAGCCTTTGAATTTTACCCTGAGTAAAGCGGGAAGCTGTTAGTGGGTTTGAGCAGAGGAGAGACACAGTCTGACTTAAATTTTAACAGGCTCACTCTGGCTGCCTCCTGGAGGCCTGAAGACAGGCAAGAGTGGATACAGAGAGATCTGTCTGGAGACCTCTCTTGGCCAGGCTGTGGTGCTCAGTTGTTTGGTCAACCAGCAGTCTAGATGTTGTTGTGAAGATATTTTTTCCGATGTGATTAATGTTTACAATCAGTAGAGTTTAAGTGAATAATGTATGTGGGCTTCATTCAATCAGCTGAAGGCCTTAGAAAGACTGAGGTTACCCGAAGAAGGAATTTTGCCTCAAGGTTGCAACATGGAAACCCTGCCTGAGTTTCCCACCTGCTGGCTTGTCCTGCAAAATTCAGACTCAAGACTGCATCTGAATTTCCAGCCTGCCAACCTGCCTTACAGATTTCAAACTTGCCAGCTCCAAAAATTGAATGAGCCAATCTTTTAAAATAAATCTAGACAACTTATCTACAAAACAGAAATAGAGTCACAGATGTAGAAAACAAACTTATGGTTAACCAGGAGTGTAAGGGGGCGGGAGGGATAAATTGGGAGATTGGAATTAACATATACACACTACTGTATATAAAATAGATAACTAATAAGGACCTACTGTATAGCACAGGGAACTCCTCTCAATAAAAAAGTGACCATATAGGTCACTCTGTAGTGACCTATATGGGAAAAGAATCTAAAAAAGAGTGGATATAGGTATATGTATAAGTGATTCACTTCGTTGTACAACTGAAACTAACACAGAATTGTAAATCAACTCTACTCCAATAAAAATTTTTTAAAGAATTAATTAATTAAATTTAATAAAATAATAAATCTAGATAGAAGATAGATAGACAGATAGAATACATATGAATATATAACAGGATTGGTTCTGTTTCTCTGGAGAATCCTGACTAATACCAGGCTGTTGCAAGAATCCACGACACCAGTGATGCATGGTGATAGCTTGGACCTTGGCAGTGGCAATGGAGATGATGAGACATAGTTGGAGTCTAGAAATATTTTGAAGGTAGAGCCAACTGGATTTGCTAATGAATGGAATTTGGCAATCAAAACAAAGGGAGGCATCAAGGATGACCCCCCAGATTTTTGGCCTGAGCAACTGAGTGAATGGTAGTACCCTCACCTGTTCTGCGAGATGCTGAGGAGGTAGATAAATGAGTCTGGAGCTGAGGGGAGAGATCAGGCTAGGGAGTGAACAGGGTACCGATGGCACTAAAGTCCTTGAGCCTGGATAAGATCTCCAAGGGGGTGACTATAGACAGAGGAAAGTGGTCCAAGGACTGAACTCTGGAGCCCCTGGGGCATTCTAAGCTCTAGAGGTCAAGAAGAGAAGAAAAAAACAACAAAGGAAACTGAGAAGATGGGCCAATGAAATTGGCAGAAAATCTGAAGAGCGTGTGTCCCAGAAGCCAAGTGGAGAAGGTGTTTTATTCCAAGAAAGATGGAGTGGTCAGGTATGACAAATGCTGCTGGGATATGGTCAGTTTGGGGGCAGGGAGGTACCGTGGCGGTGGGCACTGGGCAGGGAGTCCAGTGCGGAGAGAGGGGCGGCCCAAATACACACAGAGGCTAACTGCCACCCACTCTCCTCCGTGTTCAAGGTTTCCACACAGAGACCAGAGTCGAAGCTGGCATGACAGTCACTTCCCATGTCCCTCAAGAAGCCAGCACCCTGAGAAACGTCAACACACACTGTCTGAACGGGGGCAGTGGCGAGGGTTTGTGTCTGTGCCTCTGTGGCGTGATGGATGGTGGGTCATTGGTGAAGAGATTAGAAAAAGCAGCATTGAGATATGAATCTGAGTCAGATTAGGCAGACAGGGAAGTCACACCTTGTTCCCAGGAAAAGAGTGACACATGATGGGCCTTGGCTGGCAGAGCTGAAAGACAGAGAAGGGAAGACCATGGCTACCGGGGCCTCCAAACCTACGGGCTTGTTCCTTGCCTCTTGGTGTCTGGCCAGTGGGGCTGAGCTTGCTTGGTGGAGAGAGCAAGGACTGGGGATTCGAAGATCAGAAGTGTCCCAGCTGCAGGTTCAGAGATGGGACCTGTCAGGGAGGGCTGCATGGGGAAGGAGAGGCAGGGAAACCACCACTCACGACGTGGCCCCCACAGACCAGGCACGTGCTGGGGAAAGGAAGCGTCACAGGCTCCTTTGGGACGGGACTGTCCAGTTTTTCCTCACAATAGCCACTGTGAGGTTGTCCATTATTTCCTCCACTTACTGATGAAGAAATGGAGACTTGGAGAAGCCACGCAAGGTCACACAGGTGAGAAGTGCTGGAGTCTGGGTTTGAACCCAGCTCTCTTACATCCAAAGCCTGTGTTCCTTCTACCATAAGCTGAGCAGAGGCAAGAATTCCAGAGAGAAAACCTGCTGCTCACACAGTGCCTGAACTTGTTGGGCCTGTAAAATGAAGATAATTATTACACTGTCCCATCAGATTGAATGAGATTAGGCCCATAGAACAGCATGGCACCTGTACATTAGAGAAAAGAGAGTTATTGCTACTGACAGTTATTTCAGTTTACAGATATGAAGTCATGGAAGAAAGTCTATTAAATTCTTCATACTCATAAGAGTAAAGGTCAAAGTCCGTATTCAAAGCAAGACAAAGGAAATACCAAAGTTCACTCAAGCTGTTTTCATTTCACCCCCAAGAAAAGAAAGAAGGAGGTGAGCATTTCAGGCAGGTGGAAAGCAGCAGCAGAATCACGAGATGGGATTAGGCTTGTGCAAGGAGGATCAGCCTTAGGGAATACAGTGACATCAGATTTTAGCCACAGGCTGGAGAGTGGTCCTGAAATAGACAGATGGGCTATCTGGGCTTCAATTCAATGTTACGCACGGGGCACCTACCGCACACCAGGCCTGGCAGAGCAGAGCCCTGGGACGGATGCTGTGGACAGCTGCCTTGGCTGGCAGTGGTGATGACGCCCTTGCAGACTTTGCCCACTTCTCCCTGACCCAGCCTTCAATCACGGAGGTCGTAGGTCATGCACTGCCCCGCATAGCAACTGTGAAATGAAGGGACCTGTGACAGCACGAGTTACCCCCAGATGAGAACGAGCTCAGGCGGGCCCAGCCCCATCAACTCTCACAGCGACCTCTTGTGGTGGATTCTATCATTATGCCCATTTGATGGAAGAGAAAACTAAGGCTCAGTCAGAGTCGATGTGACTTGCCAAGGTCACGCGGCTGCGGCAGGATCAGGATTCGAACCCAGGTCAATCTGTCTCCAAGGCAGGTGCTCTTTCCTCCATACTGGGGTAGGCTATTGGCTTCTGAAAGGCACCGACAGGTGAGATGGACAATACCTGGCCTGAGTGTACCCATCACCATGGGAAATGGCAGGCAGAGGCAGGTTGAGGGCTGGGCAGGGACTGATCGGGATGGTCCTTAACTAGAACTGGGGAGAGGGGAGTGGGAGAGACATGGGTCTGAGGGCATGGAGAACTCTGAGGTCAGCCTTGTATCTGCCCACCTTGCCCTGGACCAACCTGTCTGTCTGCACCTTTTGACCTGAGAAAGAACCCTAGGCTGAGCTGGGTCAGATGCCTGAGGACCTGCCCTGCTATCGACTAGCTCTGTCACCTGGGACAAGACACTTTACCTCTGGAGCCTCACTTTCCCTTTCTGTGAAATGGCCTCCCTCTCACCCCACTCGCTCGCTGTCTTGTGCACAAGGCAGGCGCTTAACACTGCATCATGCTCGGGTGTGCTCTGGGCCTCCTTACCCCTATCATTCCCAACCCCTTTCCCGGGAATGGGCTCTGGGCTTGTCAGGATGCCAGCCAGCTGTTCAGCCCCACCCTGGCTGGCCAGTTAATGAGTGACCAGGGAGCTGGAACCCGGCCTATAAAGAGCTGTCAGCTGGGGAAGCAGGTGGGAGCCTGGTGGACGGTGGCGAGACACAGAGGGAACGAGATGGCTCACAGGGCACTGTCAGGGCTGCTGCTGTGTGGCGTTGCTGCGGTCTTCCTGGTACTGCTGCAGGGCGCACAGTCAGTCTACATCCAGGTTTGTCCTGAAGGTCCCCATGGTGAGAGGCTGGGATGGAGAGGGAATGCTGGGCAATTCACTGAGGAGAGCTGAGGACCCAGGGCTCAGCCCAACACCCAATCACAGCCCAGGGACACAGCTGGTTGGGGGGAGCAGCTGGGATGTCAATGGGGGCTATGATGGTGATGATAATAACAATAAATTATGGTCGTTCAGCATCGCTCTCCTCAAATGCCCCTCTCGGTCAGAGTTCAGATGTGGAACAAGACGTGATCCCTGCCCTTGAAGAGCCCAGAGGGGAAGGGAGACTTCTTTGATGCTCCCACAACTCTCTGTATTCACCCATGTATGGGGAGGAGGGCGGAGGGTCACCAGAAAAAGTTGCCCTGGCTGGTAACTCGAGCTGACATTGCAGCATGAGCAGGAGGTAGCCCGGCGCAGAGGTCACCGACAGCTCCAGACAGAGGGCACAGCATATGCAAAGGCCCAGAGAGAAGACAGCAGGGAATCTGGGTCTCCTTCCAGGGCAGCTGTGAGACTAGGAGTCTTCTGGAAACAGGGTCTGCCTGTGGGTGTGGCAGGTTGCCCGCTGGGCTCCTGGGTGGCACATTCCTGACTCTGGGCGGGGCCTCCTTGGGAAGGAATAAGGGAATCCTGGGGAAGCGGTGTCAGCTTCCCCCTGCAGCCTTGGCTTTGGAGCCCAGCTGGCTAGACTAGGCATTGCCATCATTTTACCATGTCAGTTCAAGGGCAATCAGGCAGTTATCGAGGGTGCCCTGGGTACCAGGCACCAGAGAGCAGTGGAGTTTGATTATCTCCATTTGTCAGATGAGGCTCAGAGTGGGGAAGAGATGGTCAGCCAGTCGGGAAGAGCTGGGATTTGAACCGAAGTCCCCTGGCCTTCAAAGCCCACGCCTTGAACCAACGTGCTCCACGGCCCTGCTCGACCTCATCTCCCAGTTAGCCTGTGACACAGGGGTGTGAAGTACCAGGCCCCACCTTCCACGCAGGCGGTCTTCCAAGTGTGACCTTGACGTTCCCACTCCGTGAGAACACGGAAGCTCTGCGGGGCCCGGGAAACCCTGGTCTCCCGGCAGTGCCCCACTCCCTTCCTGCTCAGGTTTTGATACCCTCCCGTCTCCTCTCTCTCTTCCTCCAGTACCAAGGCTTCCAGGTCCAGCTGGAATCGGTGAAGAAGCTGAATGACCTGGAGGGGCAATGGGTGCCCAGCCCTGACCTGAAAACCCAGAGGTCCCAGTCCTCCATGTGCCACTACCCGTCCCTGCCACTGGACCTCCAGCCCATCTGTGCCTCTGGGGAAGCAGACAGCATTTTCCAGGACTTGAGTGAGTCCCCCCACCCCTGGCAAGACTCCTGCCCCTCATTCTCTCTCCTCCCCACACCCTAGCTCCTCTACCTCGTGTGGTTTCTGTTAAACACCCAGTGGCTGAGAACAGGGAGATTCAAGAAACTCAAGCCCCTGGCCTCCCCGGTTGGGGCACTGAAATCAGGCATGCCAGGAACCCCTTCAGTCCCTGGCAGCCTGGACGGGGTGATCAGCCTACTTCCAAGACTACACAGATTGGGGGGAAAGGGACACAGGAAACGGACCCATAAAAATGATTGCAATGCAGTGGGATGATGGGGGAGGCACAGTGGGGACATGGGAGAGAGATGGCTCACATCCACAGTGGCATAAGTGTTACTGAGTCCAACTGCACGACAGGCCAATAAATCAGAGACGAGGTGTTGAGGCATGGAATACAACTTTATTTGGAAAGCCAGCAGACCGAGATGATGGCAGACTAAGGTCTCCAGAAAACCATCTTATCGGGGTTTGGATGCCAGTTTCTTTTATAGAACAGAGACGGGGAGGAGATGAGGAAATAAAGTAAAAAGGCCATAAGTTTTGCAAATGTCCCTTGGAATGGCCAGCCTCTGGGAGGGGATGTGTTAATTTCTTCTTTCTTGCAGCCATCCACAGGGTGGACAGTGTCAGGATGCTTCCCTGAACAATAGCACTTTGGTTTAACATTCAGGCAAAGGGGCAGGGTTCCCCAAGGCAGGCCATTATGTGTAGACAGTATCCTTTTAGTGAACAAAAGCAGCGGAAAGAAAAGGATAAAGTAAAAGAAACAACAGATCCAACATGTAGTCAGATTTGACTCTTCCCTGTTACATAACGGGATCTGAAATGTTTCCAAGACGGGGTGACATCTAAGCTGAAATGTGAGGGATGAAACAGCTGGCCAGGAGAACGCGGCAACTGGCTAGTATTTTTTCTTTTTTTCTTTTGATTTTATTGGAGTATCATTGATTTACAATATTGTGTTAGTTTCAGGTGTACAGCCAAGTGATTCAGTTATACATACACATCTATTCATTCTTTTTTAGATTCTTTTCTCATATAGGTTATCACAGAATATTGAGTAGAGCTCCCTGTGCTATACAGTAGGTCCTTGTTGGTTATCTATCTTATATATAGTAGTGTGTGTATGTTCATCCCAAGCTCCTGATTTATCCCCCCCCCCCACTCTTCCCATTTGGTAACCACAAGTTTGTTTTCGACATCTGTTAAGTCTGTTTCTGTTTGTGAATAAGCTTATTTGTAACTTTTTAAATTAGATTCCACATGAGTGATAGCATAGGATATTTGTCTTTCTCTGACTTACTTCACTTAGTATGATAATCTCTAGTAGCTAGTATTTATTGAGCACCTACTAAGTGCCAGGCCCTGGGTCAATCTCTTTGCCTGCAAGCTCTCCTCACAACCCCTCTGTCAGGCTGACACAGTCGAGCAGGCAGGAAAACTCAGGCACAGAGTTTAAGTGACTTGCCCAGGCACTGCTAGGAGGACAGAACCTGGGACTTGAGCCCAAGCTGCTCACACTTCTAAACTTTCTTGCTCTTAATCTATGAGAAGGATGCCAGGCCCCTGCCTCCAACCCTCTCAGAAGCAGGCCTTCTCTGGCTGCCTGGTCAGTGGCTCCTTGGACCACAGATGTTTCAGGTTCAGGTTCAGCTGACCAGTTTTCTCCTCTGCCCAGGGACCATCGCTGCTGATGACTGCGAGCTGTGCGTGAATGTTGCCTGTACTGGCTGCAGCTAAGATGGCCTGGGTGCCCTGAGCCCACCCTGGACACCGTGCCCCACCCCTGCCCACTGCCTTCACAGCACCCACCCCCATCCAGGCTCTGGGGGTCCCCGCCACCACGGTCATCCCTGCCCCCCACCCCGCCCTGCAGGGCCCGAGCAGCTGGATCTGACACAAAGCAGTTGGACCCACGGTTGGAGGAGAGTGTGGCCCCTGAGGCAGCCCTGCTGCTGAATAAAGATTCCCCACCTACACGCAGAGTCAGGCGTCCATTTGTTCACCCCCAGGAGCCACAGGCAGAGCTGCCTGGGAAGCTGGAGGGGTTGGGCTCCTGTGTCAGGCGTTTTCATGGCTTCCTCGCCTGAGGAGTTGCTCTGTTTCATATCGAAGGAGTGAGGCTCTGGGTGGAAAGGAGTCGCCCATGATCACCGGGCTGGGAAGCTACAGAGCACCCAGATCCATCTGACCTCCCAAGCTGAGCTCAAGTCCTGGCCCAGCTGCAGAGCCAGAGCTTCTGTGCTCCTGGTGGGGCTGGGGAAGGGACAGGGGGCTCCCTCCCGTAGGTGGGACTGCAGTGGAGGGGGTGGAGGGAGGAACCACGTGGTGCCCCTTCGGGGCTGATTCTGCCCCGGGCCTGCCTGAGTTCACCTTTACCCTCCTTCTGGGGCTCCCCGGGACTGCCTGGCCAGCTCCATATGGAAGGCCTTCCTTCCCTCGCTCCATCCTGGTGGCCCTAAGGAATATTAATAGTACCAGCATCTTCTGAGCATTTGCTATACCCTAGGTACTGTTTTAAACGCTTTGTAGGTATTAACTCACCGAGTCCTCACAACAGTTCAGTGAAGCAGGTAATATTCGCATTACCTTTACGAATGAGGAGACCCAGGTACAGAGAGAACTAATTAGTCCAGGGTCACAGGTTCAGCAAAGTGGCAAAGCAGGCTTCTTCCCAGGAAGTCTGGGCCAGAGTCTATACTTTGAACCATCATGTTACCGCCTCCCTGTGACTCCAGGCCCCAGCTGCAGCTAATGACACTCAAGGGAGGATGTCCTGCAGCCACTGCATTCCCCCAGGGGCCTTCAGTGCTCTACTAAAGGCCAAGAGACAAGACTGGGAATTCCTGGGAGAAGGGCTTTCCACAGGGTGGCTTCCTCCCCGGCCTCTGTCCCGGGCAGCCAGAGAGGAGAAAAGCCAGGTACAAAGGGGCCATGCCCTCTGAACTCAGCTCCCAGGGCCAAGCCCATGGTGGATTCCCCCAGACCAGCTGCTCCTCCTGTCTGCCCAGTTGTGCTCCATCGTCCTGTAACCTCCCAGCCTCCCAGGCCACACCCCTCGGAGCTCTGGCTCCTTCTGGTCCTCCCCCCACAGCAATTTGCAATGCCTCCTGCGTCTCTCTGGGCCCCTCCCATCCCTCTATCATCACTGCCTCCCTCCCTGTCCCATCCTCTCTCCCCCGCGAGGCCAGAGCTTCCTCCCTGCCCTACATCCTGCAGGCTCTCCATGCCCACCAAGCCAGAGGAACACTGCAGTGCTGCTCCAGCAGTGCCCCTTACCCTTCTGTGCCTCCCCAGTACCAACCCGCAAGTCTAAACTGAGCCCACTCACCATCTGGCCTCGTCTCCCACCTGCCTGGGAAGGAGGCAATAATGGGAACTGCCACTGAGGGAGCACCTGCTATGTGCCAGGCACAAGGCAGAGCCATCTAGACAGAAATAATAATAATAATAATAGCATCAGCACAGTGCTCGCTCACACTGGGCCCGGTGGAGCTCTAAGAGTTTTCCCTGTATTACCTCATTTAATCTTCACTCACCCCTGTGAAGTAGGGGAGAGAACAGGCTAAGTAACCTGCCCAAAGTCACACAGCTGGTAACAAGCAGTGCCTGGACTGACACCCAGAGAGTTTGGCTCCAGAGTAGGAGCATTAAATAATTCTACCCCACCACCCATCTCATCAGGCACCCCTGCAACTTTGGGAGGAGGGATCTCCCAAGAGATCAGGGGTGAGCAGAGGTGAGGGGAGCAGAGGACATAGTGAGAACTATGGCTTGGGGTGTGGGCCCTGGGGGGAGGGCAGGAGGCATTGCTGAAGTGGTCAGGACGGGGCCAGATTCTGAGGCCCCTTGAACACTCTCCGGCCAGGGGCTGATCTCATAGCCCCTCAGTGCTTGTGTCGGTCATCCAAACCAGCACAGGAGCTCACATGTGGCTTACGGATCATGAAAGAAAAGCAGAAGTTCCACCTCCTCCATTGGTGGTCGTTGGATTCAAGTCTCCTCGGCGTCTGTGAGTGGGGGGCAGTACCGATACTGGCTTAGCAGGAAGAGCAGGGTTCTTGCACTTAGCACACTAAACCCTGAGCTGGCGAGGGCAGGGTAGGCATTCATAAAGTGGGATGAAAGAAGGAATGAAAGCAACACCAGGAGGACTCTGGAATCTGGTTTATTATCCGCCGGTGGGGGTGGATCTTGGAAAGTACCGGCAGCTCGGATGCGGGCAGGGGCTGGGCCTCCCCAGGCTGCCCTCTCGTCACTCCTCCATTCTGGGTAGGTGGAGCTGCGAGGAGGGGGAGCGGCCTGCGGGGGAGGGACAGAAGGTAGCGAGCACCCGCCGTCCTAGCATCCAGCACAGGCAGCGTAGGCACAGATCTCACACGTGCTCGGATCCTCGGCGATGGCCTCTGGACAGGAGAAACGGGGCCCCGTGAGAGCAGCTTCCTCTGCCCAAAGCTCCCGCCGTCCCTTGAGCCAGAGTTTGAACATCCGCTACCCAGGAGAAACCCAGGCCTGTCCTCTCTGACCAGCGGCACTTCCCACCCCAAACCAGGACACAAGTACGGCAAGCCGGCCAATCAGGGCGGAGAGCCTACCCAGAAAGGCGTTACAGCCGAGACCAGACAAACCAGGACACACAGCAGAGGGCTTAATCAGAGCAGAGCTCATCCTCGGAATCCCACCAATCAGAACACACCTCTCCTTCAAGTGCCACCAATCAGGGAATTCCTGGGCCCCGCCCTTCAGAGAGGGGGTTACTCTCCGAGCCTCTCCAGGATCTCCTGGGCATTGGGCTCCTTGCAGAGAGGCTTGAGTTCTTCGGGAAACCTCAGGGAGCTACAGAGGATGGGAACGAGGGATCCACCAGTATTTCTAGACCTCCTAGGCTCCTGGAGCTGCTGGAGGTCCTTGAGCTTCTTCACTGACTCCAGAGAAAAGGAGAACTCTCCATCCTGAGAGAGACATGTCCAGGGTGTGAGGCCAGGCTACATACAGCCTGCTCCCTGGCCGCTTCCCCGAGGACCGCCCCCTCTCCAGCCCCGGTGCTCACACTCAAACAGTGTTTGCGGCACACGGGAGCCAGGTGCTCCACTGCGGGGCAATATAAGGTGGTCAGAGCTCAGAGCCAGACACTGGGCTTGAATCCTGGTTTTGCTCTGCGACCATGGACGGGTCATTACACTCTGGGATCCTAGGGTCTGCCTGTTATATGAGGAATGGAGAAGACAGATGCGAAGCGGCAGGGACACAATAGGTGCCTATTAGTGGGAGCCACTGTGCTGATTTGTAGGGAGAGGCACAGAGCTGGGACCAAGGCTCAGGCATCCTGAATCCACGTGGCTGTGCCCCAGTTGTCTTCACCCCTGCCTGAGAGCAGTGTGGGCTGATCCCCTGGCCCCCGGCTCCAGCCTGCTGCCTGGCTGATGTTTGAGAAGCAGTAAAAGGTCTCCCGGGGCCTGGCTGTGATAGAATGGGGCCCCCGATGAGTACCAGGCTGGCCTACGGCCGGCATCCACACCAATGGGCACACCCTTCCGTCAGGACCTCCAGGCTGTCCAGGTGATTCCTGAGACCCAGGCCAGGGCTGTGGCTGAGGAGGAAGGTCTGGAACTGAATCAAGCTCCTTCCCTTCCCAACCATGTGCCCTGGGCCCTGGACATAGAGAGCCAGCTGGGCCACAGTAGGGACGGAGAATTTACCTTCACGGTGACTCCCCCTGCTAGGGCGGCCCAGGCCCCAAGGAGGCACAGTGCAGAGAGCAGGAAGGTGTTCGTGGCAGCAGCGCCCAAGAGAGAAGAGGGCTTGGTTCTGCATGCAAGGGGAGAACAGTGGGACTTTTAAAGAGAGCAGGGTTACTGAGTAACCCAGGAGTCTTTGCCAGTGTCTCATCTGCTTGCTTGTCAACTTAACCCTAATCAGATAAGGCCCAAGACAGCCCTGGCCGGTAAGAAATCAGTCGGGGGAGGCCGTCAGAGCCCCAGCCCCTTCCTGGACTCCCACTTTAACCCATGGCTGGGCTGGGTCCTGCATTCAGGACCAACCACTCACACTCACTGATGGCTGTGGGCCACGCCATGCGCCAGGGTGGGGCTGCAGACCCAGCCCAGCCCTTAAAGAGGGAGGACCAGTGGCAATGCAGGGTGATTAGGGGAGTGGGTGGGCATGAGGAATGGAGGGGCCATTCGACCAGCCAAGGGGCAGGGCAGTTCAAGAAGCTTTCCCAAAGGAGGTTTAGAGAATGGGTGGAGATTTTCTTGGAGAAGGGGCTGAGGGTAGAAGGCCGTTTCTTGCAGAGGATACTACACGTGAGACAGCAGGGAGGTGAAATAGGCCTGGAATAATCGAGGAAATGTGAGTAATTCAGCCTGCGGGGGAGGAGGAGGTTGCCAGGGGGCTTCAAGTGTTAAGAAATGAGATTACCAAGGCAGGCGTTCGGTTTGGCCACTGTGACTTTGAGGAAGGACTCAGCTCTGCCATCCACAGGCCTGGTTCGAGTCCCATCTACTGCCCCATTCCTATGTGTGTGAATCTGGACAAATTGTTTCCCTCTCTGAACATCAGGACCCCTTGTATCCTCTCTGGGGACCAATACAATAATACGTACCTCGTGGGGTTATTTTGAGAATTAAATGAGGTTATAAAAATGCTTACCTCAATGCCTGGCATACAGAAAGCACTCAGTAAAAGATCCTTCAGTTATCATTACTTTGTTCAACAGCCACAACAGCTTCTGGTCCCCGTTGGCCCCTCTGGAGACCACCTGCCGATCTGAGCCACAGCCTGTTCTCATCTGGTGCTGGGCCTGCTGTCCTGCCTGTCCTGCAGCCTCAGATCATCCTTGGATGTGCTCTCCCCACTCCCTCCTGATTCCCTTGCCCCCTGCCCCTCTAACCATCCCCCCCACCCCCTGCCCACACCGTGTCCCTCCTCTTTTTGCTCTGCTTCCCCCAACTAACTCAGCCTAATCTCCCCCACCCTGGCCTTTCCTGCCAGGCTCAACTCTCCCAGCATCCCTGCCTTTGAATATGCTACTCCATCTGCCTGGAAGGTTTTTCCTTCCTTGTCACTAGGTGAACTCCTACTTAAACTTTAAGGCCCAGATCAAATAACCCCCACTGCATCCTCAGCTAAATAACCTCTCTTTGTTCTCACAGAACCAGATACATTCCCCTACTGGGGATCTTGTTGAGTTGGATTACTTGGGTGTGTGTCTCTGCCCCTCTAGACTCTGACCCTCATGAGGACTGTACCCCGGCATAGTGTGTGTTCATTGTATTCTTTTGTGAGCAGAGCCTCCAGGACACGGAGGAAGGGGAGTCCTGGGAGCTGCTTTGTTCTAATCTACAAACCAATCTGGCTGCAAGCCAGGATGGCTCCAAAGAAAGGAGTGGGGGTGGGAATCCCTGGGTGGGAAAAGTCAACACTGCAGGGGAAATTGGAGGGTACTTCAAAGGGGTTCAGCCCAAGGGAGGGGCAGGAAACACTTGGCCAACCTGCCCTCTCAGGCTAGTCCTCAGAACCAGACTAAGATTCCCTCCCTTTTCTAGTGTGTGTGTGTGTGTACACTGAGGAGTGTGTGTAAGTTGAAGTGTGTTAGTATATGCAAGGTGTGTGTGTGTGTGTACGCTGAAGTCTACATGTCCAGTCCAGCCACATGGTGGCCGCTGCTAGCTGAGAGCTGGGTGGGAATGAGCCCCAGCAGAGGGTTAGGGATGGGATAGGGTACCTTAGGGTTACGGATGGAGTTTGGGTTGAAGGTGAGGCTAGAGATACACATAAGGGTAGAATGTATTGTGATTGGGATGGTGGTGAGCACAGGTAGAGATCAGGAGTGCAGCTGAGGCTGGCGCTGGGGTTGGAATTGGGGTTGGGTGGACTTGAGCTGGGTTAGGGTGAAAGCTGGGTTAAGATCAGTCTTAGGTTACCAACTGGGACTGGAGTTACATTAGGGCAAGATGAAGTAGCAGATAGTGATAGGAGTTCAAGTTAGGACTCAGATTGGGGTTTGAGTCAGGGTCAGGATGGAGCTGAGCTTGGGTGTGGGGTGAGGGTCAGGGTTAGGTTTGGAATCAGGGGTGTAGCTAGGATTGGGTCGATGTGGGGATTGTAGCTGACATGGAGGTTGGTTTGGGGTTAGCTTAGGGTTCTGTGGTAGGGTTAAGGCGGGAGCTGAGTCTGCAGTTTAAGTTGGAGGTGTGGGTGGGGTCAGGTTTATGACTGGGGCTGGGTCTGGGGTTAAGCGCGGGGCTCAGGCTGGACTGGGGTTTGGTTTAGCATGAAGGATGGGGTTCGGTGTGGCCGCTGTGGGCTGCAGGAGCCCTGTTTCTGGCTCCCTTTGGCTTTTCAGTCTTTCCCCTCCTAGGTTACAGTGGGATTGGGGGTAAAGGGAGGGGCCTCTGGTTCCTGAAGCCTCTTTCTCCCATAACCCCTTAGCCGGGGCTTACCTGCTGCAAGGCTGGGGTGGAGCGGGTGTGTGGGAGTGATGTAAGCTCCACACTGTGAGAAAGAGGAAACGGCTCACAGGCCTCAGCACTTCGGGCCCTGACCTACCCAACCCTACCTCTGACATCTCCCCTGGGAAATGTGAACCAACGCCCCTCCCACCCCTGCCAATTCCCTGGCCCAGCCTGGGCCTAGGTGTGAGTTCAGACCCCCTCCCTCCTCTCCTGCATCGAAGCTGCTGGATCTTGGGGTCCTCTTGGAAGCCTGGGGTTCTGGATCACCCCAGGCCCCCACCTGAGTCCTGTGGCCTCGGTTCCCCAGCACCCCAACACCCCTCATCATTTCTTAAGGGGGGTGAGTGGGTCTGGGTTGTTTGGGCACCTCACATCCAAAGGCCACCCCTTCTGGCAAACTCTCACACCTCCATAGCCTCCCAGGCCATGCCACCTCTACCTGCCTCCCCACCTGAAAACCCATCAGTGGCTGCCCCAAACCTTCAGAAGGAAGCCCAGACTCCCTGGCCTGGCATTCAAGGCCCATCATGGTCAGGCCCCTGCTCACCCTTCACCCAGGATCCCGAAAGACTCCCTAGGAGTGGGCCAGGAAGAAGGGGCCCATACCTGGGGTGCTGTAGGTGAAAAAGCTCCAGCTTTGGAGCCAGGCAGCCCTGGGGTAGAGTCCTAGCTCCATCAGTGAACAGCTGTGTGCCCTTTCTGAACCTCAGTTTTTGCGTCAGAAAAATGGAGACAATAACAACTACACTGAATTTTGGGTTGCCGAGAAAACTGTCCTCACTGACTTCCAGCCCCAGCAGGCCTGTGTTAAGACCATCCCCACCACCTCTGGGCTCCACCAGCCTCCTATACTCTCCCCTTATAAAACCTACCAAACTATCTGTCCTGCCCACTTTCCTACGAGCTTCTGAGAGCAGAGCCTGTGTCTTGCTCCATCGTGGCCCCAGTACCCATACAAGGCCTGGCACTTAGTGGGTAGCCCCGATCTCTCAGGAGACCAGGAAGGCCGTGGTATTAGTAATAATCATAACATTAAGAATAGCAGCGAATGTTGATCAAACACTCACTCTAGGCTACGTGCTTTACAGGTGTGAAAACCAGACCCAGCCCTGCAGCCCAGCCACCCCTCACCCACTGCTGGCAGCTGCGTGGGTTTCCCCTGCTGTCGGGCCGCCCTCTGGTCTCTGTGAGGATGCTGATGCCATTCCTTTTGGCCTAGAGATTGTTGAACTCTTGTGTTTGGGTGACCTCGTCATGGTTCCAGGGTGCCTGTTAAAGTTGGGTCCACTGAGGCCCAGCCCTCCCAGGCCTGGCTCTGCTTCCCTGCAGGCTGGAGGCCTCAGCTGACCCTAGGGAGAAAGGCCTGGAACAGAGCCCGGGTGGGAGTCTGAAGACTCCCATGCTGATCTGTGTGACCATGAAGAGGCTGTGGCCCACACTTTACAGCCTCCGCATCCTGCTTGCATACATGTCCTGGAGGTTCTTCTGAGAGCCCAGAACTGCATGAGGAAGGCATCACGATGTATGTGAACCTCCCAATAGCTCTGGGAATACATAAGAAATCACTATAGAACCCCATTTTATAGGTGGGCACACTGAAGCTCAGAGGCCCAGAGAGGGTAAGAAAGCATTACTTTCCCGAGGGTGCGGACAGAAGCTCCGGGAGCAGTTTCACTGGTGGCTCTCTGCACGAGGGCACCCAGCCAACAGCGAGGGAAGCACAGACACAGGTGTGTGGCTAGCTCAGCCTAGAGGAAGGCACAACTTTTCAGACTCATTGCCAGGTGGACTTGGCACCAGCTGCAGTCACAAAGCTGTAAATTCCAGAACAGAGGCCAGTTCTCACAAGTGCCAAAGAAAAGCTAAACTTCTATTCGGTTCATACCTCCTGTCCTGTCTTCCTAGCCCCAGACCCCCATCTTTGGGGAAGGAGAAGAAGAAAGGCCCAACCACTGAGTCAGACCCTGTTTTACAGGGCAGCGATACCCGTTGTACAGAGGAGGAAACCAGGCTCCTGGAAGAGTGCCCAGGGCCACAGAGAAAGTGGATGGCTGAGTGGGAATTTGAAGCCTGTTGGCCTGAGCCCAAGTCCAGGCAGGGGTGGCGGGCTCCCTCCCCTCCCCCAGGCGTTGGGGTGGGCAGGATCTTTCCCGTGATGCTCTGCGGGGGCAGCTGGGGAGTAGACAGAGGGTGTGTCTGGTTGTTTGCTCAGCAGTGTCATCTCACATCCCCATGGTCTGGCCGGGACAAGGCACTGGGGGAGCTCCATTCACCATCTGCTCCCCACAAAGCAGGGCTTCCTTTTGCCACACCCTGGCCTGCTCTGGGCGTTGGCCATGGAAACAACCCATCACACCCGAAGGCTGTCAGGGAAGGAGGGAGACCCACCTGCAGCTCCTGCCATGTGCCTCAGAGCCCACAGGCTAGAGGGAGGATAGGACACGGGCACAAACTCCCTGGGGCTCCGCAGGGAGAAAAGGTCCCCCCGTGGCCGGGTCTGGGGATGCTTGCCAGACCAGGTGGCATTTGAACTGGGAGGATTTGATCAATGGGAGGATTTGGACCCACAGAGATGGGGGCTATATGGCAAAGGCCTGGCAACAGGAAGCACACAGGGGAAGGGAGGGAGGATGGGCTGAAGCAGAGAGTGTCTCAAGAGGGGCTGTGGGTAGGCAGCCAGAGGAGGCTTTAAACACCAGGCTAAGGCGTTTTGCCCTTCACCCGGTGACAGTGGGAAGCTAGGGGAAGACCATGAGAAGAGCTGTGATTTAGAAAGACCATCATGGCCCTTGGTGTTGGGAGCGGACTGTCTAGGTGTGCCTGCTGCACTGGTCCAGGAGGGAAGGGGTGTGTTCCTCCCCCAGCAGTACCCTGGGAGGGCCAGGGGTGATTGGAAGGATGGTGTGCTGGGGTATCCATGGGTCTTGGCGTGTGCAAGAGAAGCAAGGGAGGAGGGCAGACAGGGAAGGCAGATGGGTCCTTGGGACCAACAGCGTGCCAGGGCCCGTGCTGGCTGCTTCCATCTGACTTCTCATGGATGAGCCCATCAACACTTTAATCCCATTATACAGATGAGGAGGCTGAGGCTCAGAGAGAGCAACGTCTTGCCCAGATGGAACTTTAGGTTCTTTTGACTCCAGAGTTCGTGTTCTTTCCATTGCCTCATGTATTTTTCTGGGCTTTGACGCCTGCAGAAAACACGATCAGCCACAGGCCAGCAACTCACAATGGACCAGCTTCTGGTCTGGCCAGGAAGCTTTGCGGGGTGCAAGGAGGAGGGTAGGAGCTGCCTGGGGGCAGGAGCAGGTATAGATAGATCTGGGATCCAGTCCAAAGGGCCACAGTGGGGAGAAGCAGTGACAGCGGCCAGGCCAAGGATGTGATGAGAAAAGGGGAAGAATTCATCTGTATTGGACTTGCAGGGCCTAACCCTGAGTGTGCCTGGGAACCCGGCTCTATCCCAGGCAAATGTCTCTGGGGACGTGGGCTGCTGGGGAAGACTCGAGTGGCTAACAAGGTTAGGAAGGGAGGAGGAAGCCAGAACCTGCGTGGGGAGCCATCCCGCCCTCCCTGCCCTGGGCAGAATGCTTTGTCTCCTGTCTGCGGCTTACGATCACACACAGACACACTGAGGCACACAGACGCAATCATGCAGGCGACACAATCACATATCCGGGCACAGACACACGAGCACACCATCACAAGACACACAAGCACCAACATACAAGGTCTGGCTCACACACACGGAGGGCCTCGTGAGCACAATCGGAGTCACACAAGCACTCACAGTTACCCTGACTTATAGGACCTACACCGCACCCCCCCACACCCAGTCACAGAGTTCACGCACTCACACGTTCTCGCACGGAACCAGAGGACCGTTCCCAGGAAGGCCTCTGCCTATGGACGTCACTCAGGCATGGGAAGGGTGGGAAGTGCGCTCGGACGTCTTTATTGCCATTGTCTGGGACAGGAAGTTGCCTCTCTGACATTCTGGGGGCTGCGTCATGAGAGGGGTGGCCTTCACCCAGTGACATCAGCTCAGGCCCCGTGCTAGGGTAGGGTGGGTTGGGATGGGTGTGGTGAATGGCCCTGAGGGAGATCAAGGGCAACTGGGGAGTGCTGTGGAAGAGGCCAAGGACCTCGGTGGGAAGAGCAGACCAGAATAAGGCAGCTCTGGGTTCCCGTCCCCTTGCCAACCTCTCACTGATGGTGACCTGGGGCAAATGACTTCACCTCTCTGAGTGGCAATGTCCAGCAGTAAAAGGAGGATAATGACACCAACCTCCAAGGTAACTGGGAGTGCTAACTCAGATAATTGCTGTCAAGTACTGGGAACAGGGCCTGGCAAATAGTGGCAATAATCATCATGTTTGTGACGGCCCCGGGACTCGCTGTGTGAGCGTGTGTGGGCTCAGAGGCAGGGCTGGGAGGACAAGGGTAGATGCCCCGTGGCAAGGTGTGTGGCAGGCCCGGCCACTTGCCTAAACAAGACGTCAACTGGTCCCAGGAATGCAGAGCCTCAGGAAACTCAGATCTGGGGTTGATGGTGGGGTGACCTTCCCCACCCTAACCTCAGAGTAGGTGACAGTGGGCATCAGGAGGGCTGGGCCCAGGCAGCAGACTCAGAGGCCACTCTGCAGTGGGCCCCCCCCAGTGTTTATCGCCGAGGACTAGAGGGCTCCTCGGCTCCCTCCAGCAAGCTCTGATGCGGGAGCAGAGTCTGAGAGCTGGCCACTGGGGTCCCTACCTGGCTGTAGGAGCTCCCAGCTCTGGGGGCTGCAGAGGAAGAGAACACAGCCCCTGTGGTAAAGGAAACCTTCCAAACAAGGAAAGGCACACAGCTGGCAGCCCTGCGCCCTCTGGCGGCCTCCGGTGCTCACTGCGGCCTCATGGCTTTGTTCTAAGGCTCCCCGTTCTTTGCCCTGTAAGGACTGACAGCACAGCGCACTGCAGTGTAGACACTGGGGCTGGATGGCCTGGGTTTGAAATCCTGGCTCTCCTGCTCCAGCTATTGTTACCTCTACCACTTACGAGCGGATGACCCTGGGCAGGTGACTTAATCTCTTTGTGGCTCAGATTTTTCCTTTGCAATAGGTTGATAACAATAGTATCCACCACACAGTTGTCTTGAAGGCGAAATCTGATAACCCACAAGTACTTAGAATAAGTAACGTGAAGTAACAAGGAATACATGGTGGCCGTCCTACTCTGGACTTCCAGGGTCAGCGTTGCTGAAGGCACAGCTTCAGGGCTGGGTCGAAGCAGCCTTGACCTGGGGTTAGACTCCGGCTCTGGTGCACTTACCAAATGTGTGCTTTGCACATGTTGACTAGTTGCTTATCATGTGAGGGAGACACACAGGGAGGTAAGTCCAAAATCCTCTGGAAAACCCTTTAGGAAGGCACCACACTGGGGAAAAACACACCATCTCAATAAGCCCAACATGGTCATTTTTCCTAATTCTTGGTTACAGTCTGTCTTTGAAGTAGCTGGCTTGCATCCAAGTGCAATGTTGTACAGAATGTGTATCTTTACCCACTGGAACGACACTCAGTGGTGAGACGCTCAGGCAGAGAGGCACCTGGAAGCAGACATCAGTTATGGTCTCAGGTTTGAATCTTCCAACTTGCACTCACTGAGGGGCACACGTTCATCACAGGTAGGTACTCTCACATTAAGATTTCCCTTCTTTCTCTTTTTGGCCAAGTGTGTCTAATTAAATTCCCATGCTTTGATTGAATGCATTCAGGATGCTGCTGCCTTGCGCCTTACCTCTCTAAAGCAGTTTGCTTTTCTGTAAGGCGGAGCAATAACTACAGTAACTATACTACAGCATCACCTTCTTGTGTAGATCAAGACAATGTGTGAGGAATTTTAAATTCCTGCCGGGAAGATGACTTTCTCCACTCCTCCCCTTCCCCCAAATTTCCCCTAACTAATGTATGACTTCGAGCAAGTCACTTTCCCCTCTGGGTCTCAATGTTCTCAACTGCAAAATGTGGGTGTTTTATATTAGATGATTTCAAAGGCCCCTCCCAGCTTGAAGCTTTCAAGATAGTTCTGTGATCCTAGGGCCTTTTGATGCGGTCAACCCTTCTATGAATGCTAACTGATGCTTACGTGGTTCTTCCAGGACTGCTCTGTCTGACTGGTAAGGGCACATCTATAAACAGCAGCCCTTAACACACTGCAACATGGTAAAGCCACAAGAATGAAACATGCATCTTTATGATCTTTTTCTCATTTGATCAGCACAAAGGTGCACTTTAGCTGTGCCTGAATCAGCACAAAGTGACCAGATCTAACCGTGCCCCCTACTACAGTCTTTCAGAGGCACTGATGGAAAAGCAGAGCTCCTCCAAGTCACACACACACACACAGGATGGGTAGGCACTATCCCTGGGTGGAGCAAAAGGAAATGGGCTTTGGAGTCAGGCCCAGACTGAATGATCCCAGATCCTCCACTACCTATGAGAACTTAATTAAGGCAAGTTAATCTTTCTGAGCCTCAGTTTCCCATCGGTAAAATGGTTAAAAATAGGTTTTCCTGACAGTGTTGTATGGGTTAAGTTAGAAGTAGTGAGGGGTCCTGAGCAGGATTATGGGATTGGTGGGAATCTCTCCCCTTCCTGAGTGAGACAGACTGCAGCTTCAAGTCCACTTCCACCAGTGTCGTTGGTCTGCCCATTGGTAGCCTCTCTGAGCCTGTTTCCACAATCAGGTCGGGACACCAGCACTCATCCCAACTCCAGGGATTGCTGGTGCTTGGCTCTTAACTAGCAAACCGTCACTTCTTTGGCTTCAACCTCACCCTGCGCCCATGCTAATCTAGCTTCCATGCCTGGCTCAGAGCAGTGGTATAAATGGAAACACCTTCTCCCGTTGAGTCCTTTGAAAACTCAACTTAAAAAGCCCATGCCCACCCCCAAGGCTTTCCTAAGCCAATGCCCTAGCCTCAGCATGACCTAACTGCTCACCAACAGAATCTTGCCTTGCCAGGGGGCATCTTCAGAGTAGCTTCCCTGGGCAAGTTCCCTGGGCTGGCATTTGCTCCCTGTCCTGGGTAAGTCTGTACCCCCTACAGCCAGGAACCGTAGCTTTTTCATCTCTAAATTTCTCATGGAAAGGGCTGACACAGTGTGGGCTCAGCAAATGTTAAGAAGCTCCACTTTCACCTTTTGGAAAGAGCACTCTGGGAAGGCAGTGCTGGGGGCAAGACTAGGGTCCAGGGTAGGGGTAGAGGGACCGGGGTGTTCCACTGGAAGTAATAGAGGACGGTGTAAAAAACATGACGTTGGAGTCAAATGCTCTGGATTCAAACCTTTGCTCTACCACTTACCAACAAAGGATGTGGGGAAGCCATTATACCTCTACTTGAGTTGTTCCCACATGTAAGCTGAGGATAACAATATCTACTTAGCACAGCATGTGGCACATACTGAGTACTTTTCATGTTTCAGATGCTGTTCTAAATGCCTTAATTAATTTAATCCCTCTACAACTCTAGGAGGTAGGTATTATTCTCATTTTATAGGCACTGTAAATGAGGAAAATGAAAGCTCAGACAAATGAAATAACTTCCTCAAGTTCACAGAGCAAGTGAGATGTTCAATAAACAGCAGCAATGACTGTTCTCAGGCAGCAGTACATGGGACACAACCTCTGAGACCCCAAGGAATGACTAACTCCAGGCTTTCTGCTTCTGGACTAGCTCCAATCTTGTTCCCTCAACTGCAGCAAATGACACAGACCAATTGGTGTTGTAAATAGAGTTAACATAATATATTTATTTTAAGTGCCATTCATGCATATCACTTCTGGCAGCAACAATCCTAATGACACTTGGGATATTTCTTTACAGCACTAAACAGTTACAAAGAATGGGTGCCGTTCATCATAGAGGCAAAATATGAAATCGTGCAATAGCAAAACTGTAGAAACATTAAAACACTGACTGTCCAACAGCAGTACAGAGAGCAGATTGTGTCTGCACAAAAAGCCAATGCATTTTCATCACATATATACAATATAGATATGTACACATCACCCTCTGAATGAACAATATCAAAATACTCTATTCCATTTGAAATAATCCCCAGATTGATTCCCTCCCACTTCAAAGGACATCTGAGAGACATGTATTTACAAGAACATACATGAATACATTTACATTTCAAACACTGCCACAAATGCCAGTCGGATTATTCTCCTGGACAGAGTACCCCCATTTGATTACATGCATTTAGGATTCGTTTCCCCAAAAGTCTTCAGTCAATTTAAGTCCAAGACAGAACTGCTCTGCATTTACAACTACCAACTGAGATGGCCACTAGAGGGATGCTCTGCACCTCACTAGGGAGCCTTGTCTGGCTGGAGCCCGTGAGAAAGCCTGTCCCGGGCTCCCTGGCCACATGAATCACTAGTGTGGGATGGGTCTGGATGGAGGCTCTGCCTCCAGGGCCATTCATGGTAAGTTTAAATTCTCACAAAAATATTGATCACTGCAAATCAGTAAATGATTACCAAATGGGAAATTAGCTTCACACAATTTGTAACATCTTCATCAGCGGTTTCTACTTGAATAACTCAGTATAAGCTACTGCATTCTAACACCCAAATTGTTTAAAGTGCACACTGCTACCCATACAATTTATAGTTTCAAAACAGCTATTTTGGTATCTAGAGAACTGTGACTTGAGCAGACTACTGAGAATCACCCCCTTTTTTCCAAGCTTTTACTCTGCAGGCTG
This sequence comes from Delphinus delphis, assembly GCF_949987515.2. NCBI lineage: Eukaryota > Metazoa > Chordata > Mammalia > Artiodactyla > Delphinidae > Delphinus > Delphinus delphis. Next base: position 34,015,369 of record NC_082683.1, read on the forward strand.
CTATCTCATCTTGATTGGCTGCCTTTCCAGAATCCTCTGATTTTTACTGATCCAAGGGGCTGGAACTGAGTTTCCTTTTTCATGCCAAGCAGGATCCAAACAACAGGAATATAAAGCCCTTCCCTCCTCCCCAACCTCACCAGCCTTTACCATGGCTGGCTTCCCAGTGATTCATTCAAGGCAACACTCCACTAAAAAAAATACCCAAAGACGTTCGCAAACACTCTCACATACACACACAGAGAAACAAAGGTGTTTGTTTAGTTCAAGTAGAGATTACTCAACCACAGAATCAGTAAGGGTAATTAAAGTGACTTAATAAGCATGGCTGATAGAGACTAGAGATGCTAAAAGGCAACCAGTGAGCAGTTAGTACTCCTTGATTTGATGGAACATCGTTTCCCCATTAGACCTGAAAAATTCTGCTTTTTTTTTCTGGTCTAAAGAACCAATTCAAAATCTATTCATTAAAAAAAGAAATCTCATTTCTCTTAGTTTCATTACAAAACTAAGACAATCAATCCATGCAAAGTAACTGTGAAATAAAACAAAACAAAAAACAAACAACTAATAAAAACCCCTAAGAGGCAGGCTGCATTTCAAAGAAAGGAACCAAACGTCATGCATACACAGACACACAGGACAACAGAAACAGCAGGCCACTCGACAGTAACTGCACTGAAGACGGAGGCAAATAAAATCCATGTGTGGCTCTACCCTCCTTTCAGTGCTTCCTAAATGGAAAGAGAATGAGGGGGAAACTTGCTATACAAACACTGCCCTGCTGTCCCGTTGCCCAAATGAACTCTGATTCGAATTCCAGAAAATCCTACTTAGCAAATAAGTCTCAATTAGCAGGAATGCAAAGATAGAGAATATACTCACATGGCAGGAGTAATGATAAAGAGAATGACACAATCTCTCTCTGATTGTCTTGTCTGTAAACTCTTATCAAGAAAAATAATTCTGTGCTTTCAGACACTGCATTTCTCCTTAATGAACCCAAGAGGAGCTGAGCATTCACAGAAGATAGCAATAAATATTAAAATAACACTTTTGAATAATAAATACATAAGTGAATGTGGAGACATTGATTTGTTTCAAAAGCCAAGCAGTGCCCAGCTTCTAATCAAACACATTGAATACTGGCATACAATGCAGACTTAGAAAACCAGATGCTGACACGGTGCAACATGAACTCTAGAATCCCCCAGGCATCAAAAAAACATTGGTCAGTCCTTCATGCTGCTCAGGAACAACATGCCCCTTTGGACTGTTTGGAGAGTATCAAACTCTGGGTTCTCTGGCTTACTGAGTAGAACTCAATACTCACATTTCCGAAAAAGATTAAATAAGGGGAACTGGGCTTTGAAAAAATCTATTTCCTTTCAGTTGCCTACATCAGTTAAAAGCATCCTGCCGAAAATAGCCTAACAAGGAATAAAAACTCACAGTAACTTTTCTTTTCAAGACATAATAATCCAATTAGAAAAAATTGAAGCCTTTCAATAATTTTTGTACATGTATTTACATATATGCATCTATAAACTGCTTGCAGCAAAATAGGCTCTGTCTGAAAAATCAGTCTGGCACTTGTGGTCAACATCAAACTGACACAAATATGCAAAAGCCGTTCAAATCACACAACAATTAGGAGCTACATAGGGCAGCTGGCAGGGAGACAAACATGTAGTACTTGTCTGGGTCAGATAAAAGCAGTAAGTTATCCAGCTAAAATCTTTTTGATTGTCTTCAAAAAAAATTTCAATAACATTGGTAAAATGATTAGAAACTTTGTTTTCTCAACTGGATTCTCTCAAACCTTTCCCTTCACTGCACAGAAAGGTAACGCTTGGGTCTGTCTGGTGCCTTAAGAAACAAGCTCTACACAATTGAATCCCAATCAAAGTCATCCTGGATGTCATCTGGAGGCAGAGAGCGCCGCATCTGGAAGGCTTGGGAAGGCATCATGTGCTGCTGGTTCATGGCTCCGTGATGGCCTGGAAGGAAGGAGGCAATGTCAGCAGTGACTTGGGAGAGGACAAAGGAAGAAAGAAACACACACCTATTGAACACTTCCTATGTGTGCCAGGAACTCAGCGCATATGCTCTCACTTACCCACCCAGAAGCCTCTACAAGGTGGCTCTTCTGATCCTCATCTTACAGGTATTCTGCACCCCACCCCTCTGAAACAGGGAGTTCACCCGCTCCTGAGGCAGCCTCCTTCCCTGTCGGGGCAGCTAAAGCCTTTTTCAATATTAAACTCCAAGTACCAACCCCAACACACCACACCCCAAATCACCTGCAATTGTTGTTCCTGGAGTGCTGAGTGCCTGCGGGATGTGAGGATAACCAGGGGGAGGCATCACTGAAGGAGCGAGATTTTGCCTGGAGTCTATGTACAAATTTCCTGATCAGATTGTGAAGAAGACAGAAGGAAAACATAGTACCGTAAGTAAAGCAAATCAAACATAAAAATCTTAATAGAACTGTTACCTAAAACTAAATTAAGCTGGTAAAGTGAGGAAGGAAAGGGAAGGAAAGATCACTCCTTTTAGATGCTACAACTCTGCCAAAGGTGGTGCTGGATTTTCAAACATGGTGCCAGGCTGGGTGTGAGTACACTGGTACTAATTCTGGCACTGCCTCTAACTCTCTGGAAGCTCGTAGGTAAGTTATGTCTGTTGTTGTTACATACCTCATTATAGTTCAAAAGCATTTTCATATCCCATTACTTCATCTGAGTCTCCCCCTAGACCCACAGTGAAGGCAAGACAGGGATTACCCCCATTTTATGGATGAGGCAACAGAGGCTCAGAAGGCTGAGGAGATTTGCCCAAAGACACATCAGTTTGACAGGGCCTAGGGCTAGAATTCAGTTCTCCTAACTCATGGGCTCTTTCCAGTAATGGTTGTCTCTATTGCCCTGATTTTCGCATCCTTAAAGCAGACCTAAGTGTGCCCTAGCTGATTAACAAAGTGACTGGAGGCACAAAGTGACAGGAAAGATTTGCATAAAGTAAAAGAGCTATATCAAAGGTGATTAAAAACATATTATTTAGAAGATGTGTAGATGGGAAACACAGATCTCATTCAAATAGCATTTCAGAAGGTTCTTAAGTTAATATGCTTTCACTGACAGCAGCCATCAAGTATAATAGCTCCAGAATGTCAATTATATTGCATCCTAATGCAAAATAGAAAGGGAGGGGAGGAAACATCATGCAACCTCCCACAATAACTCCTGGGGAAGAACCACCGTAACACTGGTTTATATTATATGAAACATCCAGAATTCTGGAAAGGCTATTTCCCTAAGGTATTCTAGTGTTTCACACAAACTATACTTGCATTCTAGGAATGCTGTAATCAAACTAGAAAACAGCAATCATTTTCCCAGAGGAAACTAGAAAGGGAAGAAGAATCTCCGTTTTATATTCATGGTAGGGCACACTATATTTGGCTGCTCACAAGTTTCCACCTGCCACTGGAAAGTCAGACTGTCCAAGTGTGAGACAGCCTCAGAGATAATCTAATCCAGCCCTACTTCTGTTCATGTAGGTGAGGAAATGAGACGAGAGAAAATGAGAAAGAACCAGGAACAGAACCCAAGAGTTCTGACTTCCAGCCACTGCCTCCCAAGATAACATGTCTTTTTAGAGTAAAGTTTAAAGTCAGAACTGATCTCTCTGACCAATTTACCACACTGAAGATTTAGGAAGAAAAGAAGAGAAAAGTTATACTAATAAAAGTTATACTAAGTTACAGCTCTAGTATATTTGTGCAGGAGAAAAAATGTGATCGGCCTTCACGTTCGTGGCTGATGTACCTTTTAAAGGTTGCATCCGGCTAGAGGGGCTGCCCTCCTCTGAGTAATATGGTCATTCACTTACGAACAACATCCCAGCCTCCATCCTGCAAAATCTTAGCTCTCTTTCTACTTATCCTTAACAACTCAAGTCATAAGACAAAACCTAATTTTTATTGGAGATTAAATTAATCTGTTTTTATATATATTTTTTTCATTTCTCTTTTTTTTGGCTTAGTAATTCTTACCTTAAAGGAGGAGACAGGTGAGAATTAGAGAATTATGGAAATAAACAAGATTAAGGGAATAAACAGACACCCACATTAAACAAATGGCCTTAACTTTTTGAAACTTGTCACATTCATAAGATTTTATTTTCATATAGAGATTCTCATTACTCCTCATTTTTTCCCCATGTTCTCATTACAGATTGAACAATGAGAGTCTACTTGGACTTTTTAAGCAAGAAATTAACTTATAATGCAGTTTCAAAGATGTCTGAGATCCTATAACATTTAGAATGTAGTTATGAGAATTTATAAATCTATACTGTGCTGTACACCTAAAACTAATATAATATTGCAAATCAACTATACTTCGATAAAAATCTAATCACACAACATATTTCTTGAAAGTAGACTGTTGTTGAATGACCATTCATTCATTCAAGAAGTATTTGTGCTAGGCACAGCTCTATGCACTAGAAATACATAAATAAAGAAACAAACTCCCTGTCTTTTTGGAGCTGGTTCTCAGGGGATTGGGAGGGGTGAAGACGGGAGGGAGGAAAATAAAGTAAATTATATAGTATGTTATACACGCTACAGAGAAAAATAAAGCAGGGAGAGGGGAAAAGGAGAGCTGAGTAGGTGCCATTTAAGTAGGATGGTCAGGGAAGGTATCACTGTAGTAGGTGTTTTTTTACGGAAAAACTTGAGTCATGTGCCTATCTGGGGAAGCTCACTCAAGATAGAGGAAAGAGCAAGTACAAAGGCCCTGAGGTAGGGGGAGGGGAGGGGAAGGGAAAAAGAGACAAGGTCAGAGAGTAATGGGGGACCAGACTCTGTAGGGCCATATAGGCCACAGTAAGGTCTTTGGTTTTTACTGAGAAAAACGGACATTAATAAAGGGTTTTGAGCAGAGAAATGATCAGACTTCTCTGTCATATAGAATCCCACTTATCCTGCAAAGTCCAGCTGAAATGTGTCATCTTGTATGAAGCTTTTCTTTCTCCCTAGGACAAGTAAGCCCCTTTCTCTTATTCCCATTGCCCTGTGGTAGAAATGTAGTCCTCATAATACTGTATTTGATAGACTTGTCTCACCTATCAGGCTGTGAGCTCCTTGAAATTAGGGATTATTCTAGAGTCACCTCATTATTCCTAGTCCCCACTATGTAGTCAGGCACAGGAAAGGTGTAAATAAATGTTTGCTGAATTAATGCACTTCTACTTGTATTTAATGACCTTTAAGCAGAGCATCAAATTAAGAACAGCACAACTAGAGGACTTAAACATTACTGGAGGATTTAAACATTTTGGGCAAGACAAATTGTAAATACAGGTAAAATGATTTAGGAAGAAGAGGGAATACACTGTGTACTACAACATCTTTTTCTCCTTCCCCCTTCCACACTAACACATTACAACACTAGTTTCTGGCATCTCTAAGGAGGCCAAAGAGGTATTTACCAAAAGGGGAGTCTTGAAGACAGACGGGACAGGGAAAGTTTGAAGGATATGGAAAGGCTGTATTCTGGGAGTCAAGACCTATATCTAAATGAACTTTGTAATTTCAGGCAAGTCACTTTCTCTCTTTGGATCAGTTTCCTTACCTGTTAAATAAAAGGATAACAGCTTTAACAGCTCTCTGAAGTCCCCTCTTACACTACATTTCTAAGAAAATGTGGTAAAGAATTATTGGGTGGTAGAGATAAGAGAAATGAGATATCTGAATAAATGTGAAACACAGGGATGCAAGAAGGAGAATAAAAGAATGACAGAAAGTGGCTAGGACTTAAAACAAAAGGAAGCAGGCTGGCATGTAAAAAACCTGAACATGGGACTTCCCTGGTGGCGCAGTGATTAAGAATCTGCTTGCCAATGCAGGGGACATGGGTTCAAGCCCTGGTCTGGGAAGATCCCACATGCAGAGAAGTAACCAAGCCTGTGTGCCACAACTACTGAGCCTGCGCTCTACAGCCCGTGAGCCACAACTACTGAGCCCACGTGCCAAAACTACTGAAGCCCACGTGCCCAGAGCCTGTGCTCTGCAACAAGAGAAGCCACCGCAATGAGAAGCCCAAGCACTGCAACAAAGAGTAGCCCCCGCTCACTGCAACTAGAAAAAGCCAGTGTGCAGCAACAAAGATCCAATGCAGCCAAAAATTTTTAAAAAAATTTTAGTTAAAAACAAACAAACAAATAAAACCCCTGAATGTTTGTGAAAAGACATCAGCAGGCATGAGGTGATAGATACTGAACACCAGAGCTGATCACACAAAGTGTTGACAAAGGTCAACATGGCTTGGCAGGCCAGGGCTCGCTAAAGTTCTTTTGACTCAGAAGGGAAAGACTAAAGGGGAAGGAAATTGGGAGACAAATAAACACTGAGGGAAAACTACAGGTCTTCTGCATCTGATAGGCTATGAATGGAGTAGCACTGAGAATCAAGGAGGAGCTGGGGGGACCCTAGAGGGAAAGGAAGTGCTGGCAACAAAAGGGAAAGATGGCAGAAAAAATTAAGAGAATCATAAAAACCAGAACCAAATAATCAAGGTCAAGGATCAAGCAGAGATGACCACAGAAGTCTACTAACAAAGGGCTTTAGGGGAATAACCCAGGATCTCAGTCTACAGAGAATCTAGAAGAGATGCCTGGCCACTCTGACAGAGGACAGCAGCAGATGGAAAGTGCTGACCAAGAGTACCCAGTTCCAAAATCAAAAGGTACTTTTGGACCTTTCTTAGAGATTTAGGCCACAAACTTGAAGAAAGTCTTGTTTCATCCTACAGCTTTGAAATTGCAGAAAGGGGAGCTACTGGCAAGCATGTACAATGGCCTTCTGAAATGGCCTTAAGACTGACCCACATCTTCTTCTACCTGTCTTTCCTAGAATTCCCTGATCTGAAGGCAACGATCTGAGCAACACAGGGGCTCACCCCCAAACACACATGCATACTGATGTACATATAAACTACTCAAATTCACTTAGTACTTTTAAGGTTGACTGAAATGGTTTAAGGTGATTTGGAAAAGAGAATGTGGCAGCACTTAGAAGGGACAATTTTCGTTGAACAGGGAAAGAAAGGAAGAGAGGAGAACGAAGAAACAATGGACAAAGTATGGTACACCTGGTCTAGGACTTCAAGCAAGCTAGAAAAGTAAGTGATGTATCCTGAAAGGGACAAGTTATAGGCTTAGAACCTATCAGAGGACCAAAGATAAGCTGTCCACATAGAAGAATAGATTAAAAAGATGGAATGGAAGAAGACAAATAAGTAAAAATACATGCCAACATCAACAATCAAAAACAACCAAAAACAGTAACAAAATCCTGCAAACCCTTGGGAAGAGGAAGAATCTGATTTCCACAGGTATCACATTAATAGATTCAAGTGTATAGTTTTCAACAACAACAAAAAAAATCACAAGGCATAAAAATAAACAGGAAAGTATGACCCATTCAAAGCAAAAACAAATCCACAGAAACCGTCCTTGAAAAAAAATCCTAATGGCAGATCTACTATACAAAGATTTTAAAACAACTTTACAGATGTTCAAAGACTAAAGGAAGAGGTGGAGAAAATTAAGAAAGCAATGCATAAACACAATGAAATATCAACTAAGAGACAGAAAACATAAAAAGAAACCAAAAAGAAATTCTGGAACTGAAAAGTACAATAACTGAAATTAAAAACTCACCTAAGGGACTCAAAGAAGAGAAGGCAGAAGAAAGAATCAGCAAATGTGAAGATAGGATAGGACAATGGAAATTATCAAGGCTGATTAACAGAAAGAAAAAAGACTGAAGAAAAGCAAACAGAGCCAAAGGGACCTATGAGACACTATCAAGCAGACCAATTATGCATTGTGGGAGTCCTAGAAGAGAGAGAAGAGGGGGCCGAAAGAATATCTGAACAAATAAGAGCTGAAAACTTCCCAAATTTGATGAAACACAGGAATATAAACATCCAAGAAACTCAGCGAACTCCAGGTAAGATGAAGTCAAAGGGACCCACACCAAGACAGATTATCATCACATTTTCAAAAGCCAAAGATATAGAGAGAATCCTGAAAGCAGCAAGAGAGAAGTGACTTATCACATATAAGGGATCCTCAATAAGACTATAAGCAGATTTCTCATCAGAAATTTTACAGGCCAGAGGTAGTGGGCCAATCTATCCAAAGTGCTAAAAGAAAAGTGTCAACAAAGAATCCTATACCTGGTAAAAGTATCCTTTCAAGAGTGAGAGAGAAATTAAGACATTCCCAGATAAATAAAAGCTAATAGAGTTTGTTACTGTTAGACCTGCCCCGGAAGATAATGCTCAAGAGAGTCCTGCAGGAAGAAATGAAAGGACACTACACAGTAACACAAAGCCGTATGAAAAAAGTAAAGATCTCAATGAAGGTAAATACGTGGGCAATTATAGAGACAGCATTAGCATAACAATGATTTTTAACTCCACTTTTTGTTCTATACATGATTTAAGAGGCTAAAATGTTTTCTAAAAACTATTAGTATAAAAGCTCATATTATTGTAACTTTGGCTTGTAACTTCACATATTGTTGTCTACATGATTTAAGAGATTTAATGCATTTGAAATAATTATTAGTATATGTTTTGGGCCACACAATGTAGAAAAATGTAATTTTGAGACATCAACAACCAAAAGAGGTGGAGGTGGAGCCGAAAAGGAGCAGAGTTTTTGCATGTTATAGAAGTTACATTGGTATAAATTCAAATTAGAGTGTAGTAAGTTTAGGATGTTAAATGCAATCCCCAAGGTAACCACAAAGAGCTACAGAACATACACAAGAAGAAATGAGAAAGGAATTTCAACATTTCACTACAAAAAATCAACTAACAAACGAAGACAGTAATGCAGGAAATAAGGGACAAAAAAGCTACAAGCCACAGCAAAGAAATAGCAAAACACAGAATTCACTCCTTACCAGTAATTCTTTTAAATATAAATGGATTAAACCCTCCAATCAAAAGACAGAATTGGCAGAACTGGATAAGAACACATGATCCAACCATATGCTGACTATAGAAGACTCACTTTCTGATCCAAAGACACAAACAGATTGAAAGTGAAAGGATGAAAAAAGATATTCCATGCAAATAGTAACCAAAGGAGAACAGGGATTGTCGTACTAATATCAGACAAAATAGACTTTAAATCAAAAAATGTTACAAGAGATGTCTTGTGAAGTCCTACTTCTTGTAAAGAAGGACATTATATATCAACAAAAGGTGCAATACAGCAAGAAGACAGAACAAACATTACAAACATTTATGCACCTAATAACATACTGCAAAACATATGAAGCAAAAACTGACAGAACTGAAAGGAGAAATAAACAGCTCTACCATTACTGTTGCAGACTTAAATACCCATTATCTCAATAATGGATAGAGTAACCAGACAGAAGATAAGCAAATAGAGGATTTAACACAATAAATCAACCCGATCTAACAGGCATATATAGAACATTCTACCCAACAACAACAGCATACACATTCTTCTCAAGTGCACATGGGACATTTTCCAGAACAGACCATATGTTAGGCTACAAATCAAGTCTCAATAGATTTTAAGTGATAGGTACCATATAAAGTATCTTCTCTGACCACAGCAGGATGAAGTTAGAAATCAAAAACAGAAGTAAAAATGGAAAATTATCAGATTTGTGGAAATTAAACAACACACACTTAACCAATGGATTAAAGAAGAAATTACAAGGGGAATTAGAACATACTTAGAGATGAAGGAAAACAAAAATACAACATACCAAAGCTTACAGGAAACAGCAAAAGCAGTGTTAAGGGGGAAATTTATAGCTATAAAGACTTACATTAAAAAACAGACCTAAAAAAGAAGAAGAAACCAAACCCAAAGCTAACAGAAAGGAAGAAATAATAAAGATTAGAGCAGAGATAAATGAAACAGAGAACATAAAAACATTAGAGAAAAATCTTTAACACCAAAAGTTGTTCTTTGAAAAAAAACAACAAAGTTGACAAACCTTTAACTAAATGGACTAAGAAAAAAAGGACTCAAATTACTAAAATGAGAATTTGAAGTGGTGACATTACTATTGATTCTACAGAAATAAAAAGGATAAGAGAGTTCTTTGAACAACTGTATACCAACAAACTGGACAACTCAGATGAAACAGACAAATTCCTAGAAACACAAAATCAACACAGACTGAATCATGAAGAAAGACAAAAATCTGAATAGACCTATAACGAGTTAATCAAAAGTTTCCTGTACAAAGAAAATCCCTGGATCTGATGGCTTCATGGGTGAATTCTACCAAACATTTAAAGAAGAACTAAAACTACAGACCAATATCCCTTATGAACCTTGATGCAAAAATTCTCAAGACAATAGCAAAATGAATTCAATAACATGACAGAAGGATTATGCACACCATGCATGACCAAGTGAGATTTATTCCTGGAATACAAGAACAGTTCAACATATGAAAACTGACCAGTGCAATATACCACATTAACATAATGAAGGGGATAAAAACCCACATGATCATCTCAACTGACACAGAAAAAGTATTTGACAAAAGTCAACACATTTCATGATAAAAACACTCAACAAATTAGGAATAGAAGGAAACTACTTCAACATAACAAAAGCCATGTATGAAAATCCCATAGTGAACATCATATTCAGTGGTGAAAGACTGAAAGCTTTTCCTCTAAGATCAGGAACAAAGCAAAGATGTCCACTTTCACCACTTCTATTCAACACAGTACTGGAAGTCCTAGCCAGAGCAATCAGGCAAGAAAGAGAAACAAAAGGCATCCAAACTAAAAAAGGAGAAGTAAATTTATCTCTGTTCACAGATATAATCTCATACATAAAAATCCCTAAAGATTACACACAGAAAAACTGTTAGAATAAATGAATTCAGCAAAGTAGTAGGATACAAAGTCAACATGCAAAATTCAGTCACATTTCTATATACAAACAATGAACAATCTGAAAAGGAAATTACAAAAACAATTCCATTTTTCACTGAGATCCATTTTTCACTGAGATTTTTCACTGAGATCAAAAAGAATAAACTACTTAGGAATAAATTAATTACAGATGAAAAACTTGTACAATGAAAACTAAAAAACATTGCTGAAGAAATTAAAGAAGACATAAATAAATAGAAATGCATCTCATGTTCAAGGACTGCAAGAAAATATTGTTAAGATGTCAAAGCAATCTACAGATTCAATGTAATCCATATAAAAAATCTCAATGACAGAGAAGGAAGAGACCTATAATAACGAACCCAAAACAATTTAGAAAATGGGAATAGGAACATACATATCGATGATTACCTTAAATGTAAATGGACTAAATGCTCCCACCAAAAGACACAGATTAGCTGAATGGATACAAAAACAAGACCCTTATATATGCTGTCTACAAGAGACCCACTTCAGACCTAGAGACACATACAGACTGAAAGTAAGGGGATGGAAAAAGATATTCCATGCAAATGGAAACCAAAAGAAAGCTGGAGTAGCAGTTCTCATATCAGACAAAATAGACTTTAAAATAAGGACTATTAAAAGAGACAAAGAAGGACACTACATAATGATCAAGGGATCTATCCAAGAAGAAGATATAACAATTGTAAATATTTATGCACCCAACATAGGAGCACCTCAATACATAAGGAAAATACTAACAGCCATAAAAGGGGAAATCGACAGTAACACATTCATAGTAGGGGACTTTAACACCCCATTTTCACCCATGAACAGATCATCCAAAATGAAAATAAATAAGGAAACACAAGCTTTAAATGATACATTAAACAAGATGGACTTAATTGATATTTATAGGACACTCCATCCAAAAACAACAGAATACACATTTTTCTCAAGTGCTCATGGAACATTCTCCAGGATAGATCATATCTTGGGTCACAAATCAAGCCTTGGTAAATTTAAGAAAATTGAAATTGTATCAAGTATCTTTTCTGACCACAATGCCATGAGACTAGATATCAATTACAGGAAAAGATCTGTAAAAAATACAAACACATGGAGGCTAAACAATACACTACTTAATAATGAAGTGATCACTGAAGAAATCAAAGAGGAAATCAAAAAATACCTAGAAACAAATGACAATGGAGACACAACGACCCAAAACCTATGGGATGCAGCAAAAGCAGTTCTAAGGGGGAAGTTTATAGCAATACAAGCCCACCTTAAGAAGCAGGAAACATCTCGAATAAACAACCTAACCTTGCACCTAAAGCAATTAGAGAAAGAAGAACAAAAAAACCCCAAAGCTAGCAGAAGGAAAGAAATCATAAAAATCAGATCAGAAATAAATGAAAAGAAATGAAGGAAACAGTAGCAAAGGTCAATAAAACTAAAAGCTGGTTCTTTGAGAAGATAAACAAAATAGAAAAACCACTAGCCAGACTCATCAAGAATAAAAGGGAGAAGACTCAAATCAATAGAATTAGAAATGAAAAAGGAGAGGTAACAACTGACACTGCAGAAATAAGAAAGATCATGAGAGATTACTACAAGCAACTATATGCCAATACAATGGACAATCTGGAAGAAATGGACAAATTCTTAGAAATGCACAACCTGCCAAGACTGAATCAGGAAGAAATAGAAAATATGAACAGACCAATCACAAGCACTGAAATTGAAACGGTGATTAAAAATCTTCCAACAAACAAAAGCCCAGGACCAGATGGCTTCACAGGCGAATTCTATCAAACATTTAGAGAAGAGCTAACACGTATCCTTCTCAAACTCTTCCAAAATATAGCAGAGGGAGGAACACTCCCAAATCCCTTCTACAAGGCCACCATCACCTTGATACCAAAATCAGACAAGGATGTCACAAAGAAAGAAAACTACAGGCCAATATCACTGATGAACATAGATGCAAAAATCCTCAACAAAATACTAGCAAACAGAATCCAACAGCACATTAAAAGGATCATACACCATGATCAAGTGGGGTTTATTCCAGGAATGCAAGGATTCTTCAGTATACGCAAATCATCTCAATAGATGCAGAGAAAGCTTTTGACAAAATTCAACACCCATTTATGATAAAAACCCTGCAGAAAGTAGGCATAGAGGGAACTTTCCTCAACATAATAAAGGCCATATATGACAAGCCCACAGCAAACATCATCCTCAATGGTGAAAAACTGAAAGCATTTCCACTAAGATCAGGAACAAGACAAGGTTGCCCACTCTCACCACTCTTATTCAACATAGTTTTGGAAGTTTTAGCCACAGCAATCAGAGAAGAAAAGGAAATAAAAGGAATCCAAATCGGAAAAGAAGAAGTAAAGCTGTCACTGTTTGCAGATGACATGATCCTATACATAGAGAATCCTAAAGATGCTACCAGAAAACTACTAGAGCTAATCAATGAAGTTGGTAAAGTGGCAGGATACAAAATTAATGCACAGAAATCTCTGGCAACCCTATATACTAATGATGAAAAATCTGAAAGTGAAATCAAGAAAACACTCCGATTTACCACTGCAACAAAAAGAATAAAATATCTAGGAATAAACCTACCTAAGGAGACAAAAGACCTGTATGCAGAAAATTATAAGACATTCATGAAAGAAATTAAAGATGATACAAATAGATGGAGAGATATACCATGTTCTTGGATTGGAAGAATCAACATTGTGAAAATGACTCTACTACCCAAAGCAATCTACAGATTCAATGCAATCCCTATCAAACTACCACTGGCATTTTTCACAGAACTAGAACAAAAAATTTTGCAATTTGTATGGAAACACAAAAGACCCCGAATAGCCAAAGCAATCTTGAGAACGATAAAAGGAACTGGAGGAATTAGGCTCCCTGACTTCAGACTATACTACAAAGCTACAGTTATCAAGACGGTATGGTACTTGCACAAAAACAGAAAGATAGATCAACGGAACAGGATAGAAAGCCCAGAGATAAACCCACGCACATATGGACACCTTATCTTTGATAAAGGTGGCAGGAATGTACAGTGGTGAAAGGACAGCCTCTTCAATAAGTGGTGCTGGGAAAACTGGACAGGTACATGTAAAAGTATGAGATTAGATCACTCCCTAACACCATACACAAAAATAAGCTCAAAATGGATTAAAGACCTAAATGTAAGGCCAGAGACTATCAAACTCTTAGAGGAAAACATAGGCAGAACACTCTATGACATAAATCACAGGAAGATCCTTTCTGACCCACCTCCTAGAGTAATGGAAATAAAAACAAAAATAAACAACTGGGACCTAATGAAACTTCAAAGCTTTTGCACAGCAAAGGAAACCATAAACAAGACCAAAAGACAACCCTCAGAATGGGAGGAAATATTTGCAAATGAAGCAACCGACAAAGGATCAATCTCCAAAATTTACAAGCAGCTCATGCAGCTTAATAACAAAAAAACAAACAACCCAATCCAAAAATGGGCAGAAGACCTAAATAGACATTTCTCCAAAGAAGATATACAGACTGCCAACAAACACATGAAAGAATGCTCAACATCATTAATCATTAGAGAAATGCAAATCCAAACTACAATGAGATATCATCTCACACCAGTCAGAATGGCCATCATCAAAAAATCTACAAACAATAAATGCTGGAGAGGGTGTGGAGAAAAGGGAACACTCTTGCACTGCTGGTGGGAATGTGAATTGGTTCAGCCACTATGGAGAACGGTATGGAGGTTCCTTAAAAAACTACAAATAGAACTACCATATGACCCAGCAATCCCACTACTGGGTATATACCCTGAGAAAACCGAAATTCAAAAAGAGTCATGTACCAAAATGTTCATTGCAGATCTATTTACAATAGCCCGGAGATGGAAACAACCTAAGTGCCCATCATCGGATGAATGGATAAAGAAGATGTGGCACATATATACAATGGAATATTACTCAGCCATAAAAAGAAACGAAATTGAGCTATTTGTAATGAGGTGGATAGACCTAGAGTCTGTCATACAGAGTGAAGTAAGTCAGAAAGAAAAAGACAAATACCGTATGCTAACACATATATATGGAATTTAAGAAAAAAAAAATGTCATGAAGAACCTAGGGGTAAGGCAGGAATAAAGACGCAGACCTCCTAGAGAACGGACTTGAGGTTATGGGGAGGGGGAAGGGTGAGCTGTGACAGGGCGAGAGAGAGTCATGGACATATACACACTAACAAACGTAGTAAGGTAGATAGCTAGTGGGAAGCAGCCGCATGGCACAGGGATATTGGCTCGGTGCTTTGTGACAGCCTGGAGGGGTGGGATAGGGAGGGTGGGAGGGAGGGAGACGCAAGAGGGAAGACATATGGGAACATATGTTTATGTATGACTGATTCACTTTGTTATAAAGCAGAAACTAACACACCATTGTAAAGCAATTATACCCCAATAAAGATGTTAAAAAAAAAAATCTCAATGACATTTTTTGCAAAAATAGAAAATCCCATCCTAAAATTCATATGGAAGCTCATGGGACTGTGAATAGCCAAAACTATCCTGAAAAAGAACAGCAAAGCTGGAAGACTCACACTTCCTGATTTCAAAACTTACTACAGAGCTAACTACAGTCAGACAGTGTACTGGCATAAAGACCAATGGAACAGAATAGAGAACCCAGCAATACATACATAGATAGTCAAAATGATTTTTAACAAGGTGTCAACACCATTCAATGGGGAAAAGACAGTCTTTCAAGAAATGGTAATAGGAAAATTGGATATCCACACACAAAAGAAACTGGACCCTTATATAACACCATATACAAAAATTCACTCAAAATGGGTCAGACTTACATGTAAGACCTAAAACTTTAAAACTCTTAGAAGAAAACAGAGGGCAAGAGCTTCATGACATTGAATTCCATAATGATTTCTTGGATACTATACCAAAGGCATACACAACAAAAGAAGAAAAAAAAAAAGACACTAACAACACAGTAAAAAAGAAAACAAAAGAATAGGAGAAAATATTTGCAAATCATATATCTGGTAAGGAGTTAATACCCAGAAATATAGAGAATTCCTAAAACTCAGCAGCAACAAAAACCCAATCAAGAAATGGGCAAAGCTATTAAAAAAAAAGAAAATAACAAATGTTGGTGAGGATAGAGAAAATGGAACCCTTATGACTGTTAGTGGAAATGTAAAATGGTACAGCTGCTGCGAAAAAGAGTATGATGGTTCCTCAAAAAATGAAACATAGAATTACCATAGGATCTAGCAATTCCACTTGAGTATATACCAAAATAATTGAAAGCAGGGTCTTGAAAATATCTGTACACTCATGCTCACAGCAACATTATTCACAATAGCTAAAACATGGCAGCAACCCAAGTGTTCATTAACAGATGAATGGATAAGCAAAATGTGGTATGTATTATATATACAATAGCCTTAAAAATAGCCTTATACATACATTCAGCCTTAAAAATGAAGAAAATTCTAACATATGCTACAATATGGATGAACCCTGAAGACATTATGCTAAGTGACAGCCACAAAAAGACAAACATTGTATGATTCCACTTATACGAGGTACTTAGAATAGTTAAAACTCAAGACACAAGAGGTAGAATGTTGGTTGCCACGGGCTGGTGAAGGGTTGAAATGGGTGGAGAGGTCTTGTTGAATAAGTATAGAGTATCTGCTTTACAAAAATGAAAAGAGTTACGGAGATGGATGGTGTTGATAATTGCACAACATTATGAATGTATTTAAATACCACTGAACTGCACACTTAAGGATGATTGGGACAGTGAATTTTATGTGTATTTTACCACAATAAAAATAAAGTTTTTGAAATTTATTTTAACAGGAACCAAAAAAGAAGTGACAAAAGGAGAGAGAGAGGGAGAGAGAGAGAGAGAGAGAGGGAGAGAGAGAAGCTAAAGAGTTATTAAAAAAAAAAAAGTTTACTGGCTTAGTATCTGGCACATAGAGGGCATTCAATAAATTCAGTTAATACTAAGTACCTCCTATATATGCCAGGCATTGAATGAGGCTCTTCTATGAATATGATTTATGAAATGAATAAGTCACCAAAATCACACAACCACTGAGATTTTCAAGTTAGGTAAGCTATTCAAGTGGAAGAAGCAAAGATGGAAGGTTTCTTTTGTATCAAAAGACACAAATGAAGATTTCACAAAAAGGACTAGGGATCTTGAGAACTTAGAAAAACCAAGTATGTGAAATAATTTAGGATAATGACTGAAGGAAGCCACTCAGGATAGAAAAGAGAGCTTTTTAGCATCAACTCTAAAAACTAGACAATGTACAGAAAAGAAGTCAACTTGGAGATAAAGGCATCAAGAAATTAAAATGAAGAGAGAAAGAACTTGGATATTAAACACAGAATGTAAACTTGAGAAAACTGTAGGCTCTGCAATCAGAGTAAACGAGATGGCTACAAGGGTAAAAAGTAAAGGAAGAAAGTAAGATGAAAAAATACAAAGCACAAATTTTGAGTTCAGAGTAAAACATAAATGAGACTACCGTTATGTATACTCTTCATATACACTCTGAACTTTAATTTTTTTAACATTCTTAGAAGATATATAAAGATATGTTGATTTTCATTGCAAGTCTATACAAATTTAAATTGGTAACACCTCATAACTATGTTCTTCTTAAAATTAAAATGTACATATCTTTAAGACATTTAATTCTTGTTTGGTAACTTGAAAGGTTAAAGTTCACAAAGGAAAGTCAATTATAAACAATAAAATAATCATGTAAATGAGAGAAAAACATACAGTCTCTTTTATCTCAATTTTTCTAAGATATATCTTAAATAAATTACTTGATTTCATTCATTTCTTAGAAATAAAAAGATATAAATGGATCACTACTATCATTAACAACATATCAAGCTGCCCCAGACAGTTACTGAATCTCATATGAATGAGAAAAAGAGAAAATCAAGAAGATAATTAAATCCATACCTGTTCCAATGTGTTGGGAAGGTTTTGTTGGATGCATGGCACCATGACAGACATTCTGCTGAACATTACTCTGTGAGTGGATAAGGCCAGTTTGTGTAAAGAACTGATTAAGAGAAGAACAGAGATCAGCAAATTGAACCTGATCTAAAGACCAGTTCTTGAGATCTGCCTGTCTCATACTCTCCATCAAACCTATGAGGAAAGCATTAGAAATACAGTTAGCATGGTTCTGCAAACACTGCAAAGAAAACAGCACTTCTTTTTTCCAGCCCTCAAAATTTCCACCGGTAATCTTCTGCCCATGCAATGAAGAATGACATTTTAAAAATTATTCAAAATCTGATTCTTTTAAATGTGGCCAAATTTCCTTCAGAACTCTTGTCTGTGAACCTCCACTACATCACCTGGCTGAAAGGCTTCATTACGAATTTTGCAAAGTGTTGTTTTTAAGCATACTACGAACTGCAAAAGAAACACTATATAAGGAGATACTTATTTCCACTAAAAAGAGACTTAAAATCTATTCAAAAACACATGATATGTGTATTTGGTTATAAGTCAGAAGGAACCAATACTCACCTTGGAACTGTGAAAGGTCTACATCTGACCAATTAACACTGCTGGCGATTCGACAGCTTTCTTTTAGCATATCAAGTGTTGCATACCAATCATTTGAAACACCTATAAAAATAATATTGGCAATCTTATAAATCTTGGATAGCAGAAGTTTGAGCTGGCCTTACTCCTGATATTGGCCGATCCCAATTCAGTTTTACAAATGGATTCAAAGCCAATATATCATGCATTGGGGCAATCTGCTCTGTGAGACAGGCAGGAAAGGTATTATTTCCCTGCATTTTACAAACAAAAGAAATTGAACCTAGAGAGGAGGCATGACTTAGCAAGGCCACTATGATGAATCCAAGACTTGAAGCCAGCTGTACTCTGCACCATTCCAAGAGGCCCCATTCAACTTGTAGTTTATGTCTGTGGTACCCTCTGGAGTTCTGCAGTGCAGAGACTGCCTGGTCTGTGAGCAATGTCAGTTAAGCATCTCACCAGAAACCATCAAGACCTATCTTAAGAGCAACAGACATTTTTTTTTCTTTTAAAATCAGGGTATGAATCTATCATTCTAAACGAAATACTTGGCAGGAATATGCAAAGAAAGAAAAAGTGGGAACATTCACTGAATACGTAAATGCAAGGTACTAGACTGGGCATTTCATATTTTGTATCCTCAATATGATCCGCATAACAACACTGTATACCAGTGTTGTTCTACAGCTAACAAAATAATAAGACCAGAAGAGTTAATGCACCAAAGGTCATAAAAAGCCATAATGAGGATTCGAATACAGGTCTTTCAGACATAAATCTATACTCTTTCTTCTATATCACACTAAATCACAATAGATTGCAGACAGACTGTGCATTCCACTCTTCTTTCAAACGCTCACAAAAACACTTGTTTTCCAGAAGGACAAAAGAGTTAAAACCAAAACCTGCAGGGGTTGCTGAGTTTGCCTATGTTACCACATAAATTGTAATCAAGACAATATCCAGGGGCTTCCCTGGTGGCACAGTGGTTGAGAGTCCGCCTGCCGATGCAGGGGACGCGGGTTCATGCCCCAGTCCGGGAGGATCCCACATGCCGCGGAGCGGCTGGGCCTGTGAGCCATGGCCGCTGAGCCTGCGCGTCCGGAGCCTGTGCTCCGCAATGGGAGAGGCCACAACAGTGAGAGGCACGCGTACAGAAAAAAAAAAGGTGAATCTATAGACTGAAGGACTTAACAACTCTAGGACTATGGCAAGGAAACACAAAAGAAGATGGATAAGAAAAGTACTGGTAGAAAATATATATAAGCCCCAGATAACAGATCCAAATTCACAGTTAGCCAAACACACGTCAGAAGACAAAAACTTACCAGAATTACAGGATACCTGTTGTGGGGGAGGGGGTGCCTGATGTGTTAACGTCTGGTGCTGATGGTTCGGATGGTGCTGTACGTGCTGGTGTGGAGAGGGATGCTGGGGGTGAGGGGACTGGAGCTGGCTGTGTTGCTGCGGGTGTGGTGCTGGGTGCTGGGGACGCTG
Source organism: Delphinus delphis (assembly GCF_949987515.2). Classification (NCBI taxonomy): domain Eukaryota; kingdom Metazoa; phylum Chordata; class Mammalia; order Artiodactyla; family Delphinidae; genus Delphinus; species Delphinus delphis. The sequence continues at coordinate 34,035,503 of NC_082683.1, forward strand.
TGGATGCTGTGGTAAACCATGCGGTCGATGGGACGGATGTGGAGACGGCTGTGTGTGCATCTGGGGGTGGGACAGTGAGACCTGTGCAACCGAATTACTGCCTGTGGTGTTGAGGCCACTGCCATGATTGTTGGTCAGGCTGCTTTGGTTGCTGTGTGGGTGAGAGCTCACTGTACTGCCGGGAGAGTGCTGATAGGAACAAGAAGTGTGGGACTGCTGGGAAGATTCAGAAGGGATGTTCATCAAACCTGAAAAGAGACAAAGCAAGATCACTGATGGTCAGATTTCAGTTATACCTTATGACAAACATTTGCAAAATTATTTACAGAGCAAAGGTATATGCTGTCAGGAAGCGATTTTGGTTCAGTTTAACAAGTACTGATAGAGTATCCACCATACCCTGGGGCTCTGGGGCTACCAAGAAAAAACATCATTCTCTGCCCTCAAGTAGCTCGTGGTCCAGTGGAAGAGACAGACACTTGAGGAGATTACGTCCAACACTGTAAATACTAAGGCAAAAGTATACAGAGGGTATACAGGAACTCTGCTTCTTCCCCGTTTTACCTAGGAAGGGGCTCTGAATACAGAGAAGCCTTCCTTGAAAAGGCAATATCTGGGTTGAGTCTTGAAAGATGAGTAAAATGTTAAGGGAGAAGTGGGAGAGGTGTTGGGTCACATTGAGGATGGTTCTCTATAGGTCTGAAGACCTTTGACAAAAGAGGAGGGTAGAAATAAAGCCCAGTTATTTCTGATCTCTTTCTCTGACTACTCCAAAAACTTTAAGTCCAAGATGGCTAGAATCCTTAAGAATAAGCAAAACAAAACAGCCATCACCACTGCTCTTTTTCATTACTCTTATGGAACATTCTTGAGACAGACACAGTTTAGGGATTAAGATTACATATTTCTTAACACCAGAAAAGAGGAACTAAAATCTCTGCACTATAATTTACACATTTGGTAACTCTGGAGAATTATTAACCACTCCAAGCCACAATTACCTCAATTATAAATGGGTATGATAATAGTACCTGCTTCGTAGAGTTGTTGTGAGGATTACATGCCATGGTACAAGCGCAGGCTGTAGCCTTAGCTCAGTAAATATTAGCCACTATGATGATAATGATGATTAGGCCAGAAGTGCTTAATGTTAAAAATAATGTATGTTTGGTTTACAGGTAGACACTCACTTTAACAAACCTTATTGCAATATGTGGTTCTATATAACTACACTATTTTCATATCCCATAAGATAACATATAATGTTTTGCTGAACCAAACACAAAAAAGTTTTACTTGAATGAAATGAAAATAAAGCCCCATACCATACTGTCAGTCAATAAAAGAATCAAAAATTTTAAACAAAAATAAAAGTATTCTCATACTTGTTATTAGGAGTAAAATCATATCAGAGTACATTATAAGATAATCTCAAAACATAATAAATTAAGGTTTTATAGGTAGAAGTGTTAATAAGAGTGCTTGCCTTAACCCTGGGAAAAATGTCATTTACAGGGAATCTATAGGGTTACTACAATAAGATGAAAGAAAGCAGTTATTTCATTATCTATTTCCAATAAAGTCCTAACATTTTAAGAGGGCACCCAGATATAATCTCTACCAACATTTTTTTTTTTTTTTCGGTACGCGGGCCTCTCACTGTTGTGGCCTCTCCTGTTGCGGAGCACAGGCTCCGGACGCGCAGGCTCAGCGGCCATGGCTCACGGGCCCAGCCGCTCCGCAGCATGTGGGATCTTCCCGGACCAGGGCACGAACCCGCATCCCCTGCACCGGCAGGCGGACTCTCAACCACTGCGCCACCAGGGAAGCCCTCTACCAACATTTTTAATCCCAAATTGTTTTTAAAATAAAACAAAACATCTTTTAGAAGCCCAGTATGTAAAACTAATAAATGTAAAGTTGTTTTCTGGGAAGCCATGAAAAGGAACCTGTTAGGTCTCCCTCTTCATCTGCACCCTTCTCTCTGAAACCTCCAGAAAACCCAACAGCTCCAAAGAGAACAATTTGGAAAGCACTGATCTAGTCTAATCTTCTTCACTGTACAATGGGAATGCTTAGGTCTAAAGAGGTGAAGTTAACTCAGTTGACTTGATGGTAGAACCTGGACTAGAACCCAGAATTCCTATCAATATTCTTTTCTTTTTTTTATTAGTGTAATGAAATAGCATTATGGGTTTCAGAAATTGTCGCCATTGTTATTTCAAAGCCAGTATTTTTCTACTATGATCAGCAAAGCTGGATCTGCTTAGCAAAGTCTTAGTTGTTTTTTTTTTTGTACTTTTATAGAAAATTTAATATAAAATTTGAGAAAATACACGACACTTTAACCAGAAAACCAACTTCCTAAACAAACTACTGATATTCATCAATATATATAACACTTACATATAACATTAACTTTCATAATATCTGACAATGATGTGTATTAAAATGTAAACTCGGGGCTTCCCTGGTGGCGCAGTGGTTGAGAGTCCGCCTGCCGATGCAGGGGACATGGGTTCGTGCCCCGGTCCGGGAAGATCCCACATGCTGCAGAGCAGCTGGGCCCATGAGCCATGGCCACTGAGCCCGCACGTCCGGAGCCTGTGCTCCGCAACGGGAGAGGCCACAACAGTGAGAGGCCCGCATACCACAAAAAAAAAAAAAAAAAAAAAAAGTAAACTCTTTAAAGGCAGGGATTTTTTGTCTATTTTGTCTACTGCCGTGAGGTAAACCCTCTGAGTTGGGGTGTAAGTAGTCAATCTGCCAAACAACAATTTCTGGCTAGTGTTCGTTCTATGGTGGAACAACGAGACACCTTGATCCTATTAAATGACTCTGATTAAAATTAAACCAGCAGCTAATAGGACAGTAATACATAATAGCAACAATCTAGCATTTGGTTGAGATAATAGTACATCTCAACCAGTATCACTTTTAGTGTTAAATCTGACTTAAGTATGTTGTACAAAATAATGACCACTAACTAATGTGTTCACTTATAAGTGCCGTACATGAAACTGCAAATTTGGTGCTACCATATTCCAAAAGTTATCTCTTTGCTAACAGCAGTCAGAACAGAAAAGCAAGGCACATCTATTCTTGTGGTGCAACATTTACCACTCAAACACTTCACATGCTAGACATCACTAATTAATCATGGCAGTCTTTCCCACATGGCATAAATGCAGTGTCAGAATCCTTTAACACAATGCTTCAGGACACCACTAGTAATCAAACGAAGTAGGCATGCATAAAGAGATAGATTTATCTGCCATTCTTGTGCTATGATAAAAATATATACAGACTATAGTAAAGGCACAAAGAACCTTCAGTCCTTATCATGATGGTAATGTTCTAAGATTAAGGAACTATAACAGCTGCGATGTGAAAATAATTCTTTAAAAAATTTCAATAAAAAATTACAAAAGAGGTATTAAAAAACTCACCTTGTTGACTAAGTGACTGCTCAAAAACTGACTTATAAAGGCTCCGAAATGAGGCACTGAGATCTTCAAAATTATATTCTGAGAAAAGTAGTTGTTTGTCTCGGTCTGAAAGGTTGTACTGTGGCTGCTGTTGAGGAGTTAATGACTGAGAGACTGGTTCTGGATGATTTGTCACCTAACATTGAAGAAAAAAACTACTAATTTAGTAGCTCTATATCAGAATTGGTTTATTACATATGATATAAAACTGAAAATATCAGAACAGTTATTAGAATTCAAAGGAATTAACTTCCCTGTCTTTGGCTTTCCTATCGTCTGTTAAGTTGGGTATACATAAAAGGACAGACCAAAAGTCGTTAACTTAGGTCTTGAAGAATCTCAGAAATCTAATCCAACCTCCACATTTCACAGTAGGGGGGAAAATTCAAAGTTAAAGGACCTTCCCAAGGTCATAATAAGTGATAAGCTAAGCCTGGAACCCTTCCAGTTTCTGTGGAGTCTTCATCTTGATTTCCACAGAAGCAATTTCATCTCAAACTCACTATACTCTGAAACTACTAACATTTCTCATTCATTTATTCAATTAATCTTTAAGTATTTAAACTCAAATACTGTGAGTCAGGTTGTATGGCACTGCCCAAAGCAGCAAGGAACTTCAACACACCTAACTCTTCACTGTAGGTAAATTTTTCTTTTTTAAATGAAACTTAAGGAAAGTAAGAAATGAAGGGTAAAAGACAAAGGAGATTCTGAGAAAAACAGAATAGATCAGGGCCTCGAGCTATGCAAGGAAAAAGAGCACCATGAACACCTAAAAAATAAGAATTATCTCTGAAGACAGCACAACTAGAAATAAAATAAAACATGATCAGCAATATATCTTAAAGATCATATCAAGCAGTAACAAACTACCATTGGTTTAGTGTTTTGAAAAAATTAAGATATGAACACTGGCTACAGATTTATGCAGCCTTTCAAAATGATGCTCACAAGGAGTCTACAATGACATGGCAAAATATGAGTTTTGTGTAGGGGAATGGCTCCACCACTGGCACATGACTTCATCATTACTGAGTACTTTAATTCACCACCTGATCAGCTAAATATGTAATTTTTTTCAGGAAGGGTGCATGAAAACAAGGGTAGGATGCTTTCTAAACTCTGTGTATCAAAGAATTAATGTCTTTTTCTTGACTTCACAACTGAATGAAAATTTGGTGGGCCTAATATTTATAATTCCAAATCTATTCCCTTGACACTCTGTATAAAGTGCTCCATCATTTTCTGGCATTTAGTATTATGGAAGAGAGGTATGATTTGTGTTTCTCTGAATGTACCTTATTTCTTCTGCTAGAGTATCTATGATTACTTCTGAAATTTAAAAATTTGTCAAGATGTGTCTAGATATAGTTTTTTTCCCATTAACTTTTCTTAGAACTCAGTAACCCTTTTGTTCTCTATTTCTTCTGAAAACTGCTTCTGTACCAACTATTTGGGGACACCTATAATTCGCAATTCTCCATATCTATCGTATTCTTTTACATAATTGGTATTCCTTTATCTGTTTCTTCTGCATTCTCGAAAAATATTAAAAATTTTTTCCCCCAGAGCACTGTTAACAGTTTTGCGTTGTCTTCTTTCTCCTACATTCAAGGTGAGTTTTAAAACTGTTCTCTGAATTTCTGTTTTCCTCGTGTTATTTTCTTATTTCAGGTCCCCCATCCCCCTTATATCTTTTCTCTGTGTAAAGTTTTTACCTATTATTCATCTTGGAACAGGGAGAGATGTGATGAGATCAAATTTATACCATGAACAGTGTGGTGTATGGCTCTCTCGGGCTCTGTTCTGTCTACCCAGGAGGACAGGTGCAAGATGATTTGAAAAGAAGTATCAGATAAGGGAAGGGTCAGCACAGGAGCAAAAATACTCACACAGGTCCCTTTATAGCATAGCTTTGTTTTCCAGACCCAAACTGAAAATACAAGACTGGTTAACAACTGAGTACCAGGTCATCCTAAGCTTTGGGGTTTGTAGAATCCCCTTCTTAGATCTGCTTCTGGAAAACTAGGTGATATACATATCCTCTAAGCTCTTTTACCAAGGACTGTAAAATATCATTAAACACAGCTTTAGAAGACTAAAGTAAAAATTCTTTTCCTATTCCAATTGTGTTTCACTTGGACAGAGAACAGATGAAGTAGACCAAAATATATAACATAGTACAACAATATATTTGTATCTAACTTGCTAAAATATAATAGAAATCTGCTCTACTTATCTAAGCTAATGATCAATTTCATCAGTGAGAAATATACATCTTCACTTTTTATTTGTATTTCAATTACGTTTGGTTCCATTTTAAGCTCTAAATGAGTACTCAACAAAGGAGTTAACTTCACCAAGGCTTACCGGTGTGTAACTATGCACACTTCCAACACTGTTCAAATTAACAGATGCCAAACTCTGATCTGAGAGACTGTTGTTAAGGCTACTGCGTGGGCTATCACTACCATCCTGATCAGTGTTGTACAATGTTACCTACAAGGAAAAGAACAGCAATATTTGAATAAGTAGTTCCTACTCTAAAAAGTACTTTTTAAGCAACTCTAGAAGAATACAACTAACCTGGTAGATGGAAGGAAAACAAAATGTTATTGGTCTTTCCTTTGGTGTTTACCTACCCCAAATCCATGCTCTACATCGCTCACTCCATGTTCACCATGAAATATTGATAATTTACTTTCAAACTAAAGGATATATCCCATCCAGAGGTATATAAATTCAATTTTCTAAAAGGTATAATTAGTTCATCGACATTTAATAAGAGGGGATTATAACAGATTTTTACTGTTAAATATTTCTATAATGCATAAACTTATTTTTACTCAAGCTTTAAGCAAAATCAGTTTTCTTCTTTAAAAATCTTAGGCATCAAAAAAAAAGAACACAAAAAATAGAATTTAGGCATCATAGTGTTTATAATATTGAAAACTGTAAACTGTCCAACACAATTGCAGAATCATAAATATGTGATCTGATTTTTAAAATAATAATAATATGCTAACATATGCATTAGACATGAAAGAACTATGTATCAAACTGTTAACAATGGTTAACTGGCAGGGGGCTGGGTATTCCTGAAGACTTCTGTCACTGATAGTGTATATTTTTACAATGCTTGAGTATGTTTATAATGTGCATTATCATTTTTAATTAGAAACAACAAAAAAGATATTTTTAAAACAGAAAACTAGTCTAAATATCCTTTAAAGTTCCATTCAGATGCTACTACCAATTTTCCTTTCTATGCTCCTACTTTCATGGGAAAAATTAATACTTTTGATTTTATGGTGTAACTAATTTTTATCAAATTTTTATCCACTACTAGACTGTTAGCAACTTGAGTTCCCCAATAAATAATCATAAGCAGCATAATGTTTTCTACTCAGTATACACATAAAAAATACTTGCTGAATTTAATGACCAATTGAGCTATTACCACCCTTCTGTCTGTGCTGAAAATGGGGTCATGCTCAATGCTCATTTGCCAGAAGAGGCCAAAACCTGGAAAACTAGGCATATATGCCTCAATACTTAAGGCAAAACCAAACTGTCTCACATTCACATCAGCTAGGAACAATTATGTGTCTAGGAACTAATAAGGGAAAAGAGTATAAGGAAATTGAGAGAAAATAAAACTATGGCAAAGATTTTTCTGGTCAATTATTTCCAGTGTAAATTTCATTTTTTTAAAAACTCAACCTTATGGGCTCTTAAGCAATACAATATCAGCAAATTACAAGCATCCCATGGTCATTCTGTTGGCTGCTCATTCTCTCCTGTGCATGCTTAGTTACCTATCAGTCAAGTCAGAAATACTTCCCACCATCTTAGACAAATCCTCATAGCAAGGAGGATAAGATTTTTATTAAAATGTAACATATTATGGAGAGGAAAATACACGAGTTGTTATAGTTTATTAATTATAAAATGGGCATACTCATGGAATCATGTAATCAATAGCAACTCTCAAACTTTGATCTTAGAACCCTTTTACAGCCTTAAATATTAAGGAGTCAAGAAGCTTTTGTTTGATATATTTATCAATAACTGGCATATTAGAAATTTAAAAAATTTTAAATACTAACTTAAAAATAACTATTACAAACTCAACTATATGTTAACAAAAAAAAATTTTCTCTCAATAAGTAAACTTAGAAGGGTGCCACTGTTTTACATTTTCGTAAATTTCAAAGCCTGCCCTAACAGGAAACAGCTAGATTCTCATATCTGCTTCTGCATTCCATCTGTTGCAATATGTTGTTTAGGTGGAAGTATAGAAAGAAAACCCAGCATCATATATACATATATATGTGTGTGTGTGTTTGGAAAAGGGAAGCATATTTTAATAGACTTTTCAGATAATTGTGGATAGTCTTTTTTGATACTACACGAAAACATGACAAGTGACAATTTTTTAAAGATTAGTTGCAATGTAAAATCTGAAACCATATGAATAAAATTTTCACACTCTTTTACATTATAATCCACTTTCCACCTCGGACTCTGAATGGATCATTTACCCACGCATGATTTTATAACATTATGCATTGGTCATTTGGAAAATATCATTCACTAAGTTATGCACATCTTCCAAATACTGACATATTTCATTACACAACATCAAAACATCACACCTGTTAACATTACCAATAATCTCATTGGAAAAGTGTGTAAAGACTGTGAAGCTACCAGACTCACTGTGGTGGATGTAAGTTTTCCGAACCTGTATGTTTTGCTTAAAAGCTCAAATTTTACCATTGGCAAGAGATTCTGTCAATTGTTTTCCTTTAAGTGAGAGGCTTACTTTATTCATTTTCAAGAAAATATCTGCCAAATACCCAAATCTGAATAATAGTGTCAGTTGTTCTTTCAAGTAAAATCAATGCTCCATGAACAAAGTGGCTAGTTCAACACAAATGCTCTTCCTTGAAGCAACCACTGTACCTCGGTATACACAGTTTAAGCGTTTTATGTGTACTTCCCATTTCACCATACAGATTCTTAAAAACGTTTACTCAAAGGTCACAATTTAATAAAATTATTTTTCCTGCATCACCAAGGATATTCTTAACTAGTATTTGTTTTTTTTAATCTGAAGGGTGTGTGGCTGTGAAGAACACAATGACTACTAGTACAGTCAGGTGTCACTGCCTTGACTTGTGCTAATGTTTACATATTATTGCTTTTGCTGCATCTGTGAAAACACAAAAATAAAGGAAAAGGCAAATAGCATTTTAGTATTATCATGGAATCCCCAAAAGGGTATTGGTTACTCAAGTGTCCACAGATCACAGAACCACTGATACAGAACATACCTGCACACCAGAAGGCCCACTCATGAACTCTCCCAATCATCATTCACCAGCCAGTCATTATCCATCCGCATATCTCCTGTTACAGGTAACCACCATACAGACTTCTACCATTAATGACTGGTTTCATACAACGTATATATATCCTTCTCTGTCCTTTTGCAGTAAATTTAGCTAAAGGATTATGTAAAGCTTTGTTGTGTGTTGCGTTAGCATCGGCTCTTAATCTTTTATTGCTTCCTTCATTCCACTTTTTAAAACATATTTTATTCTTTTTCATCCATCTGAGAACTTTATCATTTATATTAAGGTCTCAAATCCATCTGAAATTGATTTTTTTAACATCTTTACTGGGGTATGAAACTGATTTCTGTGCAAGAAAAAATCTCACTTTTCTATTGATTCAGCACCATTTGTTGAAAGACATCACTGAACTCTGTTCCATAATTCTATGTGTCTATTCTTATGCCAATATTACACTTTCAATTATTGTAGGTTTACTCGATATTTGGAAGTATAAATCCTCTTTTATCTTTTTCTTCAACATTTTCTTCAACTACTGTTTACCATTTGGAGTCTCATTTATCTTTCAAAATCAGCTGGTCATTTCCTACTATCTTCTTTCCCCTAAAAAAAGCACTGTGGAATTTTGATTGGGATATTATATCTGTAGATAAACTCAGGAAAAACTGACTTCTTTACAATAATCTTCTCTATGAAAATTATATACCTAGTTATTTATACACCCTTTGTTCTCTCTCAGTAATTTTTTATAGTTTTCTGTGCAGAGTTCATCTTTCATTTAATCCTAGCTACCTCAGAGATATTGCGGGTTTGGTTCCAGACCACTGCAATAAAGCAAGTATTGAAGTAAAGCAAGTCACATGAATTTTCTGGTTTCCCAGTGCATATAAAAGTTACGTTTACAATGTACTGTAGTCTATTAAGGTGCAATAGCATTATGTCTACAGAAACAATGTATATACCTTAATTTAAAAATACTTTATTGGTTAAGAATGCTAACCATCAGCTGACAACACAGGGTTGCCACAAACCTTCAATTTGTAAAAAGCCCAATATCTGGGGAGCACAATACAGCGAAGCACAATAAAATGAAGTGTCTCTGTGTTTGATGTTTTTGAATGCTAATGTAAGTATTACCTTTTAAATTGTATTTTCTAACTGTCCATGACTAATACACAGAAAAATAACTGACTTCTAAAATCCAACACTGATCTAATATTGACACCTTGGTAAATTCACTTATTAATTCCAAGAGTTTGTCTGTAGATTCTTTTGAATTTTCCATATGAATAATGATGTCTTCTGTGAACGATGGCTTCACTTTTGCCTTCCCAAATTTTAAACATTTTCTCTTTTCATAACTTTCATTTCTCCTCTCCTTGCCCCAACACTACTGTCATATATTTTACTTCTATGTGTTATAAACCCACAATGCATTTTTGTAATTTTTGCTTTACAGTTATCTTTTAAAGAGATTTAAATTTTTTAAAAAAAAGCTTTATATTTACCCACATAGTTACCATTTCTGGTGTACTTAATTGCTCTGTATAGATCCTGATTTACATCAGGAACTTCAATTACACATATTACAGGTTGCCTGAAGCTATCCCCACAGCTCACTAATTTACTTTCTTCTTTCTTTTTTTTTTTTTTCGGTACGCAGGCCTCTCACTGCTGTGGCCTCTCCCATTGCGGAGCACAGGCTCCGGACGCGCAGGCTCAGCAGCCATGGCTCACGGGCCCAGGCGCTCCGCTGCATGTGGGATCTTCCCAGACCGGGGCACAAACCCGTGTCCCCTGCATCGGCAGGCAGACCCTCAACCATTGTGCCACCAGGGAAGCCCTTTCTTGCCTACTTTTGGATTAACCAAGGATTTATTATTTTTCCTTACTTGGTAATATTCTTTTTATTCTTGTAGTAACCTAGAGCAGTGGTTCATAAGGTAAGGAACTTGGACCAGTACGTGACCAGTATCTGAGAACGTGTCAGAAACGCAATTTTTCAGACCCCAACTTAGACCTAGAGAATCAGAAACTCTCAGGGTAGGGCCCAGTAATCTGGGTTTTAACAAGCCCTCCTAGTTATTCTGATATATGCTGAAGTGTTAAGAATCACTGCCCTAGATTTTACCACATGCCCTTGACTTAGTACTTTTACCACTTCCCATACAATGCAAAGACATTAACTGCAATATATTTGCTAATGCTTTACTCTAGTATTGTCACGTACTTTAACCTCTACAAGTATTTTAGACTCCAAAGCATTGTGTTCTATAACAGCACTGCCATTGTTTTAATCACTCGATACATATTTTTATTTACTGACATGCATACTCTTTTGGTGTTCTTCATTCTTTTCTGCACAGGATAATTTTCCTTCTATCTGAAAAATTAACCTCCTTTAATTTTTTAATACTGTTATTCTCTCACATTTTGTTTCTGTAAAAGCCTATTTACTTAACCTTCATTTTTCATAGAAATTCTAATTTTAGAATTCTGGATTGGCAGTTATTTCCTTTCAGCACTACAAAAATTTCATTCTGGTGGTATCTGACTTTTATCATTTCTATTCAGAATTCAGTGTGTTCCTTTGAAGTTGCCTATTATTTTCCTCTGATTTTAAGATAAAAAAAAATCCTTGTTTTTTAGCAGTTTGACTTTTATTTGCCTGATCAGGTTTTCTTTTAATTAGTCCTTCTTGGGGTTCTCAGAACTTCTTGAATCTGTATTGTGTTATCTTTCATCAGTCTTAGAAAATTCAAATATTGCTTCTTCTCTATTCCCTTTTGCTTCTCTTCTGGAACACTAATGACAAGTTTGTTAGATCTTTTCCCTGTATCCCATTTACCTCTTAAGCTTCTCTGAATTTTCCATTCTTTTGTTTTTCAACCTGCATATTTTCTATTGACCTATCTTCCAGTTCACTGATTCTCTCCTCTGCTGTGTCTAATCTGCTGTTAAATCTATCTATTTAATTCTTAATTTCAGTTATTATATTTTTCAGTTCTCTTGATTCTTCCATACAGATTCCAATTCTGATAAATTTTCTATAATTCATCTATTTTCTTCAACATATTAGTCATAGTTATTTAAAAATCAATATCTAGATCACTTGTGGATATGTTTATACTATCTTTCAATCTTGGCATTTAATTATTTGGTCTTGTTTCTTGGAATGTCTGAAAATTCTGACTGAAAGTGAGACCTTACTTATGAAAACTTGCAAAAGCTCGGGATATGTTATCTTCCAGAAAGGATTTAGTTTTCTTTTGGCAAGTGGAATATTAGCATACCACCCTAATAACAGTTTGTGACTGGTGTTATTTTGATTTGCTCTTACGTATAGAACATAATCTTTCTTAAGTATCAATTTGTAAAACTGGGGTGTTTACCATGGCTCCCTCTTTAAAGAACTACAACTTTTGTCCCCCCCCCCCACCTCTGTGAGACTGCTGAATTCTGGCTAGTGAAAAATCCACATGATTTGCCTGTGTCTGAGTTGAAGCACACACAGGTTAGGGATTAGCAAATGCCTTAACTGGATATCGCTTGCAAAAAGTTGAGGTAACTTCTGAGATTCCTCAGGATCTTGGTCCTTAAGCCCTGGCTCTTTGGTAGCCTCATACTCTCATTTTTACATCCCTAGCTCAGTGACTGCTCTAGGTTGTAGCTTTCTGTGCAGCCTCTATGCCATGCACTGAGAAGTGGGAAATGTCCCCAAGGAAAACATGTAGGGCTTATCTCAATGTGCTTCCCTTTTTTCTGAGATCTTTGCTTCTTAAGTCCTGCTTGTCTTTTTCTCCAATGCCTTTCTTTTTTATTGGTGGGCAGGGTGGTAATTTTATATAGATAGGGAGAAGGGTTAATCCGATACTAGCTATTCTATCATATCTGAAAGCAGAAGTCCCAAAACTCCAGTTTCTTTATTTAGTCACAAAGTCCCAGCATTACTACTTTCTAATTGTTTCCTAATAGCCACAACTGACTATGTTTAGGCCTCAGTATCTCCTGCTTGGACTATCGCAAAGAGCAGTACTGGATACCTCTGATTCCAACCCATTTATTTCACTGGAAATTCTCAAGTCTAGCTGGGTATCATTAGGGATGATTTTTAAAAGTACAGATTCCTGGGCCCTACCCGCAAGGATAAAGTAACTGATTTGGTAGGACTGCAATGGAATCTGGGAATTACTACCACCACCAAACACACGTACACACTAACAACCCCACCCCTCCCTCAAGTGATTCTGATGGAATCAGTCCATGTATTGCTATTTGGGAAAAATTATCACTTTACATCTCAGTTGCCAGTTTCCTATCTAAATTGGAATTCTGATTAGTAACTCTGATTATAATCTGTCTTCTATCTGCTTATTCAATACCTTTTATCAATACAAAGATACTACGTATATTAGTGCAACTGAGTATGTATACATGTTTGTGTTTTATGTGTGTGCACAAGAAAGTAGAAGAGTGAGATTTAAAACAAAAAAAAAGAGCAACTGAAAGCAAGGGAGATGGGGAGAGGGTAAAAGCAAGACTGACAGACCGTATGAGTACAAGAGTGAGAAATATTACGGCTTCAAGGTGCTCTTGATGGTCTAGTAAGGGAGGAAATAGATGCACAGAACTGAGATATTTTATGAACCTCCCAGAGCCTTTTTAGGGTTTTGAGATATGAGATTAAGAAATTACCTTGTAAAGAAGAGATATTTGTACCCTACTAGGTATCTAATGAGTTAGCACAAAGTTCTGACCCTTGCTTCAATAACAAAAACAAAACAAATACTGCAGCAGACTACCACATACTACACTTCTGGGTATGTACCTAGACTTGAATATCATGAAAGAGGGTGACCACCGTTCTAATGGACTCTGAGTTTGTCTGAATTATTTACTTTACTGGATTCTGTTGACGCCCTGGTTATTTGTCAATCTCTTTTTAAATCACATATTTAGAGGGGTAATCAATGATTTTGAAACAAATTGATTCAATAAAATGCTGGACTCAAAAATTCAATGGGATTGGTAGTGTCAAGAATTTAGATTTAATATAGAGCTTCCCAATAAGCATCTTCCAATTTTTCTAGAGAATTATTTATTTACCTCTAACTTGTGTAAAGCTAAAAGCATTGTGGATTCAGCTTTCAAACTGCCATGTATGGTTTGGTCAAATTTATATCATCTTTAAATTCAACCATACAGAAATCTACTGTTACTATAAAAGCAAATTAAATGTATTACTCAATGACATTTCAAAAGTGTTCAAAAAATAGAATTACTTTGTTAGTCACAGTGTTGATTGCCAGAGTTGGAGAGGCACTTCCCGAAATAATACACTCCATTCCCAAAGAATCTGAATCTATGCTATATGGAGTTGAGGCCTAAAATACAAGAACAAAATAAATAATTATTAGCTCATAAAACCACCAACTTTAACACAATTTTAAGTTATTTCATCAAATTCTCCAACATCCAGTTTTGTGCTTTGTTTCTGAAAATAAACTTAAAATCATTACTGAATTCTCTTCTACTATATTTTATTATGCTACTAACCTGATAATCACCAAGTCCATTGGTATGGCTACTCCTTACCAACTCTTTTAACTGGCTGTGGGATAGGTTTGCAAAAATTAGAGATAAACTTCTGTGGTGGAGACGACTAATAATCGGGTAACACTCATTCTCCCCTCTTCTCCCTTTTAGCAATAGATCCCTGTAGTTATCAATGCATCTCTAGCCAGCTAAAGACCACCTTTTCCAGACTCATTTGCAGTTAGCTGTAGCCATGTGATTAAGGTGCAACAAATGGGATGTGAGGAAGAGTGATGTGTGCAACTTCTGGGTCATGTCTTTGAAAGGAACTTGCTTGCCCTCCATCCTCTTTCCCTCTTATTGCAGGCCTGTGACACAGATGTGCTGGTGGTGATCCTGCATAACCAGAAGGCTGAGGGTAATACCCTGGGGAACACCATAAAGATAAGATTAGAAGGAAACATCTGAATGACCTTGTGGAACAGAGCTGGTTATCCATCTGATTCACCTCTCAGCTTGGACTTTTACCTAAGAGAGAAATAAATCTCTCTGGTTTAAGACTTTCAGATGTAGTTTTCTCTTCCTTTGTCTGTTAATGCAACTGAACAATATCCTAAATAACACAATTTCATATACATTGTTTACAAAGCTAACACGGGTGTCAAAAATCAATATAGGTTTTCTACATTTAGAATTCTGGATATAGATTGTGACAACTCCTTTCTCTCTCTCAAAAGAAACAGTAATTTCACTGAAAAACATTTCTAAGGTTGATTTATTTATCACTTAATCCCTTGGCATGAATTTCTTTCATCAGATAATCCAAGAGGGTAGGGAACAGACATCTTGAAAAAAGGAAAAGACAAGGGTCACCCCAAGAAGGTAGAATCTAGTACTTACGTGCTGGGTACACACTGAGAGTTAGGTGAACATGGAAAAGCACTTCAGAAATACAAATGGAAGAACTACAAAGACAGCTCTGTCTATGCCCCAACTTTGGTGTCTGCCAATTTAGCTACAATTTATGCCCCAACTTTGGTGCCAACTAATTTAGCTAAATTAACACAGAAGATTACTTTAGAAAGCTGCAAATCTCATGTTCCTCTAACTCAACTCAGTCATCTCGCTCCAGACTACTGGTTCACTATCTAATTCTCACTCCTCCCCACTGGTAACAAGAAGCAAGCCTGTGTTGTGTGATTTCATGCAAATTACTCAACCTTTATACTCTTTTCCTCATGTATAAGAGGATTATGCCACTTCCTTTAGAGGTCTGTAAAGAGCATTAATGAAATAATTCATGTAAAGCACTTAGCATAGTACCTGAAATGCACAGCAAGTGCTGGCTTCTATGATGACTACTAACATGTATATACTACTGATGCTGAGAACCTACTGATAGAGAGGAATATTCAATGGTGATTAATGAAAAAGGAGACAGCTTTGGTATGCGGCACTGCATTCCCACAAGACCAGATTCACAGCTTTAGCTAGAAAATCTTTTAATTAGATATTCTTCACGGACACTAAAAATCTGGTACAATCAAGAGAATAAAAGACATTCACAGAAAGACAGACAAGATGAAAAGGCAGAGAGTTATGTACCAGACGAAGAAACAAGATAAAACCACAGAAAAAAAACTAAATGAAGTGGAGATAGGCAACCTTCCAGAAAAAGAATTCAGAATAATGATAGTGAAGATGATCCAGGACCTCGGAAAAAGAATGGAGGCAAAGATCGAGAAGAAGCAAGACATGTTTAACAAAAACCTAGAAGAATTAAAGAACAAAAAAACAGAGATGAACAATACAATAAATGAAATGATAACTACACTAGAAGGAATCAATAGCAGAATAACTGAGGCAGAAGAACGGATAAGTGACCTGGAAGACAGAATGGTGGAATTCACTGCTGCGGAACAGAGTAAAGAAAAAAGAATGAAAAGAAATGAAGAAAGCCTAAGAGAGCTCTAGGACAACATTAAACTCAACAACATTCGCATTATAGGGGTCCCAGAAGGAGAAGAGAGAGAAAGGACCCGAGAAAATATTTGAAGAGATTATAGTCGAAAACTTCCCTAACATGGGAAAGCAAACAGCCACCCAACTCCTGGAAGTGCAGTGAGTCCCACACAGGGTAAACTCAAGGAGAAAAATGCCGAGACACACAGTAATCAAATTGGCAAAAATTAAAGACAAAGAAAAATTATTGAAAGCAGCAACGGAAAAACGACAAATAACATACAAGGGAACTCCCATAATGTTAAGAGCTGATTTCTCAGCAGAAACTCTACAAGCCAGAAGGGAGTGGCATGATACACTTAAAGTGATGAAAGGGAAGAACCTACAACCAAGATTACTCTACCAGGCAAGGATCTCATTCAGATTCGATGGAGAAATCAAAAGCTTTACAGACAAGCAAAAGCTAAGAGAATTCAGCACCACCAAACCAGCTTTACAACAAACACTAAAGGAACTTCTCTAAGTGGGAAACACAAGAGAAGAAAAGGACCTACAAAAACAAACCCAAAACAATTAAGAAAATGGTCATAGGAACATACATATAAATAATTACCTTAAATGTGAATGGATTAAAGGCTCCAACCAAAAGACACAGGCTTGCTGAATGGACACAAAAACAAGACCCATCTATATGCTGTCTACAAGAAGCCCAGTTCAGACCTAGGGACACATACAGACTGAAAGTGAGGGGATGGAAAAAGATATTCCATACAAATGCAAATCAAAAGAAAGTTGGAGTAGCTATATTCGTATCAGATAAAACAGACTTTAAAATAAAGACTGTGGGCTTCCCTGGTGGCGCAGTGGTTGAGAGTCCACCTGCTGATGCAGGGGACACGGGTTCGTGCCCTGGTCCGGGAAGATCCCACATGCCACAGAGCGGCTGGGCCTGTGAGCCATGGCTGCTGAGCCTGCACGTCCGGAGCCTGTGCTCCGCAACGGGAGAGGCCACAACAGTGAGAGGCCCGTGTACCGGAAAAAAATAATAATAAAAAATAAAGACTGTTACAAAAGACAAGGAAGGACACTACATAATGATCAAGGGATCAATCCAAGAAGAAGATATAACAATTATAAATATATATGCACCCAACATAGGAGCACCTCAATACATAAGGCAACTGCTAACAGCTCTAAAAGAGGGAATTGACAGTAAAACAATAATGGTGGGGGACTTTAACACCTCACTTACATCAACGGACAGATCATCCAAAATGAAAATAAATAAGGAAACAGAAGCTTTAAATGACACAATAGACCAGATAGATTTAATTGATATTTATAGGACATTCCATCCCAAAACAGCAAATTACACTTTCTTCTCAAGTGCACACGGAACATTCTCCAGGACAGATCACATCTTGGGTCACAAATCAAGCCTCAGTAAATTTAAGAAAATTGAAATCATGTCAAGCATCTTTTCTGACCACAACACTATGAGATTAGAAATGAATTACAAGGAAAAAACACAAACACATGGAGGGTAAACAATATGCTACTAAATAACCAAGAGAAGACTGAAGAAATCGAAGAGAAAATCAAAGATTACCTAGAGACAAATGACAATGAAAACACAATGATCCAAAACCTATGGGATGCAGCAAAAGCAGTTCTAAGAGGGAAGTTTATAGCTATACAAGCCTACCTCAAGAAACAAGAAAAATCTCAAGTAAACAATCTAACGTTACACCTAAAGGAACAAGAGAAAGAAGAACAAACAAAACCCAAAGTTAGCAGAAGGAAAGAAATCATAAAGATCAGAGCAGAAATAAATGAAATAGAAACACAGAAAACAATAGCAAAGATCAATAAAACTAAAAGCTGGTTCTTTGAGAAGATAAACAAAATTAATAAACCATTAGCCTGACTCATCAAGAAAAAGAGGAAGAGGACTCAAATCAATAAAATTAGAAATGAAAAAGGAGAAGTTACAACAGACACTGCAGAAATACAAAGCATCCTAAGAGACTACCACAAGCACCTCTATGCCAATAAAATGCACAACCTGAAAGACATGGACAAATTCTTAGAAAGGTATAATCTTGCAAGACTGAACCAGGAAGAAATAGAAAATATGAACAGACCAATCACAAGTAATGAAATTGAAACTGTGATTAAAAATCTTCCAACAAACAAAAGTCCAGGACCAGATGGCTTCACAGGTGAATTCTAACAAACACTTAGAGATGATCTAACACCCATCCTTCTCAAACTCTTCCAAAAAACTGCAGAGGAAGGAACACTCCCAAACTCATTCTATGAGGCCACCATCACCCTGGTACCAAAACCAGACAAAGATACTACAAAAAAAGGAAATTACAGACCAATATCACTGATGAATACAGATGCAAAAATCCTCAACAAAATACTAGCAAACAGAATCCAACGACACATTAAAAGGATCATACATCACGATCAAGTGGGATTTATCCCAGGGATGCAAGGATTCTTCAATATATGCAAATCAATCAATGTGATACACCATATTAACAAACTGCAGAATAAAAACCATATGATCATCTCAATAGATGTGGAAAAAGCTTTTGACAAAATTCAACACCCATTTGTGATAAAAACTCTCCAGAAAGCGGGCAGAGAGGGAACCTACCTCAACATAATAAAGGCCATATACGACAAACCCACAGCAAACATCATTCTCAATGGTGAAAAACTGAAAGTATTTCCTCTAAGATCAGGAACGAGACAAGGATGTCCACTCTCACCACTATTATTCAACATAGTTTTGGAAGTCCTAGTCATGGCAATCAGAGAAGAGAAGGAAATAAAAGGAATACAAATTGGAAAAGAAGAAGTAAAACTGTCACTTTTGCAGATGACATGATACTATACATAGAGAATCCTAAAAATCCCACCAGAAAACTACTAGAGCTAATCAATGAATTTGGTAAAGCTGCAGGATACAAAATTAATGCACAGATATCTCTTGCATTCCTATACACTAATGATGAAAAATCTGAAACAGAAATTATGGAAACATTCCCATTTACCATTGAAACAAAAAGAATAAAATACCTCGGAATAAACCTACCTAGGGAGACAGAAGACCTGTATGCAGAAAACTTTAGACATTGATGAAAGAAATTAAATTGGTACCAACAGATGGAGAGACATACCATGTTATTGGATTGGAAGAATCAATACTGTGAAAATGACTATACTACCCAAAGCAATCTACAGATTCAATGCAATCCCTATCAAATTACCAATGGCATTTTTTACGGAACTAGAACAAATCATCTTAAAATTTGTATCAAGACACAAAAAACCCTGAGTAGCCAAAGCAGTCTTGAGAGAAAAAAATGAAGCTGGAGGAATCAGACTCCCTGACTTCAGACTATACTACAAAGCTACAGTAATCAAGACAATATGATACTGGCACAAAAACAGAAACATAGATCAATGGAACAAGATAGAAAGCCCAGAGATAAACCCATGCACCCATGGTCAACTAACCTATGACAAAGGAGGCAAAGATATACAATGGAGAAAAGACAGCATCTTCAGTAAGTGGTGCTGGGAAAACTGGACAGCTACATGTAAAAGAATGAAATTAGAACACTCCCTAACACCATATACAAAAATAAACTCAAAATGGATTCGAGACCTAAATGTAAGAGCGGACACTATAAAACTCTTAGAGGAAAACATAGGAAGAACACTCTTTGACATAAATCACAGCAAGACCTTTTTTGATCCACCTCCTAGAGTAATGGAAATAAAAACAAAAATAAACAAATGGGACCTAATGAAACTTCAGAGCTTTTGCACAGCAAAGGAAACCATAAACAAGACGAAAAGACAACCTACAGAATGGGAGAAAATATTTGCAAACGAATCAACGGACAAAGGATTAATTTCCAAAATATATAAACAGCTCATGCAGCTCAATATTAAAGAAACAAACAACCCAATCCAAAAATGGGCAGAAGACCTAAACAGACATTTCGCTAAAGAAGACATACAGATGGCCAAGAAGCACATGAAAAGCTGCTCAACATCACTAACTATTAGAGAAATGCAAATCAAAACTACAATGAGGTAGCACCTCACACCAGTTAGAATGGGCATCATCAGAAAATCTACGAACAACAAATGCTGGCGAGGCTGTGGTGGAGAAAAGGGAACCCTCTTGCACTGTTGGTGGGAATGTAAATTGATACAGCCATTATGGAGAACAGTATGGAGGTTCCTTAAAAAACTAAAAATAGAATTACCATATGATCCAGCAATCCCACTACTGGGCATATACCCAGAGAAAACCATAATTCAAAAAGACACATGCACCGCAATGTTCACTGCAGCACTATTTACAATAGCTAGGTCATGGAAGCAACCTAAATGCCCATCGACAGACTAACGGATAAAGAAGTTGTGGTACATATATATAATGGAATATTACTCAGCCATAAAAAGGAACGAAATTGAGTCATTTGTTGAGATGTGGATGGATCTACAGACTGTCATACAGAGTGAAGTAAGTCAGAAAGAGAAAAACAAATATCGTATATTAACGCATGTATGTGGAACCTAGAAAAATGGTATAGATGAACCGGTTTGCAGGGCAGAAGTTGAGACACTGATATAGAGAACAAACGTATCGACACCAAGGGGGGAAAACCACGGTGGGGTGGGGACGGTGGTGTGCTGAATTGGGTGATTGGGATTGACATGTATACACTGATGTGTATAAAACTGATGACTAATAAGAACCTGCAATATAGAAATACAAACAAAAAAAACAACTAATACTAAACTTTCTTTGGGTTATTTGTATGGAAATATGTTAATATAAATGTTTCAGACATTACATGAAATTTCTAAAAATTTTATATATTCTGGTATAATGTTATAAGTCATAATTCTAGTTATTACTTTAAGATGTATATCTCAGAAATAACTAAATTTCCTTGTCAATTGCATTATTATGAACTTTCATCAAATCTTTAACCGTGGTCATTTTTAAGTCTTGTCATTTACAGACAGTTCTGGGTGTACGCTGATGCTTTTGCAAAAATGTTCCTATAAAAGGGTTTCATCTTCAAGGAATTCATGGAAAAAACTCTGACAAGTACAGGTTTCTGGTAACTGACTATACTGCTGAACTGAATGAATAAGCATTTTCAGAACTCTAATAGAAAACTGATGAACTCATAAAAGTGCTAACAAAAGATCAAGATAAAAAAAATTAATTACATGGGACTGAGTGAACTGATGAGGATGATTATAATTTTTGTGACTTTGTTTGAAAAAAAAAATCCCACAAGGACTCAGAGGCAAAAAAATATACAAATCAATTTTCACTGCAAAGTAAAGGAGCTGTTACAGTGGAGGATTACTGGACTGAATGTCAATATTATGACATAGTATGAGTGTGTTTCGTGTTTGGTAATTGCAATCATTGTTGCTTTTGTTGTGGTCATCCATTTACAATGCTTGGTGTCAGTTTATTTATCTCTTGTAAAAATAAAATACAGTGTAAGAGAAAAACCAAAAAAACAAGAGAATAAAGGACATTCTCTTTACATGCACTGATATGCTCAATAGTATGGTATATATTTTTATTTGTAGATACACTGATTTGATGTTATTAATAGACAAGTAGCCTGATTAGGAAAGTTAATTTAACTTGCAATCTACAGATCCCAAAATGTATTTGAATAACTGTTATTACTGCAGCCAAAACCCAAATTCTGGACAAAGAAAAGTATCAATGAATCTAATCTAGGTGGCATCACTCAGCTTATGAAAGATCATTTCTGGAGTTTCCTCATACCTCATGTCAAAATCCTACTCATTCAGTTTCTACTTCCAAAACGGTAGTGTGACACCTACCTTCTGCTGATAACTACCAATTTGGGGTGGGGGAAGCGGTAAGGGACATGGGATGACAACTAGCTGAGGAGTCTGATGGATAAATAAAACAGGCAGATTGTGGAGAGAAGGCAAAATTTGGGAGAGACCTGCTTGAATTTCCTGTTTTGCTGTAGCTTTTTCCCAAGGTCAGGCAGTAGATGCAGTGTATGAGCAGCTAAAATTGTCTTTCTGTCAGTAGGAACTAGGGAAAAGAGTCCAGGTAAACACAACCAGCTACTAAAGAGAGAAAGGAATCCCACAGGGGATAAAGTCAAAAGAGATCCCCTAAAACTGTATACGAAACACTGCAAAAGTCTCAGGCTGACCCCTGAACCATGCATATGCAGATTAGAATAAGGCAGAAGCTTAAAGAATCAAATTGAAATTGGAACCACTGCCCACAGACGGTGAGAGAGAACTTACAGTTTGAGTCTAACATGGTTAACTGCCAGCTAAAATAAAAATACCAATATTTTACTGAAGATTATAACAGAACCCAGAGTCTCTATAACATTCATAATGTCCAGGATACAATCCAAAATTACCTGATATATAAGTAATAGAAAAATGAAACCCATTCTCAAGAGAAAAGATAATCTACAGAAGCCCACCACAAGAAGACTAAGATGTTGGAATTACGAGAAAAGGATTTTAAAGTAGCTATTATAATTATGCTCAGTGATAAAAAGGAGAAAAAATCTGAATGAAAACATAATAATAGAAATATCAGTGGAGAAATACAAAAAAATATAAAAAGAACAAAATTTACCAATGAAAAATATAATATCTGAATTTTAAAAGTCAATGGATAGACTTAATATCAGAATGGAGATTAAAGAGGAAAGAATCAGTGAACTCAAAGGCAGATCAACAGAAATAATCCAATCTAAAAAGCAAAAAGACTGATTCTTTTTAAAAAAGAGAGAAAAAAAGAAAAAGCCTCAGAAAGCTATGGGATAATCTCAAAAGGCCTAGCATGTATATATGAGTTCCAGAAGGACAGAAAAGAGAGAAAACAGCAGGAAAAAACATGGAAGAAATGATGACTGAACACTTCAGAAATTTACTGAAAGACAAATTTACAGATCCAAGAAGCTCAGTAAACCTCCATCAGGATAAATTAAAAGAAAAATCACACTTGGATATATCATAACTGAACTGTTGAAAAATAAAGGTAGAAAGCAGGCAGAGAATAATGGCATATCACATAAAGAAAAAACATTGATTGGAAAATGTCTGAATTTCTCATAAAAATAATGGAGGTCATTAGACAGTGAATATCGTTGAAATACTGAAAGGAAAAAAAAATACCTAGGCTGTATATCTAACAAAAATATTATTTAGGAAGGCACATTTTCAGAAAAGGAAAACTAGGAGAATTTGTTGCCAGGAGATCTACAACATAAGAAAGTTCATTAGGCTAAAGGGAAATTATAGCAGAGGGAAACTTGGACCTTGAGGAATGAAAGCACCAGAAATGGTAAATATCTATGTAAATTTAAAACACCACTGTTTTCTCTTAGGTTTTAAAAATCACGTTATCTTTATTTAAGGCAAAACTTATAACACTGTCTTCTAAGATTATCAGTATACACAGATGTAATATTATGGGGAATGGTGAGGAAAGGGACAAAGGAGACATATATGATTGGAAGATCTCTACATTTTATATGTACAATATTAACTCTGAATAGACTGCAGAAGGTTAGGAATATATACTGAAATCCCAATATATAAATATAAAAAGAGGTATACCTAAAAAGCCAGTAGATAAGAATACAAAAATATATCCAAACAATCTAAAAGGCAAGAAAAGTGGAAAAAAGGAACTAAAAATACAGAGTGTTACCAGAAAAACTGGGTTCGCCTCTTGGTGGGTGTAGAGCTAAAAGACACAACCAAGGCAAAGAGTGGGAGAAGGAACGATTTATTACTTGCAGCAAGTAAGGGGATCTTTCCCAAAGCAGTGTCTCTGCCAACAGCAAAAGTGAAGCAAGTTTTAAGCTAAGGGTACATGCATATTCATGAAGGGGATGGGGGTGGGGCCAGAGAGTCCAACCTTTACTTGACTGAAGTCACTTGACTGAAGGGTCAGAAAAGGTCAACATCATCCTCCCTTAGGTTCCAGTTGATCTGGTACTTGAGCGCCTGCCAGAGGGGTTTAAATTCTGCAAAAACAGCCCAAGAAAGCACTCGGGCTAGCCTTTGAAACAGAACTGGGAATGTTACAACTGATTTATTATCTTTGCTATTGTCACTTCTCATGACTGTTAACAGTTTGTTCTTTTGTTCTCTTAAAGATAATTATTACTGAGACCTGTTCAAGAGCAAGCATTATGGCCAGGCTTAGATCACAAAATGGCTTAGGCCAAAAACGCTTTTTCTTATGTCAAGAAAGCCATGTCTGGTTCTCTTTCTCTGGGAACCCCCTACCTGCTTATGAGATATCAAACAGAAAACAGTATCATTAATTACATTAATAACAATATCGATAATTATGTTAGGTAGCTAGTCAGACAGGAGGGGGTCCCGCCCCACCCTGGATGGTTCATCTTTCCCTGCCCCACCTGGACACTGGTGATTGGAGCACACCCAGAGTCCTCCCTCTGTGGTCAAGGACCACCACTAGGTTTCCAGCCATATCAGGACCAAGCAAGATGAAACCACCAGCACAGGTTGGCGCAGGCACACCAAGACCTAAAAGGTGACTCAAGGTAACATAGGGTTCATTATGCTTTATAGGTAATAAATTAGCATTACAGTTTTTGCATCCCCGCCCCCCTACCGTGGGTTTCACTTGGGTGCTTATGAGTAAGCACCTGCGCACTAAGAGAAAAGTGATATAACCTAAAGCTGTCAGTCAAATGATGCAAGACACGGAGGAAACACCACTCTAAAAAACCCAACCCTACCCCATCATGAGGCTGCTTCTCATTTCCAGACAGCCCGCTTTCATCCTTTCTCAGGAGTGTACTTTCACTCTACTTAACAACACTCTTGCTACTTAAAACTGTTCTATGCCTTCTCGACTAAATTCTTTCCCTCAAGAAGGGCAAGAACTGAGGAAATCACCCATTTTGCCGGTGACAACTGCATTAATGTTGATGGTCTAAACACTCCAATAAAAAGGCAGAGATTGTCAAAAAGATGTTAAAAAAGCAAGACTAAGCTAAATGCAGCCTACGAGAGTCACAACTTCAAATGAGACTAATAACAGAGCTTCAAGATATATGAAGCAAAAACTAACAATTAAAAATCAGTAAAGAAAAAAACACGAATAAATTAGTAAATGCCTTGATCTAATTGATATTAGAGAACACTATATTGAACAACTGTAGAACAGATACTCTTTTCAAGTGCACACAGACATTCACCGAGATACAGCACATGCTGAGTCCCAGCACAAGTCCCAATAAATATGTACAGACTGAAATGAAAAAAAAATTATATTATAAAACAGTAAGATACCTAGGAAAACCCAATATTTGGAATATTTGGAAAAAGTAATTCATGGGTCAGAGAAGACTCAAAAGAGAATTTTTTTAATATTTTGAATTAAATGATAATGAAAATGCAACATACCAAAATTTGTGAGATGCAGTTAAAGCAGTGCTTAGAGGTAAACCTACAGCTTTGAATTCTTATATTACAAAGGGGAAAGGTCTCAAATCAATTATTTAAGCTGGAAACTGAAGAAGCTAGAAATATTAATAAGAAAAACTGGTAACTAGAAAGAAGTAAATGATAAAGATAAAAGTAGAAATAAAACAGAAAACCAACAACAGAAAAAAATTTTTAAAGACAAAACCTAGTTCTTTGAAAAGACAAACAAAATCAACAAACCTTTAGCTATACTAAATGAAGAAAAAAAGAGAAAACAAATCATCAATATCAAAAAATGAAAGAGGATTTATTACTACAGATTCTATAAATATTAGAAGAGAATATTATGATCCACTTTACACCAATAAATTCAACAACTTAGATGAAAGGGACAAATTTCTTAAGCATACAATTTACCAAAACTGGAATAAAAAGAGAAAATTTGAACAGTCCCATAACAAATAAATATCAAAAGCCTTCCCACATAAAAACAACTTCAGGTCCAGATGGTTTCACTGATGAATTTTCTCAAACATTCAAGGACGATATACCAAACTACAGAAACTTTTTCAGAAAAGAGAAGGAAAATGGCCCAACCAGTATTATGAGACCAGTACAACCCTAACATCAAAACCTGACAGATACTACTGCAGATGAAAAATATCACCAGCCATATCAGTAAACAAAGGATGTTGAGGCCATCAAGCCATCAGCCACCCTCAAATGTGCACCTTGAGGTGAATCTGGAGAAAAACAGGACACTAGCCCGAGATAGTTAAGGTGCACAACAAAGGAATGATTTCAATGAGCCCAGACTCAAAGGAATGATTTCAATGAGCCCAGACTCTTGCATCTTCCCATATACAGAAAAGCACTAAATTCATTAACTTGAGATGTCAAGTTTTCTTTAATTAACAGTAATCTTTTGATGTCCCAACTACCTGGTTTTTGTTGCAAAAACTATATATCCTGGCTCCTCCCTTACCTCCTCAGAGCAGTCCCTCTAAGCTATCTGAGAAGCTGCCTCCAGGGCTTAAGCCCTTATCAAGTCCACCAAATAAAATATAATTCTCAACTTTAACGTTGTGCATTTTTTTTCAGCTGACATTACAAAGAAAGAAAATTATAAATCCATGTCCTTCATGAACACAGATGCAAAAACACTTAAGATATTAAGAAAATGAATCCAGCAATACATTAAAGGGATAATATAGCATGACTCAGTAAGGGTTTATCCAAGGAATACAAGGTTTAACATTCCAAATGCAATCAATGTTATTCAACATGCAAACAGAATAAAGAAAAGCCATATAACCACTTCGATGGTACAGAAACAGCAGTTAACGAATTCTACACCCATTCATGATAAAAACTCTCACCAAACTGGGCTTACTAGAGAACTTCCTCAACGTGATAAATGGCATCTACAAAAGCCCTACAGCTTATGTCACACTTAGTGGTGAAAGACTGAACAGTTTCTTCCTAAGAATGGAAATAAGGCTGGAGGTCCACTTTCACCACTTCTAGTCAACACTGTACTAGATTTTGGTCACTGCAATAAGGTTCTAGGAAGGGACAGGGGAGGAGAAAGGAAAGGCACAGGAAAAGTGTCTATTTGCAGATGACATAATTGTTTATACAGAAAATCCCAAGGCAACTTTAAAAAATACTAGAACTAACAAGCTTGTAGTATACAAGGTTAATATACAAAAATTAAATACATTTTTATTACTAGTAGCAAGCAACTGGATTTTAAAATATATAGCATCCAAATCCAAAATATTCAGGATTAAATCTAACTGGAAACATCCAAGTCCTCTACACTGAAAACTAAAAAACATTCCTGAGAGAAATTAAAGACATAATTAATAGAAAGATACAACACTTCCATGGCTTGAAATAATATTGTTAAGATGTCAATTCTCCCCAGATCAGGTTGCCTGGGGATAAGAATGGAGGGAGGCACATGTTACAAAGGGGCATGAGGAAACTTTTGGGTATGACAGAAATGTTCAGTGTCAACTACTAATAACTTCACATGTCAAAAATCCTCAAACTGTAAACTTTAAACATTCAATTAATTGTACATAAACTATCTCTCAATGGTACTGTAAAAAACAGAGAACTAAATCTCTGATCAAAATAACCCCTTATGAAACACTTTCTGGTCTACAACTCTAACTGTGTAGCATTTCTCCTGCTTTAAAAAGAAATTCTATTTCTACATATCTCCTGGAGGCAACATGTAGTGCCTCCCACCTAATGTACACTCAGTATGCTTGCCCAATTGAAATAAATGTTTTTTTTCATTCTAAGAATAAGTATGTAGACTGCATTCCTTCCTCTGCTCACTTATACCTTTAACTGAACCCTCCCTCATTCAGACTCAGCCTCAGAGAAGGAAGGCACACAGTGGGGGATCACTTAAACAACAAAACCATTCTATGTAACAGTGTGGGATCTTAGTTCCCTGACCAGCAATGAACTGTGCCCCGCTGCAGTGGAAGCGCTGAGTCTTAACCACTGGACCCAGGGAAGTCCCCCATCATTTGCTATTTCCCATGCCAAAAACTTACACTTCTGTATCAAATTCTAAGTCTCACTCCTCTTCCTATAGGCCTTTCCAGGGCAGCATTATCTATTGATATTTTGAGTCACTTTAGTTACCACTGTTTGATCTAACATGTTGATTAATTACTTAGTAATGTGCTCTGTCATTTTTATGACACTTAATTATATATATATGAAGATTAAATGTGGGGGAGTCTCTTAAAATCAAGGACCATTAACCAAAACCAGACAAAGACACTACAAAAAGAGAAAATTACAGGCCAATATCTCTGATGAATATAGATGCAAAAATACTCAACAAAATATTAGCAAACCGAATTCAACAACATATAAAAACACACACATAAAAGCATTTGACAAAATTCAAATCCACTCATGATAAAATCTCTCTTCAAAGATGGTATAGAGGGAAAATATCTCAGCATAAAAAGGTCATGCATGACAAACTCAAAGCCAACGTCGTACTCAATAGTGAAAAGCTGAAAGCCTTTCCTCTAAAATCAGGAACAAGAAAAGAATGCCTACTCTTGCCACTTCTATTACACACAGTACTGAAGTCCTAGCCACAGCAAGCAGACAAGAAAAAGCAAACAAAAAAACCAAGGCACCCAAACTGGAAGGGAATAAGTAGAACTGTCACTACTTGCAGATAACATCATACGATACATAGAAAATCCTAAAGTCTCCAGCAAAAAAACTATTAGAATAAATGAATTCAGTTGTAAGATACAAGATTAATATACAGAAATCTATTGCTCTTCTATATACTAACAATGAACTCTCAGAAAGAGAATGCAAGAAAACAACCCCATTTAAAATTGCATCAAAAAGAATAAAACACCTAGGAATACACTTAACCAAGGAAGTGAAATACCTATACTCTGAAAACTGTAAAACATTGATGAAGGTTTGAAGATGATACAAAGAAATGGAAAGATATGCTGTGTTCCTGGATTGGAAGAACTAATATTGGTAAAATGGTCACACTACAAAGCAACCTACAGACTTAATGCAATTCTTATCAAATACCCATGACATTTTTCTTAGAAGTAGAACAACTAATCCTAAAATTTATATGGAACCACAAAAGATCTTGAATTGCCAAAGCAATCTTGAGAAAAAAGAACAAAGCTCAAGAATTACACTCTCTGGCTTCAAACTATACTACAAAGCTAGAGTAATCAGAACAGCATGGTACTGAGACAAAAACAGACACATAGATCAATGGAGCAGAACAGAGAGCCCAGAAATAAATCCATACACTTATGGTCAATTAATCTATAACAAAGGAGACAAGAATATACAATAAAGAAAAGAGTCTCTTCAATAAATGATGCTGGGAAAATGGACAGCTACATGTAAAAAGTATGAAATTAGAACATTTCCTCACATCATATGCAAAAATAAACTCAAAATGGATTAAAGACCTAAATATAAAATCAAAAACCATAAAACTCCTAGAAAAGACCACAGGCAAAACATTCTTTGAGATAAATCATAGCAATATTATTTTGGATCTGTCTCCTAAGGCCAAAAATTAAAAAAATAAACAGGATCCATCAACAAAACGAAAAGACCACCTACTATATGGGAGAAAAAAGTTGTAAATGATATGACCAATAAGGGGTTAATACCCAAAATATATAAACAAGCTCATACAACTCAACATCAAAAAAACAAACAACCCAATTAAAAAATGGGCAGAAGACCTGAATAGACACTTTTCCAAAGATGTACAGATGGCCAACAAGCACATGAAAAAATGCTCAACATCACTAATCAGAGACATACAAATCAAAACCACAATGAGATATCACTGCACACCTGTCAAAATAACTATCATCAGAAAGTCTACAAATAAATGTTGGCAAGGATGTGGGAAAAAAAGGAACCCTAGAATGCTGCTGGTGAGATTGTAAATTGGTGCAGTCACTACAGAAAACAGTACGGAGTTCCTCAGAAAACTAAAACAGAGAACTACCATATGATCCAGCGATTCCACTCCTGGGTATATATCTGAAGAAAACAAAAACACTAATTTGAAAAGATATACGCACCCCAATGTTCATAGCAGCATTATTTACAATAGTCAAGATATGGAAGCAAACTAATTGTCCCTCAATAGATGAATGGATAAAGAAGTGGGAGATATATATATAAAATACTCCATTTTACATATATACATATATATATGCATACAGGTATTATGTATAATGGAATATTACTCAGCCATAAAAAAGAATGAGGGGGCTTCCCTGGTGGCGCAGTGGTTGAGAGTCCGCCTGCCGATGCAAGGGACACGGGTTTGTGCCCCGGTCAGGGAAGATCCCACATGCCACAGAGTGGCTGGGCCCGTGAACCATGGCCGCTGAGCCTGCGCATCCGGAGCCTGTGCTCCGCAACGGGAGAGGCCACAACAGTGAGAGGCCTGCGTACCGCAAAAAAAAAAAAAAAAAAGAAAAAAAGAATGAGGGACTTCTGTGGTGGTGCAGTGGTTAAGAATCCGCCTGCCAATGCAGGGGACACGGGTTCGAGCCCTGGTCCGGGAAGATCGCACATGCTGTGGAGCAACTAAGCCCATGCGCCACAACTACTGAGCCTGTGCTCTAGAGCCCGCAAGCCACAACTACTGAGCCCGCATGCCAAACTACTGAAGCCCGTGTGCCTAGAGCCAGTGCTCCACAACAAAGAGAAGCCACTGCAATGAGAAGCCTGCGCACTGCAACTAAGAGTAGCCCCCGCTCGCTGCAACTAGACAAAGCCCGCGCACAGCAACGAAGACCCAACGCAGCCAAAATAAATAAATTTTAAAAATAAATAAATTTATAAAAAATAATAATAATGATGAAATTCTGCCATTTGCAACAATGTGAATGAACCCATAGGGTATTATGCTTAGTGAAAAAGGTCAAATATTCTATGTCATCACTTACATGTTGAATCTAAAGAATAAAATGAATGTATACAACAAAACAGAAATAGACTCAGAGATACAGAGAAAAAGCTAGTGGTTACCAGTGAGGGGAGGGAAGTGGGGAGGGGCAAGATAGGGGTATGGGATTAAGAGATAGAAACTACTATGTATAAAGTAAATAAGCAACGAGGATATATTGTACAGCACAGGGGAATATAGCCATTACTTTGTAATAACTTTAAATGGAGTATAATCTATGAAAATACTAAATCATTATGTCATACACCTGAAACTAATATAATAGTGCATATCAAGAAACTAATATAATAGTACATATCAACTATACTTCAATTTTAAAAAAATTTAAATAACATTGAAGAAAAAAATTAGTATTCAAATCCAAAAATAAATAAAGGCCCATTATCTCACAATAAGATATGCATATATAAAAAGAAATCTAATTCAGTCTTGTGATCTTCAGCATAGCAAATACTAGTGGCAGTATAACGCAGTTGTAAACAGCATAGACTCTGAAGGCAGACTACCTGAGTTCATAATCCTGGCCTTGGTACTTACTGTCCTTTGTACCCTTGGATAACAACATCCGTGCCTATCGGTTTCATCATTTGAAGTTACTATAAAAATTACATGAGTTAATATACATAAAATTCTTTAAGAAAAAATCTAGCACATAAACTCAATTATCATTATTATTATTATGCTGTTATCTTAGTTCAGGTTGCTGTAACAGAATACCATAAACTGGGTGGCTTATTAACAACAGAAATTTGTTTTTCACAGTTCTGGAGGCTGGAAGTCCAAGATCATGGTGCCAGCACGGTCAGGTTCTGGTAAGAGCCTTCTTGCAGGTATCTTCATTGCTATTCTCACATGCTAGAAAACAGCTAGCCAGCTCTCTGGCTATTCTTATAAGGGCACTGATCCCATTTATGAGAGCTTCATATTCCTGATCCAATTACCTACCAAAGGCCTCACCTCCAAATACCATCACACTGGGATGAGGGTTTCAACATAAGAATTTGGGGGAAACACAAACATTCAGTCCACAGCAGCTCTTAAGATTTTTATCTTTTCCTTTAAAATAGCTGAGAATACTGAAGCTCAAAAAATCTAACAACGTGCCAGAAGTCACAGAAGAAGTAAATTGTAAAGCCAGAAGAAAAACACAGGACTCCTAGTCAAGGAGCCCACTCATCTTCACCATGCTAAACTTTATCAATAATTCTTTTTAGGTCTTCAGGTCTACTTTATGATAAATAAAGAAAACATGGTAACAGGATGAAAGAAATTAGAAAAAGGAAAATGAAAGGCACTTACATTATTCAAGGATTAAGAAAAAGAAAGGATTACCACAAGGCCAAGAGAGAACAAGGGTTTGTGTTCATGTAAATGGAGGGAACAGGAAGGCAGTCCAGACAACTGCATTAAGAATACTAGACTGGAGATAACAATCAGGCTTTAATTTTCATTTAAGACATAAAGATACTGTTACTTGCATTTTTAAAAATTGCTTCTCTTTACATGAAAAGCTCTTCTCTCTTCAAAAATGTGTGAAATACTTTGATGTTTCACATATAACTCTGATATTTACACATGGACAAAGAAGTAACATTTCAAAAATTTAATAAGGAAATTTTAGGGACGTCAACATATTTACCATCTGCATTTTAAAATCCTTTGAAGTTTCAAGTTACGGGTCATGTTTCGTTTTTGACAAAACTTTAAATGTTTAAAAATCGTACTCACTATTTGACCATCTTAGGCATTTCCTTAGATAACCCAATGGTTACTTAAATACAAACTCTGTCCTAATAAAAATACTACCCCCCCCAAAGCCTCTAAAAAAAATAGACATATCAGTTTATCAGGACACAAAATTATGTTTTTTAAGAAGAGTATCTTTCAGAGTGTTTGTTAAACAATATCTGTCTCCCTGTTTAGACATACTCTGATTACAGCTGTTCTCTTTCTATAGGTTTCTCTCCTACAGTAGCAACCAACACATAGCTCAGGCCAAAATAAATATCAATATACTAACTGAAAGGCTCTGGTACTGGATATATTATGGAACTACACTACAAAGGCAAATTGTTGAAGATTTTACATGCTTTAAACTTAAAAGATAAAAAGATAAACAGCAGGAAATAAATACAGAAAATATATGTCCAAAATGTACATTCAAGAACATACATAAAACATAATTCTGTAATCAGAATTCTATATTTCTATATAGACTTCCATTATAAAACTGACAATATGGTCTTCAGGAAAAAAAGGGGGCTCTCAGAAATAAAGAAGTATTGCTCTAAGAACTATGAAACAAAGCAACAGAAAAAAAGTCAGGCTTAATATCCAAAAGGAATGCCCAGTTGTCAACCCAACTAAGAATTCAATTTTCCAAAAATAATTCAAGTTCCAGGAACTTCAGAAGAAGAGAGCAAATGGTAGAGAAGACCACAATTCCTCAGCCCTTCAAGATATACATCCTTGCTAATGCTCTGAGTTAAACAATGTGGATTCTCCTCTTCCTTTTAAAATCTGGCAATAGATGCTAAACATTTTATACTCCACTTTCTCACACAATTAAAGTCCATGTGCTCAATATGTTTTAAAAAGCAAAAGATGGAAGGCAATAAGTGAGATTCATTCCCTCTCAAATTTTTACATACGTATCTCAGCCTTAAAACTCTATTACCAGAAGACTATGCCACCAATACTAAACTTTATCTTTTTAAATTTTGGTTTGTATAAAACCAAAAAGTGTTCTGACCTAAGAGTTCACTTCTAATTCTGCAGAGCTTAGTAACTGGAGTACTGAATTCCCTCTGCTGGCACCATAAATCTGCCTGACTAAATCCCGTTGCTGCTATACCTCATGGCTCACCCAATCCCAACTTAAACTCAGCTTGAGGTCCTTAGAGACTCTGTGTACAAAATAATTATTACATGGTTGGAAGCAGGAAAAAACATTTTGAGGATAATCAGGAAAATTCAATATAATCAGAACGATTATCTTCAGTGAAAGGGAACGGTTTTGTTATATAAAACCAGTCCTCAGTGGTGTAGACACAGAGTAAAGAGTACCAATTAAAACTCAAGAGACCTGGATTCTCCCTCAGTTAAACAACAGCTGTGCCCTAATTACAAAACAAACAAACAAACAAAACCCCTTTTACTTAATTCCTAAACTGCCCACCTCACTCAAGAGTTGTTGAGATCAAATAATAAGTCTGAAAGTGCTTTGAAAAAATAGAAAATGCTATCCAAATAAAATATTACCTTCATTACAGTTATACTTACTGTATTACTGGAAATGAACTTTTAAGATCTATATTTCTGACATAATAACCCCATCAAACTAAATATGTGATAAAGAGCTTTTACCCGTTCTACAGATCGTGCTCTCTTCTTTGGCCGAGTAGGCAGCGCATCTTCCTTCGGATTGGTGTCTATTGCCCAATAGGACCCCTAAAGGTAAAGAAATAAATTATATTAACAGTATTTTACAGGAACTCTGTAACATTAAAATGGACTTTCACAATCCTCTGCTTCAAAAGCAAACATTCTGCAGTTACAACAATGGAAAAGTAGCATGAGAAGAAATACTAGTTTTGAATGGAGAAAAGTAAAGTTTATACAAGAAAAAAAAGTCCATTTATAACTATGTTATTAAAGAGAGGAAAAAATCACAATCTGAAGAAGCCAAGTCCAAGAAATCTGCCACAGCCAAATTAAAAACGGAAATGATCAACCGAACACATTTAAAACATATATATATTAATTCTTAATTGAACATATAAGATAATTACAACAGCATATGACATTCAAGTCTAACAGAATTTTGTTTTATATGTAGTTTCTGCACCCTGGGACCTCACAAAACTAAACAGGTAAGTGAAACAATTTATAAAAACAACTTTCTTGACCACGTTTTAAAACAATAAGTGCAATGGTCTGCACATAAATCTTTTATTGCTTATTCTATCACAGTTAATTTTAACTATCTTCTCTTACGTTTTGATACAAATTCTCAGACCACTCTTTCAAAAATACATACTGAGGACCTACTGTGTTCCAGGCACTCAGAAATTGTGACTCCCTTGAAAAATAACTTGAAAAGCATAGATCATATAGTTTGCACATATACAAATGAGACCAAAGCTCAGAAAAATAAAAGTGGTCTGTTCAACCAAGGATTTGAGAGTCAGGACCAGAATCATGTTCTTTGCCTCTATCATTTCATTAATCTTCCTAAGCTGCTTTTTCAGGCAATATTTGACAACAAGGGGAAATACAGCTTTCATCTATCAATTTTCACACTTTGTGCCCAACATGAATTATCTCCTTATATCTCCTTAAATATATCATGTTCTTTCATGCATCTGTGCCTGTCCTACATACTTATCTCCTTGCCTATAATATCCATCTTACCACTGACAAACTCATATTCTACCTCCAAAACTTAGCTCAGATGTTATCTAAAGGAATCCTTCTCTGATCCTCCTACAATACTCAAGAATTCATCTCTCTCTCCCTCTGCAAGATCTCTATACCATTTATACATTTAGATGATTGTCTGCACTTAACATTACAATTTTATTTACAGGTCTGTACCCCTTCTAGGCTACAAGTTCCTTAAGTGTAGAAACTCATTCCTATATCCACAGTGCACGACAGAATCAGACACAGAGCAAGTACTCAATAAACATGTGTTAAAATGGCGGGGGTGGGGTGGGCGTGGGGGAAGATGTTGAACAAATTGTGCCAAGAATGTCAGAGTACAGGGTATAATGCCAGGCCTCCCCAGGTCCTAATCTAGGCAGTATATGAACTCAGCACTCACTTCACACACAGCCATACTGGGGCATTCTTCCATGTTATCTTTTCTGCATTTCAGCTAATGAGCCTACCGGACCTGATGTAAACTTGCCAAGAACCACGTAAAATGTTAAGCACTAATTATGAGTATGAGTATGGTTATGAGTATGGTTCAGGCTAGCAAGTTGCAAAATAACAAAGCAGGAAAATGTGCTACACTCAGTTGTTGCTGAAGTTGAAACTGAAGCAGGAAGAAAAATACCCAAACTCACTGGACAACAGTTTAAAAACCACTGTTTATGGAAATGATAAATTTCAGTGTTTAGTTTGCTTTGCATGGTTGTGTATATTTGTATTAATCTGGGAAACCACTCACTGTCCAAACATTTCACTGATTTATTAAACATTTTAATAAAACTACAAAAACAAATATGTATCTGTCCTTCCACACAAAATATAATTGGCTGTAGCTTATCACAAATCAACAAAAGAGAAAAAAATCGTTCATAAGCCTAACCCATCCATTATGTACTTACAAAACCCTGAATGCCCATATATCTGAACAAAACTGTATTTCGAAAAGATACATGCACCCCTATGTTAATAGCAGCACTATTCACAATAGCCAAGACAGAGAAACAACCTAAATGTCCACTGACAGATGAATGGATAAAGAAGATGTGTTATATATATACAATGGAATATTACTCAGCCATAAAAAAGAATGAAATAATGCCATTTGCAGCTACATGGATAGACCTAGAGATTATCAGACTAAGTTAAGTCAGAAAGACAAATACCATATGATATCACTGTTACGTGGAATCTAAAATGTGACACAAATGAACTTAACTACAAAACAGAAACAGACTCATATAGAGAACAGATTTGTGGTTGCCAAGGGGGAAGTAGGGCAGGGGAGGATTGGACTAGGAGTCTGGGACTAGCAGATGCAAACTATTATATATAAAATAGATAAACAACAAGGTCCTATCATATAACACTAGGGAACTATATTCAATATCCTGTAATAAACCATAATGGAAAAGAACACATATGTATAACTGAATCACTCTGTTGTACACCAGAAACTAACATAACACTGTAAATCAACTATACTTAAAAAAAAACCAAAAAAACCCCTGAAAGCTCAAATGCAAAAGCAATTGAAATGATTCACAAAAGAAATTGTAAAATCTTCCACCTAGTGGCTCTTGCTAACCTATTATCTGAGTTTCACCTGTGAACTCACCCGTTTGGATTAAATGACTTAAAACTTCCCTTCACAAATCAAAACTGCAAGGTAACATTTGATACCCATTAGGATATCTATCATCAATAAAACAGAAAATAACAAGTGCTGGCAGGGATGTGGAGAAACTGGAACCTTTGTGCATAGCTAGTGGGAATATAAAGTGGTACAGCTACTGTGGAAAATGGTATGGCAGTTGCTCAAAAACTTAAACATAAAATTACCGTATGATCTATCAATTTCACTTTAAGGTATATACCCAAGAATCAAAAGCAGGGACTTGAATAGATATTTGTACTCTCATGTTCATAGCAAGTTATTCACAATAGCTGAAACGTGAAAGCAACCCAAGTGTCAATCGATGGATGAACATATAAATAAAATATGGTACACACATACAATGGAATATTATTCACTCTATAAAAGGAAGGAAATTCTGACACATGTATGCTATAACATGAGTAAACCCTGAAGACATGCTGAGTTAAACAAGTCAGTCACAAAAAAGAAAATACTTTGTAATTCTACTTACATGAGGTACCTTAGACAGTCAAAATTATAAAGACAGAAAGTAGAATGGTGGTTGCCAGGAGCTGGGGGGAGGGAGGATGGGGAACTATTGTTTAATGGGTACAGAGTTTCAGTTTGGGAAGATGAACAACTTCTGGAGATGGATGGTGGTGATGGTTGCACAACAGTATTAATGGACTTAATGCCACTGAACTATACACTTAACAACAATGACTACAACAGGGAGATGAACTCAATGCTTTGTGATGACCTAGAGGATGGGATAGGGAGGGTGGGAGGGAGGCTCAAGAGGGAGGGGATATGGGGATATATGTATACATACAGCTGATTCACTTTGTTGTACAGCAGAAACTGACACAACATTATAAATAAAGCAATTATACTCCAATAAAGATGTGGGAAAAAAAAAGTTAATCAGAAAAAAAAATGATTACAATGGTAAATTTTATGTTATATATATTTTACCACACACACAAAAAATCCCTTTCAGCTACCTTTAAAAAGCAGCTACCTTTTCTCTTCCATATTAAACAATATTTCTCGCAGAAACTGAACTGCTTAAATACAGCCAATCAACAAACACACATTCCTTCCCAGAGTAGGGCCTACTCCTCTAGGCTTATGTGGAGCAAGTAAGAAACAAGAGTTTTCTGTTTTCTGGTTTTATTTTTTCAAGTCAACTTTACTTAGGTATATTTTTTAAAAAAATAAAGTGCACCCATTTTAAGCATACAGTTAAAGGCGTTTTGACAAATGTATACATGCACGCAACTAACACCAAAATCAAGATAAAGAACATTTCCATCACCCTAAAAAGCTCCTTTGTGTGACTCAACAAGCAACCCCTCTTCCTTTGCCCCCACATGTCCATCCCATTCAACTACTCATCTGCTTCCTATTATTATAGTTTTGCATTTTATAAAATTTCATATAAATAAACTCAAACCGTCACACTATTTTCTACTACTATTAGCAATGTAAGAATCGAGTTGCTCCATGTCTTTGCCAATACTTGGTATTTTAAGCCTTTTCAATTACAGCCATCCTAGTGGATGTATAGTTGTACCTCAGTGATTTTTGTGTGCATTTCCATAATAATGTTGATACGCATCTTTGCAAGTGCTTACTGGCATCCATGTATTATCCTTTGTGAAGCAGTTATTCATAAATTTTGCTGCATGTTTTATTTGGTTTATAAGATTTTTTGTTTTTTGTGTTACAAGGATTTTTTTTATACTTTTTAAATAGCAAGTCCTTTGTCAGAGATAGATACATAGTTAAGTTTCTGTGTAAGTGTGAG
Organism: Delphinus delphis; assembly: GCF_949987515.2. Classification (NCBI taxonomy): domain Eukaryota; kingdom Metazoa; phylum Chordata; class Mammalia; order Artiodactyla; family Delphinidae; genus Delphinus; species Delphinus delphis. Next base: position 34,074,792 of record NC_082683.1, read on the forward strand.
GTAAGGATCAATACAAATTTTTCTTTCACCAAGGTATACACTATTTCTTGAAAAGACTATGTCCTTTCCCCATTGAATTACACTGGCATCTCTATCAAAAATCAGATGAATATATATGTGAGTCTACTTCTGAACTCTAGTCTGTTCCATTGATCTACATGTCTACCCTTGTGCTAATACCATTTTGTCTTGATTATTGTAGCTATATAGAAAGTCTTGAAATCAAGCACTGTAAGTCCTACAACCTTGGTTTTTTTCAAAATTGTTTTGCCTGGTCTAGGTCCTTCGCATTTCCACATGACTATGAGAAACAGCTTGTCAATTTCTAAAAAAAAAAAAAAAAAGAAAAAGAAAGAAAGAAAAAGAAGTCTGCTAGGACTTTTAAACTCTATAAATCAATTTGAGGAAGACTGACATCTAACAATATGTCCTCTTTTCCACATGCTATATCTCTCCATTTACTTAGGTCTTGTTTTATTTCTCTCGGTAATGTTTTACAGTTTTCAGTAAACATGTCTGCATATATTTTGTTAAAACTTATCACTAAAGTATTTCATTATTTTGGATGCTATTGTAAATGAAATTGCTTTATTTTCCAACCATTAGTTGGTAGCATAAAAAAATTATACTGACCTTGTATCTTGCGACTTTGCTAAACTCATTTATTACTTCTAGTGGCTATTCCATAGACTCCTTAGGATTTTCGACATATGCAATAAAGTTGTTTGCAAACAAAGAAAATTTTACTTATTCTTTTTCAAACTGGATGTCTTCTATTTTTTTCTTGCCTTATTCCATTGGCTTGGACCTCTAACAGAAGGTTGAATAACAGTGAATGCAAGCATTCTTGTTTGTTCTCAACCTCAGAGGAAAAGCTTTCAGTGTCTCACCATTAAATATGATATAAACTTGGTTTTTTATAGATGCCTTTAATCAAATAAAGGAAATTCCTTTTTATTCCTAGTGTGCTGAATGAGTGTCAAATTTTGTCAAACTTTTCTACACTTGAGATAACATGATTTTTCAGTTTTCTTCTACTCACATGGTGAGTTAAATCAATAGGTTTTTAAATTTTAACCTGCACTGCACTGCTGGGACAAATCCCTCCTGGTCATGATGTATTCTCCTTTTCATATATCAATAAATTTAATTTGCTAATATTGTGTTAAAGATTACTGGGTCTATGTTCAAAGATTATTGGGTCTATGTTCACAAAGATATTGTTCTGTACTTTTCTTATTATTTCTTTGCCATCATAGTGATGGTGACCTCATGAAATAAACTGAAAACTGTTCCTTCATCCACTTTTTTGTGGGGGACGGGGGGTGGTGGTAAGAGTTTCTGTAAGACTGGCATTGCTTTTTCCTTAAATATTTTAGCTCTTGTTTCATTGCTTTTTTGTTCATTTTCTGTTTTATTGATTTCCCTTTATTATTTCCTTTTTTCTACTTACTTTGGACTCAACTGGCTCTTATTTTTCTAACTTCTTAAGATACATGCTTAAGTAATTGATTTTGGACCCTTCTTATTTTTCAACTAAAAGCATTTAAATTTTGATATTTTCTGCTCTCATCACTCAGCTCAAAATATTTTCTAATAACCCTTATGATTTCTTCTTTGACCCAGAGGTACTTTAAAACTATATAAATTTCTAAACTTTTGAGATTTTCTAAGCATCTTTTTGTTTTTTATTCCTAATTTAATTCTGCTAGTCAGAAAACATGCGTCTGTAAAATTTCATCATTTAGAAGGGATTAATATCAACTTAACAGCTCATACAACTCAACATCAAAAAAAAAAAAACCCTGATAAAAAAATGGGCAGAAGACCTGAATATTCTTCCAAAGACATACAGATGTCCAATAGGCACATGAAAAGATGCTCAACTTCACTAATCATCAGGGAAATGTAAATCAAAACCACAAGATATCACTTCACACCTGTCAGAATGGCTATCATCAGAAAGACCACAAATAACAAATGCTGGAGAGAATGTGGAAAAAAGGAAACTCCTGTACACTGTTGGTGGGATTGTAAATTGGTGCAGCCACTGTGGAAAACAGTATGGAGGTTCCCCAAAAAAGCTAAAAGTAGAACTACCATGTGATCCAGCAATTCCACTCCTGGGTATATATGTATTAAAAAAAATGAAAACATAGGGCTTCCCTGGTGGCACAGTGGTTGAGGGTCCGCCTGCCGATACAGGGGACACGGGTTCGTGCCCTGGTCCAGGAAGATCCAACATGCCGCGGAGCGGCTGGGCCCGTGAGCCATGGCCACTAAGCCTGTGCATCTGGAGCCTGTGCTCCACAACAGGAGAGGCCACAGCAGTGAGAGGCCTGCGAACCACCAAAAAAAAAAAAAAAAAAAAAAAAAGGAAACATTAATTCAAAAGATACATGCACCCCAATGATCATAGCAGCATTATTTACAATGGTCAAGATATGGAAGTAACCTAAGTGCCCATCAACATAGAAATGGATAAAGAAGAGGTGGCATACATACACAATGGAATACTACTCTGCCATAAAAAAGAATGAAAGTTTGCCATTTGCAACAACATGGATAGACTTGGAGGGTTATTATGCTTAGTGAAATAAAACAGAGAAAGACATATACTGTATTTTATCACTTATATGTGGAATCTAAAAAAATAAAACAAACTAGTAGATATTAAAAAAAGAAATAAACTCACAGATATAGAAAACAAACTAATGGTTACCAGTGGGGAGAGGGAAGTGGGGACGAGCAAGACAGGGGTAGGGGTTTAAGAGGTTGGAACTACTATGTATAAAATAAATAAGCTACAAGGATATATTATACAGCACAGGGAACATAGCCAATATTTTATAACAACTATAAATGGAGTACCTGAAACTTATATAATATACCACATCAACTACACAATTAAAAGTCTGTGGATTTGTTGATTTCTCTTTTTAGTTCTGTAGTTTTTGTCTGGTGTTTTTGAAGCTCTACTTTTGGGCACATACATTTATAATTCTTAGATGTTCCTGATCAATTGATCTTTTCTTCTGCTGTATGCAATATTCTGTTAAGGCCATTCAGTGAACTATTCATTTAGTTATTGCATTTTTCAGCTCTACAATTCATTCACTCATTATGAGAATATGTTTTATTTTAATTCTTTCAACATATTTATAATGGCTGTTTTGAAATTTGTGTCTGCTAAATCCACTATCTGGGCCACCTGTTCCACCTGATTCAGGAGCTAACTCCAACTCTTATCTAAGCCATACTGACATCAATCTCTTTCACTTCCTTCACTTCAAGGCAAGCTCCCCATAAAGGTTTCTTTAAGTAATATACAATGCTGAATTCCAACAAAAGTACTACAGGCATACCTCAGAGATACCACAGGTTCGGCTGCAGACCACTGCAATAAAATGAATATCACAATAAAGCAAGTCATGAATTTTTTAGTTTCCCAGTTCATATAAAAGTTATGTTTACACTATAGTCTATTAAGTGTGCAATATCATTATGTCTAAAAAAAACAATGTATGTACCTTAATTTAAAAATACTTCATTGCTAAAAAATACTAACCATCATCTGAGCCATCAACTAGTCATAATCTTTTTGCTGGTGGAGGGTCCTGCCCCAATGTTGATGGCTGCTGACTAATCAGGGTAGTAGTTGCTGGTAGCTGTGGCAATTTAATAAAATAAGACAATAATGAAGTTTGCCCCATCAATTGATTCTTCCTTTCATGAACAATTTCTCTGTAGCATGCAATGCTGTTTGATAGGATTTTACCCACAGAATTTCTTTCAATAGTGGAATCAATCCTCTCAAACCCTGCTGCTGTTTTCTCAACTAAGTTTATGTAATATTCTAAATCCTTTGCTGTTGTTTCAACAATCTTCACCTTCACCAGGAGTAGATTCCATCTCAAGAAACCATTTTCTTTGCTCATCCCTAAGAAGCTACTCCTCAACCATTAAAGTTTTGTCAAGAGTTTGCAGCAGTTCAGTCCCATCTTCAGGCTCCACTTTTAATTCTAGTTCTCTTGATGTTCCCACTCCACATCTGCAGTTACCTCCTCCACTGAAGTCTAGAACCCCTCAAAGCCATCCATGAGGGTTGGAATCAACTTCTTCCAAACTCCTGTTAATGTTGATGTTTGACCTCTTCCAGTGAATTCGTGAGTGTTCCTAAAAGCATATGGAATGCTGAATCCTTTCCAGAACACTTTTAATTTCCTTTGCCCAGATCCATCAGAGGAATCACTATGGCAGCTATAGCTTTATGAAATATATTTCTTAAATAGTAAGGTTTAAAAGTCAAAATTGTTTGTTGATCCATGGGCTGCACAATGATGTTGTGTTATTAGCAGGCATGAAAACAACATTAATCTCATTGTACATCTCCACCAGAGCTCTTGGGTGACCAGGTACAATTTCAATGAGCAGTAATAGTTTGAAAGGAATCTTTTTTTCTGAGCAGTAAGTCTCAACAGTAGGCTTAACATATTCAGTAAACCATGTTGTTAGCAGATGTACCTTGGTGGTCAGAATGGTAAATGAGCACTGCCTTCAACTTAAATCCACCAGTTACATTAGCTCCTAACAAGAGAGTCAGCCTGTCCTTTGAAGCTTTGCAGCCAGGCAGTACTTCTCTTTAGCTATGGCAGTCCTAGACGGCACCTTCTTCCAATAGAAGGCTGTTTTGTCTACACTGAAAATCTATTGTTTACTGTCACCATCATAATGAATTATCTTAGCCAGAACTTCTACATAACTTGCTGCAGCTTCTGCATCAGCACTTGCTGCTTCACCTTGCACTTTGATGTTATAGAGACAGCTTTGTTCCTTAAACCTCACGAACCAATCTCTGCTAGCTTCAAACTTTTCTTCTGCAGCTTCCTCACCACATTCAGCCTTCATATAACTGTAGAGAGTTAGGGCCTTGCTCTGGATTATGCTTTGGCTTAGGGGAATGTTGTAGCTGGTTTGATCTTCTATCCATACCACTACAACTTTCTCCATATCAGTAATTTCACTTTCTTATCATTTGTATGTTCAGTGGAGTAGGACTTTTAACTTCCTTCAAGAACTTTTCCTTTGCATTCACAACTTGGCTAAATGTTCAGCACAAGAGGCCTAGCTTTTGGTCTATCTCAGCTTTCGACATGCCTTCTTCACTAAGCTTAATCATTTTCAGCTTCTGATGTAAAGTGAGAGATGTGCAACTCTTCCTTTCACTTGAATACTTGGGGGCCACTGTAGGGTTATCAGCTGGCCTAACTTCAATATTGGTGTGTCTCAGGGAATAGGGAGGCCCAAGGAGAGGGAGAGAGAAATGCAGGAAAGTCCAGTAAGTGTAACAGTCAGGATACAAACAACATTTATCAATTAAATTTGCAGTCTTATGTGGGCATGGTTCATGGTACCCCAAACAAGAGTAACATCAAAGACCGCTGATCACAAATCACCATCACAATTGTAACAATAATGAAAAAGCTTAAAATATTGCAAGAATTATCGAAATGTGACACAGAGACGTGAAGTGAGCAAATGCTGTTGGAAAAATGGTGCCCAACAGACTTGCTTAACACAGGGTTGCCACAAACCTTCAATTTATTAAAAATGCAGTATCTGCAAAGCACAATAAAATGATGTATGCCTATACAATACTTAAAAGGTCATGTGATATCCTGAAGAGATCATCTATTAACCCACAGACCTGGATTCAAATCCCAGATCTGGTTCGATAACCTCGGACAAGTTACAAAACCTTTGATCCACTTTCCTCATATCTCTTTCACAGAGTAATCATGACAATCAGCCCTAAGTGTACATCAGGAAAACTAGTCATCAGCATTTATTTACCACCTGTGTCCAATAGACACTTCTTGTTTATAGTTAAGTCACTTTGCAAATAATTTACAGAATAAATAACAAAAGGATTGTGGAAAAAAACCTTGTATGAGATATTTTAGTAGGAATTTAAACATATCAAACCCCCCCAAAAAAATAAACATAGCAAACCCAAACTTTCTATATTTTATATATATAATACATATTTAAAACAGTCAATTTTTCTGGTTTTGAAGGTATGTATATCAAATGGTCAGTATCTTTTGAATGTAAGTGCTTAAACTGTCGTGTATGAAACTAAAACATCTATCTTGTAAATACTGATTCCAGATTTCCAATCTCTAAAATGTTCTACTTTATTACTTGTGGGGTTTTTTTTTCTTATATTTTGCTATCAAAAGGCAATGCTGATTCCAGATTAGAAATATATATTTAATAGATTCTAGCATATTATTACTTCTTGTTCTTCTTCTACTTTTCAAAATGCAATACATTTGTAATTTTTGATGGCTCAGAATTTTGTTGAAGGATGGCCATCTCTGCTCCATAACTGCAAAAAACATTTTCATATTTGGTTTATAAATCCCAAATAGAATGATGAATCCAATTAATGTTTTCATTTCTATATCAGTTATTTCCTTGTAAGCACTTCTGTTTACACATCAGACTTCAGGATCTGTCCACCTATGAACCATATCAAGTGAATTTTGGTGCACAAACATCATAAAAGGTGAAAAATACTGTAACATGACTTCCTAGGGAAAAATGGGATGATTCAGATTCTAGTCACAAAGTACTGCATGATGAACACCTTCTTGTTGAATGACTAAATGGATGAGAATAGCAGGTATCTTTTTGTTCTTAGAAATATATCACTAACCCAGTATTTCTTGGGTTTGGGAAAACTAATCTATAATATCATCCACTCAATTTCACCATCATAATTAGAGTGTTGCTCTCTGTATTTATCTTCTGATTCTACTGATAACAGTAAACAATTTTCCTCTGTCAATTTTCATCTCTTTGCCATTTTGAGCAGGAAAAAAATACCTAAACTCTCAACTATGTTCAATGAAAACTAAAGGGGAAAAAAACAAAAAAAGACTAGACTTAAATGGCATCTACAGACTTTTATTACACCTTCTTGAAGGATGCTATACTTTGGGCAACACAATAAGAAAACTGAAGGATAAGAGTGATAATTTCGTTACTTCATTGTCCTTCTAGGTCATTCAATCATTCTGCTATATTCTTGTTATTTTAGTGGTTGGGCATGATGGAGAAAAACTGATGGGTAATGATGAAATAATTCTTAAGATGATGATAAATTTTCTAATTGTGCTTTGGAAGACTTCTTATAAAGAATAAAAGTCATAAAGTAAAAATCTTAACAAATTAGAACCACTCAAAATACATACTCAAAAACGAAATTGGGTCCAACAGACCCTGATGATATACTATGGGTTAAATAAAATATATATGAAATATTCCCTCCTCCATTATTTGATCACATATTATTTTGTATTAATCTTCTAGTATTCTTTCTCATCTCCTACAATTTCTATCAAAGAGCACGCTAACATGCACATAAAAAGATGATCATCATCATCTGCCATCAGGGCAATGCAAATCAAGCCCATTATACAATGAGATACCACTTCACATCCTAGGATGGCTATAATAGAAAAGGCACACAATAAAAGGTGTTGGCAAGGATATGAAAAACTGGAAGCCTCGTAATTGTTAGAGTAAACTGGTGCAGCCTCTTTAGAAAACAGTCGAGGCAGTACAAAAGATTAAACATATGACCCAACAATTCCACTCCTAGAGAAATGAAAACATGTCCAAGAGAAATGAAAACATTACGGCCCTACAAAACCTTATACACAAATAATCATAGCATTTTTCATAACAGCCCAAAGTGAAAACCACCCAAATGTCCATCAACTGATGAACAGATAAACAACTGTGATATACCCATACAATGAAATATCATTCAGTCATAAAAAAGGAATAAAATGCCGCTATATGCTACAACATAGATGACCCTGAAAGCCTTACATTAAATGAAAGAAGCCAGACACAGTAGGTCACATATTGTATGATTCCATTTATATAAAATGTCCAAAATAAGCAAATCTATAGAGATGGAAAGTAAATTACTGGTTGCCAGAAGTTTGGAGGATGAGGGAGGGTACCTGGTAATGAGAAGTGGGTTTCTTTTTGGACTGATAAAATGAAAATGTCGGACTTCCCTGGTGGTGCAGTGGTTAAGAATCTGCCTGCCAATGCAGGGGACACGGGTTCGAGCCCTGGTCTGGGAAGATCCCACATGCCGCAGAGCAACTAAGTCCATGCACCACAACTATTGAGCATTCACTCTAGAGCCCACGAGCCACAACTACTGAGCCCACGCGTCACAACTACTGAAGCCCGCGCGCTCTAAGGGCCCACATGCCGCAACTACTGAGCCCGCGTGCCACAACTTCTGAGTCCGTGTGCTGCAACTACTGAAGCCCGCACACCTAGAGCCCGTGCTCCACAGCAAGAGAAGCCACTGCAATGAGAAGCCTGCACGACACAACGAAGAGCAGCCCCCCTCACCTCAACTAGGGAAAGCCCGTGCGCAGCAACGAAGACCCAACGCAGCCAATAAAGAAATTAACTAATTAATTAAAAATGAAATGTCCTGGAATTAGATAGTGGTGGTTGCACAACTTTGCAAATATACTGAAAACCACTGAATCACACACTTTTAAAGGGTAAATTTTAAGGTATGTGAATTATATCTCAATAAAAAATATTTTTTAATTAAGAAAAAAACTGGAATCAAGGAGCTCTAATCTAATATAGTGGTATACCCAACAGAGTCAAAAGTCACTTGTCACAAAGCAAAGTAGGTGGTAATGTCCATAAAGAATTCAAGTTTCTTGATTTCAAGCTGTTTCCTGGCTTTCCTTTGGACCACGTTAGTCTTGATAAAAGTTCTAAATAGTCATTAATGTCAGAGTAAGTCAAGCAGTTCACCCACCCAAAGAATAGGAACTCCAAAGTCTCTCAAATTCAAAGTATATGTGAGTTAATATAAAGAAGTGAAATAAATTATCTTGACCCCTGGCTTGCTGATCATAAGAAAAGGTCTGAGTGAAAAGAAGCAAAGTGACAATTTCTAGAACATCTAAAGACCAGCCTTTAATTTAAAACAGCAAGAGAATTAATATACAATTAGAAAAGTTTCCTTAAGAAGAACAGAACAGCTACTTCTTAGTTAATTAGGAAAAGACATGTTTATTCTTGTGATAAACATGTATTAAACATCTGCTATGTATCAAATATTATGCTAGGTGCTACGGGCCTATGAAAATGAAAAAGACCCAATCCTTGTCAACGAAAAACTCACAACTGGGTGGAATAGATCAAAATACAGATAGCTACACCATTTAGGAGCTGTAACAGTGGTATATTCAAAGAACTATGGTAATAAAAGGAAGAAAGAGGTGAAAATAGGGAAGGAGGGAGGAAGGAAAGCAGGAATGGAGGAAGGGAAGGAGGAAGGAAAAAGGTGAAACAAAGAGAAAAAGGAAGGTTACCTCCTTTCAGAGTAATGCTGACACTTGAGCTGGGCATTAAACAATGAGTAAAATAGAAAGGAAGACTACCTAGATACAATGAAGAGTATGGGCAACAACATGAAGATATTTAACTGCATCATAAATCCAAAAACAATGGTGCAGTATAGCATCAATATAAAGTTCAGGGAGATGAAGCTGAGGGCTAGGGTTGAAAATGTGGCATTAGAGGTAGGTCTGTGTGTTTATTAGTGTACCACAGCTTAAGGCAGCAATGTTATAGATGGAGCAAAGGTAACAGAGATTAGAGGAAGGAGACAATTGGAGGTGACACAATAATCCATGCTATTTATCATTAAAATAATTGTTTTTTTAAATCTCATTTCTTCTAATTACTTTGTTTTCATATAAAAACCCAGAATCTCAAAACATCAGGGATGATGTAAGGAATCAGATGAAAGAATGGATTAGGTTCTAAACCCTATATAGATCAGGACACTACTACATACCTTCTTCTTATAAAAAGCCACAGTGAAGCAGAAGCTCCTAGGCATGTCTCATGTCCACAAACTGGCTGGAGACAACACAGAAGCCCTAATGTTCCAGCATCAAAGCAAATGGTTAAACTCATTTCACCAATTTTCTCTTAACATACACAAAAAAGGATCAAATGGAAATTCTAGAAACAAAAAGTCCAATAATTCACCAGATGTGACAGAACAGAGTCAGAGAGCCAGAGATCTTGAAGCTAGATCAGTGAAAAGTACCCAATATAAGAAACAAAAAGGAAAAGAACAAAGGAAAATTAGTAAAGCCAGAATGACCTATGAAACAATGTCAAATAGTCTATCATATTTTAATTGGACACTAAAGGCAAAGGAGAGAAAATGGGGCCATATTTTTTTTAAAAGAAATAATGACCAAAAATATCTCAAATTTGGATGAAAACCCCTTCTTATTGATCCTAGGTTAGCAAATTCCAAGCAGAATAAAGAAAACCACACTGAGGCACATCACAGACTGCTTAAATCTAAAGATAAAGAAAAAAATCTTGAACGCTATCAGAGGAGGTAGGACTGGGGAAGGGCATATTACATACAAGAAAATAAAAGTATATTATAAATGACAGCTGACTTTTCTCCAGAAATAATGGAGACCAAGGATGATGGAACATCTTCAAAGGTCTGAAAGATGGGGAAAACCCAAAAAACTCAATATTCCACACCCCCAAAAAATATGAGGATGAAATAAAGACCTTTGCAAGTAAACAAAAGCCTACAAAATGTGTTGCCTACAGTCCTGCACTACAAGAAATGCCAAAGGATGTTGTTAGGCTAAAGGGGAAAGATATCAGATTGAAATTTGGATTTATAGAAAAGAACATCAGAAAAGATAAAAAATTAGGAAAATATTTTAGTCAAAATAACTTCCTTAAAACACAACTAACCTTTTAAGGCAAATAAAACAAATCCTAAGGTAGGATTTATGATGCAAGGAGAAGTACAAGATATGACAACAGCACAAAGAAAAGGATGGGTAGATAAATGGAATTATACTGTTGTAGGGTTATTACGCTTGTGAAACGGATGGGAAGAGGCAAGTAGTAAGTGGTATGAAGTGTGAGGTGTAAAGTGAAAAGTGGTATAATATTACATCAAAATAGACTCTGATAAGTTAATAATACATACTGTTAAGCTCTAGAATGACTACTGAAAAATAAAGAAAAGGAGCATATAGCTAATAAGTCATTAGAGAAAATAAAACAGAATACTATATTTGATTAACCACAAAGGTTGCAAAAATGAAGCAACACAGAAACAAAAGGAAAAAAAAGAACAACCAAACCAATAATCATATTAAATACAGACTAAGCACTCCAATTAGAAGGCAGACTGTTACCCTGAATTTAAGAAGGAAGAGTCAATGGCTACATGCTGTTTATAAGACACACACTTTAAATACAAAGACATTTATAGATTAAAAGCAAAATACTAGAGGGGCTTCCCTGGTGGCGCAGTGGTTGAGAGTCTGCCTGCCGATGGAGGAGACACGGGTTCGTGCCCCAGTCCGGGAGGATCCCACATGCCGCGGAGCCGCTGAGCCTGCGCGTCCGGAGCCTGTGCCCCGCAATGGGAGAGGCCACAACAGTGAGAGGCCCACGTACCGCAAAAAAAAAAAAAAAAAAAAAAAAAAAAAGCCAAATACTAGAAAAAAATATACCATGAAGTTGCACAAGAAAGCTTTAGTAGCTATATTAATATCAGACAAATAAAGTTTTAAGACAAAGAGTATTTGAAGAAATTAAGAAAAACATTTCATAAAGATAAAAGAACAATTCAACAGGAAGATTAAACACTCCATACATAAATATTAATTTGAAATGGATCACAGACCTAAATGTAAAAACTGAAACTATAAAACCTACAGAAGAAAACAGAGGAGAAAATATTTATGACCTTGGTTGATTTCCTGGACAAGACACACAAGTCGTTAATCATTAAATGAAAAATTAATAAATTAGACTTCATCAAATCTAAAACTTCTCTTTTTAAGACATTATTATGAAAACAAAAAGGCAAATCACATTTTGAAAAAATGTTTACACAATATAAATCCAAGAAAAGACATATCTAAAATATACATAAAACTCTTACAACTCAGTAATAATGACAACCAAATTTTAAAAGAAAAAAATTGCAAAAGACTTTAAAAGAACTTTAAGAAGTGAAGATATACAAATGACAGCTAAGCACATAAAAAAGATGCTCAAAATCAATGGTCATCAGGAAAGTTCAAAATAAAACCATTATGAGACACTACATCACATCCTCTAAAATGACTAAAATTAAAAAGATAGAGGGAACTCTACTCAGTACTCTGTAATAACCTATATGGGAAAAGAATCTTTAAAAAAGTGGATATATGTATATGTATAACTGATTCACTTTGCTGTACAGCAGAAACTAACACAACATTGGAAATCAACTATACTCCAATAAAAAGTAATTTAAAAAAAGATAGGTGATATCAACTGTCAGTCAGGATATGGAGCAACTGGAACTCACATGTCTTGCTACTGGGAATGTAAAATACACAACCACTTTGGAGAAAGATTTAGCAGTTTCTTATCAAGTTAATGTTCCATCTACCCTTTAACATAACAATCCTTCCATTATTCAAGAGAAACAAAAGCATATGTCCATAGAAAACTTGTATAAGAATTTCTTAGTAGCTTGTTCATAATAGCCCTAAACTGAAAACAACCCAAATGTCCACCAACAGATAAATGGACAAAAAATTGTGGTATAGTCATACAATGGAATACTACTTAGCAATAATAAGAAACAACTGACATATGCAATAGCATCACAGACATTATGCTGAATGAAAGAAGATAGACACAGAGTATATACCAAATGATTCCATTTATGTGACGTTCCATTATATGAGATTTACGTGAACTAATCTGTTATGGAAAAATCTACTATGGACTTAAAGATCACTATCTAAAACTGAGGCCTGAATACAACTTTGTTTTAAAGATTGAGATAATGCATGTAAAATAGCCCCCTTGGGCTTCCCTGGTGGCGCAGTGGTTGAGAGTCCGCCTGCCGATGCAGGGGACACGGGTTCGTGCCCCGGTCTGGGAAGATCCCACATGCCGCGGAGCAGCTGGGCCTGTGAGCCATGGCCACTGAGCCTGTGCGTCCGGAGCCTGTGCTCCGCAACGCGAGAGGCCACAACAGTGAGAGGCCCGTGTACGGCAAAAAAAAAAAAAAAAAAAAATAGCCCCTTAGTCTGTAAAGCTATATACAAATGTAGGCATTATTATTAACTTACATCAACAATTCTGGTACAGCAAGTTAACGTCCTCCTGGAGAAGAAGGCAATGTCTTAGTCTGTAAAATCCCAAAGAAAGATCACAAACTAGAATTGTCCAGCTCTGAACACATCTTCCAAAACCGAATCACCTGCCAACTTCAAGATGTATCAAAGATGAACAATGGACTTAAATGCCTTTATTTTCATCATTACAAAATATCACTTCAAATAAAGTACATTTTAATTATTCCAGTAATTTCTGACTGAAATTTTATGTCAGTACAAAGCCCCCTGCTCTACTACACACTGATATGACCTTTCTTTAACAGCTCTTAGATTAGAAACAGCCTAATAAAAATGCCATTATCTGATTAAATATAAATAAACCCAAGAAGTTAATATTAATTTCATATTCCTGGGGAAAGCAGTCCCTGTCATAAATAGCTAGCCATTCCAAATGGCTAAATCTGTGAATTTTATGTTTTAACTAACTATATTATCATGTATATATGCTCATTGGTAAAGTGAATCATCACAGACTATTCTCTGCTCTCAGTGCACACCGTATCAAGAGCCTCAGACATAGTACTGGATCCCTTTTGCCCCTGACTTCTTTGGCTTCAGACCATGTGTCTCAATGTTTTTTCTCTCCCAGTTTAGATACGGCAATCCAATTTTATAGGTTTTTTTTTTTTTTTTTTACCCTCCATCATCTTAGGGTGCTGCTCCTGGGTAGCTGCCCACAACTCCAAGGTACAGCATTTGCATGCACCAAATAGACAGAGTGAACATCCTTGCCGGTTTTAGTTTTGGTTTATACCTACTGCCTATACATAATTGAGAAAAATGTCTTTTTATTCCCAGAAGTTTCTAGTTTGGGCAACAGGTTAATAATCACTCTACTCAGACCACAAAAATAGGCTACCAACAGTCAATACACAGTAGGCACTCAAAGGCAGGTAGCTTGGGTGGCTAACTGGCTGAATGAATGTATGGACAAAAACTATTCCAGGGCTTCCCTGGTGGTGCAGTGGTTGAGAGTCCGCCTGCTGATGCAGGGGACACGGGTTCGTGCCCCGGTCTGGGAAGATCCCACGTGCCGCGGAGCGGCTGGGCCCGTGAGCCATGGCCGCTGAGCCTGCGCGTCCGGAGCCTGTGCTCTGCAACGGGAGAGGCCACAACAGTGAGAGGCCCGCGTAATGCAAAAAAAAATAAATAATAAATAAATAAATAAATAAAAACTATTCCAATGCCAGCTCAGGTCTCTGGAACATTCTTGTTGGACAAATACAGTCTTTTATTACTTTTACATTGATTATCAAATTAATCTAAGTGTTGCCCAGAAAAGATTATTAAGGAACTCACTCTTAATCAATGGATTAAAAATACTATGTAAGAGTGAAGTAAGTCAGAAAGAGAAAAACAAATACCGTATGTTAACACATATATATGGAATCTAAAAAAAAAAAAAAAAGGTTCTGAAGAACCTAGGGGCAGGACAGGAATAAAGACTCAGACGTAGAGAATGGACTTGAGGACATGGGGAGGGCGAAGGGTAAGCTGAGATGAAGTGAGAGAGTGGTATGGACATATATACACTACCAAATGTAAAATAGCTAGCTAGTGCGAAGTAGCCACATAGCACAGGGAGATCAGCTCGGTGCTTTGTGACCACCTAGAGGGGTGGGATAGGGAGGGTGGGAGGGAGACGCAAGAGGGAGGGGATATGGGGATATATGTATACATATAGCTGATTCACTCTGTTATACAGCAGAAACTAACACAACACTGTAAAGCAATTATACTCCAATAAAGATGTTAAAAAAATTAATAATATGTAATTAGTATACTGATTGTAGTATAGTAAATGGTTTCTCTAAATGTTAAGGATACTTAAAAACAGTATATTCTATTAAGCAATTAATAGTTGGCCACATTTTGTTTTTAAATCATCAGTGCCTTAACCTAATCTTTTTAGAAATTATTTAAGTTGAAGATAAATAAGGTTTTACTACATCACAACTGATTTCCAAGAGACAGACAGCTCACCTATATTTACTATATAACTCATATAATATTTACTATAACTCACACATGATAGATAGTATGACTTGTATGTTACTAGTTTAGGTTAATTCAACACTGTCTTGTATCTCAGTATTTATCAAATTAACTATTGAATCTAAGCCTAAAAGAAAAAAACTTGATGCTCAAATGAACTTATGACTGGCAACAACCCACATGCTCTTCAAATGGTGACTAAACTGGTAAATCCATAAGATGAACTATATGAAATAAAATGGAACTGCTGATACTAACAGCACAGATGGATCTTAAATGCATTATGCTAAGCGAAAGAAGTCAGACTCAAAAGGCCACCTACTGTATGAGACCCACTTATACGAATTTCTGGAAAAGGCAAAATTATAAGAACAAAAAATAGATCAGTGGTTGCCAGGACTTGGAGTGGGAGCAGGGGGGCACTGACTACCAAGGGGCAATACTGTTCTGTATCTTGACCATGGTGATGCTCACACTGTATGCACTGGTCAAACTACTAGAATTACACGCCAAAGAGTAAATTTTACCATGTATAATTTTTAAAAAAATTAATCTGAGGGCAAAAAAATTATTTTTTAAAAAGCAGTTTAGATCTGGAAAAGAAAAAAGGCCAACAGCAACAAACTGTTATTTCCCACCCTTAAGAACAGAGACTACTGCATGTGCAAGTAAAAGGCAGCTCTAACTAAACTGCTTTGACTAACAGTGTATTGTCAGGGTCTGTGCCAGCACTACTTTCTGTTTCTGCAGTGTTGTCTCTCTGAATCAGACCCTCATCTCTTATCTAACCCAATTTTTCAAATCCTCTCTGAATGCCTCTCTCAATGCTTAGTCTGGGTTTTCTAACCCTGGTTTGTCTAACTGACCGCCTTACATTCATAATCCACTTCTGCCTTAACATGCACTCTTGGCATCAACCCATTTCTTCACTCTTGACCTCATGTTAGTACTTACATTAATTCCCTTAATTCCTGATTCCATCTCAACTTTGTTCTGATGGGTTGCTCTTGATCATGTCCTCTTCTCAGCCTTCAAAAGGGAGTTCTTACCTATCATGAGTTAAAACTACGAAGGGTAATAATTTCTGCTCTCCTTGAAGTGCTTTAGAAGTGGCAAACTCTAAAGCCTCCCTTGGGAACCCTATGAGTGTTTTTTCACTCCAATAATATGATGTACTTATTTCTGTCCAACAGAACTCTTGCCTATCTTTAAGTTCTACTTCCTGCTTGGTTTTATTCAAAGACACAGATAAGACATCAACTTCTTCCTTACAAAAATCATACATCTACTTTAAGACTATTATTAAACTTAATACTATCTTCCTTCTTCAAGGTACATACCTATGATTCCTGCAACACTGTTTATCACTTAATGCTATATCTTATGTTCTCTCAAACCTCTCCAGTCTTTCTACAACCCTTTACAAATGAAATGACCAAAACAGGATACTAACAAATAACAGACAATTGACAAATAAATACAACACAATACTAACATGGCCAAAAAAGAATACCCTTTGAACAAAAGCAATCAGTCAACTATGTTATGGTCTCTTACATTATGACAGAGGGCAGGAGTAGAAAATAATCACAATCTCAGAACTTCCAAAAGTTAATTCTCTAGCAGTGAGCTGCTGTCTCCTCACAAACCAGGAGACCCCCAATCTCCACAGCCATTGAGCACTTACAACCTCCCCACCCCAGGGAAGAAAAAGCATCCAAAAAACAAAAACCTCTTCTTCCTATGAATTCACTGTAGTTATCTCTCCCAGGCCAGGCAGGGGGCCTTCAGGGGGTCTTAAACTTCTTACCTATCATCTCATTTCTCTTAGAGCCCAATTGCTGCTATTTAATTATGCAATTGTTAAAACTACTTCTTATCATCTTTTATTTCCTTTAAAGTCAAAGTATCATTTTCCTGAGCCAGAGAAGAGGGAACAAGGTTGAGAAAAGATTAAGCTGGAAAGCAAAAAAGAGAACTCTAGTTTTTTAGAAAACTGAATTTAGCTGATAGGATTTGTCTTTCCATAATGTGAGCAAAATACTTACCTTGAAGATAATTAAGAGGCATTTGTGAATTCCAGAATAAGAAGGCTTTTACCAAAAAAATTAGATCAAAAAACCAGACAAAAATACAAAAGACAAAGCTAATGATAAGAGGAGAGATAAGAGACAGAATTAAAAAACAAAAAAACAAAACAAACAAACAAAAAAACAGACTGCAGGATACAGAAACAGGGCTATAATCAAGGGAAAAGAAAACAGAAATCTATCCCCAAAAAAGCAGCAGAGCTATGGATGCAAAATGTAATTTCATTTTGGGTTTCTTTTTAAAGAAAGCAATAATGTACCTGTTTGTATTTAGTTTCAGGGAACTGAGAAAAATGGATTTCAGACCATCAATGTACATGGGAGAGTATCAAATATTAAGGGCTTTTATGACAAAAGCTTCTAGAAAATAAAGGATTGAGTCAGGAATAAATAATCATATAAAAGCACCTGTAATTAAACAATACTTTTCAAGTTGAAGTTGGCTTCTACACTTCTCCTGGTAACACACTGAACAGAGTTATACCATAAAAGTATAGGGAAGAAGAAGCTGTATGAGCTACTTCTAACTCTACCTCTTGGACCCATCTGGATCATGGCAGCAGGTAGCAAAATCCTAAGGGGTTAAAGTACACCCATCACCCAAGACCAAAAACTACTCCCACCCCACCTTGGCTCAATGGTTTTCTCCCACTGTGGTGAGGGTGGTTTTGGAAAAGCTCCTCAAATGCCAGGAAACACTGTAATACAAAAAGAAAAAACAATTCATAAGTACCAAAACTTAACTAACATTTTGGCTTCCCTTTCAAGGAAAACTGGTATAGTGGAAAAAACACCAGTCTAGGAACCAAGAAACCAAGTGTATTCTGCTTGTTGGGCACTCATTCTAAGATGTTTGTGGTACTCCAGGGGATTTGGTGGGGAGGGCACCACTCACTCACTCACTGCTAAGGGTTACTAAACTAGTAGAATATATGCCAGAAGCTCCTGATGGCCATCTCTGTCACGAATTGGGCTGAAAATGAAGCCATCAGAGAAGCTAGCAGGACTAAGGGATGTAAAGAGAAATCTCCGGTGATACAACTGAAGAATCCTCTCCAGTTCCAGCCCTTCCTGCAGATATTTTCTCCCTTAAGTTAGTCTGTAATAGGTTTCTGTGACTTGCAAGTAAGTCTGGCCAATACACTTGGGTTCTAATTCCACACTGAACTTGGGCAAGTCATTCCTCATTTACTGGCCTTACTTAGTTCCTCGTCTATAAAATGGGCCAGATCTGAGGTTTTCAAAACTTTTTTTAAGCAATAGAACTTTTTTAAACAAAAATCTTATTTTGATATCAAAAACTAAAATGATTTTATTCATATAAATGTATTTTATAAGATCAGATTTACAACATTTACTTCTGACCAAAATTAATAAGAACAATGGGTATTTAAATCTCACCTTGAGACTGAAAATAAAGATGACTGTTAGTAGAAATGTATTATCAAATGTATGATATTTATCACATCAGTGATAAATGTATGATACTTATCATATCAAATGTATATTTACTATAATCACCAAAGTCAATGAGAACAATGATGTGTTTTGATAAAAATGAAACTTTAAAATTAAAGACTAATGGTAAAAGTTGAAAGCTTTTATTAACCTCCCAGGATTCAATTTATTTCTGTACTGTTTTGGTTGCATAGGAGTAAGACAACCCTGATTCAAAATGAATAGTTGCAAAGAATAACATGGTATTACTTATTCACCTGCCTTACCCCATGATATTATTTAATTAAAGGTAGAAAAAGCTTTTAAGTTCTGCACAAAAAAAAAAACCTAACAGCACAAGATTTTTAAAATAGATATCCAATTGGTTAAAATTTAGTACATAATATAGTTCAGCATTCATGGGTGTTGTTTTTTTCTTTTTTAATGATTTTAACCTCATTTAAAAATCAAATCTGAATCAAATGTTTACAGATTCCAATTAGTATCTTCACAGAACTCTAATAAAACAGCTAATCTCTAAACTCGTTTAAGAAGATTTTTAGTCAGATTCACATACACTCACTACCCATCAGAAATTGTAATGAAGCAAATATAAAAAGTTATAATTCCTCTTTTTTTATAATAAGCCTGCTTTAAAGGAAAGAAAAATTTCACCAATTCCTGTTCACAATCTTAGAGAGTTATGAATACAGACAAATAATAAACTGGGTCAAATAAGACTATTACAATAATCTATTCAATCTTATTGAGAACCAACTTGATGGGGCAGATCATAGAAGGTGCTATAAAACATTCATCATGTAAGAGTGCCTGCTTTACAATTGAGATGAATAACTCTCCATGCCCAACCTCAAGAAGTTAACAGTCTAGCAGAGGATACAATACAGCTGACCTCGAACAACACAGGTTTGAACTGCACGGGTCCACTCATACATGGATTTTTTTCAACATTAAATACTACAATTGCAGTTGGTTGCATCTGGAGATGTAGAACTGTGGATTCGCAGAAACCGTTTATACCAAGGGCTGACTATAAATTATACTTGGGATTTTCGACTGTGCAGAGGGTCAGTGCCTTTAACCCACACATTGTTCAAGGGTGAACTTTACGTTCATTCACTCATTCAACAAGAGTGTCTCCTCAGTGCCACCAGCCACTGTGCAAGAAACAGGGGCTAAAAAGTGAACAATACACATACTGTCCCTACCCTCTTAAGTTCAGACTTTAACCTAAAGGCAATAGATAACCAATGAAGATTTTAAACAAAGAGACCATATGATTAGGTTAACCTTTCTGAAAGATGGCTGGCTACTATAAACTGGAGATACTAAGCCCCAGGATAGAGAAACCAGTTAGGAACTACTACGATGCTGACAAAGTAACGGGAACTCAAAAGATGGAACAACAAACTCAGCTGAAGTATGTGAAAACAAAAAAACTTCAGAGGGTAATGTTGCAGCTCAATCTTAAAAAAACAAGGAGTATGCAGACAAGTAGAGGGAGTTTGTGCAATAAGAGAAAACCATAGGAAAGGCATGTCTGGGAAACCTCAAGTATCGATAGTTCCTCACAGTGAGTCTTGAATGAGGTAAAATCATTGCTAGAAAGGCAGATTAAGGAAAAGATAGTAAAGGATATTTTATAACAAAGAAACATCTCCAGGACACTGGGGAGTGCTTTTAAGCCGGGTGATAACATGACCAGGCTTACATTTTAGAAAAATTCTTCCAGGGACAGTAGCCTGAAGAAGATGACAAGAAGTCTAACCATCCAAAAAAGAATGCGTGCTTGACAACAGATAATCTATCTCAAAGTCTTAATCTAACTAACAATTTATCATGACAACCAAATATGGTCCAAGCAAGTACTCTGAGCTTTAGAAACCAAGCAACTAGTACCAAGTTCAGGCCACATGTATTTGACATGGCTTTGAAACCCAAAAAAAGGGACATTTCTGCAGATAAAATACTAAAAATGTAACAATGGCAAAAGATAAATGGAATGAAGAGGAAAAAACAGCAACTAAGAAAACAAGGATATAACAGAGAAAATTTTACTTCAGGGTAAGAGTTACTTCCACTTGTCAATTACATACAGATTCTCTTCTTCTATGTAATAATAAATTGTGGTTTCAACAAGCAATTCAAAAGCCAAATTTAATTTAATGCATAACACTTAAGAAAATAACCAAACAAAAACTAGATTAGAAACAGCAAACTATAACAGAGGGCCAGCTCTATACTAGCTAGCTAGCTTCTCACTGCTTAAAAAGAAATCTCTCCCTGCCTGGCTGGTCCTTGAAGCATATCAACTAAAAGGGTAAGGTAAGGTGAGGTGGAATAGGGCAGGGTGGGTAAAGGAGGACTTTCTCTTTCACAAAGGTTCCTTATCAATGAACTAGACGAGTTCCTAAATGCTTTCATTCCAATTCTCTTTCTTTATATAACAAATATAACTCAGATTCAAACATGCCAACAGATACAACGAAGAATCCAATTATTTTATCTTAAGAAAATGAATCCTACCTTTCCGGGGTCATCCTTGGATCGAGGCACTTTAAGGAAACACTTGTTCAGCGACAGATTATGTCGTATGGAATTCTGAAATTTAAAAAGAAAGAAAAGCCATAAGGTCATTGGAATCCAAAAACCAAAACCCCCTTTAGAAACAATCAGAAACCTAAATATCTCTATGCACTGGAATACAATTACAAATGGAATAAGTTTTTTAAATGAGCTTCAAATTTAAACCTTTCTGATTTTCAAATTATGAATGCTACAAAGGGGAGTAGTTATTGGAAAAGACAGTTTCTAGTGCATTTTGCAAAACTCCAAATAATGGACTATATGTCCCATTTTAAATGTTTAGTAAGACCTTTCAATGATGCAGGAAGATGTCTGTGATTAACGTTAAATACCAAATATAAAATTGTATGCATATTATGATTTTAATTGTGATATATATATTTATTAGCTAATTTATTTATTCTTAGAAACAAGCCATAATGCAAAATGCTAAGAGTTATTCTACATGGAATTATAAGTGATGATTATTTTCCTCCATTCACTTTTCTGCAATGTTCAAATGATTTACAAGACACATGTGTTACCACTTTTTAATGAGTTTAAAAAGTTATAAACAAAAAAATGTCACTGCTCCATTACAAGAGTACATAAAAACCAATTAGGTTCTCACTACAATATTTAAGAAAGAAAACCACATGGGAAGACACTGACTAGAGAAGCCAGCAAGAACATGTAGGTTCCTCAATGTAGCAAGAAGAATAAACAACTTGGATGGAAGGAAAACGCACTTAGAGACCTGGAGAATCTGTGAAACAGGAAATCTTTCATGAATAAACAGGACTATGCCACAACTTTTACAGAAAATACCCAAAGGCCATTTCTTCTTAATTAAATGCTCTAAAATCCATTTCATAATTTTGTTTGTTCCAAAATGGCCAGGTATCTGGTGGAGGGGCTCCAATTGCATTTAGCCACTACTTAGAATTGGATGTTGGGCAGAGGGTTATTTTTTGGCATAATGTCATTTTATTTTTAATATAAAATTCGGAACTCTAATAATGCCTACATTAAAACTTGCCTCTCATGAGGCAATATTGGGATTAAAGAAGTTTTTAAAAGATGACCAGAGAATGTAAATTAAAGCCTATCTTATTACCAAACATCAATTAAAACTTATGAATGGGAGTTCCACCTCTACCTGGAATGTAAACAGCTACAAAGACTGATGATCCCTCCCAAACAATGAGAAACCAATGGGTAAGCCAAAAAAAAAGTCTATTTTTAAGCCACATCAGAGAGCTGAGGTTGCAAAGCAGCCCAACAAATAAAATTCCTAAGAGGGATAAGCCCATTCAAGGAGAAAGGGGACAAACTGTCTCACTTTTCGGCAGAATATGGGAGAAAGAGATGGCCACCATCCAAGCACCCAAGAAATTAGCTAAAATTTGAAAGGCCAAGCATGGTATCAGTTTAAAGTAGCAAGGATCCCAGACACAAGGGAAATTTCCACTCACTCTCAAGCTCAGAAGAAGCTCTTGGACCTTCACCGTATGCTCACAAGAAAGATTGGGGGCAGGAAAGGAAAACAGAGAAAGTCTCCTTTGTGGCATAAGCAGGAAGGAGGTAACTGATGGCCACGAGGGGGAAAAAAGCCACACCACCTTCTACAGATCTTACAAAGCAAAAAACTTAAGTTTGAGGTAGGGGTAACAAAACTTCCCACCCACAGGGCTCTGGCAAAGATTACTTCTGAGGAAAGAATGGAAACAAAGCCCTTCTGCCTCTAGGGAGGGATAGGAAACACCTTCCCAGGATACAGGCAAAGACCTGCTGATGGAGGAAGCAAAATCCTTTTACCTACGAGACAAGTGTCAGAAACTACCCAGGGGCCAGTATCCTACACCAATACACCATGCTGAGGTGGAGGGTGACTGTAGCTGGGAAAGGGACAGGAAACTCCCACGCAAAGGTAACTGGATAAGCAAGGATAACTAACCTGGCTGAGGGAAAAAAAACCACTGAAAAAGCCCCACCCCCAAGTCCAACGGCCTGAATAAGACTAAGGCTGGATCAAGACACCCCACCCCCCACCAAAAAAAAAAAATCACCAGCCCCTACCACAAGCCCAGCAGTGAATAACAAGTAGTGACAACCTTCAGAGAGAGGAGGGGCAGGAGCATGGACAGAGACCCCTATCTGTAGCAAGGTGGGCAGAGACAACTAAACCTAAAGAGAAAACAGGAAAACTGAGAAAACCCTACAGCACCCAAGCCTCCCACTCCAAGCACAAGGTAACAGGAGTCTACTGCAGGAGGAATGTAAAGTCTGTGGTATACTAAAGGCAAAGGTACCAACAACAAAACCCAAATCCAGCTCAACTACTGATGAGTGTAATTCGACTCCCCACACAAATGGCCTGTGAAAAAAGATGCTTGTCCATTTACAGGTACAAATAGCATTTACTTCTATCTCTACCATTCTTCTACACATGTAGCTGGAACTCAATCAAAAACTGCAAGACACATGGAAAAGCAAGAAAAAAGAAAAAAGCCCATTGTCAAGAGATACAGTAATCAACAAAACCCAACTGAGAGATGACGCTATCAGACAAGAACTTTTAAAAAGCTATGACTAATATGTTCAGGCACCAAGTAGAAAAAAGTGCACAACTTGCATAAAGAGATGGGGAATTTCAACAGAGATGTGTAAGCTATAAGAAAGAGTCAAATGTCAATGATAGAAATAAAAAACATGATAAAAGATAAAGGATTCCCTAGATGGTTCATCAGTAGACTGGACCCAATTAGGGAAAGGCTCAGGTTATCTTGAGGCTAGATCAATAGAAATTATCCAAAATAACACACATGCACGTAGGCATGCACATATACACAGATACAAAAAAAAAAAAGATCATCCAAGAACTGTGGAACAATACATGTAATTAGAGTCCCAGAAGGAGAAATGGAAAAGAATAGGGTAGAAGAAAAATTTGAAGATGTAACAGACAAGAATCATCCAAAAGTAATGCAGGACATCAAATCACAGATGCAAGAATTTCAGAGAACACCAAGCAGAAGGAATTAAAAATCCACACAACTATATTCATTATAGTCCAAAAGCTGAAAATCAAAATGAAGAGAATATCTTGAAGGGCAGCAAGAGAAAAAAAGAAAGATTATGTACAGAGAAATAAAGATTAGAATTACAGTGATGTCTCAAAAACCATGCAAGTTAGAAGACAACAAAGTGACATCTTTAAAACACTAAGAGAAAAAAAAAGTCAATTCTATATGCAGTAAAAATATCTCTCAAAAATGAAGGCAAAGTAAAGACTTCTAGACAAACAAAAGCTGAAAGAAGTCATTTCTTGTACCGCCAGTTGGCTGGCAATATTGGAAGGAAGTTCTTCAGGCAAAAGTATGATACCAAATGGAAACCTGGATCTACAAAAAGAAATAAAGAGTTCCAGAAACTGTGAAAATGAAAGCAAATTTTAAAAATCACTTTTTCTTATCTGTAATGCCTTTAAAAGATAACTGTCTAAAGCAAATATAACAATTATTTATGAGATTTATAACATGTAAAAGTAAAATGTACAATAACAATAACACAAAGGTTGGCTCAGGGGAATTAGAAGTACAGCTGACCCATGAACAACACGGGTTTGAATTATATGGGTCCACTTATATGCGGACTTTTCCAATAAATACATACTACAGTACTATACAATCCAAGGTTGGCTGAATCCACAGATGAGGAACCATGGATATGGGGGGCCAATTGTAAAGTTATACATTCGACTGTGCAGGGGTTAGTGCCCCCTTAGTCCTCGGGTTGTTCAAGGGTCAACTGTATAAGGTTTATAAAGTTCTTACGCTATACATAAAATGGTATAATGAAGGTAGGGTGGGATAAGTTAAAGAGGTGGGTGGTAAACCCTAGAGTAATCACATCTTAAAACAAAATTTAGGAAGAGGTATAACTAATAAAATAATAGTGAAGATAAAATGAAATCATAAACAATACTCCAAATCCAAAAGAAGACAAGGAAAAGAAGGAACTAATCAGAAAAATTACCCATCTAAAAAGTTCAAGATGGGAAAAAACCAAAATCAAGATGGTCAGAAGAAGAAATCAAAATGGTCATGTTTTCTAAATGGCTTCACAGTGGAAGAACACATCTCTACTTAGATCTTCCTCCTCTACAAAAAGCTTAAAAGCTGGAAATCTTCAAGACTCTGACACTGTCCTTTTTTCACTTCTACATTTGCTGCCTAGGCAATCTCATCTACAGCCATGGCTTCAATAACCATCTGTGACCTTTCTCCTGAGTTAACACATATTTTCAACAATCTACTAGACATCTCCAGAAACACCTCCAACTCAACATGTTTAAAACTAAACTCAATCTTTATTCTCAGTGTGGTCTTCTGCCAGTTTTCCCTTCTCTATTTAAAGACAGTTATTCATATAACTGTTCCAATCAGAAACCTGTAAGACCTCCTTAACTCCTCCCTCCTTCTCACCATCTAAAACAAATTTGTCACCAAATCTTGTAGGTCTACCTTCCATCTACCTACTTTATCCATCTCTTCTGTTACTACCTCAGTCCAGGACACCAGTCTCACCAAAACTAGTACAACAGCTTCCTAACTGGTGTCCACCCTCTACCTTCCTCTCTTTACCCTTCCTCCACCATTCTCTACCCAACAGGCAGTTACCTCTTCACAAGGCAAATCTGACATTACTGTTTCAATTAAAACCTTTCAGTAACTTCTCATTGCACTTAGGATAAAACCTAAAATCCTTAAAGCCTCCACAAGACTCTTCATAATCTCACCCTATCCTGCTGTCATACTCTCTATACTAACCCCTTCCAATGGTCTCTCTCACCTCTAGGCTTTCTATTTATTGCTCCCCCTGCAAAAGTTACTGCTGCCAGCCTTCCTCCATCCCTTTCACCCAACTGAGTCTACTTAACTTTCAATTCATTCTTGGTTTAAACATTAGTTCTTTAAGGAAGTCCTTTCTGACTTTCATAAATTATTAGCTTAGGCCAAGTGTGGATTTCTCACCACACAGTTATTTGTTTAATGGTCTTCCTCCTCCATACTGTATTCTATATCAAAATATAAGTAGGCTCCATAAGGGTAGGGATCTTGTCTACCAACTCAGAACCTAGAATATAATGCTTTTCATATGGGAATCACAAATCTGTTGGAAAAAATGCCAAAAGCATATTTAGAAAATAAAAACACCTGGAGAGATATGAGAGCCAACACATGTATTTACAACACACAATGAAGAAAAGAGATGACTTCAGACCTCACAACTTGGGGAGACACTACCTCTAACAACCCTAAGAAAAGAAGTTGGGAGAGCAGAGGTAGAGATAACTAGGATGGCAGAGAGTAAGCTGGAGGAAAATGGCCCGGGTTAAATAACTGATAATGGTATATTGCTTGGCCTTGAAAACCCAGCTTCAAAAGTAGTTTCTCCAAAGTACAGTCTACTTACACCAGAATCACTTGAGATGAATTTTAATGCAGATTCCTAGGTTCTAAGATGACTAATTCAAAATCTCTGGAGTTGTGACCCAGGAATCTGAATTTAAAAGCACTCTCACTGATTTTTATTTTCACTTGAGTTTAAACTGGCATCTCTCATTCAAATCAACCACCACATTCCCACCTTTACTTCTCTTCTCCCACTGTGAGAGCCCTGACTCCCCAAAACACTAATATACGTACTCATTTGTTCTATCCTACCATGCACATAAGATTGTTTCAGAATTGCTCCCAACTCCCAACTTCTTTTCTTGTGGTCACACAAGGTACAGACTGCCTCTAGCAAATTACCACTACCAAAGACAAATCTACTAAATGAAGTCCATGATTCTTTTGTAATTCTTTTCAACCTTGGTATGCTCTTTTCAAAACTTCTTGAATTTTTCTGTGCGATTATGTTATACATTTGATATAAGGCTTATTTATTTCTACTTATATTCAGTTTTAAGGTTTTCTTTTTTCATCCTTTTTGATTCCCTTATATTTTTTTGGATGTGTAAAACACTTAGATGTTTCAAAACTCAAAACTATATAAAAAGGTACACTCACAATCTTATTCCCTTCCTTATCTCTTCTACCTCAGTTCCGTCCATCCCTATAGGTAACTATGTTTACTATATTTCTAGTTTATTATTCCTAACTTTCTTTTTACAACAATAAGCAAACACATAATATATTCTTATTTCTCTTTTTTCTTCACATAGAAAAGTAGAATACACCCCCACATGCCCATACCACACTCTTTTATATTTTTCTTTTTATTACTCTAAATTCCAATAACTTAATAGGTTAATTTTCTTTAGTAAGGTGAACAGCATAAAAAAAATTCCTTTTCCTCTAGTTCAGATTACAAAATCATTCAATTATGGAAATTCAAAGAGTTTTTATAACTCTTATGGACTATTCAAAGAATTGTTTTTAATATGTAATCTCCCTTCAATGCCCTGGCACAAAATGAAAGGGAGTTCATCTAAATATTAAAATTCTATTTGAATCCTTTTAAGCGACCACGACAACATTTTCTCCTCTGGGTGACTTTATGGCTCTACATTTCTGGAAAGGTGGTTGACAACTGCTTTAGGATCTTTCTTCCGTCCTCTCTTCAAACAACACAAGCTAATTTCACAAGTTCTATATGACCTTCCATTTTCACCTAACCCATCCCTTCCATACCTGAAGGAGAAACAGTAAGCAGCAAGTTGTACAAGTAATGCTAAACAAATCTTAGGACAGTGAATGGGAACTAAAACATGAAAACAGAGATAGGACCTGAGCAAAGGAGAAGATAAACCACTTTCCATTTGTCTCCATGTGAGATGTTCAAAATATTTCTATGTTTACAAAAATAAAATTTAAAGTAATCATGGCAAGTTCTAGGCTCCTGAAATTGGGTGGAAGAAACTTTTTTAAAAGAATAATTATGAAACCGCAATCCCCAGGAATATTCAAGGTCTGCCTAAAGCAACAGACTGGACCAGATAATCTCCCTGGCGTATCTTTTAGTTCTAAAAAGCAACATTATCCTTCTCAACCTATTCCCATTTTTCGCTTTCCATCCTTCCTTCTTCACTACATCCAAACCATGTATCTTCCAGATGAAACTGTATCACTACTTCTAAACCACTTTCAGACCATAACTTGGGGTGGCCAGCAGCAAGAAATCCAGCAGACTGAATCTGGCACTCTCAAGGTGGACTTAGATGAAACAAGATCCCTGAACAAAGATCTGTAAGTTCTATAATAGAGTTATTAATAAAACATATGGAAACACAAAAGATTAATTCTACAGGGAAAAGAGAGATTACATATGAGCTTAAAGAATAAACAGAATAATGCCAACTGGACAAAGGGCAAGAGAAAGTCCAAGGACAAGTAAGAGAAAAACAAAAGCAAGAAAAATCAAAATATTTATTTCTAGGACAACTAATAGGCTGGAATATGTAGAAGAAACAGTACATGAGAGGGAACTAGCAAAAATTAAAGCTAGGAAAGAAAGCTGGGACCAGGATTCTGGCCTTCATTCAAGCTGCATTTACTGAGGCTTACTAAATGGAAGTACTGTGCTAGTGCATGGAATAGAGGAAAAGATACAAAAAAAATCCCTTCCCATAAGGTACTTGATTATCTGGCATGATATACAGCACACATCACGGGTGCAGAGTAATTCAGTAAATGCCTTTAATAAGTATATCCAAACAAAAAAGACAAAGGTGTTGAGACATGAAAGCTTAAGAGAAACAAGTGGAACTACCAGCTGATGGCAGACCTAAAGCCTCGTAAGTCCCCTTCTTCCACATGCACACACACAAATACACACACCCCACACTGCACACAACTGGATAACTCCTACATAAGAATATGAATGTAAAATGTGCAGATACAAAAGAAAACTGAATTATTTGTCATATAACATAGATTAGGTAGGTAACTAATCTGAAGGTTCCTCAAAAAGCTTCGATGAGGAGCTAAGCCTTCTTTAAGAAGTAGCTGATTCTAGAGCTGAGGCAGGAAAGGTACGAGATGAGCCTGGAACATCTTGTGGTGCCAGAAAGTTAAGAAGTGGTAAATAAACAAAAGAACTCTACCGTATCAAAGGGCACAGGAGCCAACCTGTAAGAGCTCCCAATGCAAAAGCAGCAAAAATCTGAGCAACAAATAACGACAGCACAAAAAATAAAATAAATATCCATGAGTGCATACTATTACAAATATACGATTGAATAAATAAATAAAAGGGGAGGAAGGGACAAGGCTTCCATATTAATTGGGAAGGATCCCAATTAATATAGAAGGAATAAAGGAAAAAAGAAAACCACCACTAGAAAACAATAAAAACTGCTGTAATGATCTACCAACGAACACTAAAATTAATGAACAAAAATTTAAGAAAAACAGGGTACTGCATGCTGTCAAAGTATCTCCTCCAAAACATTTCATAATTTACAAAGTGATAAATAGTAATTTTATAGTGGAGAAACCTCGCAGACACCACCTTAACCAAAGAACCATGGTGAACATTACCAGTAGTAAGACATACTGACATCAAGTTCCCCCTGATATGACTGATAGACAGAGAAGGGCACATCACCTCTGCATTATTCTTCCCCAAAATGCATTACCTCAAACTAACTGAGAAAATATCAGACATATCCAAACTGAGGAACATTCTACAAAATACCTGACAAGTACTCTTCAAAAGTGTCAAGGTCATAAAAGACAAGAAAAGATTGAGGGACTGTTACAGATTGGAGAAGACTAAGGAGACATAACAAATGACAGCTAAATGTAATGTGGGATCCTAGATTAGATCCTGAATTGAATCCTGGAACATAAAAAAAACATTAGTGGGAAAAACTGGTGAAATCTGAACGAAGTCTGTAATTTACTTAGTAGCTAACAGTACTGCTTAGTCAAAAGTATTAATTTCTTAGTTTTGATAATGGTACTATGGTTATATAAGGTGTTAAAAAAGAGGAATTGCTTGAAGGATATATGGGAACCCTTTGTACTACTTACAAAACTCTGCTATAAATCTAGAATTCTTTCAAAATAGAGTTTTTTTAAAAAATCTTTGATGATAAAAACAGTACTAGTTGCAATACTATGCTATTTTTTTTTTAAACCTCAGACACACTATCAACTTAACTGAACTGTGGGTATTGTTTTCTAGTGAATGCTACATTATCTCTGCTCCAATACCTTATGCTATGTCAGTCCTCTAATATAAGAAAGCTCTAACAAATTAATATTCTACCCAAAATAAAGTTATTCATCTAATTTAAAACATTTAATTTCCTTTTTTAACCCTAAAAATGACTAGTAATCAGAATTTCATCTTTAATTATATAAGCCTCCACAAAGCTTTATCTTCAATAAAAGCCAGTATTGTTATTGTTTACAGCATAAAAATAAAAATTTAAATAAAATCCTTACCTTCCATCCACTGCCAGCCTCTCTATAATATGGGAAGTTATCACAAATCCACTGATAAATCTCACTTAGAGTCATTTTCTTTTTGGGTGAGCTATTAATTGCAAATGTAATGAGGCTGGCATAACTGTATGGAGGCTTCCCATCTTTGTGCTGTTGGACTTCTTCCTGGTCCAGGGTTGTATTTGGGTCAAGAAGTGTATTCTTCTTGGAAATTCCTGTTCCATGTGCATTTTGTGTAGCATCAGATTTTTGGATGGCTGCTCTCATGGTGAGCTGTGGTAACCAGTCCATAGATGTTAGGCTGCTCTCCAGTTCAGATGTCATCCTGAAGGTAAATAGACTCCTTAGTCAATATCAAGGAAAGAACCCCCGCTTCTCAAAATATCCAATATTCACAAATCTAGGAGTTCCAAAGTGAGGGAAAGCCTGAGTTAAATCTGGAGGAAAAAGATTGAGTATATTAATGACCAAACCAAATATTTAAGGGATCAACATTTCCAATCTTTTTTCTTAATTTCTTCCTCTCCAAACACAACAAATTTGGTTTTAAACTGTTTAAGAGATAGAACAATACGTACACACAAAGTGATTCTGAGGCCAGTTTTCTTAAAAAGACTATCTGTCACTTTAAACAGGGAGACAGGATCATAGTATGAATAAATCTGTCTGCAGTCCAGCTCTTTACTCACCAACACTGCAGGCCCTTTTAAAACTTAAGATTGTATATCTGGCATTTCTTTTACACAAATTTTAGGGAAATCATACAAAAGAATACCAAAATTAAAGTGTAGGCAAGAGGTCAGAGAAGTAACTGAGGAATTTACATGGAGGAAAGAAGGTAAAGTTGAGCAGGTGGGAGATAGGAAGAGTAAAGCAGGGTAGACAAGAATAGCAAGGAGACAAGCTAGCTGGGGGAGTTGACTGAAAAAAGAAATGCAAACTCAAGGACACTGATGAACTAGAGAAAAGGAGAACAGGCAGTGCCAGGAAGTTTAAAAAAAAAAAAAAGTCAAAGAACAAGCTTAAGAAAACTAAAGATCTGGGAGTGTAGGATATGAGATAAAATCACATAAATGGACAGCAAGAAAAGAAACATTAAAAACTCAACGACAGGCTTACAAAAACATCCAGTGATCTGGATTCTGTAATCTATTTCTCTCCAAGGCTGAAAAATTCAAACCATTATCACCCAAAGAAAGAAAAAAGAAAAAACAACATCTGCCAGGTTAACACATATTCTGGAGAAAGAAGGAAGCCGCTCTAAGAATGGAAGATAAAAATATAGAAACAAAGATTGACACCTCACACTGGAATGGCAAACTTTCAACAAAAGGTACAAACTTTCCTATCCTGGGATCAAAGAAGCAGGAAAAGTGAGCCTGACAACAAAGCAGAGAGGAATGAAAGGCTTCTAAGTGATATAAAAATAAAGGGAAAAAGAAAACAAAATAAGAAACTTAAAGTATCTCAGTAAAAAGAAAAAAATTGTGGCTAAGAATCCCATATATACCCTTCATTCCAAATGGCTGCAGGCAAAAAGCAACCTGGAGTATGTGCTTAGGATCTGAACTTCTGGGAGGCAATGTACATTAATAAAAAACACAGGCTCTGGAGTCAGGCAGATCAGAATTCAAGTACTTATGCTACCAGTTACTATCTGCGAGACTATGAAAGTGTTACTATCTCTAAACCCCATCTCATCTGTAAAATGAAACAATAATAGTACCTACGGTTGAAATATTACTTTGAGAAATAAATGGGATAACTTATGCATAGAAGAAACATTCAATAAGTATTAGTTAATAATATTACTCTAGGAGTATCTTGGGAGGGTACTAATGAACCATAAAGTAAATAAGATTAAGCAGTAGCAATTATAAATCAAGAGCTAGCCACGAGGATTCTATCTGCATTGCCAGTAGAATATTAACTACTGGCAATGCAGATAGAATATTTTCCAATATTTTGATTAACAGTTTTACATTTTTCATTTTCCCTCCCCATCTCTGCTGTATGCATTCCTCTGAAACCTGAACTTTAAATTCCTCTATACAGCACCTTGCTCTACAATCTCAGCCAGAAATGCTTGTTCCCATCATGAAATAAGTGATAGAAACTTGTGGAATAAGAAGCCAAGATAATTTAGAGATCACAGAATGTCAAAGAGTGGGCAAAGTATCCTAGAGATTAGAGAACAAAGCCTCCAATCTAAAGATGAAAAACTAAGGTCTACTGAAGTTAAAGACTTGTCCAAATTCACACAAATAGTTAACAGCGGAACTAAAACCAGAGCTCAGATCTCCTGATGCCCAATCCAGCAGTTTTTCTACCATACCTTACCTGTAGTACCTACCTCTCACTGATATAAAGTACTCAGAACAGCCACTGGCAAATAGTAAAGAGTCAATAAATGTTAGCTACTGGTAGTGGTGATAACAGTAGTTGCTGCTATTATTATTCACATTTTATTCTACGAACATTGGCTATTATTATACCATGCTATCATCCTATTTGCCTCAATTAAGTCTCCACTGAGTAGCTTTATTTTGTTCAAATTCCCAAAGCAGCCAGTCACATACATTTTCAAAGATAATGTAAAAGTACATTCCAAATTGGAATATAACTGATACAGCAGATGCTCCCTGTTGAGAACCATCTTTAACTTCTGTTTCCTTCCCCCAGTGCCACTAACTGAGACTTTAGGAGAGTCTCAGTAGTATAACATGAACACATACTAAGTAGGTACTTAATACTGTTATAAAAATAAACAAGAATTTATAATTACACACGTGTACAAGGCTATCCTAGAGTAAAATCTTATACACACAGCAAGTATGATAAAAATTTCTGTCCTCTAGAAACCTGTACTCCAATTAGGAAGGTCAAACACAAGAAAGAGCTGGAAAAGAGCTCTGGGTGCTGCAATGGCTCAGAAAAAGATGGAGGACAACATGGGCTGCAGCCTTAAGAGGTAGAGAAGGAAGAACTTCAGCTAAGACTTAAAGAAAGTTAAGATCTAAATAGGCTGGAAAGAATTTGGTGCCTAGCCATCAAAGGCATCATGAGTAAGAATTATTCATTGAAGTAGAGTATAAAAATCTTTCTCAAATTTAAAATCTGAAAAAGCGGGGCTGCTGTTTTCTTTGCAATTTGTTATATTTTACATATTCTTGGTAGTGAGGTAAAAAGTGCCTCTATTGTTGCTGCTTAGGCTGGTTATTGCAGTGGTTCTCCACTAAGAACACAAAAAGTGACCATTAGATTTGACCAGATCTTCAAGTAACTTCAGAAAGAAACCTCTTAGTGGAATGGTGATGACAGAAGTCCACTTGTATAAGAGAACAGATGGTGGCAGATTTAAAAACAGCATGGGAGGCTCTGAGGAATCTGGTTATGGAAATCTGGTTAAGAAATGTCAGGCCCTCATTACCTCACCTCATTCCAAAAGCTTCCTAGCTGGCCTCCTAGGCTCTGATTTCTCACCACTCCTCCCTGCTAATCACCTCCAGAGTACATGTATATACTCCAAGAGAAATGCCAGCAATGTTTTCATGTCACTGTGCTCAAAAACTTTAAATGGTTCCCCTTCTCATATTATACTAAATCTGAATGCCTCATTTTCAACTACTTTAGCTTCATTAACCTTTTATTAATCCTTCTCTATTAATTCCTAGAGCAATTATAACCTCAGTTTGGCTTTACCATGCTGTTTCACATGTATAACTGGAACATAAGCTTTCTACCCTCACTCCCTTTTCCCCCACCTCCCCATTGAGTATAGTGACCGTACACTAGTACTTCAGATGCTACCCAACACCATGCCAGGTACACATTATCTGAAAAATAACACAGTATTTGGATAAGGAATGAGTCTTCCTTTCTGGAATGCCTTTTCCTTCCCACTCTGTCTAGCTGGCTTCTATTTTTTCATCAAGACTCAAACCAAACACCTCCCCCTCCAGAAAGCCTGATCAATCCACTCTTCCCATCCTCCATCTCCTAAATTGAACTAGATCCTACCCCCATTGACTATAAATACTTCTATCACAGAACTTACACAGAATTAAATTACCTTTATCTACCTCTCTCCCATGAGGCCATGAGCTCCTTAGAAGAAGGAACTTTCTTATTCTTTTCTGTTCCCACAATGCCTAGGAGCACAGTAGGTAAAGGGTCAATAAATGGTGGTTAAATGATTGAAACAGTGACTAGCCAATGAAGGTGTGGGTGTGCTGCTCCCCAAGCAAACAAGACCAAACCCATTTAAAAGCTAAAAGGAAGAGGTGAAAGAGGACTCAATAGTATGAGGTAAGGATAACCACAGGATAGAAGTCCTTTATGAACTGGAAAAAAGCATGACTCAGCACAGACTGACAAGTTAGTACTACACAGGAACAGAGAGTTCTACTGGAGAAGTAGAGAAAAATGGGAAGATGGAAGCCAAAGATAAGAAGATAATGTTACTTGTGGGATAAACCAAGGCATGAAAAAATTATGTCTGAAGTTCTTAAATCTATGACGGTATCTATTGCTTAAAAGAATAAGGAATTTTTTCTGCATACAATGAAAAGGTAAAGAGCATCCAGATAAAACAACTCCACACTAATTTATGACATAAGAGGAGGGAGGGGGTTCTGACCTCACTTAATGAAATTCTGCCACTGATACAATCCCAAATATGCATTTTAGCTACTTTAGCACATTGCCTGGCTTCCCTCTGTAACTTCCCTAACAACTGAGGAGTAGCCAAGGCTTACACAGAAAATTTGCAACAGGATAAAAAGGTAGGAAATGGGTAGAGATATTGTTGGCTTTCCTAAATGGAGGTAAGACGAAGACATCAAGGAAAATAAAGTAAGAATAATGAAGGTAATGATGATGTGACCTAGATATTCCTGAATCCTCTCCCTCCCTTCCTAGCACTTGGCATTTTGTCTTAACACTTGGCATGTGAAAAACTGAGCAACTGAGAACTCAAAAGAAATCCTTGTAATTACCACAGCAGTAATTCTGATCACACACATCTCAGGGGGTCAAAAAATACATATATTTAAACATAATATTCATATATAAAAAACATAATTCCTGTTACTGCATCTCGGCAGCCAGAAGCAAGGTCTATGGCAGAGACCACTAACTGCCACTTCATACCTGTTCTGGCCTTCTTCCTTAGGAATACAACCCCAATTTTATTCTGGATGGTATTATGCCTTTTGCCCTTCCTGCTCTCTGGAATGTGGATACAATAGCTATTGCTCCAACAGTCATCTTGGACCATAAGGTGACCTTTGAGAATGGAAGCCATACACTGAGGACATGGGAGCAGACAGAAAGGATCTGGGTCCCTGATTTTTTTGGTGAAGCAATTGTGAAGCTGCCACCCCAGCCCTGAACTGCCTACCTTCCAGACTTTTTATGTGTTTAACCACTATAAAAAGATCTCTACCAGCAGGTGAATGCAATTCCTAACAAACATGGAATGTGGGACATGGAAGTGAGGTGATACAAGTAACAGGACCTAAAATAAGACACTCTCTTAGAGGAATTGATGAGGTAAACATTAAGAACTCTAATACTGCAGGATGGAAAGCTTGTTACACTTATTCAAGAGTGACAAAGGATTTGGTCAAATTGTCACCTACTGTAACTGGAAAACAAACCATATGCCAACTGAGGCTATAGAGCAAGGAGAGAAATACTATAGGAAAAATTGAGAATATTGGCATGTGTTGGCTCCTTCTAGCCGCTTAAAACAAAGTCCTAAAAGGCAAATAAACTTCAATTAAGTTGCAAGCAGAGAAAATGCAGGTTTGCTAAGGGAGGTACTCCCTGCCTATGGCCTGCAATTCAAGCTAAAATTCCTGTAATCTAAAGCCCTACATGGTTGAAAAAAAACCACCAAGTGCTTCTGAAGTAGCAAACTTAAGTAACTGAGTGATAGCTGCAAAACTACAGCCTTGGCAGTAGAGAAGACTGGTGCCTTGCCACACAAAAGCAATGTTGTGAGGGTGTTGACATTCCACCCAAGACTATCACTTCAAATGGCCCCACCCAGAGCCATCATTCCCTTAGGAGCTAAAAGAGGTGAATGAACTTGGATGGGGGAAAATATATTCTTTATTTCCACTAACTTGTAACTGAAACTTAGCATTTCCTTTAATTACAAAAGTAGACAACAAATCACAGCAGCATTAACAGTACCTGTGACTTTGCCATCAATAAAAATCACAAATATATTCATATGTGACAAATGCTGCAGAAACTCAACTTTTTAAACTCATCGACTACTTCAGATTTATGACAGTGTATAGATTTGCCACTAGATTTTTTATTTAATGTGTTAATTCAAAGGCATATATATTACTATGTTTTAAAGTTAATATTTTGCTAACCATATTTCAATATAATTAATTAGTTTCTTCTGTAATCCTAAGTATTTTATTTTATGAATTTTGAGACCTTATTCTGAGAAGGGTCCACAAGTTTCACCAGACTTTGAAGGGGTTCCATGGCACCAAAAGGTTAGAAATCCCTGAGGTAAGTAGAGCACAAAGGGCAGAGTTTTCATATTAAAAAATTCTGCCTAGGCATGTCCTCTGGCTCAAAGCAGCAAAAAGTCTAGAAACTAAGCTTTTTAAGATAACTGTAAAGCGGCAGAGGGGTGTCTAGACTGCAAAAGTCTCTTAAGTTTCCAAAATAATACCCAAGCTAATCAACAAGAAGTGAGCTATAAAGCCTATGCATTTCCCAGATAGGGCATCTTCACCAATACCCACCACAGATGTGGCCATGGAGGATACTGGACAAGGTGAGAACTTTCAAAGGGCACAGGGGACAATGGACAGCCCAGCAAAGAGCAGAATCAAGGAACTTATTATACTTTCATGGAGTCTCTGCCACTGCTACCCAGGAGGATTTTATAATCGATATGGCCTAGTGACTATTTTGTGTTTCCCATTATCCTGTTTTCTGAATAAAAGATTTTATTGCTATTATCCTATTCCTTCACCACTATAAACCAAAAAGCCACTCTGGGATCTAATGAAAGTGAATGCACCCAGAGAGCTTAGAATTTCGGCTGGATATAATAACTGGATGAAACTCTGGGTTGTTTCCCTTGGGAAAAGGGCAAGTAAGTTCTATTTATAGGAAGAACAGTACATGTGGATATTCAGGTACCCAAGGCTGATTGTGGCAGAAACCTAACAAGAAAGAAAATAAACTATTACAGATTGACCTTACATTTTGGAAGCATGTGATATAAAAAAACAATTTTTTTAATTTATAAATGAAGCAATAATTTAAGCTATTTCCAAGCAAAAGTAGCCGCTGTTATTTTTCAAAATTAGTTATCATACACCGGCAAAGCCAAAGTTTCTACTCTTAGTTCAATTTCAGGAAAATAACACAGTCAATGTCCTACATTAGAAAAGATATGGTGATTAAGAACACAGGCTCTGGAGCAAGACTGCCTGGATTGGAATCTAAGCTCTTCCACTTTTAGCTATGTGACCTTAAACAAGTAAATTAGCCTCTCTATACCTCAGTTTCCTCATGTGTAAGGTGAGGATTAAAAGCAGTACCCACCCCAAAGGATTGTTGTGAGGATTAAATGAGTTATATATACAAAGCACTAAGAAGAGTTTCTAACACACAGTAAATAAGCATTCAATAAATGTCAGCTATTATTCCTATCAAATTCTTACTCTTCAGAATTTTCTAAATTTTAAATGACTGTCACTCTTACTCAGTGGTTTTAGACTTACATGCCCTAAATCACACAATAATCATTTATCAACCTCAATGGAAATGAGCCCCTCATTCAATTATTTATTCTAAAGAAAAGATCCAGAAAAGACTGTGCTTTTAAATTTTGTTTGTAGATTGCATATGAAAATTGAACATACACTTTTCCCACAGAAATAAGATTCTATGATGATGATTCCTGAAGCAGCCCACAAAATCCTACCTATTCTATAAAGGAGTTCTATAAATCAAATTTCTAAGAGTATAAAAGCCCCAGTTGGATATTCTGCAGCAGAGAGACAGAAGTGTAACAAGGAAAATAAATAAGTTTTTCCATTTTCCTGGTGTAGGACCAGCTTGTTCCTAATAAAATTTCAATACACATAGCTTATATCTGGCATACTTCTAAGTACCTTCTTCTATACCTTGGCTCTCCCATCTCACACTGCCATAAGCCTCCAAGATTGGCCCCTAAAGTTGGTATTATAAACTCCAAAATTAATTACTTGCTCTTCTCCTCCAGGAAAAACTCTAACCTTTTCAAAGCAGTTGATCTCTGCTCTATTTAGGAAGAAAGTGGACAGCATCAAACTAATCACCCCTAAGGTATGAATAACTGAGCCTTTAAATTTCCTATGAGCAATGATCTTTTTAAAGGACAAGCCCAAAAAATCCTCATTGGTTTGAAGTGAAAATATAGGAAGAAGAATCATAATTTAGGATAGAGAATCCAATACACAAATAGAAGTTCACATTTCAAAACTCTTGACTTTCACAACTTTTGTTTCACCCCTAAGATTCCAAAAATATTCACACACAGCTTATGCAAAAACTTGAGGGATTTAGTGAGACAACTGTCATTTGTAAACAGAACTGTGGTTTCAGAGCTATTTATCATAAAATCAGAGATGAAAAAGAACCTCACTATGTCATTTTTAAAAGCCCTGCTATTACCTATTTTGGAGACCAACAATATTCTTTAACTCCAAGGGAAGAAAAGTTCACCAAATGTATACAGTAATTCATTTTGTTTAAAATAATAATAAATTTTAACAGACTAATCTATGTATCTCCCTTGCTACAGAGAAGAAAATTTCTTTAAATTCTATCCTGGAAAGTGAGAACTGGTCAGAGTTCTCTTCACAACGATGCTTCACATATTTTACAATATTAACACCATTTAGGTTCCTTCTCAAAAGTTTGAAGTCCAGAACTCCAACAGGATCTGATTTAAGAACCATAATATAGTTACTGCTCTTCTCTAGATTCTCTCCAAATTACTCTATTACTCAAATATATAATCTTAGAGTCATAAAACTGTATTCTAAATTCATACAAGCCATACTCATAGTTAGAACTCCGTTCAGGCTAAAACTTAGGGATCATATGGTCAAAAGACATCTTTATGCCATAAATGTAATTCTTATCTTAAAAATATTTTACTCTACAATTTAAGGAGGAAAAATAAATATTTTTGGACATTAACCACTGAACTACATTCTGTCATCAAGTAAGTACCGTATTTTGCATTTAATCTCACTCTATCTATTGGAATCTCTATGTCTCTTGAGTAGCTGGAAAGCTAATAAGAGTCCCTTTGATACAAGAACACTCAAAGCCATCTTTGCAGATATTATTTAAAAACCCAGACAGAATCTGCTATTAATACTTCTTATACTTAGTTTTTAAAAATATGTGTAGAGTCCATGAGCCACAACTACTGAAGTCCGCGTGCCTAGAGCCCGTGCTCCGCAACAAGAGAAGCCATCGCAATGAGAAGCCCTTGCACCACAACGAAGGGCAGCCCCCACTCGCCGCAACTAGAGAAAGCCTGTGCGCGGCAACAAAAACCCAATGCAGCCAAAAATAAAACAAATTAAAAAAAAAAAAGAAAAAGCCTCAAATTTTGATAAATACTGACAGCCAAGAGGCAGAATTTAGTGCATGGGCACTGGAGCAAGACCTCTGTATGAATCCCAGCTCCGTCCCTTATTCATTGCATGTCCTTGAGTTGCTGAACTTTTTTACCTCTGTTTCCTCATTTGTGAAATGAAAATAATCATAACACCAACCTCATAGGGTTGTTAGGGGAAATTTAATTAATATACCATAAAATGCTTAAATAATGCCTGGTCTAATATATTAGTAAGAACACCATAAAGCTAGTTATCCAAGTCAATATTTAGTCCCATAAGTAACTTTTATAATATGTCCTTAAGTCAGTGACTAGTCACTGGTACTCTTCAATACCTTATGCTCAGAAATGGAAGCCCAATAAGTCAGCTTAAAGATTAAATTACATTTAGGATGCTCTAGACCAGCACTGTCCAACAGAACTTTTCTACAACAATGGAAATGTTTGTGTGTTATCCAATATGACAGTCAGTAGCCATGTGTAGCTAACCAAGCACTTAAAATGTGGCTAGTGTGACTGAGGAACTGATTTTTTTTAGATTTAAACAGCCACATGAGGCTAGCGGCTACCATATGAGACAGTAAGCCTTAGAAGATAAGACAAAAAGTTCAAAATACATTTTAGAAAAAGTCTCTGTAATGGTCAAAATTAAGACGGTTTCTCATTACTCTTCATTTAATTGGAACATGTCAGAATTAAACATGCAAATTAATAGATTTTATCAATTATAAAAAAAGTTTGATAAATATAACAATGATGAACTATGGCATGATAATGAAAGTTATTTCTGCCACTGTGTGGGACTGACTTAAAAGCATATAACTATATTAATTATAAATATGATAAAAATCTAGTATTAAATGTCAGCAACATCCTTAGCCTGAGGTCAGTTGCAAACCTGAATGCTACTGGTAGATACTCTAGAATCTAAGAATTTAGATTATCATACTAGAGATTATCAAAATAAATGAATTAAGCCAGACAGAAAGGCAAATATCATTTGATATCACTTATATGTAGAATCTAAAAAAATCACACAAAACGTATTTAACAAAACAGAAACAGACTCACAGACATAGAAAACAAACTTATGGTTACCTGAGGGGGGAAGGGGAGGGATAAATTAGGAACCTGGGATTAACAGATACACACTACCATATGTAAAACATAAACAACAAGGTCCTACTGTATAGCACAGGGAACTATATTCAATATCTTGTAATAACCTATAATGGAAAAAA
This sequence comes from Delphinus delphis, assembly GCF_949987515.2. Lineage (NCBI taxonomy): Eukaryota > Metazoa > Chordata > Mammalia > Artiodactyla > Delphinidae > Delphinus > Delphinus delphis. The sequence goes on from NC_082683.1 coordinate 34,116,561, forward strand.
ATCTGAAAAATATACATATATATGTGTATATATAACTGAATCACTTTGCTGTACACCAGAAACTAACAACACTGTAAATCAACAATACTTCAATAAAAAAAAAATTTGTTTTAATTTTTAAAAATAAGAATTTAGGGTAAAGGGGAAAAAGAAAGAAGGGGAAAAAGAAATTGTCTTCTACCCCATGTTCTTGAGCTGAGAGCAAAGAATACAAACATGTCCTTTTTTCTTTTTCTTTTTTAAGTCTTTTTCATTGAATTTGTTACAATACTGTTTCTCTTTTTTATGTTTTGCATTTTTTGGCCCCGAGGCAAGTGGGGTCTTAGCTCCCCAACCAGGGATGAACCCGAACCCCCTGCACTGGAAGGCGAAGTCTTAACCACTGGACTGCCAGGGGAGTCCCCAAATATGTCCTCTTTTATTCTAAAAACAATTATCCCTTTTGCTTTCTACTATAGGAAAATGCAAATATGCCAGATGCTTTATGTAATCAATATATAGTTTATCCCATGAATCCTAACAGGCCAAGGAGGTAAACATTAACATCCCTATTACAGCAAAACCAGGAAAAGTGAAGTAACTTACCCATGATCATATGAATAATACGCGGCAGAGGTCTGAACCTGCATCTACCCAATTCTAAGACTAAATACCAGAGCTGCCTTAACAATAACAAGTCTGCTACTAGAAACAAGACAGCAAGACGCCTTAAAATAAATCTACCCTCCTCTGGTCATTCTAAATAGCAGGTTATCAATATCAAATGGAGGGAAATGAGAAAACAGATGGACAGGAAATTCACTTGGGACACAACACACAATCTTCTCTGGTGCTAAAAATCCCTATGTGTTCCCCAACATATCCTAAACAAACAGACTGGATCAATAATAAAAGGCATCTTTAAGGGAGAAGCGTAACAAAAAGGAAAAGATGAGTGTGAACAAGAAAGAAAGAAAAAGATAACAAAAGGAAGAGATCTCAGGTAGAAGATCAGAAACTACTTAAAGTACTACTGATAACTCAGCATCCTAGGCCGAATACACATGTGAACCATAAAATCAATCCTCATAAATGTTAGGCAATTCAGAAATGCAGAAAGGGCCCCATTTAACAAGTCCAAAGAAATATCAAATTTTATTTTGCTTTAATCAAACCAAATTATAACAGTCTAATGCCATAATATGTGAAAGAAATATGTTATATACATATATGTGTTTACCTGTCTACATAAAGCAAATGTTCAAGGAAAGCTTTTGCTTTTTTGGTAAGCTTTTGCTATTACTGAGTCTATACCTGGAAATAAAATGCAGGTAACCTCAGGATTCAAATCCATCTTATATAAACTCAGTAACCGGATTCTGCTAAATTTTTAAGATTCTATTGTCTGACAGAAACTGTATCCATCATTATCTGAACTCTCACTCTTGCCTTCCAAAACTCAGGAATTAAATAGATGTAGATGACCCAGTATTCACTATCCAGACTTACTATCCAAACTCAGGATACGAATGCAGTAGATTCGGATTGCAAGGAATACTTGCAAATCTTATATAAATTTTTAATATAATTTCACGTGATTTACAAAATTAGCATTTTTAGCAACATGCAAGTATCCTACTAAAATCACATAAACACTGGCTGCAAAACAGATCTGAGAAAACTTTTTTTTAAATATTTTTATTTATTTGGCTGCGCTGGGTCTTAGTTGCAGCACGTGGGATCTTTGTTGTGGCATGCATGTGGGATCTAGTTCCCTGACCAGGGATTGAACCTAGGCCCCCTGCATTGGGAGCGCAGAGTCTTAACCACTGGACCACCAGGGAAGTCCCAAGAAAACACTTTTTAATACCATATTTCTTAGTAATTTGCTGAAACAAGTTATTAAGTTATTGCTCCTCAATTCCAAACCCGCATCCCTTCTTCCCAATCTGCCTTAATGACACTGGAACTGGGACTCTGCAAACCACATTTCTACTTTGCCAGCTGACTTCCTATAAGGCTCTGCCAAGAGGAAGCACTAAAGATGGACTGCAAGCCTGGAGAAGAAAAAAGATACTTGGGCCTTCCTGTCTATTCTTTGGACTTCATAAGAGCATTACCCCAGCAAAGGTTTCTTCACCCCTGCAGAAGGTCCCCCTCACAGTAGTAAGTGAATAAAGTTTGCAGTTTTTCTAACACTTATGGAACTAGCTTAATCATACCCCACTCAAAGACCCCAGCACCAGCCAGCACCCTTCCCCAGAGTTCTGAGTTTCATATCTATGGGATTTCTATTCTGAGCTCGACACAAGCACTAGCATGTAGTACCTTCTCCTCGGAGATCTGAATTTTGTTTCCACAGGACCCTTCCTCTAAGTCTCTAGGTTTTCCCTTTGGTCCCCAAGCACTTAGGGCTCACAGCTGCTTCTAGAAGTGCCTATCTCCATGATAACTTCAAGTTTTATTTTTATCCTTTCTGTTACCTAGTTAACAACTTTAAATCTAGTTAATGATTCTATTAAAGTCTCTGTTCAAATAACTGGTGTGGTTTCTGCCTCCTGATAGAACCCCGACTGATAAAAGAAAACAGTCTCATTATACTGTAATAGTATATGATGTTATCATAATAACGTTTGTTAAAATGCAATTCTACCCATACTAGCAATTAAAGAAGAACAAAATGATAATTAAGAGCAATTTGATTAAAATTAAGAGTATACTTAGCTATCACTACAAAATCTTTTGCAACCATTCTTTTAAAGAAAATTTGGGGGGGGGGTGCCTTTTTCTAACACACATAGCATCTACTGGAATAAAATTACATAAGACAACATTAACAAGGGCTATCTCTGTCTTCCCAAATTTTCTACAATAATTGGGTTAACATAACTTTTTTTTTTTTTTTTTTTTGTGGTATGTGGGCCTCTCACTGTTGTGGCCTCTCCCGTTGCGGAGCACAGGCTTCAGACGCGCAGGCTCAGCGGCCATGGCTCACGGGCCTAGCTGCTCCGCGGCATGTGGGATCTTCCCCGACCAGGGCACGAACCCATGTCCCCTGCATCGGCAGGCGGACTCTCAACCACTGCGCCACCAGGGAAGCCCTAAGATTACTTTTTAATCATAAAAATACAGTAAGTAAATTTTTAAAAATAATTTTAAAATGTTCAGATTAAACAAGGATCCAATATCATCTATAGAAAACAATATTTAACTTGTTTACCCTAAATATTTAAAGGGCAGAGGAAGAGATTTAATTCATTTACTAAGTACCCTCTCCTACCCAACAAATTTTTAAAATGTCACATACTTTCATTCCACCCCCCATCTTCACTTCACATAAGTCATCTACTCCACTCCCACCTATGTTTACAACCCCCCACCTGCCTACCCATTTTCTCATTCCTAGACACACGGTCCAGTTCTTCTGCACCAACTCAAATGCTTTCCTGTCTTGAGGCTAGCCACTTTCTAGATATATAGGTAGTATATGCAGGCATACACAAGATATAAAGGTAGTATATACAAAGAGAGTTATGGCAAACAAGCAATGTTTGTCAGCGGATTTGAGATTTCCTGGGGTTCCCTGGTGGCGCAGTGGTTAAGAAACCGCCTGCCAATGCATGAGACACGGGTTTGAGCCCTCGTCCGGGAAGATCCCACGTGCCACGGAGCAACTAAGCCTGTGTGCCACAACTACTGAGCCTGTGTTCTACAGCCTGTGAGCCACAACTACTGAGCCCACGTGCCACAACTACTGAAGCCCACGCGCCTAGAGCTCATACTCTGCAACGAGAAGCCACCGCACCGAGAAGTCCGCACACCACAAAAAAGAGCAGGCTCCGCTCGCAGCAACCAGAGAAAGCCCGCATGCAGCAACGAAGATCCAATGCAGCCAAAAATGAATGAATTAATTTTTAAAATTTTTTTAAAAAAGACTTCCTGCTCTACTTCTATTTGGATAGTATAGTTGGGAGGTCGTTTCTGGCTTGAGGAAGACTCTATGGGAAAGTAGACTAAAATTTATTGTGGTTTTAAGTAATCCAGTTTCTCTTCCCTTTACCAAAAAATAGTTATTCTTTTCCTTTCCTTATATCAAACCAAAGCTAGCTTTCAGTTAGAAAAATCAATGACAAACAATGGTCTTCTACCCATACATCTGAGAATGCGAATTCTCTGCTTCACAGAAGGACCATATAGAATATTACAAAAAATGAAAGATTAGGATATAAGGATACTAAATATCTCAACTCAAATGCCAGAGAGTTTCTCAGTTTATTAACTAAATGCTAAACTTATAGGTATATCCACAAAAATTTGATTCTAGGATATTATACACTAGAATTATAACAGTGAGCAGGTTATAAAATAATTCATGGCATCTCTTTCATCATCTCTTCCAATTATATAATTCTATCAAGCAAAAAAGGTTAGGCATATATCATTCCTAACCCAATGTCATATACAATCTTCACCTAAACATAACTATTCAAATTAAGGGATTTAAAATCCCAGTAAATGACTTTAATATATGACTGTTTTGGCATAACCCACAAATAAAATATCTTTAAGGGACTCTATGATCAGTGGAAGATCAAAGTCTGCAAAAATATCTTGATATGGTCATATCTAAAGTTTTAAATATTCAATAAAAGGGTAAAATGATTCCTCCAACCACATTAAACAAAAGGACTCAAGTGAAATTAGTTCTACAGCAGCTTTGGGGATTAAAGTCTTTTTTTTTTTTTTTAAGTTCTTTTCAAAACTATACAGGTGTCCCTTGTTGGGAGGTGGGGGTGGGGGCACATGGACTCCAACAAGATAGAAAAGTAATCACTCTACCTACTTCCATTATAAGCTGGAAGATGCATTCTCAGGGAAAGAAATGCCATAAGGATGTGGAGTAAAGCTCTCCTACTGAAGGAAAGGAGAGCCAGCCTTAGTCTCATAAAAATTCAAGTATATAAAAACTAAAAAGGCAACTTTATTTTTCTTTGGTGGCATTCTGAACCACCAGAATTTCTTTCATGCCTAAGGACTCCTTGACTTCACATTCATGGCTCTAATAATTTTGTATCCCTCCTCTCTCTCTTTCCTGCCCTCCAAAGCTGGTCAATTCCACCTCTCTTCATCACTTACTCTGTTCCAGCCACAATGACCTCCGTCATTGCTCCTCCAACCTAACGAGGCAAGTCTCCTGCCCCAGCAGCTCCTGAATCCCCTCTGCCCAGAACGCTTATCTTCTACCTACCCAGATATGGTTCATTCCATCACTCTTTCAGGTCTTCATTCAAATGTCGCCTGTTCAGTAAAGCTTTCCCTGGCTACCCTATCTAAAATAACCCTATCTATATTTCCTATTCCCATTCTCTCTTTTATTCTTCATCTTAGCTCTTAACACTGTCACTATCTAACATATACTTCTTACTTTTTTATTAATTACCCCGTCACCAAAATGTAAGCCCAATAATTACAGGATTTTTATCTGTTATGTTCACAACTGTAGTCCCAGCATTTAGAATAGCTCCTGACAACATATTAGGTGCTCAATATGCTGAACAAATAAATGATACAGCTAGCTACAACACCACATGTAACTGGTAGATGCTGCCATCAACAATTCATATTCTAGTCTGAAAGATCCCAATTAACAGATTAGATTTAGGTTATTTTTTCAAACTGTGTGCTGGGAACTAGAGTAATCCCTCAGGGGCAACCGTGGGGGTAGAAAATGGAAGCCCAAGCAAGCAGAAAAGCCCGGCATTCATCTGCTTTATTCACAGGTTTTCACTTAAGATTTAATTTATAGAAAGGATTTAGCAACTTGGAAAAAATCTAAAACCACTGGGTTGAATACAACTTAGTTCCTATTTTTTTACATTTTACTTATTTATTGTAAATGAGGATAATCTAGGTATCACATTTATATCATCCTTTAAAGAGATTTAAATTACCATCTAGTCTTATTTAATAATCTGCTACAAAGGCAATAAAAATTTACTATGTATTTTCTAATTAAAATAAGTAGAAACAAGATTAGTGTTTTTTTAAAAACGGAATAACAAAGAAGAGTAAAATTGTTATTTCATGTACAAGAACATATGTAAATTCACTAAGTGGAGATTAAGATCCAAATCCCACTACCACAAATATCTCTGTAAGCAAAAATATGTCCCAATCTCACAAAATAGCACTATTTACCAAAACAGACTACAATATTTTATTCTGAACCTTACAGTAAAACTGATTCTAATATGACTTGACCAGCATAACTTTTAAAATGTTACATGTTCTAATAAAAAGAAGAGCACTAACCTTAATGAAGTTACAGATGGACAAGCCTGTCCATACAAACCCATCTGGCCACAAAGAGAATCTGAAAAGTAAAGGAGAGTTAGTTATCAGATGCTCCAAAATAAATTAAACTATAAATCACACTACCATTCTAAAACAGAAATAGAACGCTAAAAGATTCACCATTATTTGAACACATACCCACAAAATTTAAAAATGCTGTTAAGCAATAAGACATTACGCTGAGGAAGACTGACAATACGAGGAAGCACAAGAAAAATAGGCACACTATAACTGTAACATCCAAAAAAGCTAAAAACTCATAAAATTTAACAAACTGTTATTACGCTTAGTTACAGATAGAGAGTGTCCAAACTGTTTAGTAGAATCCCAAGGATTCCAGAGAGGTGCCTAAAGGCTACCAAAGAGCTGAGCATGCAGGTTCCCATCCCCACATAATTGTCTCCCATCCCATCTACCCTTCAATCAAAGCAGTGCTATCTTTGTTGGTTTTGCATAATGGACTTCACTAAAACTTCATTTGAAGAACAGTTCCACTGCTTAAAAAAAAAAAAAAAAGTTAAGAATAGCATTGAACAGAAGGAGCTTTGTTCAAATTCTAGCTGTGACACTAAGAGACCTTGAAGAATTTATATAGCCTCAGTGAACCTCCATTTCTTCATCTGTAACTTGGGCATAATACCACCTGTAACTTTATTTATTCATCAGGGATAAACTGCAGGTTTGTTATTAGAATTAAACAAATCACTAAACAAATGTGAAACTGTCTATTAGCACTACTACCTGGCACAAGGATGATCCACAAGTGTCTACACTTAACATGAATGAGAGGTAACATGAATGAGAGAAGCTGAATGAGAGAAGCTGGAATGGGTATAAATATGCATACACAGCACAAATGGAGATTGTGTGCCTGCAACTAAAGAAAACAGGTTCACTCTGAAAAGATCAGCTGCTATTCCCAGTTCTAGCCAATTGTTGCTAAGCAGGATTGAAAGCCCAGTACTGTTAAGAACTTCTAATTTTTCAAGAGAAGCAAGATACCCAAAATTTTATCTGAAATCTCCTGATTTTTATTTTCTAAATACTATGTGGGCCAAACAAACCACTGGATGTTGTCCCAAGTTTATAACTTTTAACTTAGTGGCTGACTGAATTCCCTGCATCTTACTGTCCCGTGCATGCACTGAAGAGAGATGGACACTTTACTTCTGCTAGAACAACAGAATAGATAGCTTGATCAACATGCCCACTGGAAATAACAAACACTGGATAAATTTTTTTAATCTTTACATATTAATCAATAACCTGAAAGAAAATAAAGTATGATCAAGGCTAAAAACTAAGTGAAAGAGGGAAACTAGAGATGTATGCAGAGTACTGAAACCAGCTTTCATTCACCTTCAGGGCATTTTGCCAAACCCTATGAATTTCAGCTTGCAATTCCAAGGCCTATTAGGGCTCAAGGTACAAGAGGCAAAGTCCAGGTGTTACCCAAGAGAACTGCAAGGGAAACTTAACCTTGGCACTGAGTGCTGGTGAGGGATTGGGGGGCTATGAGAGCAGTTCAACAGTATCTCCTCAGACACTCACAACCAGAAGCTGACCCTCACCTAGATTATGGTTTAAAAAGCTTCATACTTAGAATTTTGTTTAGGGTAGTCCTAGAATGGTAATGTCTCCCACCCAAACTTGACAGAAGGAAATGAAAATCCTCTCTGGGGAATCTGCCTTTGATCTAGGCCTGGGAGAATTCTCAAGGATAAGGTCCCAAAATAAATAAATTCACAATCAAAAATCACAAAACCAGAAGGAAACAAGCCACTCAAGAGTAAGATACAGCTGAAACATCAGCTGGCAGACTCAAAACCTCAAAGACCTCAGATACGGGAATTACTAGTCACTTTTCTCTACTGTTTTTTACTTTATGGGTGACTTACCTACTCTTGTATTTCAAACGCCTATAATGCAGATGAATCTCAAATCTACATCTCTATCAGGGATCAAACTCCTGATCTCCGAACATAAATATCTAACATTCCCTCCCGAAATCCCAAATTTACTATGTCTAAAACTGAATTATCTTTTTTTAATGTATTTCCTATCTTGATAAAATGGCACAGTCCTTTATCTAAGAATGGCTTTCTTTTCCTTTGTTAGAGCAGGAAACTTCTTTTCAATTCTTGATTTCTATGAGGAATGACTTCTCTAAACATCCCTGGGCTCCCAGCCCACTCCTCACCAAGTGCGTAGAGCTAACTCCAGGACTCTACATCCAGTATTCTACAAGGTAGTTACCTGGGTATGACTGCTCTGTTGACTCTAACAACCTAGACATCAGGTAAGCTGTCCAAATTGGGTGGGCAGGGACAAGAGAATGTGGAGAGTCAGCCAGCCCATTTGTCTCTTAAACCTAAATCACATTCTACAACATTCTACAATATCAGCTTTATCAAAAACAAAGGTAAATTCTTACAAAAGATATCACAGGACCCAGCAATTCTACTCTTAGGGGTACGTGTGTGTGTGTATTTTTATGTATAAAAAATTTAAATATATGTATATATACATATATATATATATATATATATATATATATATATATAAATCCTCTTGGGAATACATATATATGCACATATATGTATCCCCAAGAGAACGTAAAACATATGTTCACACAAAAACTTGCATACAGCTTCCTTTTCCAGTAAGCAGCCTGAGGTGACCTCTAAAAATGGTTCGCTATTCACTTGACCCAGAAAACCCCACAAAATCATGCAAGTCAGGAGGTTCAAATCTTCGTGTTCACTTTAAGAACACTCATGAAACTGCCCAGGCCATTAAGGGTATGCATATCCGAAAATCCACCAAGTATCTGAAAGATGTCACTTTAAAGAAGCAATGTGTGGCATTCCATCATTACAATGGTGGAGTTGGTAGGTGTGCCCAGGCCAAACAGTGGGGCTGGACGCAGGGTTGATGGCCCAGAAAGAGTGCTGAATTTTTACTGCACATACTCAAAAATGCTGAACGTAAGGGCTTAGATGTAGATTCTCTAGTCACTGAGCACATCCAGGTGAACAAAGTTCCCAAGATGCAGCACAGAACTTAGAGAGCTCATGGTTGGATCAACCCATACATGAGCTCTCCCTGCCACACTGAGACGGTCCTTACTGAATAAGAACAGACTGTTCCTAAACCAGAAGAGGAGGTTGCCCCAAAGAAAAAGATATCCCAGAAGAAACTGAAGAAACAAAAACTTATGGCCCGGGAATAAATGCCACAAAAAATAAATGCAAATAAAAATAAATTTAAAAAAAGAAAAACACAAGCAAAAAACGTGCATACAAATGTTCATAGCAGCATTATTTATAAAGCTAAAAGTGGATATAAACCAAATGTCCATCAACTGATAAACAGATAAACAAAATATGACATATCTGTACAATATCCATATAATATACAGTGGAATATTATTCAGCCATAAAAAAGGAATGCCGTACTGTTACATGCCACAATATGAATGAACTTTGAGAGCCTTATGCTTAGTGAAAGAAGTCAGACACAAAAGACCAAATATTGTATGACTCCATTTATACAAAATATTCAGAATTGGGCAAATCCTAGAGATGGAAGGTAGATAGTAGTTGCCAGGAGATAGGGGGATGGGAGGAGGAATGGGGGTAGGGAATGACTGCTAACAGGTTTCTTTTGGGATTGATGAAAATGTTCTGGAATTAGATAGTGTTGATAGTTGCACGACCTTGTGAATAAAAACCTTTTGTATACAACCACCAAATTTTACACTTTAAAATGGTAAAGTTTTACTACCAACTCCAGCTCCTAAATGTCTTTCTAATCTACTGTGGCCTCAATGCCTTAGTTTCAGTTTTCTCCACTTTTAATTTAGATTACTGCGCCTAAATGGTGTCTTGCACACCAGTCTGGTTAACTGGAAGAACAAATGTACCAATCATCTTCTCCCTACCCAGGCAGATGCCCAGCAACATGGAACTCTCACAAAAGAAGGCTATGATTCACAGTGAAATCAGGAAAATCTCAGTGTCCTCCAAATCACAAACTCACATTTCTGAAGCCAACTATGTTGAACAATTATATTAATTTTTTCAATTACATCCAAAATTCATACAGTTTAAGTTGGTGCCAACAGCACCTAGTAGCATTTTCTGCAAATCCTTTGAAAATCAACATACAAGAAACTTTGCATAACATGACACCACCAGAGGACAGGGAGTAAAAACCAGTCATTCACTGATGGGTATGCTACAAGAAAAACTACTGCAGTATATCCCATCACCAACAGAAAGAATATGGAATTCCTTTTAATATAAGCAGTCTTCATGTGTACATTAAAATGAGTTACAAACTATTCACATTTAGGAAGCAGATGTTTAACTAACAGGTATATAACAATACATTATCTGGGAGGAGGAGGTGAAATGGGACTAAGAATTTTGAAAAAGCGCCCAAGTAATTCTTATGAGCCCTTCTCTCCTCTCTCCCACCACACAGATATGCTATATAGTTTACAAAGAACTTGCAACATTCATGACCTTGCATCAAGAACCCAACTGAGAATCTCAATTGTGACCTTGGGAATACTGTTAAAAGGAAAAATTCATGCCTCAGTTACTGTGATAGTAGCTTGAATGAAAGCAACACCATATCAGATAAAAGTAGGAATTAGGGCTTCCCTGGTGGCCCAGTGGTTGAGAGTCCACCTGCCGATACAGGGGACGCGGGTTCGTGCCCCGGTCCGGGAAGATCCCACATGCAGCGGAGCGGCTGGGCCCGTGAGCCATGGCCGCTGAGCCTGCGTGTCCGGAGCCTGTGCTCCGCAACGGGAGAGGCCACAACAGTGAGAGGCCCGCGTACCGCAAAAAAAAAAGAAAAAGAAAAAGTAAGAATTAAAACTTTGTTGAAAATGAATACTATAAGCACTAGAGGTCAAGAGATTATTCCTTCTTTTTCTAACTTCGGAATTTAGCTCTTTCAAAAGACCTGAAAGTAAAAAATTCACTAGCACCCATGAAGGAACAACCCCTCTGAATCAGGTTCCTTGACTGAACACTGTGAATTGTTATACCATTAGTCACAGGTAATCATTAAAGCAGTCATGGAAATAACCCGTGTCTTAATCAGCCTAAACAGGAAAAATCTGTCAGAGGAAGGCATAAAGGGAAAAGAATCCTGCTGAGTGAGTAGCAATCAAGCTGTCCACTGCAGCTTCACTAGTTAAACCTGAAGGCAGTGATGCAGCTATAGCTAGAAAGTGAGAACTCAAGAGTCACATGCTCTCAGAAAGCAAAAAATCATGTGAGAATGATCAATTCACCATGGTAATGTTAAAGGGAGAAGAGAGGCCAAAACTTAAATTTGGAGAACTCTAACAGATTTAGAGAAGACGAACCAGTTAAAAAAAAAAAAAACTTGAGAAAACTGTACTGGAGGTTGCAGCAAGTGATTTAATGGATAGAAAGGCAATAGTGCTACACACAGATTAAGATGGACATAAACTGAAAAGACAATACTGGCTTTTAATAGAAGATCATTATTACTATAGAGGGTGGATCTTGTGGACTAGTGAAAGCAAAAATTAGACTGCAAGGGTGTTAAGAATAAGGAGAGTGAAGTAAAAGTTTAGCCACAAACTACATACAATGAAAATAAACAGAAAACGCAAAAAAGGTCAAACAGAGCAGAGAGGAACAGATTAAGAAATCAGGAAAGGTGAAGAATATGTTAGAAAGCTCATCACAGTATATCCCCATTATCCTGTTTTATTCTTCATAGCTCGTCATCATCTGATATGATTTGATATGACTTTTGTTTCACTATCTGTTTCTCTCCCACTAGAATGCAGATAAAAGTTTCTGTTTCATTCTCTGTTATATCCCCAAATCCTGGTATACAGTCTGCAGCCATATTTGTTCAATGAATGAATAAACCAGGTTCCTCAAGAGTTGGAAAAAGAGAATAAACGTAAAATAAGAACAACTAAAATCTAACTGAAAACTCACCAGATTTTTTTTAATGTAGTCTTTGTATCCATTACTTCTCTCTGCCTCCAAGCAAGTAATTTCAGACAAATTCACAGTTAGAAAAGCAAGTTAGGTATCCAGAATATATAAAGGACCCTTACAACTCAATAATAAAACGACAACCCAACTTATAAATGGGCAAAGATTTGGAGATACAGCACAGAGGAAGAGCATTTGACTGCAAAAAAAAAAAAAAAGGGGGGGGGGCAGAGATTTGAATACACATTTCTACAAAGAAGATATTAAAATGTCCAATAAGATATGAAAAGATGTTCAACGTCATTAGTTATTAGGGAAATGCAAATCGAAATAACGAGATACCACTTCACACCAGCTAGGATGGCTATAATCAAAACAACAGATAATAACAAAGGTTGCAAAGATGTGAAGAAACTGAAGCCCTCATACATTGATAGTGAAAAACGTAAAACAGTGCAGCCACTTTGGAAAACAGCTTGGCAGTTTGTCAAAAAGTTAAACATAGAGTAATCATATGACACAGCCATTCCACTCCCAGGGAATATACCCAAGAAACGAAAACATACCTCCACAGAAAAATCTGTACACGAACGTTCACAGCAGCAAAAAATCATAATAGCAATAGTGGAAACAATCCAAATGCCCAGTAACTTGACGAATGGATAAATAAGATGTTATAACCATACAGCAGAATATTATTTGGCAATAAAAAGGAATGGTACGTGCTACAACATATATGACCCTTGAAAACATGCTAAGTGAAAGAAGTCAGTAACAAAACTACACATTACACGATTCCATTTATATCAAATGTCCAAAACAAATTTATATTAATAGTTAGATTATGGATTAGTAGTTAGATTAGTAGTTTCATAGGGCTGGGGAGGCAGGTAAAGTGGATTGACTGCTAATGAGTGTGGGGTTTCTTTTAGAGGGAGAGGAAAACATTCTATAATTAGACTGCAGCAATGATTACACAACCCTATGAATATGTTAAAGAAAAAAACATTGGGGCTTCCCTGCTGGCACAGTGGTTAAGAATCCGCCTGCCAATGCAGGGGACATGGGTTCGAGCCCTGGTCCAGGAAGATTCCACATGCTGCAGAGCAGCTGGGCCCGTGCACCACAACTACTGAGCCTGTGCTCTAGAGCCCGTGCTCTGCAACAAGAGAAGCCACCACAATGAGAAGCCTGTGCACCGCAACGAAGAATAGCCCCCACGCTCCGCAACAAAGACCCAACGCAGCCAAAACTAAATAAAATAAATTTATAAAAAAACAAAACCATTGAATTTTACACCTTAAACAGGTGAATTATATGGTATGTGAATTTTATCTCAATAAAGCTGGGGGGGTTCCTTTGGTTTTTTTAAAAGAGCAAGTTTAAGAACCATCACACACAAAATGTTCTCTTGTTCTGTAAGCTGCTGCTTCACTAGTGCCATATGAGTGCCCCCCGCACCCCACAAAATGGAAAAGGGGAGAGTAAAAGTAATGACTTCACCAAAAAGCAACTCTACTATAGCAATTATTTTGAAATCTATAACCCCTTGAACCATTAGTGGTTCAAGAAAGTTTGTTTTCTGGTGGGCTCCACCATTTCCAAACCATACTGTTTATTAATTAAACATGTTTAATGAAGATACACTTATGTATACACCTCTATATACCCTGAAAAAATTCTATAGGAAACCACTCTAACACTATATATCAACTACTTAGGTTATAACCCTCTCTTCCTAAAAACAACACTAGGGCCAGGTGTTGTTATTCTCTTATAACAGAAGATGAAAAAAAGCATGCCAACCAACAATCAGCTTCAGCTTTATAAGACTGTTCCTGTAGGAGTAGGAAGTGTAAGGCTGAACTGTCTCTTTACCCTCCATAGTTTAGGATTGCTGTCAATAAAACAGGTGGTAAATGTGGGTGAGGGGAGCTTCTTGGCCAAACATCACAGAGCTGTAACTTCTTCCAAACCCCAAACCTAACTTCCTGAAATTTATGTAAGCAGATCACAGGCCACCCTCTTCAAACCAAATCATAACCCAAGCAAATAACACAGGATTCTATTTCTGGGTCTGTCATTAACTCACTGGATAGTCCTGAAACTTCAGTCTCTCTACTATGCTCAATAACTTAACCACAATTTCCAGTCTCAAAATCAAATCATGTGGTCTAATAAAGAACATTTCCCCAACTTGCAGGTGTACTTTTATGGAAAATCTAACAAAGATGTATGAAGTTAAATCACATTATATGTTTAAATCATCTTTAATGAATATACATGAAGTATGAAAAATTCAAAAGACTGTTTACTCCAAAAATGTTGAACTCTTCCATTTTAAAGTTTTAAAGGTATTCACTAAACAGAGAAAGAATAAGTTTCCAGAGGGCTGAAGGGTTCTGAGGCTTTAAATTTAATCTCAGTTATATTTAGAAAACCAAGATGCCACCTCTCTGGATCCCATATCTTTATCTTGGGCATTTGATGCATGTGCTTTGCCTGGTATAATTCAAAGCAAGAGATCCTACCATATCTCTGAAATGTAAATTGAACATATCAGGGATTTCCCTGGTAGTGCAGTGGTTAAGAATCCACCTGTCAATGCAGGCAACATGGGTTCGATCCCTGGTCCGGGAAGATCCCACATGCCGCGGAGCAACTAAGCCCATGCACCACAATTAATGAGTCTGCGCTCTAGAGCCCGTGAGCCACAACTACTGAAGGCTGTGCGCCTAGAGCCGTGATCCGCAACAAAAGAAGCCACCAAGAGGAGAAGCCTGCGCACCACAATGAAGAGTAGCCCCCGCTCACCACAGCTAGAGAAAGCCCGCACACAGCAAAGCATAACCAACGCAGCCAAAAATAAATTAATTTAAAAAATAATAAAATAAATTGAACATGTCAGAACAACATATTGGTTGTCAGAGGAATGAGACGCTATACACCTAAAAAGATGGGCAGCTATAGTCTCCACTCCTAGAGCTGTTTAACAAAATTAAAATTACCTGCCTGGTCCTCAAAGCAAGTCTACAAACCATGGCCAACTTTATAAGAATCATTTCTATCCAATTCCTGGAAATCCTAATTCAACAGTCTAGAGCAAAACCTAGGAAATCTATTCATTACAAGTATCAGGTGATTCTGATACACAGCTTAATTCAGGAACTATTGGTTTAGGAGAAGGATAGCAGAAAGGTTTCATATCATTTGCCAATTATACTCGATAGGTAGTAGCTGCCTGAAGTGCTACACTGCGAAGGTCATGTCTAAAAACAAGAAATTAGTAGTTTGCCATGGACATGGTGATGGGGAAGTGGCAACATCCAAACCATGTATCTGCCATTATGTGATTCAGACCACTGAATGGGCTTTTTTCTATTTTTAAGGAGGCTTTTGGGGTAAAAGAAGAGACCCAGAACTGGATTATTTACTTTTATTTTATTTTATTTATTTTTAATTTTTGGCTGCGTTGGGCCTTCGTTGCTGCATGTGGGCTTTCTCTGGTTGCGGCGAGCAGGGGCTACTCTTCTTTGTGGTGCACAGGCTTCTTATTGCGGTGGCTTCTACTGTTGTGGAGCATAGGCTCTAGGCACGCGGGCTTCAGTAGTTGTGGCTCGCGGGCTCTAGAGCGCAGGCTCAATAGTTGTGGCGCACGGGCTTAGTTGCTCCACGGCATGTGGGATCTTCCCGGACCAGGACTCGAACCCGTGTCCCCTGCGTTGGCAGGCAGATTCTTAACCACTGCGTCACCAGGGAAGCCCCTGGATTATTTACTTCTAAGTGGCAGAAGCTCTGTCTCTGGAAAGGTAGTAGGCAGGAAGAACAGCCCTACTGGCATATGTGCCAGGACTCTCCAAAAGTTAAATATTAAGCTTTCCAATATTATACAGAAAAAGAAGACAAGATTTTTGCTCTCAAAATATCTATAATCTTGTTTGAGAAATGAAAATTCTACATGACAATATAAATTTGGTCCAAAAAAGGATATTTGTGTCTTGAGAAGTTCCACGTTCCACTAAAGGTGGGAATTAGCGGAGCACTGAGTGCCAGGCCCAAAACAGTATAGTTTGGATTGATTCAAAAGGCAATCAACTGTGGGTTCCTGATCAGGACATGCCTGAAGTAATGTACTAAGAAGATACCACTAGCAGCATTTTCCAGGAAAATATATGGGAGGATATATAATCAAGGCATGACCCATCCGAAGGCAAATAATCTCTTTCGTATTGTTTCTGTATGTACCTGTCTCTGCCACTGGATTGCAGGCCTCCTAGTAGGCCAGGCACATGTCAAATTAACCTTTCTACCTCCCATAATGCCTAGGACATGTTTTGTACATAACAGTCCAAAATGTTTGCTGAATTCCTGTAAATGAAGGAAAACTCTTAGGGCTATTTCAAAAGAAACAGTAACAGAACTTGGTATAGAGACAGGAAAGGTCAAAGAAGTGGACACAATGAAATTATGCCAAAAAGTAAGGGGGGAACTGTGTTAGGCTAAAAGAGACAACAAACGTAACAACTAGATGTAATGCGTAGACCTTGTCTGAATCCTGATTCAATTAAAAACCGACTGTAAAAAGACACAAATAGTCAAGGACACATTTATTATGAACTGGATATTGTGATAACACTAGTAGGAAATATTGTTAATTTCGTTAGCTACAATAATGGCATATGGTTATGTAAGAAATGTCTATACTTTTTAGAGATGCATACTGATGTTTGTAGGGGTGAAAAGACAATGCCTATGATTTTCTTTAAAACACTTAAGCAAAAGATAGTTGAGGCATATACAGCAAACAGCTTAATAATTATTAAATCTGTAATGGGTATAGAGGGATTCATTATATTTTATCTAGTTTTGAGTATACTCAGCAGTGATGGACTTTTATGTTACTCCAGCATTGTACAACTAATTCTTTTTCTTTTCTTTCTCAGATTTCAGGAAACTTAAGAATCACTAGTACTTCTGAGAAAACAACCTAGACTCAATCAGAAAAAAAATGGGCATTCATGTGTTAGCTCTACTAATAGGAAATCAGAGAATCTACTCAAAGAACTTCTTGTAAATTAATATGAGAACTGAATATGAGCCAAGACAGTGACTCAGCTGCTAAAACGAAAACACAGTCTTAGGGTTCATTAGAAGAACAGTATCCAGATCAACGAGGGTAGCAGTCCCATTCACTCTTCACTGGTTAGCTCACAACTGGAGTATTGTGTTCTGTTTGAGTACCACGTTTTAAGAACACTTATGAGCTAGAATGCTTGCAGGGAGGGAAATCAGCCTAGTGAAGAGTTTAGAAGCCAAATGTCAAGTATAGAATGAAGAAAATGGGTGTGTTTAGCTTGAAGAAAACACTTTCCAGCATTCCCTGTCTCCTCTACCGTAGAGACTCAGTGTAATATTTTCCAGAGCTGTTAACAGGCATTCCATAATCAAGTAAGTTTGAGTCAAGTATTTTTTTTCTCTCTAAGGGACTTATCAAAGTGTTCAATATCCTAAAGCGCTTTATCACTCTTCAAGAAGTTGTTCAGTATTTCCCAAATGTAACCATTCATTCATTCAACAAATATTTACTGAGCACCTATTATTTACGAACACTCCTCCAGGCGCTGAGAATAAACAATGAACATTTTCAATATCCTTGAGGATAGTTTGTCAAACAGCCAGGCTGGGCCTCTTGCTACTCCTCTAACTTGCATTGTTCTTCCTCATCTCTAGGTTTTTGATTATGCAGTCAGCCTAGTCGACCCCATCACTAATCTTAATTCAAACATTATTGTTTCCAAGAAGTTTCCTGATCATCATAAGCAAAACCACTCTTTTCAACAAACCCATGACTTTCTCTGTATCAGTTCTCTGAGAAGAGACTATGCCTCTTAATTACCTTTGGATCTCTCACAATGCCCCGGACCATGTTTTGCATATGTAGGTGCTGACAAAATATTTGCTGAATGAACAATCGCATTCATATATTTAGAGTTATCTTGTCAAAGAAGGCAAACTAGGTGTCTAATGTTCTGCAGAGAAGGACTAGGAAAAAGAGATGAAGTTACAAGCAAATTTTGCCCCAATTAGAGCTAACAACAAACAGGCTACCTTACGGCTATCGGTGACTACAGGTGTTCTAAGAGTAGGCGAATGACTCTTTCTCAAGTGTTTTAGTGGGATATCTCGCTGGCCTGAATAAAAGATTAACTCTTAAGATGTTAGGAACTACTATGTATCTATATATTACATATATAGACATACATACATATATATATTAGACAAAAGGTAACTTTTGATACAATGTATCGATGTTAATATTCTTAAAGTTAAGCTCAAATATGAAATATCCTTCCATTTACTAGTACAGTTGATCCTGGAACAACATGGGGGTTTACCCGAGTATAACTTACAGTTGCCCCTCCATATCTGCAGTTCCTCCGCATCGGCAGATTCAAACCATGGACCGTGTAGTACTGTCATAGTCACAATAGAAAAGTATCCTCCTACAAGTGGTCCTGTGCAGTTCAAACCCTTGTTGTTCAAGGATCAACAGTAGAGAGAATAAAAGACAACAAAAGACACTGTCTCCATCCTAGAAGAATCAACACAGGTTTCTTAATTATGCTCCCAAAGCAAATCGGATATAAATATAAACGCCTGGGTCATCTACCTCAGTAAACAACGCTCCTTAGATAAGGCAATTCTCTAGATCAAGGATTTTCAATATTTTGGAGTCAGAAAAATAATTATGAAACCATCAGCTCCTCTTAAAGCCATCTAACCACACCACCAAAAGCATTAAATTCTTCAAACAAGCTAGTCATGCTGCTTTTTAGTTAAAAACTAGAAAAACAGAAAAAATGGGTCTCTCCATATGCCTAGGATCTCTCTTCTGATGTCTCTCCCAAACCAAAAGCTGTAGTCCTTGATGGCAGGGACCCTATCAGTTACTTGTGTCCCCAGCATTTAGTACAGTTCCCAGGACATAACACATGGTGAATAAATGAGCAAATGAATGAGAGAAACTGAGTCCAATGTCCCCGGATGAAAACAAGTACCTTAAAGAATCAATGACAATTTGGTTTTTCTTATTAGAAGTCTGCCAAGGAAATTAAAGCAGATGAGTAGGTTCTTAAATCCAGTTTTCACTATAAGTCAGAGTGCTACTTTTAGGTCATTTATTGATAAGTAATTACTATATGTAAACCTAAGTTCCTGGTTGCTTCTGGGGGACTAAAATTAATTTATTGACCACCAGAGCTAAATGACCAATTTCTACAAAGAAAAACCCAAAACACTTAATACACCCACAACCTGACCTATAAGATTATAATCAAATAATTTATCAAACTGATTTATTAACATAACTACCTAAAAAGCAAAATACTTTGATAGCACCAGTGTTTAAACTACTCTTCAAAAGTGCTACGATTCACATTTTTCCAAATTCTCATTTGAACCATAAAAATCATACATGTTTATTTTTTAAAGACTAGAAAACAGAAGACTATAAAAATGATATATGCTCACTGTAGAGAACTTATAGAAAATATAAACAGGTTCAAAGGTGAAAATAAAGACTACCCAACGTGATGCTTTCTTTCCCAGTCTTTTTTTCTGTGTAGTTATAAGTTCTTTATATACTGTCACTCTTCCTGCCCATCGGCAAAAAACAATATGTTCGCACTATGGCAGTAACCCAAGCACCCTCAATCTCTAAATGTTCCAGATACAATTCCTCATTCTCTATATTTTTATAGATGTATACTTTCATAATAATAAGACCAAATCTGCTATTTAGTAATCCTTAAAAGTTTCCCTTCTGATTCCATCTCCTCACTTCCAGAATTCACAAAGAATGCAAGTTCAAGTAAAAATACATCCAATTACTGGAAATGGACCCAAATTTAACAAAGGAAGAAGCTGCTCCCAACAGTTGTATGTACCCTAGTCTGACATTATCACAAGACAATGCTCCAAGGAGCCCAGGTCCTTTGGGGTTCTTAAACTTTAATTTCTACCTCAGAAATCCAAGCGTCTGCTGCATAAAAACCTTGTCAGCTGGGCTTCCATGGGGGCGCAGTGGTTAAGAATCCGCCTGCCAATGCAGGAGACATGGGTTTGAGCCCTGGTCCGGGAAGATCCCACATGCCACAGAGCAACTAAGCCTGTGGGCCACAACTATGGAGCCTGCGCTCTAAAGCCCATAAGCCACAACTACTGAGCCCACGTGCCACAACTACTGAAGCCCGCGTACCTAGAGCCTGTGCTCTACAACAAGAGAAGCCACCAGTGAGAAGCCCGCACACCACAAGGAAGAGCAGCCCCCGCTCACCACAACTAGAGAAAGCCCACGTGCAGCAATCAATCAAAGAATAAATAAGAACGCAATGTAAGTTTAAAAAAAAAAAACCTTGTCAGCTTTCTACTAAAAAGTACAAGACTAGAGACAGAATGCAGGATCTAGGCTCCTGTCTCTGCTCTATTAAATAACTAAGTGACACTAAGTCAATCTTAGCTTGTATCTCATTTTCTCCATTTATCAACAGGAATACGAATATTATTGCCTTACCTATATCACAGGACTGTTTTTCTAATAGATCAGAGAAAAAGCTTTTCATAAAGTATTATTCAAATTAAGGTGGAAATCTTTCCAATGCACACATGCCCTATAACAGACATAAAACATGACTTCCCTGATACACAAAGACGCCATTTCTGATGGTGATTACTATCTACATATACACGTGAGACAATACCATCAACAGGTCCTTACACAGGGTAGACAAGTAAAGCATGTCACAGATTCACAGACCCAACCACACTAGCAAAAACTGATGCCATATATGGTTTATCTCCTGCCATGACAGTCTGCTCCATCTTCATTCAGAAGAGTCAACCTGCTCCTGACTGCAGCATATTTGACTGTTGTGTCTGTAATTAATTTCCCAAAGTTCTACAGACAAGCCACAGAAACTTTTTAGTTCTTTTTAATAATTTAATAAGCACCCATATACACACCAGCCAAAGTCTAGGATATTAATAACTTCTTTCTACCATACTGCACCCCTCCCAATCCCATCTCTCTGTAAGCAAACAGAATTTGAAATTGTTATTAATGAGTTCTAGCAGTCTTCCTCCCTTCATCCATGCTCTCATAAATCTATGTTTCACAGTAAGGCCAGGTCTCAGCCGTAGAAAAAGCCAATTCCAACTTCTGAAATGTTTAATAAGGTGACACTGGCACCACACTTTACCAATGAATCAGAAGATCAGTCTTATATCCTTGACACCACTATACCACTGGGCAGGACTCCATCTAGGTAGAATTCATTTACACGTTTTAGCTTTGTACTCCAGGTAAAAACTTTAGCTAAAACTAAGTTACTAGATAAAGTCTCCTTCACACACAGGGTCATCCTAGGATAATCAGTCAAGTCTTCAATGGAATCCATGACATATATATTATTTGAAAATAATGAAAAAATAGCCAATGCTACAGTTTAAATGTTTGTGTCCCTCCAAAATTTGTATGTTGAAATCCTAACCCCCAAAGATGACGATATTAGGATGTGGGGTCTTTGGGAGGTAGTTAGATCATGAGGGCAGAGCCTTCATGAATAGGACTAGCCTCTTATAAAAGATCCAGGAGGGATCCCTTGCCCCTTCCACTATGTGAGGACACAGCAAGAAAGTGCCAATTATGACCCAAGAAGGGGACCCTCACCAGAAGGTGACCATGCTGGCACTTGATCTTAAGACTTTCCAGCCTCCAAAACGATGAGCAATAAATTTCTGTTGTTTATAAGTTACCCAATCTGTGGCATTTTGTTACAGCAGCCCAAACAAAGACAGTCAACATGCCAGGTTTCTAGACTCTCTCTAAACACTTCCACCCAAGGACTTTGCCCATCTCCAAATTGTTAGCATTCAACTCAGAAGAGTTTTCTAGGACTATGTTCTAACAAGTTTCTCTTATTGCATCCCACAACAGACCTGTTGATGGGAAATAAGTCAGACAGAGCAGTGTTAATGTAGGTCTGATTATACCAAAATGAAATCACTTTAGATTTACAGTAAAATTCTTAGAGCAACCAAAGTAGTTTAGTAATTACTAGAAACTAAACTTAATGGTGCCAAAGAGTTCTTATTGAAAATGGTCCTAATTAGCTTATATCATATTCATACTTACCCAGTATTTTCTGTTGTTACAGCATTAAAGTTTGACACCATATATGAGTCTCATTTGCTCTCCATTTGTTGTTTTGTCTCAATTCTACAGAAAAGTAATAACCACTTTGAAAGACATTGCATTCTCAGGTTATCAGCTGATATACCAAGTAAAATAGCAGCCAAGGTACGTAACTACAAAAGATTACTTAAAATAAGTAGAATGCCATTGTTATAAATATAAATACATCGGGTTCCATATAACAAAGCTATTTCCATGTCCCAGCAGATGGCTCACAGTAATAATGCTCAGTGGATCTGGTTATAACAAATTCTATTAAATCCAAAATCCTGTATAGCAGATGCCTTTTCCAATTTCAGTATAAGTCAATCTCTTTAACCAAAACACTGTGCTTTGGTTCTTGTTATTTGTGCACTAAAATCCAGTTCTGCCAAATAAGATGGTCAAATTTTTTGACCGTTGTTATAAAATGCCTCTGTGGTGTTTTCTGAGTTTTGGGGTGGAGGAGGTAAAGAGTACCTCCATCTAGGACTGAAAGGCTAACTGTTCAAAATGGAAAACAAAGATTCACAGTTAAAGGGAGGCTCAGGAGAGGTTAAAGTAAGCTTCAGCTGTCCTAAGCCAAGGTTTCTGAATAGCGACAATGTGGAAAGCTAATGACTAACAAAGCTGACAGTGAAGAGCACTGAAAATAATGCAGTTTCTGAGTTGAGAGGCTATTAGCAGGGATAAACAGAAAAAAAATGTACCTGGATGCCTACACAACACGTATCTCTGTACACTGAAGTGTTAGATTGATATTTAAAAGAAATGTGGATGCAATGTCAACTTAATTTTGCTGTTTGTTTCCCCAACTACATTCAAAATCCAATCTTCATATTCTGGTCATACCCTTACTTGAAATAATACCCTCTATTAATTCATAACACAGTTAACAGTACAGTGATTAAGAGTCACTGAGTTCTGAAAATAGACTGCAGGGGTTCAAATCCTGGTTCTTTCCATCCCTAGCTACATACCCTTAGGCAAGTTACTTAACCTCTCTATGCCTGTATCCTCATCTATAAATTTTTGATAACAAAAAAACCTACCTTTTAGAGTTGTTGTGAGGATTATATGAATAATAAATGAAAAACAGTTAGAACACTTTCGAGCCCATCCTAAGGCCTCAGAAAATGTTAGCTATTATTATTACCACTACCACTATCACCATCATCACATTAATCCCCAGTAAAGTTCTGAAAGAAAGGCAGAAATATGAAATGACTTATCTAAATCACAAACAAGTGACAGAACGAAGTAAGAAAAAATCTCATTTTATGTCCTGAAGATCAAACATTACAAGTTACTGATTCCCTAAGCAAGGGGATTTTCCAACTCTCTAATTCTCCAGGAATTCACAAGAGGCTCCTTTAAGTTAGAATAGCAGCATAGAGAAGTGGAAAGAGCAATGGGCATGCACTAAGATGATCTAATTGCTCCAACACTGACTTAACTGGGCAATCTTGGGCAAGTCACCTAATCTAAACTTCAAAATAACTCATCTTAAAAAACGCTTTGCCTACATCACAGGGTTGTTGCATGATAAAATAGATAACACATGAGAAAACATATGTAAACCATAAACACACCATATGAATGTTCAAAAGCCATGTCATACTCATCTTTATATCCCCAGTGCCTAGCAGAATGCATAGTAGAGGTTATAATCTAAAAGACAAGCCATGAGAGGGATGGAGTTGGCAGGGTGAAGATTAAAATGAAGATAGGGAGGATTTTTAAAAGAGTAAGAAACCCCAATGTCCATCAACTGATAAGTAGATACTTAAGGTAGTAGAGCCATACAATGGAATATTCAACAATAAAAAGGAATGACATACTGATACATACTACAAAAATGGATAACCCTTGAAACACTATGCTAAGTGAAAAAAGCCAGACACAAAAGACCACATGTTGTATGATTCCATTTATACAAAATGTTCAGAATAGGCAAATCTACAGAGATGGTAAGTACATTAGTGGTTGCCTAGGACTGGGGAATGAGGGGGAAATGGAGAGTGACTGTTAATGGTTACAGACTTTCTCTTTTGGGATGATGATTGTGGTGATGGCTGCACAATTTGGTGAATATACTAAAAATCACTGAACTGTATGTACACTTTAAATGGGTGAATTGTATAGTATGTGAATTATCTCAGTAAAACTGTTTAAAAAAAGAATAAAAAGTGTGAGAGAAAGTATTAAATCACTGGCTTTAGAACACATTTCTTTTTTTTTTTTAAGAAAAAAGTGAGTTTTCTGATATTTGAGTAGCTTGGACATGTGGACAAGAATGGGACTGGAGGAAGCAATAGGAGAAAATACTAAGAATTACCACACCAGACCACAAAATCTCTACAAAGCCTTCTGCGGAAAGCAAATCTGGCATCTCTTCTTATCCTTCCTTTCAAAATTCTAAGGTTATAAATCACCTCCTGGTTCAATAGTCTTTTCATCATGATGATTGTTTCTGAACTTTGAGACTACATCTGATACTGTCTACCACACTATCCTTCCTATCCTTGGCTTCTGTGGCACTGATGTACTTCCTGGTTCTTCTCAGAATGCTTTACCTATTAGCCTATAATGTTCCAAACCTCAAAGTTCTCTCGCCATCATGCTACTAACCTCCCAACACTCATCTACTCACATATTTTTTTTTACTACCAAATACAGTCCTGGTAAGTGCACAATCTACATTGCATCTCTGTTCATCTTATAGTGATATACTACAGGATTCCTCTATTCAAATCTTATCTTCACTAAGGTTGGGAAGCAGTGGTATGACTCAACCAAAATAATTCCTATATATTTTTTCTTTTGAATAGATCTGTTTTTCTAATTGTTGTGCTTAGATTAATATTAAACTAGCCTGCATTTCCAGAGCAAAACCAGCAAGGAGAAAAGGCTATCGGGAGTTGCAGAAGACTAGCCTTTTATTGAAAACTTGATTGAATACAATCGAAGTGCTGACCATAACCCACCTTAGCTCATTTATCTTCACAGTGACGCTTTCCTAATTTCCTCATCATTATCAGCCATTCTCCCAGGATTCTAGGCTTTAATCTTTTAATGTTTAATTTGCTCTCTTCCCTTGGCACACATTCAATCATCACTAAGTTCAAATTAATTTTTACTCAAACATACATCCTCTTATATATTCTATACACCCTTTCATAGGACAATATAAAGATTAAATGCATAGGCTCAAAGGCAAGACTGCCTGGGTTCAAATCCTGGCTCTGCTGCTTACTCTCTATAGGATTTAGGGCAAGTTACTTAACCTTTCTGTAACTCGGTTTCTTCATAGGAATAATAAGACCTTATTATGAAGATTTTATGAGTTAAATACATGTGAATACCTTAGAACATTGTGCCTGGCATACAGTACTCAATAAATGCTAGCTATTGTTTTATTCTAAACATCACCATTTTATCTCAGACTCTCATCATCTTGTTCCTAAAATTCTCCAAGAGCCTTCTAGTCAGTCTTCCTACTCCAGGACATTCAACTAATTATGAAAACCTTCCTCAGGAACAATATGCATCATCTTACTCTCAATCTTTAGAACCCACTGTGGTACCCCATCAAATTAAACCCTATATCCTTAATAAGGTCCTCCACCAATACACACTCACCAAGCCTAAACTCATTTATTCTTATTCACCAATACAGATTCCCTATGCCAGTCAAACTGCTCAATATCTTTTGTACATTGCCACATCTATGTCTTTGCAAATACCCCTTAACTAAATACATCTCTTGCCCTTTGAAAATTCCAAATTTTCCAAATCTCACTTATACCTTTGACTTTGGCTGCACTGTTATCCCAACCAGGAGCTTGATGTTGCTTGGAATTATGAATGATGCATGTTACATGTTGTTTCCCCAACAGAAGTGTGAAGAGACCACATATTTTATTCCTTGTGTCTCTTCATACAGACCACTTCACACGTAGCACTGTATTTTGCAGAAGTACACAAATGCTGACTTAACTAAATAAATATGCCTCAGAATGTATCAGAACAGCATTCTCTATTTTCCACTGCCCCACCCATACTTACCATGGTGAGGGCGGACAGAATCTGTATTTAAATATTTTTATTTTACATACCTAGAAAGAGAATATACTAACAATTGTACCAGATAAAAGAAAAAACAAACATACACTTAAAGAGAATGCACATGTGAAAAACCAAGAAAAAGTGAGAACTGGCCATTTTGGAATCTAAAAAGTGACTTCAAAATATGAGGATTTTTCATTTCACCAAACTAATGAATCAAAAAGAGCCAAAATAAACATGTCCTGACCCCATCCAAAAAAAAAACCTAATAAAAGCATGAGGAAGACCCCAGCACCTTCAGCAGCACAAAACCAAGAAAATGATTCACCTTAACTCCAAGAACACAAAAAGAAAACAGGTATCTAAAAAATTCAATCAAATCTCTAGATACTACCCAAAGAGAAAAACAGAGAGGAGTTATTGCTTTTCTATAAATATCTGCTAAAGTCTAGGAGGAATACAAGGCTTCTCTCACTGCTGCCGTGTCCTGCTCCCAGTTAAGGGAGCAATCTGTGGTCACAAAAGAGCAAAACACAGGAAGATGGAAACCTTAACCTGGAAGAGACATTAAGGAAAGAAACTACTCAAAACACGTTTCAAAAACAGTTTCAAAAACCAGAGAGTGCAATGATACTCAACAGAAAGAGAGGAAAAGTGAAATAAAAGAGCTCCCACGAAATGAGTGACTCAGTGAAACTACCTAGTGCTGCCTTGCAAATAAAGAGCTATGCATGTAACACATCCATGACATGCACGCCTGCTTCACTGGCAAACAAAACAGAAGGAAAAAATAAAGTAAATGTTAGGAAAAGACAAGGAAGATGCCCACCAATCTCTAACTCCCTGGCCAGCCCAACTCAGCTCATTCAGGAATCCAACTAGGAACAACTGAGACGTGGATTGCACAACACAGAAAAGAAAACGCTTCGCCAATCATACACACAAAAAGTAAAATGGAGAAGTGAAAACTATGCACCTCAATGCATCAGCAGCTAAAGCATATTATTCTCTCTTTAGGATTAAATGGTAAAGAAAAGAACAAGAGCTAAAGGAAGAGGAGGAAGATGTCAATGAAACCAAGTCCCCTACTGGTCTCAATTTCAGAGACTACAAGTCTTGCTTCTTCCAGCTGACCAACAGTACGCCTCGGCAAAGCAAAATGACCCTAACACATTCCACGCCACCCGGAGGAAATCAGAGTAAAAACCACCCCGCTTTAACCTCCCTCCTCACTAGCTGCAAAAATGGAGGGGGGGGGACACCCTACCACGTGGGCAGGATGCAACACACACAGGACAGCAACACGTCCGCATGGAACGGCTGCCTCTGCCCAATGCCGGTAAAGGACACGGCGACAGGATGGGTGGGAACGCAGGCCCCCGCACGGGCCTCCTCACCCCGAAGGGCACCCCCGATGCGCTAGATACTGGCCGCCTCGCCGGCCGAAAAGCACCCCGGAGCTTGAAAGGAAGAAGCTGCATCGTGCCGGGAAAGGGGGCTAGTCCAGGCCAGAGGCAGGTCACGGAAGGAAGACGGCCACCGTCCTCGGACTCTACGCCCCCGGGAACTCAGTCTGGCTCCCCCGGGCCCCGCCTGGGGGAGGGGCGGGAGGTGCGGAGCCGCCGCTTCCCCGCTGAGGAGCAGCAGCAGCTGAGAAGCGCCGCGGGGGAGGGAGCGACACAGCCCTCGCCGCCCGCCAGGCCTCAGCCTGGGCCCGGGCCCCCTGCCCCGCCCCGCCCGCCGCCGGCCCCGCGACGCGACCGCGGCTGTGAGGAGGGAGACGGCGTCTCGAGGAGGGCAGCCCCTACCTCCGTCCCGGGAGATGCCCCGGCCCCGCCTCCTCGCCCGCCGTCCCGGCCCGACCACCCCGGCAGCGGGCGCTCACCTCAGGCTGCGCAGGCCGGTACGGCCCGGCCGAGCCCCCGGCCGCTGTGTGCGTCTCCGCCCCCCGGGAAACGTCCCAACGGTGCCTGGTGCGAGCGGCCGAGGCCCGGAGCAGCGCCGAGAGCGGCGGCGGCAGCGGGAGCAGCCAACATCCGGGGCCGCGCACCCGGAACTACTTCCCAACCCGCTCCCCCTCCCGCCCCCGCCGCCGCCGCCGCCGCCCCCGCCCCCGCCTCCTGCGACGTCGCTGCGCCACCGGCAAGGCGTCAGCGGCGTCACGACTCCTCCGCGGTCACAGTCGTGGCAACGCGCTTGTGATCCTTCCGCTGGAACAAGTAGTGCCCTGGGACTCCCGGGGCCTTGGTTCTGTGCTGCGGGTATCAGCCAGCCGCCGGCACCTCCGAGCGACTTGGGGCGGGGATGATGGCTTGGACCAGGTCTCTGCTCCTCAGAGTGGCGGCCGGGGAGGAAGGGCGGCGGGGGCGGCTCTTTAGTTGAGGACAGCAGGGACCTCTGCCTGGGATCCTGCCCAGGGATTCCAGAGTCCCGTCCTCCGGGGGAATGGCGCCTTGTGACCTCTCCGCTAACCTCCTCCACCTCACCTTAGCGATAGGCACCTTAGCCTCTCCGGAAGACTGGGCACCACGGATTCTACGACCCCCACAAAGGCACCTTGGGCCTTCAGGACACTTCTTCCAGAACGTCACAAGTCCCGGGTTCTAGACCCATCTCTTCCGAGGCCTCTCCCGTACCTAGCCTTGGTTTCCTACTCCTTAAAACAAAGGATTTGTAACTGGAAGACCTTCTGATTCTAAAGCTGCTGCCCAGGTTATGGTCCTTGCTGTCAACAGGTGGAGCGCTTAGAAGGGTAGTTGGGCGACTTGTGAACTTTGGAATTTAATTCTAGTCCGTCTTCACTGATTCTTTCTCTAAAGTATCAGCACTGCAAAGCTTCCCTGTAATTTCACATTTAATTACATTCAGACTTATTACTTGCTGTTGCTTCTTCGCGTTAGTCACATATAGCACCAAGCATGCTTTTGAACTCATAATAGGTACTCAATATTTGGAAACTCAGATAATTTGTTAGATGAATACTAGGTTGATTGGACGAGATGAAAAGGAGAGGCCTGAGTGAATTGACCTTGGGAACCTCTTTTGATGTAGTCTCATATAGATAGATGAAGACCTCTGGTAAAGAGCTGAGTACCCAATGGCTTCAGCAAACATTGAACACCTGCCATTTACCAAGCATTTCTAGGCACTGAGGATTCAAAGTACTCCTATATTCCTTTTCTACATAAGACTCCAGCAAGATTCTGAATATTAAAAGATTCATTCACTCATTCATCCAACAAATATTTGCTGATCGCTACTAAGGTTGTCAGACACTATTTTAGTGTTTGGGTTGGATCAGTGAATAGAAGAGTGGGGCAGGGTGGAAATACCCTTCCCTCTTAGAGCTATCATCTGAGTATGGAGAGAAAGATGATAAACGTAACAAGAAAAGAATTTGGTGTGATAGAAGGTGTTCAGTGCTATGGGGGGAAAAAAATAGACCAGGGTAAGAGGTATGAGGAAAACTGGAGGTAGGGGGGTGGGATTTTTTTTTTAACATCAACCATTGCTTCATCAATAATGTGTTCATTTACTTCAACTGAACCATGTGTTAGGTGCTGGGGTTTCAGTGGAGAATAAGCCAACCTTCTGCAGCTAGTAGAGACCACATGCCAGGTGCTTTCACTTGACCTCTCATTCAGTGCTTTCACCAGGTCCCTAAGGTAGGACTCCTGTGTTCATTTTTACAGCTGATGAAATTGAAGCTGAGAGGGCTAAAAACTTGAGCCGGGACTCAAACCTAATGTCTTCTGAGTCCAACTCCCTTTCCAGCTTCTCCTCAGCTGAGAACACATATTTTTCTGTTTCAGTACACCTCACCTCTTTCGTCAAGTAAACTCATGCATTAATATAGGTGAATGGCCTTAGATCTGCACTGGAGCAAAAGGAAGGAAGAAAGGAAAATATTTAGAGGAAAAGAGGGGGCAGTTATCCAAAAAAATCTAGACTCAAAGCAAAGTAATAGGGGTAGCAAAGAAGACTTAGTGGAAGAGAAATGAAGGTAGATTCATAACAGCTATTCCAATTCCAGTTTTACAGAATGGGATTTTAAATAGAGCCATCAGGCAGAGCCCAATTCATAAGGTGACTTTAATGAGCAACTTGAAAGAGGTGAGGGAGTGAGCCATGCGTTGTATGGGAAAGAGTGTCCCAGGCAGAAGGAACAGCTAGTGGAAAGGCCCTGAAGTGAAAGTATTCCTGGAAGTGTTAAAAATAGTGGAGGCCAGGACAACTGGTGCCGGGTAAGCAAATGAGAGAGGAATAGGAGATAAGGTCAGAGAGTGGGGTCTTGTAGGCCATTGTAAGGATCTTGGCTAAAGAGGAACCACCACAGGGCTTCAAACAGAGGAGTGATATGATCCGATTCGTGCTTTCAAAAGATCACCCTGGCTGTGTGCTAAGAGTAGATGATGTATGGACATTGGTGGAAGCCAGAGGCTCCATTAGTTAGGTGCAGGATGATGGCTTGGACCAGGCTGGTAGCAGTCAGTAGGATAAATGAGATACAGTCTCTATACTTTAAGAACTCACAGTCTAGCGGGAAGCAAATGGATAATTACAGTACACTGTGATAAGGGAGATAGAAGTGGCCACCCTTGCCAGCTTGCCTGACAGAAGGGTAGAATTTCCCTTTTCTACCGAGTTGCCAAGGGAATTGGAAGTTCCTGGTTCTTTGTTGGGCCACTGGGTGGATCCTTTATAACACAGGTAACACTTGTCTTCTTCTCAGCCCTTTAGGTCTCAAAGCCCACTATCATCTGAGTGGTGCTATAAGCAGAAGGGTACTGAAGGACAGTCTGGGTCATGCATTTAAGGAGATGGGCAAAACTGAGACTATACCTATTTGCCAGAAGAAGAAACTGAGGCCAACAGTCACCAGGTTTTAACCTGAGACTGGGAATCGAGGTTATCAAAGTCCCAAACCAGGAATCTCTCTGAGCCACTTGAGTGGAGTTAGCCGATGATGGAATAAGAGAGTAGAAAGACGTTTCTGGATAGCTGCCAGGGGCTTGGGATCAGCAGTCTTTGAGAATGAAAGAATCACAAGCCCCAGAATGTCAAAGGCTGAGGAGTACCCCGCCTCCCACCGCCCCTAAAAAAGTTGTAAGGGCCATAGAAGCAAGGGGGATTCTGGAACAGCAGGGGCGGGGTTGGGGATGGGCAGGAAAAGCTTAAAGCTCAGATTGAGAAGACAGACTTGGGTTCAATCTCACGTTTTACATCTTACTTCCTGTGTGCCTACGTCAAGTTATTTAGTTTCTCTTAGTCTCCATTTCCTGGCCTATTAAATAGGAACTATAATCATAGCTATGTAGCAAAAGAGATCAGGCACAGGCTGCCGTAAAATAAAGGCCGCCAAAGACAATCATCATTATGGACAAGGTCGAGCGTCAGCACAGAAGAGTAGTTCATAGTCTCCGGAGATGAGAGTGGTCTGGGAGGGAGAGTGTGGAGCAGGTGAGCCTGCAAAAGAGACAATGGTATCCAACTCAGGGGACAGATCCTTAAGAGAAATAGATTGCTCAAAGCAATGAGATAGAAGTTTTATTGTTTTGTGTTGTTTGCAATCTTTTCCCAGCCTCGCCTGTATTATAAATTCCCTAAAAGAAACACAGTCCCAAACTGGACTGCGATAGCCCTACAAAACCTTGATTCGGCATTGGCTGTGCATCAGCAGTGGGGTGTTCAACACTTCACATGACCCACAGCCGCCTTTAGACAAATGAGGCTTCACCCGACCCTTTCTCCCTCTTTATTTATGGTAAGAGGAAAGCAGAAAATGAGAAATGAATTTAAAATGAGCCAAGACCTGCAAAGGGGAGAGAGAAAAACATGAGACAGCCCTTCCTATCATTCCCAGCCCTGAAGGAGCCTTCCAGGTTCCCTGGGTATCTTTATATAATACTTGATATTTCATGTATTAGATTTTCTAAAAATACAGAGGCCACTGGGAAGCTCTCAGCACCACTAACTGCTATTTAATGGTAACACTTGGGTGTTAGGAGTTGGTCACTCTGCATAGTTAAAAAGCATTCAAGAATCATTTATCAAACAACGACTCTATACCAGGTGTTGGGCTAAACACTAGGGAATCAAAAGGGGATAAATAAATTTCCCACCTTCAATGGGCTCCTAGCCTTCTGGAAAAACAGACATGTCAAAAGTTAATGCCTGTGTAATTTGTAGAGATTTGTACTTGTGCCATGGGAACAAAAAACAAAGCAAGGCTTAACTCTGTCAGATTGGATGGGGATGGGGACACCAAAGAAAGCTTCACTCTTAAAGGTAAAGTTAAGGCTAAGTCTGACTAAATAAGTAGGAGTTTGCCATAGAGACAGAAGCAGGCCTGGGAGTAAAGAAAGAAAATTTGGGGTACAGGAGGAAAGCCTGTGCAAAGAGGTTGGGTGGGTATGAGAAAAGTAGAGGCCACAGAAATTACAGTCTTATAAGTGGTCATTAAACACTAGTGGCTGATGAAAAGAACTAACTGATGAATCTAGACTATATCTCTCTACGTAAACCAGCCATAAATTGAGTTCCTGCCCTCTAGGAGCTTGGTGTTAACCTCAGATTTTATCAGTAAGGCAAAATGTGATCCTTCCCAAACACTCTACTGCTTAATCATTCTCACAAGAAAGGGGTAACTTAGACTATTTCTCCCCAATAGAAGGCAGAAGCCTAAATTTTTTTCATAGCTCTGGAAATGAATTTGCACTAGTGCACTCATACCACCTACCTCCCCAACACCCCCTCCCATCCATCTTCCTTGTAACTACCTGGCTCAAACCTTGGCTTACCTCCACTCTCAGAATCAACCGAGCTAATTAAAAGCATAATGAAAGACACAACAGCATGGAGGCAGCTGAACAAACATGAACAAATGCATAGATTAAATAAAGTCCTTACATTACGTACAAGCAATGGTGAAGATGAAACTTGGGTGGTGCTGGGAAGAGTGAGTCAGAAGATGTTCAAGTACAGTGGAGCAGAGGAGATCTCCTCTCTTCCTGTGAGTAAGCAGCATCTTTTGGAATCATAGAATGAAAGGAAACTGGTGAGTAGGAAAGAGCAGCCAAGATTTGCAACCTGAAGGATCCTGAAACTCGGGGTACAAACATGGTATTTAAGAAGCAATTATTTGATTTCAAGTTGTGAACTTATTGACCTACTCTGTGCCTAATGGGCTGAATAAGAATGATCAAGAAACCCCAATGCTGGGTGGAGAGTGGTGGGGAGTGGGTAATATTTATTGAGCGTTTCTTGTGTGATTAGGAACATGATAGACCCTTGGCAAATGTTTTCACTTACTCATTAGAGCA
This sequence comes from Delphinus delphis, assembly GCF_949987515.2. NCBI lineage: Eukaryota > Metazoa > Chordata > Mammalia > Artiodactyla > Delphinidae > Delphinus > Delphinus delphis. The sequence goes on from NC_082683.1 coordinate 34,150,511, forward strand.
AAACTACGAGGTGGTTGTCCCCATTTTAAAGAAGACGAAATACAGAAGCTCAGTAGTTTGAGAGTGGTAGAGTGAGAATTTACCCAAGAAAGTTTACCCAAGAAAGGGTAAAGTGACCATATTATTGTTCCTAAACATTTCCTGTGTCTCCGGGGGAAGGGAGGGGGTGAGTCGATTTTACTTCCCCAAGTCCCTCGACAGCAGGCTTGGTTATGTGATTTGCATTAGTCAGTGAAATGGGAGTGGCTGGATGAGCCACCTCCAGGTGGAAGCTTTGAGTCAAGCTGCAAGGTTTGAGTCAGAGTGCTTCACTATGATTTCCTTTCCTGCTGCCCTGATGACCAGCAACATTCAGGATAGAGACTGATCCATCTGCCTCTGTCCCAGAACAAAGACCATGTGCAGCAAAGCTGACCTGGGAAGGACACACAGCATAAGTGAGAAAAACAACTTTTGGGGCTTCCCTGGTGGTGCAGTGGTTAAGAATCCACCTGCCAATGCAGGGGACATGGGTTCGAGCCTTGGTCCGGGAAGATCCCACATGCCTCAGAGCAACTAAGCCCGTGCGCCACAACTACTGAGCCTGTGCACCACAACTACTGAAGCCCGCACGTCTAGAGCCCATGCTCCGCAGCAAGAGAAGCTACCGCAATGAGAAGCCTGCACACTACAACAAAGAGTAGCACCCACTCGCCACAACTAGAGAAAGCCCACGTGTAGCAACAAAGACCCAACAATAACAACTTTTGCTGATTGGGCCATTGAAAATTGGGAGTTGCTCTCATAGTGTAGCAGCACCTATACTGACTAATGCAGACCCTTACTGATTTTTTTTTTCTTTTGCTTATGCAAATTTCTGGTGTCATCCCCAGGTGAAAGAGGTTGCTTGGGAATTATGAGAAAATATAGGAAATGGGATGGTTGGTGTAATGTAGTGAAAGGCTTTAAAATACAGGATTTGAAATTCAATCCTGATCTGTGGGCTCAGACAAGCCTTTATAAGATAGATTCCATGGACCAAATCATGTCCCAGAGGAAGTTACAAAGAAGGTTAAAATACAGTCCCTGTTCTTCAGGCAAGGCCCATCTCATTCATTTTTAAACCTAGAACCCTACTGGGTACCTGGCACCCACTAGGTACTCAATAAAATTTTTTTAAACTAATGCTAAGGAATGATCTGGAACCATAACTCAGGTCTCCTAACTTCCCAAAAAGGCTCTTCCAGTGTTATGGTATATTGCCCACTTCGGTTAAGGGATCTCAGAGGGAGGGGAAGGCTGTGGTAATATTGTTAGCCAATTTTTATATAATACTTTACAAGTTATATGCACCTCATTTATATGAAATGCCACATAATTGAAAAATAGCTGGAACATCAGGATCTGCAGGGCTGGAACAGAGTAGGCAGTCAGTAAAGGCACACAAATCTCCCTGAGGATATTACAAAGAGTAGAAAACCTTGAAGGAGAGCCCAGGGGACTTGGCAAGGAGAACACTAGCTTGAAGTGCACTGTGGATCAAGTTTTTTAATGTGCCAGATTAAGAGAATATGGAGGTGAAGGTTAAACTCAGGCAAACAAAGGAGCAGGGCCCCAAGGCACCTCCAAACAGTACAGGGCAGTGACTGGAAAACTTTCCATGAAATATCCTTGAAGCAAGCATTGAAATAAGTTCTGCATTGAAGGAGAAAAACCATATGATCATCTCAATAGATGCAGAAAAAGCTTTCGACAAAATTCACCACCCATTTATGATTAAAAACCCTGCAGAAAGTAGGCATAGAGGGAACTTACCTCAACATAATAAAAGCCATATATGACAAACCCACAGCCAACATCGTCCTCAATGGTGAACAACTGAAACCATTTCCACTAAGATCAGGAACAAGACAAGGTTGCCCATTCTCACTACTATTATTCAACATAGTTTTGAAAGTTTTAGCTGCAGCAATCAGAGAAGAAAAAGAAATAAAAGGAATCCAAATCGGAAAAGAAGAAGTAAAACCATTACTATTTGCAGATGACATAATACTATACATAGAGAATCCTAAAGATGCTACCAGGAAACTACTAGAGCTAATCAATGAATTTGGTAAAGTAGCAGGATACAAAATTAGTGCACAGAAATCTCTTGAATTCCTATACACTAATGATGAAAAATCTGAGAGAGAAATTAAGTAAACACTCCCATTTACCACTGCAGCAAAAACAGTAAAATACCTAGGAATAAACCTACCTAAGGAGACAAAAGACCTGTATGCAGAAAACTATAAGACACTGATGAAAGAAATTAAAGATGATACAAGCAGATGGAGAGACATACCATGTTCTTGGATTAGAAGAATCAACATTGTGAAAATGACTATACCATCCAAAGCAATCTACAAATTCAATGCAATCCCTATCAAACTACCACTGGCATTTTTCAAAGAACTGGAACAAAAATTCCACAATTTGTATGGAAACACAAAAGACCCCGAATAGCCAAAGCAATCTTGAGAAAGAAAAACGGAGCTGGAGGAATCAGGCTCCCTGATTTCAGACTATACTACAAAGCTACAGTAATCAAGACAGTATGCTACTATCAATGGAACAGGATAAAAAGCCCAGAGATAAACGCATGCACATATGGTCACCTTATTTTTGATAAAGTAGGAAAGAATATACAGTGGAGAAAAGACAGCCTCTTCAATAAGTGGTGCTGGGAAAACTGGACAGCTACGTGTAAAAGAATGAAATTAGAACACTCCCTAACACCATACACAAAAATAAACACAGAATGAATCAAAGACCTAAATGTAACACCAGACAATATAAAACTCTTAGAGGAAAACATAGGCAGAGCACTCCATGACATAAATCACAGCAAGGTCCCTTTCGACCCACCACCTAGATAGATGGAAATAAAAACAAAAATAAACAAATGGGACCTAATGAAACTTAAAAGCTTTTGTACAGCAAAGGAAACTATAAACAAGATGAAAAGACAACCCTCAAAATGGGAGAAAATATTTGCAAATGAAGCAACTGACAAAGGATTAATCTCCAAAATTTACAAGCAGCTCATGCAGCTCAATATCAAAAAAGCAAACAAACCAATCCAAAAATGGGCAGAAGACCTAAATAGACATTTCTCCAAAGAAGATATACAGATTGCCAACAAACACATGAAAGAATGCTCAACATCACTAATCATTAGAGAAACGCAAATCAAAACTACAATGAGGTATCACTTCACACCAGTCAGGATGGCCATCAACAAAAAATCTACAAACAATAAATGCTGGAGAGGGTGTGGAGAAAAGGGAACCCTCTTGCACTGTTGGTGGGAATGTAAATTGATACAGCCATTATGGAGAACAGTATGGAGGTTCCTCAAAAAACTAAAAATAGAACTAACATACGACCCAGCAACCCCACTACCGGGCATATACCCTGAGAAAACCATACTTCAAAAAGAGTCATGCACCAAAATGTTCATTGCAGTTCTATTTACAATAGCCAGGACATGGAAGTAACCTAAGTGTCCATCAACATATGAATGGATAAAGAAGATGTGGCACATATATAAAATGGAATATTACTCAGCCATATAAAGAAATGAAATTGAGTTATTTGTAGTGAGGTGGATGGACCTAGAATCTGTCATACAGAGTGAAGTAAGTCAGAAAGAGAAAAATAAATACCATATGCTAACATATATATATGGAATCTAAAAAAAAAAAAGGTCATGAAGAACATAGGGGCATGATGGGAATAAAGATGCAGACCTACTAGAGAATGGACTTCAGGATACGGGTAGGGGGAAGGGTAAGCTGGGACGAAGTGAGAGAGTGGCATGGACTTATATATACTACCAAATGTAAAATAGATAGCTAGTGGGAAGCAGCACATACACAGGGAGATCAGCTCAGTGCTTTGTGACCACCTAGAGGGGTGGATAGGGAGGGTGGGAGAGAGACGCAAGAGGGAGGAGATATGGGGATATATGTATATGTATAGCTGATTCACTTTGTTATAAAGCAGAAACTAACACACCACTGTAAAACAATTATACTCCAATAAAGATGTTTTTAAAAAAAAGAAGAAAGAAAAAAGTCCTGCAAATGAATTAGGACTGCCCAAATTTGTAAATCAATGTTTCAAAACCAGGAAGAGATTCACCTGTTACTACCACTCACTCTAACAGTTAAGATACTGCAAATATGACATGCATCTAATTCCAAAGTATAACAACGCTAGGCATAATTAGTATATTCAAAGGGCTAACACAAAGCACAGAAATGAAGAGTGATCCAGTGAACCCATTAGGGTTAACCTTGATACGTTAACCAAACTGAATAAGATGTGCAAAACAATTATTTTTTTTTCACCAGGAGATTACATTGGGGTTTCTTTTGGTGTAAAGTAACAGAAATCCTTGCAATTAAAATATTTAAGATGAACTGACATGTCTGAGATTTGCTTTGAAATACTCCAGAAAAAAAGAATGTGTGGGAGATCTATGAAACAAGACAGGCAAAATGTTGATGTCTATAGAAGCTCAGAGGTGGGAACAATGGCTTCCATCAAGAACAGGAAGTAATATTTTACTTTACTAAATCCCCACAATGATCCTAAAAGTTAGAGATTGTTGTCCCCATTTTATAGGCAAGAAAACTGAGGTCACGTTGCTAGCAAATAGCAACGTAAAGACTTGAGCGTCAATCCTATGGCTTCCAAATCCTTCCTTTTGCTAATATCCCATACTGATTGTCCAAGTGTATTTTCTCAGATTCTGATATTTTAATGGAAAAGGAGAAGAGTTTTTTTCTATATAATGGAAACATTTATAATTCCTGTATCTTCTACTGCTCCTTATAGGTTCTCATCTCCACTTTTGAGCAACTAGCTTGAATACTTCTTGACTCAGGAAGTTGTTTTAATTTCATTTAATCGAAATTCATGCTCTACCTGTGTCTTCCCCCACCATTCAGTGTAGTAAAAGGAATGTGGAATGTTTCTTTTTGTAATGATTCTCAAGGCAAGAGGTGACAAAAGGCCTGCATGCACACGTATGCACACACAAACACAAAATTTATGTTCAAGTACCTAAGTACAGTTTTTCCTTTTTAACCATTTAGCAGTTAATTTATGGCCTACATGCCCACTCCCCGCATCTGTCTCTTTTACTGCCACTTTGAGTAGAGCCAAGCATCGTTCTTCTAGTGGGGTTTCTTGCTCCTTGTTACCTTGAAATATGTCATCCTTGTGCTGGATCAAATTGCATCTGGATCTGATCTGTTTCTAAAATGAAATTTGCTAGAAATGCTGATCAGATGACTTTCCATTCATTCAGTCACCATGTATTAAATGCTAACTCTAGGCTGGGTACTGTGCTCAGGGCTTGGAGTACAAAGATAAAAGCAGTAGCTAGGGGGCAGCCCAGCATAACAGTGATTGAGTTTGTGCTAGTGATAAGTGAATAATAGTGATAAGTGAGTAAGTATGGGCTCCCTTGCTTGGCATTAAATCCCACTCGCTAGCTCAATGACTTTAGCTGGGCAAAATTGGTTAATTTCTCTGAGACTCAGTTTCCTCATATGTAAATGCAGATAATGGTATCAACTGCAAATGCACACGTAGAGTCCTTAACACCGCACCTAGCACGTAATAAATGTTATAAATGTGAGCTCTTCCTATTCCCCTGTATGGTTCATAGAGAAAGAAGAGGGGAGGAAGGAATTGGATCTGACTGGGGATGGATGTTTTAAGGAAGAGTTCACAGACACAGAAATATTTGACCTCAGGCTTGAAGGATGAGTTCAAGTTTGTTGCGGTAAAGAGGGTGATTCCAAACATAAAGGCCTGGCCCCACTGCTCAAGGCGGGACATATTGGAAGAGCCCTTCCATCTTCTGAGCTCCCAAGGGGTTGGGAGTCTGGCTCAGATGAGATCTGTTTGGCAACTGTATAACTGTTCAACTCCTTCCTCTACCCACTCCTCTTTACTTCACTCCTCGACTAGGACTGATCACAAAAGCATACCTCTCTACCCTCCCCCTAAAAAACATCTTGTCCACACATTCCCTCTCAGGGAATGTTTTTCTAGGAATATAACTTACAACATCGTTAGTGATACTGATTGTAATTTGAAATAGAAAAATATCATTGATGTGTCCAATGTAGAAACCGCACTTTGGAGGACTAGCTAGGGGAAATATACTTTAATTTATTCATTAAACCATCACAGTACATTTGTCCACCACTGTACCAAAGAATAGTCTGTATTTCCTTACATCTGAGCATCTTTACTGTGCATACAGTCTTGGATGAATGCACTTAATGTTTTAAATATAATTCCTTAATCTTTTCCAAACTTCTTTATTTTCTATGAAAAACTTCAAGCAGATGTGCAAATAAACAAATAGCACAATGAACCCTCATAGCCATCATTCAGCTTCAACAATTATCAAGTTGTAGCCAATCTTGTTTCATCTAGATTCCCACCCTCACACTCACATTGTCCCATCTCTGTTATTTTGAAGCAAATTCCAGATACCATACTTCATCAATACACACATATTTAAAAACTGTTCTCTCCAAAAGATAAGAACTCTTATTTTACTAAGACATACCATTTTCTTATCTAAAAATGAATGAGAATTTCTAAAGTCCCTGGTATCAAGATGTATCTTTGACCTATCCTGTCAGTGTTCAAATTTCCAATCACCTTATGAATTTTTAAAATATTTGTTTGTTTGACTCAAGGTTCAAATAATGCATGGAAATTAATGATATGTCCCTTACATCTCTTTGTTTTTTTGGGTTTTTGTTTGTTTGTTTTGTCTCTTAAAGGGGTGTATATTTCATGTATTTCCTTAGACTTCCACATGGAATTCCAAACCTGCATATCATTCAGCAACTTCTGTTGACCACAGTGCATTTTATTATGCCATAACAAAACGCTTAAATCTTTTTTAATTTATAAGTTCCCTCTCTGCTCTTTTTTTCTTGCAAAGTGTTTGTTGAAGAAACTACACTGTTTTTCCTATAGTATTTCTCACAATATGGATCTTGCTGATTGCTTCCCCGTGGTGGTTTTTAACATGTGCTCTGCCCTCTGTGTTTCCTGTAAATCAGTAATTGGATCTAGAGGCTGAATTAGATTCATGTGTGATTTTTTGTTCTGTTTTGGACACAACTAGTTCATTGGCAGTATGTTCTTCCCTCAGGAGGCACAAAATACCTGGTTATCTCTTCTCTCGTTTTTCCTAATTAAATACTTAAAATTTTTTTCTCCCAAGATGTTACAATCAGCATAACTTTGATTGATAGTTAAGACTGCAGCTGACATATAGTTGGGCCACCATAGGACAACTGAACTTTAAGGACCCTGAAGATTAAATCTAGTCCTACTGTTATCCTATCATCTGTCATCATTATCTTATTACTTAGCAAGCATTACCAACATGGGCTGGGCACCATATTATAATAATTGGGACCATTTACTGAGTCCCCACTGTAGGCCAGCTACTTTATGTAGGTTATCTGTAATCGTCACAACAATCTCACAGTGCAAGTTTTTTTATCCTTGTTTTATAGAAGAAAATGAAATCTCAAGAAGATAAAATGACTTTCCTAAGGCCACACAATTGGCAAACGGCAGAAGCAGGGGTGGTAAGTAAACACACATATGTCTGGCTCCCAAAGGTCTGTCTTTTTCCACTAACCCCCGGTCTTTTAAAAACACAACTGAATTATATGATCCCTGCCTTCAACAGGATTATATCTGTGTAGGAGAAAGAGTTAAATTAATAAACAATTAAAGGGATTTCCTTGGCGGTCCAGTGGTAAGACTTCGCCTTCCAGTGCAGGGAGTGCGTGTTCGATCCCTGGTCAGGGAGCTAAGATCCCACATGCCTCGTGGCCAAAAAACCAAACCGTAAAAACAGAGGCAATATTGTAACAAATTCAATAACGACTTTAAAAATGGTCCACATCAAAAAAATCTTAAAAAAAATAAATTAAAAAAAAACAATTAAAGACTATCAGATAAGGAAACACTATATGGAACATGAACAATGAAAATGTGTGCATTTTGCAAGCAATGATTTCTATAAATGAACAGGAAGAAGGAGGGAGGACATCGATGTTCATTGAAGTTCCTGGGGGAGGTTTCATCAAATGATGCAGAAATTATTGCAAATATAAAAGCTTTAACAATGAGCAAAGGGTCCTTTGCACAAGCATCCTCTCCCTTGGGATCCATGTCACACTGACACAAAGATTTTGTCACCATGGCAACTGGTCATTGAGCCAATGAAATAATCAGTTGTTATGGCAACACGATCTCCATCTTACTCCCACCAGGCACCTGTTCCAAATCATCACATCCTCCAACAACCTCATACCACTTTAGTTCTCCTTTCTTCTTCCCCCTAGTCACCCTATTATCCCTAGCCACCTGTATCTGAGCCCCTAAATTTATGGCTAGATGTATATATGAGACTATTAAAGGCAGAGCAAAGGAAAATGTAGTGTAAAGCTTCACTACAGACAGGGGGAATACCTCTAAAATATAAGAGTTGAATGAGCCAGAGCATTGAAGAAAGAAATCACATGATGCTTTTCCCCCACTACATTTTCCTAAGTGAAATTCCTTTGGATTTTGAAACATTGCACTACCTTTGTCTACTCCTTCACTGGCTCATTTTCCTCCTCCTGTCTTCTAAATGCAGAAGTCTCTCAAGGCTCCATTCTTTGCGCACTTTCTCTAAACTGCACTGTCCGATATAGTAGCCACTAGCCACATGATGGTTAGAGCCCTTGAAATTAATTATAGATGTGCTGCACTGAGATATGCTGTGAGTGTAAAATGTACAACAGATTTTAAAGACTTTATACCAAGAAAAAGAATGTAAAATGTCTCATTAATAATTTCTATAGTGATTGCATGTTGAAATGATAATTTGGATATGTGAGTACAATGAAATATATTATTAAAATTTAATTTCGTCTGGTTTTTTAATATGTTTTTAATGTGGTTACTGAAAATTTTAAATTGCAAATCTGGCTCACGTTCACGGCTTGTGTTATATTTCTATTGGACAGCACTTCTGTAAACTTTCTCCTTAAATCCATCTCACCCATTCTCTAGGTGTCAAGCATCTCCTCAATGAAATTATTCTAGAATCCCAAATCCCAACTTCTTTTCTGAGATCCAAACCCACATTTCCAATGACCTTCTGGCACTTTCACAGATAACCACCAGCTCCTCAGCTCAGCACCAGCAAAGCCAGAAACTTGCCCTCAAAACCTGTTCTTTCTCCTGATCATCTTTATTAACTTTTTTTTATTACTTTCTTACTGCTGCCTTAACAAATTACCGCAAGCTTGGTGGCTTAAAACAAAGCAAATGTGTTATCTTATAGTTCTGCAGGTCAGAAGTCTGAAATGGGTAGCACTGGGCTAAAATCAATGTGTCTCAGGGCTGCATTCCTCTGGAGGCTCTAGGAGAGAATCCATTTCCTTTCCTTTTCCAGTTTCTAGAAGCTGACGGTATTCTTTGTATCATGACCCCCTTCCCTCTTCAAAGCCAGCAATGACTGGTGAAGTCTTCCTCATGCTGCATCACTCTGGCACTGCTCTCCTGCTTCCTCTTTCACTTTAAAGAACACTTTTTTTTTTTTTTTTTTTGCGGTACGCGGGCCTCTCCCGTTGCGGAGCACAGGCTCCGGACGCGCAGGCTCAGCGGCCACCGCTCACGGGCCCAGCCGCTCCGCGGCATGTGGGATCTTCCCGGACCGGGGCACCCCTGCATCGGCAGGCGGACTCTCAACCACTGCGCCACCAGGGAAGCCCTGAAGAACCCTTTTGATTACACTGGGCTCATCAGGATAATCCAGGCTAATCTCCCAATCTTACGGTCAGTTGATTAGCAATTTTTTTTTCATCTTCAGTCTTAATTCTCCCTTGCCATGTAAAACAACACAGTCACAGTTTCCAGGGACTAGGGAGTGGACATCTCATCTGAAAACGCCAGGCAGAGAGGGAGAATCTGTGTGTAAGGCCAATAAGAAAAGAAATGGTCATGAGGGGATATCAGAGGATAGTTCTGCTTTCAAGGCAATTGCTAACAGATAGGGAGCAGTTAAAGTGGCCGATTGGTGTAGATATCAATGGTCCAACTCCTCTCAGTTCATAGCAGAATCTATCTCCTCTTTTTTTTTTTTCTATCTCCTCTTAAACTTGTTTCCTGATCACTCTTTTCCCCCAGTTACACCTTCCCTCCATGATAGCTTTTGTACCTCCTTAGACATCCGTCTTACTCTTTCTATCTCATTGTGACGTATGTAAGCACTCAGTCTTAACCTCTCTACAAGATTGCAAAATATTTTGTGAACAGGAACTATCTGCTTCACCTTTGTGTTTAACCATGATGCCTAACATGGTACTTAATGCATAGTAATTTCTCAAGAACTATTTCTTGAACGTGGTTGGATGGAGACAACTCATGTTGACTTACAGAGCATGTTCTTTGTCACCCTGGCCACTGATTTCCTTAAACAGTGAACACTTTGTTAATTGACTTCCACTTAACTGATATTCTCCATTCTCCGTTCTGTCTTAAAAGAACCATCAGTGTAATCCTGGTGGGTAATGGGCTGCTGTGCACTTGAGTTTTATACTTATCCAGGGTCAATTGTATTTTATTTCATAACCTACTGAGGCCAGGTGCACTTGATATTGTAATTATATAATTTAAATTAAAATTATGTCAAGCAATGTAATATGAATGTCAAAAGAATGAGGATTGTTTCTACAAAGAATAAGTTGATTATCCCGGAAATACAAGGAAATGCAGCATCCTAAAATCTACTGACCATTTAAACAGATTAAAGGAGAAAAATTGACCATTCCAATGAATGTCAAAAAGACATCAACAAAATTTAACACTCATTCATGATTTTTACAAATCCTTACAACTGGGATTAGAAGGCCACTGTCCTTATTTATAGATAATTATGATTGATTACATACAAAATCCTAAAATAATCCACAGAATAGAATCTATTAAAACTAATAAGGGGGGCTTTCCTGGTGGCGTAGTGGTTGAGAATCTGCCTGCCAATGCAGGGGACACAGATTCGAGCCCTGGTCTGGGAAGATCCCACATGCCGTGGAGCAACTAAGCCCACATGCCACAACTACTGAGCCTGCACTCTAGAGCCCATACCCACAACTACTGAGCCCATGTGTCACAACTACTGAAGCCTATGCACCTAGAGCCTGTGCTCCACAACAAGAGAAGCCACCACAATGAGAAGCCCGCGCACTGCAAGGAAGAGTAGCCCCCACTCGCCACAACTAGAGAAAGCCCGCGCGCAGCAATGAAGACCCAAAACAGCCAAAAATTAATTAAGTAATTTTAAAAGATAAAAAGAAAAACACACACACACACACGCAGACCTGAATAAAAGGAGAGATCTATCAGGTTCATGAACTGGAAGAGTCAATACCATAAAGTTGTAAATTCTTCCCAAGTTAGTTTATAAATTCAATATAATTCTAAATAAAATCCAAATATGACTATTTGTGGAACTAAACAGACTGATCTTAAAATTCATATAGAAGAGGAAAAGGACAAGACAATTTTGAAGATACAGAACAAAATAGAAAGACTGTCCCACCAGATATCCACTTAGTTTAAAGATGCAGGGTTTGAGATGGCCTGATATTGGTGTAGGGACAGACAAATTGGTGAATGGAACAGAAAAGAGACCCCAGAAAGAGGTTCATGAATATGTGCAGATTTGATATATTCCAAGGTGGCATTACAAATGAACTATTCAATAAGTGAGAACATTTATTGGTAAGGATCCAAATAATGCACCTGGACTCACCTCTCCATTGGGAGCCCCAGTCGCTACTGACATTTCTTCATCTCCTAACACTTCTAGTTGTCTCAGTCTTACCACAGAGCAAGAGTTCAACTTTGGTGTGGCCTCCATTGCTCCCAACACAGCAGAAGACACAATGGCTCTGATGTTCAGGTCCCACCCTACCAGACTCATGGAGGATATGGCTTTTCCATCACTATCAGGCTCAAATAAAGCAACAGGCACCATCTAACAGCCCTGGAGACGGGCTTCCCCCCTGGGTTGGTGTAACAACACAGAAGTGACTTAACTTCCAATGGAATAAACTTCAACCGAGAACAGGGAGGAGAAAAGAGAAGGCAGAAGATAAATTGTTCAACCTTCCTCTTCTCTCTGATGGACTGTTCTGAGGTGTGGTGCTTCCATAGAACCTGCTGGGAAGATGTCCTGGGTGACCAAGGCTGGATTTCCTTGGGAAGCTGTGGCCAGCTTGGTAACATATCAACTTGTACTTGCTTTCTTTTCTCTCACACCTCACTTCCCTTTTCCCTAATTATTGCTGCTCGGGCATTGCCCCTCTTAGTACCTTAGCATGTAGGTGGTACCTCAGGCTCTGTTTTTCAGAGAACCTGGGGTAAGACGACTGTATATACAGGAAAAAAAAAAGGAAAAAAACTAAGTTAGGTTCCTATCCCCAAAACATACCCAAAACCATATCTATGTGAAACAAAGACATAGATGTGAAAAATAAAGGTTCAAAACATTTTGAAGAGAACATAAGGAGAAACTTTCTCTCAGAATAAGCAAGTATTTCCTAAAACCCAAAAGTATAAACCATGACAGAAAAGACTGATAAATGTGATTAATTCTATTTTAAAAACATTTATTCAACAAAATAAGACATGAACAAAGATAAATTACAAGCTGCAATCTGAGAAAGATATTTGCAATTTAACTGACAAAGATGGATATCTAGAGTTTAACAAAATTTCTGCAAATCAAGAATAACAGATAAACAATAGAGAAATGGGCAAAGGACAGAAGCAAGCAATTTCTAGAAGAGGACATCTGGATGGCCAATGAACATATGAAAAGATAATGAACCTCATTATAGATAAGGCAGATCAAAATAAAACCACTTGAGATACCATTTCACACCCACCTAACTGGGAAAAAAATTTTAAAGACTGATAACATGAGTGTTGAATATAGAGCAATGAACTCACTCACTGCTAGTGAGAGCATAAATTGTTACAACCATATTAGAAAATAATTTGACAATATACTTGTGAAGATGTGCATGCCCTTTGTCCCCCAAATTCCATTTCTTGTTATATTTGCTAGGCTAGAGAAACTCTCACATATATATACAAGGAGATATATGAAGGAATGATCACTGCAGTATTGTTTGTAATGGGAAAAGAATGGAAATAACCCAATTATTCAACCAGAGAGAAAATAAAATAAATAAGTTTTGGAATATTTGCAAAATAGAATACAATGCAGCAGTTCAAATGAGTAAACTAGAGCTACATTTATCAACAAGGATAAATCTCAAACACATATGAGAGAAAAATACAGTATGATACAGCTTATACATAGATTCAAAACATGTAAAACAAAGCCATATATATATATTTATTGGTACACATATTACTAAGTATAAAAATGCATAGGGGAAAGCTAAACACTGAATTCAGGATAGTTGTTACGGATGGGGAGAGTGGAATAGAAATGAAATCGGTGTGGAGTGTGCAGGAGGTTTCAACTCTCTGTAATATTGATTCCTTTTTGAAAAATCTGAAGCAAGTATGGTAGCATTCATACAGCTGAGTGTGGGAACAGGTGTCCTTTCTATTTTTCTCCTTCTATGTTTACAACATTTCATTAAATTGTTTTTAAACTTAGTGGAATGCTTTGAAAAGACAATAAAGACTGAGTTACTGAAAAACAAAAAATAAAAACAAAAGCTATCATTGAAATAAGTGTGGGCAAAACAACTGTAAAAATTTGGGTAAATAATTCTAAGTAAAGTCCTGCACACAGATTTCTTTCCCAGGTGTGTTTAAGCTCTTGCTTCACTTTAAAGAAACCCAAACTGGAAATCATAAAAATGCATGCTGTGAGTATGGTATGTTCAAGAAAGATAATGCAGAGCTCCAATCCATGGACTCATTCTCAACCTTGTTTTACATTAAAACATTGGTGAATGAATATATATAAATATGCTCAAAGTTAAAATAAAATATTTAAAGTAAATATAGATGACATTTTGTGGTTTCTGAGTTTAACTGAATTATTCCATTGACAGTCCTGATCCTGTTGGATAAGAAGGCTTCTACTGCAGTCATTCCAGATCTATTAACACATAGTAAAAGCTTCCGTGCTCTGCATCAAACTAGATGCTGGTGGTCCCCTGAACCAAAGAGGTGGGGGGTGCAAACATCTTGGGCAGAGGATTAAATGGGAACAAATTGAGCAAAACATGGGCAGGAAACAGCATGGATTTCTCCTACTAGAAGGTGTAGGAGGAGGGGAGAGAGAAGGTTGGGAAGATAATTTATGGTAAGACTTAAGAAAGAGGTACTTGAATTTTGTCTTAATCTCAATTTTAACATACTGTAGTTTCCAAATTGAAAGCATTTTATTCATTGTTGTGTCAGAAAGTTGTCGTGTCAGACAGTAGTCATCTCCAGTTTTCAAAGCACTCTGAATAGGCTTATGCTGATGTCTTTTCTAAGACTAACAAATTAAGTGCAATAAGTTATCTCTTTAACCTTCTATGATAATTGGTAAGTTGTCATTTCTTTTTAAATAAATTTTTATTGACTCAAAAAGTTCATGCACCTTAAAAAAATAAAGACATTACATATTAGGCCATGATTCCCTTTGACCACCACCCCAATCCCAGTCCTCCCTTCCCACATATAATCAAATTTAAGACTGATAACTCTTGGAGCTAGAGTATCCAAGCTTGAGTCTGGATTCTGCAACTTACTCATGACTTTGGACAAGTTATTTAATCTCTCTTCATCTTAAACAGTTGTTCTAAGGATAGAATGAGTTAAATCTCACAAACGGCTTAGAGCAATTTCTTTTAATATTATAGAAAGCACTCAATATCATGTTAATGGCCATCATTCACTATTAGTTCAATAGTATCTCAGACTTTCTCTTATGTTTAAATGACATACCTGCAGATAACATTGTTTTATGTGTTTGTTTTTACAACATGGTATCATATCAAACATATTATTCTGCAGATTTGCTTTGTCACCCAATAATAAATCCTGGAGGTCATTCTCTATATATAGAAATGAACCTTTTCTTTTAAATTTTACATAGTCAGTCCACTTCTGAATAGACCTTAGACCTTTAGATTGTTCCCAGTTTGTCCTGCGATGACAATACTACAATGAACACCTTTGTACAAGTGTCTTGTGCACATGGGTAAGTTCGTTACTCCAGTAGATGCCTAGAGGGGGAATTCCTAAATCATAGTGTACACACATTTTTTGTTTGTTTGTTTGTTTGTTTGTTTGCTGTGGGTTTGTCATATATGACCTTTATTATGTTGAGGTAGGTTCCCTCTGTGCCCACTCTCTGGAGAGTTTTTATCATAAATGGGGGTTGAATTTTGTCAAAAGCTTTTTCTGCATCTATTGACATGATCATATGGTTTTTATTCTTCAATGTGTTAATATGGTGTATCACATTGATTGATTTGCATATATTGAAGAATCCTTGCATCCCTGGGATAAATCCCACTTGATAATGGTGTATGATCCTTTTAATGTGTTGTTGGATTCTGTTTGCTGGTATTTTGTTGAGGATTTTTGCATCTATATTCATCTGTGATATTGGTCTATAATTTTCTTTTTTTGTAGTATCTTTGTCTGGTTTTGGTATCAGGGTGATGGTGGCCTCATAGAATGAGTTTGGGAGTGTTCCTTCCTCTGCAATTTTTTGGAAGAGTTTGAGAAGGATGGGTGTTAGATCATCTCTAAATGTTTGGTAGAATTCACCTGTGAAGCCATCTGGTCCAGGACTTTTGTTTGTTGGAAGATTTTTAATCACAGTTTCAATTTCATTACTTGTGATTGGTCTGTTCATATTTTCTGTTTCTTCCTGGTTCAGTCCTGGAAGGTTATACCTTTCTAAGAATTTGTCCATTTCTTCCAGGTTGTCCATTTTATTGGCATAGAGTTGCTTGTAGTAGTCTCTTGGGATGCTTTGTATTTCTGCAGTGTCTGTTGTAACTTCTCCTTTTTCATTTCTAATTTTATTGATTTGAGTCCTCTTCCTCTTTTTCTTGATGAGTCTGGAGAATGTTTTATCAATTTTGTTTATCTCCTCAACGAACCAGCTTTTAGTTTTATTGATCTTTGCTATTGTTTTCTTTGTTTCTATTTCATTTATTTCTCCTATGATCTTTACGATTTCTTTCTTTCTGCTAACTTTGGGATTTGTTTGCTCTTCTTTCTCTAGTTCCTTTAGGTGTAAGGTTAGATTGTTTATTTGAGATTTTTCTTGTTTCTTGAGGTAGGTTGTATTGCTATAAACTTCCCTCTTAGAACTGCCTTTGCTCCATCTCATAGGTTTTGGATTGCTGTGTTTTCGTCATCATTTGTCTCTAAGTATTTTTTTATTTCCTCTTTGATTTCTTCAGTGATTTCTTGGTTATTTAGTAACATACTGTTTAGCCTCCATGTGTTTGTGTTTTTTATGTTTTTTTCCCTGTAATTGATTTCTAATCTCATAGCGTTGTGGTCACAAAAGATGCTTGATATGATTTCAATTTTCTTAAATTTACTGAGGCTTGATTTGTGACCCAAGATGTGATGTATCCTGGAGAATGTTCCGTGCACACTTGAGAAGAAAGTGTAATCTACTGTTTTTGGATGGAATGTCCTATAAATATCAATTAAATCTATCTGGTCTGTTGTATCATTTAAAGCTTGTGTTTCCTTATTAATTTTCTGTTTGGATGATCTGTCCATTGGTTTAAATGAGGTGTTAAAGTCCCCCACTATTATTCTGTTGCTGTCAATTTCCTCTTTTAGAGCTATTAGCAGTTGTCTTATGTATTGAGGTGTTCTTATGTTGGGTACATATATAATTGTTTTATCTTCTTGGATTGATCCCTTGATCATTATCTAGTGTCCTCCCTTTTCTCTTGTAACATTCTTTATTTTAAAGTCTGTTTTATCTGATATGAGTATTGCTACTCAAGCTTTCTTTTGATTTCCATTTGCATGGAATATCTTTTTCCATCCCCTCACTTTCAGTCTGTATGTGTCCCTAGGTCTGAAGTGGGTCTCTCGTAAACAGCATATAGATGGGTCTTGTTTTTGTATCCATTCAGCGAGCCTGTGTCTTTTGGTTGGAGCATTTAATCCATTCACGTTTAAGGTAATTATCAATATGTATGCTCCTAGTACCATTTTCTTAATTGTTTTGCATTTGTCTTTGTAGGTCCTTTTCTTCTCCTGTGTTTCCCACTTAGAGAAATTCCTTTAGCATTTGTTGTAGAGCTGGTTTGGTGGTGCTGAATTAACTTAGTTTTTGCTTGTCTGTAAAGCTTTTGATTTCTCCCTAGAATCTGAATGAGATCCTTGCTGGGTTGAGTAATCTTGGTTGTAGGTTCTTCCCTTTCATCACTTTAAATATATCATGCCACTCCCTTCTGGCTTGTAGAGTTTCTGCCGATAAATCAGCTGTTAACCTTATGGGAGTTCCCTTGTATGTTATTTGTCATTTTTCCCTTGTTGCTTTCAATAATTTTTCTTTGTCTTTAATTTTTGTCAATTTGATTACTATGTTTCTCGGCATGTTTCTCCTTGGGTTTATCCTGCCTGGGACTCTCTGTGCTTCCTGGACTTGGGTGGCTATTTCCTTTCCCATGTTAGGGAAGTTTTTGACTATAATCTCTTCAAATATTTTCTCGGGTCCTTTTTTCTCTCTCTCTCTTCTCCTTCTGGGACCCCTACAATGCAAATGTTGTTGCATTTAAAGTTGTCCCAACCATTGTAAAGCAATTATACTCCAATAAAGATGTAAAAAATAAAAAAAATAAAGTTGTCCCATATGTCTCTTAGGCTGTCTTTATTTCTTTTCACTCTTTTTTCTTTATTCTGTTCCATGGCAGTGAGTTCCACCATTCTGTCTTCCAGGTCACTTATCCATTCTTCTGCCTCAGTTATTCTGCTATTGATTCCTTCTAGTGTATTTTTCATTTCATTTATTGTATTGTTCATCTCTGTTTGTTTGTTCTTTAATTCTTCTAGGTGTTTGTTCTTAAATTCTTCTAGGTCTTTGTTAAACATTTCTTGCATCTTCTCGATCTTTGCCTCCATTCTTTTTCCGAGGTCCTGTATCATCTTCACTATCATTATTCTGAATTCTTTTTCTGGAAGGTTGCCTATCTCTACTTCACTTAGTTGTTTTTCTGGGGTTTTATCTTGTTTCTTCATCTGGTACGTAGCCCTCTGGCTTTTCATCTTGTCTCTCTCTCTGTGAATGTGGTTTTTGTTCCACAGGCTGCAGGATTGTAGTTCTTCTTGCTTCTGCTGTCTGCCCTCTGGTGGATGAGCCTATCTAAGAGGCTTGTCTACACACATTTTAAATTTCAGTCTATGCTGCCAATTTGCCCTCCAAAGAGGCTATACCAATTTATATTCCTACAGCAGTCTCTGAAAATTACCCATTTCACCTTCGTGAAAGTTTTTCATATCCTTTTTAACACAATATTAACAAACTTTTAAATTCCTTAAAAATCTGATGGGTGAAAAAAAAATTTTTTTTGGCCTTATGGCTTATGGGATTTTAGTTCTCTGACCAAGAATCGAACCCAGGCCCTCAGCAGTGAGAGTGCAGAGTCCTAACCACTGGACTGCCAGGGAATTACCAAAATTTTTTATTTTAAATTTTCCTGATTCCTAGGAGAGTTGGTCAAATGTATATTTTAATATGTATATCAGCCACTTGTGTTTTCCCATTTGTAAATTGTCTGTTGGTATCCTATGTTCTTTTCCTTTTTAAATTAATTATAGCAGTTTTTTATACATTTTGAGTCTTAATTCTCTGATACTTATACTATAAATATTTTCTCTCAGTCTGTTACCTGCCTTAAGCTTTAGATACCATAAACGTATTTATTGTTTTACAGAAGTCTTTATGACTGATATAGTCAAATGTATAACTTTTCTTTTAAATCTTTTTTCTATTTGAATCTTCTTCCACAAGATTTTCCTTACTCCAAAGGCCATAAACATTTTTTCTACAGTTTTCTCCTAATAAATTCATAGCATTTTTTAAAAACATATGTAAAAAAAATTTTTTTTAACTTATTTTTTGACTGCACCATGCAGCATGTGGGATCTTAGTTCCCCGACTAGGGATCAAACCTGCACCCCTGCATTAGAAGCACGGAGTCCTAACCACTGGACCAACAGGGAAGTCCCTCATAGCATTTTTTATATTTAGGTTTTTAATTTATCAGGAAGGTATATTTTTAGTGATATTGGTAAGAATCCACCTTGACTCTTTTCCTCAGTAGGACTTCCAACACCATTTTTTGGGTATCAGCTTTATTGAGAGATAATTCACATCTTTATTGAGAGATCATTCACATTCAAAATGTACAATTCAGTGTTTTCTAGTATATTCACAGAGTAGCACAATCATCACTACAATAAATTTTGGAATATTTTTATCATCCCAAAAAGAAACCTCGTACCCTTTTTACCCCAACTCTTCCTGCTGCCCTAGACAACCATTAATCTACTTTCTGTCTCTACAGATTTGCCTGTTCTGGACATTTCATATAAATGGGATCACATATCATGTGGTTCTTTCTGACTGGCTCCTTTCACTTAGCATGATGTTTCAATGATCATCCATGTTGTAGCATGTATCTCACTCCTTTTCATTATCAAATAATATGCCACTGTATGGCTATACAACATTTTATTTATCCATGCATCAGTTGATGGACATTTGGGTTATTTCTATTTTTTAGCTATTATGAATGGCGCTATGATGAACATTATGGCTCCAAACAATCACTGATCTGGTTCCTGTCACTGTAGGTTAGTATTCCCTTTTCTAGAATTTCATATAAATGAAATCATATAGTATGTATTCTTTTGTGTCTGGCTTTTTCCATTGAGCATATTGTTTTTATGATTCACCCATGTTATTGTACATATCTGTAGTTCACACGTTTTTATGGCTGAATAGTATTCCATTGTGTAGAAACATCCCCAAATCTTTTAATTTTCATGAAATCTAATTTACCAATTTTTTAAAATTTTATGCTTTTTGGATCTTATTTACAATGTGCCTTTAAAATTTATCCATTGGGACACTTTCCCTTCCACTCCAGATGAATCTTGGGCATTCACATGATGCTTAGATAATAAAGGGTCCCATGGTCATGACAGTCTCTGTTCAGGCATTAGAATGCCCAATTATATAATAATCAAAATGACAAACTTTATTTAAAGTGAAAACTCCTCTCCTCCCCTAACTTGGACCTTCTTCATGAATACTTACAGCAGGAACGGAGGGTGGTAGGGCCATAGTTATATTCTCATTTTCTACCTTGGGTATCTATCTCCTTCTCTCCCAGCTGGCTCTCTCACATTTGGGAGAGAAACACTCTTGTTAAATAGTCTCATGTTCTCTGGGATTGGGAAATATTAAAAGCTGACTCTTCCTCACTTGAAGTATGTTTGTGGGTTCTGCAGAGGCTCCCAGTAGGAACAGTCTGTTGTTCTTGCCACTATGCAGGTGACACCATTTCCCTTCCATTGGCCTCTCCCATCTCAGCTTTGGTTTTTGGTGGTCCATGCTACACTGGGTCATTCTGTTGGAGTCCCATGGCTCTTCCAGGCAGTTCTCTTGGGCAGGAGTTGAAAGGATTTAAGCCAGCTCTCCCTCCAAAGAAACCTTTCACCCTGACTTACTCTTGGAGTACAGGCCACTTGATTCATTTCCCCTTTACCCTTGTGACAGGATCAGCTAGCCAGCCCATCTCTGCCTTTCACATGTTCCAGGCATGAGTCAGACACTTGTCTACTACCTGGAGGAGTTATATATCAAGGTATCCAGAGTGTCCCATTGAAATGGCTCCCTCTTAACTTGAGGAGAATGGGAATGCATCCCCTACCCCTGCTCACTGAGAGAGAGGAGGAGAGACACTCACAGCCTAGCTCTTTCCAGAAAAGTCCTATTTACAAAGTCCTGCACCAACAACTTTTACACCCTGAGGGTAAGGGAGTTGAGAATTGTGAAACTAGGTTTTGACTCTCTACTCTGAAATTCTTACAAAATGGTCTACTGACAACATTGTTATCTAATATCTACTGCCTTGGTGTTTCTGGCTGAAACTTCCAATTTAAAGTCTTTTTACACTTGCATTTGTTGGCTAAACTCTACTTGGATGTGATGTATTATTCTTTTACTATCTTAATGGATTAAATTTGCCAATGTTTTATTTAAGATTATGGAATCCATGTTCATAAATGAAATTGACCTATAATTGTGCTTTTTTTTGTACTGACCTGTGTCATCTAGCAGGATAGAAATTTGCATACCATGACTCAGAGGTACAAAAGAAAGAATATAACATTCATTGTTTTTCACAATTAATTCTTAGACTCAAGCCTCTACTCCTGCTAGTAGCAGAGAAAACATTGTGTTTAAGTCTTTATGAGTTTAAATTAAATTTTGTCAATTCAGAATTTACATTTCCTGCTGGCTGTTTTTCTCCCTCAGTAAGAGTGGGGGAGGAAACCCACACTGTCCTGTGGCCTTCCCTGCTCCCACTTCTGAAGCCCACCAAGGGAAGGCTGGTTCCACCTTATCTTTTGGAGTATCATTCTGATGTCTACTATTGATTCATCCTCTCTGCATTCTGAACTTCCCTCATGTCAGCTTCAGGCAGGGAAATCATTCAAATTATTAAGAAGGGAAAATGCTTTAAGTGATGTTTCTAAACATTTTAACTAGCTCACTTACATTTAAATCCAAGACGTTTATTGTTCTTATGCTTTTGTTGCTAAATCAAGATCCAATCACATATAATGGTCCTCCATTACACTGGCACTATTTCCTACAAGTGCTTTAATCAGCTCCTCAGAATCCTCTTGTGAAACTTATGCTAATAACTATTCCATATAATAGCTATGGCCCAGGTGCCTTACTTATATTTCTTTCCTTGCAATAACCCAGTGGAGTATATAATTCCATTGCCATTTTACAGAAGAATAAATCGAGGCCCAGAAAGTTAGCTGTATTAGTTAGGATACAGGTTAAGTTGCTCTAACAAAGAGATACCAAAATATAGTGACTTGAACAAGGTGGAGGTTTATTTCTCTCTCATAAAACACAACAGTTAGACAAAAAGTCCAGGATGGCGGGTGGCTTTGCCTCACACAGTTATCCAGGGACCCAGTAGTTTCTTGCTACCTCACCATCATCAAGGGCGTTATCCTCATCTGGATCGTAAAAGCTGGCTCACCACTACCCAGACATGTCCCAGCCTGTGGGAAGGAGGAAGAGAGAGGATGAAGGACAGCCAGTTCCTTTTTCCAGGAAACTGCACAAGGACACTTCAGCTCACATCCCGTTGTCCGGAAAGATCACAGTCACGTGGCCACAACTAACTGCAAGAGAGACTGGAAAATGTAGCCTCTACTTAGTAGGTACTAGCCAAGGTAAAACTAGTGGTGGATAGGTATGGTGGTGATTCTGTTACTAAAAGAAGAAGGAAATCATGGGCGTTGGGGATTGTTTAGGCATCTCTGCCACAGAATCCAATGTGATTCTCTCCTTCCAAAATTGGAGCAGTGTGCCCCGATGAAAACACTACATTTCCCATATTGCCCTTACAGAGAGGAGCAGCCAGATAGACAGAAGCAGAAGTCACTGGGTGGGGCTTCCTGGAAAGTTCTGGTTGCTCTTCAGCCTTCCTGCTGCTTGGAAAGCAGATGAGGTGGCTAGAGCAACAAAAGCCATATCAGATCATGAGTGACCTAGAATATGGAAGCTGTGTGCTAAAGATCGTGGGGCATGCAGAAAGGAAGAACCTAGAAACTTAATGACCAAGGAGCCACCACAAGTCCTGAACTGCTTAATTCTGCACTTCTTTATTTTGAGGAAGAAGTAAGACTCTTTCATATTTAAATTGCTTTAATTAGAATCTTCTGCAAATAACCAAATGTAATTCCTAACTAACTCTAATGATTCAGTTAAGCAATATATTTGAAGTCATGCAGCCAGTAAGATGTTCATACTCAGATTTACCTAGCTCCAAAGTCCATATTCTTGCCTCTCCAGGATTATATTAGTCTTTCACAAGACAGAAATGGTTTCCTTTTAAAATGACTCTCCAATACAATGAAGGAAGTGTAGTTGGCTCCACCATATTTAGAAAGATATTTATCCTTTACATGTGGGGTTCTTTACATGAGAAAGCCTTTTGGCTAGCAAAGTATTCCTTTGCATGCAACATGAAATTACAGAAGAGCACCATAAGCTATCAGACTAGACAGGATTTGTTATTTCTTTTCCCTTTTTTTTTTTTTTTTTTTTGGCCTCACACACAGCTTGCAGGTTCTCAGTTCTGCTACCAGGGATTGAACCCAGGCCACGGCCGTGAAAGTGCCGAATCCTAATCACTAGACCACCAGGGAACTCCTGACTTGTTATTTCTTATCTGTTAACTTTCTTGTTAATATTAATTGGCTTCTTGTTCATTTCTTTTGTTGTCAGCTAGCATGTGTTGACAGACTAGCAGTATGAGGTTATCAGCGTTAAGGAAAATTAATGGGGAACATTTTTGAAATGTATAACATTCTATTCATCACTAACTTTTTTCTCCATTGGGGAAAAAATTCACAAGTATTTAAATTTAAGTCTAATATATTGGGTCTGTCTTATGGGACACATAATTGGAGATTCCCTGATCTATGTGATTGACTGATGGATGGGGCTTATACTTCCAGTATGGAAAAGATGTAGAAGATAAGAAATAGGCATTGAGAGCCATCATGGCCCTATGAGCCTGGATAAAGGCTTTAGCCTTTCTTGTTTAGAGATCATTTGGTTAGAGTAGGAAATCAACCACATGAACTATTTAACCTGAATTTTCTAAATGGCTACTGGGCAAAATATCACTAGAATTAGTGAGGAAAATTGTGCTACTTTTCTGGGCAAAATACCAAAAAGTGGCATAAGTTGTTTAGGGAGGTTTATCAAATAATATTGTTATTATTAGCTCTTTTGGGGAAAAGCAGAAATGATTGTCTGAGGCTGAAAATGTTTAGATTTAGAATGTCCTGTGTGGCATAAAGGAAACAGGTAAAACTGATTTATCAGCAAATGTCACGTTTTGGTTTTAGGATTTTGTGGTAGATAGAACAATGACCCTCCAAAGATGTTCATGTTCTAATCCCCAGAACTTGTGACTATGTCACCTTACATGACAAAAGGGACTTTGCAGATATGATTAAATTAAAGGTTTTAAAATAGGGAGATTATTCTAGATAATCTGGGTGGGCCCAATGTAATAACAAGGGTCCTTAAAAGATGGAAGAGGAAGGCTGAAGAGAGAGAAAGAGAGGATTGACTATGAAAGCAGAGGTTAGTGTGATACCATAGCTGGAAGGCGGCCATGAGCTAAGGAATGCAGATAGCCATAAGAAGTTGAAAAAGGCAAGGAACCGATTCTCCCCTAGAACCTTCAGAAGGAACGCAGCCCTGCCAACACTTGATTTTAGCTCCAGAAGACCCATTTCAGACTTCTGCGCTCCAGAAGTATAAGATAATAAATGTGTGTTGTTTTAAGCCACTAAGTTTATGGTAATTTGTTATAGCAGCAATAAGAAATAGCATATGTTACAGCAACAATAGGAAACAAATATAGACTTCAAACTTTTGTGGGGGTAAGCAAGGTAATATAGCTGAATCAGTAAGAAATGGGAACCCACCCGTTCTGCTCCCAATCTCCCTCACCACGTTTTAATGAGTTTGTTGTAGATGTAAATATCTAAATCAAGAATGAACTCTGCCTCTTTGGAAAAATGGCTTATTCTAGGATTGGGATGGGAAATATACAACATGCACCTGAAGTATCTTGTAGTGCTAAAAAAAACAAAACAAACAAAACAAAACAGATAAACACAATAAGACGAAGATGGGGGTATGTCAAAGGGACGATGGGAACCAACTGAAAGAGCTCCTAATGGCCAAAGTTGGAACAATTCAAACAGTAAAATAATCAAATCAGTATTGGGTTGTAATCCAACATACAAAACAAATATCCGTAAGAATCCAGTTTGAGTTTCTCCTGAATTCTAAGCATGTGGCCAGATGAAAATCTACATGTAAGAAGTCAGTGGGTGATATAAATAAGTGACTGAATAAATAAGTGAATGGGAAAGACGAGACATACCTCCTGTGCAAAAAAGTTCCAAATAATTTATCTAGATGTTCTGCCCTCAAGGAGGTGGAGCATAACTCCCCATCCCTTACATGCGAGCTGCACATAGCAACTTCCTTCCAAACAGAGAAGTATGGAAACGGGGAAAAAAAGAGTAATTTTATGGTGGAAAAACCTGACCAACACTACCTCAGCCCGGTGATCAAGGTCAGCATCAGTAGTAATAAGTTAGGTTGATGGTATGTACTCTTGATTTGATGTGATGAAAAATGGTACCTTGCTTCTCTGGTCTTCCTCCCAAAAGGCCATAACCTCTGTCTAATCATGAGAAAAACATCAGACAAATCCAGTTGAGAGACATCCTACAAAATACTTGACCAATTTTCCTCAAAACTGTCAAGGTCACCAAAAACAAGGTAAGTTCTGAGAAAGTGGCACAGCCAAGAAGAGCCTAAGGAAATATAACAAGTAAATGTAATGTCGTATCCTGGATGGAATACTGGAACAGAAAAAGGGCATTTGGTAAAAACTAAACAATCATCACCTCATACCTGTTAGACTGGCCATCATCAAAAAGACAAGAGATACCAAATGCTGGCATAGATGTGGAGAAAAAAGAACCTTTGTACACTCTTGGTGGGAACGTAAATTGGTGCAGACACTTTGGTAAAGCGTACGGAGATTCCTCAAAAAGTTAAAAATAGAGCTACTGTATGATCCAGCAATTCTACTTCTGGGAATACATCCAAAGGAAACGAAAACACTAGCTCAGAAAGATATCTGCACCCAATGTTCACTGCAGCATTATTTACAATAGCCAAGACACTAAAACAACCCAAGTGTCCATCAATGGCTGAATGGATAAAGAAGCTGTGGTATATATAATATACACAATGGAACACTATTAAGACATAAAAAAAACAAGGAAATCCTACTGTTTGTGACAACATGGGTGGACCTTGAAGGCATTATGCTCAGTGAAATAAAGCAGACAAAGAAAGACCAAAACTGTATGATCTCATCTATATGTGGAATCTAAAAAAACAAAACACCAAATTCACCTAAAAAGAAAACAGATTTGTGATTACCAGGGCAGGGGGTGGAGGGAGGGAGAACTGGAGGAAAGTGGTCAAAAAGTACAAACTTCAGCTTATAAGATAAATAAGTGCTAGGGATGTAATGTACAACATGATGACTGTAGCTAACACTGTTGTATGATCTATAGGTAAGTTGTTAAGAGAGTAGATCCTAAGACTTCTCATCACAAGGAGAACTCTTTTTCTTTTTACTGTACCTATATGAGATGATGGATGTTAACTAAACTGATAGGGTAATCATTTCATAATACATGTAAATTAAACCATCATGCTGTACACCTTAAACCTAATACAGTATGCACGTCAATTATTTCTCAATAAAACTAGAAGGAAAAAAGCAAAACAAATCTGAATAACATATAGACTTTAGTTAACAATAATGTATCAATATTGTTTCATTAACTATAACAAGTGTACCACACTAATGTAAAATGTTACTAATAGGAGAAACTGAGTTTGGGATTTATGGGAATTCTCTTTACTACCATGGCAAAATCTAAATTTTTCTGTAAATCGAATACTGTTAAAAAAATATATATAAACCTTATTTTAAAAAAAGAAAAAAAAGTGAATCCTGGTTTCTGAGGTAGTACCCTTAAGGAGAATGGGCCAAAGATAAGCAAGGTTTTGATTTTGTGTCAGTTGGCATGTGAATACCATACTCTGGGATGGTCCCACTCTATTCTTTGGTTTTCCCTAAAATAAAACCCTCCAGGATCTCTGGACAAGAATTCAGAAGCTGCCAAGTAATTATTCAGTAATTGTTACCATCCCCATACCCTGTGCCAGCCACGGTTATCCCAAAGGAGGAACGGACCCTGGGATGCAGTGTTGGAAGAAAGCAGGACGGGCAGACTATTTCCTTCTTTGTTTACTGAACCCCTAATGAACAGTTTTCTGCCTAGTATTATGAGCACTTAATTTGTTTTGTCCCAAGGGGTGGGTTAGAAAGGGAGGAAATGTGTCGTTTCACTGCTGAAACTTTAGGTCTCCCTATGAGCCTGGGAAAAGGTCTTGGGCTTTGTTAATGGGGAAGGGAGGCTGGGTGGAGCGATGCTTCCTCTCAATTTCAAATCCCTTCCATTTGGCAGGAGCAGCGTTATTAGCATAATACTGGGGAAGACAGTAATTTATCTGACTGGTAAGTTTGGAAAGACAAACTAGGCATGCACAGCAGAACACCTTCTTATCTCCTTCCTTTGGGGAGCAGGTCTGGCTACAGATAGCAGGTTCTCTGCTCTGCTTCTCCTTCATGTTGTGTGTTTCATAAATGTCCTTCCCTTATGGAGGAGTCCTACAGAAATTCAGTGACTTCTCTGACCAGGTGGTAAGTCTGTCTGACCCTGAGGTTCAGCATTAAGAAGACAGCTTGACTCTCACATCTAAGTCACATTCTCCAATACATTGAAAATAAACATTAATTTGTCCTCTATCTGCCAGCTCTTGTCTTGCTTATTAGGTGGTTCAGAACTTGTATGGAAAAGAGAAGTGTTATCAATCACCCCCAGAAGGACTAAGTTTTGGGGTAGTACTCCCCAGGGAAGCCATGGCCATGGTATACTGAAAGCAAGTGATTGCAGTAGGATGCCTTGACTCAGGACTCTTGTATTGGGACATAAGACTTGGTACGTAGACTGTGACTGTCTTTTGGAAATGGTGGTATTCAGAAAGACTTTCTAAGCCTCTCATTTGTCTTGTCTGCAGTCTCTGGATATGTGATGTGTATTGCCCACACCTAGACTAAGCCATAGCTCCTGTGAGCTAGGGCCCTTTCTCCTATTCTCAGAGACAACTACGAGGGCACACAGAATCTAAGCTGTGACATCAACAAAGTACACATTGTATCTTGTGAATATGAACAAGACTGTAGATCAAGCAAGGTCAGGGGGTCCCGCTAACCTTTGGGCCACAGTTTGATACAACCAGAATGGCCACAACATAGTTCTTTATGCTAGCATTACCACTTATCTGTTATTTGTACACAGCCTCTATAGGTACCACAAAGAACTTTACTGGGTGAGTAGGTCTTTTTGGAGATATTTCCCTTGAGATGTGATATCAGACCAAAAAGTGTATATACATAGCAAGTCATGGGAAACATTTAGTTGTATCTCAAGTCTCATACCTAGACTGAAAGGAACATTTAGTGAGCCCATGACTAAATTATTTCGCAGTACTATCTGTCATGCCCCTGTGCCCAGCCATCACACAACTTCCTGGAAAACAAGTGTGGACTTTGTAGCTACACCTCTGGTCTTCACCATCGTGGGTTTGTTTCCTCTTGGTAGTTGGCTCAGTTCAGCTAATTTGCGCTTGATCCAGGTGTTTGTCTATGAGTTTCTTGAACACCTTGTGCCACTTCCAATGAGACTATGGAATTAGCATTTTAGAGCTGGCCTTAGAAGTTAGTTAATTTAAATAATAGGTTATCTAATTTTAAACCCTTCACTTTACACTTAAGGCTAGTGGGTTTAAGTGACTTTCCTAATGTCATACTGCTGGCTAGTTAGCAGTGCTAGGCAGGACAAGAATTTGGGTCCCCTAGTTCAGTGTTTTTTTCCTACTACCTTTGCTGCCTCCTCTATATTCAACCTGAACTCTGCTGTGTACAGTACATTCACTTCCACTGAACGTGACTAACTTATATGATGCTGTCAAATAACAACCGTTCCTAGGAACCTGTAGCTGGCTTCATGATTAAAACAAATAAAATCGGAAGGTTTCAGCAAGACGTGACAAAATAAATACCAAACACTGATAGTATGATGTCAGCTTCCCAGGCAAGAAGGGACACTATTAATTTTTCCAAGTAATGGGTGTGAGTCATCTAACTTTTGCTTTTTACCAAGAATTTAGCTCAGCAGGTACAGGAATGACTCTCAGTTGGCAGATCAGTTTGAAAGCCAATTATCCAAAGTTGTTTCATTTCCATTGCTGAAATTATCTTTTCTTTTATTTCCTTTAATCTGATCAGTCAGAGCTAAGCTCCCATGGTTAGGGGCATCTACTTCACTGTTCTCGCTATCTCTACATTAGGTCCTTCTAATCCTCTTTGCTGTAGTCAGGAACTCCTCAGGACACATCCCTTCCACACCTCCCTCTTACCCTGTCCTATCCTCGGCTAGAACCCCATCTAGTTTTATTGGTGATAACACAAAAGGGACACAAAAGAATGTCTCTGGGTGGCAGATTAGGAAGCACCCCTACTCCGTCAGTTTCATGCCCTTCTGCAGAAAAATAGAGTCATAGGGGAGCAGTATGAGAGACACAGATTGAGAAATGTGCACGTGTTTGACCACCTTTGATTTCACTAAGTCACTGGTCCAAAGGACGTACCATGTGGCACCAGTAGCCACATTCTCTTCTATTGCTATTGAAGGTAGTGCCTACTGGGATGTAACTGGGATTTGGATATTGCTGGAGTATAGTGAGATAACATCTCTTCCAGTTTTCTACTGCACTCTCTGTTTTGCCTGTTGAGAAGACTTCTAGGGAAAGAACTCAAACCGTATCCACGATTCATGTATAGGTACATCTGAAGAGATGGGGAAAACAGGCAGGGGGAGAGTTGACAGGGGCAAATTGTAGGCAGGACTCCAGATTCCTAGGAGATCATTCATCATGAAATGGTGTGGTGTGACCAGCCACAAGCAGCATCAGGGCTGGAGGACTGGTCAGCATGGAAGTTGTAGAACCAACATGGTGGCTATTACCCAAACCTGTCCAGACCCAGCTACTGCCCATTGGTGTCTTGCATAAGTTCTGGGGAGGAGGGAGAGGGGCAGGTTTAGGCTGCAGGTAACACTAAAAGACCTGCCTGTGAGAGCTATCACAATCTGTGTGATTAAATGTGAACATGGGTTACTTGGGCGTGGTAATGGTTAGTATCTCTGTGAGATGATTCTCATAGTTTTTCTTTGTTTTTATTTTCTATCTTGATGAATAATTTGCCAATTTCATAAAACAGAGAACCTAACAGGCTTTCCATTTCCATAGCTGATTTCTGCATGCTTTTGATAATGCTGTCACATTTGTGACAGTCTTTCATTATTTTTTGCTCCAGCATATTGGGAGGGCATGTGAGGATGTTATAGTTAGATGGTGGGGTAGGGAGCCTGTGATCCTTGCTGTTCTCCCAGCATTATGTTTATGGTAGTGGCATCCCTCTGATACAATAGCAAACAGAAGAGAAGGAGCTGTTCCTTTCCTTTTCAAAGGAAACAGCAAGATCTTCACTACTGCTAGCCCTTAGGGAGCCTTCATCTGAATTAGAAAAAGTCATCTGGGGGGAGTCACAGCTCCTGGGAGCATGGATTGGTACCCCTGTACAAATAGAAAAAGTGCTTCTTCTTCTTGGAGTACATGTGGGAGGGTGTATAACTTGAGCTTAGTGAACTGCATTTCATGCTAGATTTTAGTCCCCATGTGTGCCCTTGTGCACCAAACAACCCTCACAACTGTGAATGATTGCACAACCGTACGTACTGGTCCCTGTCAGAACATCTGAGAGGTTCATGGGCACATCTCCAAATAGAGCACTGAGAGGAGAGAGGTCCAGGAAAAAAACGCAGCACAAGCATTGGCCTGAGCAGCAGAGTAGCCAACAGTGGTCCAGCTAAGTGGTATCAGTGTTAAGTGACAGTCCAAGGGAATCATGGAGCAGGAATCCACACAGAAGGCAAGTACTGGTCAGTGTGGAGCAGTAAGAGTAGAAGCAAGCAAAAGTATGAAATAAAGGCTGGGCTGTTTGTAGGGACACCTAAGATATTTACTGGGGACTCTCAGGCCTTAGATGGGAGAGCGTGGTGGGTATGTCTTGTTTTGTCTGCCCAAACCCACACAAACTGTGTGAGCCTGGTGAGGCTGCTAATCACACCATCCTGCTTCACAGCCATAGGGCCCAGTCAACCAAGGTACCACACAGCCTTGGTCAGAATGACTGGTCCAGGGGTAGGCCGATCAAAATTCTTCTGGGGATTCTTTTTGTTTAGAGGTAGAAAAAAATGCACCTGGTCTTCCAAATAAAGCACATTGAGAATGTGAAGGGGTCTAACTTCCCTGCCAGGTTGAAGAAGGTATCTCTTGTGGAAGAGAATGGGATCAACACACAGAAATAAGAAGAGTGAGAGTGAGAATGAGAGCGAGAGAGAGACAGAGAGAGAGAGAGACAGAGAGAGAGAGACAGAGAGAGAGAGACAGAGAGAGAGAGAGAGAGAGCGGGAATGGAGGGGAAAGGGGTTGAAAGAGAGAGAAAGACCAGTTTGGAAAATGTATATTAGTCCCTAGATCTAGTTGTGACTGAAGTCCATTCCTACACTTCCAAGGACTGAAAGCCAGTACATTCCCTTTTTGCTTATACTAGTTTAAACTGTATTTCTGACATTTGTAAATGAATGACTTCTAACTAATACAGGCAGGGAAACTTGGAAGGGCTCTGAGCACTTGAGCTATGGAGCTATCTCTAACTCTTAAGTGACCTTTTGAAGCTGGGAACTTCGCTTCAATTCATTACGAATTGCCAATACATCTTCATCTCATCAAGAACACTAGAGGGGGTGTGGCCAAGATGGCAGAGTAGGAAGACCCTGAGCTCACCTCCTCCCATGAGCACACCAAAATTACAACAATGTACAGAGAAACTATCAATGAGAATGACCTGAAGACTAGCAGAAAAGGTTTTCCACAACTAAAGCTATAAAGAAGGAACCACAATGAGACAGGTAGGAGGGATGGAGGTACAGTATAGTCAAGACTCAGGTAGGTGAACCACAAATGGGAGGATAATCACAACTGTGGAGATTCTCCCCAAGGAGCAAGGGATCCAAGCCCCACATCACGCTCTCCAGCCCTGGGGTCCTGCACTGGGATGATGACCTCCCCAGAATGTCTGGCTTTAAAGGGGGCTTGCATATGGGAGACCCAGAGGGCTGTGGGAAACAAAGACTCCACTCTTAAAGGGCTCCCACAAAATCTCACGCTCCAAGATCCAGTATAGAGCCTGCATCTTGAAAGGAGCCTGGGTCAGACCAAATTGCTGATCCTGGAGAGCCTCCAGGAGAATCAGGAAGCAATTGTGACTCCCCCTGGGGACAGAGGTGTTGGTGGCAGTCATTTTGGGGAGCTCACTCTACCATGAAGACACTGGTGCTGGAAAGTGCCATTTTGGAGCCCTCGCTCTCCCTTATTAGCACTCGGGGCTCATCTGCCTACCAGCCAGTTGGCACCAGTCCTGGGACCCTGTGAGCTGCGCAGCCAGCTGCCCCAGGACCCAGCCCTGCCTCCCAGTGGGCTGGCAGCCTCTGGATGAGGCAGGACCTGGCAACCAGCCAGGCCAATATGCCCAATATGGTATTTACCAATATGCCCACAGTAGTTGACCCTTTTACAATAGAAGGGCCTATGCAGCCCACATAGAGGGCACCCCTAGAGCATATAGCTCTGGTCACCAGAGGGGCAGTGCCACTGGACTCCAAAGGATGTCACCTACAAAGAGCCACTTCTTCAAGATTGGGAAACAAAACCGACGTACCTGATACATAGAAATAAAAACAGAATTAGACAAAATGAGGTGATAGAAGAATATGTTCCAAATGAAGGAATAAAATAAAACCCCAGAAGAAGAACTAAGTGAAGTGGATGAAGATAAACAATCTACCCAATAAAGAGTTCAAGGTGATGATCATAAAGATGCTCAATAAACTCAGGAGAAGAATGGATGAACACAGTGAAAAGGTTAGAGTTATAAAATACAAAAAAGAACCACAGACAAAGAATACATAACTAAAATAAAAAATACACTAGAAGGAAACAATAGTAGATTAGATAATACCGAGGACTGGATCAAGAGTAAGAAGAAGACAGAGTAATGGAAATCACCCAAGCTGAACAGAAAAAAGAAAAAAGAATTTAAAAAATGAGGATAGTTTAAGCGACCTCTGAGAAGACATCAAGTATGCTAACATTCGCATTATAGGGATACCAGAAGGAGAAAAGAAAGAGAAAGGGGTAGAGAACTTATTTGAAAAGATAATAGCTGAAAACTTCCCTAACCTGAGAAAGGAAACAGATATCCAGGTCCAGAATCAAAGAGTCCCAAGTAAGAAGAATCCAAAGAGATCCACACCAAGACACATTGTAATTAACATGGCAAAAGGTAAAGAGAGAATGTTAAAAGCAGAAAGGGAAAGGCAACTAGTTACGTATAAGGGAACTACCATAAGACTACAAGCTGACTTTTCAGCAGAAACTTTGTAGGCAAGAAGGGAGTGGCACAATATATTCAAAGTGATGAAATGGAAAAACTGACAACCAGGAATACTCTACCTGGCAAGGCTATCATTCAGATTTGAAGATGAGATAAAGAGTTTTACAGACAAGCAAAAGTTAAAAGAGTTCAGCACCACTAAACTGGTTTTACAAGAAATGTTAAAGGGATTTCTCTAAGTGGAAATGAAAAAGCCAAAAGTAGAAATATGAAAATTTAGAAAGGAAAAATCTCATTGGTAAAGGCAAATATACAGTAAAGGTAGTAGATCAACCAATTATAGAGCTAGTCAGAAGGTTAAAACAAAAGTAGTAAAATCATCTATATCCACAATAAGTAGTTCAGGGATACACAAACAAAAATATGTAAAATATGAAGTCAAAAACATTAAATGTGGGGCAAGGGGTAAAAATGCAGGGTTGTTAGAATGCATTCAAACTTGAGAGATTATCAACTTAATACAATCACATATATATGGGATGTTATATATAAACCTCATGGTAACCACAGATCAAAAATCTATGATAGGGCTTCCCTGGTGGCGCAGGGGTTGAGAGTCTGCTTGCCGATGCAGGGGACACGGGTTCGCGCCCCGGTCCGGGATGATCCCACATGCCGTGGAGCTGCTAGGCCCGTGAGCCATGGCCGCTGAGCCTGCGCATCCAGAGCCTGCGCTCCACAATGGGAGAGGCCACAACAGTGAGAGGCCCGCGTACCACAAAAAAAAAAAAAAAATCTATGATAGATACACACAAAAAAAGGAGAAAGGAACCCAAACATAACAATAGAGATTACAGTCATCAAATCACAAGGGAAGAGAGCAAAACAAGAAGAAAGGAACAAAAAAGAACTACAAAAACAAACAGTTAACAAAATGGCAAGAAGTGCATACCCATCAATAATTACTTTACACGTAAATGGACTAAATGCTCCAATCAAAAGACATAGCATGGCTGAATGGATTAAAACAAACAAACAAACAAATACAAAACAAGACCCATGTATATGCTGCCTACAAGAGACTCACTTCAGGTCTAAAGACACACAAAGACTGAAAGTGAGAGGATGGAAAATGTATTCCATGAAAATGGAAACAAAAAGAAATCTGGGGTGGCAATACTGATATCAGACAAAATAGACTTTAAAACAAAGACTGTCACAAAAGACAAAGAAGGACATTACATAATGGTAAAGGGATCAATCCAACAAAAAGATATAACAATTGTAAATATGCACTCAACATAGGAGCACCTAGATACACACAGCAGATATTAACAAACATAAAGAAAAAATGGACAGTAACATAATAATAGTAGCGGACTTTTAACACCCACTTACATCAATGGCCAGAAAAATCAATAAGGAAACATTGACCTTAAATGACATATTAGAACAGATAGACTTAATAGATATCTGCAGAACTTTCCATCCAAAAGCAATAGACTACACATTCTTTTCAAGTGCATATGGAACTTTCTCCAGGACAGACATAAGCTGCCTCACTGAACAATGACTAAAGTTATACCCAAAAAAGAGAGAGATTAATTCCCAAGACTGGTCAATCCTTTTGTGAAATAAAGAATATGTGCCAAATGAGAATCCCTCTCAATATACTGGTTTTGCATACTCAAATATTCCTATTTTAAAGGCACATATATTTTAAGATACATATGTTTTAAGATATATATATATATATATATCTTCATCTAAAGAAAGCCTATACAAATTGCATTTTGTGTCAGTGATATGCCACAAATCTGAGAATCCGTTCCCATCTTGGACCAGTTAGCTTCAAATACAAGGTATCAACAATACTTATTAATCCTAACATGGGCAAATTCATTCATAGGTCAGGCATGATAAAGCCTTAGCAGGATGAACCAGTGATAAGGGGGAAATAGCCAGAGCCCAGTAGGAGCAGAACTGGGGGAAACTGACCTAGCCAGGGCTGTGTCATGCCCTGGCTCTGGGTTAGCAGTCAGCCCCTAGGGAGTAACAAAACAGGTCTTAGGCCCCCCAGAGGCAGGAATTCACAAAACCTAGCAAGAGGATCAGTATCCTAGATCAGCAGGGGTTTCAGGCTAGTGCTTCCATCCAAATGGAAAGAATGCCCACGTATACAGTCTGGCCATTACAGGTGAAAGCCACAACTCAGTGGGCATGCAGGGGGTCAGGCGATAGTGCAAGTTATTTTCCCCACTGGTGGGCAAAAGGAATTTAGCACAGTTAGGTACTAAGGATTCAAATAAGTCTGCGACAGAGCACATTTGCTCTCAAGTTGCTTACAATCTAGATGGATACGTAGCCATAAAGAGATGATTTCGAGCTTGTGCTGATAGTGGGGGAATTTGACAAGTGCCAAAGGAGAGGAATGCATAGTACGCTATGAGAACACAAAGAAGGTTCACTTATGCCAAACTAAGGTTTAGAAGACTTCTTGGAGAAGATGCTGCTTGAGCTGGTTGTAGCAGGCAAAGAAAGGCGAGCAAGATTTACCATGAACAGTCACGGAGGTGAGACACACAAAACTGTATCCAGGGCAGTTCAAGGAATTCTATACTATTAGAGTGGAAAGCCGAAGGTCCATAGGGTCACTTATGCCATGCTAAGAAGTTTATCTCACACAGGGATAAGGAGCTATGGTGGAAACCACTCATCATCCCCACCTCCAGTTCCTCTTCCTTTTAGTAATAGAACCCCTTCTTCCCTCCACTGAGTTTTAGGTGGGCACATATCTGTCCAATTAAAGAATACATTCTCCAGCCTCCCTTGCAGTAGATGTGACCATGTGACCAAGTTCTTGGGATGTAATGAAAGTTAGGAGTATAATGTTCATGTTACATCATTAAAAGGAAGCTACTTGTCTCCACTTTTTCTTTCTCCTTCCAGAGGTCTGGAACACAGATGTGGTTGATAAAGCCAGCCTCGAACATGCCAACAATGACCACATTGCTGGAGCAGGCAACACACTAAGATGGAAGGAACCTGGGTCCCAGGTTGAACAAGGGGAAGAAGCTACCTTTTCATGCCGGACACCCACCTTACTAGACTATTAAGTGAGAGAGAAATAAATTCCTTGTAGAGTCTCTTTGTTATAGCAGCATAGCCTGTATCGTAACATGAGAGGAAAGGAAAGATAGTGCTGAGGCTTCTAATATAATTCTTGACTTGTCAGAAATGGCTAAGGAACTAGGAAAGACTGAGACAACGAACATCTATCTTTAATGATTATAGCTGAGTGAGGCTAAGGCTGGCAGAGAGCAAGATAAGCAATTACGCAGCCTTGTCTCAAGAGAGATAGGGCAAGCCCCTTGAAAACTAGAAACTTCTACCTGGTTCTGAGAGCCTAGCTCATCCAGAGCCAGACAGCAGCTAGCAACCACCTGAATGTCTTCCTTGCACTCTGCCCTGCAAAGCTGTATCTACTGTCATCTTCAAAAGCTGACTCCAACAAGCTTCCAATGAAGACTTCATTGACTAACCCCATTTAGTCATTTTGTGTTAATTGTATCTGCAACAGGGAAAAATTATTTATAATCCCCCTCTATTTCCTGAAGAAGATGGATCTGTTAATTGAAAGGCTTGTTTTGCTAAACAGTAATTCATCAGGGGTGCAAGTTTGGAAGTAGAGCTGGGGTAAAATGCATTCCTCCCAATAACGAAAGGTTGAGGAATCTGCATAGGACTCTGGGAAGGGAAGTTAAGAGCAACAAGACTGGAGGCTGGGGAGTGGAGTGGAAAAAGAGCCGTACTGGCAGAAGCAGAGAGTACTCTGAAAAAAGAGGTGTGTTGGGATTCCCTGGTGGCGCAGTGGTTGAGAGTCCGCCTGCCGATGCAGGGGTGCCCCGGTCCGGGAAGATCCCACATGCCGCGGAGCGGCTGGGCCCGTGAGCCATGGCCGCTGAGCCTGCGCGTCCGGAGCCTGTGCTCCGCAACGGGAGAGGCCACAACAGTGAGAGGCCCGCGTACCGCTATAAGAAAAAAAAAAAAGAGATGTGTTGTAGGGTATTTTCAAGTGAATTACTGCAGTGTACAAGATGTACATCGTGTCTCCCCTTCAGTAAATTCTGCCTTGTTCCTTAAGACCCTGGTGTGAGAGGGAATAAGGGGTGGGAGCTTGAATAAGAGGATGAGGGAAAAGCAGACATCTGGATTACTAGACCAAGGAAAGTGAGAGAGTCAGTGCCAGTAATGCAAAATTCTAGAATTTGAGACCGCTTCCTTTAGTCATTAATTCTATAATTTTGAAATTATGTATATTGGATTTTCATAATCTGAGAGTTACCATTCACCCAATAATTACTGAGAGCCCATGACTAGAATAAAATTAATTATATTTCATAATTATAATTAAATACATATTAATTATAATTAATGTAAGCTAGCAGTTATTAACTGCTTATGAGGATTCAGAAACGGAGAGCTTTCCTCTAGGTGAGGGTAAGGTAAATTTTAGGAAAGATAACGTGGAAGAATTGTATCTCAGCTGGGTCTTGAAGAGTGGATAGGCATTGATCACGCAAAGGCTTTGGGAGGGACACAATAGCATGAACAATCTGACCAAAGCCACACAATTTTTTTCAATAACTATTTATCAACATGCAGTGTGCCGGGCACCGTGCTAGGTCCCAGGGATATGAAGATGAATTTGGCCTTGTAGACTTCTGTTAATATAGCCCACCATTTTTCTATTCATTGTGTTATTGGTTTGCCACAACTGTCAGGTCTTTCTTGGCCACATTCCTGCATGGCCAGTTTTCCTCTCTTTAACCTACGCATGTGTGATGCTTCTTTTGCTCCTTCGATGTACCACTTTCCATTTATCCTAGTGCACTTTAACCTGTTATTGATGACCATTTTTCTAATTTATTGAGGTCAATTGAATTTTGATCTTCTAACTTGACATATCAATCTGCTTGGGGTCACGTGTAATATTTACAAAGACTTTCACTTTCTTTCCACTGTCCAGACCCACATGTCAGCACCCTTTTGTGCCAATATATAGAAGGTTGGAAGTAAGATAAGAAATAGGGCCCCAGAATCCCAGGTTACAAAAACCTAGTATATCTGTAACTGACCACAGTTTTCTCAACTGAAATTGCAGTGATGTCTTTTACACGACAGTCCTAACTTTATCAACAGATACTTGAGTACCTACCATAGGTGGAAACAGTGATGCACGATGCATTGGCCCTTGTTCTTGAGAGGCTTACAGTCTAGATGAGGAGGCAAATAGACAAGGCATGTTCGTTTGTTTGGCAGAAGACTTTTCTACCCCTCTTCCTAATGGATTAAGAGAGAACAAAATTGAGAATGTGAGAACATAGGAAGGAATTCCCTTTTCCTCTGCCCTGGCCTCTGACTGGCTACCTTCAGAAGGAAGAAGTTTTCAATCTGATTGGTCAGAGCCCAGGACACTAACAAGTTCACATCTTACTGGTGGTTGGGTCACTTTGTGTTGAAAGGGCACATGGTCAGGAGCCCTTGCTCCAGGTAGGACCAGCCCAGTTTCCATTTGACTCTCACTTGGTTGAGTAAAGCTGGTCTGCTCACAGATCTGATCATCTTCTCCCCTCTTTCCACAGGCATGCCTATGCATGACAGTCCCAAAATCTAGAGGGTGGAGGCGAAGCAGGGAATTACGAAGCTTCACTTCAGCCTTACACATAAGCTGTATGATTCAGTCTTTTGGCACAGTTCTGTTCTAGAGGTTACTGGGTGCTAGCTCAGTTATGAATAAAATGATCCTTTGGTTTCTATTCCAATTTCTTTCTTTTATATAGTTCCCCTGGGAACCCTAAAGGGAGTAGAGACGACTAGCAGAGTAGGATTTGGCTATTTCTCATCCTTGAGTGTGGCAGACTATATTGTTGGTTATAGTTTTTCACAAATTTTTGTTGCCCTTGCCAGGAAAGAATAAGACTTTGCTACCCTACTAATGTCAGACTTGGCCAGGTGAACTTGTTCTGACGGAGCAAATGTAAGCTCTAGCATGTAAAAGTTCCAGGCAGCAGCATTAAGAACCAGCATGTGAGTCACCGTGATCATTTTCCCCCTTCCACGAGACCAACATTATTCCAGAAAAAGGTTACACTATCAGCCTGGGTCCTGGCATGAAGACAACCTCAAATATGCCAAACTGATCTGTTATGGGCATGTACAGTATTTCAAGAAATAAAACTTTGTTGTTGTAAGCCACTTTGGAATCACTTGTTACCACAGCCTAACCTGGCTTATCCTGATACATTTACCTTATTGCCCTCTGTATCAAACACCATTGTTTGTCCTCCCAACATTTATTCTCCCTTTATTCCTAAGAGAACCCCAATTTTGCCCAGGTGTTCACTTAACTCTACATGTGCTTGGTGGGATTCCAATTCCCAGCCACAGTGGGTAAACCATGATTACATTAAGCCACTCATGATGGCTTCTTACTCTCTGCTGGTGACTGGTTTAGATGTGGGAGAGTGTGAGAAGCCTGCCTGCGGTCTTCTGAGACAGGTTTTCCTTGCTAATAAAGAGAGACACAGGGAAAGAAACAGTTTCTCTACTTCCATTGGACATTGTATGTATGCACGTGTCAGCTGAAATTATGGCAGCCATTTTGTAACTATGAGGGGCCTAAGGTAGTCAGAGTGAAAAGATGGAAAGAATTTGGGTCCCTGATAAATTTACTGAGCTGTTAAATGAATAAACCTTAGAACTGACCTACCTGGATTTCTTGTTACATGAGATAATACATTTTCCTTATTGTTTAAGACAGCTGAATCTGGAATGAAGGGGAAAAGAATGAGTTTAGCTCTAGGGACATTGAGGTGATGGCAGGACAGCATGTTTCTATATTGTTGAAGCTCAGGAGGCATCAGGGTTAAAATTGACTTTGGGGACTTCCCTGGCAGTCCAGTGGTAAGACTCTGCGCTTCCACTGCAGGGGGCGTGGGTTCGATCCCTGGTCAGGGGACCGAATGTGGGAGTCATCTATGCAGAAATATTATATAAGGTAATACATCTTAGGAACTAACCCAAATCTGGGGCAGTTACCTCTGTGCTTGATAATTTTGATAATAGAACAAAACATACCAACATAAGTTTAGCTATGTCCTAACTGGACACTGTCCCAGGTTCTCACTTATCACCCATCCTAGAAAAGGGAGATCACAGCGGTGTTAGCAACCTTCTAGAGAGGCTGAGCAAAGACAGTGAAGAAGTGATCACAACATCTGGATCCCCAGATCCTGCTCTCCTCAAGCTTGGGTTTTGGGAATCTTGGCATCCATCTGCATATGAATTAAACATTCTCAACTTATGAAGATGACTATGAAAATGGATTGTAAGCAACTTCTAAATTTAGTGACTCTTATATACAAATTATCGTTCCAGACAGCTATGGTTCTGATCATCTTATAGACATCCTATGTATTGTGATCCTGCAGAAGCAAATAGAAAGCATCAGGGTGTACAAAATATATACCATAGGACATGAAGGAAATGATCAAGGTACAAGATAGAGCCTCTAGTCCCCAAGTTGGTCTGTGGTTAGAAGATAGTTTTGAACGTTACTAAGTCATAGGGCACTAGGTTACTGTTACTTTAAGAAAATACATTCATGGGGGGGCGGGTATTTTGCAACACAAAAAGATTTACTTAACATTGCTGGAAAAATAATTAATTTTTGAAATTCCATTTAGACAGAATTTTTCCAATGGCACATCAAGTGGGTCAATGCACACACCTGCAAAATATATATAGTGAAGCCTATACCTTACCTGAGATATCTTACCCCTTTTCTAAATTATTGTTTGGCCTGCTTTGAAATTCCTCTTGCCCCCCTAAGCCAAAAAAAAAAAAAGACAAATATTTTAATGAGCCAGAAGAGCAAATGCAATCTCCAAAGATGGCTAACTTCAGTCTTTCAGTTATTTAGAGAGGAAAGTCTGGATTCAAACATAGTTGTTTGCTGGCAGAATTTGCGATTGGCTAGGCCCAAGGACAGTGTTTAAAGATGACTCAGTTGTACGGGCTGGGGGGATGGGAGAAGACCAGCTGGTGGTCCTTCTAACTAAAAGGAGTCCATTTTCTTCACATTGAGGTTGTGCAGGCCCAGGACCGCTGAATCCTGGGAGGGGGTATCCAGTGAAAGAAAACCTGAGACCCTGAGAAACGCACCTTCAAATTATCTGAACCCTCAATCCCCACCCCAGCTCCAGGCCAGGATTTGGGCAGAGCATTCCAAGGCCAGGGTCCACCTGGAGGCCTAGCTGTGTGACCTTCGCCAGGCGCCAGAGTCTCCTTTGGGACGTCCCCGAGGCCCTGCCCCAGACTCTGTAGGGGGACGCCGATGCTCCCAGCCCCCGGGTGCTCGGGACGGCCTTTGGGAAGCATCCCGCTGCCCGCTGCGGACCACTATTCCATCAGCCCGGACACCCTCTCGGCTTCACTGGGTCGCCGCCCTAGCCCCTCCCGCTCCGGCCGCCCCACCCCGGCCGGCAGCGCCACGCCCGCCGGGGTCCAGCGCGGGACAGGGATGCCCTCCCTCAGCCTCCCCGCCGCACTCCTCGCTCGGGGCTTCCCGGAGCCGCTAATCCCACCCGGGTCTCTTCTCCCGGCCGCAGCAAGCTTGGGCCCCGCCGCGGCCGCCTCTGCAG
The DNA here is from genome assembly GCF_949987515.2 of Delphinus delphis. NCBI lineage: Eukaryota > Metazoa > Chordata > Mammalia > Artiodactyla > Delphinidae > Delphinus > Delphinus delphis. The sequence continues at coordinate 34,192,824 of NC_082683.1, forward strand.
CTGGCCCCGCGGCCGGCCCGCGCCCGCCGCCGCGCGCTGATTGGCTGGCCGGGATCGGCGGCGGCGCTGAGTGGCCGGGCAGATTCGCTGGGTCAGGGCTGCAGAGGCTCCTGGCGCACCGGCGGGAGCGGAGCCGCGGCGCGCGCTCGCCCGGGACGCCGGCCGCCCGCCAGCCAGAGCGAGCGGCCCGGGTCGCCGAGGGGGCCCGCGCCCCGCCGGGCGCCGCCGCCCTGGCCGCCATGTGCTCCCAGCTCTGGTTCCTGACGGACCGGCGCATCCGCGAGGACTACCCTCAGGTGCAGATCTTGCGCGCCCTGAGGCAGCGCTGCTCCGAGCAGGACGTGCGCTTCCGGGCGGTGCTCATGGACCAGATCGCCGTCACCATCGTCGGCGGCAACCTCGGTGAGCTAGGCGGGCCCGGGAGGGCAGGGAGGCGCTCCGGGATCTCCGAGGGCCAGAGGGTGGGCGCGCGCACCGGGCCCCCCCAGGCCAAATCTCCTTCCGGGCCTCCAAACCTGCCGCTCTCCCCTGAGAGACCTCTTTGGGTTAGAGAAAGCCCCTAACCTTGAGAGCTTCTTTGACCACTAGCATCTGCCCTGAGGCCAAGATTTGAGAACAGGATTTAATTCACTTAGGAGACTTAGTTTGGAAGGAACTCAAATTCACCTGAAGCCTCCTGGAGGTCCGAAGAAAATCAAGCTAACCCCAAATTAGCCAATTGTGCTCTCACTGATACGCTGTCAGTTTAGATTTATAGAAGCGCGCACTAAATTTACAAAATTGCCATTAGGATGAATGTTTTTAAAAGTTTTCCAAGAGTGTCTAAGCATCATTAATGCGCTACATAGAATATTATTCCCAAGCTAGGAACCTGCAGATGGGGAGAAATCTGAGAAAGATTGGAGTCACCTCTTGAGGGTAAGGTGGGAGAGAAGACCTTTGATGGGTTTTCTTTAAACTCATCCTCCTCCCTGAAGGTACTGAATTCCGATTCCAGAAAAGCCAAGATTTCAGGTACAGACCATTCTGGCCTCACCGATTTCTCCACTGCTGTGTCCAAGAGATTTTTTTGGGTAAGACATGGTTATCATCTGTGACCATGACCTCAAGAGGTTACGTATGTTTTTAGATATTCTTAATTATCCCAACACAGACAGTCTCTGACTTAGGAATCCTGGCTTAGGAACCTCCCCCTGGCCTGCAGTTTTGAGTCTCTCCAGCCTCCAGTCGGGAGGTATCCAGTCACTTCAGGGGGTCCAGGACTCAAGGGGCTTTGGGCCCAGTGAGAGTGCTTCTTGGAATACCATTCATATTATTTCAATCATGCCTGGTTAAATTAACTCACAATTTGTTACTTTTCTTTGGCAGGGGAAAGGGGTTCCAAATTCTGAACAGGCTCCTTAGAAATGAGATTTTGAATATGACCTGTTTCTAAGTAGAACATATCTGTCCCGGATGTTTCATCTATAAATTTATCTAAACCCTTCATAAGTAATATCAGATTGTATAGTCTGTTGGAGAAATATACTACAGACATCAGGTATCATACATTTAGTCTAAAACAATGGCTGTCAGCCATAAAGGGCACCATCTCTCTAGTCTTGATTTGCTAAAACTCTCAGTTAGTTAATATAGAACTAATTCTTGGGCAGAGAATCAGTAGAATTGGATTCTTATTACAACTTTGCTGCTAATGAGTATCTTGGCTTTGCCTTGGCCAAGTCACTTTATGTCTTTGAATCTCAGGTTTCTCATTTATAAAACTAAGGGTTAGGGTTCCTCCAGCTCTAAAATTCTGCATCAGTACCATACTTAAATGGAATAATCTGTTATATTTTACTGATCTAAATCTAGTATACACATCTTTCCACACCAAGAGTTTGCTCTTTATTTGTTTTACAGCCTATAAATATGCCTTTATTGAGTTACAGGCATATCATTCCACATCATGTTCCTTTTTGTAGACCCATCATGCATTCTGTGAAGGAGAAGAGGAATGCTGTTTGTTTTGTATCTAAAACCCCATGTTAAAGAATCAGTCATAGGAAAAGAAAAAATTAAATTCTAATGCTGCAGGAAACATTTCACCCCTTTCGTTTAGTGTCTTAAAATTGTTCTGGAATTCATGTGTGAATGTATCCCAGTCTATTCAGAAACAAGGAGTTACTTCTTTTTAAACTACATAGTTATTTACCTAGTCGATGGAGAAACTGAAGACAGGGATTTTTGGAAGCAGTTTTCATTTTTTTGCTAATTCAGAGATTGCCCCCCACAAATCACAACACATAAAACAAACCTATTAGATCACTGTTTCTGCTGTCCAAAGCAGTCAAAAGATTTATTTGGTGCATGACGGGATTAATTAAACACAAGGAAGTGAATTCCATGAGAAGACTGAGCTCGTTTGCTTTGTTCAGGGCTGTAACAGTGTCTAAATAGTGCCTCACACCTTAATAGGCACTGAAGAAATATTTTTGAATGAATAAAGATATGCAGTCTACTTCCCAGTTTCTTCTAGAGTCAACTGTAGAAAACTGTTGGTAATTTGCTGAGCCAAAGTATTCCTCCGAAATAAACTCTAGAACTTACTAGCTTCGAAATAGAGAAAGAGTTACAATGATATCGATGCTATTTCCCATTTGGGAATTATTGTGAGAGCTGGGAAGGAGTTTGGGATCACCCATTCTGACCTCTTCATTTTACAAATGAAAAACCTGGTGCTCAAAAAAACGAAGTGACTTGCTCAGTGCCATCCAGCTAGTTGGCAGCAAACTGAAGTTTAAAAACCTGGTCTCCTAATTCCCAGCCAGTGATAATGGAATAAGTATGCCTTAGGACATCAGATGTGGAACTGAACTGAATTATATTAAATTGAGGCTAGACAGTGACGTTGCAAAGTAATGTGATAGTTTAGGAAGTTAAGGTACCACCTTTACTCAGGCTCCTTTCTGTTCTTTCTTGAGATTCGTGTGGGAGTAGATGAAGGGGTCAGTTTGGGACAGGTATGGGCGGTGACTCTACCAGTTTCTTAAATTCATTGCCAGTCTTCCCTCCATGGAGGCTAGTGGGAACTCAAATACAGAGATGAGAATTTCAGGTTATATCTGAAATAGATTCAGACAAGAGGTTAAAAGTTGGGGATTTAAAGATTGCAGTTATTTTAAACTAGATAATACAAGTAAGCTGAAGAAGCTGTGCAAATGTAAGGTTTTATGGTTATTCTTTTTAACCCAGTGGTCTGCCCTACCCAGCATAGATTTGGGTGGGGGAGACTACTGGGAAGAGTGAATGACCTTCAGATGACTGAAGCAATCCTGCAGAAAACACTTTCCCTTCACCTTCCTGCTGGATGTAGCATTATGAGAATCCTATCCATTGCCATTTCCTTCTTAGAAACCACAAGTTCTTCATTCATTCAACACATATTTATTAATTTTTCTCAATCCTGAGAATAAGGTGGTGATGAACGCGACACCAAAATGCACATAGTAATATTCAAAGCAAAATTCGTGGAGTGTTTATCATGAGCCAGGCGTAGGTCTAGGTTCTTTTTACACATTAATCTGATAAACGTCAGTCAGGGTGTCTGGGCACATAGTGCTGGCTGGCAGTTGGGACCAACACTCAGTAATTCTGGGCTCAGCACTTTCTGTTTCCTCTCTTCCACTCCACCCTATGCTTCAGCCTATACTGACCTCTCTGCCCCTTGCACTGAAATTGCCTCTGCCTGAGATGCCTGTCTGGTCCAGCTCCCTCCCCCATGGGGAACTTTTATTCACCCTGCATATCCAGCTCAAGTCACTCTTCTCTATACAGTCTGTCTTGACTCCTTACCCAGCCCCCAGGAATCTCTCTCTGCTATCTGCTGCCGAACAACATTGTGCAGACCTTCAAAGGTAGCATTCATCATGTTTTACTGTAATTTATCTATTTACAAAGTTTATCTTGGGCTTCCCTGGTGGCGCAGTGGTTGAGAGTCCGCCTGCCGATGCAGGGGACACGGGTTCGTGCCCCGGTCCAGGAAGATCCTACGTGCTGCGGAGCGCCTGGGCCCGTGAGCCATGGCCGCTGAGCCTGTGCATCCGGAGCCTGTGCTCCGCAACGGGAGCGGCCACAACAGTGAGAGGCCCGCGTACCACAAAAAAAAAAAAAAAAAAAAAAAAAGTTTATCTTCTCTCACCCCCTAAATGACTGGGTATTCCTCAAATATATGCTCTGGAACAGGTAGATAGTAGGCCTTCAGTTGATGTTTGTTGGATGACTGAGTGAAGTGCCTTAAAGGCTAATTCAGGTATGTGAGATGTACTGTAATTAGCTGCTGTGTCTGGGAGATCATGATTGGACGCATAACTGTTTTTGTGACGAGCACATTTACTTATTGGAGGGCAGAGTCACTGGTGCAAATCAAGTTTTTTGACCACCCAAAGGTCTTTACAATTAGCTGTCTCAAGAAAAAAGTATAGTCCCAAACTCAGGGACAGATACCAAGACAGAAGAAATGAACCTGCCCTGGAAATGAGGATGTGTTACAGTTCGGCTTCTAGGAGCAGGGTGATTCAGCATTCTTCCCTTACTTTTAGAGCTAAAACCTTGGTGGCCATATGGCAGTTTCTAGGTCAGGTTCTTTACGTTAAGGTGTTCTGGACTACTTTCACTTTGTTCTTTGTAGTGACCAGGTGAGTAATATTTTAAAAGTTTGGGTAGGGGGAAATCCTAAGTAAACTTGAATGAGGAAATGGTCTTATCGCAGCCTTCCAAAAGACAACAGGGGCCTCACAGAGAAAGGATGGACTCCCATTACTGTGCAAGAAGACACTAGCAGAAAAGGGTACCATGCTCACCTTTGTGCACAAAGGTTGATCTTTAACCTCAGTCCCTGCTAAAGGCCTGTGCCTGACACCCTGTAATCCAAAGAAACCACCATCCAGCACTAGTGGAAAGGTCAGTAGGTGGAAGCACCAACCATGTAATGTTTCCAAACATGTGAGTGCTGAATGGATACGCTTTACCCCATGGGTCCACATTTATAACTGTGGGCTGACCTCAAGGGCTGAGGATGGGTTGAAGTGTTGATGTTTCTAACAGCTGTTTTTAGGGACAGCTCATGAACTGTGTTGGAAAACGTTCTAGAACCAATAGATTGGGATCCTTAGTGGATCTCAAAGCCCTGCTTTATAGGTTTCTGAACCACCTGTTGTTGCTACCATACACCTCCACCAAATTTGTTAGGCTTGCCTGGTGGAAGGGACACAGCCATCATCAGAGAGGTCCACGTCATCTCCATCCGTCCATACCTCCTTGTCATCCCCCTTATTAGCAGAGAGTCCATGGACATCCAGGTACATCACTGCTAGCCTCACATCACTCCACCCACTCCTCCAGTAGGTAGGTGGGTCGCCTTACCCACTTCCTGGAGAGACTTCACCTTATTAGGGCTTTATATTATTTAATACAAAACTTCACCTTATTAGGGCTTTATATTATTTTAATACAAAACTCCAACAAGATCTGAAATTCTCAATCTAGTTCTACTTGTTCCTTCACTATTAAAAAGTAATTCAAGGGGCTTCCCTGGTGGCGCAGTTATCGAGAATCTTCCTGCCAATGCAGGGGACACGGGTTCGAGCCCTGGTCTGGGAAGATCCCACATGCCGCAGAGCAACGAGGCCCGTGAGCCACAACTACTGAGCCTGCGCGTCTGGAGCTTGTGCTCCGCAACAAGAGAGGCCGAGATAGTGAGAGGCCCTGCGCACCGCGATGAAGAGTGGCCCCCGCTTGCCGCAACTAGAGAAAGCCCTCGCACAGAAACAAAGACCCAACACAGCCAAAAATAAATAAATAAATATTTAAAAAAAAAAAAGTAATTCAAGACTCCTGCTATGAGGAAGTGATACATTTAAGTTACTTTGCATTGCGGAATGAACGGGAATAATGGTTCTTCATTCCTGTAACTCTGTTATTAATACTTAAATATCTTTTATGTGTCAGTTAATCTTCACAACAATCCTATTCATTCCTTTACTTCATTCCACAAATATCAATTGGGTGCCCACTCTGTGCCAGGCCAGGCACTGTGCTAGGTGCTGGAGATATAACAGAGAGTAAGAACAGACACAGTCTCCCTCATTATAATGATTTCATTCATTCATTTGCTCAACAATATCTGTTGACTGCCTACTACGTGAGGGGTGTTGATCTAGGCACCAGAACAAAACAGGCAGAAATCCCTGCCTCTGAAGGAGATTACCTTCTAGATGGGGAGATAGAATACAAACAGGTTAAAACACATTAGTATTTGGTGAAAAGAGCTAAGGAGGAAAAAAGTAAGGAAGGGAAAAGGAGGAAAAAGTAGCACATTTCTGGGGGCAGGAAAAGGGATTGTAATTTTAGGTGGGGTGGCTGGAGTGGTCCTCACCCAGAACATGATGTTTAAGTAAGACCTGAAGGAGATGAGGATGCAAGCTGTTTGGATATCTGGGAGTAGAGTGGTTCAGGCAAGAGGGAACAACAAGGAAACCAGTGTGGCCAAAGCAGAGAGTTAATGAGCATTAGGAGAGGTGGTCAGAGAGGTGGGGTGGGGGGAGCCAATGTATAGGGCCTTGTAGGTCATGGGGGGAGCCAATGTATAGGGCCTTGTGGGTCATGGAAGGACATTGTATTTTACTCTGGAATGAGCTGGGAATCTACTGAAGAGTTTTGAACAGAGGGGTGACATGACCTGCCCTATGTTCACAGGGTCACACTGGCCACAGTGTTGAGAATAGACTGATGACAGCAAGGGCAGAAGCAGAGAGATGGCTTAGGAGTTTCTTGCTGCAGTTCAGGTAACAGATGATGGATGATGGTTGTTGGACTAGAATGATTTCAGGGGAGGAGGTGAAAAGTGACTGGATTTTTGGATATATTTTGAAGACAGAGTTGTCAGAATGTGCCTACTGGATCAGACATTGGATGTGTAGACATTGGACTGATCAAGGAGGACTCCAAAGTTTGTCCTGAGCAGCTGCAAGAATAAAGTTTGCCATTTACTCATATGGAAAGTGTGTGAGAGGAGTAGGTTTGGTCAGGTGATGAGGATCAGGTCTCAGTCTAAGGTACCCATTAAACATCCAAATGGAAATGGCAAGTAGGCAGTTGATCATATCCACTTGGGATTCAGGGGAAAGCCCTGGCCTGAAGCTATCAAAAGTAGGAGCATCTCCATACACCTATCGTGGGAGTGACTGTCGACAGAAAAGAGGTCCAAGGACTGAGCTCTGGGGCACTCCACTGTTTAGTGGTTGGGAAGAGGGGGAGGAACCAGCAAAGAATTCTAAGTAAAAGAAATAAACCCTGGAGAGTGTGGCGTCCTGGAAGCCGAGTGGAGAATGTGTTTAAAGAAGGAAGACATGATGAGACTGTTTCAGCTATTGCTGGTAAATCAAGTTAAGATGAGGACTGAGAACTGAACATTGGATGTAGAATGTGGACTTAGCATTAGTGACTCTGATAAGAGCAGTTTCAATGAAGTAATGGAAAACAGGGAATATACACACTGCCTTAAGAGTTTTGTTATAAAGAGAAAGTGAAAAATGGGTTGATAACTTGCTATGGACTGAATTGCATTCTCCCAAAATTCATACGTTGAAGCCCTAACCCCCAATGTGATGGTATTTGGAGGTGGGGCCTTTGGAAGGTCATTAGGTTTAGATGAGGTCATGAGGTGGTACCCTCATGAATGGTATTAGTGCCTTTATAAGAAGAGATGAGAGAACTTGACACCTCTCTCTCCCTCTCTCCCTCTCTCCCTCTCTCCCTCTCTCCCTCTCTCCCTCTCTCCCTCTCTCCCTCTCTCCCTCTCTCCCTCTCTCCCTCTCTCCCTCTCTCCCTCTCTCCCTCTCTCCCTCTCTCTCTCTCTCCCTCTCCCTCTCCCTCCCTCCCTCCCTCTCCTTGCCATGTGAGGATATAGCAAGAAGGCTGCTGTCTGCAAGCCAGGAACAGAACCCAATAATGCTGGCACCCCGATATCAGAATTCTAGTCCCCATAACTGTGAGAAATAAATGTCTGTTGTTTAAGCCACCAAACCTATAGTATTTTGTAATAGCAGCCTGAGCTAAGATATTGCTCAAAGATGGATTTGAGAGGATTTTCTTAAAGAAGGGAGAAATAACAGAATATTGCATGCTGGTGTGAATGATCCAATAGAGAGAGAAATTGGTGATGTAGGAGAGAGAGGTGACTTGCTGGAGCAGTGCCTTACGTGACTGAGAGGGATTGGGATCTAGTGCCTATTTCGAGGAGTTGACCTAAGCCAGGAACAAGGACACTTCAGCCATTATAATAGAGAAGGTCACCTATTGGCACAGGTGCAGGTGGGTAGATGTGATAGTGGGAAGTTATAGAGAAGTTCTTTTCTGATTGCTTCAGTTTTTCTCCCTGAAATAGGAAGAGTGAGAATGAGGAGGAGGGAGGAAGAAGTGAAGATCTGAAGCAAGAAAAGAAAGTGTGCAATAGATGTCCGGTGTTGAGGGAGAGTGAATGGACTAGGGAAACAGTGCTTAGCAGGCAGCAACAAGGATGCCCTTGAGATCAGTCAGCAGGTTTGTGTATTTTTTCTTCAGACATGCTCCATTGCACAGGAGGGCACATGAGGTAGGCAGAGTTGGATCAGTCCCACTGGGGTTGTGGTTTAGCCAAGCAAGAAATGGGTGCAAGGATTTGTGGATATATGTTGTGGTGCTTGACTATGGAAATGAAATAGGGTATGAAGGGGGCGAGGGACAGTGAAAAGATGGGGGAGCCATGCATGGTAGTTCCAGGTGGTGTCAAAGTGTGGCTGGAGTTGGGGTACTATAGAGTGAGCTGGAAAGATAGGAGACGGTGTTTGGAGATGGGAGTTATGATCACTGCATAAAGTCTAGAATGTAACTGGTACTGGTGGCTGGGGTGGGATGGTGGACAAGATCCTTGGAGGAAAGGAGGTCAAGAAACAGAGAGGCCTGGGAATTGGAAGAATTCTTCATGGGGATATTGAAATCACCAATATCTGTGACAGCACAGGAGAGTCAGTGAGTCTGGAGCTAGAGCTTCAAGGACAGGGAAGTGACTGGGGTCTTTAGATGACCTGCACAAGTGGGGAGATGTGTGGTGTTGTCAGATGAGAGGCAAGTTGGGTGTTTTAGGAGGAGAGAAGGATGCTGGTCAAGCTGCGATGAGAGTAGGAAGGAGCACGTCTCTCCTACCTCTAGGCCCAGTAACCCCAGGTGAGAGGGAGAGGAAACCCGCCACAGCTTGGGAGGGCTGGTGGGGAAGCAGAGTCAGGGTTCAGTTAGACTCAGAAAAAGAAGGGGAAGGGAACAGTTGCTGAAAAGTTCAAGGACAGGAGATTTGCTGTCCATTGAGTCCCATTGATTGAGTCCCCGAGGGCACCGGGGAGATGGGCAGGAGTGGAAGGTGGGAGTAGAAAAGGCAGTGTCAGGGACTTCCCTGGTGGTCCAGTAGTTAAGAATCTGCCTTCCAATGCAGGGGACATAGGTTCAATCCTTGGTCAGGGAACTAAGATCCCACATGCCTTGGGGCAACTGAGCCCGTGCACTGCAATGAAGTGAAGATCCAGAGCAGCCAAAATGTTAAAAAAAAAAAAAAAAAGAAAGAAAGAAAGAAAGAAAAGGCAATGTCAGAGCCAGGTGGGGTTCAGAGTCCAGGGAAGTGACACGGCCTTGGAGACTGGAATCCTGAGAGCCTGAGAGGAAAAGAGAAAAGGGCCTGATGAGATTTGTCTTCGTGGCTGCGAGGAAGCATTGTGTTGGTGAGGTGTGGGAGAGAGGAAGGTTTTCAAGTTCTTCCATTTTACAGAAGAGGAAACTGAGACCCAGGGACATTTTCTGTGTCTTGCCAAGCTGTGAAATGACGGCGCAGAACTAAATCAAGTCTCTGACTTGGAGGCCAGGACTTTATCTACTTTGCCATAATTGCCTTTCATCTCATGTGTCCTCAACTTCTTGAAAGGCCTTTGCAAATACGTTTGCCCTGAGCTGTCGCAGAACTCAGTGCTTATGTGTTGCCATGCCTTTACCATCGACTTGTTTCTGAAGGGTAGACATTATGCATTTATTAGTTTTACACATTTCTTCTGTGCCCAGAAGCTCTACGGGTCCACATCTCCTTTCTGAAACTTTCCTTGATTCTCAGAAATAATCACCTAACTGTTCCCTCCTCCTTCTCTGTCACTGTACCCTGATATATATGCCTGCTAGAGCAGTTCTCACGTTGCATTAGAACCTCCCCACCCCCTGCTCAAACCAGACTGATAACTCTTCTTAATACCCAGGTGCTCTGCATAGAGCATCAGTGACATTAGTTACAGTTGTCTGTTTTCTTTCTTCTTAAATTCCAGGGATATTGTTTGTTACACTCACACCTCAACCCCTATGCCCAGCCTTTTAGACGGTGCCTGTCAGAGGCCCTCCCATGTCCCTTTTGCTCTTACCATTTGATGGCATTGTGTCCGTCCTCCCCTCTTGCCCTACACTGCCGCTGCCACCGGTCTAACCATCAGCACCTGAATCTCTGCCTGAGGGCTTTCTCTGGTCACAGAAGCTCACTTTGCCCACACATGCATGGCAAGCCGGAAGGACCAGGGAATTAATACCACACCCCTCGATCAGCTCTCAACCAAAGACAGGGTTGGTATATAAATATTATAAATTGCTAGCTTCCTCGCCCCTTGGGTGGGGTAACCAAGGAGTGTGCACTAAACCGTTTCTTATTGTCGCCCAGCAAGATTAAGCCCTGGGTGCCAAGGTGATCACTCACTTCATAACACACCTTTTATTTGCAGCATTGCCTTCTCTACTTCCCCCTCCAGTGTTTCTTGAAATTGCCACCGTGATAATAGACCTCTTGCACTTCAGTCCTTATCTCCAGCAGTCCTTCTGGGGAAACCCAAACTAACACTGGGCTTGGCCCAAAGTAGGTGCTCAATAAATCTTCACTGAATGAATGCATGAAACAATAAATATGTGTTGAGTGACTGAATGAATTAAAATTATGTTGATATATTTCTCTGTAAGGAGATGATAAGCTCCTGGTATGCAGAGATCACCTGGCTCATCTTTGTATTCCTGCTTCAGAGTATGTCTGATTCATCTCAACAGTTCAGTGAAGGTTGAATTGAATTAAATGACCTCAAATTAGCAGTTGGTGGAAAGAGAAGGTGGCCACATCATGACTGTGGGTCTTAATGAGGTAGAGGTGAGATGTCTCTGGGCATCGTAACAAAGACCTTTAAAAGGGAAAGAGGAGTGGCATAGCATCTACTCGGTAAGAATAAAAGTAACTTCCTTATGAGAAAATGCTGTGGGGTAGGGTAGAAAGAGACCAGAGAAGAACTGGAGAGTGATTGAGCTGAGCCAGATCATGTTTGGGATGACAGCTCTCCCTCCTAACACAACACAGTCATGTGCAGCACTTAATGGATTATTATCCGCTTATGTTATTTGTAGTGTTGATTCATTTTTAACAACTCTCAGAGCTTCGCTACCAGCCATGGTTACATGATCCTGCCCAAATGTAATGGTCCTAAAAGCTGCTGTAAGTGAGGTCCTTGCTTGCTCTCCTGCTACAGTGTCCTGCTGTTTTCTTATTTCTGCCACTTGCTTTGTACATGAAGGGGTTTTGTGGGGTTTTTTTCCTAGCGTACAAGAAGCCAGTTTAGTTTTGAAGCTTGCTTTTTAGTTGTGAAGCCAGGGATGCATATGTGTGTACATGAATGAGTGTTGTGTGCCCACTGGTCTGGACCCACTGTGCATCAGTTCTGTGTAAATGCAAAGACTTTGACAGTCAGATCTAGTGCAGGGATGCATATACAAGATGTCTTCTTTTTTTAATTGAAGCGTAGTTGATTTACAATGTCGTGCTAATTTCTGCTGTATGGCAAAGTGACTCAGTTATACATATATATACATTCTTTTTTTATATTCTTTTCCATTATGGTTTATCCCAGGATACTGAATACAGTTCCCTGTGCTATATAGCAGGACCTTGTTGTTTATTTACTCTAAATGTAATAGTTTGCATCTGCTAACCCCAAACTCCCAGTCCATCCCTCTCCCTCCCTCCCTCCCCCTTGGCAACCACAAGTCTGTTCTCTATGTTGTTTTGTTTTTTTTTTTTAACAAGATGCCTTTAATTTAAATGCAATAATACATATGAATGTTCTTGGCAAAGTTCCTCAGACACAGTAGATGATCAGTAAAAATGTTAGGCAAATGCAGATCTGGATGACTGCACCTTTTATTTTCCATGCTTCTTCCCTGTATTGGTATGAATGATTGAGAATGGGTTTTAATTCTTAGAGCTCTACTTTCCAGTAATGACTTGTTTCTTTCTAAAGCTATTTCTCTGTATTATTAACACATTTCTTTGCTGTTGTACATATAAATGCAAAAGTCTAGTTTTGTAGAATTAATTTAATCCAATATATAGGTTAGAAAAAAAACAGCCTCAGTTCTTTGGAAAAGTTACTCATTTTTCCATCTTGTTTTTAATACATTAAAATATTTCCAAATATAAATAATAGAGTCAAAAACATAATTACCCATAAAAGTATATTATTCTTTTTAGAAGTAATATGGAGAAAATATTGTGGTTTCAAAAAGTTGATTTAGACTAGGTTGGCTATTGGTCATTATACTAACTAGTTTGGGGACTGATCTTTTTCACGATCTTATTGACCTGTTGGGGGACATAGTGATCATTTTAGTTTTAAAAAAAAAGTGGTTTGAGGCTAAATAGTAAATCTCAATCCCAGTCTAGCAATCTGGGAGATCCCCAAATATCCCAGAAGTAACTCAGCTCCTTTCCCCCCACCTTGCTTCCCAGGTCAAGGTGATGCCTGAGGGCACTAGGGCACTCAATCACGTGAAATCCCTTGTTATTGAGGGCACGAGGCCCTCATTGTTCAGGGCTTTCCTTCCGTTGCTGGCAGCCAAGCAGAGCCCTGCCCTCCTTGGGGTCCTGCATCAGCACTTCATTCCCTTGGTTTAAGGCCCATAGATTGCAGTGGGAACATTAAGGATCCCAGGAAAGGTGACACATTAAGCTCCATCCTTTCCCAAGAGGAGATATCAATGGGGAGAGGGAGAGAGATCACTAAGTGGTTAAAAGCTTCAGAATTCACTGACAGGTTTGCCAAGTGCCAGCCTTAAACCCAAACTGTGCTTGGCCGTGGCTCTGTGGAATTGCTCTTCCTGCTAAAGGATGCCACGGTGAGCAGCAGACTCTTGTCTCCTACTTCTAGAAATGGTGATTTAGACAACGTGCAAACAGCAAAGAAAATGGGCATGAACATGGGACAAGGGATGTTGCCCCTTAGCAAGGATGCTGGAGCTGGGTCAATGGGCAGAGAAGTAACTGGTTGTGCATATGTTTTCCCTAAACACGTCACGTCCCTCTCTGCACAGAGCTGGACGGCCAGCACAGTCAGAGACCAGACCTGTCTAACTGCTTGGGAGAGCCTTTTCAGCTCCACGTTAACCCATTCCATTCTTCATTTATTAAAGGCTTCAGTTGGAATGAGCCAGGCCCAAAGATTTACCTTTGGAGAAGAGAGATGAAATCCTGGTAAGACTTCCTAGGTGTACGTGAATCTGCTTATCGAGGCTGAGCTGTCTCTCTCCACTTGTGGTTGGTATTTCCAGAAATGACTGAATTCTTTTCTTCCCATTTAGAAGTTTTACCGTTTGTCTGTGGTCTCATGTTGAGATTGAAAACCCAGACGTTTCTGCTGCTTCTCATCTCTCTAGGTCACTTTTCTGTTGCAAAGCCATTTTTTGTCATCAGGTGGTACAAATCTCCATACAGCATCCTACCTTGCTCTGTAGAGTGTCTGTGCAATAATAACGCCAGTGCCTTGCATATCTATAGCGTTTTGTGGTTCTCAAAGCATTTTTGCATATATTATCTCATTATGTAATGTTGTTCTGGGCTGTTGCTTTTCCCCTCAGTGTTCTGTATTTTACTTGCCATTTTCACCAACTTGAATACTTTTCTTTCTTCTACCAGTTTTGAGGATATTATTCAGGGTTTACTCTTTTCCCCCTTTCATATTATTTTCCCCAGGGGCGCTAAGTGGCAAAGGAAAACGCATGTATAAATGATACTGTTTTCTGATGGCAAAGTAAAGATAACCTGAATGCTCTTTACAAATCACCCCTGAGAATTATATTCCATTTCCTTGGGTTCACACTATCAGCAGAAGTACTAAAAACAATTTAACTTAATGATTGTGCTTACTCTCTTTTTTTTAAATTGGTGAAACCTCTAGAATGAGAGGAAACTGTGCAAGTTAGATCCATGTAGTAGTTTTGTGGTTTTGGTTTTTCTGTTTGCTTGCTTTTGTTTTGTTTTGCTTAGAGTTTTTATATTGATATTATTCATCCCACAATAGAGGAATAGTAACTTCCTTAGTACCTTTTGTTTTCTTGGAGTTGTATGGTTGTACACTTTTATCACTTATGAAAGCGAAGATGCTTTAGGTTAAAGCCTAAAAGATGGTTCTCAAACTGTGTTTAAAATGTTTTCTGTAGAGCACTTTAGAGACTCCTTTAAGGTTCACTAAGGCAGACCAAGTAGTTCCCTGAACTCACTTCTCATTGCCCTATCCAGTCTATTTCCTGTCTCCATCATTCCATCCCCAGATGCTGGGTGCACCGGAGATGCCTACGTAACTACTTAGAGTAATGCAAACCATAGGATATCAGGGTTGAAAGAGATCAAGCAGGTTGCTGTGAACTAATTAACTTTTGCATTCCTTCTGTGCCATCCTCGGATGACTCATGAGCCTCACTCAGCCCATTCCATCCTAAGGCAGAGGAAAAGTATCCCTTTTGTTGAGCCCAAATCTATCTCCATGTAGCTTCTGTATAATGAAACAAACACTGAGTGCCTATCAAGCAGCAGATACTGTTCTAGGCGCTGGGGATACAGAAGTGAACAGTCAGACAAAATAATGCTCTTTTGGATAGCTCCTCAGCTGTACCTCCTGAGGTCATAGAAGACAAGCCAAATAATTCTTCTGCATGGAGCCGCACAGATAATTGAGACTGCACTCCTGTTCCTCTGAGTCTTCACTACAAGCTAATACTACCAGTTCATCCAGTATCATACAGGTTTAAGTCCTTTGGCTATATAGACCAATTGTTCTGTGATGCATTCTAGTTTTTCTTAATATTGAATTGATTTTTAGTATATTGATTTTTTTAAAGTTTTTTGGTATCAAGGTAATACACAGTTGGAGATATTTTGGAAAATACTGATAAGTATAAATAGAAAATCATCTATAGTCCCATTACCCACTGTTAAAATGTTGGTATATTTCCTTCTAGCGTTTTCTAACTCGTACTGATAATTTTGTATCCTGTTTTTTTTACCTAACATTGACATTTTTACATTCATTATATTCGTAATATTCCAGATGACTTTTAAAGATGAAGTCATAAGAGTGGTAAAGATACCATAAGTGACCTACTGCATTCCTTGTCATTAAGTCTCCAGCCTCCTAAGCCACTACATTTTGAGTAACACTAGTCCTACATGGAAGGAGGGTGCTGGACTGCATTATCTCCTATGGATTCTTCTAACTTGGATTATTCTTGATATGCTGCTCTTCCCCCGCCCCCGCCCCACCCTGTTCATTCTTTTGTGTTTCCTCAATGTCGTGCTCTGCCCATTTGTTTGGAGTATAGGGTAGACGGTAGCTTCTCATTACAACAGGATATCCAAGTGCCGTTTTCAAGGCTATCTTCCTGCTAGGTTCAGTCTTGAGGAGTCTGTTGGAACCAGTGCTTCTGGTGGGACTAGATGATGGCCAGCCCAGAGCTCATTTCTTCCTTTGATTGCAGGCCTGCAGCTGAACCAGAAGGCGCTCACCACTTTCCCAGACGTGGTGCTCGTCCGGGTGCCCACACCCTCAGTGCAGTCGGACAGTGACATCACCGTCCTGCGACACCTGGAGAAGTTGGGCTGCCGCTTAGTCAACCGCCCACAGAGCATTCTAAACTGCATCAACAAATTCTGGACATTCCAGGAGCTGGCTGGACATGGGGTCCCCATGCCGGACACCTTCTCCTATGGTGAGTGTCCTTAAAATAGGATTGAGACTTGTCTTTCCAAATAGCCTGCATCCCTATGTTCTCTCTCCCCAGAAGGCCTCTGGCATCTCTTGTTGGTTTTCAAGGCGAATCTGTTCATCTTAGATGATTCAACACCTTGAGTCTTTATCATAGTCATTCCCTCTGTCTGAAATGTCTTTGCTTCTTTCTCTCTGGAATTCATTCATTAAATATGTAGCTGGTACACACTGTGTGCCAACTACCACAATAGGCTCTAGGCTCTAGCAACAAGTAAGAGAGTCCTACCCTCAGGGCATTCCCAGTTCATCAGAGGCAGTTTCAGTGCAGTGCCAGGATAAGAGTTAGCGCAAGGTGGTATGGGAATACACAGGAGAGCTCCTAATTTCGTTTAGTAGGTGATGAGGAAAGAAGGCTTCCCAAAAGAGAGAACATCTAAACTAGCTGAAGTTATCCAGCTAAAGCAAGGGGGACAGGGGAGCAGTCTAAGAAGAAAGCAGAATATAGAAAGACCTAGAGGCAAGAGAGAACATGACCGATTGGTGGTATTTTGAGTAGTTTGTGGAACGTCAAGGAGATAGGGTTGAGATATAAGGCTAGAAAGATAAGAAGTCACCATATACAGTACATGAAAGAGATCAGGGGTAATCCTGAGACTAACAGGAAGTTATTGGAGGGCTTTAAGCAAGGAAATGGCCTGATCGGAGTTCAGAATGTCACTTTGGCTACACTGTGGAGAAGGAATTGGACCAGGGGCAAAGTAGAGACAGGATATGTACTGGTAGGCTTTATAAACAATGCAAATGAGCAATGATAGTCTAAACTAAGGTGGCCATAGTAAGAATGAAGATAAGTGAACAGATTCAGGACTTAGGAAGGAGACAGAAATATTAGGACATGATGATTGAGTGGCTATGAGGAGCATGGAGAGGAATCAAGAGTGACTCTGGTTTCTGGTTTGGGCAACCAGATGTGAAAGCAAACACTCACTGAGACTACAACCATGGGAGAGGAGAAACAGATTGGTGGGTAGGGCAAGGCATTGTCGGAAGAGGTTATTATAGTTTGGGACACATTCTGTTTGAGGTGTCTGTAGTATATAAAAGTAAAACTATTCAGTAGGCAGCAGATAAATGGATCTGGAGCTCCTGAGAGAGGTGTAGACTAAGGAAGTGGATTTGGAAACTTCCATTATGTTAAGTGAAGTCACAAGAACGGACGAGATTACTCAGGGAGAAGATGCAGAATGAAGAGAGGCCTGAGCTGTACACCTAAAATGGTTCAAATGGTAACTTTTACGTTATGTCTATTTTACCACAATAAAATAACAACATTTAATAAAAGAGGGTTCGAGAGGGAATCCTTTAGGGAATAGGAAAAGGAAGAAGGACCTATGCAAGAGGCCAAGTAAGAGCACCTGGAGAGGTGAGAACAGAAAGAAGAGAGATGACAGAAGCCAATGGAAAGAACATCCCAAGAAGGATGGTGTAATTAAAAGGGGTGTTTAATTCTGAGAGGATGCGTAACATACTCATGGAGATGTGTGTTGGATTTAGCAACAGGGAATTCAATGAACACAGCTTCAGTTCAACCATAGGGAGAAAAGCCAACTTGTCAAGGATGAGGAAGTGAATGGGAAGTGAGGAAACTGAAACCCTTTGAGTAGCTTGATTGTAAGGATACAAGGTTGTAGTTAAGAGATGATGCAGGGTGAAGGAATGGGTTTTATTTGTTTAAGATGGGAGATTACTGAGCATGTTTAAAATGCTGCTGGAATTCTGAACTGAGAGGTTGAAGATACAGCAGAGAGGGGACACTTAATGGTGCAAGATCCCTGAGGAGGTGAGAGGGAAAGGGGTCCGAGGCACAGGTGCGGGGATGGCCTCAGATAAGCAGGACCCCTCTTGCACTGTATTATAAGGGAAGGACAAAAGGATGGCTAGAAAGGAGTTATATTTATCAGTGGGTGTCAGGAAGCTGGGAGTTCTCTTCTTATAAAATGTCCTCATTGTAAAGATGCCCCTGATTATCTACACAGCCTTTTCATGCTGCTTTATTTTTTTTTAATCATTAGCACTTTTGGGACAGGTCTTATTAGTATCCCAGAGTATTTTGCTTTGCAAAAAATTGATGAACTGGGCTTCCCTGGTGACGCAGTGGTTGAGAGTCCGCCTGCCGTTGCAGGGGATGCGGGTTCGTGCCCAGGTCCGGGAAGATCCCACATGCTGTGGAGTGGCTGGGCCCGTGAGCCATGGCCACTGAGCCTGTGCGTCTGGAGCCTGTGCTCCGCAATGGGAGAGGCCGCAGCAGTGAGAGGCCCGCATACTGCAAAAAAAAAAAAAAAAAAATTGATGAACTACAGTATCACCTGTGGTAGGTAGAATAATGGTCCCCCAAAGATTAATATTCATATTTTTTAAATGAAGGCTTAAAGGAGTGTAGTGGAGCCAATTCGGGCTTTCAAATCATGCCTTACCTTTGGGTGAGAAATATCCCAGGCTTGGTTTCTTTGGGTATTGGTTTTCTACTGCAGTACAACAATCTACTGAAAACTTAGCAGCTTAAACAACACCCATTTATCATCTCACAGTTTCTGGAGGTCTGAAGTCCAGCCACAGCATAGCTGGACTCTTTGCTTAGGTCTCGCCAGGGCAGCTGGGCTGGGACCACATCTGAGGTCTGGGGTCTTCCAGGCTTACTGTTGGCATTCAGTTCCTTGTAGTTGTAGGACTGAGGTTCCCACTTGCTTGCTGGCTGTCAACTGAGGGCCATTCTCAGCTCTTAGAGGCTGCCTGTTGGCCCTGTCACATGGACTTCTCTCCAACATGGCAGTTTGCTCCCTCAAGGCCAGCAGGAGAGTTTCTCTGATGCTTCACCTTCTTTTACAGGGCTCTCCTGATTAGGTCAGGTCCACCAAGAATCATCTCCCTTTTGATTAACTCAAAGTCAACTGATTATTAGCCTAATTGCAGGAATGCTATCCCAGCATAGTCACTTGTCCCCCCTACACTCAGGAGAGGGGGTTATACAGAGCACGTACACCAGCGGGTAGGAATCTTGGGGGCCTTCTTAGAATTCTGCCTACCACAGCCAAGGTAAGGGAAGAATCCCTGCCCTGCCTGCGGGGTTGTCATGACGACTGCGTGAACCAGAGCGCGTGAAGCCGCTGCCAGGTGGCCGCGCGTGGTAATGCTGCTTTCCTGATCTCTCTGTTCCCACCTTTTGTGTGGCACTTGCACAGTGCATGTCTGTCCGATGGAATGGGTTCACATTGCCTTAAGCAGAGGGATGTGAGGGCTCCAAAGAATTCCCCCAGAGCCCTGGACCATCAGCCTCACCTTCACTGACTTTTGCTTTTCTTGACAGGTGGGCATGAAGACTTTTCAAAAATGATTGATGAAGCCGAGCCGCTGGGCTACCCAGTCGTGGTGAAGAGCACGCGCGGACACCGGGGTCAGTGCCCCTCTTCCCGGACTTCTGTTTGGGCCTCCTCTCTGCTCGGAGGAGACGGAGCTCCCCCTTGCGGAGCTTGTGGTGTAGTCCCTACTTCTGTCCCCTCCTCGCTGTCCGCACTGTCCTTGCTTTGTTCAGACCCTTCCCAGCCCTTCCCTGGACTCTGGCAGCAGACTCCTGACTTGATTCTGACTGCTTTCCCTAACTTCACTGCCAGGGCATCCTGTATTCGTTGGGGGGAGCAATTTCTCTGAAACAAAGATCTCTTCTTGTCACTCCTTTGCTGAAAAACCCTCCCAAGAACTGGTGTTGCCTATTACATACTGTTTATATTCCTCACCGTGGCACTGAAGGCCCTGGACGAACAGCATCCATCTTCCTTTGCAACTTTCTCTAGCCACGTGAACCCTCTGTAATCCATTCCAGACTAGACCATGTATTCTGCTGTTTTTAAACCTCTGCTCTCTTCCCTTTGCTGGGAACGCCATCTTCCCCTGCCCTCTAGTGAACTTCTGCTCGGGCTTTAAGGCCAGCTCCACGTCATTTCTTCTCTGTCCACATCCCTGGTCTCCTTCCCTCTCTTCCAGACAAAATTAATTGCCCTTCCCTTTGTGTTTCCGAAGCACTTCATCCATGCCGCTAGCATAGTACTACGGCTTATGACAGTTATAGATTTATGTGCCTTTTCCCCTTTTTGACTGTGAGCTGCTCAGGGGGTGGGAACCAGGTCCTGCCCATCTCTGTCTCCAAGACCTACTACAGTGCTCAAGACATAGTAGTTGAAGAGGACGTATGCAGCAGAAAGCCATCCCCCTCCCTTGTGGTATGAGAGCGAGTACCTCCTGATGATACCCAGATGGCATCCTTAACTGCTCAGGGCATCTGGAATGAGAGGAGGTACCCTAATGGACATGGAATGAGCAGTTCCCATGAACTTGACACACTCACTGCTCTCATCTCCATTGTGTAGAGAGTAGAGAAGTAGCACTTCAGGGCGATGGCTGGTGAATGCCTGTCTGAGCCAAACGGAGGGAGGGGCCCACTCTGCCCTGAGTCAGGGAAGGCTTCGGTGGAAGAAAAGGAGACTTAAGTTGGAATGTGGAGTTTGAACCGGATGAGCAACATACAGAAACAGGTGTGGGCAAAGCAACCTGGGAAAGGAAAGGGGTCCTGCTAAGAAGTGAGAGAAATGAGTTTGGGTGGCGAGATGGGGCTGAGTATGATTCACATGTACTACAGTGCAAAAATGCAATGTCTCAACTGGTTTTTTATTGTGGTAAAATATACATAAAATAAAACTCAGCTAATCTTTATTGAGTGCCCACAAAGTGCCAAGGAGATACAGAAAGGAACAGAACAAAAATTCCTGCCCTCCAGGAGCTCACATTGTAGAAGGGAAAGACAGACACTAAACAAATTAAATAGAAGATATAGTATTTTTAGATATTTTTAAAATTGAGATATAATTCACAAAACAAAAATGTACCATTTTAAATTATATAATTCAGAGGATTTTAGTATCTTCACTCTTCTGTACAACCATTACACTATCTCATTCCATAACATTTCCATCACCCCAAAAAGAAACCCTGTACTTGTTAAAGGTCAGTCCCAATGGCCCCTCCCCTAGTCCCTGGCAACCACTAATCTGTTTTCTGTTTCTATGGCTTTGCCTCTTTTGGACATTTCATATCAATGGAACCATACAATATGTGGCCTTTTGTGTGGGTTTCTCTGACTTAGCATAATGTTTGCAAGGATCATCATGTTGCAGCATGGATCCGTTTTTTATCCCTTTTTATGACTCAGTAATGTTCTATTGTATGGATATGCCACATTTTGTTTATCTGTTCATCTGGTGATGGACATTTGGGTTGCTTTACTTTGTGGCTATTATAAATAATGCTGCTATGAACATTCATGTACAAGTTTTTGTGTGAACATATGTTTTCTTTTCTCTTGGGTATACACCTAAGAGT
Source organism: Delphinus delphis (assembly GCF_949987515.2). NCBI lineage: Eukaryota > Metazoa > Chordata > Mammalia > Artiodactyla > Delphinidae > Delphinus > Delphinus delphis. The sequence goes on from NC_082683.1 coordinate 34,214,366, forward strand.
AGAATTGCAGGGTCGTATGGTAACTCTGTGTTTAACTTTAGGGGAGCTGCCAAACTGTTTTCCACAGCAGTTATGCCATTTTACATTCCCACCAGCGATGTATGAAGTTCCAATTTCTTCACATACTAAACAAAACTTTTATATTGGGTATATTAATTTGCCTCGACAAATTATGCAAATAGTCACCATACCTCCACCATAAAAACAAGCCACAAGCCACAATGCGTGTTTTCCAAGCATTAGTAATGTGTGGGCCCACTTTATATATTTATTTTTAAAGTCTTTTTTAAACTTGAAGTATAATTGACATGCAAACATTATATTAGCTTCAGGTGTACAACATAGTGATCCGATATTTGTCTATATTGCAAAATGATCACAATAGGTCTAGTTAACATCTGTCACCATACATAGTTACATAATTTTTTTCTCTTATTATGAAAACTTTTAAGATTTACTTTCTTAGCAACTTTTAAATGTGTAATTTGTTTTTATTATAGCCATCCTACTGGGTGTAATGTGGTATATTATTATGGTTTTGATCTGTAGTTCCCTAATGACTAACATTGAACATCTTTTCATAGTATTGGCCATTTGTATATCTTCTTTGAAGGAATGACTATTCAAATCCTTTGCCCATTTTCCAGTTGGCTTATTGGTCTTTTATTGACTTTTTTACAGCTCTTTATATATTGTGGCTACTACTGTCTTATCAGATACATAATTTGAGCATGATGTTTTCCCACTCTGTAGGTCGTGTTTTCACTTTTTTGATAGTATTCTTTGATACACAAAAGTTTTAATGAAGTTCAATTTATCTATTTTTTCCTTTGGTTACTTGTATTTTTGATGTCATTTTGTGCTTGCCTAATCCAAGGTCACACAGATTTACACCTATCTCTCCCCCTAAGAGTTTTACAGTTTTAGCCGTTACATTTGGGTCTTTGAGCCATTTTAAATTAATTTTTGTATATGGTGTGATGAAGGTCCAACTTCATCCTTTTGCCTGTGGATATCCAGTTTTCCCAGTATTATTTGTTGAAGAGACTGTTAGTTCCCCACTGAATGCTCTTGGAATTCTTGCCAAAAATCAAAAATTGACCATCTGTACGAGAGTTTATTCTGGGCTCTCAATTGTATTCCATATCCTTATGCCAGGCCACACTATCTTGTTACTGTAACTTGGTAGAAAGTTTTGAAATTGGGAAATACAAGTCCTCCAACTTTGTCCTTCTTTCTCAAGATTGCATTGGCTATTTGGGGTCCCTTGCATTTACATATGAATTTTAGGATCATCATATCGATTTCTGCAAAACAGGAAGTTGGAATTTTGGTGGGGATTGCCCTGAGTTTGTAGATCAATTTGAGGAGTATTGCCATCTTAACAATATTAATCTTCCAATTTCTGAACATGGAATGTCTTTGCATTTATTTCAATCTTTAAGTTCTTCCAAATATTTTGTAGTTTTCAGTGTATAAGTCTTGAGCTTCTTTGGTTAAATGTATTCCTAAGTTTTTTTATTCCTTTTGATACTATCGTAAATGGAATTGTGATCTTAATTTTATTTTCAGATTGGTCGTTGCTAGTGTAGCACACACATCTTAGGGAAAATGGATAGGGAGTAAACAAAGTCACAGCAGTTGTTAGGCTCTAGTATATGGAAATAAATCTAAAGAAGGCAGTGGACTCATGCAGGCTATGCCTTTGAGAAAGTTACTAATCCTGTGGACCTTTATTTTCCTCTTCTGTAAAACAAAAATAACTATCCTTGTCCTAATGGCTTCATAGAGCTAGTATGAAGTGTAAGAGAAATAATTTTTTTAAAAAATAAAGTGTTTGGGGCTTCCCTGGTGGCGCAGTGGTTGAGAGTCCGCCTGCCGATGCAGGGGACGCGGGTTCGTGCCCCGGTCCGGGAGGATCCCACATGCCGCGGAGCGGCTGGGCCCGTGAGCCATGGCCGCTGAGCCTGCGCGTCCGGAGCCTGTGCCCTGCAGCGGGAGAGGCCACAGCAGTGAGAGGCCCGCGTACCGAAAAAATAAAAAAATAAAAAAATAAAGTGTTTGGCACACAGTAGATTATTAACTAATCTTAGTGCCCTTCCCCCTGCCCAGTTTTTTTCCTCCTTGCTTTCAAACTGTAGCTCCTTTATTAACTGCAGACTAAGCCCCATATTAGAACCTCTGTGCCAGGAACCAAGGAACAGAGTCCATATTTTTAGCCCCCATCTCTGCTGAAAATCCTACCTATGTCCAGAGAATCCCCAGTGCCTATCATTGAATCCCAGCCATCTGCTGCCAGATGCCAGATCTCCTGGTGCCAGATGTCCAATGATTGAGACATGTTTTGGAGGTTACTTTTTGGTCTTATATGCCACTAGGGGCTGATACCCATCCCTCTTTTTATTAAGACTTCAGAAATGTCCCACTCTTTTTAAGGTGGTGACACATATCTTAGGAAAACCGTCTCTTTTTTCCATGTTTGCGAACAAGAAGGATCAGGGTATGGTATGCTTATGTCAGGTTTACAGAGCAAACCTGTCAGGGCCCCCTGCTCATACCTGTTAGCTAATATGCAAATGGAAAAGCAGATGCCAAATAACTGCAAAAGCATAAGTGATTCAAGCAGAAAATACAGAATTTGGAGTCAGGAAGGAATGCTTTTCCCAGAGATCAATAGAAGTATGGATCATTCCTTTCAGAATTAAACGGGTACAGCCAAATAATAAGTTTCTTATGTTTAAAAGGAGGAAGCACGTCTGGCAGTGGCTCCCTCTTTGAACCCCCATAGTATCTTGCACAGACCTCTCCTGATGCTATATCAGGCTGTGTCATTATCTTTTGTGGGTCTCTCTCCATCTTGACTGGGAATTCCTCTAAAGTATGTTCAGTTAGTTATGTTCTGTAAGCATTGATTGACACTTGCTTTGTGCATCGAGCCTAGTGTGAGGTGTGAGGATTTAGAAAAAAAAGTGAGTGAGACATGGACTCTACCAAATCAGCATCCTGGGGTGATAGGCAGTGCTGACTGTTTCTGGAACCGAATTGACTAGATCCCTAGGAAGTTATTTTGGCCTCTTCTGGGCGTTTCTGGAATACATTTCGATTTCATTTTGAAAAAAGAGTTGTGAAAGGAGAAGGACCTGAGTAAAACCGAGAAAAAAATGAGGTTCGACGGCCATTTGATAAGACGCAAGAGTCGACTCAGAGAAGTTGAAGGGGCCACAGTGAGGCGAGTTGGGAAAGAATGGATGACTCTGGACCCGGAGGTGGGATAGCAAGGACTGTGCTCAGAGGCTTCTCTAACTACTTCTCTTGCTCTTTGTCTTTCTTCTTAAAGGAAAAGCTGTTTTTCTCGCAAGAGATAAACACCACCTCTCAGACATCTGCCATGTGATCCGCCACGATGTGCCCTACCTGTTCCAGAAGTACGTGAAGGAGTCCCACGGAAAGGATATCCGGGTGGTGGTAGTAGGTGGCCAGGTGATAGGCTCTATGCTTCGCTGCTCCACAGACGGACGGATGCAGAGCAACTGCTCTCTCGGTGAGGCACGAAAGCTCAGTCAGACTGTTGGTCAGGGGAGGCCACCAGGGTTTTTCATTAGGATGTTTGCACCCAGCCAGTGAATGTGTCTCGATCCCTCCTATCTGGTCAGACCGTCTGCAAGGCGCCAGGATCACAGAGAGGAATTAGAAACAAGCCCTTTCCCTTAGCAGCAAGCAGTCCAGGAGGGTGGCAGGTGGGTGTAAGTGCCATGACGGAGGTCAGGCCAGGGAGGTCAGGACACTGAGATTTGAACCCTGTCCTGTAGGTGTTAGGACTTGGCAGTCAGCTTTAAACAAGGGAGTGACATGAGGATTGGTGTTTGAGAAAAACTGACATCTGGGAAGAGGATGGATTGAAGGCATGAGAGGGAGGCAGGGAGTTGAGTTTGGAAGCTGTGGCAATAGCTCAGGCAAGAAGCAAGGAGAGTCTCAACTAAGGCAATGGGGAACTCCCTGGCAATCCAGTGGTTAAGACTCCACGCTTTCACTGCTGAGGGGGCTCGGGTTCGATTCCTGGTCCAGGAACTCCAGCAAGCCATGTGGTGCAGCCAAAAATAATAATTAAAAAAAAAAAAGAAACTGAAAACTAAGGCTATGGCTGGAGACATAGCATATTCTGCTTTTCCGTTGTAATTGAAGATTGTGTTTCTTTTTTCTTTTGAAAATTGTGTTTTTCTTATATGTTTGACGTTATTAGAAAGCTGCAGTTTATGTCTGGGTCAAATGCATAACCTCATCCCATTAACCTACTGATAAAGCTTGTTTTCAGTTTTGGTGCATGGAGATGGTCCCGGGGGAATGGGAATGTTCATCTTCATCACAGAAATCTATTGTCAGCCTCACGAGTGGAATTTGTATGTTGGTAATGTGAAAGAGTACCCAGTCGTTATTTCCTAGATCGCCAGATGAGTATACCAAGTCTGGTGACTAATGAAGAGGCTGAAACACCAATCTGGTCCTTCTTCCTGAGTGTGATTGAGCAGCCTCCCCAAGTGGACTCCAGGGTAGAGGCTGACAGTGTAGTAATTAATGAGAGTCCTTGCCCTTGGGCAGCTTATGGGCCAGTAAAGGAGAAGACGCATAAACAGATCATCATAAGGTACTGTGACTAAAGCGCTGTGATAGAAGCAAATGCTAGGCGCAGGTTGACACAGTGCTAAGTACCTAATATATTATCTCATTTAATTTTCATGACAATCCCATGTCTTACCACAGTATCGAACCTTATGTATTATCAGTTTGTCTTTTTCAGTCAGCTCACAAAATCCATTCTTTGGGGACTTCCCTGGTGGTCCAGTGGTTAGGACTCTGCAATTCCACTGCTGGGGCCCTAGGTTCGATCCCTGGTCAGGGAACTAAGATCCCACAAGCCATACGGCCAAAAGAAAAAACAAACAAAAAAATCCATTCTTTAACTAGAAAGTACACTGTTTTGTAATTTATCCATATTCCTGTTTTTGATGAGCTGTTTTAAAGCTGTTCAGTAGCCTTCTCCTCCCTCCACCACAGTAGCGGGTGGAAGGGGCAGAGTTAAGGTAAAGCCATTGGTTCCTGAGAATACAAGTGTTAAGTCTTTGCAAAGAGACTGAAGGAAGACAATTAAATCTGAGGTCTTAGCTTTTTAACAAGTAAGGGCAATCAGACTCTCTCTGACCTCGGTATGAGATTTTTGTCTCACAGGCCTCTCTCTTCTTAGAAGATAATAATTTTGTTTCTTCTAATTTCTAAAAGGAATTCATTCTCAATGTAGAAAATACAGCAAAGTCAAATGGAAAACGATATTTGTCATTAATCCCGCCATCTAGAGACAACCAATGTTAACATTTTGGTGTCGTTTCTGATGATGTTTTTTTGCATAATTATGGTCATACTGTACAGCCTTCAATCCTTTTGAGTATTTTCCCATGTGATCACGAACTCTATCATTTTTAGTAATGATTGTAAACTATGCTAATTAGCTACTGTGAGCTACTGTGAGCTAATTAGATTATAATTTTTCATTTACTCATCAACAAATATCGAGTGCCTACTATGTACCAGTATTTTGACTTTCCAGTATTTTAAGTGACTGCCATCAGCATCTTTGTGCATAAGCTTTTTTTCCCGATATGTAAGATTATTTCCTTCATGGTGGGATGACTGGGTCAGAGGATATAAACATTTTTTAAACTCTAGGAAAGAAACAATCATTACTTTCTCAAAGGGTGTCCTGATTTCCATCCGGACCTTTTGTTGGTAATAAAAATGCCCATCTTGCTGCCCTCCCCCGACATCCCTCACCTCTTCCTTGAAGGGTCATTTGACTCATTTGTCCAGTCGGTGCCTGGTGTTGTTGCCAAAATTCGGCCTCCGTACACTGGGGCCAGATTAAATCTCAGAGACAGAGTTTTGGTGAAGTATCATGGAAAGGAATAGTTTTATTGCTTTGCCAGGCAAAGGGGGCCACAGTGGGCTAATGCCCACAGGACTGTGTGTCCTGCCCTGGAGGGGGTAGTGAGGAGTCTTATAGTGTTCACGGAGCAGGGCGTGATCAGCTCGTGGACATTCTTCTGATTGGCTGGTGGTGAGGTAATGGGCTCTCAGCATCATCAACTTTCTGGTTCCAACCGGTCTGGGGTCTCCGTGCTTGTGGGCAGCATACATTTAACTTCTTCCACCTGCTGGGGGTTTCAGTATCTGCAAAACAGCTCACAGGATGTGGCTCAGAATATTAACTGCAGTCCTTGAGGAAGAGCTAAAGGTCCTTGACTTTGTTTAATGGCTAAAGTATTATTATCTTACCTTGCTTGACTGCTTTCCTTTCTTTCCGCATTTTCTCACTTCTCTGATTAAATTTATTCTTTGACTAAAGTTTTTCTACGACAAAGGGCAGGCAGAGGATATGGGTAGGGGTCTCTTCTAGGAAGGCCTTATACGGTCCTGCTCGGTTACAGTGTCACCATTACATCACTGCACTTTCCCCACAGGTGGCGTGGGCGTCATGTGCCCACTGACAGAACAAGGCAAGCAGCTGGCTATCCAGGTGTCCAACATCCTGGGCATGGACTTCTGTGGCATCGACCTCCTCATCATGGACGATGGGTCCTTTATGGTGTGCGAAGCAAACGCCAACGTGGGTTTCCTAGCCTTCGACCAGGCCTGCAACTTAGATGTGGGCGGGATCATTGCAGACTACACCATGTCCTTGCTGCCCAACAGGCAGACCGGGAAGATGGCTGTCCTCCCAGGACTGTCTAGTCCCAGGGAGAAGAAAGAGCCAGACAGCTGTGCTTCAGCTCAGGGAGTCACAGAGAGCGTCTACGCCATCAACAGCGGGTCTACCTCTAGCGAGAGCGAGCCTGAACTGGGAGAGATCCGGGGGTCCTCAGCAAGCACAGCGGGGGGCCCGGCCCCCATGCTGCCCGACCCTGGCTACAACATTAACGCCAGGATTGCTTCAGAATTAAAACTTCAGTGAGTTCCTGCTTTTTGGCAGCATTGAAACCAAATCCTACTGCTTCCCTAGTAGTTTTGAGCGAATAAAATCTGGACTAGTGTGATTTCATTTGCACAGAAACTAGAAATCCCATCTGGGCACTCAGCATTCTTTCTAACGATGATTGAAGCAAATGGCCTAGCTTTGTGGTTTTTATAAACACTAATATAAAACCCTCACCGAGAACAACATCCCGACTGATGGATTTGAGACCGATGTCTGCTGCAAGCAATTGGATGTTACGGCTGACTCTGTGCTGTGCTTCTGGCTTTTAGCAGTGGAGCCCATTAAATCAACGGCTCCTGGAAATACTGTACAAAAGAGCAACCACCGGACAGAGGCACGTGCAGAAGAGGTGGAACGTGACTGCAGTTGTGTGCTCTTCATTAAGTGTGTGTGTGTGTGTGTGTGTGTGTGTGTGTGTGAGAGAGAGAGAGAGAGAGAGAGAGAGAGAGGGAGAGAGATGCTCGGAGTATACACAGTCCCAGTGCTATTAGAGAATCAATCTCTGCTCCCCATCAATCACCATCTTGACCATATTTCTCTGACACTCAGGATATGGTGTTTTAAAGGGAGCTTCCTCCTTAGCATCTTCAATGCAGCACTTTGTAGAAAGTGAAATTGAGCGTCCTTTGACTTCACTCGTTGGCAAACATCCTGCTCTGTAACTGGGGCTTTCTACAGATTGCTTTGCCACTCCAAATATATAGATCCTGCTTCAACTAGCGCCAGCCCCAGCAGCCTCTTGCACCTTTGCTGCCTTTGGCCTCAGCTGGAAATGCACTTCAATGACCTAGTGGCCACACACTTTCTTCCTTAAGCATGCACTAGAACACCATGGACTTCTTTTCAATTGACTATTCACTTGACATTAGAAGCGAGTGGGTTTTTAATCCTAGAAAGCTACTGGAAGATAATCATTTCCCCCTCTCTTCTACTGAAACTTTACATAATTAGCTATAGGAGATTTTCTTGTATGAGTCGGTGTTGTGAGCCTGTTGGGTAGCTAGAGCCATTGGAAACACTCCAATCCCCTTGACATACTAGTCTTACCCAGGTTCCAGAGACCTGTCCTTACCCACTTTTCCACACTGGGGAGACTCAGGTATCAGGAATAACTCATTGCACATTTGGTGGGGGGGATGGGGGGTGGGGGGAGTGGATAATGTAGACATGACACCAAGTGCTTTTCATTTTAACTCTTCCAGCAGTAGATGATGACACTGCCCTTGGGAGAAGTCACGGACATGGAGTGTTTCATTTCTGCTTCTGTGAAGTATGACAAAAATGAGCAAGGCTACCTTTTTAACCAAATACACTAGAACATATGCACTCAAGAGTCAACATGGGGCTTCCCTGGTGGCGCAGTGGTTGAGAGTCCGCCTGCCGATGCGGGGGACACGGGTTCGTGCCCCGGTCTGGGAAGATCCCACATGCCACGGAGCGGCTGGGCCCGTGAGCCATGGCCGCTGAGCCTGCGTGTCCGGAGCCTGTGCTCCGCAACGGGAGAGGCTACAGCGGTGAGAGGCCCGCGTACCGCAAAAAAAAAAAAAAAAAAAAAAAAAAAAAGAGTCACCATGATTGTACTTATTTCCCTGGGAGACCTTACTCTTGAGCTGTGATGTTGCATGTACCAAGAGCACTAAACTTCCTCTTTGGAGTTACCTTTGAAGCCATGCAAGAAAAGAGGCCTCATAACCTTATAGTCAGACCTCGTTTTTTTTACACCACCCTTCCCCAGAGTTCATCCCGAGCTCCATCACCCATTTTATTGATCAGACTTATCTTCTAATGCTCCTTGGCTGTTAAAAAATATCATTCCTCAAAAGAATAAATCTACCCTTAAAAGACAAAGACTTATCAATGTTAAGGATGCTTACAAGTGGACAGTTTCCAAGGAAGGTTCTAGAAATGTTATGCGTAAGGTCAGCTTCCCTGGACTAAAATACATCTTCCCAACGTGACCAGTTTGAAGGCAACACCACCCATTTGGGTGTACGAATTCCTGTACTTATTCTGCTGTAAATGTAAAATGTGTATAAAGTCAAACTATTACATTTTTTCCACAACACATTTAAATAGAAATTGGCTTTGAAAATACTGCGGCTAAAATCAGATCTCACCAAGTAACTGAAACTGAAAAATGCTTGGCACCATGCAATGGAGATGTTGCACTACACAGTAGTAGTTTAAATACAGTCAACGTAGGGTGCATGCCACTGAACTGTAGTTCCAGTCATGTGTCTGTACAGTTGAAAAACGATAATCCTTCACCTTTATATAGGTTAAGACACGTACCTTATCTTTACCACTCAGGGTGGGTTTAGAAGGATGGTCCTAGGTCTGTTCTCATTGGATTTCGCCAGATGCTTTCTACGTAAACCTCTGAACCAAGTGATGACTTTCTGGAAGCTGCATTCACTCCTTCCCACAGTTTAGTGTAAGCCCAGTCTCTCCACTTTACCTAAATAGATGCTAGTGTGCCCCATCCTAAGCACAGCAGCTAGAGGGTGCTTCCAGACTTGTCAAAGGGGGCCCGTTTTCCAGCCGCCAGTGACATCTGTCGTCATTGGCATCATTGCTTGGAACCCTGTCTAGAGAGCTGGGGCACAGCTGGATCATAGCCTCCCTCCAGGATTTCCCATACTGGCTGTGGGCCCTGGGAGCCTCAGCCAGGTGGCTGGGCCACACTCGTCACAGCTGCCCACAGGGCCTGCTGGAAGGAACATGGGGCACAGAGCCAGATGCCGGTTCTGGTTCTCCCCTAAAATAGCTGATTAACCTTATACAACCAAGTTGACTCTGTGCCTCGATTTTTCCATTCTCCTGCTCGGGGAGATGCCTATTCTATTTAGCTCTTGGGGCGGGTGTTTTGAGGTTGGAGTTAATTAATGAAACTGTACATTGCGTGGGAGGTGGTAGAAGGACGCCTCCCACATCTGGTTTTTAGCAGTTTCCTATCACCCCTCCTCTGGGGGGGTTAAAGAGGCCAGAAATTCTTGGCATTAGCACACTAAACAGTGGTAGAGGGCCTGAAAAAGGATGCAGCTTCTCAGAGGGTTATGACCTGAAAGACGTAAGGCTCTTAGTGTATTCAGCCTTCTGGATGGATCGTATCTAACCTGAAACTCTTGACTCTCGTGTATCAGCTGACAGTCTTCCTCATGTAACATAAATTGCAGTGTCTGTATACAGTCTTCCCATTGTCTGGTAGTAGCATCTTGAAACTGGTCAGAACTTGAATGCCAACAGCTCCGTCACTCAGAATATATATAACTTTGCACTTGGGAAAAATGTCTTCATGCTGTTTGTCTGATTGCTGAGGGGTATGGGGTTCCCCCGGAAGGTGGATTTGGGGCTTTAGGTCTCGAGGATCTGATCAACAATATACGTGGATCTTAAGCCATTAGTGTCACAATTGCAGACTCAATTCTCCCAGCTCAGAGGGGATTCCATGAATGTTGGGGATGGACGAGGAGGAAGGAGAGGAGAGGAAGGTCTGGGGTAGTTTTGTGACATTTCAGGGGAAGAAATAAGTTGGGATCATCTGGAATTCTAGTGGGAAGGAGGAAGAAATGGCTCTTCCGTGGGTGGTTTGAATGAAAGAATTGTGAATATGTATTGCTTATAGAGATAGGGGTCTTTAAAACTATTCTGTATAGAGAAAATGAGTTGCATGGGTTCTCATCCACCTCAGCGGAAGTAAGAGAGACATACCTCATCCCCCTTTTTTAAAATAATTAATTAATTAAATTTTTTTTTTTAAACCTCAAAGACAATTTATTTATTTTTGGCTGTGTTGGGTCTTCATTTCTGTGCGAGGGCTTTCTCTAGTTGTGGCAAGCGGGGGCCACTCTTCATCGCAGTGTGCGGGCCTCTCACGATCGCGGCCTCTCTTGTTGCGGAGCACAGGCTTCAGATGCGCAGGCTCAGCAGTTGTGGCTCACGGGCCTAGTTGCTCCGCGGCATGTGGGATCTTCCCAGACCAGGGCTCGAACCCGTGTCCCCTGCATTAGCAGGCAGATTCTCAACCACTGTGCCACCAGGGAAGCCCCCCCGCTTTTTTCATCTTTTTTCATGAAGTTTTTTTTTTTTAATTGGAGTATAGTTGCTTTACACTGCTATGTCAGTTTCTGATGTACAGCAAAGTGAATCAGCCGTATGTATACATGTATCCCCTCTTTTTTGGATTTCCTTCCCATTTAGGTCACCACAGAGCACTGAGTAGAGTTCCCGGTGCTATGCAATAGGTTCTCATCAGTTATCTGTTTTATACATAGTAGTGTGTATATGTCGATCCCAATCTCCCAATCTCCCAATTCATCTCACCCCCCCCCCTTCCCACTTTGTTCTCTACCTCTGTGTCTCTATTTCTGCTTTGCAAATAAGATTATCTGTACCATTTTTCTAGATTCCCCATATATGCGTTCATATATTTGTTTTTCTCTTTCTGACTTACTTCCCTCTGTATGACAGTCTCTAGGTCCATCCATGTCTTTGCAAATGATGCAATTTCATTTCTTTTTATGGCTGAGTAATATTCCATTGTATATATGTACCACATCTTTATCCATTCCTCTGTTGATGGACATTTAGGTTGCTTCCATGTCCTAGCTATTGTAAATAGTGCTGCAGTGAACAATGGGGTGCATGTGTCTTTTTGAATTATGGTTTTCTCAGGATATATGCCCAATAGTGGGATTGCTGGGTCGTATAGTAGTTCTATTTTTAGTTTTTTAAGGAACCTCCATACTGTTCTCCATAGTGGCTGTATCAACTTACATTCCCACCAACAGTGTAAGAGGGTTCCCTTTTCTCTGCACCCTCTCCAGCATTTGTTGTTGTACATTTTTTGATGATGGCCATTCTGACCAGTGTGAGGTGATACCTCATTGTAGTTTTCATTTGCATTTCTCTAATAATTAGTGATGTTGAGCATCTTTTCATGTGTTTGTTGGCCATCTGTATGACAAACTATACAAACAGCTCATGCAGCTCAATATCAGAAAAACAAACAACCCAATCAAAAAATGGGCAGAAGACCTAAACAGACATTTCTCCAAAGAAGACATACCTCATCACTTCTTTAAGTCCTGATGAAGGCTGATCTTGAGAACCAGCTCTGAATGTAAATTAGAGGAAGGTTGAAGCAGCTAGCTGGGGGGGAGGCGGGGGTGGTTCCACGATCACTCAAGTAACGGCTGACCCTCCCGGAAGTTAATGACCAGAATACCATGTGCAGGCGGTCACAGAGCCATGTCGGAGGGTGAGACCAAAGTCGGTGAAACAGCCTAATAATTTCCTGTGCACCTGGAGGTGAGGCTTCTATCTGCTGTCAGTCTATGCTGATTTTTTGGGAAGAGCCCTGACAGCAGCCTTCTTGTCCCTGTCCCTGGAGTTAGCGTTCCTAGATCTGCCGCTGTAGCCTAATAGAAAACCTGCTGCTGTTTATGACTGCTTCTGAGACTCCTCAGATCAGATCGTAGCTTAAACTGTTGTCACCTGGAAGGCCACCATCTCAGGCGTATGTTGTCTTAATCCTTTCTTAAAACCGTATTATGCTTCCATTCCAAATCTGTGGTTAGACTGCAGCCTTCCCTTCTAAAACTCACACAGCTGAGTATGAAAACCTCGTCCCTTCTAGCCTTTCCATTTCCTTCTCCAGGCGCGTTTCCCCTGCTGACCAGTGGCACTGCTCTGGGCCCCATGCTGGCAACGCAACACTGTTGGGTAGTCTTGCTCTGGCATTGCATATTCACTAGGGCTCTGAGGCAACCCTAAGAAGGTCATCCGTCAAGCCAGATTTGAGGGCACAGGAATAACAGCACTTTGGAATCAGTTCAGGCCCTGTTTTATAGATGGGACTCTGAATCCCAGAGGCCAAGGTCACTTAGCTAGTCAGCAGCAAGGTTGGGACCCAGGCAGTCTGGTTCACAACCGGTGTGGCGTACTGCCAGAGGCGGCTCTGTTCTTCCATGGCGTCCAGCACTGCTGCCATCCTGGACCCACCCTGTGCCCATCCCCCTTCTGCTGAGCCTCTGCTCTGGATCAAGATGGTGCCTGCTGTGAAGGATTCAGCTCTTGGATGGCTTCTAGGTAAGAGCCCCAAAGGCGTAGATAAGATTTTCTGGTGTGTGCTGGCTCATGGCCTGTGCCTCCTGTAGACCAGCCAAGACCGCATAGCCTCACATTACACCATCAGTGATGGGATGTGAGAGAAGGCCCCTGCCAAGCTGACTGAAGGCTTCCTTGGCCCCAGTTTGGTTCATGTTCCCTCACTGCAGAATGTCTTGGATTTGCGGAGGCCTTCGTGGGCCTCCATGGAGGCCAAGGGCTTGAAGGTCCCAAGTGTCTCCCATCAGGCACACCTGAGGGGGAATCCTGATTGATACGCATGTTAGCTACAATCAGCCACAAAGTCAAAGGCTCCCTCCCTCTCGCAGTTCCACAGTGCATCCCCCTTGCAGCCGGCCACTAGGGGCACTCTTCCCTGTTGTAGCCCATGGGTCAGCTGAAGACCCCCTGCCCCTTGAGATCCAGAGAAGTCTGATAACTGGGCCTTTGGATCTCTGTGATTTCGAAGGGGCTTATATCTCGGCAGTCACTGCTGACTCCAGACTTCTGCTACCTCATTTTAAGCAACAATCATGTCTCATCCCTTCACCGCATCAGCTGAGACAGGCTCGGTTCCTGTCCCCACTTCCACACACACCAAAATTCAAATGAGTCAGTGTGGGAGCGTGTGCCTGTGTGTGTTCCAGTGATGTGGGAGGAAACGGGAGACGTGGCAGCAACGCAGACGTGGCAGCAATGCAGGCATTGCAGCAATGCAGACGTGGTACCCCCATTCATAAAATGTTCTTCTGTACTCTACAGAGGAATCCACTCACCTTCCATTCCATGTGGTACCTGACTCCCTTCTCAGGACAAACTAAATCCACGTATGTTCTCATGGACAGCAGCATAGCCATTCCTTTTCCTAATATGATTCCTGCCAACACCTCTACCTTCAAGATTTCACCTTCTATCACGGATGGCTTATTAAAGGCATTTTCCTAAGCAAAGACCACTCCCTCCCCAAGAAGCACTCAAGTGCCATCCCTTAGGGTGATATATTTTTCATTCCCGCTACCCTAGCCGGGCATGGCAACCACCATCATCACCACTAGCTGTTGGGGTCATCATGCTTTACGGAAGGCAACACGGATTGATGTAAATGGTGCTAGTTTGGGTTAGCCCCGGTTCAAATCCTGACTTGATAACTTATGGCTTATGTGACCTCAGGAAAGTCACTTAATCTTGCTTAACCTTTGCATCATCACCTATAAATGTGATAAATAAACACAATCTTGAATGTGAAGCTCTTAACCACAAGTCTGGCTTTCAGCAGGTTCCTTTCCTCTTGCTTTCTCCACTGTCAGCAACCCCCAACAGCTCCCGCCAGTGATCATGGCTCAGTGCCAAGGGGTAAAAGCTGGCAGACAGCAGCTTTACAGCTGGAAAAAGAGATGCGGGGGAGGGAGGGGATAGGACTGGTGGCTGCTTAAGCATGCTGCGGTTTAGGCTTAAGGACTGAAAGGTCCCATCCATCCCTGAGATTCTGTGATGCTCTAGTGTAAGATATAGGGGGTGTATCTGGCTTAGAAAAGTCCTGGAGGAAAGGCTGCCTCAGACACCTGGGAGGCTGGAGAGTGGAGGAGCAGCGTGACCTTGTATGATTTAGCACCTGGTTTCTCTGGCTCTTCCTGTATGAGGTTTGCTGGCTTTGCATCAAATGGAAGGAGGAGGTGCCAGGGATTTGAATTAAATCTGTCAAACGGAGGGTGAGGGGAGTGCAGAAGGCTGGGGGGCGGGGGCGCGGAGCTGGGCAGGGAACTCTGATAGCCCAACAGCACCATCTGGACTTGGCAGGGATGACAGCCCTGAGAGCAGATGGAACTAGCCAATAAAACAGCTGAAATTCTGCTGTCCTGGGCCTGTCCCGAGTCGGACCCCCAGAATCTTCTATTTAGAAGGAACACTGCTCTACTATAAGTGGAGAGCTGGGGTTCTTAGTCTAGAACTAATAAAGGTCTTCGTGAAGGCAAGACCAGGCAGGTGGCTGGTTTGTTTAGTCCCACCTGGAGGTCCCCAGAGTACCAGTGTTGTGGTGGAGCCGGCTTGGACCAGCCCACGAGAGCGGATTGTTACAGTTTCAGGAATTTTGTGGGCTGGTTCTTAGATGCAGCCACAATTAAAAATTAAATTATAGGGCTTCCCTGGTAGCACAGTGGTTGAGAGTCCGCCTGCCGATGCAGGGGACACGGGTTCGTGTCCCGGTCCAGGAAGATCCCACATGCCGCGGAGCGGCTGGGCCCGTGAGCCATGGCCGCTGAGTCTGCGCGTCTGGAGCCTGTGCTCCGCAACGGGAGAGGCCACAATAGTGAGAGCCCCGCGTACCGCAAAAAAATAAAAAATAAATAAATTAATTAATTAAATTATATAAACCTAAAATTAAAGTATATTAAAAATATAGGTAATAAATATTCAAAACTTATCACTTCCTAATTACTTTTATTACCTTTTACTATTGTCTGTGCTCCTGAGGTTATTGACATCTGTTGTATTTGTACAGTGGAAATGCCATATAATTGTGTGCAACTGAGCATCTGTTCCCAACTGCATTGTTCAGTGACATCACGTTGGTAGTTTGAAGTCAGCCATGGAGGGAATATTTACCCCACAGAGATGGGCAAACACTATATACCAAGTATCTCCCCTGGAGAGCTACCTGTTAAACATTTACCAGCACACCAGTGCCACTGGGTAACCAAGAAAGAAACTGATACACCAATGCATTAAAACATCTCAATTCCAGGGAGGTAGCATGTGTGATGGATTTCTCAGAAGCCAGTGTCCTATTATAATGTGCAGAACTGCCTTGAAGAAAAACGCTTGAAAACACTGCTTCTCTGCCTGTTCTGTCTTCCTCTGTTTTCACACAAGAGAAGTCTTTTTGGTTTGCTCCTAAACTTAGTGATCTTTGAGGCTGTGTCTCACCTGTGGGCTGTACTTCAGCTAAGTTCCCCCCAGGAAAGTGAATTGTAGTTTTTCCTGCCTAATTGGCGAACTGAAAATGTGCTGTGAAGAATATATCTTAACTAGGCACCCAAAGAGCTCATTTTCAAGTGGTTTGAACAGCAATAAGAATGTTAACTTCTCCCACAGAGAAGAAATCATTTCTAAATGATTGTTTTGCTGGTTTTGCTTTTTATTAAAATTATTACCATGGAACAGAATGCTTTGTTTGCCTTTGTCCCCCAAACTCTGTCCCTTTTGGTGGTTCTTTTTCAGTAAGTATCACGCTGAATCTACATTTTATTATTTTCATATCATAAAATGAGGAAAAGACTTCATAGAAACTTCATCCTATTCACTGGCACACCAGCTGCATTCTGAAAAACCATAATTTTCCTTTCAAATGCAGAGTGCTGTCTGAATTGTAATATTGCCAACTCTCAACTGTCAAGATGATGGAGGAAAATACTAATGCAGATGGTATGAGCTTGTCGTGGGCCTGCTCAACATGCTCTCCCGGACTGACTTTACAATGAAGATTCAAATAGCAAGTGAGAGCTTGCTGCGTGTAAGAATGGCTGTGTGGTGCAGGAAGGATCCCAGGGGACTGGAAAGATTTGGGTCCGCACCGGAAGAGCCATTCAACTTTGTCTGCATGACGTTTCAAAAGGCTTCCTGGGAGAAGCAGTGCTAAGGCCTTTAGGAACTAACTCCGATCAGCACCAGGCCTGAGACCCTTGAACAAAGGCTGTTCCTCAACTTGTGAGGGTCAGGGAGCCCACCCTGAGGTCAGAGAGTCACAGGGATAACGCTGCTTTGTTGCAACCAGGGATGCTACTCTGTTGTACCGCTCATACTGTCCTTCAACCCAAACACTGGGGGGTATGACCTGTATTTGTTTTTTATTCTATTGATCTATGAAATTCTGCAAACTACACAAAAGTCGAGAGGATGGTTTAGTAAAGTCCTAAAATTTTAAATTATCAAAATTTTCTATTTTTACTGCATCTACCTACTTCTTCTTCTTAAGCATTTAAAAACAATTTCCGCACACCATATCTTTTCTCCCCTGCATACTTCAGCAGGCGTCTTATTTTAAAAAGAGATTTCCTTATGCCTTACCACATATAACAAAATTAACAGTAATTCCTTGACAGCATCTAATTCCCAGTTCATATACACTTCCCCCAGTTGTCCCAAAAGAACTGCATTTACTGCATCGTAGACCAGTGTGTTTGGTGGGGCCCGAGGTCCTTTGAGAAGGGTGGTGACTGCTTCCCCACCATCCTGACTGTCAGCAACCATGCTGACAGGGCACCAGTAGAAAGGTCTTTAGGCTGGATACAGACACCATCCCCAGGTGCTAGATCTTGGGATTTCCTCTCCCCAAGGAATAAGCCTATGAGACTTCCTCTTCTGTTTTCCAGGGTTCCACGGTCATCCCCCGAAACGATCCCAGCTTCATGCTGCTGACACCCACCTGGCTGTCATGCTGGTTCCCATTTCACTGCTTTTCCTGCAGCTGCGTTTTTCACTGCAGGAATTCCCTCAATCAGGGAAGAGCCTTCCCCCAAGGATTATGGCTCTTCCAACGGCCTCGGATCTACTGTACCTCAGTGAGTCACAGCTCTTCAGAGCTCCCAAAGGCCTTGGCTTCTTCATTTGTTGGAAAAGTTTGGCTGAATTTCTCATAAGTCAGAGAAGATTTGAGTAGCAGGACACTGTGTCACGTTTAAGGCCTAAAGAGACAGCAACTGAATGCACTGCTTGCTCAGGGATGTTCTTTTGCTCTAAAGAACATCATTATGACAATTGGTGATATCTGAACTAAAGTCTGTATTTCATTGTTTGATCGCATCCTATCAATGATTAATTTCCTTTTTTTAAAAAAAATATTTATTTATTTATTTATTTTTGGCTGTGTTGGGTCTTTGTTGCTGCACGCGGGCTTCCTCTAGTTGCGGTGAGCAGGGGCTACTCTTTGTCGCAGTGCGGGGGCTTCTCATTGCGGTGGCTTCTCTTGTTGCGGAGCACGGGCTCTAGACACGGCGGCTTCAGTAGTTGTGGCTCGCGGGCTCAGTAGCTGTGGCTCGCGGACTCCAGAGCGCAGGCTCAGTACTTGTGGTGCATGGGCTTAGTTGCTCCGCGGCATGTGGGATCTTCCCAGAGCATGGCTCGAACCCGTGTCCCTGAATTGGCAGGAGGATTCTTAACCACTGCTCCACCAGGGAAGTCCCTAGTTTTCTGATTTCGATGATTGTACTGATGAGAATATGTAAGAATTTCCTTGTTTTTAGAAGAACCACATTAAATATTGAGGGATAAAGGGGCATAGTGTTTGCAACTTTCTTTCAAATGGTTCAGAAAATAATGGGTATCTATATAGAGAAAATGATGAGGCAAATATGGTAAAATGTTAACATCTGGGGAATCTGGTTGAAAGATATATGGGAATCCTTTGTATGAATACTCTGAATAAATCTGAAATTATGTCACCCTCGTCTGCTGGGTTCCCCTCTTCTCTATTAAACGTTCTGTTTCAGGGCATTTCCTGGGGCTCTCTTCCCTTCCTTATCTCTCTTCTATTCCCTAGATGATCTCCTTTGTTTCCACAGTATTAATTACAACCTACACGATGCTCTCAAATTTATCTCTCGAACTCAGGGTTCTTTTCTTAATGTCAGATTGCCTGTGCAGTTGCCTGCCTTTTCATCTCCCCTCAAATGTCTCATAAGTATCTTAAACTCACCACGCCCCAATCTGAATTCACATTCCTCTCTCTCCCGCAGACTCCCTCCTCTTCCAGGACCTCCTCACCTGAGGGCACAACGTCAACCACTTGCTCAAACCAGAAGGAAAGAAAACACACTTCAGGAGTCATTCTTTGGCTGCTATCTTCCTTATCCCTCACATCCAGTATTGTTTCTTGTGGTGAAACATGACTTTCAAACTCTGAATGGTCTTTTTTCATTGAAAGCTTTTCTCCCTTGATCACTAGGATTGTTTCTGCACTCCTTAGAAAGGTTCGCAAGCAAGGGACAACATTTATAATATATCATCTTGGTTTTATATCCTGATCTCAATAGTAACCTTGCTTATATGCCTTTCAAACCTGCTGCTGTTTATTTAAGTATTTATTAGCTATTGAAACTGTGTCTGTGTAAGCATATATATTAAATAAAATATTTATCTCCAACTCATCACCATCAATCTTGATGAATATCAGGAAAAACATACTTTTTCTAGCAAACAAAATGATGACATGGTTTGTCATTCAAGTAATGCTTCATCATCTTTTCTGAAGCATCTACTTTGCCAGATGTGTGTTTTGTTTGACCTCTTGTTCTTGAGAGATATTATGCTTCATAGAGCCATCGTGAATACAGAAACCTCACTTTCATGATACATATCTATAGTAGGACCTAGCGGTGGTAGAGCACCTTGGTTCTAATCTTGGTCATCTGAGGACCTATGGCACAGCACAGGTCCAAAGTTGTGCAATGATAAAACATTGGAGAGTTGGTACTCAGAGCAAGTACTCAATGTGAACTTTTGTTAAATAAATGTTCATAGACAACATGGTATAATTTGTAACACTGCTATGTGCTTGCTAGTAGAAAAAATTTAGCCAGGACTTTCAGAGATGATCCCTCAGCTCCACACCTGCAAATTCTGCTGAAGATGCTTAGGAAAGGTTACCTGGTAGAATGATACGAGATGTTCTTATCTCCCAACAATTCCTGGTTTTCTTGAACCTGCATATACCTTTTTAGGTCAAGTAAATCACATTTCACAGAGATCTTCAGAACTGAGATTATGTCCTGCATCACTGTATCATGTATGAAAGTGAGATACATTTTCATTGATGAGTCAAAAAAAGAGGGCAAAATAAAACATTATCAAATTAGTGAAAGAAAGAAAATCTGAGTATTTGCCATCAGCAAACCCTCACCATAGGAAATACTAAAGGATTTATCAGTAATGTGAACCCAGATAGAGGGTGTGAAAAGCAAGAAGGAATATGATGACTTTATAAAATAATAATGACTTTATAAAATAATAATAATTGTGATTTGTGGGTTTAAGATATACTTGAAATAAATAACAGTAACAATATATAAGTTAGGGGGAAGCAAATGGAATTTAAAAATTTTAAAGCCCTTGTACAGTCCAGGATGAGGGTAAACATCCTGAATAACTTTAGACATTGATGTTAGGAATGAATATTTGAATTTCCGGAGTAATCACTTAAAGAATAGAAACACGGTGTGTAACCTACAAACTAGCAGACAGGGGGTAGAAAATGGAATGAGAAAAAATACATAATCAATCTAGAAGAAAGAAGAGGGAAAAAAGAAAGTGCAGTACAAATAGAAGGCACAAAATTATAGATTTAAGGGCTTCCCTGGTGGCGCAGTGGTTGAGAGTCCGCCTGCCGATGCAGGGGACACGGGTTCATGCCCCGGTCCGGGAAGATCCCACATGCCGCGGAGCGGCTGGGCCCGTGAGCCATGGCCGCTGAGCCTGCGCATCCGGAGCCTGTGCTCCGCAACAGGAGAGGCCGCAGCAGTGAGAGACCCGCGTACCACAAAAAAAAAAAAAAAAAGAAAGAAATTAAGAATCATACTTCTAAATCACTCATGAGTCATAAAAAATTAAGAAATATTTAGAGCAAATGATAATAAAAATGCATTTCATAATATGTGGTATCAATGAAAGCAGCATTTAGAGGAAAATTTATAGCCTTAATGCAAGTGTTAGAAAAGCAGAAAGACTGAAAATTAAATTTCTAGACATGATGTGAAAAAGCAGAAAATTATGAGCCATAACCAAGAGGAAAATCAGTCAATAGGAACAATAAAGTGAAACAGTAATTTTATAAATATACTCAATGGGGAAGGAGTCATGAGCAAGAATTCAGGGGTGGAGAGAACAGAAAACAGATAAGGGAGGGGGGAAAAAGAGAAAGGGGCCAATGACTGTGGTAGAGAAGAGAACTAGAGTTTAATGAAATGGACTTTGAAGGACTTTTTGAATAAGGAAGTTCTAATATTTTCTTTTAAATTATCTGCCATTGATCCTTCTCCTCACTCCTCCAATCTTCATTCAACATCTATTTGAAAGAGCTGGCTCATATCTGGGGTTAGCAGGTGAGAATCAAGAAGGGATGTGTCCCTAAAGAGACAAAA
This sequence comes from Delphinus delphis, assembly GCF_949987515.2. NCBI lineage: Eukaryota > Metazoa > Chordata > Mammalia > Artiodactyla > Delphinidae > Delphinus > Delphinus delphis. The sequence continues at coordinate 34,235,630 of NC_082683.1, forward strand.
AAACAGCTACAAGACAAGATGTGGAGAGTGACAGAGTATTGACAATTGAAGCTAAAAACTGAAGTGAGAGACAGAAAAGTAAGGCCCTGGGACTTCATAGCCATCTTGCAGAAGCATAAGAGTGCCCCAAGCGGATTTTACCTAGACCTGAAGGTGCAGGGTGGCCATCTGACATATTTTTATTATATGGGCCTGAGGGAAATAATACGTCAGGAACATAAAACTCTCCGACAGGTCCTTGATTTGCATAACCTCTCCCTGGTACAAATCTACCCAGGAAGCAAAGTGGTCATGGGCAGGCTGCTTAGCGAGTCTGGAGAAAAAAAGGATGCACTAAATGACCAGAGTCCTCGATGGTACTAGCTGACACAGCCATGGCCACACGTGGGCCATTTTAGAACATAATGAGGAGGTTGGGTGTGTGTGGAGGGGTGGGAGGCGGTGAATCAAGGTCACAGAGCTGTTACGTGAGAAAGCTGGAATTTGAACCCAGGCATGTCTGCTCCAATGCCTACACTGTCCCCTACATCACAGGGGACCTTCCAGAGTACTTCCCCCCTAGACAGCATAGATGGCTCACATCCCCTTCAAATAATTGTCTGAGAAAAGAGACACCGATGTGGAATGGTAACTCGGCCAATCCATACTGGAGCTCCTTGAAAGGCCCAGGGGCCTTTTCTGGCAAAGGCCTACAATTTATGTCTGCATTTTGCTATTTGTTTTCTGTACGTCTCACATCTTTTTGTTCCTCCATTCCTCCTTTACTGCCTTCTTTTGCATTAAGTGGATCTTTTCTAGTGTACCATTTTAATTTCCTTGTTGATTTTAACTGTTTTTTCGATTACTTTTCTTAGTGATTGCTCTAGGAATTATAATGGGCATTTTAATCACAATCTACCTCAGATTAATGCTAACTTAATCACAGTAGAATAGAGAAACTTTACTCCAGTATAGCTCTATTCCCTACCCCTTTCTTTGGCAAAGATCTATGAAGAATGCATCACCGGGAGACCTCTGAGAAATAGGATAAACTATTTGCAGTTTAATTATAAATACCTTGTTAGTGAACTGATAACACGTTATTCAAAGTCGTGCAAAGTCATGATAAACAAGAGTTTTACTGATTTCTGTGCCAAAAGCTCTATATTCCCCAACATATGCTGTGAAACGATAAAAACACAGCTATGAGCGCAATCCCAGGGGAAGAGGGTGGGCACTTCAGCAATTCATAGCACCTCAAAGCAGCTGTGCAATGCTGGAATACATTAGATGCTCAATAGTCCATGATGCAGAGCTCTTGGGTCACCAAGTAATGGAATGAGCTTCCTCAGCTGAGATGAGATTTAGTAAGTCTTGAATGGTGTTTTGTTCATGGACACTGAGCTGCTGTTCTTTGGCTAGATCCAGGGCTCTCACGGCGTATTCCTCTGCCTGAAATAGAATTGCAGTGACAAAAGGAAGTTGTCACAGAAAAGCATTATATTGGAAAGCCCATCTCTGCTCGACCACAAAAACATGGGAAAGGACCCTTCAGATTCTCACACCAGCCACTGAGTTCTTTGTGGAAACTTGTGAACATATACTGGGTCTTCACAGCTAACCACATATGTGGGATGAGGGTGAGAGGGGTTAAGGAACAGGAAAACATGGTCGCTGAGCTTACAGTGGACAAAGCCTCTTTTCTACATTTCAGGGCCCTTTGAACCAACATTGGGAGGCATAGAAACGGAAGGTGCCACAAGTAAGTTGCCATCTGGGGAGCCAAGCAGCCCAGAGTTTTGACAGATGCTTCACAGGACAACTTGGGACAGGCTCTAGCTGGCCCTTCCCCCCTCCATCTCTTCCTCTTCTTCTTTTTTTTTTTTTTCAACATCTTTATTGGAGTATAATTGCTTTACAATGCTGTGTTAGTTTCTGCTGTATAACAAAGTGAATCAGCTATACATATACATATATCCCCATATCTCCTCCCTCTTGCGTCTCCCTCCCACCCTCCCTATCCCACCCCTCTAGGTGGACAAAAAGCACCGAGCTGATCTCCCTGTGCTCTGCGGCTGCTTCCCACCAGCTATTTTACATTTGGTAGTGTATATATGTCCATGCCACTGTCTCACTTCATCCCTGCTTACCCTTCCCACTCCCCATGTCCTCAAGTCCATTCTCTATGTCTGCATCTTTATTCCTGTCCTGCCCCTAGGTTCTTCAGAACCATTTTTTTCTTTAGATTTCATATATATGTGTTTGCATATGGTATTTGTTTTTCTCTTTCTGACTTACTTCCCTCTGTATGACAGTCTCTAGGTCCATCCATGTCTTTGCAAATGATGCAATTTCGTTCCTTTTTATGGCTGAGTAATATTCCATTTTATATATGTACCACATCTTTACCCATTCATCTGTCGATGAAAACAGGTTGCTTCCATGTCCTGGCCATTGTAAATAGAGCTGCAATGAATTTTGTGATACATGACTCCTTTTGAATTACGGTTTTCTCAGGGTATATGCCCAGTAGTGGGATTGCTGGGTCATATGGTAGTTCTATGTTTAGATTTTTAAGGAACCTGCATACTGTTCTCCATAGTGGCTGTATCAATTTACATTCCTACCAACAGTGCAAGAGGGTTCCTTTTCTCCACACTCTCTCCAGCATTTATTGTTTGTAGATTTTTTGATGATGGCCATTCTGACTGGTGTGAGGTGATACCTCATTGTAGTTTTGATTTGCATTTCTCTAATGATTAGTGATGTTAAGCATCCTTTCATGTGTTTGTTGGCAATCTGTATACCTTCTTTGGAGAAATGTTTATTTAGGTCTTCTGCCCATTTTTGCATTGGGTTGTTTGTTTTTTAGTTGTTGAGCTGCTTGTATGTTTTGGAGATTAATCCTTTGCCAGTTGCTTTGTTTGCAAATATTTTCTCCCATTGTGAGAGTTGTCTTTTCGTCTTGTTTATGGTTTCCTTTGCTGTGCAAAAGCTTTTAAGTTTCATTAGGTCCCATTTCTTTACTTTTGTTTTTATTTCCATTTCTCTAGGAGGTGGGTCAAAAAGGATCTTGCTGTGATTTATGTCAGAGAGTGTTCTGTCTATGTTTTCCTCTAAGAGTTTTATAGTGTCTGGCCTTATATTTAGGTCTTTAATCCACTTTGAGTTTATTTTTGTGTATGGTGTTAGGGAGTGTTCTAATTTCATTCTTTTACATTTAGCTGTCCAGTTTTCCCAGCACCACTTATTGAAGAGGCTGTCTTTTCTCCGTTGTATATTCTTGCCTCCTTTATCAAAGATAAGGTGACCATAGGTGCGTGGGTTTATCTCTGGGCTTTCTATCCTGTTCCACTGATCTATCTTTCTGTTTTTGTGCCAGTACCATACTGTCTTGATTACTGTAGCTTTGTAGTACAGTCTGAAATCAAGGAGCCTGATTCCTCCAGCTCCGTTTCTCTTTCTCAAGATTGCTTTGGCTATTTGGGATCTTTTGTGTTTCCATACAAATTGTGAAATTTTTTCTTCTAGTTCTGTGAAAATTGCCATTGCTAGTTTGATAGGGATTGCACTGAATCTGTAGATTGCTTTGGGTAATAGAGTCATTTTCAAAATGTTGATTCCTCCAATCCAAGAACATGGTATATCTCTCCATCTATTTGTATCATCTTTAATTTCTTTCATCAGTGTCTTATAGTTTTCTGCATACAGGTCTTTTGTCTCCTTAGGTAGATTTATTCTTAGGTATTTTATTCTTTTTGTTGCAATGGTAAATGGGAGTGTTTCCTTAATTTCTCTTTTAGATATTTCATCATTATCATAAAGGAATGCAAGAGACTTCTGTGCATTAATTTTGTATCCTGCTACTTTACCAAATTCATTGATTAGCTCTAGTAGTTTTCTGGTAGCATCCTTAGGATTCTCTATGTATAGTATCATGTCATCTGCAAACAGTAACGGTTTTATTTCTTCTTTTCCGATGTGGATTCTTTTTATTTCTTTTTCCTCTCTGATTGCTGTGGCTAAAACTTCCAAAACTATGTTGAATAATAGTGGTGAGAGTGGGCAACCTTGTCTTGTTCCTGATCTTAGTGGAAATGGTTTCAGTTTTTCACCATTGAGAATGATCTTGGCTCTGGGTTTGTCATATATGGCCTTTATTATGCTGAGGTAATTTCCCTCTATGCCTACTTTCTGGAGGGTTTTTATCATAAATGGGTGTTGAATTTTGTTGAAAGCTTTTTCTGCATCTATTGAGATGATCATACGGTTTTTCTCCTTCAGTTTGTTAATATGGTTTTTCACATTGATTGATCTGCATATATTGAAGAATCCTTGCATTCCTGGGATAATCCCCACTTGATCATGGTGTATGATACTTTTAATGCATTGTTGGATTCTGCTTGCTAGTTTTTTTTGTTTGTTTGTTTGTTTTTTGCAGTACGTGGGCATCTCACTCTTGTGGCCTCTCCTGTTGCGGAGCACAGGCTCCGGATGCGCAGGCTCAGCGGCCATGGCTCATGGGCCCAGCCGCTCTGCAGCACGTGGGATCCTCCCGGACCGGGGCACGAACCCGTGTCCCCTGCATCCGCAGGCAGACTCTCAACCACTGCACCACCAGGGAATCCCTGTTTGCTAGTATTTTGTTGAGGATTTTTGCATCTAGGTTCATTACTGATATTGGCCTGTAGTTTTCTTTCTTCGTGGCATCTTTTTCTGGTTTTGGTATCAGGGTGACGGTGGCCTCGTAGAATGAGTTTGGGAGTGTTCCTCCCTCTGCTATATTTTGGAAGAGTTTGAGAAGGATAGGTGTTAGCTCCTTTCGAAATGTTTGATAGGATTTGCCTGTGAAGCCATCTGGTCCTGGGCTTTTGTTTTGTGGAAGACTTTTAATTACAGTCTGAATTTCAGTGCTTGTGATTGGTCTGTTTTATTTTCTATTTCTTCCTGGTTCAGTCTCGGAAGGTTGTGCTTTTGTAAGAATTTGTCCATTTCTTCCAGGTTGTCCATTTTATTGGCATATAGTTGCTTGTAGTAATCTCTCATGATCCTTTGTATTTCTGCAGTGTCAGTTGTTACTTCTCCTTTTTCATTTCTAATTGTATTGATTTGAGTCTTTTCCCTTTTTATCTTGATGGGTCTGGCTAATGGTTTATCAATTTTGTTTATCTTCTCAAAGAACCGGCTTTTAGTTTTATTGATCTTTGCTATTGTTTCCTTCATTTCTTTTTCATTTATTTCTGACCTGATCCTTATGATTTCTTTCCTTCTGCTAACTTTGGGGTTTTTTTATTCTTCTTTCTCTAATTGCTTATGGTGTAAGGTTAGGTTGCTTGAGATTTTTCTTGTTTCTTGAGGTAGGATTGTATTGCTATAAACTTCCCTCTTAGAACTGCTTTTCCTGCATCCCATAGGTTTTGAGTTGTCGTGTTTTCATTGTCATTTGTTTCTAGGTTTTGGGGTTTTTTTTTGCGGTACGCAGGCCTCTCACTGCCGTGCCCTCTCCGTTGTGGAGCACTGGCTCCGGACGCGCAGGCTCAGTGGCCATGGCTCACGGGCCCAGCCACTCTGCAGCATGTGTGATCCTCCCGGACCAGGGCACGAACCCGTGTCCCCTGCATCAGCAGACAGACTCTCAACCACTGCACCACCAGGGAAGCCCTCTAGGTATTTTTTAATTTCCTCTTTGATTTCTTCAGTGATCTCTTGGTTATTTAGTAATGTACTGTTTAGCCTCCATGTATTTGTATTTTTTACAGTTTTTTTCCTGTATTGATGTCTAGTCTTACAGCATTGTGGTCAGAAAAGGTACTTGATACAATTTCAATTTTCTTAAATTTATCAAGGCTTGATTTGTGACCCACGATATGATCCATCCTGGAGAATGTTCCATGAGCACTTGAGAAGAAGATGTATTCTGTTGTTTTTGGATGGAATGTCCTATAAATATCAATTAAGTCCATCTTGTTTAATGTATCATTTAAAGCTTGGGTTTCCTTATTTATTTTCATTCTGGATGATCTTTCCATTGGTGAAAGTGGGGTGTTAAAGTCCCCTACTATGATTGTGTTACTGTCAATTTCCCCTTTTATGGCTGTTAGCATTTGCCTTATGTATTGAGGTGCTCCTATATTGGGTGCATAAATATTTAAAATTGTTATATCTTCTTGGATTGATTCCTTGATCATTATGTAGTGTCCTTCTTTGTCTCTTGTAATAGTCTTTATTTTAAAGTCCATTTTGTCTTATATGAGAATTGCTACTCCAGCTTTCTTTTGATTTCTATTTGCATGGAATATCTTTCTCCATCCCCTCACTTTCAGTCTGTACATGTTCCTAGGTCTGAAGTGGATCTCTTGTAAGCAGCATATATACAGGTCTTGTTTTTGTATCCATTCATCCAGTCTATATCTTTTGGTTGGAGCATTTAATCCATTTACATTTAAGGTAATTATCGATATGTATGTTCTTATTACCATTTTCTTAACTGTTTTGGGTTTGTTATTGTAGTTCTTTTCCTTCTCTTGTATTTCCTGCCTAGAGAAGTTCCTTTAGCATTTGTCGTAAAGCTGCTTTGGTGGTGCTGAATTCTCTTAGCTTTTGCTTGTCTGTAAAGTTTTTAATTTCTCTGTCGAATCTCAATGGGATCCTTGCTAGATAGAGTAATCTTGGTTGTAGGATTTTCCCTTTCATCACTTTAAATATGTCCTGCCACTGCCTTCTGGCTTGCAGAGTTTCTGCTGAAATATCAGCTGTTAACCTTATGGGGATCCCCTTGTATGTTATTTGTTGCTTTTCCCTTGCTGCTTTTAATATTTTTGCTTTAATTTTTGATGGTTTGATTAATATGTGTCTTGGCATGTTTCTCCTTGGATTTTTCCTGTGTGGGACTCTCTGTGCTCCCTGGACTTGATTGACTATTTCCTTTCCCATACTAGGGAAGTTTTCAACTATAATCTCTTCAAATATTTTCTCAGTCCTTTTCTTTTTCTCTTCCTCTGGGACTCCTATAATTTGAATGTTGGTGCATTTCATGTTGTCCCAGAGGTCTCTGAGACTGTCCTCAATTCTTTTCATTCTTTTTTTTTTTTTTTTTTTTTTCTGCTCTGTGGTAGTTATTTCCACTATTTTATCTTCCAGGTCACTTATTCTTTCTTCTGCCTCAGTTATTCTGCTATTGATTCCCTCTAGAGAATTTTTAATTTCATTTATTGTGTTGTACATCATTGTTTGTTTGCTCTTTAGTTCTTCTACGTCCTTGTTACATGTTTCTTGCATTTTCTCCATTCTATTTCCAAGATTTGGGATCATCTTTACTATTATTACTCTGAATTCTTTTTCAGGTAAACTGCCTATTTCCTCTTCATTTGTGTGGTCTGGTGGGTTTTTACCTTGCTCTTTCATCTGCTGTGTATTTCTCTGTCTTCTCATTTTGCTGGGTTTGGGGTCTACTTTTCACAGCCTGCAGGTTCGAAGTTCCCGTTGTTTTTGGTGTCTGCCCCCAGTGGGTAAGGTTGGTTCAGTAGGTTGTGTAGGCTTCCTGGTGCAGGGGACTGGTGCCTGTGTTCTGGAGGATGAGGCTGGATCTTGTCTTTCAGGTCTGCAGGACAGCGTCTCGTGGTGTGTTTTGGGGTGTCAACTTATTATGTTTTTAGGCAGCCTCTTTGATATTGGGTGGGGTTGTGTTCCTGTCTTGCTAGTTGTTTGACATGGGGTGTCCAACATTGGAGCTTGATGGTCATTGAGTGGAGCTGGGTCTTAGCATTGAGACTGAGGTCTCTGGGAGAGCTCTCGCCGATTGATATTACAAGGGGCCAGGAGGTCTCTGGTGGACCAATGTCCTGAACTCGGCTCTCCCACCTGAAAGGCTCAGGCCTGACACCTGGCTGGAGCACCAAGACCCTGTCAGCCACATGGCTCTACTCGCAAAGGGGAAAGGGGTGCCTCAGCAAGCCGAGCAGGTGCTTTCACCCCCCTCCATCTCTTCTTTTCTCCCTTATTTCCTTCCTCCCTTCCTTCCTTCCTTCCTTCCTTTCCTCTTTCTCTCCTTACTGTCTTTCAGTAAATATTTATTGAAAGGCTACTATGTTCCAGGTACTGTGACTATAGGCAGAAATTCCTACCCTTGTGAAATTGACAATATAGTGGGGGAACGAGGCAATCAACAAGACAAATAATTAAAATGCAATGGTATCTTAAATAGTGATTCACGCTAAGGAAAAAAATAAAGCAGGAAGGGGAACAGGAAGCATTAACGGTGGCAGTGGGGGTTTGCCGTTTCAGACAGAGGGCAGGGAAAGCCTTACTGAAAAGCAGACAGCTGAGTCCAGACCTGAAGGAAGCGAGGTGCCAATCCTTAGTAGATAGAGGTGTCCCTTTTCTCTAAGGACCTCTTGCAGACCTAACACCCTTAACACACCTTGGGGGAATGACTTCCTTGAATGGAAAATGAGACCCTGAAATGTAGAAAAGAGGCTTTGTCCACTGTAAACTTGGACATACAATGGAAATGTTCCCTGTTCCCTAACCCCTCTCACGCCCATCCCACATAGGGCCACTGTCCCTCTTTTGTGCTCCCACAGGGCCCTGGGCTTTACTATCACACTCTATTTTAACCCACAGACTGGGAGCTCTTCCAGGCCCTGGTATACAGTAGGTGCTTAGTAAAAGTTTGCTGATGAACGGAAAGAAGGAAGAAAGGAAGGGAGGAAGGGAGCGGGGTAAGGACATCTTAAATTTTCCCATGTCACCCACACAGAAAGACCTCCTCCAACCATCCTCCCTCCTCTCTCCCCTTGTCTGCTTTACTTTTCTTTGTAGTGCTTTTCACTCTCTGAAATTATATTACATATTTATATGTTTACTTGTTTATTGTAACTTCCCCTCCTCCAGAAAAATGTAAGTCACTTGGAAATAGGGAACTTGGCTGGTGGTTCACCACTGCACCCCCAGTCCCTAAGACTGTGCCTTGCAAATGGTAGAACCTCAATAAATACCTGAATGAATGAGTGGATCAGTCAATCAATAAATCAAGAACCCTGAGATATGCCACCTGCTGTCTATAAGAAATTGGGCAAGCAATGGACCCTCTCTGTGCCTTAGTTTCCTTATCTGTAAAGTGGGAATAATAAAATACCTTCTTTGTAAAGTTAGTATGAGAATTAAATGTGATAATTCATGTAAAGTACTTAGGCTAGTGACTGCCACATAAAAAGCACTCAAGAACAATTACCTTTTGAATTATTATTTCTGTCTGGATCCCTCCAGCAACAGGGAACTCACTACCTGAGTATGGTTAGAGCAACTACTCCAACCCCCCAAGGACTCCCCAGAGCCCTTCTTCCCTGCAGGCTTCCTAGCACTGCCCCAGCCTCAGTTAACCTGTGCAACCCTAGGGTGGCCCCCTTGAGGGAAGAAGACAACCTCATTTCCACTGTGCAGGTTGGACTCAACACATAAGAAATGTCATGAGCATCTGAACTTTTTTGGAGTGAAGGCTTACTCTGAGGGTAAAAGCTAGTGCAGTTGGGCAAAACACAGCTGAAATCAACTAGAGGAACTTCTCCCTCCATTTTAGACATGCTTCTTTTCTAGGGGAACTTGCCTTTGAAGAATTCACCATCAGGTAGTAAAGCATGAACAGGATTTTTAGAACAAAGATTGTTTTTTGGGGAGCTTTGTCAGATGTAGATTCTCGAATCTTCAAGATTGAAGTCAGGATCTGAATGGCTTCTGCTTCCTGGGCTTCATCTGTGATGGAAAGAAAGGGAGGAAAGAAGAAACAGGCCCTAGGGCAGCTGCATCTACCCTCAGGGATAAGCAACCTGTTAGGGCACCTGTCCTTCAGGCAGTTCACCAGCTCTGCCCAGCGTGTCATTATCAGAGTAACCTAAAAAAAGCAAAACAAAACAAAAAACAAAACTCATTCCTACAGGTCCCAGAGTTGCTTAGCTTTCTTTCTTTCAGAGTCCTAAACTAGATCTCTTAGGCCCCCAATACAGGGAATTTGTCATGGTGGGATTTCTTGGGTCCAACTCAACTTCCATTCTATAGCAAGAGGAGGGAGCCGGGGCTTCTGGCAGCCACAGCACCTTAATTCCTCTTCCCCAAATCCAAAGATGCTTAAGCAGTAGCCTTTCTGCTTTTCCCCATGTGAGGCTAAGCTTAGAGAAAAAGGCAGAAAAGACATACACTGTAATGTTAAGGTTGGCTGTCTTTGGATAGCTATGATTTCTGAGTTTTCTACTTTAACATGAACTGCTTTTATAAGAGAAAATTCAATAAAATTACTAATTTTTTGAATCTTAGCTCCAAACTTCTCCTCCAAGAAGTCTTCCCTCTTCAACACCATCCAACTGTCCTCACCTCTTCATTCTGGGACTCAGCTCGTAATATAATTTGTACTTGTAGAAGTTTTCTTTTCTTTCACATAGTTGCTGTCTCACCCACTACACTATATGTCTCTTTTGAGAAGAAACTAGATCTTCCATCTCTTTTTATGATCTCAGAGGGAATGATGCTGTACTCAGCCTTCAGCCCTTTGCTGAGGTGGGTAGAGAGATGACTCAGACTCAGCCCTGCCACTGAGAAGTTCACTGTCCAGTAAAGGAAGAGGATAAGGCACCAGAACAAATGAGCAATGGGCCTTCCGTGTGGAGTCTGGAGAGATAACACATAAAAAATGGATGCCCTGCAGGAATCTCAGGGGGCTCCGGCAGGGTCTTTTTTTCCTCCAGATCTGTCCCTTAGTAACTCCCCTGCAAGGCTGTGTGTGACGCTAGGGACCTGAATTCTTCCCACCGCTCGTCAAATCTCTTTGATCCCCCTGTCTCAGTTTGCCCGTTGGCAAAATGGGAAGGTGGCACTGATGTGCCCCACGACAGGCACAGCTGCTCTCCCTCTGAGGGGAAAAGTCTGTGGATCAGAAAAGATGAAGTCACTGCTCTGCTTCCTGGGGAGAACTGCCACTTACCCAAGCCAGTGTCAGTCTCAAATTGTTTGCCTAGTAGATCTACTTGTTGGGTGCGAGCCTGTGAGAGGACTTGATAGTGATTGTTCAAATATTCATTCCAGATCTCAGAGACCTGTTGGGAAAGGAGATGGTAATCAGACAAGCAAGCTGGACCTTAGCCACTGGACCAGCCAGCTGAGAGGGCAGCACCTCTGCCCAGGCTTCCTGCCGGTCTGCAGACTCCCTCTCTCGTTGTGCCTGAAGGCAGTGGGAGCCTTAGGAGCCCAAAGGTGCTTGGCCAAGGTAAGTGTGACAAGTGTTGGGCTGCAAAGGGCACATGGAGGGCTGACCTGGGGACAGCCCTGGTGGGGTCTAATTACAATGGCTACCATGTGTTGAGCACACCTACCTTTACATCCTCCCAACATCCCAATTACGGTCGTATTCTTATTACTCCCGTTTCATAGATCAATAAACTGAGGTTCAGAAAAGTTAAGATCACTCTTGACTTTTGGTAAAAGCTACTATGTGGCACAGCCAGGATTTAAATTCAAGTCTGCCTGATTCCAAAGTTCATTTTTTTCTCAGCTGCACAACAATGCCTCTTCTTCAGAAGTGAGTCTAAAATATGAATAAACAGTCACCACTTGACAACCTATATCACACACAGAAATTGTTGTTTGCTAAGTAAGGTGTTACTATATGAAGATAACCAACATTTTAATATATTGGAAACAGTTTTTTAAGGAAGGTCCATAGTGTTCTCCATAGTGGTTGTATCCATTTACATTCCCACCAACATTGCAAGAGGGTTCGCTTTTCTCCACACCCTCTCCAGCATTTATTGTTTGTAGATTTTTTTGATGATGGCCATTCTGACCAGTGTGAAGAGATACCTCATTGTAGTTTCAATTTGCATTTCTCTAATAGTTAGTGATGTTGAGCACATTTTCATGTGTTTGTTGGCCATCTGTATGTCTTCTCTGGAGAAATGTCTATTTAGGCCTTCCACCCTTTTTTTTTTTTTTTTTTTTTTTTTTTTTGCGGTACTTGGGCCTCTCACTGTTGTGGCCTCTCGAATTGTGGAGCACAGGCTCCGGACACGCAGGCTCAGCGGTCATGGCTCACGGGTCTAGCTGCTCCTCGGCATGTGGGATCTTCCAGGACCGGGTCACAAACCCATGTCCCCTGCATCAGCAGGCGGACTCTCAACCACTGCACCACCAGGGAAGCCCCACCCATTTCTTCATTAAGTTGTTTGTTTTTTTGATATTGAGCTGCATGAGCTGTTTGTATATTTTGGAGATTAATCCTTTGTCAGTTGCTTCATTTGCAAATATTTTCTCCCTTTCTGAGGGTTGTCTATGACCCAGCAATCCCACTCCTGGGCATATATCCTGAGAAAACCATAATTCAAAAAGACACATGCACACCAATGTTCACTGCAGCACTACTTACAATAGCTAGGACATGGAAGCAACCTAAATGCCCATCAACAGCGGAATGGATAAAGAAGATGTGGTACATATATACAATGGAATATTACTCAGCCATAAAAAGAAACGAAACTGAATTATTTGTAGTGAGGTGGCTGGACCTAGAATCTGTCACACAGAGTGAAGTAAGTCAGAAAGAGAAAAACAAATATCGTATATTAACACATATATGTGGAATCTAAAAAACTGGTATAGATGGTCTTATTTGCAAAGCAGAAATAGAGACACAGATGTAGAGAATAAACGTAGGAATACCAAGGGGGAAGCTGGGGTGGGATGAATTGGGAGATGTGGATTGACATATATACACTATTGATACTATGTATAAATAGGTAACTAATGAGAATCTACTATAGAGCACAGGGAACTCTACTCAATGCTCTGCGGTGACCTAAATGGGAAGGAAATCCAAAAAAGAGGGGATATATGTATACATACTTTGCTGTACAGTAGAAACTAACACAACACTGTAAAGCAACTATACTCCAATAAAAATGTTTTTTTAAAAAGAGGAAAATATTGTATAGACTTGACAATCTACAATTGGAATAGATACATACTATTCTAAAAGAATTAAATTAAAACTATTTAAAATTTAAGAAAAAAAGAAGCCTAGCACTTTAGACTCTGTCAAGGTCACCTTCTCTTGCAACTCAGCCCCAAATCATCTGACAGTAAATATATATATATATATATATATATATATATATATATATAAACAGTTTATATATATATAAACAGTTTAAAATCTTTCACAGGTAAAGATGGACATTTTAAAGTACTTTCATGTTCTTTGATCCCTTCACAGGACCTTTCAACAATTAGTTTCACTTAAAAACTTCATCTCCTCCTTTATCCCACACCTCAATATGCCCACATTAGCTTGCTCCTAGGGATATGACAGGGTATCTGGCAGCCTATTTGGAGGGGTTTGGTTCTTATTGACCCATAAGCTATTATTTGTTAATTGCTCTATTGATACTAAGGACTAAACTATTTTGGTAGTGGAGAAACCGGAAGAAAGAAAAGTGGAGTATATCATGAATCAAGCTATGTGATTTTGGGCAAGTCACTTCATCTGTCTGTGCCTCGAATATCTCATGAATGGTCTGACACCAGTTGTAAGATACAAGGCCTAAGTATCAAGGCTCAGCTCCCATATTCCCCAGCTCACCTTGGTGTACAATGTGTCTGCCAGGTCCAACTTTTTAAGGCCATAGAAGATATTAGCCAGGTAGAAGTAGCCTCCTGAGGTCCTGATGTGCTCTGTTCCAAATGCACAACTGGCGAAATAAATCTATAGCAGAAGAAAGGAAGAAAGAGAGTGCTTGAGTTTTCTTTGTAAATCATATATCTTATAAAGGACTTGTATCCAGAATCTATAAAGAACTTTTACAACAGCTCGGTTAAAACATGGGCAAAGGATCTGAACCGATAACATGTCACCAAAAAGATACACCAATGGCTAAAGCACATGAAATGATACTCAACATTATTAGTCACTAAGGAAATGCAAAATAAAACCCACAATGAGATACATCTTCACACACACTAGAACCGCTCTAATCAAAAAGACAGAAAATAACACTTATTGGCAAAGTTGTGGCAAAAGTGGAACTCTTGTACATGCTGGTGGGAATATAAAATGATGCAGCCTCTGCGGAAAACAGTTTGGTAGTCCTCAAAAAATTAAACAGTTTTACCACATGACCGAGCAATTCTATTCTTAGGTATATACCCAAGAGGAATGAAGACATGTCTTCACACAAAGACTTGTACACAAATGTTCACAGCAGTGTTATTCATAATAGACAAAAAATGGAAACAACCCAAATGTCCATCAACTGGTGAACGGTAAAGAAATTGTGGTATATCCAGATGATAGCGATAAAAGGAATGAAATATTGATATATAAACAACGACACGGGTGACTTTCAAAATAATTATGCTAAGTGAAAGAATTCAGATGCAAGAGGCATCATTTATTTAATAATGATTTAATATAAATCATTCATTTATATTAAATGTCCTAAAAAGGTAAATCTAGAAAGACAGAAAGTGGGAATGAGAAATGACTGCAGATGGATATGTGGGCTCTCTTTAGGGTGAAAACTGGATTATGTTGATGGTTGCACAGCTCTAAGTTTACTAAAAATCATTGAATTGTACACTTAATTGTACATACCATTGACTTCTATGGTATGTATCAATAATGCTGTGGTTTGGTTTGGTTTGTTTTTAAGTGAGGCTGAGCTTGATGTAATTCTTAACTATGTGACCCAGCTCAAGAGAGAGTGTGCTTCTGCTTGATTTGTTGAAGGCTGTGAAGCACAGAGAGGAAGCACAAATGAAGAAGTGCATTGGTCAGGCTCCTAGGCGGAAGTAGATGGCACCCTCACAAGTATCAATATTCCCTGAGGCTAGTATAATGAAAGGATTATTTACAGAGACGTGGAAGGTGTACGGAACCAACAAGAGTTAGTGAAGCACTAGGGACTATCAGTAGCAAGAGACCGTTTACAGTCCAAATTCCTGAGAAAACCAGGGGAGAAAGCAGGGTTACCAGGGCCCAGCAAGAGCTAGAGCTGTGGAGGAAGGCTACCTGACAGGAGCCATGGCCATGAGGAACACTGGCCCTGCAGGGACTGGGCTGGTGCAGAAAGGCAGCAGAGTAAATACCTCAACCTCTCTCTGCTCCCAACTTCCACTCCTCTGCCATGCCTTTCACTCTTCAAACCCAGTGAGGCCAAAGAGCAATGGAGTCCACCGAGGTCAGCCTCCCAGGGAAGAGTAGGGCAGAGAATGCATTTGGTGTAAGGGGATATGGAGAATAACCAGCACAACAATGTTTCCAGCAAATTTAGGGGCATCGTGCAGTGGCAGGCAACCAGAGGGAGGGTTGCCCAGTGGAGAGGCTGAAGAGAGACCCAATCTGCACGGAGACTGCAGTCTGATTCTAACCTCATCCAAGTTTCAGGCTCAGGAACTCTTCCCTCCGGTAATATTGTCCAATACTGAAATCCTAACAGAAACCTCATGAATGTGGGAAGAACAGCTCAGTCATCACCCTCATCAACCTATCTAACATCGGTACAGAGTTTTAGAGTTTATAAAGCACTTTCATATACCTCCAGCTCATTTAAATGTAATAACCACACTCTGTAGTAGAGATGTTGATGTTATTTATCAAAATCACAGCCAAAGTACTGCCCATGTTGGGCCCTCTTATTCATCTCTGCAATGACCCAATGAGGCAGAGACTATTTTATGATTACTGTCTTACAGGTGATGAAAGACGTTAAATAATTTATCCAAGTCTGTGTGGCTGGTGAAATGGCAGAGCTGGGACCAGGAGTAAAGCCCTGCTCTTAACCAGGATGCTCTTCTGCCTCCCTTTATCATCCCCCAAGCAATTGAGGCTTGGGAAGTGATGTGACCTGGACAAGGATGCACAGGCAGAAAGTGGAAAGTCTTGAATTCAGGTCGTCAGAATTGTGTTCTTGCTAATACTCCACCAAACAGACAGTTGTACACAGAAAGTTTCAGAGAAATACTCAGTAAAAAAGAAACAACAACAAACAAACAGAGCTGTTCTCAGAAACAATCGGGTGTTATTAATTTGTTTACATCATTGGCCAGATGATAACGGGCTTCCTCATAGTTTTCCTTAGCCATGTAGAGAAGCCCCAGGTTCCGATGCAGTAAGGAGTGGGTGGCGTAAGAACATTCAGCTGATTTGAGGACTGTCCACTGTGCTTGGGATAGATACTCCTCAGCCTGGACGATCCGGCCCAGACCTACCCAAAAGAAATAAAGATTATAATCCATATCCTAGCCAGAGAATACATGATGAAATACGAGTCATCACCTATTCACTCATCTATTCATTGACTTGAATACTTACTGACACACAAAAACTTGTACGTGAATATTCATAGCAGCCTATTCATATTAGCCAAAATATTGAAACAGCTTAAATGTTGGTCAACTGATGAGTAAATATACAAAGTATAGCCTTTCCCTATTCATGAGTGGCATATTATTCAGGCACTAAAGGAATAAAGTACTGATACATACTACAACATGGATGAACCTTGAAAACATTATACTGAGTGAAAGAAGCCAGACACGAAAGGCCACACATTGTATGATTTCATTAATATAAATTTTCCAGAATAGGCAAATCAGAAAGTGGATTGATTAGTAAGTGGCCCAGGACTGTAGGCATGGGAACCGAGGTATGACTGCTATTGGTATTGGGTTTCATTTTGGGGTGACAAAAATGTTCCCGAATTAGATGTGATGATGGTTGCACAATCTTGTGAATATACTAAAACCACTGAATTGTACTTTAAAGGGGAGAATTTTATGGTACATGAATTATATCTCAATTTAAAAATATATGTATATGTATATTTGATACTTTTTATGTGCCAGACCTTGTGTTAAGGGATAGGAATTCAAAGATGAATCAAAGCCATTACTCCTGAAAAATGTACAGCTTGGTTGGTGGAATGCAGACATGAAAACAAGTATATTTGTAATATAGTGTAAATGCAATGATAGTAACATTATAAGGTTTGGAAGTGGAAGAGAGTAGGAAGTGTTTAATTCTTTGGATGGGGTAGAGAAGGACAATGGAGTGGGGAGAGGCATGGTCAGTGTTATGGACTGAATGTTTGTGTTCCCCCCAAATTCATATGTTGAAGCCCTAATCCCTAATGAGACAGTATTTTGAAGTGGGGCCCTTGGGAGGTAATTAGGTCATGAGGGTGGAGCTCTCATGAATGGGATTAGTGCCCTTATAAGAAGAGACAAGAGAGAGATGATCTCTCTTTTGGCCATGTGAGGGTATAGCAAGAAAAGGCGGCTGTCTACAAGTTAGGAAGTGTGTTCTCACCAGACACCAGCTCTGTTGGCACCTTGATCGTGGACTTGTAGCCACCAGAACTGTGAGAAATAAATGTTCGTTGTTTAAGCCACCCAGTCTATGGTATTTGTTATAGCAGCCAAGCTAAGATAGTCAGAAAAGTCTGAGCTAAGTTTTGAGGATGAATATAAGTTTTCTAGACAGTTAAGGGAGGGAGGGCATCTCAGGGAGAATTAACACATATGCAAAGTCTTAGAGATATGAAATGGTGTGCTGTGCTTAGAGAACTATATATTGGCCTGTGATGCTGGGGCACAAAGTATAAGGGATCAAGTGGCAGGAAATGAGGCGAAAGAGGTAGGCAGGGCACAGATCACGGAGGGCTTAGGAAGTCGTGCCAAGGAGCTTGATGCATGTGGATAAAAACTAGAGGATTTTCAGAAAAGGAGTGATAACCGCATTCAGATTTAGAAGAGTCCTCTGGCACTATGCCAAGGAGAGACCAGAAGGGAGGAGGAAAAGGAAAACACTCACTAGAAGACTTTTGAAATAGTTCAGGCATGTACTAGACCCTGAACTAAGGCAGCGAATGAAGATGGAGTATATAAAAGAGACATTCAGGAGCTAGAATGGTTATGTGGTTAACCATTTCATGTGGTTAAGTGAAAGTCACCTTTATTTCTAATATTCAAATACTCTTGACCCTTAACTCTTTTTGTTTAGTTGTGAAAGAAAAAAGAAAAGGTCATGAAGAACCTAGCGTGGGAAGGGTAAGCTGTGACAAAGTGAGAGAGTGGCATGGACATATATACACTACCAAACGTAAAATAGATAGCTAGTGGGAAGCAGCCACATAGCACAGGGAGATGAGCTCAGTGCTTTGTGACCACCTGGAGGGGTGGGATAGGGAGGGTGGGAGGGGGGGAGATGCAAGAGGGAAGAGATATGGGAACATATGTATATGTATAACTGATTCACTTTGTTATAAAGCAGAAACTAACACACCATTGTAAAGCAATTATACTCCAATAAAGATGTTAATAAAAAAAGACAAGAAAAAAAAAAAAGAAGATACGTAATAGTTTCTTGCCTACACTTGCCTCCTAGGAAGGTTGTCAGAAGTGAGCAGAAAACTACTTTGAGAACGTTCTGCAGAGCAGGAGACATGCCCTGCGTGTGAAGGGTTCTGTGTGATGGGTGCTGCAGCAGAAATGGCATCAGTAAAGTGTCAGGAGATGAAGACACGGATCCCTCACAAGTCAACCTTCTGTTCTTCTTGTGCTTCCTCCCAGGCCTACTTCACATGTAAGCATTGCTTTATTCTGGTTGTAATCATACCTCTCTGAATTACAGGAGAGGTGAGGAAGAAGCAGTCAACAAGAGGTAGCAAGTAACTGCCTGACCGATGCTCACACTAAAATGGGAAAATATTAGATCAGAATCAAGGGGCCATGGCCCATGATCCTGGCTCATGTTACTTAAATAGGCGAGCCACATTTTCCATCCGGGTTTTGCTTAAAAAAATAAGAGCTTTAGACTGAGGCCCTGTCAAATTTAAGGAAGCAAATGACTCTTAGCTAAGACATTTATCTTGGGAAACAATTGGTAGGGGGCACTGATATATATTGGAAATTCACATGTTTCGTTGTCCAGTTCTCATTTACAGAGGTATTGCTGAAAAAAGGAAGGCCCCCAGGTCAAGCTGAACCACATCTAAACAAGCATCAGTCCCAAAGGAAAAAGCCTACTTGAGAGCAAAAAACTACAAAGCTGCATATTCAGAGCAGGGTATAATGAGGTGAGAAGAACAAGCTGTGACAAGCGGGTCAGAACTAAGATTGTGACCAGTGAGTGGGTAAGTTCAGGCATGCCCTCCTACATACAGTGTTTACCTGGAGAGGTGTAGGGATGGAGTAGAGGTAACAGAGACCTAAAGTTGCCAAAGGAAGTGAGACTATCCTGAAGGGTGACTTTCAGGGTATATGCGGTAGAGAGAGAAGGGATGGCCAATTCATGGAGCAGTGGTACTTGTCTTAAGGGTGAGACACAGCAGGCTTACACTGGGTTAGTGGCAGATCTGAGAGACATTATGGGGGAAGATGTTGCAGGACTTGCGGATGAAAGTAAAGGAGCACAGAATAAAACAGTCACAGACGATTCAAAGGTGTGGCTGTGAGGCACTCAGGGGAAGCAAAAGGAATCATTTACTGAGGACCTGCCTTACCCTATGCCTTACACATGCCTTACACTAGGCTAGGCCATCTGCATCTGGGATTTAAGTCTGCCAACAATCCTGCAAAAGAAATATCAGAGGAGGAAACCGCACATTCATTCAACCCTATATTCATCTAATCTGTTGAGTCTCTACCACTCTGCCGGATGCTCAGTGCATGCTGGATCCCTGACCTTAAAAAGTTCACAGTTGAGTGAATTCGTTACACAATAAGGAAACAAAAAATGAAGTGATAGGAAGGAAATGGACAGAACACAGTGATCAAAAAAGGCACGGAGAAACCTACTTTGGATGATTAGGGAACACCTCTCTGAGAAGGTGGCGTTTAAGCAGGTACCTGAAGGTTGAAAAGAAATCAGCCATATAAGAGGGAGAAAACAGCATTCCAGGTGGTATGTGTGAGAGCCCTAAGGTAAGAAAAAGCTTGATGACTAGGATACACGGCTAGTAAAGAGTTGGAACTTGGGCTTCCCTAGTGGCGCAGTGGTTGAAAGTCCGCCTGCCGATACAGGGGACACGGGTTCATGCCCCGGTCCGGGAAGATCCCACATGCCGCGGAGCGGCTGGGCCCGTGAGCCATGGCCGCTGGGCCTGCACGTCTGGAGCCTGTGCTCCGCAATGGGAGAGGCCACAACAGTGAGAGGCCCGCGTACCGCAAAAAAAAAAAAAAAAAAGAGTTGGAATTTATTACCTAGATTCTCCCGGTTCCAAAACACTAAAAACAGTGGGGGAAGATGAGTAAGGTGGCTCCTCCTTGAAGAGTTACTGAAAATGTCATTTCTAGTGCGTTAAAATTCCAAAGTTTTACTTTGAAAAAAAGTATGAATGCCTCTTATTTTTCCACTCCAGTCTGGAGGAATCTCTAAGGTGGGAGAGGCATGTCCACAGGGGATGTGATTTATTTAGACTTTCAAAAAGGTTGGCAAGGTTTTAAATCAGTAACTGTGGGAGTTAGAATGAAACCTTCCATTTAGACAGCACTTTTCTGCTTGCAAAGCACTTTCCTGTCCGTTATACATAAATTCATTTAAACCTCAAAACAATCCTGTGAAGTGGACTCAGATTCAACAAATGCTTACATAGTTCCCATTTAGGTGTCAGGTTCTAAGGAGTTCTTGAGTACCTTCCCTGCACTAAGTACTGTGCTGGATGTAAAGACACTCCGAGGAGAAAGAATAGACAGAGTCCCAGTTCTCCCTGAACTTATGGTCTAGTGCAGGAGAGGAACTTTAATTAAATAATCTCATCAAAAAATGTATAATTATTATCAAAGTAAGTGCCCAGAAAAAAGAAAGAGGTTTCTAAGTGGATACATAAAAAGAGAACTGACCCAATCTGGGGGCTTGGGAAAGGGTTCTAATCAGGGGGTGGTGACTCAAGCTGAGACCTGAAGGATGAATAGGAGTTAGTTAGGTGAAGGGGAGGGGAAGAGAAGTGGGGGGAGTGGCTAGAGAAGAACCTTCCAGAACAAGGAAGCATCACAGTGCTTCTGAGGACCCGAGAGAAGGCCAACACAACTGAAAGGGAGAGAGAAAAGAATGAGAGGTGAGGTGAGAGAATTCATAAAGGCTGGACCAAACAGGGACTCATAGCTTGCTTTGGGAACTTGGTCTTTATTTATTGGAGTGACTTGGTCACATTTTGTTTGGAGACCACGTTGGAAGGAGGCCAGGGAAGATGTGCAGAGACCAGTTGGCAGGTAGTAATCCAAATAAAAGATGATGGGATTTAGGCTAGGGTGACTTTTCCAAAATCCTATAGCTAGTCAGTGTCAGAGATAAAGAGAGCCTGGGCTGTATTTCCTTGTTTGGTGCTCTTCCTCTAGCTTGGGAGGAGGGACAGTCCAGAATGGCGAGTCAGATCTGAGTAGGGTAAAGAGGGCATTCTTGCAGCTAAGTGGCCTGGTATGAAGTCGGAGCCCAAACCAGTGAGGAGGGGGTCCATACAGAAGAGGCATCCCAGAATAGGAGTCAGAGCCCCCAAAAGGAGAGGAGGGCATCTGCAAGGGGAAAGGATAGGATTGGAGATGGGAGGTTGGCTCATACAGGGTAACCAACTAAATATATAAATACATCAATGAAAATGGAAGCCAGCATTCTCACTGTCAGAGAAGGGAGCTATAAACATGAAATGGGAGAAAATGAGATTGAACCCTGTGGATTTAAATGTACTCCTGTGGACCCACGATCATATACAGATACAGATGTAGAGACGGAGATTTAGAAATAATGCACATATACACATTATTATATTTACACATGTTCCCTAATTCTGTCCATTGAGAGCCTGGGAGCAGCCATACCTCAATAGCAACGAGTATGTCCAGTGCACAACTCCTGGCTTCTAAATTCCATTTTCTGCTAAAACAAATCAGGGCTCCTTGGAGGTATGTTCCAGAAAGCAGGAAAGTGATCAAAGAACAATGGGGAAGAATTCCCTGGCAGTACAGTGGTTAGGACTCCACACTTTCTCTGCCTACGGCTCAGGTTCAATCCTTGGTCGAGGAACTAAGATCCCACAAGCCATGTAGCCAAAAAAAAGAACAATGGGGATGTGTTAAGGAGACACAGAAGCCAGTGTGATGGGCTGCCACCTGCCAAATCAAGGACAGTTTGAACATCAAATTAATGATAGTAATGGACTGTAACCCACTAAATAAAACAGGAAAACAACAGTCTATG
Organism: Delphinus delphis; assembly: GCF_949987515.2. NCBI lineage: Eukaryota > Metazoa > Chordata > Mammalia > Artiodactyla > Delphinidae > Delphinus > Delphinus delphis. Next base: position 34,257,840 of record NC_082683.1, read on the forward strand.
TTGATATAAATAAATAAATGAATTCATTGAAAGTTTGTTGAGGAATGGAATATTTATATAGTTCCAAATACCTCTCTATAAAATACTTATTCATTGCAAAGAGAAGAAAGAGTAACTTTACAGAGAAGAAGCCTGGCAGACACCACCTTAATAAAGTAACTTAAATGAACATCATCAATCATGGGACAAAATAAAAACATGTGCCAACTTATAGGATGGGATGAGAAGAACACAGCATCACTTCAGTGATATTCCTGCCAAAGACACATCACCTCAGTCCAGTCATGAGGAAACATCAGAGAAACTCAGATTGAAGGACATTTTGTAAAATAATTGGCCTTTAATCTTTGAAGGCGTCCAAGTCATAAAAGTCAAGGAAAGATTGAGAAACTACTCCAGAATGAAGGAGACTAAAGACACATGGCAACAAAATGAAAGGTGTGATTCTGGACTCTACCCGTTTGCTGTAAAGATGTGATTGGGACAACTGGAAAAGCTGAATGGGGTCTGCTCAGTACATAATCATGGATGATAGTTATATTGTGGTCAAGAAGGAGACGTCTCTGTAGGAAATACATACTGAAGTAGTCAAGGCATAGGGCATCAAGTAAGCAACTTACTCTCAGATAGCTTAGGGAAAAAGTTCTTTGTACTGTATTTCCTACAGTTTTACTTTTCAAAAAGTTTTTTTTAATAGTGGCTGTTAAGATATAAAGTAGTAGTACAGTACCTAAAAGGCTATCGATGCTCAAAAATGTTAATTCCCCTCAAAAATGCTAATTCTCCTGTTGTAGCAACCACCATGTGTGATGTCTGTGCCCCGCTCTCAGAACTGCCTCTGCCGTCCATAGGAGCAGGTTCCTATTTCCGTGTTTGAACTATGTGACCCTGACACAAAGGTAGATACAGATAGATGCCGCCGTCAAGCTGAGTCAACACAATTCTTTCTTCCAGGAATTTAACATTGGAAATCAGATGCTAATTAGTTTCTATAACCCACCTTGAACCTGGAGGATATGTAAATTCAATGTAAATTCAGCTACATCTGACATTTTGGGGTAGCTGTCTTCTGCAGTAAGAATAGGGTAGAAAAATCTGGTCTGCAGAGGTGGAAAATAAAGCAGATGCAGAGAGAGAAACCTAGAAACAGAGACAAGAAACAAGACCCCAAGACCCAAGAGACAGAAACAGAGACCACCAGCCTTGGTTTGTTATAGCATTCTGAGTTTAGTATCTCATGAAGTCTCACTTCCCTTAGGACACCTCAGCGTCCTAATAAATTTCCTCCTTTTGCTAAGGCCAGCTAGAGTGGATTTCGTTCAGTTTTACCAAAAAGTCCATGACATCTCCTTCCCCACCTTGTGCCAAACTTTACAGCAATCCTGCTCTTCCACAAAAGGTATCTTGGTGCCACTGCCAAAGCTGGGTGTTTTGGCCACTGATATGACCCAGTATAGCACTTCTTACAGGCTCCAGGGTGTCTCAAGTCAGTTTCACTTACCAAGGCTGGCCTCGGCCAACAGCAGGTAGGCAGGTACCAGCTCTACTGAACTCATGCCATGAACACTCATGCGGAAGCGAAGAGAGTGCAAAGCTGCTGGGACAGCATCTTCATGTTTTCCTTCAAAGATATATTTCTGGGCTACGGTGTAGCAAAATTCGATCAAATGCTTCTGTGGAAAAAAAAACTAGACTCTCTGAGACAGTCTAAGGGTAAAAGGCAATGGTGGATATAGGTACACCTGGAGATAGGGCCAACACCTGATGACCTGCTCGAGAGCACACAGTGAGCCTGCCTGCATTGAGGCGGACATGAGACCCAAAATAGGTGATTAAAAAGGCAAACTCTGGACTGTGAGTTCCTCAAGGTCCAGGAACAAGTATCTTCTCATCTTAGGTTGGTGCTTGGCATAAATGAGTGCTCAATATAAAATTATTAAATGATTATTATTCTTACATTTTTAATAAAATTTTAGTTTAGCAAAGCTGTAATGTCTCAGGACAATCTAAAATGTTCTGTCTTTCTATTTGAGTTAATTTTGAAAGAAACATATTTTTCCTTCTGGAATTATCCTGCTTCACTAATATCACTAATATTAACTAATATAATATTAACTAATATTAACTAATATATTAACTAATATTCACTAATATAACTAATATTCACTAATGCTGCAGGTTTTCAGTAGATATGTGGAGAACAACAATGGTATTGAGGACATAAAGACATAAAACCAAGTCTCTGCCCTCAGAGGTTATAGTTTAGTGACCTCGCACAGTACAACCTTTTCCCTGGGCAGGTTCTCTGCACCCGTGAGTTAACCCTGCAACCGTCCTATAAGCCCTACCTGCCGCTGCTGCAGCTGCTGCAGGCCATGCTGCCGTTCTTCCTCTGAGTTGTAGAAGGGCATGGAAGTGCGCAGGGGAATCAGGAGCTGACATATCTTCTCATGGATGCTGCCCCAATCAGCTCTTTGATGAACCACACCACTGACAACGAAAACGTGGACTTCATTATCTTTACCTTTGGCTTGCCCACTGGTTCTCCTGGCCCTACTGCTGGCCCAGCCCTAGAAACTAGAAAAGTAAGCCCAACACAAACCAGGCAGGGAGCCCAAAGCCATTTCCGACACAAATCGCTTTTCCTTCACGTGGTTATTGGGTGGCGGTGTAAAAACCAGGGGTGCGGGAGGATGTTGTTTCTGCAGGCAGTTATATGCTATGGTTATTCTGCTTTTCTTCTTCATTAATGACAACAAAGACAACTTTAACTCTGCATGGGTCTAAGATCATTTTCAAAATATCTGAACACTGAAGCTGATGAATTTAAGTGTCTTTTTCTTAGGGAAAGGAAAGAAATTTACATTTGATGAGGCTCTAGGAGACACTTTCCCTGTAATTAGTATATATACCAATTATAGGTATATATATATGCCAGTTATAGGTATATATATATACCAATTATAGGTATATATATATATATACCAATTATAAGTATATATACCAATTATAGGTGTATATATATATATATATATATATATATATATATATATATGTTGCATGGCTTGGGAGAGCACCATTTGCATTGTCTTCTGTGCTCTAGGAGGGCCATTCACATAGAATACACTGTGAATGCCCTCCAGTCCTAGTGGTGCAGCAGGTGGTCATGAAAGTAACTGTTTAACTTTTTGAAAACAAGACAAAATCATTATTTTTTTAAGGTAAGGAAGCACAGGTGTCAAGAGTAAGTAGTTACTCTAGGCCTGTACTCCAAAGCCAGTCATTTTTTAGTTCTCCAGAGGGAAGCATTGTGGCAGTTTGGTATACAGCTTTTCTGACTGTTTTATATGCATATTTAGTATTTTTTAAACACTTAATTGGACAGCACAAATATAGAACATTTGCATCATTGCAGAAAAATTCTATTGGACAGCACTCCTACAGAGAATCTACTCCCATTCTTTTTTTTTTTTTTTTTTTAATGGCCGTGCCACATGGCTTGCAGGATCTTAATTCCCCCGATCAGGAACTGAACCCACATCCTCAGTAGTGAAAGCGTGGAGTCCCAACCACTGGGCCACCAGGGAATTGCCTCCTATTCCTTACATAATTGCCTCTATGAATGACTCCCAAATCCATTACCTAGTCTGACCCTTCCTCCAAATATGTTTATATAATTGATACATAATTGATATTGATATATAATTCACATACAATAAAAGTCATCTTCTTAAAGTGCACAGTTCAATGTTTTTATTATATTCTTGAGGTCATATAGCCATCACCCTATCTAATTTCAGGGCATTTTCATCACTCAAAAAAGAAACTCCATTTATTCTAGCAGGTACTCTCATTCTTCCCTCCAACCACTGTTGCCCAGAAGCCACTAATCTATTTTCTCTATGCATTTGCCTGTTCTGGACTTTGCATATAAATGGAAACAGACAATATGGCTTTTATGTCTGTATTCTTTACTACTGAATACTATTCCACTGAATGGCTATATCATTTTTTGTCTATCCATTCATCAGGTGGTAGATATTTGGGTTGTTTCCAGTTTTTGGCTATTATTATTACTGAACAGTTGTGAACAAGTTTTTGTGCGAACATATATTTTCAATTCTCTTGGGTACACCTAAGAATGGAATTGCTGGGTTATACAGTAACTTTATGATTAAACTTTTGAGGACTGCCAAACTGTTTTAACATAGGTTGTACCACTTTACACTCCCACCAGTGATGTATGAGGGTTCCATTTTTTCTACATCCTTGTCAATGCTTGCTATTTTCTGTCCTTTTTTATTATAGCCATTATAGTGTGTGTGAGGTAGTATATCATTGTGGTTTTATTCTGCATTTCCTTAATAACTAATAATGTTGAGCATCATTTTATGTGCTTATTGGCCATTTGTATATCTTCTTTGAAGAAATGTTGATTCAAATCCTTTGCCCATTTTTTTAAACCAGGTCCTTTATCTTTTTATTTTTGAGTTTTAAGTGTTCTTTGCATATTCTGGATAATAGATCCTTAACATATATGATCCGCAAATATTTTCTCCAATTCTGTGGGTTGTCTTTTCACTTTCTTGATAGTGTGCTCTGATGCACAAAAGTTTTTCATTTTGATGGTGCCCAACTTATCTATTTTTCCTTTGGTTCCTTGTGCTTTTAGTGTCATATCTAAGAACTGTTCCCTAATCCAAAATCACACAGATTTACAACTATGTTTCCTTTTAAAAGTTTTATGTTTTAACTCTTATATTTAAGTCTTTTTGAACATGGTGTAAAGTAGGGGTCCAAATTCTTCTTTTGCATATGGATATCCAGTTATCCCTGCACCATTTGGAAGGGACCATTCTTTTCTTAATTAAATGGTCTTGGCACCCTTGTTGAAAATCAATTGACCATACAATTAATCTACAACTAAGGAGACAAAAATATACAATGGAGAAAAGACAGTCTCTTCAAAAAGTGGTGCCGGGAAAATTGGACAGCTACATGTAAAAGAACATTCTCTAACAAACACCATATACAAAAATAAACTCAAAATGTATGTAAGACCAGAAACCATAAAACTCCTATAGGAAAACATAGGCAGGAACTCTCTCTGACATAAATCACAGCAATATTTTTTTGGATCTGTCACCTAAAGCAAAGGAAATAAAAGCAAAAATAAACAAATGGGACCTAATTAAACTTAAAAGCTTTTGCACAGCAAAGGAAACCACTGATAAAATGAAAAGACAACCTACTGAATGGGAGAAAATATTTGCAAATGATATGACCATCATATATAATCCATCATATATAAATAGCTCATACAACTCAACATCAAAAAAAACAACAACCCAATTAAAAAATAGGAAGAAGAACTGAGTAGACGTTTTTCCATAAAAGGCATGTAGATGGCCAATAGGCACATGAAAAGATGCTCAACATCACTAATCATCAGTGAAATGCAAATCAAAACCACAATGGCTATCAACAAAAAAGAACACAAGTAAATGTTGGCAAGGATGCAGAGAAAAGGGAACCCTCATACACTGTTGGGGGAAATGTAAATTGGTGCAGCCACTGTGGAAGACAGTATGGAGTAGTCTCAAAAAACTAAAAATAGAATTACCATATGACCCAGCAATTCCACTCCTGGGTATATAGCCAAAACAAAAAAAAATTCATTTGAAAAGATACATGCACCCCAATATTCATAGCACTATTTACAACTGCCAAGATATGGAAGCAACCTAAGTGTCCATCACCACATGAATGAATAAAGAAGATGTGAGATATATATATATATATATATATACACACACACACACACACACACACACACACACACACTGGAATACTGCTAAGATAAAATGAATGAAATTTTGCCATTTGCAGCAACATGGATGGACTTGGAGGGTATCATGCTAAGTGAAACAAGTCAGACAGAGAAAGGCAAATACCGTAATGATATCACTTATATGTGGAATCTAAAAAATACAACAAATTAGTGACTATAACAAAAAAGAAGCAGACTCATTGATATAGGGAACAAACTAGTGGTTACCAGTAGGGAGAGGGGCAATATAGGGGTATAGGGTTAAGAGGTACAAACTACTATGTATAAAATAAGTTACAAGGATATATTGTACAACATGGGGAATGTAGCCATATTTTATAATAACTATAAATGGAATATTACCTATATTTCAATTTTTAAAAACTGCAAAAAAAAGAAAAAGAAAATCAATTGGCCATAGATGTATGTGCTTATTTTTGGACTCTCAATTCTATTCCATCAATCTATAGGTCTATCCTTATTCTAGTACCACACTATCTTTATTACTGTAGCTTTGTAGTAACTTTTGAAATTGAGAAATGTGAGTTCTCCAACTTTGCTCTTTTTTGAGATTTTTTTAGCTATTCTGGGTCCCTTTCATTTTCATATGAATTTTAGGATCAGAGTGTCCATTCATGCAAAAATGACAATTGGAATTTTTACAGGGATTGCATTGAATCTGCAGATCAAACTATTTCATATTAAGTCTCCCAGTCTGTGAATATGAAATATCCTTCCACTTATTTAGGTTTTCTTTAATTTTGTTCCACAATATTTTGTATCTTTCCAGTGTATAAGTCTTGTACTTCTATGGTTATTCCTTTATTTAAAGTGCTATTGTAAATGGAATAGCTGTCTTAATTTCATTTTTAGATTGCTAGTATACAGAAATATAAGTGATTTTTGCATATTTGTCTTGTATATCCTGTAACCTTTCTGAATTCACTTATTAGCTCTAATAGTTTTTTTGTGGGTTCTTCAGGGGTTTCTCTATATAAGATCATGTCATCTGTGAATAGAGGTACTTTTACTCCTTCTTTTCCAAGCTGGATGCTTTTTATTTCATTGTCTTCCCTAATTGCCCCAACTAGAACCTCTAGTACAACGTTGAATAGAAGTGGTGAAAGTGACATTCTTGCCTCATTTCTGATTTTACAAGGGAAAGATTTTATAGACTTTGACTATTAAGTATGATGCTAATGTTGTGTTTCTCTATGGTTCTTTCATAGATACTCTTTACCAAGTTACAGAAATTCCTTTCTATTCCTACTTTGTTAAGTATTTTTATCATGAAGGGTGTTGGACGTTGCCAAATGTTTTTTCTGTATCTATTGAGATGATTATATGATTTTTTTCTTTATTCTATTAAGATGATGTTTTATATTGATTGATATTCATATGTTGAACCAACCTTGAATTCCTGGGAGAAATTCCATTAGGTCATGATATATAATTCTTTTTATATTCTGCTGGATTTGGTCTGCTAGTATTTTGTTAAGGATTTCTGCATCTATATTCATAAGGGATATTGGTCTGTAGTTTCCTTTTGATGTTTTTCTCTGGTTTTGGTGTTAGGATAATATCAGCCTCATAAAAAGTTGGGAACTCTTCCCTCTTCTTCTATTTTCTGGAAGAGTTTGTGAAGAATTGTTAAGTCTTCTTTAAATATTTGACAGAATTCACCAGTGAAATCCTCCTGGGCTTTTCTTTGTGAAAAGTTTTTTGATTACTTAGCTAAATCTCTTTATTTATAGACCTACTCAGATATTCTATTTCTTCTTGAGTAGTTTTGGTAGTTTGTGTCTTATTAGGAATATATTTCATCTAGGACTTCAAATTTGTTGGCATACAATTGTACATAGTATTCTCATAATCCCTTTTATTTCTGTAAAGTTGGTAGCAATGTCTCCACTTTCATTTTCTTTTTTTAAATATTTACTTATTTATTTATTTGGCTGAGCCGGGTCGTAGTTGCAGCATGCAGGATCTTCGTTGAGGCATGCGGGATCTTTCGTCGCAGCACACAGGATCTTTAGTTGCAGCATGTGAACTCTTAGTTGCGGCATGTGGGATCTAGTTCCCTGACCAGGGATCGAACCAGGGCCTGCTGCATTGGGAGCGCAGAGCCTTAGCAACTGGACCAGAAGGGAAGTCCCTCCACTTCCATTTTCTGATTTTAGTAACTTGAGTCTTCTTTTCTGGGTCAGTTTGTCAATTTCGATCTTCTTAAAGAAACAACTTTTGGTTTTGTTGATTCTCTGTATTGTTTTCCTATTCTTTATTTCATTTATTTCTGCTGTAATCTTCACTATTTCCCTCCTGCTAGCTTTGGGTTGAGTTTGCTCTTCTTTCTCTACTCTTTAAAGTATAAGACTAGGTTATTGGTTTGAGATCTTCCTTCTTTTTTAGCATATGTGTTTACAGCTATAAATTTCCTTCTAGGTACTGCTTTCACTGTGTCATATCAGTTTTAGTATGTTGTGCTTTTGTTTTCATTTTACTTCAAAGCATTTTCTAATGTCTCTTGTGATTTCTTCTTTGACCCACTGGTTGTTTGTGTGTGTTATTTCTACACATTCATAAATTTCCGAAACTTCCTTCTGTTACTGACTACTAATTTCATCCCATTGTGGTTGAAGAACATACCTTGTATATTTTCAATCCTTATAAATTTACTGAGATTTTTTAATGATCTAATAGCTGGTTGACCCTGGAGAATGTTCCATATGCACTTGAGAAGAATGTATATTCTGTATTCTATAAATGTCTGTTAGGTCTAGTTCGTTTATAGTGTTGTTCAGGTCTTATATTTCCCTGCTGATCTCTTGTTCAGTTGTTCTATTCATTGTTGAAAGGCGGATATTGAAGTGTCCAACTATTACTATTGAATTATTTCTCCCTTCAGTTCTGCCAGTTATTGCTTCATGTATTTTGAGACTGTGGTTGGATGCATACAATCACAGGTTTCTGCATTTCTATTGCCTATTATATATTTTTATTTAAATGTGAGAAAGTTAGCTATTTGATTCCATTTATACATAGTCCAAAACAGGTAACAATAACCTAGGGCAGGGATTAGCAAGGTTTTCCTTGCAGCCAGATAGTAAATTTTGGGCTTTACGAGCTACTTGGTCTCTGTTGCAACTACTCAACTCTGTTGTCGTAGCATAAAAGCAGTCATAGACAATACATAGCTGTGTTCAAATACTCTCTCTCCTTCCTTTCTCCTGGGACAACAGAAATGCGATAAAGTATGTTCTTTATAAACTGTGACAGCTCTCATAGACATGACAAAAAGCATTTTTAAGGGTTTTTTGATAGAGAATTATTGAAAACAAATCAATAAAAGCACTTAACAGCCAGAATAAAGAAATAGGTGACTTCCACAGGGTATTTATTTAATACGGGCTTACTGAGTAATTGTGTGAGCAATGGAAATATTAACTTACTTAACTGCCTGAACTGTTCTTCTACTGACAGCATCTGCATATCTTTCCCTTCTAAAGAAAGGGTGCATATTTATATGTTCCTGAGCTCTCTCCTTATTCATCTGTATCACCCCTCACAACCATCACAGGGTCATGCATAAACAAGGAGTTGAAAAGTATGCTTTCAAATTAGGGCTCACAGTCAAATAGCTTGTGGGCCAGACATGTTTTGTTTGGCCATTACCATGTTTTTTAAACTAATGTGAATGTTGTTAGGCGGGGCATTCATTCTCCAGTTCACCATAGATCTTACTATTGAATACCACTTCACTGTTTTCTCTTCCTGGACAGTGAAAGCATTTTAATTTGTGCCCCATATGTTAAATGAAAGGAAAAAATATTGCAAATTACTCTTATCTATATGCTACGACTTAATAACCTATAGTATTGAAGCCTCTTTCACCTATAATGTTTCACTGTGTACTTTAATAAAAATGCCTTCTCTTAAAAATGTTCTATGTCCTGGGAACATTCTCACAATCCAACACAGAATGATATGCACAAGATTACACAGAGTGTATAAAATAAATGTATTTATAGGAAAAGAACATGAAGAAATTCACCAAAATGTCAGGCTATTAATTATCTGGGTTGTGAGATTATGGATTATATTTCATCTTTATATTTTGTATTTTCAAGTTTTCTGTAGTGCGCATGAATTACATTTATAATTGGGAAAAATTATTTTGCAAAAAAATAAACTTTCACAAATCCAAGTTGACTGTCCTTCCTGCTCTTTAAATTTGGGATGAGGAAAAACAATATTTATTGAGTGCCAGCATGGTCTCAGGCATGGGGCTAGATGCTTTACATTCAACCGTGAAAACCCTGGAAGGGGATATTAAAGGCCCCCATTTGTGAGATATAGAACAATTACCACAGCTTTATTTTCTGGAAAAATCATGAAATCTCTAGGACACAAGGATATAGAAATCTGGAGAAAAGTAGGGGGAGAGTAGAAGACCTTAAAAATAATTAAAGGCAGTGAAAGAAGAGAAAGAAAATAATGGAGGATAAGGGCATAGGAAATAATAATTTATTCATGCATTCATCAAATATTTAGTTTCAATCATTTCAAGATACTTTGCTGGAGACCATAGGTTATACGCAGATGGGTATGAAACAGATCAAAAGATAACATACATATGACAGTCCTTCTACATATTCAACATAATATCCTGCATCAACAGAGCATAATAAAATTGAGCTAACATGTTTGCCAACAACTATAATGAGGCAGGGAAATAAGAGTCATGTGAGAGGTACAGAGTAAGTACAAAGTGAGTTGAGAGGAAGGAGGAATTGCTTCTGGCTGGAGGGATGAAGGGGACGTAGGTGCTCATATCAGGCAAAGGAGTCTCACCTCTCCCCAGAGTGCCAGCCCTGTACTTAAAATTGTTTACTCAGGACTTCCCTAGCGGTCCAGTGGTTCCAATGCAGGGGACCTGGGTTCAATCTCTGGTTGGGGAACTAAAATCCCACAAGCTGTGCGGTCCAGCCAGAAGAAAAAAAAGAAAAAGATAGATATTAAACAAGTAAAACAAAAACATAAAAGTACAGAAAAAGTGAAGAAAAAATGTGAGAGAGAAAATCAGATAGGGGCATTTAGGTTGGGTTTTCCAGAAAGACCTCTTTGAAGAAATAACATTCTGAGAACAGAAAGATGAAAGAGAGCTAGGAAGATTCGTGACTGTAGGGAAAGTTCCCAGCAAAGGCAACGGCCTGGGCAAAGAAACTGAGGGAGGAAAAGAGTTGGCAAATTAGAATTGAAAGAAAGCCTCTGTAACTGCATCAATGAAAAGAGGAGATGACTGGTGGGAATTGAAGATAGAGAAGCAACCAGGGCTTTGCAGTTTCTGTTACAAATTCTGAATTGTATTCTATATGCATTGAAGAAACAGCAATGAAAACACAGATGCTGTCCTTGCCCTCATGAGGCATACAGCCTAGTGAGGAATACAGACCACTGAACAAGTGATTTCAATCCATGTCATAAATGTGAGGCTAAGGGACCTAAAGAGTGCTGTGAAAGCACCGAGGAGGGACACCTAATTCAGTCTCCACTGGGACCACTGCAACTGAGAAGTTACGCAGCCTTCAGCGTCTACCTTCCAATCTAAAACCATCCATGACCCCCCAGAGGATAAATTCCAAACTCCTTGATCTCATGTCACTGTTTGGCCCTAACCTTTATCTTCTTGGTTTAAACTCCTACTACTACCTATCACAATGATTTTTAAACTTTTTTTTTAAACTCAGCATACAGTAGGAAATACATTTCACTAGTACAGACACATAACCACATAAATCACTAAAACAAAAGTTTCAAGAAACAATTCAAGTAGGATTACTCTGATACTTTCTATTCTTTTTTTTTTTTTCTTAAAATGCTTTTTGTGATTTATTCATGACCCGCTAATGGGCCCTGGACTGCAGTCTGAAAATCAGTGACTGCTCCCTCCACGGCTACCTTCTCTACCCACCTCTGAACAAAGTCTGTTCTCTCACCCTTTACCCAAGCAGTCCTGGATGCCAGGAGTGCTCTACCTTTCCTTCTTCATTGTTCGTTCACCTAGCAATTTCCTTCTGACCTCTCAAGACCCAGTGCAAATGTTACTTCTTCAGAGGAACCTTTCCAGATACTGCCCTATCACCATGCTTCCATCCTTAGAGGTCCCAGGGAACAGTACTCCCTGAGTGACAGCACTTGTCATGTAGGGTTGTATTATAATGACTTTCTTTTTTAAACAAGTTAGTCGGCTCTGGACTAGGTTTCTGGACGTCAGGAACCTAGCTGTTTTATCTCAGGTCCCAAATAGGGTCCAATCTGAAGCAAAGATCAGTGGATGTTATGTTGAATAAATGAAAGCTGACCTCATCTTGTACTACCCTCCCCACACTGTCACCATCTGGCTATGCTCTGACAAACTAACTTTCTATCTAATCCTCAAACACACCAAAGTCTTCCCTCCCTCGGAGCCTCACTGTGCCACTCTTCCCCCAGCATTTCCCTGGAGGGCTGTTCCTACTCTAACTTCAGATCGATAGTCTACCCTCAGAGAGGCTGTCTGCCCAACCTCCCATCACATTTCCTTTGTCTTTATGGCATTTATCACTCTCTGAAATTATCTTGTTTTGTCTGTTTGTTTACTTATCTTTCTCGTCAGAACATTAGATTTTTTTTTTTTTTGGCCAGAGCCGCATGGCATGTGGGATCTTAATTCCCTGACCAGGTATCGAACCCTATGCCCCCTACAGTGGAAGCGCGGAGTCTCAACCACTGGGCAGCCAGGGAAGTCCTAGAACATTAGATTTTTGAGGGACGTGGTGTCCCGAGTTTCCCCCAGGAAGTTCAGCACCTAGAACAGTACATAGCGAACAGTAGGCGCGCAACAAAACATCTGGGGAGGAATGATTGAGTGGGAGAGGAAGCGGACACGGACATAGAACTCTTAGGGACCTGTCTTGAAGCCGCTTTGAGGGTTCCCTGACTGAGAGAGAGGGGGTTGAGGCGCCCAGGTGCCACGTTTCAGGGCCTACCAGTAATAAGTGACTGTGCAGGCCCTGCAGACCCGCTCGGCCGGAGCTTCGCACACCTCACAGCAGAGCCGGCGCCCCTTGGGCACCGCAAGAGGGTAGATCACGTTCATGCTGCGGCAGACGGTGTTGTCGGTCTCTAGGACCGTTGCCTGGCGAGGACACACTGGGCGGCGCTGTCACGTGACCAACAAGGCGCAGCCTCATTCCAAGCTTTTCGAGGGCGGGTGGGTCGTGGCTCGACTGACACTTGGGAGTGTGTTTGTAGGGTTTAAAAAAAAACCAAAAAAACAAAACAAGCCCTTCACTACAAATCCAAAGGTTAAATGGCCGGGCACTCAAATTTTAGCGAGGTCCAAGCCTAGCAGGGTCTGTATGGTAGCCGGTAAGGGTCAAACACGTCCAGATCTTCACCCAGACTAGGAAACTAAACGAGGGGGTGTGACTCCTCCAGGTGCCTGCCCAGCCGAGAACTCCCGCCAGCTCAGTGTCAATTTCGCACGCTGTGGGGCGGAACCAGCACGCATTTCCAGACCTGCAGAAACCCGGCGCTGGCTTGCAGCGCATGGTAGCGAACCGCCCCCTCACTATTGCGGCTGCGCGTGGGCCAGGTACCGGGGCAGGGGGCGTGGCGCCGAAGACCCCGTAGCTTGCGCTGGCGCGGCGGGTTCCGGGACCGATGGCGGCAGTCGACCTGGTCGCCGAGTTCCCCCAGCCCGCCGGTGCCGCGCGCTGGGCCGAGGTGATGGCTCGGTTCGCTGCCGGCCTGGGCGCGCAGGGCCGACGGGTAGTGTTGGTCACGTCCGGCGGCACCAAGGTCCCCCTGGAAGCCCGGCCTGTGCGCTTCCTGGACAACTTCAGCAGCGGGCGGCGCGGTGCTACCTCGGCCGAAGCCTTCCTGGCCGCGGGCTACGGGGTCCTGTTTCTGTACCGTGCTCGCTCTGCCTTCCCCTTTGCCCACCGCTTCCCGCCCCAGACCTGGCTGTCGGCTCTGCGGCCCTCCGGCCGAGCGGCTTCGGGCTTGCTGAGCTTGGAGGCGGAGGAGAAGGCACTCCCGGGCTTCGCCGCGGCTCTGCGGAGCTACCAGGAGGCTGAGGCTGCCGGCACCTTCCTGGCCATAGAGTTCACCACTTTGGCAGACTATTTGCATCTGCTGCAGGCTGCAGCCCAGGCGCTCAATCCGCTAGGTGCGTGCCTTTAGGAGTCCATCGGATGCCGGGAGGCAGAGCCTTTCCCCCAAGACGCGCATCCCCTTACCCCCTCTTTACCCATGGCTCTCACAGCGGGGGAACCTGAGTTGAAAAGGAGCTGACTCCATACCCTTCTCCGATTTATTACACCCTGTGCTTCTTTTTGCAGGCTCTTCTGCGATGTTTTACCTGGCTGCGGCCGTGTCAGATTTCTATGTTCCTGTGTCCGAAATGCCTGAACACAAGATCCAGTCATCTGGGGGCCCACTGCAGGTGATGGGCGCTTCTCTTCCAGAGATCTGATTCCCTATAACCAATCTTGGGTTAATTTCCTTTTGATCTGGAGATGGCCTTTCTGCATTCCGTATGTGCTAGGCACTAGGGATCAGAGATGACTAAGACACCGCTCTCCCTCAAGGACCTCACAATCTAGTGAGGTTGCTGGACACAGACATAATTACAGTACAGAGTGATAAATACTCTAGTAGAGGTACGTACAAAGTGAAGTCAGAGCATGGGGTGAGTGAATCTCGGGGAAAGTCAAGGCTTTCTGGAGGAGATGGCTTGAACTGGGTTTTAAAAGATGAGCAGAGGGTGTACCAGACAAAGTAGGGAAGGTCACTCCAGACAGAGTAAACGATTGGAGTTTGGAAATGGGCAGTGTGTTGTGAACTGAAGTTGTTTGGTAAGGCTGGAGAGCCTGGAGAGTGGTGGGGATGGAGGGCAGACCGAAGAGACAGCTTCCTACGTAGAAGATTTTGTATTCCTTCCTAAGGAGCTTGAACTTTATCCTGTGGAGCCAAGGACAACCAAAGTAGGAGAATGAGATAAAGTTTTTGTTTGAGAAGAACATTCTGGCATCAGTATGAAAGGTGAATTAGAGAGAGTGGTTGGGGGGGGTGATTAGATGGTGGTTATTGTTGCAGTTTAAGGAAGAGGTGTGGGGAAGGTAGTGGTGTGGTTGAGATGCTGAGATGATCTGGCTACTTGGAACCTGAGGGAATTCTTAGTCATTTATTGGGTGATAAAAGTAGAATTTAAATAGGAGAAATTTAAATAGTAGAGTTTAAATAGGAGAAATTTAAATAGTAGAATTTAAATAGGAGAAACTACCTGTGGGGCACTTTCTGACTTTGTAGAGTAGTTCATTTGTTCATTTCTTCAACAAATATTTATTGAGTACCTACTATATGCCAGGCCCTATTATAGGACCTGGAGATAAAGCAGTGAAAAGAAACGTACTGTGCCCTTGTTTTGATTATATTCTGCAGAGGAGACAATAAGTAAGTCAAATGCATACTATGTTAGGTAGTGATAAATGCTAAGGAGAAAAATAAAGCGGGGAATGGGTATGTGATTCCTATCATACTTGCTAACTCTTTGAGGGGACATCCTGATGGTGAGCTTAGTGATTTCATACTTTTTAAATTCTGGGAGCTTTAGTTTATCCTATAATTCCTGTCATTCCTAGTTCTATCTTGAAAGTACACAAAACGACTCAACATTCCCCTTAGAAGGGATTGAGAATAATATAGTAGTATTTAATGAATGAAAATACAGTCACTTCTGTTTCCTCAATGCTAAGATGGTACGTGACAATTTTATTTTATTTTTTTTACAAGTTACAATTTTTAAATGGAGTCAAATAGCCAGTCTAGCAATGCAAGAAATATTTTAGGCTGAGAGGTTTAAAACTCAACCTTATTTGAACTTCCGCCAAAGTAACATCTGCATAAACAGATTATTTGCATTTGTTTATTTGAGGGTTTGGTTTCAAAAATAAAAGGGAATGTTTGAGAAGATGTAATGCTGTTCTTTAGAGTTCTATTAATGGCGATGAGGGTTGCAGAGCAGGGCTAATTCATAAGACATGGTTTGCCCCAGAATATGTATGAAGCTTTGAAATCAGGCATCCTTATGAACACTACAGAGTCAAGGCTTTTAAGTAAGCATTTAATATGCTTTAAAAAGTTTGAAGTGAGAAGTCCCACTTAAACTGACATAGCCAAGCATCTGAGTCTCTGCTTCTTTAGTTTCCCTTGAGATTGACCTGGTTGGTAGGTGGTAACCTTGTTTGCTTATTAAGTTTCTCTTTTTCCAATACAGATAACAATGAAGATGGTGCCAAAAATGCTTTCTCCTTTGGTTAAAGACTGGGCTCCCAAAGCATTTATAATTTCCTTTAAGTTGGAGACTGACCCCTTCATTGTAATTGATCGTGCACGGAATGCTTTGGAAATTTATCGACATCAAGTGGTGGTGGCTAACATCCTTGATTCACGACGGTCCTTTGTGGTTATTATAACCAAAGAGTCAGAAACCAAGTTATTGTTATCAGAGGAAGAAGTAGGAAAAGGTATAGAGATAGAAGAGAAGATAGTGGATGATCTTCAGTCTCGACATACCGCTTTTATACATGACAAAAACTGAAGTAAAAAGCCTTTATTTATAAGATCAAAGATTGTTCAGTGGACCAGGGCTCTTACAGATGGTGAGAACTAGAATAAATCCTTTGCTTTCATAAAGACAGAAAATGAAGGGGAAAAGCAGTGAGTGGTGTGCAGACGAATAGTGCTTGGTGTTTCTCTTTTAAAGGTCTTTTAATACTCAGAAAACATGAGAACAAAGGTAAAGCAGTTATGACCAAACCACCTGACACACTCACTTGAATGATATCTTGATTTTGAAAATGATTCAAGTTGTTTCTCACCTTAAGAAAAAAAAAACGTATTGGGAATTATATTCCTCAAAATATACATGTGGGGCCTGAATATCAATCTTCTTCATACTGTAAAAGGGATTATGGATGCATGAATGGCCATGCTTTGAAGAGCAAATATTTGTTCATGCCTACTATGTGATAGGCCCTGAGGATTTTGAGGATTCAAAAGATGAATAAACATGTCTAGTTTGGGAAATGGATATATAAAAAATTAAGTACAATAAAGTGTGTGCCCCAAAGCCAACACAATGGAAAGGATGATGTTTTTGTGGTTTTTTTTTTTTTTTGAAATTTACTAAAGATGGGAGCAGGAGAGAAGGACACCTCCCCAAAGATAGATTATCTATAGAATGATGATTGTCCCACTACATTTACTCCTTGCTTCTTGTCCTAGACTCACTCCATATTTGAGTTAAGAATTTACCTTTCAAATATTTTAGAACTGCTCTTGAGGGAAAGTTAACCCAGGCTTCTACCTGGGGCCATGCAGGGCCCAGCTGGTGGCCACTGCCCTGAAGGAGGCATTACAGGGTGGTAAAGAGTATGGGTTTTGGAGTCATCTTAGCCAGGTTAGACCCTTCCAGCTGTGCCACCAATTAGCATTGTAAGCTTAGATACCTGACTTAGTTTCCTCATCTATAAAATGGTGATAATTTCTCTGCAAAATACCATCATTTGTTAGGATTAAATAAATAAAATGGTGAAGGTAAAGCAGGAGTCTGGCACTTGGCACGTAATTCACATTAAATAAATGTTTGCAATTGCTGTTTTTCTCACTTAGCAAAGCAGTGTTTCCAAAGCTCCCACTGTCCTGGGCTTTGAGTTGGGAGTGCAAAAGAAGTGCAGTCCTGAGAAATACCCTAAATGACCCATAGGATGGTCCGGAGTGCAATGTGAAAAACTACCATTAAGAACTAGGTAGAAGCAAGTACTCTACCTCACATAAATGAGTTAAAATGCAGTTCATGGAGTGAGTTGGGAAGGGTAGCCCGAAGTGTGTCTGGTAACAGAAGTACAATAAACTTTAATTGAAAAGATATGAACAGAAGTGCTAAGACACATCTAAATACTTCAGGTGAAGTGTTTAGGAAATGTGACTTCATTAAATCAGGAAGCAGAGGAAAAATACCTGCAGCAATCAGGACTTCTCTGGAAGCAGAAATCCTATTGAACAAAAGTTTTAAATTAACTTCTGGTTCAATTGGCAAAACCTAAAAAGCAACAGGCTAGGCAGTGGCTGCAGTACTAAAGGGGCATGAAATAAAAGATTGATTTTCTTCCCTACATCTATAGCTTATGTGGATGATGGCTGTCATTATCTTTGACTGTACAGTGAGGATAAATGGAGTTAGAACTAGAAGTGATTCTAATGTTTGTTTTTATCATAATTATTACTTCCCTTGGGAACCATTTTCTGTTGTGTTTTGTTAATGCTTAAAAACAACCACCACTACCCTAAATGGAATTATTTAGAGTGTTTTCCAATTCAGTTTAGTTTCCATTCAGAGCATTTAAACAGTATTTACACATGTAAAAATTCCAAGAAGTTGTTTTGTTTGTTTGTTGAATCAGCAAATGGAAGTGTGTAAAGAATGAAAGAAAACTAAGAATGAGGGTGGTCTAATGGTTAGGATGCGGCGCTTTCACTGCCGTGGCCGGGTTCAATACCAAGCCACGGCTCGGACAAAAAAAAAAAACAACCTAAGAATGAAAAGGAACATAAGTCAATGAGAGCAAATAAGGAACTTGATCTAGATCAGAGGACTAAGGAAAGTATCCTTGAGGAAATGACACTTGAACTGCTACGTAGAAGTTAAGTGGGCTGGAGGTGATGGTGGTGAGCATTTCAGATCAGAGAGAAAAACATTTGCAAGGGCTCTGGTGCCAGAGGGAGAGATTGAAGCACTTCTAGAAAGTAAGGGATAAGATCCGTCCAGATAATGCATGTAGAAGCGGCAAAGCTTTGGAAAGGATCCTGTGAGAAACTAGAATAAGACTAAGAAATGTGAAGTATGTGTTTGGGATACCAGCAAAGCAAGGGCCCCAAAACATGAATAAAATCGAGCTTTGATGAACTAACTAGAATCTTGCGGTAAGAGCATTTAAATGAAGATGATAAAAACCGAGGCTATGTTAAATTTTGTGTCTTTTAGATATTTTTATTTTGCATTACATAGGTGGAGGATACTGTTCACATAAACCGAATTTTCAGTGCTTAGGGCTTCTGAAGGACTTCAGCTTCAGGGATAGTTCTAGTCAAGTCCTGTTTCTTCATTTTTACAATAATAAGCCGATTCCAAAAGTGTTGTGATTTGTCTTAGGTGCCCCACCCAGGTAATGAGTGACAGATTCTGACCTAAAATTCAGAACTCCTGACCTAGCAACCTCCCCCTTTAAGAATGAAGTTACTTCTAGAAAAATAAATCCAAGTTTATTAGGCTTGGGCTCTCGATAAGGTCTGGCGGGAAGCTGCTAGAGAACTATAAACACCCTGTGGCAAAACTTACACTTAAAAGTTGCAAATACACGCCGTTACGTTACCATGGTTACTACAGAGCCAATGGGATGAACCGTACCTTCGTTCCCGGAGCTAAGCCAGAGGCCAATGTTCTGCGCCGTAGCAATGGTCTCTGGCAGGAAGCACAGCCCCTGAGCCAATGGTGCGTGTCGTTTCTATGGTTCCCGCCGGAAGGACGCGGCGTCTCCGCAGAGAGCGCGGTTGCTATGACGCCCGTGACCGGACCGGCACCTGCAGCTCTCCGCTGAGCAGCGGTGGAGCGTAGCTGCCGCCGGACACTCACCGCTCTCTCTAAAGGACAATTTCCGGCCTGGTTCCTGAGGTTCCCGCCGCAGCCGCAAGGAGAAAAGCAGCTATTCTCCGCTCTTTTTTTTAGCATTTCAGGTCTTTCCCGCTTTTCTGCCCAGCAGGGCCTGAAACGACGGAAGAGACTCACCTGGCTTGGCCTTTCTCTGCCTAAGGATGGATTCGCCGGTTTCCCGGGACCCACCCGCCGCAGGCCTTTAGAATTAGGCTGCTGCTTTTATTTAAAGAGGGCTTAGAACCCTCAGTCTGTTAAGTAGACGTTCTTTTTCTCACTTTCCAGGCGAAGACTCTCCCCTGTACAGAGAATGCATCTGAAGGTCCAGGCCATGACAAAGTCCACCGAGCCACGGATTCCCCTGGTTGTCGGCCTGTGAACAAAGAACTGCCGTTTTCTCCGTTGTGCCCTATGTTCGCCATGCAGAACTTTAATTCCCGATGAAGCTCCGGAGGCATTTTGTATCCTCAACATCAGGCGTCATCAAGTCAGTTACCTTCTGCCTTTCAAGCTACAACCTCATCCACTTCTCTCATTAATCCTGAGCGCCAGTTTTCCCATCCTGCTCATTCCGCAGCCATTCTCACCCTTTCTTGTCCACACTGCACACTCCTGAATGTCCATTCGTCTCCACCACCTCTGTCATCTCTACACGACCTCCTTCTTTCCTGCTACAATGCTTTGGGTATCTAAGTATTTCACATTCTCCAATCCTGGAATCATTTGGAAGATTTTCTTTGTTTCTCTGTGCTACGGCAAGCTTTCTGTCTCGGGTAAACTAGAGACGAGAATGGAGAAGCACACTTTGGTAAATACAAACAGTAAATTTCTACTAGTGTGTTTTGAAAGTGGAGGGGGAAAAAAATCAAAATGCATTTTTTGGGCTTATCGCAGTCTTATATAAAAAAGGAAGATTGTTCCTTGCTTAAGTGAATACTGTGTTAGGCATACATTTTAGTGATGCATTCATGCATGTGAAAAGATCATTCAGAATGATCATGTAACAAGATTTCAACTTTAAGTCCATATGAACCCAAAACCGTGATACGATAGAATTTTCGGGAGAGGAGATGCTTGAAACAGTTCTTGTGCCTCCTCTTCATGTCAGTTTGTTAATCAGAAACATCCCTTGAGATGGGAGTCAAGAAACAACAGCAACAAAAAAAAGGAGGAATGATTGAAAATAAATATTTTTGGCAAGGGGGCAGGCTTAATAGTCCTAAAAAGACTGGAACAGAGAGGCCTTAAAAATAGAATATGATTTATTTAGATCCAGTGCAATTGTATTTTAGCATGGAAAACTTTATTTAATTTGTCTTAAAGTATGTGTTTCTCATTGAGTCTTACTATTCTTAAATGTAAAGTTATTTTGAAGATATGCAAAGTGTACCTTTTTAACAGGTATTTGTGGGGATAGAATGATTTAGATATTTTTAATTCTCAGGCCAATTACAGCAGTTATTTGTGATGTTCATGCTTAAAGCCAAGGCAGGTTTCCAAATACTGAGAAATTCAGCTTTCTTTTTTATAGTAGATTGGAAAAGAAAAACAAGTTCTGCAACGTTTTCAATTTTTCACATTAAATGGGAACTGAATAAATTCTAACTCTTGAGAAAAAGGGGCTGTTAGATGCTACATGGTAAGGAGTTTTCCTTTCCCCTTCCAATATGCATTTATTGAACAAACATCATTATGGCAATATTAACATGAAACTAAAAAAATTTTCCTCTCACCCCTAGCCCAGTGGTTCTAAACCTGGGACGGGGGTGGGGGTATTTTGCTCCGTAAGGAACATGTGGCAATGGATGGAGACATTTGTAGTTGTCACTACTGGGGATGTATAACTGGCAGCTAGTTAGTAGAAGCCAGGGATGCTGCTCTACGTTCTACTGTGCACAGAGCAACCCCCCACAAGAAAGAATTAGCCAGCCCCAAATGTCAGTAGTGCTGAGTTTGACGTATCAACAGTTCATTTTTCTGTTCTGTGTCAGTCCTTGCTTATGTGCATACGTTTTTTACATAGTTATAATTACAGTGTACATTTTGCCTTTCTTTTTCACTTAATTTTCTATTTTAAGTTTAAACATTGCTACATTGTTCTGAACTTCTAAAAAAAGTATTTTTCTCATTTTATTCAGGGATTGAAAAGGAATAAAAGGTATAATATATACTGTATTTAAGACATCTGTAAGTTTTAAATTATATTTGGGTAGGAGGAAGAAAGAAGGACTAGGATGAATAACCCAAGTGGATATCTCAGTTTTCATGGCCATACTCTTTACTGTGTTCCCTTATGTCACTCGAAGACCATGGGATCCAAAGTTCATCCTTTTCTCAGAGCCAGGAGATGTGCTGTAGCATGAGGTATGGTCCTGGCCCCTGCACTGTAGTTGGAGGGCACCTACTAGGAGAAATAAGAACAAGTCGAAATGACTGCACTCATTCTTTTTGCTCTCCTCCCGTTTAAAATTCTTTGTGTCTGTCTCGGTTTTCTTTGACAGATATACCGCCTCATTCTTTACATCTAGACATTTTTGGAAGCCCCAAATCGCTACAGGATGTGCTTCTTTCTAGACAGTGGCTTTTTAAGATACTTAATGAGCATTTATTCAGTATCTCCTTTTAAAGAACAGTATTCTCATATACTTTGTTATGTGGGCAATTTTAGGCCCACTTTAGATGTCAAAGCATTTAGTATTTAAAGAATGAATTTGTATTACCTCAAGATCTGCATTTTTAGAATTTTTGAATTGCTCAACTATCGGGTCTCAATAAATCCACTGGAAAAATGTTAGTTCTGGGATGTCAGAGCAGAACAGGCAGAAGGACCCAGGATTCCAGGCAGAGGGACCCAAATATTCAAAGTCATGGAATAAGCAGCATGATGGGGATCAATCCGTACACTGGCATGAAGGGCTGTCAAGGTGTGGCAGGAGATAAGACGAGAGAGACAGGCGAGAACCAGCTTGTGGAGACTCTCTGGTGCCAAGCTAAGGGTTGGAACTCTTCCTGAAAGCAATGCGAATGTTAAGTGGCAAGTGACTTGCATTCACAAGGGTCAGTCTGAGAGCTTTGTGGAGTACAGACTGAATGGGGGCCAGCCTGGGAGCAGGGGAGTCAGTTAAGGATGCTATTACCCTAAGTTGGGCAAATGATGAGGAGAGGCTAAACTAAGAGAGGATGAACTGGAAAATCATAAAAGATGTAGAACCTACAAATTCAGGACTGGTTGTCCATGAGAGTGGGATGAATAAGGAGGGGCTAAGGATAACCCCTAGGTTTCTGGCTTGGGAGGCTATATATTGATGGTGATTTTATTAACTGTGGAATACAGAAGGAGGAGCAGGTGTAAGAGAAAGATGAGTGGATTGTTCAAACTGAGTTGTTCACTAGAGAGTTGGATATGCATTGGTCTTAAATAGTAGACTCATTTTGTACTGCCTTCCTAGCCTACATACTCTCCCCTGGAACTTGTACCTCTCCACCA
Organism: Delphinus delphis; assembly: GCF_949987515.2. Lineage (NCBI taxonomy): Eukaryota > Metazoa > Chordata > Mammalia > Artiodactyla > Delphinidae > Delphinus > Delphinus delphis. The sequence continues at coordinate 34,280,913 of NC_082683.1, forward strand.
ATGCTTGCTTAAAAAGAGTAGGCTTTGGTGGCCGTATTTGTACCCCTACTTCCAACCTATCCCAGCCACAACTGACTGAATGAGGAATACTGGACAACTAACTTCAGAAAGAGGGATGTAATTCGTTGGGTGAGCAACAAATAATTGTCTGTCTTTCATAAATTTGAACTAAGAGGTAGATAACAGGAATGACTTAATCTGAAAAATTACATAGGCTTAGGACTTGGATGGCTGTTTTTAGCTGATGAGTAAGCAAGCAGAGAAAGTCCATCCATGTAGAGAAACAAGTAAATGGGAGCAGATTCACAAGGAAACCCATAGACAAAGACCTCATGGGTCAGGATAGACTAGTAATGGCTGTGCAGTTCCATATCCATTTCCCATGTAGCTAGGTTTAGTTTGCAGCATATGCTCTTGTATCATATTCTTCCAGTAACCCTCCTGAGTAGTTGGGATTGGTCAGCTGTAAAGGTGAGAAAACTCAAAATAGTAATGGCTTGAGAAAGAAATGTATTTCTCTCACATAAAAGTCAAGAATAAAGCAGCCCAGAACTGATAGGGCAGCATTTTGAAATTGCCAGAGACTCAGATTTCTTCTCTTGCGTTACTATGTTCTCCATGGCCTGTGGCTTCCGCCTCACGGTGTCTGGGATGGCTGCTCGAGGTTCAAGCTATCTTGTCTGCATGCCAGCCAGTAGAAAGGAAGAGGAAGAGGAAGAGGACATCCTGTTCCTTCGAGGACATTTCCTAGGCTAGGTGGCACACAATTCCATTTACATCCCATTGGTCAGACCTTAGTCACACAGCTGTATCAAGCTGAAAGCAGGCATCCCTGTGATCAGTCAAAAAAATTAAATGTCTTATTTCTGCAGAAAAAGGGAAGAATACATATTGAAGGACAACTGGCAGTTTCTGCCACCTGCACTTGTATTTGTTCTAACTTCAGTGTATTTCTGTTTCTTTCCACTTTTTCTAGATCGAGCTGGAGCTTAGCAGAGATGCATTGTTATTTAATCCTCCTAACAACCCAATGAGGTAGGCATTACTATTATATCCATTCTATCTGGGGGAAAGCAAAGTTTTAAAAAGTTATATGACTTGTGTTAGTCACACAGCTATACAGTGATGGAGCCAGGGATTGAACGAAGGTATGTCAGACTCCTTTGCCCAAGCTATTCATCCCCGTGAGAGTGAGAAGGGCAGAGAGCCAAAGGCAGGGTCCTTAAGAATGAGGACGTTTGACAGGTCTGTGGAAGAGGAGCCCAGGAAGAACACAGGGGAGGAAAGGCCAGGGAGGTAAGAGTGAAAACAGAAGAAAGTGACGTGACATCATAGAACAGAGAAATGAGTGGGCAGATACTGCACAGAGGTCGTATACAAAAAGAGCAGAAACACGTCCAGTTGGATTTGGCATTTTTTTAAATTAATTATTTAAATTTTGGCCACACGGCTTGTGGTTCCTCGACCAGGGATTTAACCTGGGCCCTCGGCAGTGACAGCGTAGAGTCCTAACCACTGGACCACCAGGGAATTCCCTGGATTTCGCATTTTGAGCATCGTTGTAAGAGCAGAAGCCAAATGCAGTGATTTGAGGAGTGTGGAAGACATGAGAAAGAGGAAAGTAACTTGGGGGGGATGTGGTGGGATCAAAAAAGAGATATTTTTGTATCTTTATTTTCAAGATCAGAGACCTCTTGACCTAAGGGCACAACGTCAATAGAGAGGGAGATAATGAGCAAACAGAAAAGAAGAAGCTTCCTTGAGGAAGCAATAGAAGGTGGGATCTAGAACACAGGTAAAGGAATTAGCTTTGGTTAGGAGGATGGAAAGCTCCTCCTGGAGGGAAAGAGGAAGGTTAGTGTATTGGTGGTAGCAGAAGAAGCTGCCAGAGTTTTTTTGTGTTTTTTTTGGGGGGGAGAGGATTGGATAGTCTTTATTTCTTTTTTTTTCTTTTAACTTTAATGTTAATTGTATAGATGCTTTAAATTTTTATATAATCAAATATATTTATCATTTCCTAATAGCTTAATTTGCCACTTAGTTTAGAAATATGTCCTTCATGATTTGCAGTCCATCTTTTTTTTTTTTTACATCTTTATTAGAGTATAATTGCTTTACAATGGGGTTTAGTTTCTGCTTTATAACAAAGTGAACCACTTATACATACACATACTTTCCCATATCTCTTCCCTCTTGCGTCTCCCTCCCTCCCTATCCCACCCATCCAGGCGGTCACAAAGCACCGAGCTGATCTCCCTGTGCTATGCGGCTGCTTCCCACTAGCTATCTACCTTACGTTTGGTAGTGTATATATGTCCATGCCTCTCTCTTGCTTTGTCACAGCTTACCCTTCCCCCTCCCCATACCCTCAAGTCCATTCTCTAGTAGGTCTGTGTCTTTATTCCTGTCTTATCCCTAGGTTCTTCATGACATTTTTTTTCTCTTAAATTCCATATATATGTGTTAGCATACGGTATTTGTCTTTCTCTTTCTGACTTACTTCACTCTGTATGACAGACTCCAGGTCCCTCCACCTCACTACAAATAGCTCAATTTCGTTTCTTTTTATGGCTGAGTAATATTCCATTGTATATATGTGCCACATCTTCTTTATCCATTCATCCGATGATGGACACTTAGGTTGTTTCCATCTCCGGGCTATTGTAAATAGATCTGCAATGAACATTTTGGTACATGACTCTTTTTGAATTATGGTTTTCTCAGGGTATATGCCCAGTAGTGGGATTGCTGGGTCATATGGTAGTTCTATTTTTAGTTTTTTAAGGAACCTCCATACTGTTCTCCATAGTGGCTGTACCAATTAACATTCCCACCAGCAGTGCAAGAGGGTTCCCTTTTCTCCACACCCTCTCCAGCATTTATTGTTTCTAGATTTTTTTGATGATGGCCATTCTGAGTGGTGTGAGGTGATATGTCATTGTAATTTTCATTTGCATTTCTCTAATGATTAACGAAGTTGAGCATTCTTTCATGTGTTTGTTGGCAGTCTGCATATCTTCTTTGGAGAAATGTCTATTTAGGTCTTCTGCCCATTTTTGGATTGGGTTGTTTGTTTTTTTGTTATTGAGCTGCATGAGCTGCTTATAAATTTTGGAAATTAATCCTTTGTCAGTTGCTTCATTTGCAAATATTTTCTCCCATTCTGAGGGTTGTCTTTTGGTCTTGTTTATGGTTTCCTTTGCCGTGCAAAAGCTTTTACGTTTCATTAGGTCCCATTTGTTTATTTTTGTTTTTATTTCCATTTCTCTAGGAGGTGGGTCAAAAAGGATCTTGCTGTGATTTATGTCATAGAGTGTTCTGCCTATGTTTTCCTCTAAGAGTTTGATAGTTTCTGGCCTTATATTTAGGCCTTTAATCCATTTTGAGCTTATTTTTGTGTGTGGTGTTAGGGACTAATCTAATCTTATGCTTTTACATGTACCTATTCAGTTTTCCCAGCACCACTTATTGAAGAGGCTGTCCTTTCTCCACTGTATATTCCTGCCTCCTTTATCAAAGATAAGGTGACCATATGTGCATGGCTTTATCTCTGGGCTTTCTATCCTGTTCCATTGATCTATCTTTCGTTTTTTGTGCCAGTACCATGCTGTCTTGATTACTGTAGCTTTGTAGTATAGTCTGAAGTCAGGGAGCCGGATTGCGCCAGCTCCATTTTTCGTTCTCAAGGTTGCTTTGGCTATTTGGGGTCTTTTGTGTTTCCATACAAATTGTGAAATTTTTTGTTCTAGTTCTGTGAAAAATGCCAGTGGTAGTTTGATAGGGATTGCATTGAATCTGTAGATTGCTTTGGGTAGTAGAGTCATTTTCACAATGTTGATTCTTCCAATCCAAGAACATGGTATATCTCTCCATCTATTTGTATCATCTTTAATTTCTTTCATCAGTGTCTTATAATTTTCTGCATACAGGTCTTTTGTCTCCTTAAGTCGGTTTATTCCTAGGTATTTTATTCTTTTTGTTGCACTTGTAAATGGGAGTGTTTTCTTGATTTCACTTTCAGATTTTTCATCATTAGTGTATAGGAATGCCAGAGATTTCTGTACATGAATTTTGTATCCTGCTACTTTACCAAATTCATTGATTAGCTGTAGTAGTTTTCTGGTAGCATCTTTAGCATTCTCTATGTATAGTATCATGTCATCTGCAAACAGTGACAGCTTTACTTCTTCTTTTCTGATTTGGATTCCTTTTATTTCCTTTTCTTCTCTGATTGCTGTGGCTAAAACTTCCAAAACTCTGTTGAATAAGAGGGGTGAGAGTGAGCAACCTTGTCTTGTTCCTGATCTTAGTGGAAATGCTTTCAGATTTTCACCATTGAGGATGATGTTGGCTGTGGGTTTGTCATATATGGCTTTTATTATGTTGAGGAAAGTTCCCTCTATGCCTACTTTCTGCAGGGGTTTTATCATAAATGGGTGTTGAATTTTGTCAGAAGCTTTCTCTGAATCTATTGAGATAATCATATGGTTTTTCTCCTCCAATTTGTTAATATAGTTTATCACATTGATTGATTTGCCTATATTGAAGAATCCTTGCATTCCTGGAATAAACCCCACTTGATCATGGTGTATGATCCTTTTAATGTGCTGTTGGATTCTGTCTGCTAGTATTTTGTTGAGGATTTTTGCATCTATGTTCATCAGTGATATTGGCCTGTAGTTTTCTTTGTGACATCCTTGTCTGGTTTTGGTGTCAAGGTGATGGTGGCCTCGTAGAATGAGTTTGGGAGTGTTCCTCCCTCTGCTATATTTTGGAAGAATTTGAGAAGGATAGGTGTTAGCTCTTCTATAAATGTTTGATAGAATTCGCCTGTGAAGCCATCTGGTCCTGGGCTTTTGTTTGTTGCAAGATTTTTAATCACAGTTTCAATTTCAGTGCTTGTGATTGGTCTGTTCATATTTTCTATTTCTTCCTGATTCAGTCTTGGAAGGTTGTGCATTTCTAAGAATTTGTCTATTTCTTCCAGGTTGTCCATTTTATTGTCATAGAGTTGCTTGTAGTAATCTCACATGATCTTTAGTATTTCTGCAATGTCAGTTGTTACTTCTCCTTTTTCATTTCTAATTCTATTGATTTGAGTCTTCTCCCTTTTTTTCTTGATGAGTCTGGCTAATGGTTTATCAATTTTGTTTATATTCTCAAAGAACCAGGTTTTAGTTTTATTGATCTTTGCTATTGTTTCCTTCATTTATTTTTCATTTATTTCTGATCTGATTTTTATGATTTCTTTCCTTTTGCTACTTTCGGGTTTTTTTTGTTCTTCTTTCTCTAATTGTTTTAGGTGCAAGGTTAGGTTGTTTATTCGAGATGTTTCCTGTTTCTTAAGTTAGAATTGTATTGCTATAAACTTCCCTCTTAGAACTGCTTTTGCTGCATCCCATAGGTTTTGGGTTGTCGTGTCTCCATTGTCATTTGTTTCTAGGTATTTTTTTATTTCCTCTTTGATTTCTTCAGTGATCACTTTGTTATTAAGTAGTGTATTGTTTAGCCTCCATATGTTTGTATTTTTTACAGATCTTTTCCTGTAATTGATATCTAGTCTCATATCCTGTGGTCGGAAAAGATACTTGATACAATTTCAATTTCTTAAATTTACCAAGGCTTGATTTGTGATGCAAGATATGATCTATCCTGGGGAATGTTCCATGAGCACTTGAGAAAAATGTGTATTCTGTTGTTTTTGGATGGAATTTCCTATAAATGTCAATTAAGTCCATCTTGTTTAATGTATCATTTAAAGCTTGTGTTTCCTTATTTATTTTCATTTTGGATGATCTGTCCATTGGTGACAGTGGGGTGTTAAAGTCCCCTACTATGAATGTGTTACTGTCCATTTCCCCTTTTATGGCTGTTAGTATTTGCCTTATGTATTGAGGTACTCCTTTGTTGGGTGCATAAATATTTACAATTGTTACATCTTCTTCTTGGATCCATCCCTTGATCATTATGTAGTGTCCTTCTTTGTCTCTTCTAATAGTCTTTATTTTAAAGTCTATTTTGTCTGATACGAGAATTGCTACTCCAGCTTTCTTTTGGTTTCCATTTGCATGGAATATCTTTTTCCATCCCCTTACTTTCAGTCTGTATGTGTCTCTAGGTCTGAAGTGGGTCTCTTGTAGACAGCATATATATGGGTCTTGTTTTTGTATCCATTCAGCCAATATGTGTCTTCTGGTGGGAGCATTTAATCCATTTACATTTAAGGTAATTATCGATATGTATGTTCCTATTCCCATTTTCTTAATTGTTGTGGGTTTGTTAGTGTAAGTCTTTTCCTTCTCTTGTGTTTCTTGCCTAGAGAAGTTCCTTTAGCATTTGTTGTAAAGCTGGTTTGGTGGTGCTGAACTCTCTCAGCTTTTGCTTTTCTGTAAATTTCTCCATCAAATCTGAATGACATCCTTGCTGGGTAGAGTAATCTTGGTTGCAGGTTTTTCTCCTTCATCAGTTTAAATATGTCCTGCCAGTCCCTTCTGGCTTGCAGAGTTTCTGCTGAAAGGTCAGCTGTTAACCTTATGGGGATTCCCTTGTGTGTTATTTGTTGTTTTTCCCTTGCTGCTTTTAATGTGTTTTCTTGTATTTAATTTTTGACAGTTTGATTAACATGTGTCTTGGCGTATTTCTCCTTGGATTTATCCTGTATGGGACTCTCTGTGCTTTCTGGACTTGATTAACTATTTCCTTTCCCATATTAGGAAAGTTTTCAACTATAATCTCTTCAAGTATTTTCTCAGTCCCTTTCTTTTTCTTTTCTTCTTCTGGAACCCCTATAATTCGAATGTTGGTGTGTTTAATGTTGTCCCAGAGGTCTCTGTGACTGTCCTCCATTCTTTTCATTCTTTTTTCTTTATTCTGCTCTGCAGTAGTTATTTCCACTATTTTATCTTCCAGGTCACTTATCCGTTCTTCTGCCTCAGTTATTCTGCTATTGATCCCTTCTAGAGTATTTTTAATTTCATTCATTGTGTTGTTCATCGTTGTTTGTTTCATCTTTAGTTCTTCTAGGTCCTTGTTAAATGTTTCTTGCATTTTGTCTATTCTATTTCCAAGATTTTGGATCATCTTTACTATCATTATTCTGAATTCTTTTTCAGGTAGACTGCCTATTTCCTCTTCATTTGTTAGGTCTGGTGGGTTTTTGACTTGCTCCTTCATCTGCTGTGTGTTTCTCTGTGTTCTCATTTTGCTTATCTTACTGTGTTTGCGGTCTCCTTTTTGCAGGCTGCAGGTTCGTAGTTCCTGTTGTTTTTGGTGTCTGTTCCCAGTGGCTAAAGTTGGTTCAGTGGGTTGGGTAGGCTTCCTGGTGGAGGGGACTGGTGCCTGTGTTCTGGTGGATGAGGCTGGATCTTGTCTTTCTGGTAGGCAGGTCCACATCTGGTAGTGTGTTTTGGGGTGTCTGTGGCCTTATTATGATTTTAGGCAGCCTCTCTGCTAATGGGTGTGGTTGTGTTCCTGTCTTACTAGTTGTTTGGCATAGGGTCTCCAGCACTGTAGCTTGCTGGTCGTTGAGTGAAGCTGGGTGCTGGTGCTGAGATGGAGATCTCTGGGAGATTTTCGCTGTTTGATATTATGTGGAGCTGGGAGGCCTCTTGTGGACCAGTGTCCTGAAGTTGGCTCTCCCACCTCAGAGGCACAGCACTGACTCCTGGCTGTAGCACCAAGAGCCTTTCATCCACAAGGCTCAGAATAAAAGGGAGAAAAAGTAGAAAGAAAGAATTAGTAGAAGTAGAAAGAATAAAAGAAAGAAAAAGAAAGAAAGAAAGAAAGAAAGGAGGGAGGGAGGAAGGAAGGATGGAGGGAAGGAAGGAAAAAAGAAAGAAGGTAAAGTAAAATAAAATAAGATAAAATATAATAAAGTTATTAAAATAAAAAAATAATTATTAAGAAAAAAACTAAAACAAAAAAACGGACGGATAGAACCCTAGGACAAATGGTGGAAGCAAAGCTATACAGACAGAATTTCACACAGAAGCATACATATACATACTCACAAAAAGAGGAAAAGAGGAAAAAATCGTAAATCTTTCAAAGTCCACCTCCTCAATTTGGGATGGTTCGTTGTCTCTTCAGGTATTCCACAGATGCAGGTACATCAAGTTGGTTGTGGAGATTTAATCCACTGCTCCTGAGGCTGCTGGGAGAGATTTCCCTTTCTCTTCTCGGTTCGCACAGCTCCCAGGGCTCAACTTTGGATTTGGCCTCGCCTCTGCGTGTAGGTCGCCTGAGGGCGTCTGTTCTTCGCTCAGACAGGACGGGGTTAAAGAAGCAGCTGCTTCGGGGACTCGGGCTCACTCAGGCCGGGGGGGAGGGAGGGGTACGGAGTGTGGGGCGAGCCTGCGGCGGCAGAGGCCGGCGTGACGTTGCACCAGCCTGAGGCGCGCCGTGAGTTCTCCCGGGGAAGTTGTCCCTGGATCCCGGGACCCTGGCAGTGGCGGGCTGCACAGGCTCCCCGGAAGGGGGGTGTGGATAGTAACCTGTGCTCGCACACAGGCTTTTTGGTGGCGGCAGCAGCAACCTTAGCATCTCATGCCCGTCTCTGGGGTCTGTGCTTTTAGCCGCGGCTCGCGCCCGTCTCTGGAGCTCCGTTAAGCAGCGCTCTTAATCCCCTCTCCTCACGCACCAGGAAACATAGAGGGAAGAAAAAAGTCTCTTGCCGCTTAGACAGCTCCAGACTTTTTCCCGGACTCCCTCTCGGCTAGCTGTGGTGCACTAGCCCCCTGCAAGCTGTGTTCACTCCGCCAACCCCAGTCCTCTCCCGGAGCTCCGACCAAAGCCCGAGCCTCAACTCCCAGCCCCGCCCTCCCCTGCGGGTGAGCAGGCAAGCCTCTCTGGCTGGTGAGTGCCGGTCGGCACCCATCCTCTGTGCGGGAATCTCTGCGCTTTGCCCTCTGCACCCTGTTGCTGCGCTCTTCCCCACGGCACCGAAGCTTTCCCCCTCCGCCACCCACAGTCTCCACCCGCGAAGTGGCTTCCTAGTCTGTGGAAACCTTTCCTCCTTCACAGCTCCCTCCCACTGGCGCAGGTCCCGTCCCTATCCTTTTGTCTCTGTTTATTCTTTTTTTTTTTTTTTCCTGGTACGCGGGCCTCTCACTGTTGTGGCCTCTCCCGCTGCGCTGCGGACGCGCAGGCTCAGCGGTCATGGCTCACGGGCCTATTCGTTTTTCTTTTGCCCTACCCAGGTACGTGGGGGAGTTTCTTGCCTTTTGGGAGGTCTGAGGTCTTCTGCCAGCGTTCAGTAGGTGTTCTGTAGGAGTTGTTACACGTGTAGATGCATTTCTGGTGTATGTGTGGGGAGGAAGGTGATCTCCGTGTCTTACTCTTCCACCATCTTCCGATAGTCTTTATTTCTAAACAGAAGAGTTTCCTAATGGTGGAGTTTGTTGTGCTAACCATTGTAACTTTTAGTTTAACAAGTCGCAGGAGAATCACGGATCTTAAAGACAAAGAAAACTTCCCAGGTTTATGCAGCCACTAACGAACGCCGGTGGTGATATCCAGAGTTTTATGATGGCCTTAGTTTTACTAGTGCTATGGGAGACAAGGTCGTCGACCAGCAGAGGGGAGAGGTGAGATTTGGAGTTTGGTGGGAGAGGTGGAGGGGAGACGTGAGATTTGGAGTTTGATGGGAGAGATGGAAATCCTGAATATTTACAGAGTGAAATGGTAGCAGAAACTGGCAAAGCGCATAGAATGACCTATGCAAGTAAAGGAGCTTGGCCCAGGCTGCAGACCATGGATTTGTAGTGGCTCCGGTCTGCATACTTGTTGCGTTTTTCTCTACCAGCAACTCAGCAAACTAAAATTAGGCAGAGGAAAGTCAAATGGTCAAACTTTCCCCTGGGTTTGGGTTTGCAGGGAAGGTGAGACAAGGAGCTAGATAACTGGGGACATTGGTGAGAGATTGATTGAAATGAACAACAGTTGGGTCCAGGCTTGAGGGGGAAATAAGTGAAACCAAAGAGTTTCTGGTAGTTTGAGAGAGGATGTAATGGTCCAGGGACTGGAGGGTTCAACTATTATTATAGAATAAGTATAGTTTAAGAAAGCAACAACTTCATACCCATTACTATGGTTATTATTTATATTTTTATGGCAGTTCCTCAAAAAGTTAAACATAGATTTATATATCCAGCAATTCCAAAACAACGAGCAGGGACTGAAACAGATGCTTGTTACACCAGTGTTCATAGCAGCATTATTCACAATGGTCAAAAGGTGGAAACAACCCAAATGTCCATCAACAGATGAATGGATAAACAAAATACATACAATTCCATGTTATTACACCTTAAAAAGGAAGGAAATTCTGATCCATGCTATAAAGTGGATGAAACCTAAAGACATTATGCTAAGGGAAATAAGCCAGAAATAAAAGGACAAATGTGGGATTCCACCTATATGAGGTACCTAGAATAGGCAGATTTATAGCTACAGAAAGAAGAATACAGTGGGAAATAGGGACTCATTGTTTAATGGGTACAGAGTTTATGTTTGGGATAATGAAAAGTTCTGAAAATGGATAGTGGTGATGATTGCACAACAGTGTGAATGTGCTTAATGCCACTGAATTCTACACTTACGTATGGTTAAAATGGTAAATTTTCAGTTTCATGAATTTACCACACACACAGAAAAGAGCAGAAGGTGGTGATCAGAGTGGGACATTTGGAGCTGAGGACTGCAGGATTTCAACAGTAGTTTAGGCTATGGCAAGAGCTTGGTTGTAGCCATGGGCATGGATGACTAAGTGGAATGGAGGTTAAAGATCTCTGGCTTTGGAAGGGTGTTCAGTCTAGGAGCTTGGATGAGTCGGGTATTGACTTGCAGCCTCTACCGCCCTCCTGACCGGCCAAGCCCCTTCTTCCTATATCCCTGCTTACCTTCCGATACCCCAAATCTCCCAGAAGCCAAGGATCCAAAGGTATTCTCAGTATCCCCCATCCCCTTCTCCTTTCCACTTCCTCCAGCCTAACACTCTCCCACTCCACCCCACAACATGGCGGGTGGGGGCTATGCTACTCTCCGGGGGCAAACAACTCCCAGTATAGGACATGTAATAATTCAAACATTTGTTTTCTAATTATTCACAATCTCATCAGTTTATCACAACTGTGTTTTAACATTTTGATGTGTTTGCTTCCATTCTTTTCCTTCTGTGTCTGGTTTTTACCATAGTTGTAATAATACCTTTATGTCTACTTTTTCTCTTTATTATAAACATTTTTCTGTATTGTCAAATAGGCCTCATAGAATGTAATGTATTCCTAGTGTGCCCTGATACCCAGGACTAAAACCACAAGGAACTGAATAGTGCTAAAAAACCTTGTAGGGAGGAGGGTAACGGTGCGGACCAGACGATGGGGGTAGAGTGGGGAGGAGCACGAGAAGACTTTTAGCTGTAAGTCATGGGGAGGACACATGGGGGCACAAAGATTCAGATCTGGGTCCCCTTTTTTGTTTTTTAATTATCAGATGATAATTAACATTCTGTTTATCGTCCACAAAAACTGTTGATGTGAAAAGGATGCGACTCTGGAAAACTTAGCAAGAAAAGATAAAAATAATCAAAATATAGTTTTGCTCTTAAAAAGCAAAACTGAATATAATTATGTAGACTAGCTGCAGTACAATAACAGTTGTGCTTATCCCTACAATCTGAGTCAGATTAACTTGGTTAAAAGTTATGTTTGATTGTACCAGCAAGTCTTATTCACAGTTAGTGATTCTAGTAATACAGATACCACTTCATCAATCAGCAGACATTTATATCTCCCCCACCATGTAGTGCAAGCTGTTATGTAGCATGACTACTTCCAAGTTAAAAAAAATTAAAGATAATATCTATGGCAGGCTTAGATCAAGAAGTTTTAGAAGAGAGTTGAATGACTTAGAAGTCAACAAAAATTATAAGACATATTCTGTGAGCAAAATAGTTCCTTGATAGTAGAGAATTAATGGGCTCTCTAGCTTCCAGAGGAGTTCTTTTATTTCTAAATATTCAAAAGAATAGACAGAAACTTCTTTGGAATTTATAACATCGCAAGGGGCCTGTGGGAGATTTTCATATTATTAAATTGCAAACTTCAGAACTGGGCAGACAGAAAGCTGATTTTTTTTAATGCATATATTTCATGTCATTTCTTATTTTAGAAGATATAATACAACTCTTCAAAGCTTTAATATTTTTTGTATTGCTAGCTATTTCATGTAAGTGATCATTATAAATGGATAACATAACCATTAATTAATAGGAAAACTAAACTATACTTTGTAGAGAGTCTAACTGTACATATGAGATTTCTTGCATGCTCAGTTGTATACTTACACGTGTGTATACTTACACATATGCTTATGTCTTTTATCAAGGGAAAAGTTCAATTAGAAGACTTACTTCACCATCTTGAGAAAGAAGGGATTGAACTCCTTGCCTTTACAGAAGAACAACTCTACTTTGTCTGGTGCTTGTTACAGCAAAGACAGGCTGAGGACTGCTACCAGAAATCTAGAAGAGCTGTCAGGGAAGCACATGGAAGAAATTAAAGAAGTAAGAACTAATATCATAAAGTTTTAAGATAGCTGTGGTTTTGGGACTTCCCTGGTGGTCCAATGGTTAAGACCCCATGTTTCCAGTGCAGGGGGTACGGGTTCCATCCCTGGTCAGGGAAGTTCCGCATGCTGTGCCGTGCAGCCAAAAAGAAAAGAAAAAAGATGGCTCTGGTTTTGTTCATTGTCCTTCATTATATTAACGTATTAAAAAACAGCATTTGAATATCAGTGTATAATTTGCAAAGCACCCACATGTACACTTTTCTTTTAATGAAATATGTCAACAAGCTGTATTGGTTTCCAATAGAGTACATGTACAGGACATTGCCCAGAGATGACTAGTTGACTATCCAAATAGGTCTGCTCAACGTGCTTTCATTATCTTGGTAAATTCATCCTTGTATCAATAACCAACCCTCTAGCTGACTCTCCTCCTAGTAGGCTTAGAAACCTGATTAGTCAGTGTACTGTGAGTGGATCTGCTTCTCAAAGGTGACCTTGTGTTGACCAAACTCACAGAGAAGTTTGTAGAAAAATAGATACTAGCTTTTTAGTTGACAGTGAGAAATATAACTGCCAAAGGAACCAGACACATGTATCCGTGACTGATGCCTTTTTTCCCTACAGGCACACTACATAGGAAGCCAAATTTTAATCAAATGTCTACTTGCTGAACAAATGATTCTAATTTTTTAGAGCACTAGTAGCTAAGATAGCCAGATTTACACCATAAAGCTATTCATACCTGCCCTTATTTCTGGACCTGTTACATCCTAGAACCAGGGTACCTAGCCCTTAGATGAGCAGATAATGGCACGTTTTGACTCTTTAATCACTCTTTTTGATGTGTCCAGTATTGATCAACCTACTTTCTTATAATATAAGCTACTTTCTTTAAATGAGTTAATAAAATTTTCTCAGGTTGCTTGCAGATCACTGTGTTGTGTTTTGACAGCTCAGCTCAGCTAACTTGTTGATTTTTAAATTTAACTCTTAGAGGGCAGTTTGATTTCCAAACTCTTAAAGAAGAGTATAGCTCCTTTAGAACAAAAGCAGGATAGCATAGTAGACCATGAACTTTAACATTAGGCAGTTGGGGGTGAAAAATTGCCTTTGGCACTGACTCTCTGTGTAACCTTGGGCAAGTTACTCAACTTCTTTGAGCTTGAAATTTCTCTTCCGAAAGTTGGAGATGATAACAGCTCCTTCAAAAGGATTTGTGAGGTTTACACATATTAACGTGTAGAAAACATTTCACATACATACTTGGCACCCAGCAAGTATTCAATAAATTATAACTGTTATTATTAGAAATAGGTAGTATTGTTCCTGCCATTTTAAAGAGGAGGAAACTGAAGCATACCAGGGAGTGATAAAGTTGGACTGCAGTTCTGTGTTCCTTCTACTATATCATTCAGCTTTTTGTTCATATTCTGAGCAGTTGTCCCGGAAAAAGGCTTCAACACAGTTCAGCAAAATGCAGTTATTTTGGTAGTCTCCTTCTAAGCAATTTGGCACAGTAAGAGCTCAGGCTCTGGCTCTGGCCCACCTCAGTGTGAAGTCCGGCTCCCCGCTTTCCGCTTTGCTTGACAACACAAGTCCGTCAGCCTCTCTCAACCGCCCTCACCTATGAAGTGGGAGATAACAGTGTCACAGGGTTGTGGTGAAAACTCAATATTTGATGTCCTTAACATAGTACCGGGAGCATATAGTTAGCTTTCAATCTATTATTATTAGCCACATAAAAGTGCCTTTTGTGAAGCTGTCATATTAATCAGAAACTATTTTTAAAGAATACCCAATAGTTTATTTTAATACAAGCTCCTATTAGCATTTAAGACATCTTAATCATGAGTTTTGCTTAAGATATAAAATACTGTGTCGATACTTCTCTGTTCCTGAGTATCATGACCATATTTCCTAAACCATAGATAAGGAGACTTGATTTGAAACCTGATTTGTTAATGGAAAAAAATATCAGCGATTGTGACTGTCCCAGAAATTTGTGGTGATGTGTCATCCTATCTGTGGGAAACAGTGTCTGATAACATATGACAGCTGGAAGGAAGTTTAGGGAGAGAGACCCACACTTAAGCCAAGTTGAATTTTCTGTTTATTTCTTAGATTATAAACATTGATAGTATGGTGATCTCTTAATGGCTCTTTCACTTCATAGACTTGTAAGAAAATGTATTCTTTTCTTCTTAGGTAGAAAATTATGCAAACCGTGTCTGTAACTTACCAGAGGAGCAGGAAGCATTTTCTCATGGTTACGAAAAGGAAAGCAAGCAGCCTAGACATGAGTTTAAAGGGCTCCAACTCAAACCGGGTAATTTTTCCTTTTGTAAACATGTAAATTTTAATTTTTTCCCTAATTCTAATAATTAGCATGAGACAATTACAGAAAATTTGGGAAATGTGTAAAAGTAGAAGGAAGGAAAAAAAATTACGACATATCCTCCACCTCAAGAAAAGTACTTGTAGGGCTTCTCTGGTGGGGCAGTGTTTAAGAATCCGCCTGCCAATGCAGGGGACACGGGTTCGAGCCCTGGTCCAGGAAGATCCCACATGCCACAGAGCAACTAAGCCCGTGTGCCACAACTGCTGAGCCTGCGCTCTAGAGCACGCGAGCCACAATTTCTGAAGCTCACGTGCCTATAGTCCGTGCTTTGCAACCAGAGAAGCCCCCACAATGAGAAGCCCGTGCACCACAAGGAAGAATAGCCCCCCGTGCACCACAAGGAAGAATAGCCCCCCGCTCTTGGCAACTAGAGAAAGCCTGCGCGCAACAACGAAGACCCAACACAGCCAAAAATAAATAAATAAATAAAGTTATAAAAAAGAAAGAAAAGTACTTGTAATGTTTTAGGTGTATTTTCTGCCTGTCTTTTTAAGGTATGCATTCTGAAATATTCTCAAATGTGTGTGAGAGATTACAGAGTGGTGATTTTCTTTAATGTCGATTACAGCACTTACCACACTATGTCCTAACTACCTGTGTCAGCGCTTCTGGGGCAGAGATCTCATTCTAGTCTTCCTGGTTTCCGTGTTTTCGACAGCACCGGCCTCGTAAAGTACCTAGCATGTCAAGGGCTCAGGAAATGTTTGTTAAGTGCTCCAAAGCTACAAGGGAAGATACAGATAGGACCTCTTTAGAATACTGTATTTGTTTAACTCCATAAATTAGATATTATTATGATATATGGTCAGTGATTATTTACATTTGCCACACATTTATGATTTTCTTCGCTCAGCATTTTTCCTTGCATCTCAGATATCCCATTTGGGATCATTGTCCTTTTTTCATTTTAGAACTTCCTTTCATAATGGTCTGTTGATGGAAGGTTTTTCTGTATTTTGAATCTCAGGTGCAGAGAAAATTGAGCTAATCACAGGACATAATTCATATGTACTACACTCGGGTTTCATTTTTTTCCCCTTTCTTGTTATCCATTGGATAATTGAGTTTTCTTCTTCTGGCTCAAAAGCTTGCATTCTAGTTTTGTTCATATGGTGGTTGCATTTTAAGAGTTTTAAAAATTTCTTCTGACATTTTTAGTTGTTCTCGGCAGCAGGGCTGTTCAGGGCTCTAATCTGCCATACTGTAAGAAGCAGAAGCTACTCTATGCCCTGCTCCTAACGTAAATTAGCTCGTGAAGGATTGGGAAGTAGGGGAGTGATGTCACTATAATGTGGAAGTTCACATGTAATTTTCCCCGGCATGTTAGTGATTTGGGCTGCCAGCAAGCCTTGGAGTTTATACATAAAGCCCGTTCATCCCATGTTCCTCTTCTGGGCTGTTTGGCCACATGTTTTGTCTTGGAAGTGCTTATTGCAAAGATATTACTAATCTTTTGCGTTTTGCCTTTGTTTCCAACTCTGCAGACTCAGCTCCTTCATTAGCTCACCTTTACAGTAAACCTGATTTTTTAAAAGAATACAGAGTCCTATATTTGCTATAGTATTCCTCTATTTTTTAGGAATTTGACACATCTGTTTAAATCTACCAGTATAATATTAGGATTGTCAGTGTTTTTTATAGCACTCTAGCTACACAATGACAAAGGTTTTGAGTGCTCTATGCCAACCTTTTTTCCATAAACCTCATTATTTTTAGAGAGCAGTTTTGCGAAATACAAGTTTACTTGTTTGTTTTAGGAACACATACCTCAATCACATCAGAAATGCTTCTGTAATTAAAAGATGTCTTTTGAAGGTGGAGCTAACATGATTTGGTAATGGATTTCATGTTGGTGGGAGAAAAGGAGAGAAATCACTGGTGACCCAAAGCTTTTTGGCCTGAGCAGTTGAAATATTGGAGTTCCTAACTACTCAGATGGGGGATACCATGGGAGGTCCTATTTGGGGAACACCGTAAAGAGTTTGCTTTTGGACATCTACATTGGATGTGAATATTAGGCATCCAAGTGGAAAGGTCAGGTAGGCAATTTTGTATATGTTTGGAACGCAATGTGAACTCGAGATATAAATTTGGGGGTCATCAGCATATAGCAAATATCTAAAGCCTTAGGACTGTAGGAGATAACCTAGGGAGTAAAAAGAAGAAGATTCAGAGCTGGGCCCTAGGTCATTCCAGTGTTTAGAGGTTGGAAAGGTAAGAAATCAGCAAAGGAGTCTGAGAAGGAGTGGCATGAAAGGTAGGAGGAAACCTAGCAGAGTGTGGTGTCCCATAAGAGAAATGATGGAAGTGTTTTAAGAAAAGGAAGGGAACAATTGGGTCAAATACCATTGATAGGCTATGTGGAGTGAGGACAGGTGATTGACCATTGGGTTTGGTCACATGGGGGTCATTGTGACTTTGAGGAGAGCTGTTTCTGTGGAGGGGTGGATATGAAAGCCACTGGAGTGAATTCAGGAAAGAATGGTAGGAGAATGGGAGGGGACGTGGCTGTGGTTGATCCTTTCTTTTTTTTTTTTTTTTTTTTTTGATCCTTTCTTGAAGTTGTGCTGCAAAGAGAAATGACGAAATGGTGGAGGAACTGGAGGGCGTTATGACTTTGAAGAAAAACTTTTGTTGTTTTCATCACTGTTGTTTTTAATGGGAGATGTTATACCATGTCTCTAAGATGATTAGTTGGGAAGAAAGCTCCATGAGGCAATAGAGATAAGAGTCAACTGCAGGAGTTTTATCTTTGAGAGGAGAGGGAATGGGATCCAGTGTACAAGGGGGGGAGGGGGGCGGGGGTGGTGCTGGTCTTAGGAGCCAAGGGTAGTTTGTTACATCTCACAAGAGGGAAGAGTGCGGGGGAGCTGGCAGATTTGGTAGGGGAGCTTGTGGAAGCTCTCTTCAGAGTGCTTCTCTTTTCTCGGTGAAATAAGAAGTAGGGTATTCGGGCTTCCCCGGTGGTGCAGTGGTCGAGAGTCCGCCTGCCGATGCAGGGGACACGGGTTCGTGCCCCGGTCCGGGAAGATCCTACATGCCGCGGAGTGGTTGGGCCCGTGAGCCATGGCCGCTGAGCCTGCGCGTCCAGAGCCTGTGCTCCGCAACGGGAGAGGCCACAACAGTGAGAGGCCCGCGTACCAAAAAAAAAGTAGGGTATTCAGGTGAGAGTGAGGATGGGGAAGGAGGTATTAGAGATATGATGAGGGAGAGGGATGAAACAAGCAGGGGAATGTAGGAGGATTGCTGGGCAGCAGTAAGGGCTCACTTGAGGTTAGTAGTCGTGAGTTTGAAATGAAACCTCTCAGCACTACCTGTGCCGTTTTCTGTAGCCCCATCCAGCTTCTGGAGTGTGCTGGTGAAGAGCTGGATTTAAACAGGTTGGAGTTTTGTCACCAAGTGTAATGGAAGGAAAGAGGGGCAAGAGAGTTGTGAATGTTTTCAAGGGAGTGATTGTAATGATGGACTATAGAATCTAAGCTGGGTAAGTGAGAACAGGAATGGGATAAGGAACACTGAAAAGTGTTTAAAGTCAATGGATGATAGTTTCCAGTATGGTCAAAAATTACTGAAATTGAGCTGCTAGTGCATAAGAAGGGATGAATGGAGGATAAGATGTTAGAAATTGAAGCTAGGGAGAAGTTACAGAAACTATAGAGGCTAATGACCAGGTCTAGGGAATTACTGTGGAGTAGGTGGCTGAGTGGGATAGAGGACTAGATCTTTGGAAGTTAGCTGGTAAAGGAACTGAAAAGCCAGGGGACTGGAATAATCATCTACCTGAATATTGAAATCATCGAGAATGTTGGCAGGATTAGTTGAGTGACTGTGGACAAGTTCCTTGGTTTCTTGGTGCCTGAGCCCTCATTTCTTAAAAGGGAAAATCATGGTTCCTACTTCACTGGGTTGTTGTAAAGATTAAATAAGATAGATTTATCTCAAATGCTTAGTACAATACCTGCCACATAGTAAGCACTCACTAAAACAATACACTTTAAAGTTATGCAAGAACAAATTTTAAACTTCTGCAAGTAGTAAGAATATCTACGGCTTTTGAGAACCTTTTCCCACTACTTTTTAGTTATTTGCCTGCATTTCTTTTAACAATTGTGTTTCTGATGTTTCTTCCTAACAGAAGTGCAAATAAAGGAGGTCGAAATATTGTATCAAGAAGGCTTGTCTGAAATAGCTCTGAGCAGCCCTAGTGAACAGATTGCACACTTACTCATGGAAAGAAGTACACTCTTGAGGAAACTGGAACGAGGGGATCCCAAACCAGAATCACAAAGATGTCTGAGCAGTAACCTACAGAAAGAATTTCCCCAGGTATTCAAAATTAACTGGGTAATTGAGTAAGAGACAGGCTAGTTGAAAACTGCATTTGTTCATTTAACCATTCATACATTAAACTATCAGGAAGCCAGTTTTGATAACGCTTAAGAATATAGGCTTTGGGCTTCCCTGGTGGCGCAGTGGTTGAGAGTCCGCCTGCCAATGCAGGGAACATGGGTTTGTGCCCCGGTCCGGGAAGATCCCACATGCCGCGGAGCGGCTGGGCCCGTGAGCCATGGCCGCTGAGCCTGCGCGTCCGGAGCCTGTGCTCCACAACGGGAGAGGCCACAACAGTGAGAGGCCCGCGTACCGCAAAAAAAAAAAAAAAAAAAAAAAAAGAGTATAGGCTTTGGGTTTAAATGGACCTCCTCTACCACTTGTTAGCAGTATGTCCTTGAACAAGTTGCTTAACTTTTGTGAGCCTCAATTTCTATAAAATCTGGGAGCAACTGAACTACTCCACAAGGTGATCATGAAAATGAAATAATATACATAAAGCTCTAGAATTGTACCTCACATGTCAATTAGCTTTATTGTTATTATTTATTGAGAACTTACCATGTGCCAGGCTTCGTGCTAGTGGATGTAGGAACAAAGTCAAATTAGAAATAATTTGGACTTGCAAGGAACTTACAAGCTAATGAAGGAAAGAAAGAAACCAGTGGTTATAATTCAGTGTGGAAAGCTCTGTGATAAAGTGAAAACTCGGGGGGGGCGCTGAGTCAGTATGGGTAGAAAAGGCTTCCAGCAGAGGTAATGTTGAGGACCATTTTGAAAGCTGAGTGTTAGCTGGATGAAGAAGATGGGAAAGACATTTCTGGCAGAGGAAACAATGTATAATACGTACTGGTTCATGTGAGTCAATGCTGAGAAATGTGCCTGGAGATATTTTCAGAAACCACTTCATGGTGAGACTCATATACTAAGCTAGAGAGTTTGGAATCAGTACCCAACAGTGTTCCTGGAGCATACTGGAGGCATAAAAATATTTTGAATGTACAAATGACTAACTGTTATAGTTGGTCTGGAGAGTCACTAAATGATTTTAAGAGGAGAGTAACATGATCTGATTTGTGTTTTAGAAAAATCACTGTGGTCACAGTAGAGGGGTGGATTGGATAGGGACCAGATTGGAAGCCGGGATTTCAGGGGATGTTAACAAATAATTAATTAAAGAATGAGAACCAAAAACAAGGCTCAGAGTGTAATACAGAAGGGAAGAAGGAGTTATGAAGGAGATGGAATCTATAAAACAAATTGGACACTGTGGAGGTGAAGTCTGGGATGCCCCTAAGGCTATCTACCCAGTCACTACTAAGTCATAGTTTTACCACTAATGGACAGAAAGAATTAAAACAGATATACTACAAAGGGTTTTTGTTATTATACAATGTAATTCATAAAATGTGTCACATTCCCAGTTATATTTTGTTTAAGCTAATGTTGTAATTTACCTGAGCATAAAGTAATCAGTAGAGTCACTTTTTTGTAGAAATTGACAAGCCGATTCAAAAATTGATAAGGAAATGCAAAGGAACTAGAATAGCCAAAACAACTTTGAAAAAGAAGAACTAGTTGGAAGATACACACTTCCTGCTTTCAAGACTTACCACAAAACTGCAGTAATCAAGAAAGTGCAGTATTGGTATAAAGGCAGATATATAGATCAATGGAACAGAATAAGGAGTCTAGAAATAGACCCACACCTACATGGTAAATTGATTTTCAACACAGGTGCCAAGGTAATTTAATGGGGAAAAGATACACTTTTCAACAAACAATGCTGGCACAATTGGATAGACATATGCAAAAAAACAAAAACAAAACCCTCAACTCTATTGAGGTTCCCTTCCCCACTGGTAAAGGAGGGAGTCCCTACTCTAAACACTATGAGATAGCCAAATACATGACACCCAACCTTGAACAGAGATGATTGATAGTTTATTAGTCAGATAGACTCATAGCCCAGGGAGGACACTGCCTGTCATGCAGGGCCACAGGGGTTGTACTCAGGAATGGAGTGAACCCATAGGGGCCATGGGAGACAGACTTTATAGTACCAATAGGATGAGGTGCCCCCTAGTTCTCATGGGAGGATATGACTGGCTTGTTTAAAAAATTCCATGGGTTGGCAGTGAAATGGCAGCCATTAGGCTGAGGACTGGATAAAATATAGCTGTTCTGGCTGATAAGGGCACTAGCTGGGTGGAGAATCTTTCCCGTTGGATGGGGGCATATCTGGCAAAAGCAAGGGAATTCATGCTTAGGCTTTTGGTGCACTGTGAGTTACAAGGGTGTCAAGGTAACACATGAAAGTTTAGACCTTACAACACATTTGTCCTATATCATATACAAAAATTAACTCAAAATGGTTCATAGATCATGTAGGAGATAAAATTTACAGAAGAAAATCTTAGTTACCTTGGGTTTGGCAAGATTTTTATAAGACAGGAAAAGAAAAAACATTGGACTTCATAAAAGTTCAGAACATTTGCTCTTCAAAAGACAAAAATAAAAGAGCAAGCCACAGAAGGGAGATAATTTTTTAAAAAATATATCCAACAAAAGCTTTGTATCTAAATATATAAATAAATCTTATAACTCAACAATAATAACACATACAACCCAACTAAAAACTGGTCAAAAGACTTAAAAAGTGACTGCACTGAAGGACATATACAAATGGTAAATAACACATGAAAAGATGCTTAACTTCATTTATTATTAGGAAAACACAGAAATTACAATGAAGTAATTTATTATGAGGTAACTATTAATGTATCAATGAATGGCAAAATTTAAGACTAACCATATCGAGTGTTGGTGACAATGTGGAGCAACTGGAATTCCCTTATCCTACTGATGGGAATATAAAATGATACAACCACTTGTGGAAACTAGTTTAGCATTGCCTTAAAAAGTCAAACACATACTTATCACATAACCCTGCCATTCCACTCCTAGGAATATACCCAAGAGAAATGAAAAAATGTGCCCACATAAAGACATACATGTTACAGCAACTTTAATTGTAGTGGCCCTAAACTAGAATCAACTCAAATGTTCATCAAAAGGTAAATGTATAGATCCATAGAATGGAATATTACTTGGTAATAAAAAAGGATAAATATACAACAAAACAGATAAATTTCAAAATAATAGTCTAAGTGAAATAAGCCAGACCAAAAAGAGTACATAGTCTATGATTCCATTTGTATAAAATAGTAGAAAATGCAAACTAATATATAGTAACAGAAACAGATCAGTGGTTGCCTGGGGACAATGTTAGGGGAGGAATGAATTATAAGGAAGTGTAGGAAACTTTTAAGGGTGATGAATATTTTCATTATCTTTATTGTGGTATTGGTTTCATGGATGGATACATGTAAAAAAATATGTACACTGTAAATATGTGCAGTTATTGTATATCAGTTATACCTTTAAAAAGATTTTTTTAAAAGATTTTTCAGGGCTTCCGTGATGGCACAGTGGTTGAGAGTCCGCCTGCCGATGCAGGGGACACGGGTTCATGTCTCGGTCCAGGAGGATCCCATATGCCGCGGAGCGGCTGGGCCCGTGAGCCATGGCCGCTGAGCCTGCGCAACCGGAGCCTGTGCTCCGCAACAGGAGAGGCCACAACAGTGAGAGGCCCATGTGTTGCCAAAAAAAAAGATTTTTCAAAGATCTTATTATGAAATGTAACTTGTAAAAATTTCATTGCCTCCCTAGGTTTGTGTGTGTATATATATATATATTTTTAATTAATTAATTTATTTATTATTTTTGGCTGAGTTGGGTCTTCATCGCTGCACGTGGGCTTTCTCTAGTTGTGGCGAGCGGGGGCTACTCTTCGTTGTGTTGTGTGGGCTTCTCATTGCGGTGGCTTCTCTTGTTAAGGAGCACAGGCTCTAGGGGCGTGGGCTTCAGTAGTTGTGGCACATGGGCTTCATTGCTCCGCGGCATGTGGGATCTCCCTGGACCAGGCCTCAAACCTGTGTCCCCTGCATTGGCAGGCATATTCTTAGCCACTGAAGTCCCCCTAGGTATATTTTAATAGGCCAATACTGAATCAACCTGTGCATAAAGTAGATGAGAGAGTCATTCCAACCAAAGTGAGGCCACATAAAGTGACACGGAAGTTGAAGAATTTTGCAAGGCCTGATCTATACACTAATTACATTTTACCTAACATTTGTTTTTTGTTGGTTTTCTGACTTAATACAGGCACATAGTAGAAACAGATTCAAGCAGTATAAAATTGAATGAAAAATGAATTTTCTCACCCCAAATCCTCAGTTCCATATTCCTAAACTACCACTGCTGACAATTTTTTATTTATCTTTCCAGAAAATTTTCATTCTCTTAAAATACAAATTATGTTCCATTGTGCATATTGTTTTCACTTTCTGTATTAGTGTATATAGATTTGCCTTAGTCTGTTTGACAACATATATTCTTTTGAATGGATGTATCAAAATTTATTTAATCACTTTATTGTTGCATGGGGCAGAGGACAAAGGGATGACATTTAATGCCAAGAATAATCAAAGATTTAGAAAAACACATTTTATTGTGGAATATAACAGCATATATGCAGAAAAATGATAAAACTTAAAAAATACAGTTTGACAAATAGTTATGGAACAAACACCCATGTACCCATTGGTCCTGTGAGGAATACAACATTGCCAAATTCCTAGAAGCTTCCTTTTCTTATCACAACTCCCTTCCTCCCCACAAAGGTGTGCCTCCCTAAATAATATATATAGTAGTTTAGTTTTGTCTGTTTTTGAACATTACATACAAGGAATCAACTTTGGGAATTGCTTTTTTGTAAAACATTATGTTTGTATTATTTATTTTTAATTAGCTTGTCATTACTATGTATCATTCCATCATGTGAATATATGGCATGAGACTATCCATACTAAGTTGTTTTGGGTTGTTTCCAATTTATATCTATTATGAATGTAATATAATCTGTCAGTTATGCTGCTATGAATATTCTTATATATGTGCATGCACTTGTGTAAGGTATATACCCAGGAGTAGATTTAGGGAGTTATAGAGTATGTAGATCTTCAGCTTTACCAGATAATGTCAAACTGTCTCCTTAAGTAGTGGTACCAATTTATACTGGCACCAATAAATAGTGTATGAGAGTGCCTTTGTTCCTCATCAACACTTGATGTTGTCAGACTTTTAAATTTTTGCTAAACTACTGGGTGCATAATGATACCTCATATTGGTTTTAATTAGCATTTCCCTGATTAGTAGTGAACTTAGTATGATTGTCATTTGGATTTCCCATTTTATTAGTGTTTATTCAGGTCTTTTGTCCATTTAAAAACAGAGTTGTCTTTTTCTTACTGATTTACAGGAATTCTCTATGTTCTGGTTTCAAGTCTTTTATTGATTATGTGTATCATAAATACTTCTTTTTCCACTTTGTGGTTTGTCTTTTTAATATTCTTAATAGTGTCTTTTAATGAATGGAAGTTCTTAACTTTAATGTAGTTCAGTTTATCAATCATTTGTCTTATGGTTAGTGTTTTTCTGTCTTGTAATCCTTGCTTTCTGGGATTTTGATTTTTGCTTTTATTGAATCTATAAATCAATTTAAGAGGAATTGATTATCTTAAATTATTGATATCATTTGTGATCATGGACAGTCTTTCCATTTATTTTTTAATGTATATAAACAAAGTTTTATAATTTTCCCTACAAAATCTTGCACATTTTTTTAATATTTATTGCTAGGTACTTCATATTTTGGGGTACTATTAATGCTATATTTATTAAGAATTTAATCTTCTAATGATTGCTAGTATTAAAAGTATAATTATTTTTATATATTGACTATACCTACCAATGTTGCTAAAATTTCTCATCTTAATAATTTATTTGAAGATTTAAAATTTTTTCTGCCTGTACAGTCCTATCTGGGAATAATGATACTTTTGTTTCTTCCTTTCCAATTTGATTCCTTTTAATTCTTTTATTTACCTTACTATACTGGCTAGGATCTCCAGTATTATCTTGAATAGGAGACATACTTGTCTGGTTAATGATATTAGAGAAAAAGTATTCAGTGGTATGATGTTTGATTAAGGGTTGGGTTTTTTTTAATGATACCCTTTGCCAGGTTAAGAAAGTTCTCTTTTATTCCTAGTTTGTTAAGAGCTTTTATTAGGAATTAATGTTGACTTTATAAAATGT
Organism: Delphinus delphis; assembly: GCF_949987515.2. Classification (NCBI taxonomy): domain Eukaryota; kingdom Metazoa; phylum Chordata; class Mammalia; order Artiodactyla; family Delphinidae; genus Delphinus; species Delphinus delphis. Next base: position 34,306,429 of record NC_082683.1, read on the forward strand.
TTTTTCTATAGCCATTGAGATAATGAAGTAATTTAGAACTTTCATCTGTTAATGTGAGAATTTCATTGATTAATTTTTCTAATGTCTTGCGTTCCTGGGATAAATCCAACTTGTTCATGATTTGTTATCCTTTCTAAATATTATAGATTCAGTTTGATAAAATTTTGTTTACGTTTTTCTATCTATGTTTATGAGTGAGGTTGCCCTGTGAGTTTTCTTTTTGTATTATCGTTGTCAGGCTTTAATATCAAGGTCTGGCTAGCCAGTGTTAGCCAACCTTTTTTTCATTATTGCCTCCATAATGACACTTTTTAAAGTTTCTTTTATTTTGTTTGTTTGTTTAATTTATTTTATTTTTGGCTGCGTTGGGTCTTCCTTGCTGTGCTTGGGCTTTTCTATAGTTGCGGCGAGTGGGGGCTACTCTTCATTGCAGTGCACAGGCTTCTCATTGCAGTGGCTTCTCTTGTTGCGAAGCACGGGCTCTAGGCGCACAGGCTCAGTAGTTGTGGCTTGTGGGCTGTAGAGAGCAGGCTCAGTAGTTGTGGTGCATGGGCTTAGTTGCTCCACGGCATGTGGGATCTTCCCAGACCAGGGCTCGAACCTGTGTCCCCTGCATTGGCAGGCGGATTCTTAACCACTATGCCACCAGGGAAACCCAATAATGACACTTCTTAGATAATTTTTTCTGTCTCTCTCCCATGAAATTTTAATGGCACTGATATAAAGTAATTCTATTTTTGTACTGTAGGCATCTGCACTTTGTACTTGAAAGGGTAAGATTTTTCCCCCCATAGAAATCAGTTTGCACTCCCTTGGGGGCAATATTGTCTCATTGAGAATGCATGGTCTCGCTTCATAAAATGGATTGGACTGTGCTCCCTCTTCTTTTACGTGGTTATTTTTTAAAATTTAAATGACATTTTTATTCATGAAGCTGATTGATGTAATTTTCATTCACCTCTTAATATTTACTTAGGAGAAATCTGAACAAACTCACCAGCCTCTGCAAAGGGAACATCAGAAACATCAAGAACTTGTGCATCAGTCTAAACACAGTCTGAGTGAGGTAAGAAAAAATTACAATCTTTTCTTAATAATAGTAGCTAGTTACAGGTTAGCTTTTACCTTGGAAGTATTTTGTTTGAATATATTAAAATGTACAAATCCATGCTAAAAGATATCAGTTGTGCATAAGAGTATTATAAACACATCACAAAAATTTGGGAAGAAGAAAAAAGTCAATCACCCATTTAACACAATAGCTGATTTTTATTGAATGTATCAAAACTTAAACAATCAATGTGTGTTATGTCCTTTGAAAAATCACCTTGGGACAGTACACACTTCTTCCCAAATACGTTTGGAGCTTCTTTTGGCGGGGGAGTCCTTTAGACTGTATAGCACATTATTTTACATATAATTAATTCTGTTTGTAGAAATTATTTTTTGATCTGGGGAAATGTTATTAAGAGCTCCATCCAGTGAATAAAACATATACAGAGAGTTTAACAATGGGAAGTAACCCAAGATAAATATATATGGATGAAACTGTATATCCATCATAGTATTATTTTCAATAGCAAAAATAGGAAGCTACCAAAATGTTGAAATGATTATATAAATTATCTGCACCCACTGGAATATTATATAGCCTTTAAAAATAATCATTACAAAATCTGTACAGCAATATAGAAAAATGTTCCTCATATAATGTTAAATGAAAAAGCCAGACAGAAACATGTATATAGATTAGGATTATGACTATGTAAAAAATGTACATAAATAAAAAATACTGCAAGGAAATATACCAGTAAGCTAAAAATAGTTTTGTTATGTAGATGGTATTGGTTATTTTCTTATTTTTTAGAAAAATTTGTGTAATGATTATATTCATGTAAAATAAATACATATCTTGGGGATCAAAAGCAAAATATCATTGAGGTTGAATTTCTTACTTAGTTTTTAAAATGCTTTGAAAGTAATTGTAGGAAAGGAGCTCTAAACATGATTTGAGCCTTAATTGTGTACATACCTTGAAATTAAATGAAATACCTTATGTAAAACCATTTTATAAACTGTATTTAATTACCATATAAATGAGGAGTATTTTCACTCTCTTTGGCCAGATGATAATTTTTATCATTAAATTTCTATTATATAGCCATAATCTCTTAGATATGTTAGGTTTGAACCTTGTGAAATTGCATGTTTATAGGTTAAAAACAATCAAATATCACCATTTTTCTATGGTTCAACCTAATAAAATAAATGCACGTAAATATTCTGTTTGCTACTCTTCTTTATTGGCTTTCAAACATTTATAGGTAATAGCATGATGTCATAAGGGTATATTTACTTTTTGGTGTACTACTAACAGTGGTTTTATTTCAGTCCCATGATGAAGACCCAGAAAAAGGTAAAATATCACAAAACTGCAGAGAGAAAGATATGGAACAAGTAACAAGGAGGTTAGGGATGGCCCATGAAGAGATCCGAAGGCTCACTGATGAACTGCAAGGGAAGGAGAAAGAACAGAGTAAATTAGGTAAGCTGTGGTTACAGATGAACATGTCTAACAATGTTTTAAGTGTAGTGATCCTACTCAGGTTGGAACATGAGAGCACTGAGAAAAAAAATCTTTTAAGATAAACACATAAAAGTCTGATATACAGCCTCATTTTCTACAGTGTCCAGAAATTTTTATTGAAGCATAGCATAACATACCTACCAAAAAGTGTACAACTCCAATATTTACACTACCCAGTGCAAGAAATCTCCAGCAGTCTGGAAGCCCTGTTTCTTCTTCCTATGTCTACATATTCTCTCCTCCCCCAAAATTATGACTCTCCTAACTTTTAAGGTTATTTCTGAGTTTTGACTACAGGGAGTATGCATCCTTTAGTTTGTTTCTTTCGTTCAATCTTATGTTTGTGAGATTCATTTATGTTGTTGCATGTAGCAGTAGTTTGTTCACTTTTGTTGTTTGTACTCTAGTATTCCATTGAATAAGCCTATTCAATGTATTCTGTTTATCCATTCTACTGATGATGGACAATTATGTTGTTTCCAGTTGTGCTCTATTATGAATTGTGCTGCTATGAATATTCTTGTGCTTATCTGTACACCTCTGATCATGACATTCTAAGAGTAGAATTAGTAGATCAAAGGGTTACGGGTTTGTTCTACTTTGGTAGATACTGCCATACTGTCTTCCAAATAGTTGTATTAACTTAAGGTCTTCTCAGTTGTATATGAGATTTTGGTTGCTTCACATTCTTTATCAATACTCAGTATTGTCAGTCTTATTAATTTTACCTTTTCTGATGAGTATGTACTAGTATTTAATTTTGGCTTTACTTTGCGTTCCCCTGACAGCTAATGATGTGAAAATCCTTTAATATGTTTGTTGTTGTTGTTATTGCTCATTTAGATATACTATTTTGTGAAGTTCCTGCTCAAGTCTTGCACATATTTTTCTATTGGGTTGTATCTTTATGTTTTGTAGGAGTTTATTAATTTGTAGGAGTTTTCTGTATATTCTGGATATGAGCCTTTTGTTGGATATAAATGTCATGTTAAGTTTTTTTGCCATATAGAAATGCTAATATTTATCAAATCAGATTTAACCAAGTTATTCTTTATGGCTTCTGGGTTTTCATGTGTAAAGCCTTTTCTGTATCACTACAAGGTTATTGAAAATGTTCTCCTCTGGTGTTTTTTTTTCTTTTAGTGCATTTATGGATTTATTATTTATGTTTCAATCTTTGCTTTATCTGTAATTTATTTTAGTATGAAGTTTAAATTTTTTAAATGATTTCGTCTCTATATAATTTGCAATAATTAAAGAAATTAGACTGATTCTTTTTCATGCAGTATATATGTTACTGTAGGATCATTTCTTAAAAATGTTAAATGTATAAAACAATAATGATCCTGCCAAATTGATTGTGGAATTAAAAACAAAGAATATCAGGAGGGTTGAGATTTTGTTAAGAATGCATTTTAAACAGTGAACACAAATGACCTTTTCAGAATGATGGAAAATTGGGCTAATGGGTACACAATTGCATATATTTGTCAAAATTCATCAAATTACTTAAAAGGATGAATTTTACTGTATGCAAAGTATATCTCAATAAACCCAATTAGAAAAAAAAAAGAAATTTGGCCACGTGAGTCTGATGAGAAGCAGTCTGCTACTTGTAGTACAGAAGGAGAAAGGAAAGAGCAGGAGCCCTGTTATGTTTAGTTACATTTGGATGCAGCAGAACACAATCACATAGCATCCTGTTCAATCAGCACTTGGTTGCTCTGGTGGATCCTAAACTATTAATTGAAAACTGTCTGCACAGTGAGTATCCCCAGGGGACCGCTGGGAAGCTGAGTTAGCAAGTCCTTTTAAAATATCACATGTAGTGTCAGTGTGGGTCTTACGTGTTACTTCTTGGATCATCCATCAATTTATAGCCAGAATTTATCCCTAGGTATATGTGTTACATGATAGTGTTTCCCAAGTATTAGCCTATTTATTTCAACAAACTGACTCTTTTAAATGAAGGACTTTTAGTTTATTTTGTAGCTCTCTGTATATCACACCCAAAAATTTGGATGGGAATGAAAAATTTTGGCCAATAATAAAAGTAGTTTTCAATAATAAAAAAGAATACATGCCAAATATTTATTTATTCTCCAATAAATAAACTAAAAGAAAAAGATGAATTTTTAAAGGTTTGAAGGAATTATTAACCAAATATAATGTGTGGCCTTTACTGGATTCTGATTCAAACAGGTTTTTTAACATTTATGAAACAGTTGGAAGTTTGAATGTTAATTGGCTATTTGTATTAAGGAATTCTTGTTAAATTTCCTTAATCACACATAATGGTATTGAGTTTATATTTTAAAAGAGTCCTTATCTTTTAGACATACATAGTGAAATATTTATAGATGAATGATATGATGCCTGGGAGATGCTTCAAAATAATACAGGCCCCTACCTCACACCCACACAAAAATTAACTCAAAGTGGACCACAGAACTAAATGTAAGAGTTAAAATTATAAAATGCTTAGAAGAAAACACAGGAGTAAATCCTTATGATCTGGAGTTAGGCAATCATATGTTAGATATAACACCAAAAGCAAGAGTGATAAGAGAAAACCTAATAAATTGTACTTACTCAAAGTTTAAAATTTCTGTATTTCAAAATATACTAATAAGAAAGTGAAAAGACAAACCATAGACTGAGAGAAATATTTGCAAATTATGTGTTTGATGTGGGACTCATATCCAGAATATATGAAGAATTCTCACATATTCTTTTATATTATCAAAAGACAGCCCAATTTTAAAATAAACAAAATAAAATTTGAGTAGACATTTCTTTAGAGAAGGTATATGAATGGCCAATAGGCACATGAAAAGATGCTCAACATCACTGGTCATTAGGGAAGTGCAAGTTAAAACAATGAGATCCCTCTTCACACCCTCTAGAATGGCTATAATAAAAAAGACAATGACAAGTGTTGGCAAGGAGTGTAGAAATTGGAACATTGCTGATGGGATTGTAAAATGATGCAGACACTTTGGAAAACAATTTGGCAGTTTCTCGAGGTGTTAAATGTAAAATTATCATGTGACCCAGCAATTCCACTCCTGCGTGACCCAGGAGAAATTAAGACGTATGTCCACTCAAAAACTTGTATGAGAAATTAACACAACATTATAAGTCAACTACACTTCAATAAAATAAATTTAAAAATAAACCTTGTATGTGAATGTTCAGAGCACTATTATTTACAGTAGCCAAAACATAGAAACAACTCAAACGTCCATCATTTGGTGAGTAGATAAACAAAACGTGGTATATCCATCCTGTGCAGAAAATAGTTAATATAGAAAACCCGCTAGTGGGAAGCTGCTGCATAGCACAGGGAGATAAGCTCGATGCTTTGTGATGACCTAGAGGGGTGGAGGAATAGGGAGGGTAGGAGGGAGGCTCAAGAGGGAGGGGATATGGGGATACATGTATCCATATAGCTGATTCAATTTATTGTACAGCAGAAACTAACACAACATTGTAATGCAATTATACTCCAATAAAGATGTAAAAAAAAAGAAGAAGAAGAAAACTTGACACTGCTGTCCTTAGAAAGTCTGCTTGTCAGGTTAGCCCTTGGCTAGCATCTGGAAACTTGCATTTGGGGAAGGTTCCCAGCATTCCCCAATTTGTAATAGTGGTTCACTGTGCTTGACCTCTTTGTACAAACAATATGATTTATGCTGAAAACCTGCTTTCCTTCTGAGAGTCTGGGATTTTGATGTGTCCTAGGCAGAAGGTGGTGTCTATGTCACCAGCCCACAATAAATATGTTGGTCACCAAGTCTGTAATGAATTTTCCTGGTAGACAACATTTCACACGAATTGTCAATTCGTTGCTGGAGAAATTAAGCACATCCTGTGTGACTCCGCTGGGAGAAGACTCTTGGAAGCTTGTGCCTGATTTCCTCGTGCACCTTTTCTGTGTGATTGGGAATGATCTCTTACAAGATTCATGTTAGTGTCTTACTTCTGGGAGATTCCTCAACTTGCCATTATAGAAAGCCTATCAGCCATACCATTGGTGATGAGTAAACCACAGGAGGCAAAGTGATTAAACCTGGGTTAGAGCACCCAAATCCAAAAGACTCCAATGCCCCATGTACTTTCCTTACGCCCTTCTGCTCTCCTCATAAAATTCTTGAATAGTACCAAAAGCTATTTCCTGAAATTTTGCTATTTTGCTATTTCTAGAAACTACTGGCAAAATTCTAAATATTATTAATTGCAGGAATTAATTTTAAGTATTTCTGTGTGTAATTTCTTTTTACTAAACTGGTAGTACCATGCTTAAAAACTTTCAGCTGTTCCTGTTGTTTACAGTAGTCCAAACTCTTCAGCATAGAATCTGGTTAGGGAAACAGGGAAAGATTACAAGATCAGATGATATCAAGGACAGGGATAAATATAAGGTGTAGTAGGAATATTAAGAGGGGAATCTGGAAAACATTCCGGGAGGAGGTGACATTTATGCAGAAAGTCAGGGGACAGCCATCAGAAAGTGTTCCAAAGAGAAATAGTCGTTTGAAATTTGATTATTATACTAATCAGTTGCTCCATACACAAATATTTTGTTCTTTTTTTCTTTTAGATTCTGCACTTGAGAAGTCTCGACTAGAAATTGAGAAATTGAAAGAAAATTTGATAAAGCTGAAAGAAAATGGTGAGTCATTTTAGCAGATATAACATTTAATAATAAAATATTAAATAATATTTGTTAAGTAATATTTTAAAATAATATTACTTAATAAATATAATAATATTACTACTACTGCTATTGAGGCAGGAGATAGATGGGTCCCAGGCTGAACAGTTGGAGTTCGTCCCCTGTGGACAGATACTCCAAAATAGCAGGAGGGAGGAGAAGCTAAGCCCTGCCCAGACAAAAGATAAAAGACCACATATTCCTCATTCTCGAAGGAGGAGACCTTCCTGACTACACACATGCAGAAAGGATCCTTGAAGGTCGAAAAGGGAGGGGGCGCCACCCCATAGTAGGTGATGTCAGGCTACCCATAGGCCTCTTTGCTAGAATCCATCTTGGCCAAGAGATGTGCGCGCACACGTGGGAGGACCCTGAGAAATATCAAATACAAGCTCAGGCCAGGCAAAGCAAGATGATTGGCCAAGGAAACCTGGAAGAAATGCTCCATAAAAGTGAATCAAACTACCACGAGGGTGCGACTCTCTCTCTGAGCCCCCCGGTGTGTCTATCCATAGGTACCCTTTTTCCTCCTAATAAACACTTTACTTGTTTCACTACTTTCTGTCTTTGTGGGAATTCATTTCTGCAGAGCTATATGGGCCAGGGCTTTGTCACTGCCCACTGGTCTAGTGCCTAGGATTCAGCACTCTCACTGTCGCGGCCTGACTTTAATCTCTGGCTGGGAACCAAAATCCTGCTTCAAGCCGCTGCAGACCGAGGCCACCCTAGATCACTATTATTATATCTACTGCTATTACTATTACTACCACTTGTTGCTTCCAAACAGGTACGCTGTCAGACATTTTATTTATTTATTAAAAAAAAGTTTTAACATCTTTATTGAGTATAATTGCTTTACAATGTTGTGTTAGTTTCTGCTTTATAACAAAGTGAATCAGTTATACATATACATATGTCCCCATATCTCTTCCCTCTTGCGTCTCCCTCCCTCCCACCCTCCCTATCCCACCCCTCTAGCTGGTCGCAAAGCACCCAGCTGATCTCACTGTGCTATGGGGCTGCTTCCCACTAGCTATCTATTTAACGTTTGGTAGTGTATGTATGTCCATGTCACTCTCTCATTTTGTCCCAGCTTACCCTTCCCCCTCCTTATATCCTCAAGTCTATTCGCTAGTAGGACTGCGTCTTTACTCCCATCTTGCCCCTAGGTTCTTCATGACCTTTTTTTTTTTTTCAGATTCCATATATATGTGTTAGCATATGGTATTTGTTTTTCTCTTTCTGACTAACTTCACTCTGTATGACGGTCTCTAGGTCCATCCACCTCACTACAAATAACTCAATTTCATTTCCTTTTATGGCTGAGTAATATTCCATTGTATATATGTGCCACATCTTCTTTATCCATTCATCTGTCGATGGACATTTAGGTTGCTTCCATGTCCTGGCTATTGTAAATAGAGGTGCAATGAACATTTTGGTACATGACTCTTTTTGAAGTATGGTTTTCTCAGGGTATATGCCCAGTAGTGGGATTGCTGGGTTGTATGGTAGTTCTATTTTTAGTTTTTTAAGGAACCTCCATACTGTTCTCCATAGTGGCTGTATGAATTTACATTCCCACCAACAGTTCAAGAGGGTTCCCTTTTCTCCACACCCTCTCCAGCATTTATTGTTTCTAGATTTTTTGATGATGGCCATTCAGACCAGTGTGAGATGATATCTCATTGTAGTTTTGATTTGCATTTCTCTAATGATTAGTGATGTTGAGCATTCTTTCATGTGTTTGTTGGCAGTCTGTATATCTTCTTTGGAGAAATGTCTATTTAGGTCTTCTGCCCATTGTTGGATTGGGTTGTTTGTTTCTTTGATATTGAGCTGCATGAGCTGCTTTGAAATTTTGGACATTAATCCTTTGTCAGTTGCTTCATTTGCAAATGTTTTCTCCCATTCTGAGGGTTGTGTTTTGGTCTTGTTTATGGTTTCCTTTGCTGTGCAAAAGCTTTGAAGTTTCATTAGGTCCCATTTGTTTATTTCTGTTTTTATTTCCATTGCTCTAGGAGGTGGGTCAAAAAGCATCTTGCTGTGATTTATGTCATAGAGTGTTCTGCCTATGTTTTCCTCTAAGAGTTTGATAGTTTCTGGCCTTACATTTAGGTCTTTAATCCATTTTGAGCTTATTTTTGTGTATGGTGTTAGGGAGTGTTCTAATTTCATTCCTTTACATGTAGCTGTCCAGTTTTCCCAGCACCACTTATTGAAGAGGCTGTCTTTTTTCCACTGTGTATTCTTGCCCACTTTATCAAGATAAGGTAAGATAAGATATGTGCGTGGGTTTATCTCTGGGCTTTCTATGCTGTTCCATTGATCTACATTTCTGCTTTTGTGCCAGTACCATACTGTCTTGATTACTGTAACTTTGTAGTATAGTCTGAAGTCAGGGAGCCGGATTCCTCCAGCTCCGTTTTTCTTTCTCATTATTGCTTTGGCTCTTCGGGGTCTTTTGTGTTTCCATACAAATTGTGAAATTTTTTGTTCTACTTCTGTGAAAAATGCCAGTGGTAGTTTGTTAGGGATTGCATTGAATCTGTAGATTGCTTTGGGTAGTAGAGTCATTTTCACAATGTTGATTCTTCCAATCCAAGAACATGGTATATCTCTCCATCTATTTGTATCATCTTTAATTTCTTTCATCAGTGTCTTATAATTTTCTGCATACAGATCTTTTGTCTTCTTAAGTAGGTTTATTCCTAGATATTTTATTCTTTTTGTTGCAATGGTAAATGGGAGTGTTTTCTTAATGTCACTTTCAGATTTTTCATCATTAGTGTATACGAATGCAAGAAATTTCTGTGCATGAATTTTGTATCCTGCCACTTTACCAAATTCATTGATTAGCTCTAGTAGTTTTCTGGTAGCATCTTTAGGATTCTCTATGTATAATATGATGTCATCTGCAAACAGTGACAGCTTTACTTCTTCTTTTCCGATTTGGATTCCTTTTATTTCTTTTTCTTCTCTGATTGCTGTGGCTAAAACTTCCAAAACTATGTTGAATAAGAGTGGTGAGAGTGTGCAACCTTGTCTTGTTCCTGATCTTAGTGGAAATGGTTTCAGTTTTTCACCACTGAGGACGATGTTGGCTGTGGGTTTGTAATATATGGCCTTTATTATGTTGAGGAAAGTTCCCTCTATGCCTACTTTCTGGAGAGTTTTTATCATAAATGGGTGTTGAATTTTGTGGAAAGCTGTCTCCACATCGATTGAGATGATCATATGGTTTTTCTCCTTCAATTTGTAAATATGGTGTATCACATTGATTGATTTGCATATATGGAAGAATCCTTGCATTCCTGGGATAAACCCCACTTGATCATGGTGTATGATCCTTTTAATGTGCTGTTGGATTCTGTTTGCTAGTATTTTGTTCAGGATTTTTGCATCTATATTCGTCAGTGATATTGGCCTATAGTTTTCTTTCTTTGTGACATCTTTGTCTGGTTTAGGTATCAGGGTGATGGTAGCCTTGTAGAATGAGTTTGTGAGTGTTCCTCCCTCTGCTATATTTTGGAAGAGTTTGAGGAGGATAGGTGTTAGCTCTTCTCTAAATGTCTGATAGAATTCACTTGTGAAGCCGTCTATCTGGTCCTGGGCTTTTGTTTGTTGGAATATTTTTAATTACAGTTTCAATTTCGGTGCTTGTGATTGGTCTGTTTATATTTTCTATTTCTCCCTGGTTTAGTCTCGGAAGGTTTTGCATTTCTAAAAATTTGTCCATTTCTTCCAGGTTGTCCATTGTATTGGCATATAGTTGCTTGTAGTAATCTCTCATGTTCCTTTGTATTTCTGCAGTGTCAGTTGTTACTTCTCCTTTTTCATTTCTAATTGTATTGATTTGAGTCTTTTCCCTTTTTATCTTGATGAGTCTGGCTAATGGTTTATCAATTTTGTTTATCTTCTCAAAGAACCAGCTTTTAGTTTTATTGATCTTTGCTATTGTTTCCTTCATTTCTTTTTCATTTATTTCTGATCTGATCTATATGATTTCTTTCCTTCTGCAAACTTTGGGGTTTTTTTGTTCTTCTTTCTCTAATTGCTTTAGGTGTAAGGTTAGGTTATTTATTTGAGATGTTTCTTGTTTCTTAAGGTAGGATTGTATTGCTATAAACTTCCCTCTTAGAACTGCTTTTGCTGCATCCCATAGGTTTTGGGTTGTCGTGTTTTCATTGTCATTTGTTTCTAGGTATTTTTTGATTTCTTCAGTGATCTCTTATTTATTAAGTAGTGTGTTGTTTAGCCTCCATGTGTTTGTATTTTTTACAGATTTTTTTCCTGTAATTGATATCTAGTCTAGTGTTGTGCTCAGAAAAGATACTTGATATGATTTCAATTTTCTTAAATTTACCAAGGCTTGATTTGTGACCCAAGATGTGATCTATCCTGGAGAATGTTCCATGAGCACTTGAGAAGAATGTGTATTCTGTTGTTTTTGGATGGAATTTCCTATAAATATCAATTAAGTCCATCTTGTTTAGTGTATCATTTAAAGCTTGTGTTTCCTTATTTTTTTTCATTTTGGATGATCTGTCCATTGGTGAATATGAGCTGTTAAAGTCCCCTACTATGATTGTGTTACTGTCGATTTCCCCTTTTATGGCTGTTAGTATTTGCCTTACATGTTGAGGTGCTCTTATGTTGGGTGCATAAATATTTACAATTGTTATATCTTCTTCTTGGATTAAGCCCTTGATCATTATGTAGTGTCCTTCTTTGTCTCTTATAATAGTCTTTGTTTTAAAGTCTGTTTTGTCTGATATGAGATTTGCTACTCCAGCTCTCTTTTGATTCCCATTTTCATGGAGTATCTTTTTCCATCCTCTCACTTTCAGTCTGTATGTGTCCCTCGGTCTGAATTGGGTCTCTTGTGGACAGCATACATACAGGTCTTGTTTTTGTATCCATTCAGCCAATCGATGTCTTTTGGTTGGAGCATTTAATCCATTTACATTTAAGGTAATTATCAATATGTATGTTCCTAGTTACCATTTTCTTAATTGTTTTGGGTTTGTTTTTGTAGGTCTTTTCCTTCTCTTGTGTTTCCTGCCTAGAGAAGTTCCTTTAGCATTTGTTGTAAAGCTGGTTTGGTGGTGCTGAATTCTCTTAGCTTTTGCTTGTCTGTGAACATTTTAATTTCCCCGTCAAATCTGAATGAGATCCTTGCTGGGTAGAGTAATCTTGGTTGTAGGTTTTTCTTCTTCATCACTTTAAATGTGTCCTGCCACTCCCTTCTGGCTTGCAGAGTTTCTGCTGAAAGATCAGCAGATCTTTTGTTGCTGTTGTTGTTAACCTTATGGGGATTCCCTTGTGCATTATTGTTTTTCCCTTGCTGCTTTTAATATTTTTTCTTTCTATTTAATTTTTGATAGTTTGATTAATATGTGTCTTGGCGTGTTTCTCCTTGGATTGGTCCGACATGGTACTCTCTGTGCTTCCTGGACTCTATTAACTGTTTCCTTTCCCATATTAGGGAAGTTTTCAACTATAATCTCTTGAAATATTTTCTCAGTGCCTTTCTTTTTCTCTTCTTCTTCCAGGACCCCTATAATTCGAATGTTGGTGCGTTTAATGTTGTCCCAGAGGTCTCTGAGACTGTCCTCCATTCTTTTCATTCTTTTTTCTTTATTCTTCTCTGCAGTAGTTATTTCCACTATTTTATCTTCCAGGTCACTTATCCTTTCTTCTGCCTCAGTCATTGTGCTATTGATCCCTTCTAGAGAATTTTTAATCTCATTTATTGTGTTGTTCATCTCTGTTTGCTCTTTAATTCTTGTAGGTCCTTGTTAAACGTTTCTTATATTTTCTCCATTCTATTTCCAAGATTTTGGATCATCTTTACTATCATTATTCTGAATTCTTTTTCAGGTAGACTGCCTATTTCCTCTTCATTTGTTACGTCTGGTGGGGTTTGCCTTGCTCCTTCATCTGCTGTGTGTTTCTCTGTGTTCTCATTTTGCTTATCTTACCATGTTTGGGGTCTCCTTTTCGCAGGCTGCAGGTTCGTAGTTCCTGTTGTTTTTGGTGTCTGTCCGCAGTGGCTAAGGTTGGTTCAGTGGGTTGTGTAGGTTTCCTGGTGGAGGGGACTAGTGCCTGTGTTCTGGTGGGTGGGGCTGGATCTTGTCTTTCTGGTGGGCAGGTCGATGTCTGGTGGTGTGTCTTGGGGTGTCTGTGGCCTTATTATGATTTTAGTCAGCCTCTCTACTAAAGGGTGGGACAGTGTTCCTGTCTTGCTAGTTGTTTGGCATGGGGTGTCCAGCACTGGAACTTGCTGTTCGTTGAGTGGAGCTGGGTCTTGGTGTTGAGATGGAGATCTCTGGGAGATTTTCACTGTTTGATATTACGTGGAGCTGGGAAGTCTCTTGTGGACCAGTGTCCTGAACTTGGCTCTCCCACCTCAGAGGCACAGCTCTGATGCCTGGCTGGAGCACCAAGGGCCTGTCATCCACACAGCTCAGAATAAAAGGGAGAAAAAAAAAGGAAAGAAAGAAAGAGGAAGATAAAATAAAGTAAAATAAAATTATTAAAATAAAAAATAATTATATTAAGAAAAAATATTTTGTTTTTGTAGAAAAAAATTTTTTAAGTAAAAAAAAATTTTTTAAAAACAAAAACGTACAGACAGAACCCTAGGATAAATGGTAAAAGCAAAGCTATACAGACAAAATCACACACATGCACACTCACAAAAGGAGAAAAAGGGGGAAAAAAAATATATCGTTGCTCCCAAAGTCCACCTCCTCAATTTGGGATGATTCGTTGTCTAGTCATGTATTCCACAGATGCAGGGTACATCAAGTTGACTGTGGAGACTTAATCGGCTGCTCCTGAGGCTGATGGGAGAGATTTCCTTTTCTCTTTGTTCACACAGCTCCCGGGGTTCAGCTTTGGATTTGGTCCTGCCTCTGTGTGTAGGTTGCCTGAGGGCATCTGTTTTTCGCTCAGACAGGACAGGGTTAAAGAAGCAGCTGATTAGGGGGCTCTGGCTCACTCAGGCCGGGGGAAGGGAGGGGTACAGAGTGCAGAATGAGCCTGTGGCGGCAGAGGCCGGTGTGACGTTGCATCAGCCTGAGGCACGCCATGAGTTCTCCCGGGGAAGTTGTCCCTGGATCACAGGACCCTGGCAGTGGCGGGCAGCACAGGCTCCCGGGAGGGGCGGTGTGGACACTGACCTGTGCTTGCACACAGGCTTCTTGGTGGCTGCAGCAGCCTTAGCGTCCCATGCCCGTCTCTGGGGTCTGCGCTGATAGCCGCGGCTCCCACCCGTCTCTGGAGCTCCTTAAGTGGCCCTTGCGCGCCAGGAAACAGAGGCAAGAAAAAGTCTCTTGCATCTTGGGTAGCTCCAGACTTTTCCCCAGACTCCCTCCCTGCTAGCCGTGGCGCACTAGCCCCTTCAGGCTGTGTTCACAAAGCCAATCCCAGTCCTCTCCCTGGGATCCGACCTCCGAAGCCTGAGCCTCAGCTCCCAGCCCCCACCCACCCTGGCGGGTGAGCAGACAAGTCTCTCGGGATGATGAGTGCTGGTCAGCACCAATCCTCTGTGCGGGAACCTCTCTGCTTGCCCTCCGCACCCTGTTGCTGCGCTCTCCTCCCTGGCCCCGAAGCTTCCCCTCCACCAGCCGCCGTCTCCACCTGCGAAGGGGCTTCCTAGTGTGTGGAAACCTTTCCTCCTTCACAGCTCCCTCCCACTGGTGCAGGTCCCATCCCTATTCTTTGTCTCTGTTTTTTCTTTTGCCCTACCCAGTTACGTGGGGAGTTTCTTGCCTTTTGGGAGGTCTGAGGTCTTCTGCCAGCGTTCAGTTGTTGTTCTGTAGGAGTTGTTCCACGTGTAGATATATTTCTGATGTATTTGTGGGGAGGAAGGTGATCGCCGCATCTCACTCTTCCGCCATCTTCACTCTTCCGCCATCTTGAAGCTCCTTTCCTGTCGGGCATTTTAAATGGATTATCTCTAATGTTAACAACAGTGCCAAGTTGTAATATTATTCCCATTTCATTGATTAAAAAACTGAGTCATGGCAAGGTTAAATGAATTGTCCAATAGCTACATTAGAGACTTCCCTGGTGGCACAGTGGTTAAGAATCTGCCTGCCAATGCAGAGGACTCCGGATCAAACCCTGGTTGGAGAAGATCCCACATGCTGTGGAGCAGCTAAGCCCACGCACCCCTACTACTGAGCCTGTGCTCTAGGGCCCGTGTGCTGAAACTACTGAAACCTGTGTGCCTAGAGCTCGTGCTCTGCAACAAGAGAAGCCACCACAATGAGAAGCCCGTGCACTGCACAAAGAGGAGCCCCTGCTAATCGCAACTGAGAAATGCCCGCGTGCAGCCAAAAAAATAAAAAATAAAATAGCTACATTAAGTATTAGAGCTGGTATTTGAATCCATACATGTCTGACTCCAAAACCTTTGGTCAACACAAACAATACATATTTACTGGGACCACTGAGATCAAGACAACTTATAATACATTTAACAACACTTCACACATATTTGTTTGCTAGGAAGCCAATAGGCTTGGAATAAGTGGTGAATTAGTTAATCTGACCCTATCTTGGCTGTGTAAAAATGATATCAGCTATAAATAATGTAATGACATTTGAGTGTCATAATGGTAGTAACTACAAAAATAATTTAAAATATGTTTACCGGTTTTAATAGTTATAAAACTAGGTTTATTTACCCAATGCTATTGTGATTTACAATAAGAAACATGTATTTGGTGTTCATCCTTGTTTCTGCTACCCCCAAACCCTTGGAATTTCCTAAGTGATTAAGAACAGTAGGGGTGTCTTTTGTCATGGTAATGAGGACTTTTGGAAAGCCCCTCAGTAACCAAAGGATGGGAGTTAGTTGCCAAGGGAGCCAACCACGTGATTACGGGGTTGGAACTTTCAGTCCCACCCTCCGCCACCTCTATAAACGCCAACTCCTCCTGTCCCCACCCCCAGCTCCTAGGAGGGGGGAGGGGCTGGAGATTAAGTTCAATCGCAAGTGGCCAGTGATTTAATCAGTCGTGCCTGTGTAATGAAGCTTTCATAGAAACCCGAAGGAGGGGGTTCAGAGAGCTTCCGGGTTGGTGAACACATGGAGATATAGGGAGCGTGGCGCACTCAGGGAGGGCATGAAAGGTCTGCACCCCTTTCCCCAGACCTTGCCCTTAGGCATCTCTTCCATCTAGCTATTCCTGAGTCACATTCCTTTATAATAAACAGGGTAATCTAGTAAATAAAACGTTTCCCTGAGTTCTGTGAGCTGCTTTAACAAATTAATCAAACCCAAGGAGGAGGTCATGGGAACCTCTGATTTATAACCAATCGGTCAGAAGCACAGATAACAATCTGCCCTTGCAATTGACATCTGAAGCAGAGGGCAGTCTTGTGGGGCTGAGCCCTTAACCCGTGGAATCTGATGCTATCTCCAGGTAGATAGCCTCAGAACTGAGTTGAATTGTAGAACACCAAGCTGGCATTGGAGAATTACGTGGGTGTGTAGGGAAAAAACCCCATGCATTACAATTGATGATCAGGATTGTTTAAAAAATATATGAATACAATTATAAAATGAACACTGCTTTCTTAGTAACTGATAGAGCAAGAAAACAAAATCAGTAAGCATATAGAAGACCTAATAACACTACTAAGCAACATGACATAATCGATAATTATAGAAAACTCCACCAGAAGTATTATATTCT
This sequence comes from Delphinus delphis, assembly GCF_949987515.2. Classification (NCBI taxonomy): domain Eukaryota; kingdom Metazoa; phylum Chordata; class Mammalia; order Artiodactyla; family Delphinidae; genus Delphinus; species Delphinus delphis. The sequence continues at coordinate 34,323,446 of NC_082683.1, forward strand.
TTTCAAGTACACATGGCGCATTCACAAAAATATGCTGTCACCATAAAACAAATTTCTGCAGAAGAACTGAAATCATACAAGTTATGTTCTCTGACCATAATAGAATGAAACCAAAAAGCAGCAACAGTAGTATGTTTAGAAAATCGCCAAATATTTGGAAGTTAAATAAGATACTTCTAAATTGCCATGCCTTCCAAGAAAAAAATTACAAGGGATATTACAGAATATTTTATATGAATTAACTTGAATAACAATGAAAACACTGAACATATCAGTATTTGTGGGATGCATCTAAGCCAGTGCTTACGAGGGAAACATCCCATTTAATGCTTATACCAGAAATCAAGAAAGGACTCAAAATAATCTAAGCTTCTACTTTAAAAACCCACGATAAGAACAAGTTAAATCCAAAGCAAGCAAAACGAAGGAGATGTTTAAAATAAGGTTGAGGTCAATAAAAGTAAAAACAGAACAAAATAGAATAAATTAGTGGAATGAAAGGCCGGTTCTTTGGAAGTATCAATAACATTGGTAAATGTCTAACTAGATTGTTCATGAAAAAATGAGAGAAGACACACATTACCAATATAAGCAATGACAGAGAGAACATTTCTACAGATCAAAAAGATAATAAGGGAATATATTGAGCAACTTTATGACAACAAATTTGATGACCTGGATAAGATGGACACATTCCTTGAAAGGCACAAATTACCGAACCTCACTCAAGGAGAAACAGATAGCCCTAAATCTACCAAAGAAATTGAATTTATAGTTAAACATCTTCCCACAAAGAAAACTCCAGGTTCAGATGGCTTCACTTAACAAACTTTTAAGCAATAAATAATACTGATTTTACATAAACTCTTCCAGAAAATAGAAGAGAGAATACTTACTTCCCAACTGTTAAATGGTCAGCATTACCTTGATGACAAAACCAACGACATTACCTTATTCCCAATGACCGCAGAAGAAGACCTTGTAAAAGTACAAAGAGTAAGGAGTAATTTTGGGGTAGTAAAATCAAATTGTGTTTATCTGCAGTGGGTTGGCTAAGAAAGTGACCACACAATGGATACTTTCATAAGAATGACATAGATTTTTGTGCACTGACATGAATAGATGTCTGTGACATGTTATCAAGTGAAAAAAGCAAGCTGTAGAGTAATACATGTAGTGTAATGTCATTTTGGTTTTTATTTTTATAGGGTGTGTGGGGGGGGATGTGTGTGTGCATGTGTATGTGCGCTCACAGGACTGTATGAGGTGATACACATTAGTATGGCAGTAAAGTTGTGAATACACTGGGATAGTTTTGTATAAGTTCTAAGTAGCTACTGCCCTGCGTCTGCCAAGTGTCTCCCACCTACCCCAACTGTCCCAGCTCCTTCCAGCCCCTTGTCTTTCCAGCCACCAGAGGGATAATACTTGGCACAGCAGGATGTTCTGTAGAACTCCGCTCCAGAGCTACGTTCTCGTAGATGAGGGTCCACGCTTTACCAGTTGTTAAATATTTTCAGTACAACCAGTTGTTAAATATTTTCAGTACAACCAGTTGTTAAATATTTTCAGTACAACCCTCGTCTATACATTAGAATATGCATATAAAAAATTTTAAAGAGTATTTACCAAGTATTAACAACATTATTTCGGGTCAGGGTAGATAAGGGTTGGATGAGAATATCTGCTCTGAACATAACCGTATAGCTTGATTTTTTCTTTTTAAAACAAAAAGCCTATATTCCATTTGTAATAAGCAAAACAGTACTGATTTTAGTGACCTATTTAAAATAGACCATTATTCAACTGTATTTTTAAGATCTGTGAAAATTAAAAATACTGGTAATATATAGTATAGAGAAATGGACAATCGCATTATGAGAACGTAGCTTTGTACAATCTTTTTGAAGAATAATTTGGCAGGCTCTGTCAAATTTTTTTAATGCACATGTCTCCTGATCCAGCTATCCCTGTTCTTTCTGGAGATTTACTTTTTTGGAAATAATGTCATAAGTACCTAGAGATTGATGAACAAGGAAAATAATTTTAGAATTGTTTACAAGAATAAGCATTGGCAACAAACCTAAATCTTCATCAGGGGAAAAGTGACACAAAAAATGGCAATTTGGACGGTGGCATACTATGCAGAACAAAATGAGATAATGCATAAACATACTGTGGTATATTAATAAGATGGACTGGGCTTCCCTGGTGGCGCAGTGGTTGAGAGTCCGCCTGCCGATGCAGGGGACACGGGTTCGTACCCCGGTCCGGGAAGATCCCACATGCCGCGGAGCGGCTGGGCCCGTGAGCCATGGCCGCTGAGCCTGCGTGCCCAGAGGCTGTGCTCCGCAACGGGAGAGGCCACAACAGTGAGAGGCCCGCGTACCGCAAAAAAAAAAAAAGAAAAGAAAGATGGACTAAAGAGTCAAGAGGAACAAATTATTGATAAAACACCAATGAATCCCAAAAATACTGTATATATTGAGTGAAAGAAGCCTGACACAAACATATGTGTATTGTAAGATTTTATTTCTATGAAAACCAAGAACGAGCAAAACTAGTCTATGTGACAGAAGTCAGAAAGTGGTGGTAGGGGTGGGTGGGAGTGGAGAACTGACTGGAAAGTATTTGAGGGAACATTATGGGGTGATGGAGATGTTCTGTATCTTTTTCAGGGGAAGTTCACGGGTATATAAAATTGTCAAAATTCATTGAACACTTAAGATATGTACATTATATTGTATGTAAATTATACCTCAATTAAAAAATAGTTCCAAATAAGAAATGGAAAGTGACTTTATAAGAGTTGTCCTGTAAAGATATTCATGATGTATTCACTGGTGGTAAAGTTGCAGACAGTGTTGCATAGCATTGTTTAAATTTTTTTAAATTGCATATGCAAAAGGTAGAACAAATCTTGTCCTCCGTATATGTATATGGATTGTGAATGCTTTTTTTTTTCTTTTTGGTGTGTTTTCAGCATTTTTCAAGTTAAAAAAATTTACACACTAAGGAAAAAAAGAGGGTAGTAAGGGAAACAAAAGAAAAAATGAAGAAAGAAAAATACAAGCAAAAACAGAACAGGCAATGAAGAAGGAAAACAAAGGAGACTAAAGCAGCAAAAGAAAAATAGGAGAAACATAAGTGAAAAAAGAAACAGCTGTAAATCCAGGAAAGTTACAGGCAACAAGTTTGTACTATTGAAACTTTGATGAGTGCTGGAAAGAGCAGGTCTTAACATGAGGTGCTGAGCTGAGAGTAGCCTACAGGCAGAGGTGCTACAGGAGAAAGATGGTTTTGATGAATCAACTTGATTTCACTTTACAGTCTGTCCGTTCACTACCCCTAGCTCCCTACATCAGCTGTCTATGGAGGTCCTGCAGTTAATGAGTGCAAGAGAAGTATCTAGGAATATGTGAGGAATATATGAGGTGTGTAAGAGAGACAGGACCACAGGACCACCAGGAAGATGATTTTTTTAGTGGTTTCACTTTTAGAAGGCAGGCTCAATTGTTTTAAAATTCCAGGTCCTGGAAGAATCTCTATTGCTGGAAACCCTATACTCAAAAAGTCCAGCTCATTAGACTGGTATGAGAAATAAAAAACATTCTGTTCTGTTTCATTAGTTGGTGGAACATTCTAGGGCTGGACTTGAGAGTCTAGCAGCTCTTCTTTGTGGAGAATCACATATGCAGAGACACGGTAGGACTGACAAGAATGGCAGGAAACAGCACTTCCTCAGTTTTTAGAGTTAACGCCCCCAAATTAAAACTTCGATCCAGTTGAGTCAATTACATTTTCCCTGTTTTAGACTCAGTTGACCTACGGAAAGCAAAGGAACATAATCAGAGACTGGATGAGGAAATTCTGGCTTTAAGAAATCGAGTTCGATCACTTGACTCAGAAAGAAAGGTACTTGGAGAAGAGGTAAGTTATTTAATTTTTTCTTAGAGTTAATTTAACTGTGTATAGAATAGTAACAGTCAGCAGCTAAGCAAGCTAGATGTATCAATACATCATTTATTGGTCATTAGTGAAGACTGATTCTGGTGGCTGTAGCATCCCAGGTAGAGCTGTACTTTGACCTAGATGCTTTCTATCAGTATTTCTATTTTATACATTTTAACTACATATGCTGAACAGTAATGTTACTGCTATAGTGTCAGTTTAGGATCTTTTCTTTTTAATAAGGATTTAGATAATAGTTTATAGCGATCACATTTACCAAAGTTTGAGATTATTAATACTAAACCCGTAGTTGTGTTATGTTTTTGAATCATTTCTTCTTAGGAATTTATTGATTTTTAATATGTACTTCCAAGGTCTAAATATACTATGTGTCACTTTAATTTTAATTATATTCATTTCACAATCATATCTCTAGTGTCTAATACAATGCCTGGCATATAATAAGTGCTCAAGAAATTTTGTTGCAAGAATGAATAAATATTCATTAGAATGGCTATTATCAAAACAATAAAAAATAACAAATGTTGTTGAGGAAGTGGAGAAATTGGAACCCTTTGTGCATTGTTGTTAAGAATGTAAAATGGTACAGCCACTGTAGAAAACAGTATGGGACTTCCTTTAAAAAGTAAACATAGGGGTTTCCCTGGTGGCGCAGTGGTTGAGAGTCCACCTGCAGATGCAGGGGACACGGGTTCGTGCCCTGGTCCGGGAAGATCCCACATGCCGCGGAGCAGCTAGGCCCGTGAGCCATGGCCGCTAAGCCTGCGCGTCCGGAGCCTGTGCTCCGCAACGGGAGAGGCCACAACAGTGAGAGGCCCACATACCGCAAAAGTTAAAAAAATTAATAAAATAAATAAAAAGTAAACATAGAGTTACCAGATGATCTAGCAATTCTGCTTCTGGGTATACACCCAAAAGAATTGAAAGCAGGGACTTGAACATATATTTGTTCACTCATGTTCATAGCCAAAAGGTTGAAGCAACCCAAGCATCCATTGACAGATGAATGGATAAACAAAATATGGTGTACACATACAATGGAATATTATTCCACTTTAAAAAGAAATATGCTACAACATGGGTGAAACTTGAAGACATTATGCTAATTGAAATAAACGAGTCACAGAAAGACAAATAGTGTATAATTCCACTTATATGAGGTACCTAGAGTAGTCAGAAATCATAGAGCCAGAAAGTAGAATGGTGGTTTCTAGGGGCTGTGGGGGAGGGCATGATGAGGAGTTATTGTTTAATGGGTGTAGGGTTTCAGTTTTGCAAGATGAAAAGAATTATGGAGACGGATGGTGGTGATGGTTGCACAGTAATGGGAACGCGTTTAGTGCTACTCAACTGTATCCTTAAAAATGGTTGAGGGGCTTCCCTGGTGGCTCAGTGGTTAAGAATCTGCCTGCCAATGCAGGGGGACATAGGTTCGAGCCCTGGTCCGGAAGATCCCACATGCCACGGAGCAACTAAGCCTGTACGCCACAACTACTGAGCCTGCGCTCTAGAGCCCACAAGCCACAACTACTGAGCCCACGTGCCACAACTACTAAAGCCCACCCACCTAGAACCCATGCTCCGCAATAAGAGAAGCCACCGCAATGAGAAACCCGCGCACCACAGCAAAGAGTAGCCCCCCCCCCGTTCACGGCAACTAGAGAAAGCCTGCGCCCAGCAATGAAGACCCAACACAGCCAAAAATAAATAAATAAATAAATAAAAATTTTTAAAAATGGTTAAAATGGTAAATTTTGTGTTATGTGTATTTTAGCCTAATTTTTTAAATGCAATCGTAAGAAGGAATGAATAAACACTGTTCAAGTTGTCTAAATCTCTGTAAATTTGTATATATGATACTGGTAAAATACGTTTAATGTATGTTAAACATATGTTTATGTTTTATATATACACAAACATACACATACATGTGAGATAAAGTTCAGGAAAGGTATATCCCAAACATTATTACTTCTGGAAAGGGAAACGGGATTGTGGGGTAGAGTTATGTGAAGGAAAAGATCACTTGTTGCTCTATATACCTATATGTTGTTTAAATTTTTTACACAAAGAATGTATTCATATATAACTTGTATATTTTTAAAACAAAGCATCCTCCGTCACTTTTTTTTTTTTTTTGCGGTACACGGGCCTCTCCCTGTTGCGGCCTCTCCCGTTGCGGAGCACAGGCCCCGGACGCGCAGGCTCAGCGGCCATGGCTCACGGGCCCAGCCGCTCCACAGCATGTGGAATCTTCCCGGACCAGGGCACAAACCCGTGTCCCCTGCATCGGCAGGCGGTCTCTCAACCACTGCACCACCAGGGAAGCCCCCCCACCTCACTTTTGTATTTAAAATGCTTTTGTATTTCAGGTTGAAAGGCTTAAAGGAGAAATTTGTGAATCTCAAGAGAATAAGCAACTTGGAAACCACTCTCCTGGAAAAATGGTGGGTGCTGAACAGAAAGTAGAGGTATTAAAATTATGTTCTTTCTGACTTCTAATTCTGAAGTGAGTCGCATTTCACAAGAGTGCACCCAGAGCAATAGGCGTTGAGCATTTGCTATTCTCCTCTTGCCTGCCTTTTTCTATTGCTTTGCCAGGGAGTATGGAGGAAGAAATTGGGGTACAGAGGATATGTTTCTGTTCACTTCCTCGCCACAGGGAACAATTAATATGAAAAATATAATGGGTTTCATTAAAGAAAAAAAGACTCTTACAAAGATACAACCAACTTGGACATTTTTAATCATCAAAATGAAGTTGCCTTACAGAATCAACCAGTGATAGGGGAGTGGGTAGTTGGAACCACATATCATAGAGAACTAATATGGTTTAGGCTCCAGTGTGCACAGCATCTAATCTTTTCAGAACGATTAGCCTCTGAAGGGGTGGGCAAAGTGATCAAACACAAGGCAGATGGAAGCAAGAGCCAGTGTGTTGTAGAGAGGGCAATTTCAGATATTCAGCTCAAGGAGCTAGACTGCTTTGCCTTTCCTCTCACACACCTAAGATGAGTGACATCCCTGTTGCTGAGGGATCTCCTTCACCAGAGCTTGTTTTTACTGTAACTCTCTGGGCCCTATACCCCCAACCTCCTATGTAGCAAGGAACTATAGCCACTGGATTTATTGTTTCCCCGCCCAAGGAGCCTGTATCCTTCTTGTCTTCCAGAACTCTCTTGTAGATAAATAATGCATTTTGTAGGAAGGAAGGGAGGAAGGGAGGGTGGGAGGGAGAGAAGAAAGGAAGGAAAGAAGGAATTTCCAGGCAAGACTTCAGTAACTTTTACCAAAATTTTTCCCAGAGCACCCAGTGGTGCTGCTCTAATTTACAGAAGTTGACTTATTAGTAACTATTTTTATTAGTTTCTTATTTATCCTTCCAGTATTTATTCCAATAGAAGCATTTTGAACATTTATTCAGATTTCCTCCTTTCTTAGTTTCTCTTCCCTTCCTTTCCCTCCCTTCCTTCCTTTCTTCCTTCCTTCTTTCCCTCCCTCCCTTCCTTCCTTCTTCCCTTCCCTCCCTCCCTTCCTTCCTTCCTTCCTTCTTTCCCTCCCTTCCTCCCTTCCTTCTTCCCCTCCCTCCCTTCCTGCCCACCCTTCCTTCCTTCCTTCCTTCCTTCCTCCCTTCCTCCCTTCCTTCCTTCCTTCCTTCCTTCCTCCCTCCCTCCCTCCCTCCCTTCCTTCCTTCTTTCCAAGCTTCCTTCCTTTCTTTTTAACTAAAATGCTCCTGGAGATCCTTCTATATCATACAAAGAGATCTTCCTGATTCTTCAGAGCAGCTAGCATTCTGTTGTGTGGATGTACTATAATTCATTTAACCAGTCTCCTGTTGATGGACACTTGGGTTGTTTCCAGTCTTTTGCATATTTATACAGGTGTTTCTACAGGTTAGAGTCACAGAAATGGGATTGTGAGGTTAGGGGGTAGCTAGATCTGTAATTTTGGTCGATATTGCCAGATACTACTCAGTGGAAAGTGCACCATTTTCCTCTTCCATCAGCAATGTATGAGAAAGCTAGTTTCCTAAAATTTCACTAACTGAGTATATTGTCAAACTTCTGTATTTTTACTAAATGATAGGTGAGAATGAGTATCTCAGTGTAGTTTTCATTTTCAATCATCTATTTATAGTGAGATTGAGCATTTCTCAAATGTTTATATTTAACATCAATATTTATATTTCTTGTGTAAAATTAACTTTATTGAAATATTTAATACAATATAAACATACATATTTTAAGAGTTGAGTTCAATGAGCTTTGACAAATGCATACATCTGTATAACCACAACCACTACAATCAAGAAAGAAAACATTCATTAGCCTAAAATTTTCCCTCCCCTTTTGCTATCAGTGCCTCCCACTCCGCCACTTCCTATGACCATACCATTTCTAGAATTTCAAATAAATAGAATCATCTGGTATATACTCTTTCCTATTTGGCTTCCTTCACTTATAATAATACTTTTGAGATTTATCCATGTTGTTGTCTATATCACTGGTTCATTTTTAAATGGCTGAGTAATATTCCTGTATATATGGATATACCATACATTGTTTATCTATCCACTGGTTAATAGATAATCAGATTGTTTTCAGCTATTATGAATAAAGCTGCTACTAGTATTCATATGCCAGTATGTTTTTTTTCCCTCTTGGTTAAATACCTAGCAGTGGAATTACTGAATAACAGAGCAAGCACATGTTTAATTTTATAAGAAACTGCCAGACTGTCTTCCACTTTGTAATGAATAATGCTGCTATTAACAATCATGTACAAATTTTTCTGTGAACACGTTTTCATTTTCCTTGGGTATGTACATAGGAGTGGAATTGCTGGGTCATATGTAAATTCTATGTTCAGCTTCTTGTAGAACTGCCAGACTATTCTCCAAAGCACCTCCACGATTTAACAATTCCCATCAGCAGTGTATGAGTGTTCCAATTTCTCCACATCCTTAGCAGGATTTGTTATATTTTGTCTTTTTTTTATTATAGCTATCCTAGTGGGTATAATAAAGTACTATCTCAGTATAGATTTTTCTTTTTTTAACAACTTTATTGGAGTATAATTGCTTTACATTGTGTTAGTTTCTGCTGTAAAACAAAGTGAATCAGCTATGCATATAGTTATATCCCTATATCTCCTCCCTCTTGCGTCTCCCTTCCACTCTCCCTATCCCTCCCCTCTAGGTGGTCACAAAGCACCAAGCTAATCTCCCTGTGCTATGCGGCTGCTTCCCACTAGCTATCTATTTTACATTTGGTAGTGTATATAAATCCATGCCACTCTCTTACTTCACCCCAGCTTACCCTTCCCCCTCCCCATATCCTCAAGTCCATTCTCTACATCTGTGTCTTTATTCCTGTCCTGCCCCTAGGTTCTTCATGACCATTTTTTTTCTTAGATTACATATATATGTGTTAGAATACGGTATTTGTTTTTCTCTTTCTGACTTACTTCACTCTGTATGACAGATTCTAGGTCCATCCACCTCACTACAAATAACTCAATCTCGTTTCTTTTTATGGGTGAGTAATATTCCATTGTGTATATTTGCCACATCTTCTTTATCCATTCATCCGATGATGGACACTTAGGTTGCTTCCATGTCCTGGCTATTGTAAATAGAGCTGCAATGAACATTTTGGTACATGACTCTTTTTGAATTATGGTTTTCTCAGGGTATATGCCCAGTAGTGGGATTGCTGGGTCATATGGTAGTTCTATTTTTACTTTTTTAAGGAACATCCATACTGTTCTCCATAGGGGCTGTATCCACTTACATTCCCACCAACAGTGTAGGAGGGTTCCCTTTTCTACACACCTTCTCGAGCATTTATTGTTTGTAGATTTTTTGATGATGGCCATTCTGACTGGTGTGAGGTGATACCTCATTGTAGTTTTGATTTGCATTTCTTAAATGATTGGTGATGTTGAGCATCCTTTCATGTGTTTGTTGGCAGTCTGTATATCTTCTTTGGAGAAATGTCTATTTAGGTCTTCTGCCCATTTTTGGATTGGGTTGTTTGTTTTTTTGATATTGACCTGCATGAGCTCCTTGTATATTTCATAGATTAATCCTTTGTCAGTTGCTTCATTTGCAAATATTTTCTCTCATTCTGAGGGTTGTCTTTTTGTCTTGTTTATGGTTTCCTTTGCTGTGCAAAAGCTTTTAAGTTTCATTAGGTCCCACTTGTTTATTTTTGTTTTTATTTCCATTTCTCTAGGAGGTGGATCAAAAAGGATCTTGCTGTGATTTATGTCATGAAGTGTTCTTCCTATGTGGTCCTCTAAGAGTTTTATGTTTGGCCTTACATTTAGGTCTTTAATCCATTCTGAGTTTATTTTTGTGTACGGTGTTAGGGAGTGTTCTAATTTCATTTTTCTACATGTAGCTGTCCAGTTTTCCCAGCACCACTTATTGAAGAGGCTGTCTTTTCTCCATTGTATATTCTTGCCTCCTTTATCAAAGATAAGATGACCATAAGTGCATGGGTTTATCTCTGGGTTTTCTATCCTATTCCACTGATCTATCTTTCTGTTTTTGTGCCAGTACCATACTGTCTTGATTACTGTAGCTTTGTAGTATAGTCTGAAGTCAAGAAGCCTGATTCTTCCAACTCCATTTTTCTTTCTCAAGATTGCTTTGGCTACTCAAGGTCTTTTGTGTTTCCATACAAATTGTGAAAATTTTTGTTCTAGTTCTGTGATAAATGCCATTGATAGTTTGATAGGGATTGCATTGAATCTGTAGATTGCTTTGGGTAGTATAGTCATTTTAACAATGTTGATTCTTCCAATCCAAGAACATGGTATATCTCTCCATCTGTTGGTATCATCTTTAATTTCTTTCATCTGTGTCTTATAGTTTTCTGCATACAGATCTTTTGTCTCCTTAGGTAGATTTATTCCTAGGTATTTTATTCTTTTTGTTGCCATGGTAAATGGGATTGTTTCCTTAATTTCTCTTTCAGATTTTTCATCATTAGTGTATAGGAATGCAAGAGATTTCTGTGCATTAATTTTGTATTCTGCTACTTTACCAAATTCATTAATTAGTTCTAGTAGTTTTCTGGGAGCATCTTTAGGACTCTCTGTGTATATTATCATGTCATCTGCAAACACTGACAGCTTTACTTCTTTTCCGATTTGGATTCCTTTTATTTCTTTTTCTTCTCTGATTGCTGTGGCTAAAACTTCCAAAGCTATGTTGAATAATAGTGGTGAGAGTGGGCAACCTGTCTTGTTCCTGATCTTAGTGGAAATGGTTTCAGTTTTTCACCATTGAGAACAATGTTGGCTGTGGGTTTGTAATATATGGCCTTTATTATGTTGAGGAAAGTTCCCTCTATGCCTACTTTCTGGAGGGTTATTATCATAAATGGGTGTTGAATTTTGTTGAAAGATTTTATGCATCTATTGAGATGATCATATGGTTTTTATCCTTCAATTTGTTAATATGGCGTATCACATTGATTGATTTGTATATACTGAAGAATCCCCGCATTCCTGGGATAAACCCCACTTGATCATGGTGTATGATCCTTTTAACGCACAGTTGGATTTGGTTTGCTGTATTTTGTTGAGGATTTTTGCATCTATCTTCATCAGTGATATTGGCCTGTGGTTTTCTTTCTTTGTGACATATTTGTTTGGTTTTGGTACCAGAGTGGTGACCTCATAGAATGAGTTTGTGAGTGTTCCTCCCTATGCTATATTTTGGAAGAGTTTGAGAAGAATGGGTGTTAGCTCTTCTGTAAATGGTTGATAAAATTTACCTGTGAAGCCATCTGGTCCTGGACTTTTGTTTGTTGGAATATTTTTAATTACAGTTTCAATTTCGGTGCTTGTGATTGGTCTGTTTGTATTTTCTATTTCTTCCTGGTTCACTCTTGGAAGGTTGTGCTTTTCTAAGAATTTGTACATTTCTTCCAGGTCGTCCATTTTATTAGCATACAGTTGCTTGTAGTAATCTCTCATGATCCTTTGTATTTCTGCAGTGTCAGTTGTTACTTCTCCTTTTTCATTTCTAATTCTATTGATTTGAATCTTCTCCCTTTTTTTCCTGATTAGTCTGACTAGTGGTTTATCAATTTTGTTTATCTTCTCAAAGAACCAGCTTTTAGTTTTATTGATGTTTGCTATTGTTTCCTTCATTTCTTTTTCATTTATTTCTGATCTGATCTTTATGATTTCTTTCCTTCTGCTAGCTTTGGGGTTTTTTTGTTCTTTCTCTAATTACTTTAGGTTTAAGGTTTTGTTATTTATTTGAGATTTACTTGTTTCTTGAGGTAGCATTGTATTGCTATAAACTTCCATCTTAGAACTGCTTTTGCTGCATCCCATAGGTTTTGGGTCGTCATGTTTTCATTGTCATTTGTTTCTAGGTATTTTTTGATTTCCTCTTTGATTTCTTCAGTGATCTCTTGGTTATTTAGTAGCATATTGTTTAGCCTCCATGTGTTTGTATTTTTTACACTTTTTTCCCTGTAATTGATATCTAGTCTCATAGCGTTGTGGTCGGAAAAGATACTTGATACAATTTCAGTTTTCTTAAATTTACCAAGGCTTTACTTGTGTCCCATGATATGATCTATCGCGGAGAATGTTCCGTGAGCAATTGAGAAGAAAGTGTATTCTGTTGTTTTTGGTTGGAATGTCCTGTAAATATCAATTAAATCCATCTTCTTTAATGTGTCATTTAAAGCTTGTGTTTCTTTATCTATTTTCATTTTGGTTAATCTGTCCATTGGTGAAAGTGGGGTGTTAAAGTCCCCTATTATTATTGTGTTACTTTCATTTTCTCCTTTTATGGCTGTTAGCATTTGCCTTATATATTGAGGAACTCCTATGTTGGGTGCATAAGTATCTACAATTGTTATATCTTCTTCTTGGATTGATCCCTTGATCATTATGCAGTGTCCTTCTTTGTCTCTCGAGATAGTCTTTATTTTAAAGTCTATTTTGTCGGATATGATAGTGGCTACTCCAGTTTTCTCTTGCTTTTCATTTGCATGGAATATCTTTTTCCATCCTCTCACTTTCAGTCTGTATGTGTCCCTAGGTCTGAAGTGGGTCTCTTGTAGACAGCAGATATACGGGCCTTGTTTTTGTATCCATTCATCCAGTCTATGTCTTTTGGTTGGAGCATTTAATCCATTTACATTTAAGGTGTTTATCGATATGTATGTTCCTATTACCATTTTCTTAACTGTTTTGGGTTTGTTACTGTAGGTCTTTTCCTTCTCTTGTGTTTCCCGCCTAGAGAAGTTCCTTTAGCATTCGTTATAAAGCTGGTTTGGTGGTGGTGAATTCTCTTAGCTTTTTCTTCTCTGTAAAGTTTTTAATTTCTCTGTTGAATCTGAGTGAGATCCTTGCTGGGTAGAGTAGTCTTTTTTTTTTTTTTTTTTTTTTACATCTTTATTGGAGTATAATTGCTTTACAATGGTGTGTTAGTTTCTGCTTTATAACAAACTGAATCAGTTATACATGTACATATATTCCCATATCTCTTCACTCTTGCGTCTACCTCCCTCCCACCCTCCCTATCCCACCCCTCTAGGTGGTCACAAACCACCGAGCTGATCTCCCTGTGCTATTCGGCTACTTCCCACTAGCTATCTATTTTACGTTTGGTAGTGTATATATGTCCATTCCACTCTCTCACTCTGTCACAGCGTACCCTTCCCCCTCCCCATATCCTCAAGTCCATTCTCTAGTAGGTCTGTGTCTTTATTCCGGTCTTACCCCTAGGTTCTTCATGATATTTTTTTTCTTAGATTCCATATATATGTGTTAGCATACGGTATTTGTCTTTCTCTTTCTGACTTACTTCACTCTGTATGACAGACTCTAGATCCATCCACCTCACTACAAATAACTCAATTTCATTTCCTTTTATGGCTGAGTAACATTCCATTGGATATATGTGCCACATCTTCTTTATCCATTCATCCAATGATGGACACTTAGGTTGTTTCCATCTCCTGGCTACTGTAAATAGAGCTGCAATGGACATTTTGGTACATGACTCTTTTTGAATTATGGTTTTCTCAGGGTATATGCCCAGTAGTGGGATTGCTGGGTCATATGGTAGTTCTATTTTTAGTTTTTTAAGGAAACTCCATACTGTTCTCCACAGTGGCTGTATGAATTTACATTCCCACCAGCAGTGCAGGAGTGTTCCCTTTTCTCCACACCCTCTCCAGCATTTATTGTTTCTAGATTTTTTGATGATGGCCATTCTGACTGGTGTGAGATGATATCTCGTTGTAGTTCTGATTTGCATTTCTCTAATTATTAGTGATGTTGAGCATTCTTTCATGTGTTTGTTGGCAGTCTGTATATCTTCTTTGGAGAAATGTCTGTTTAGATCTTCTGCCCATTCTTGGATTGGGTTGTTTGTTTTTTTGTTATTGAGCTGCATGAGCTGCTTATAAATTTTGGAGATTAATCCTTTGTCAGTTGCTTCATTTGCAAATATTTTCTCCCATTCTGAGGGTTGTCTTTTGGTCTTGTTTATGGTTACCTTTGCTGTGCAAAAGCTTTTAAATTTCATTAGGTCCCCTTTTCTTATTTTTATTTCCATTTCTCTAGGAGGTGGGACCAAAAGGATCTTGCTGTGATTTATGTCATAGAGTGTTCTGCCTATGTTTTCCTCTAAGAGTTTGATAGTTTCTGGCCTTACATTTAGGTCTTTAATCCATTTTGAGCTTATTTTTGTGTATGGTGTTACGGACTGTTCTAATCTCATACTTTTACATGTATCTGTCCAGTTTTCCCAGCAGCACTTATTGAAGAGGCTGTCCTTTCTCCACTGTACATTCCTACCTACTTTATCAAAGATAAGGTGACCATATGTGCGTGGCTTTATCTCTGGGCTCTCTATCCTGTTCCATTGATCTATCTTTCTGTTTTTGTGCCAGTGCCATACTGTCTTCATTACTGTAGCTTTGTAGTATAGTCTGAAGTCAGGGAACCTGATTCCTCCAGCTCCATTTTTTGCTCTCAAGATTGCTTTGGCTATTCGGGGTCTTTTGTTTTTCCATAGAAATTTTTTTTTCTAGTTCTGTGATAAATTCCATTGATAGTTTGATAGGGATTGCATTGAATCTGTAGATTGCTTTGGGTAGTAGAGTCATTTTCACAATGTTGATTTTTCCAATCCAAGACATGGTATATCTCTCCATCTATTTGTATCATCTTTAATTTCTTTCATCAGTGTCTTATAATTCTCTGCATACAGGTCTTTTCTCTCCTTAGGTAGGTTTATTCCTAGGTATTTTATTCTTTTTATTGCAGTGGTAAATGGGAGCGTTTTCTTAATTTCACTTTCAGATTTTTCATCATTAGTGTATAGGAATGCAAGAGATTTCTGTGCATTAATTTTGTATCCTGCTACTTTACCAAATTCATTGATTAGCTCTGGTAGTTTTCTGGTAGCATTTTAGGATTCTCTGTGTATAGTATGATGTCATCTGCAAACAGTGACAGCTTTACTTCTTCTTTTCTGATTTGGATTCCTTTTATTTCCTTTTCTTCTCTGATTGCTGTGGCTAAAACTTCCAAAACTATGTTGAATAAGAGTGGTGAGAGTGGGCAACCTGTCTTGTTCCTGATCTTAGTGGAAATGCTTTCAGTTTTTCACCATTGAGGATGATGTTGGCTGTGGGTTTGTCATATATGGCCTTTATTATGTTGAGGAAAGTTCCCTCTATGCCTAGTTTCCACAGGATTTTTATCATAAATAGGTGTTGAATTTTGTCAAAAGCTTTCTCTGCATCTATTGAGATGATCGTATGGTTTTTCTCCTTCAGTTTTTTAATATGGTGTATCACATTGAGTGATTTGCGTATATTGAAGAATCCTTGCATTTCTGGAATAAACCCCACTTGATCATGGTGTATGATCCTTTTAATGTGCTGTTGGATTCTGTTTGCTAGCATTTTGTTGAGGATTTTTGCATCTATGTTCATCAGTGATATTGGCCTGTAGTGTTTTTTCTTTGTGACATCCTTGTCTGGTTTTGGTATCAGGGTGATGGTAACCTCGTAGAATGAATTTGGGGGTGTTCCTCCCTCTGCTATATTTTGGAAGAATTTGAGAAGTATATGTGTTAGTTCTTCTCTAAATGTTTGATAGAATTCGCTTGTGAAGCCATCTGGTCCTGGGCTTTTGTTTGTTGGAAGATTTTTAATCACTGTTTCAATTTCAGTGCTTGTGATTGGTCTGTTCGTATTGTCTATTTTT
The DNA here is from genome assembly GCF_949987515.2 of Delphinus delphis. Taxonomy (NCBI): domain Eukaryota; kingdom Metazoa; phylum Chordata; class Mammalia; order Artiodactyla; family Delphinidae; genus Delphinus; species Delphinus delphis. The sequence goes on from NC_082683.1 coordinate 34,339,676, forward strand.
TCCTGGTTGAGTCTCGGCAGGTTGTACATTTCTATGAATTTGTCCATTTCTTCCAGGTTGTCCATTTTATTGGCATAGAGTTGCTTGTAGTAATCTCTCATGATCTTTTGTATTTCTGCAATGTCAGTTGTTACTTCTCCTTTTTCATTTTTAATTCTATTGATTTGAGTCTTCTCCCTTTTTTTCTTGATGAGTCTGGCTAATGGTTTATCAATTTTGTTTATCTTCTCAAAGAACCAGCTTTTAGTTTTATTGATGTTTGCTATCATTTCCGTCATTTCTTTTTCATTTATTTCTGATTTGAGCTTTATGATTTCTTTCCTTCTGCTACCTTAGGGGTTTTTTTATTCTTCTTTCTCTAATTGTTTTAGGTGCAAGGTTAGGTGGTTTATTCGAGATATTTCCTGTTTCTTAAGGTAGGATTGTATTGCTATAAACCTCCCTCTTAGAACTGCTTTTGCTGCATCCCATAGGTTTTGGGTCATCGTGTCTCCATTGTCATTTGTTTCTAGGTATTTTTTTATTTTCTCTTTGATTTCTTCAGTGATCACTTCGTTATTAAGTAGTGTATCGTTTAACCTCCATGTGTTTGTATTTTTTACAGATCTTTTCCTGAAATTGATATCTAGTCTCATAGCATTGTGGTCGGAAAAGATACTTGATACAATTTCAATTTTCTTAAATTTACCAAGGCTTTTTTGTGACCCAAGATATGATCTATCCTGGAGAATATTCCATGAGCACTTGAGAAAAATGTGTATTCTGTTGTTTTTGGATGGAATTTCCTATAAATATCAGTTAAGTCCATCTTGTTTAATGTATCATTTAAAGCTTGTGTTTCCTTATTTATTTTCATTTTGGATGATCTGTCCATTGGTGAAAGTGGGGTGTTAAAGTCCCTTAGTATGAATGTGTTACTGTTGATTTCCCCTTTTATGGCTTTTAGTATTTGCCTTATGTATTGAGGTGCTCCTATGTTGGGTGCATAAATATTTACAATTGTTAAATCTTCTTCTTGGATCAATCCCTTGATCATTATGTAGTGTCCTTCTTTGTCTCTTGTAATAGTCTTTACTTTAAAGTCTATTTTGTCTGATATGAGAATTGTTACTCCAGCTTTCTTTTGGTTTCCATTTGCATGGAATATGTTTTTCCATCCCCTCACTTTCATTCATATGTGTCCCTCGATCTGAAATGGGTCTCTTGTAGACAGCATATAGATGGGTCTTGTTTTTGTATCCATTCAGCCAGTCTTTGTCTCTTGGTGGGAGCATTTAATCTATTTACATTTAAGGTAATTATTGATATGTATGTTCCTATTCCCATTTTCTTAATAGTTTTGGGTTTGTTATTGTAGGTCTTTTCCTTCTCTTGTGTTTCTTGCCTAGAGAAGTTCCTTTAGCATTTGTTATAAAGCTTTTTTGGTGGTGCTGAACTCTCTCAGATTTTGATTGTCTGTAAAGTTTTTAATTTCTCCATCAAATCTGAATGACATACTTGCTGGGTAGAGTAATCTTGGTTGTAGATTTTTCTCCTTCATCACTTTATATATGTCCTGTCAGGGCCTTCTGGCTTGCAGAGTTTCTGCTGAAAGATCAGCTATTAACCTTATGGGGATTCCCTTGTGTGTTATTTGTTGTTTTTCCCTTGCTGGTTTTAATATGTTTTCTTTGTATTTAATTTTTGACAGTTTGATTAATATGTGTCTTGGCGTGTTTCTCCTTGGATTTATCCTGTATGGGACTCTCTGTGCTTCCTGGAGTTGATTAACTATTTCCTTTTCCATATTAAGGAAGTTTTCAACTATAATCTCTTCAAATATTTTCTCAGTCCCTTTCTTTTTCTCTTCTTCTTCTGGAACCCCTATAATTTGAATGTTGGTGCATTTAATGTTGTCCCAGAGGTCTCTGAGACTGTCCTCAGTTCTTTTCATTCTTTTTTGTTTATTCTTCTCTGAAGTAGTTATTTCCACTATTTTATCTTCCAGGTCACTTATCCGTTCTTCTGCCTCAGTTATTCTGCTATTGATTCCTTCTAGAGAATTTTTAATTTCATTTATTGTGTTGTTTATCATTGCTTGTTTCCTCTTTAGTTCTTCTACGTTCTTGTTACATATTTCTTGCATCTTCTCCATTCTATTTCCAAGATTTTGGATCATCTTTACTATCATTATTCTGAATTCTTTTTCAGGTAGACTGCCTATTTCCTCTTCATTTGTTACGTCTGGTGGGTTTTTATCTTGTTACTTCATCTGCTGTGTTTTTTTCTGTCTCCTCATTTTGCTTATCTTACTGTGTTTAGGGTCTCCTTTTTGCAGGCTGCAGGTTCATAGTTCCCGTTGTTGTTGGTGTCTGTCCCCAGTGGTTAAGGTTGGTTCAGTGGGTTGTGTAGGCTTCCTGGTGGTGGGGACTAGTGCCTGTGTTCTGGTGGATGAGGCTGGATCTTGTCTTTCTGGTAGGCAGGTCCACATCTGGTGGTTTGTTTTGGGGTGTTTGTGGCCTTATTATGATTTTAGGCAGCCTCTCTGCTAATGGGTAGGGTTGTGTTCCTGTCTTGCTAGTTGTTTGGCATGGGGTGTCCAGCACTGGAACTTGCTGGTCGTTGAGTGGAGCTGGGTCATAGCGTTAAGACTGAGATCTCTGGGAGTCTCTTGCCAACTGGTATTACATGGGGCCAGGAGGCCTCTGGTGGCCCAGTGTCCTGACCTCCGCTCTCCCAACTCAGAGGCTCAGGCCTGACAGCTGGCCAGAGCACCAAGACCCTGTCAGCCACACAGCTGCTAGTGTTGGAGGGTCTCCTGAAGAGGTGGTGGGGTGATTGTGGCTCATCTCAGGGCCAAGGACACTGGCAGCCAAAGTTCTGGCAAGTACTCCTTGACATGAGCCCTCCCAGAGTCCACCATTAGCCCCAAGAAAGAGCCTGTAACCTCAGTATAGTTTTAATTTGCATTTCCTGAATGACTAATGATATTAAGTGTCTTTTTGTATGCTGATTGGCCATTTCTAGAGCTCATCATTACTTTGTCCAGATCCACGTTTCCATCTGGTTCCATACTTTTTCAGCCTGAAGAACATGATTAACATTTCTTCTAGTGCAGATCTGCTAGTGATAAACTCTCTGGTTTTGTTTGTCTGCAAATGTCTTTGTTTTACTTATTTTTTTTCAATTTTTTTTACTGTAATAAAATACACATAACAGATAATTTACCATGTTAACGATTTTTAAGCATCCAGTTCAGTGATATTTTTTTTTTTTAACATCTTTATTGGGGTATAATTACTTTACAATGGTGTGTTAGTTTCTGCTTTATAACAAAGTGAATCAGTTATACATATACATATGTTCCCATATCTCTTCCCTCTTGCGTCTCCCTCCCTCCCCAGTTCAGTGATATTAAGCACATTCATATTGTTATTCAACCGTCACCACCATCCACCTCTAGAACTCACTTCATCTTGCAAAACTGAAACTCTATACCCATTAAACAGTACCTCCTTATTCTGCCCTTCCCTCACAGCCTAGGCAGCCACCATTCTACTTTCTTTCTCTATGATTTTGACTACTCTAAATACCTCATATAAGTGGAATCATATACTATTTGTCCTTTTGTGACTTTCTTATTTCTTATTAGCATAATGTCTTCAAACTTCATCTATGTTGTAGCATATATCAGAATCCTCTTCCTTTTTTAGGGTGGATAATATTCCATTGTATGCATATACCACATTTTATTTATCTATTCATTTATCTTTGGATACTTGGGTTGCTTTCACGTTTCAGCCACTGTGAATAATGCTACTATGAACATGAGTATACAAGCACCTGTTCAAGTCCCTGTTTTCAATCCTTTTGGGCAGGGGTCTCCACCCCTGGGCTGCAGACCAGTACCAGTCCGCGGTCTGTTAGGAACCGGACCGAATAGCAGGAGGTGAGTGGTGGGCGAATGAACAAAGCTTCATCTGCCGCTCCACGTCTCTCTCCATCGCTCACGTTACGGCCTAAACCATCCCCCCCGACCCCTGTCCGTGGGAAAATTGTCATCCATGCAACTGGTCCCTGGTGCCAAAAAGGTTGTGGACCGCTGCTTTTGGGTATATACCTAGATGTGGAATTGCTGGATTATATCATAATTCTGTTTAATTTTGCGAGGAACCACCATACCATTTTCCACACTGACTGCACCACTTTACATTCCCACCCACAGTGCACAAGTGTTCCAGTTTCGCCACATCCTCATCAACACTTGTTATTTTATATTTTATTTGATGTTAGCTATCCTAATGGGTGTGGGATGTGGTATCTCACTGTGGTCTTGGTTTGCATTTCCGTAATCATTAGTGATGTTGAGCATTTTTTATGTGCTTATTCACCATTCATATGTCTTCATTTGAGAAGTATCTATTCATGTCCTTTGCCCATTTTTTAATCAGATTTTTTGTTTTTATGTTGGCGAGTTTTAAGAATTCTCTATATGTTCTACTTATATTAATCCTTTATCAGATATATAACTTACAAGTATTTTTCCCATTTCATAGATTGCCTTTCACTCTGTTAAAGTATCCTTTTTTAATATTTATTTATTTATTATAAAGTATCCTTTGATGCACAAAAAAAAATTGTTTTCATGAAGTCCAGTTTGTCTATTTCTTCTTTTGTTGCCTGTTCCTTTGATGTCGTATCTAAGAAATCACTGTCATATTTAAGAAAATGTTTCAAAATTTTTCCCCTGTGTTTTCTTCTATGAGTTTTAGAGTTTGGGGTCTTAGATTTAAGGCTTTGATAAATTTGAGTTACTTTATATATATGCTGTTAGATAAGGGTCCAACTTCATTCTTTGGTATGTGAATGTCCAGTTATTCCAGCATCATTTGTTGAAAAGACTGTCCTTTTTCCATTGAATGGTCTTGGCACACTTATCAAAAATCACTTGATCATATAAGCAAATGTCTATTTCTGGTCTCTGTGTTCTATTCCTTTGGTCTATATGTCTGTCTTTATGCCAGTAACACAGTTTTGACTGCTGTAGCTTTGTGGTAAGTTTTAAAATCAGGAAGTGGGAGTCCATCAGCTTTGTTCTTTTTCAAGGTAGTTTTGGCTATTTGTCATCCCTTGAGATTCCATATGAATTTTAGGATGGGTTTTTTTTTTTTATTTCTGCAAAGATTGCACTGAATCTGTAGATCACTTTGGGTAGCAATAACATCTTAACAATATTAACACATTACTGACTGGGGGATTTTTGCAGATACTGATGCTTGTGTCTGGTGATTTGTTGTGTAAGTGAATATTGAAACACCCACATTTGAGTAAATATCAACAACTTTTTTTAAAAAAAACCTCTTTATGACTTTATGACTTAGTTGTATGTTTAGATAGATGCTGGGAATAAAGGGATGAGTTTTACCTGCACTCAGAAGAAACATTCAGACTTTGAGGTAATTGGGGAAGGAGTTTTTCTGTTCTTCATAATCTGCAAATGCAGAAGCAATAAGTTCTGATTGGAAAGAGAGAGGTCCGGGATTCTCGTTCATGGAGGAAATATTTGAAAACATTCCAAGATCAAGACCTCTTCCTTTAAAATATGCTTGAAGGGTTCTGAAAAACCCTAGGTTTTTCATGACATTTTTTCCCCTTAAATTCCATATATATGTGTTAGCATACGGTATTTGTCTTTCTCTTTCTGACTTACTTCCCTCTGTATGACAGACTCTAGGTCTATCCACCTCATTACAAATAGCTCAATTTCGTTTCTTTTTATGGCTGAGTAATATTCCATTGTATATATGTGCTACATCTTCTTTATCCATTCATCCGATTCAACAACTTTTTTTGCACTTAATGTATTTATTTGAAACTTTGTACATGTCTTACTAAAGGATTCTAATATTTTGTTAGAGTGTGATAGGCGGTATAGTAGGTACCTCTGTGCAGGGGAACAGAAGATCTATTACAAATACACTGTGTTTCACTGTGCTTTCCCCTGGAAAAGAAGACTCTACACTTTCTGACAGCATTTTTTTTTTAGTCCTGTGGGACATTTCCTCTAGAATATATTCCTTTATTTAACTGACAGTCGACAAGGTGGATCTCTGCAGGGGGCTCTTGTAGAAATGCCACAAGAGGGACCAGGGTGGGACTACCACTACATTCACCAGAATGGTCAGTTACCCTACTGACCATTCTCTATCTACGACTAACAAAACTTGCTTGTAAGTCATTTTATTCTGTGCCTTAAGGCTACAATAAATTTTAAAAGCATTGAATAAACTGCAATTACTCAAATAGAAACCCACTTTCTTACACCATTTTCAAATTTTCCACAGGATTTTGAGGTTTGCCAGATATTGATCAGATCGATTAACTCCTTTCACATATTCATTATACTCCAGTGTACAAGTGGGCTTAGTGTTCTGATGGCCAGTCCTCCTGTCTTCCTTTCCTGTAGGTGCTATGGAGGCATCATGAATAGTTGCCACCATGCAGACTAGCCTCTTGTCTTTCCATATAAGAAGAATCACTTCTCCCTTCTGTAAGAATGTCATTTCTCCCCTCTGTAGATTTTTAGATTTCAACTTTAATTGGTTTGGTAGACCATGATTCTCTCTTATAGTCCCACAAACTCTGGTTTTATTTTTCAGCAATATTTCAGATGTGGACACACTGTTGTAATAATTGTCCTGGTAAATATGGTGCCATGAACCAAGATAAGGTTGTAGGACCAATAATATTGTTTCTTGCAGTTTCTTTCCTTCAACGATGTAAATCTCAAGGTTGCATATGTATCCAGTTTCACTTTCTCTAACCATCCTGACCAAAATTCCATATTTTGTAAGTTTTCCGGGATTATAGGTTTTGAATCTGAGTCGTCCTCTCCACTTTATCATAGCCTCCTCAAGTGATAGCTCTTGTTTGGGTATATAGATCGATTGAAATTTTGGTAGATAATAATCCAAAAGAGGTTTAGCTTTTGAAATTCTGTCTACAGGAAGTGGAGTTTCCAAGTTATCTTTAAAGTGAAAAAATGTCATTATTTGTTCAAACCTTCTTCTTGTCATAATCTTTGTTCAAACCTTCTTCTTGTCATAATCTTTGGTATTTCGAGTAAGGGATCAGTCGACCAATATTTTTTCCAGTGTGACTTTCTTTTTGGTCCCATCAAAATTATTAATCCAAGAAACTTCTTCACATCATTGGTTACATCAGTCTATTTTAAAGTCTTATACTTTTTATATGATTTTTTATTCTGTTGGTGCTTCAATTTTGTTTGAGAAGTGACCAACTCAAAAAAATTGTTACCAAAAATTAATTCTCTTATTTCCCTAACACTTTGCAGGTTATTACATTCAATAGTTACATCTGACACACCTGTAAAGTCTTCTAATTTTCGTGAAATGTTGTCTTCAGTCCACTCTTCTGTAGAATCAAAGGAGCATTCTCCAGCACCATGAGTTTCATTGTCACTTTCCGTATCAGAGTCAGTCACTAAGGTTTTTAGTCTTTTTGTTGATCTAATATTCACATCGTCTGAATCAAAACTGTATTCTGAAGAACTATCATCTTCTGAGACACTAGTATATATGTCGCTTGGACAATCAGAGACAGTATCTGCATAAAATTCACCAAAAAATTCTTCTTCACTCAGAATTTCATGATGTGTCATTTTCAAAAATTTTACAGTAATAAACTTGCGTTTATAATATACACAAGGTTGGAACAAAAACCTAATGGAGCAAAATGTGAATGATAATGACAATCATAAGTTGTATAATGAATGCTTGATGAATTTTAAGCTCTAACAACTTCCATGGTGATGCTAATTGTATCACTCTCTAAAAATGTATTGATACGTCTCTGGTCAATAACATTTGGCATATTAATATGGCTCCAGTCAATAAATTGTTAAGTCTTTCAATCCATGAACATGGGATGTGTTTTTATTTATGTCTTCTACCATTTCTTTCAGCAGTGTTTTGTAGTTTTCATTGTGTAAGTCTTTCGCCTCTTTGGTTAAGTTAATTCCTAAGTATTTTATGCTTTTTGATGCTACTATAAATGGAACTGTTTTTGTAATTTCCTTTTCAGATTGTTCACTGTTAGTGTATAGAAGTGCAACTTATTTTTGTGTGTTGCAGTTGTATCCTCCTACTTGGCTGAATTAATTTATTATTTCTAACAGTTTGTGGAATCTTTAAGGTTTTCTACACATAAGATTATCTGCAAACAGAGATAATTTTACTCTTTCCTTTCCAATTTGGATGCCTTCTTTTTTTTTTCTTGCTAAATTGTTCTGGCTGATTCCAGTACTATGTTGAATAGAAGTGGTGAAAGCAGACATCCTCGCCTTGTTCCTGATTTTAGAGGAAAAGCCTTCAGTCTTTTCACCATTGAGTATCATGTTCACTGTGGCTTTTTCATATATATTTTATTATGTTCAGGTAGTTTCCTTCTATTCCTAATTTGTGGAGTGCTTTTTAATCATGAAAGGGTACTGAATTTTGTCAAATGCTTTTGCAGCATCAGTTGAGATGATTATGTTTTTTTTCCCTTTATTGTGTTAATGTGTTGTATTACATTGATCAATATTCCTATGTTGAACCATCTTTGCATTCTAGGAGCAAATCTGATTTGGTCATGGTACATAATTTTTCTAATACAGTGTTAAATTTGTTTTGCTAGTATTTTGTTGAGGATTTTTGCATCAATGCTCATCAGGGATAGTAGCCTGTCGTTTTCTTTTCTTGTAGTGTCTTTGCCTGCCTTTGGATAAGGTTAATGCTGCCCTCATAGGATGACTTAGGAAGTGTTTCTTCCCTTTCAAGTTTTGGGGAAAGTTTGAGAAGGATTGGTATTAGTTCTTCTTCAAATAATTTGTAGACTTCACCAGTAAAGCCATCAGATCCAGGGCTTCTCTTTGTATAGGAGATTTTTGATTACTAATTCAATGTCCTTGCTAGTTATAGGTCTATTCAAATTTTCTATTTCTTCATGATTCAGTCATTTTTGGTTTTGTATTGCTAGGAATTTTTCCATTGCATGTAGGTTATACCGTTTGTTGATGTACAGTTGTTCAGAGTACTCTCTTATAATCCTTTTTATTTCTGTAGAATCAGTAGTAATGTCCCCACTTTCAATTCTTATTTTAGTAATTTGAATCTTCTCTCTTTTTTCCTTAGTTATTCCAGCTAAAGGTTTGTCAATTTTGTTGATATTTTCAAAGAACAAACTTTTGGTTTCACTGATTTTCTAGGTTTTTCTGTTCTCTGTTTTGTTTATCTCTGCTCTAACCTTTATTGTTTCTGTTTGCTACCTTTGCATGTAGTCTGTTGTTCTTTTTCTAGTTTCTTAAATTGTAAAGTTAGGTTGTTGATTTGAAGTCACTCTTGTTCTTTAATATAAGTGTCTGTAGCTATAAAATTCCCCCTTAGTACTGCTTTCATTGCATCCCGTATGTTTTAGTATGTTGTGCTTTCATTTTCATTCATCTCTAAGTATTTCTTTATTTCTATTATGATTTCTTCTTTGATCCCTTGGTTGATTAAGAGCATGTCATTTAAATCTCCACAAATATGTGAATTTTCCAGTTTTCCTTTTGTTATTAATTTCTTTTTTTTTACATCTTTATTGGAGTATAATTGCTTTACAATGGTGTGTTAGTTTCTGCTTTATAACAAAGTGAATCAGTTATACATATACATATGTTCCCATATCTCCTCCCTCTTGCGTCTCCCTCCCTCCCACCCTCCCTATCCCACCCATCCAGGTGGTCACAAAGCACCGAGCTGATCTCCCTGTGCTATTCGGCTGCTTCCCACTAGCTATCTATTTTACGTTTGGTAGTGTATATATGTCCATGCCACTCTCTCACTTTGTCACAGCTTACCCTTCCCCCTTCCCATATCCTCAAGTCCATTCTCTAGTAGGTCTGTGTCTTTATTCCTGTCTTACCCCTAGGCTCTTCATGACATTTTTTTTTCTTAAATTCCATATATATGTGTTAGCATACGGTATTTGTCTTTCTCTTTCTGACTTACTTCACTCTGTATGACAGACTCTAGGTCCATCCACCTCACTACAAATAACTCAATTTCATTTCTTTTTATGGCTGAGTAATATTCCATTGTATATATGTGCCACATCTTCTTTATCCATTCATCCAATGATGGACACTTAGGTTGTTTCCATCTCCGGGCTATTGTAAATAGATCTGCAATGAACATTTTGGTACATGACTCTTTTTGAATTATGGTTTTCTCAGGGTATATGCCCAGAAGTGGGGTTGCTGGGTCATATAGTAGTTCTATTTGTAGTCTTTTAAGGAACCTCCATACTGTTCTCCATAGTGGCTATACCAATTCACATTCCCACCAGCAGTGCAAGAGTGTTCCCTTTTCTCCACACCCTCTCCAGCATTTATTGTTTCTAGATTTTTTGATGATGGCCATTCTGACTGGTGTGAGATGATATCTCATTGTAGTTTTGATTTGCATTTCTCTAATGATTAATGATGTTGAGCATACTTTCATGTGTTTGTTGGCAGTCTGTATATCTTCTATGGAGAACTAACTCCACCATACTGTAGTTGGAAAAGATGCTTTTATGACACCTCTTTTTTAAATACATTAAGAGTTTGTGGCCTAAGATATGGTCTATCCTGGAGAATGTCCTGTGTGCACTTCAGAAGATTGAGTATTATAACGTTGTTCAGTAGACCTATATATGTCTGTTAGATCTTTTTTAAATTTATTTATTTATTTAGTTTGGCTTCACCAGGTCTTTGTTGTGGCACACGGGATCTTTGCTGGGGCATGCAGGATCTTTCATTGTGGCATGTGGGATCTTTTAGTTGCAGCATGTGAACTTCTTAGTTGTGGCATGCACGTAGGATCTAATTCCCCGACCAGGGATCGAACCCAGGCCGCCTGCATTGGGAGCATGGAGTCTTACCCACTGCATCACCAGGGAAGTCCCCTGTCTGTTAGATCTCATTGAATTATTGTGTTGCTCAAGTCCTCTGCTTCCTTACTGATCTCATATCTGGTTGTTTTATCCATTATTGAGAGCAAGGTATTGAAGTCTCCAACTCTTGTTGTAGGAATGTTTATTTCTTCTTTTTATCTCCCAATTTTTACATTTTGGTTGGTTATTAGGTACATAAATATTTATAATTTTTATATCTTGTTGCTGTATTGAAGTATTTATTAAAATATAATGTCCTTCTTTGTCACTTGTAACCTTTTTGATTTAAAGTCTGGGACTTCCGTGGTGGTCCAGTGGTTAAGACTCTGCACTTCCAACCCAGGTGGCACAGGTTTGATCCCTGGTTGGGGCACTAAGATCCCACATGCCACGGGGTATGGCCAAAAAACGTTTTTAAAAAATAGAGTCTATTTCATCTAATTTTAGTTTCGCCAACCCTGCTCTCTTTTGGTTACTATCAGCATGGAAAATTTTTTTCATCCTTTGACTTTTAACCTCTTTGTGTCTTTGGATCTAAAGTGAATCTCTTATAGACAATATGTAATTGAATCATATTTTGTTTTTATCCATTCTGCCAATCTCTGTCTTTTGATTGGAGAAACTAATCCCTTTATATTTAAAGTACTTATTAAAGTAAGACTTACTTCTGTCTTTTTGCCATTTGTTTCTATGTACCTTATAGCTTTTTGTCCTCCATTTCCTGCATTACTGTCTCTCTTGTATGTAGTTGATTTTTTTTGTAATGAAACACTTTAAGTCCCTTTTCATTTCGTTTTGAGTATATTCTATAACTGGTTTCTTTGTGGTTACCATAGGGATTACATTTAACATGCTAAGGTTATAACACCCTAATTTGAATTTATGCCAATTTAGCTTCAATAATATGCAAAAACTCTGCTTATTTACAGCTCTGCCCGCATCCTTTTCAGTTATTGATGTCACAAAATTACATCTCTGTATCTTGTGTGTCCAGAAACATGAACTAATGATTGCTTTTTTAAAATGCATTAGTTTCTTAAACTATGCAGAAACCAAAATGTGGAATTAGAAATCAAAGTTACAGTGGTACTAGCTTTTAGACTAATAATAGTTTTAAAACAATGTATTAGTCTTTTAAATCATGTAGAAAACAAAAAATGGAGTTTCAAACCATAGTTACAATAATACTAGCTTTTATAATTGCTCATGTATTTACCTTTACTGAGATCTTTATCTATTCTTATGGCTTTGAGTTACTGTTTAGTATCCTTTGATTTCACCATGCAGGAGTCCCTTTAGGATTTCTCATAGGGCAAGTCTATGAGTTTGGTAACAAACTCCCTCAGCTTTTGTTGATCTTGAATGTCTTAATTTCTTCCTCACTCCTGAAAGGACAGTTTTGCTGGATATAGGATTCTTGGTTGACAGGTTTTTTTTATTTTAGCATTTTGGCTATATCTGCCCACTGCCTTCTGGCCTCCAAAGTTACTGATGAGAAATCTGCTGGTAATCTTATTGAAGATTCCCTGTATGTGACGTCACTTCTCTCTCGCTGCTTTCAAGATTATTTCTTTCTTTGTCTTTCAAATAGTTTGATTATACTGTGCCTCATTGTGGGTCTCTTTGAGCTTATCCTTCTTGCAGTTCACTGAGCTTCTTGGGTATTTATATTTATGTCTTTAATCAAACATCATTTTTTTTTGTTTTTGATGGTGACCATGATAGTGGCCCATTCCTTGTTCTGTCGTCCATAAATTCACCTGAAGGGGGCCACTCTGGGAATCAGGCACCAAGATGAACTTAGAATTGCAGGAGAGTTGTTTGGGTTGGTACCTGTGAAGGATAAAAAGAAGGAGTAGACATGGGCAAAACCTACAGGTCATGATGCAGTCCTGGCATCTGTTAAAGAAGAGAGAAAAGGAAGGAAGATTGGATAAGAAGAGCCTCAGACTGTATTGCAGCTCTGAGAAGTCTCAGCCAGGCCAGCAAGGGCTTTGGCACAATGATAACCTGTAGAGGATCTGCACTGACCAGAAATGACCAGGCTTTAATATCCTCACCATGCTTAGTCATTCACTGGAGGCTGCCTGAGAAGAATGTGGCAAGTTCCTTCTTGAAGGGAGATATGACACCTTGTGGCCCTTTGTATCATAGCATTCTTGACAACAGAGAAGATCCTTGTAGAATAACTGGTTAATCTACCTCCCTCTATGATAGATGTTGTCTATGACATTCTAAATAAATGCGCATCTATCTTATTTTAAAAGATGTTCAGAAAAGAAGATAATACAGTTTTTCTCCCTAATGTTTAATATTAAGTATCAGAAATTTTTTTCTGTGTCTAATCTCAATCCTGTAGGCTGTGATAGAAACCAGTTTTCTTTTCCTTGTCATTAAGACTTGAAATATGTGTGGATTTCTAAAATAATAAGGCTTTATATTGACTCTCACTGATCCTTTCACTTACTTCATCCCATGTAGAGCCAGCTGGAATGAGGTAACGAGGAAGATTGTAAGTAAATGTTTCTTCTCTTTAAAGTAGAAGTCTTTAAAACGAGAAAAGGTACTTGATGAATAAGTAGTCAGTTATACTTAAGTGATTTTTTAAGTCATTTCCTGAGGAAAGAGGATGTAACTATAAATAGATTTTTGCCTTCACAGTTCTCTCTTAGTCTTTCATGAAGAAAAAAACCTCAAGCTTCCTTGATTGTGTTTAGCAGCTGGGTGATGGTGACAACAATAAGTATTAAGTAAAGGGTCATTCTCAGCAGAGGAATTAAGTGAACTGAGTGCTGTAACCATTAGGTAAAGAGTAACAGCCCTTTCCCATGAGCTCATTTCCAGATCCTGACCTAGTGCCATGCTTTCCTTTTCATGGATCTTCAGCTTTTAGACAGGTACTGGGGTGTCTCATGAATTATTCCTGACCTCTAACTACTTTATTTTCTGTATACTACAAAAAAAGTAAGTGAAAGGATAGAAACTAAGATCTGAGTACCTATAATGTTGCAATGACTCTGCTGGGTTAACAGAAATTTGGAGAGGTAGGTATTATTCACCTTGCTTTACAGACGAGGAAACCAAGATCACAAATGCACAAAGGTGGAAGTCAAGATTTCAGATTTCAACTAACTACAAAACCCATGTTTTTGCCACTGCAGTTTCCAAACTGTGTTTCAGGGGTTCTTGCTCTTCCACAGATGCAAGTCCCTAGGTCTTCTGCCTCCACATCAACCAAAGAAGCCTTCACTTGAGGGCACTCTGTAGACAGTTTCCCCATAAGAATTCTTTTGAGGACTTCCCTGATGGCGCAGTGGTTAAGAATCTGCCTGCCAATGCAGGGGACACGGGTTTGAGCCCTAGTCCGGGAAGATCCCACATGCCATGGAGCAACTAAGCCCGTGTGCTACAACTACTAAGCCTGTGCCCTAGAGCCCGCAAGCCACAACTGCCGAGCCCACGCACCACAACTACTGAAGTCTGCGGACCTAGAGTCCATGCTCTGCAACCAGAGAAGCCACCCAATGAGAAGCCCATGCACTGCAACAAAAAGTAGCCCCTGCTCGCCGTAACTAGAGAAAGCCCACATGCAGCAACGAAGCCCCAATGCAGCCAAATATACATACATACCTAAATACATAAATAAATATAAACAATGTTCTCAAAAAGAAAAAATTCCTTTGAATATAAAAGGAAGGGGGAAGTCCTGTGACTTCAAAAGAACAAATAATTTAGAAAACTATTCCCTTAAATCAAGCAGACTCCTCAATATATGACTGTGTTCTTTACCTGTTTTTATATGCAGACAGATTTACCATTAAATATGCCATTTTAGTGCTGCTAGTATGCATGTTCTCAGAGAAAATGCTTAAAATGGGAGAAATGCTAGGTATCTGGCAGGAATAACAGCAGTCATGATATATTGAATATTGGTCGTATGCCATGATCTTGTTTTACAAACATAATCTTATACAATCCCTATAACAGCCCTCCCCAAAGTAAGTAGGTATATTCCATTTCATATTTGAGAGAACATAGAAGAACTTGACCAAAGTAAGAGGCAGAGCCAGGAATTGGAATTGATCCAGGTTTGTCTGGCCCTAGAGCTCATTTTCTACATCATACCAAGTCTCGTGAGGATTCATAGGGGAAGCATATTATAACTCACGGGGGTTACAACATGCCCAGCACTGAGCACATAAACCATCTCTACCAGGAGGTGATGACCGGGCAGTGTTTTATTCTCTACAGGGGCTGCAGCCGCCATCTCATTTGACTGTGCCTGTGAGAGAGGACAGCACAACACAAGCACATGGGGAGATGGCAGTAACTCTAGTCACACGGTGCCTGGGAGACACAATTTGGTTCAGAGTATTAGATGGCCCCCACCTTTCAGACAGTAGAACACTGAAAGTGGAAAATTCTGAGCTGTTACACCGTTCCCCACAGCTGTCGGCGGCTACCCTGTGCTAGTGACGGGATTCCCTAGAAGTCCGTTAGTTCTCCTCTTTGCTTACTGCTGGCTGACAGGTGAGGTAAGAGGCTCCCTTCAGCTGCCTAGAGGTCTGTATATCCCATTGCTCATTTCTCACATTATTGCGGCCCCTTCCCTGTGTTTTTCTGCTTTAAACTTTGATCGTCGGTCTCATGAAGTACATAAATTGCCTAAATGCATGACTGTATTTAGTGTGCCACAAATTATGGTAAATTTCAAATATATATTCTTTTGAAAATCTATCTCTTAAAAGTTATAGCATTAAAATACATGACATTCTTGTCCTGAGAAAACACAAAAGAAATGGGGGGAGTTTTCATTTTTAAGAGTTGAAACATTTCCTGCACTTGGCACTGGGAAATCACAGGTGGTAAGGGTGGGACTAAGTAGCATGTCATGTGTGGATGTGCAGAAATGTTCGCCAGTGCAGACGGCAGCTAATGCAGAGGGAGAAGCTGATCTGGGGAAAAGATATATCCTTCCCTATATCCTTGTGCACTACTACTAAGTCAACATGATTTTTAAGTAGGTGTTTTGTCCATACCACTGGACAGGAGGATGTATAAAAGTTACACTTGGGTTTTAGCATCCGTTTTTCCAGTAGCATTCCCCATTTTTTCTAACTCATCAATTTGGGATTGCTATTTCTGTTTCATTGATATTAAACACAAGAAAGGTAAATTATTGATAACCAACTTTACTAAACTAATGAATTTATTTTTTTAATCTGTAGGTTAAATACACATCTAGCAGTAAGTTATGAACCTAGAAATATAGGCAAACTCCAGAATACTTTCCCCCAAATTTAGTTAGATAAAAATCTTTGGTGAATCAACGCTTTCCTTTCTTCAGCCTAAGTAAAGGAATATTTTTATCTCTGAATTAAATTAAAAACTTCAAATTGAAGTTTCTTTTGAAACCTAATTCTGAATAAAAGTAATAAGTGATATCGATGTTGGTGTCTTCTGTTTCTGAATTACATCTAAATACTCATAAATCTCCTTTGCGTTTGTTACTGGGCCAATCAACAATAACAAATTACTTTCGTAAAGTTAAAAAAAAATAAGGTAAATTATCAGCTTGATTAATTCAGAATCATCAGGATTCTCTAGTATGTTTTTCTAATAGTACTTGTTCCCTTTCGTTAAGTTGCAAACAGAGCAAGGGCTCAAATACATAATAAAGCAACTCTTCAAAGGATCCAAGACCAGAAAAAATGTAAAACTTGTTGGTAAGGGAGATTTCAGGGGTTAGCCTCTGGAAAAGACACTTAAGAAATGTAGCTTATCTTTTCAGTATTTTTAAAAAATAACACATATGCATATGTGGGTTTTTTTGGGTTTTTGTGTGTGTGTTGTTTTGCGGTACGCGGGCCTCTCACTGCCGTGGCCTCTCCCGTTGCGGAGCACAGGCTCCGGACGCGCAAGCTCAGCGGCCATGGCTCACGGGCCCAGCCGCTCCCCGGCATGTGGGATACTCCTGGACCGGGGCACGAACCCGTGTCCCCTGCATCGGCAGGTGGACTCCCAACCACTGTGCCACCAGGGAAGCCCGCGTATGTATTTTAACTGATGGTTTATTTGGATTAAGATTTCCCTCTTAGAGCCTGAATTATCAGTAATATAGGAAGACAGACGAGAAACCAGTATGAAAGGTCAAGAGACAGTGAAAGTACAAGATTTGAATGAGGTAAGAAATAAAAAGATCACTTTCAGTTACATTTTCTAATACAGATGAGGCAGACTCCATAAGGTTGCTTAAGAATTACTGAAAATAGACAAAATGTATGGTAGATCTACATCCTATGATTGTGATCAGTGGTTACAGAAAACCTTCCAGGATTAGTCATTCAGGAAGGAGCCCATTAAAAATGTATTTAGGATAAACTAGTATGTTGAAATTGTAAGGATGATTTAAAGGTGTTGTCCAACTAAAGAGTAAATGTGAAAATTCAGAACAATCCAATAATAATATAAACTGCCATTTACATATACTTTGTACAATCGAGGTGCCCATCATTATCCCTATTTTTCAGAGGAGGAAACTGAGACTAACAAAAGTTAGGTAACTGGCTCAGGGTCCCACTGTTGCTAAATAGTAGGACAGATCTGCTAGGACTCTTTTCCGACATATCATTACGCAATTCCCAAGTTAGAGAGTATGGACTTGTCAGTTTCATACTGCTCCCTGACTGGCCAATCCAAATATGCAGTTAGTTCACTTGACAGGTTTGCTCTGCCAGTGGAGAAGATTCTGCAGCTTCATGGCAATATTAAGGAAATTCTCTCGATTCTCACTCTGTATTCACTAGGCTGCATTTTGACCTCAAATTAAGTTCCTAATAGGTTTTTCTACACAAAAGAAAATACACTTTGGCAAGTCTGAATGAAGTAGATATTAAAAGTAAGGGCTAGGGACTTCCCTGGTGGTCCAGTGGGTAAGACTCCATGCTCCCAGTGCAGGAGGCCTGGGTTCGATCCCTGGTCAGGGAACTAGATCCCACATGTATGCTGTAACTAAGAGTCTGCATGCTGCAACTAAGAAGTCTGCATGTCGTAACTAAGAGTCCGCATGCTGCAACTAAGGATCCTGTGTACTGCAACTAAGACCCGGCACAGCCAAAATAAGTAAATATAAATAAATAAATATTTTTAAATAAAAATAAATAAAAGTAACAGCTAGACAGTTTCATTGGTGAATTCTACCGAACATTCAAAGAAGAATTAATACCAATCTTCCAAAAAATAGGAGGGAACACCTTCAAATTCATTTTATGAAGCCAGCATTACCCTGTTACCAAAACCAAACAAGGAACCACAAGAAAAGAAAATTGCAGGCCAATTTCCCTGATGCACATAGATGCAAAAATCCTCAACAAAATATTAGCAAACCGAATTCAACAATACATTAAAAGGATCATACACCATGACCAAGTAGGATTCATTCCAAGGCTGCAAGGATCGTTCAACAGCTGTAAATCAATCAGTGTGATACAACACATTAACAAAATGAGGGATAAAGATTATACTATGCATCAACAGATACAGAAAAAGCTTTTGAAAATATTCAACATCCATTTATGATAAAAACTCTCAACAAAGTGGGTATAGAGGGAATGTACCTCAACATCATAAATGCCATATATGACAAGACCACAGCTTACATCATACTCAACAGTGAAAAGCTGAAAGCTTCTTCTCTAAGATCAGGAATAAGGCAAGGATGTCCAGTCTTGCCACTTTTATTCAATGTAGTATTGGAAGTCCTAGCCAGAGCAATCAGAGAAGAAAAAGAAATAAAAGGCATCCAAATTGGAAAGGAAGAAGTAAAACTGTCACTATTTGCAGATGGCATGATATTATACACAGAAAACCTTAAAGACTACAACAAAAAAACTGTTAGAACTAGTAAATAAATCCAATAAAGTTGCATACAAAATCAATACACAAAAATCTATTGCACAATAACAAATAACAAATATCAGAAAGAGAAATAAAGAAAACAATCACATTTACAATTGCATCAAAAAGAATAAAATACCTAGGAATAAATTTAACCAAAGAGGTGTAAGACCTATACACTGAAAACTATAAAACATTGATGAAAGAAATGAAAACACAAATAAATGGTAAGATATTCCATGCTCATGGATTGGAAGAATTAATATTGTGAAAATGTCCATACTATCCAAAGCAATGTGCGGATTCAGTACAATCCCTATCACAATTCCCAATGGCATTTTTCACAGAAATAGAACAAATAGTCCTCAAATTTGCCTGGAACCACAAAAGACCCTGAATAGCCAAAGCAATCTTGAGAAAGAACAGCAAAGCTGGAGGCATTATACTCCCTGATTTCAAACTATCTTAAAAGCTGTAGTAATCAAAACACTATTGTATTGGCATAAAAACAGACACATAGATCAGTGGAACAGAACAGAGAGCCCAGAAGTAAATCCACAAATATACGGTCAATTAATTTATGAAAGGAGCCAAGAGTATACAATGGGGAGAGGACGGTCTCGTCAATAAGTGGTGCTGGAAAAACTGGACAGCTATATGCAAGAGAATGAAACTGGAGCACTATATTACATCATACACAAAAATTAACTCAAGATGGATTAACAACTTGAATGTAGGTCCTAAAGTCATAAAACTCCTAGAAGAAAACAGGTGGTAGGCTCCTTGACATCAGTCTTGGTGATGATTTTTTGCACCAAAAATAAACAAGTGGGACTATGTCAAACTAAGAAGCTTCTGCACAGCAAAGGAAAGTATCAATAAAATGAAAAGACAATCTACCAAATGGGAGAAAATATTTGCCAATCATATATCTGACAAGGGGTTAATATCCAAAATATATGAAGAACTCATACAACTCAATAGCAAAAAAAAATTGATTAAAAAATGGGCCAAGAGTCTGAATAGACATTTTCCCAAAGAAGACATACAGATGGCCAACAGGCACATGAAAAGATGTTCAATATCACCAGTCATCAGGGAAATGCAAATCAAAACCACAATGAGATATCACCTCACACTTGTTAGGACGGCTGTTATCAAAAAGACATGAAATAACAAGTGTTGGTGAAGATGTAGAGAAAAGGAGACCCTGTGCACTGTTGGTGGAGATGTAAATTGGTGCAGCCACTATGGAGATTGGTGCAGCACATTATGGAGATTTCTCAAAAAATTAAAAATAGAACTACCATATGATCCAGCAATTCCACGTCTGGGTATTTATCCAAAGAAAACAAAATCACTAATTTGAAAAGATATGCACCCCCATGTTCCTTCCAGCACTATTTACAATAATAAATACATGGAAACACCCCAAGTGTCCCTCAAGGGATGAATGGAAAAAGAAAATGTGGTATATGTACACAATGAAATATTATTCAGCCATTAAAAAATACTGAAATCTTGCCATTTGCAACAACATGCAGAATTGAGGAACATGCAGAATTTGAGGGAATTATGCTAAATGAAATAAGACAGAAAGAGATAAATACCATATGATCTCACATGTGGAATCTTAAAAAAAAAAATTACAGAAAAATCATGGATGTAGAGAACAGATTGGTTGTTGCCTGAAGCAAGGAGTTGGGAGTGGGTGAAATGGATGAAGGAAATCAAAAAGTACGAATTTCCAGTTATAAAATGAATGTCATGGGGATATAATGTAAAGCATGGTGACTATAATTAATAAGATTGTATTACATATTTGAAAGTAGGGGAAAAATCACAACTCTGTGTGATGATGGATGTTAATGGAACTATTGTGGTGATCATTTTGCAAAATATACAAATATTGAATCATTATGTAGTAGTACACCTGGGACTAATATAATGTGCTATGTCAATTATACCTCAGTTGTTTTTAAATAAAATAAAAATAAGAGCAAGGGCTTATAAATTAGCCTTGGTTTGAATCCCAGTCCTGACTGTGTGACCTTGCACAAATTACCTAATCTATCTGAGCCTCACTTATTTTCTCTCTAAAAAAGAATACAATAATAGTTCTAATCTCATAGGGGTACTGGGAAATAAAATTAGATAATACATGTAAAGCATTTACTACAATGTCTGACATATGGTAAGCACTAAATAAATAAAATAGTCGTTGCTCTCATTATTTTTGAAATTATTATTATTATCATCAATTTGGTAAGATAAAATTCTCACCGAATAAAATAAAAATTCCTTATATTTGGTAGGTGCTTAAAACTTACAAAATACTTTCAAAATCACATTTGACTCCTACTCTGATGGCTATAATGTACATAGGACAAGTATTACTTCCATTTTACAGTTGAGAAAACAGGCTTAGAGAGGAAAACCTATCTTATTAGCTATGGTACCATGAACTATTTTTTCCCAGGTTTGTCTCTCCCCTAGATGACTTTATAGTTTAGGCAGAAAAGTATTATCAGAACTTATAGTATATATGATTATTGTATGTAGAATTAATTATGTAAAATACTTTTTGCAGATATTGAAAATGAGCCAAGAAAAAATTGAACTATTTGAAAGTGAGTTGTCAGAAGAGAGAGAAAGGAAAAAGCAATTGACATCTGATCTTAATACTGTGCAGAAGGCTTTGAAAGTTGAAAGTGAGGTATTTTGCCATTCAAGATGTTATTTTCCTCTTTTTGCAGTTGTAATTTAGGGATTTCATGTTATTCATTTTTATTTTAAAATAAATTGTAGCTATAGAATATTATTTATACCAGTAACAATGGGGTGACTGTTGTTTCTCCAGGCTGAGTTCCAACACTACCCAAAAAGAGTCCTTTAAGTAGAAGGGATTTGATTATTATGGTGGTCATAGTGGCCCGGACTTGTCTCTCCTTTTAACTGCTGGTCGTACCATCTTGGAAAAGTCTATCAGCAGACATACCAGCCTATATTTGGAAGAGAGACCTGGAAGTGAGTTCATGGAAGTCTAGATCACTAATTTAGAGGACGGTGACAATCAGTTTGCAGGGTGGGTGAGAGCTAGCACAATACTCTATATCCCATGCTGATGACTTATAGGAATTTTCCATGAAATGAGGTAGGACATTGATACTACTTGCCCTCTTGCTATGGTTTTGGGTGGCCACTCCCTACCTTCTTTCCTTTTTGCCCAGTGCCTTCCTCATCAACACTTTCCTCCCTCTCTGATCTCAAGCCTTTAGGAATATACCAAGTAGCTCCTCTCCTAAATAAATTTTATGTCACCTGTTCCTTCATAGGGCACCATGGCCTGACTCTCAGGCCCCCTCATCCACCAATCAAACACTGCATATTCCATGTCATCAATGCAGAAATTTGATTAAAATTACATCTAACTAAAATGTTTTCTCTCATGAATATGGAAAAAAATCAGAGGATTAGAGGAAACACTAGTTGATTAAGTCACTGAATATGCATTATTAAGTAAGACAGTGTAATTTGTAGTGAAGAACACAGTGTTTGAAGTCAGTCAGACAGTTTGAATCTCAACTTTTCCACTTCCTGGCTATATGAATTTAAGCAGATCACTTTAGTTCTCTGAGCCTCAGTTTCAATAACCCTACCTTATGGGGTTGTCACAAGATTAAAGGTAAACCACACAGCACCTGTCCTATAAAAAGTAACTTTAAAAAGATACATTTTAAAACAGGTAATATAACTAATGAAGGAGTTGCTGAAGATTTCCCTCTATACAAGCCTTGTGCAAAGTAGGGATAACTAGAAACCCAGTCTTTGAACCTATAAATGATAGAAATTAAGAATGCTTATGGCATGTGACCATCCATAACCATGGCCGGTCCAGGGGCTGCTTTCCACTGCCTGGGTGCCTTGTCCAGAGCCAGGGCCTTAGGCTTGGCCTCCTACAGGGCACATGGAGCCCAGTTCCTGGTTGTCTGTGGGAAGGAGCTCTTTGACAAGACCAACAAACAACACTTCTTACCCAGCCACACCCTGTTAGGGTTGCCCCTGTGCAGAAAGCCCCTCTGGGCCGGTTGCTGCTAGCTTCTAGAACTATCTTATGCTCCACCAGCTTTTACTATCAGGCTCTGTGTGGAGACCCCAGTGCCCAGACTTTGGCCACTGCAGGAGGGAGCCTGCTACTCTTGGGCTGGCTTGCCTTGGCTCTTTGAGTTTCCTTGTGTTTAATTTCTGGGTACTTTTTTTCAGAATTGGAGCAGGGAGGGCATTAGAAGAGAAAGGCAAATTTAGAAAAAGAATGCATAGTTTAATTAATTGATTTAAGGAATCTTTGCTTTACTAAAGAAAGGAATCTGTCTGCCAGAGGACAGGTTGAAATATTTAAAGCAAAAAATTTGTTAGAATCATTTCAAAGATTCCTTTTTAGCAATAGTATACCTTTTCTATTGAAAGTCTTATTTTATTCTACTAAATATTGTCATTTCTTAATCAGGAATTGCAAAAGTCAAAGTCAGAACTTATATGCCTTTATAATGAAATTCAAAGTCTTCCAGGGGCAGAAGAAGACAGAGACCATTTTTTAATAGCGTATGACCTGCTACAAAGAGAGAATTCTGAATTAGAAACAAAGGTGAGACTAAATTATTACGTATTTAAATGTTTGATGTATGACATATCTTTTATGAGGATAAGATAAAAGGAAACTAATTTCAGTAAAAGATAACTTGGAAATTGGAGTTTCTTTTATTATTATAGAATAAATTGCCTTATAGTGTGGATTATAAATCAAGCTGTATTTCAGAATAACTATTCAGACTTCAGCCAGTACTTCACTCTTAGGATTAATCTATAAATTTTTTACTTTAAATAAGCTTCCCAATGGCTTAGTTTTTAAAGCACATATTATAATGTAAAAGGTGAACTCAAAAATAGAACTATCATATAATCCAGCAATTCTACTTCTGGGTATATATGCAAAAGAATTGAAAGCAGAGATTTGAACAGATATTTGTACACACATATTCATAGCAGCTTTATTCACAATAGCTAAAATGTGGAAGCAACCCAAGTGTCCATCAATGAATGAATGATGAAGCAAAATGTGGTATATACATGCAATGGAATATTATTCAGCCTTTAAAAAAAAAAAGGTATTTCTGCAATATGCTACAGCATGGATGAACCTTGAGTACATTATGCTAAGTGAAATAAGCCAGTCACAAAAAGACAAATACTATTTGATTCCACTTATATGAGATACTTAGAGTAGTCAAAATCATAGAGACAGAAAGTAGAATGCTGGTTGCCAGGAGCTATGTGGAGGGAAAAATTGGGGAGTTATTTAATAGGTATAGAGTTTGTTTTACAAAATGAAAAAAGTTATGGGAGTGGATGGTGGTGATGGATGCACAACAATGTGGATGTATTTAATACCACTGAACTGCACACTTAAAAATGGTTCAGATGGGCTTCCCTGGTGGCGCAGTGGTTGGGAGTCCGCCTGTCGATGCAGGGGACGTGGGTTCGTGCCCGGGTCTGGGAAGATCCCACATGCCACGGAGCAGCTGGGCCCGTGAGCCATGGCCGCTGAGCCTGCGTGTCCGGAGCCTGTGCTTCGCAACGGGAGAGGCCACAACAGTGAGAGGCCCACGTACTGCAAAAAAAAAAAAAAAAAAAAAGGCTAAGATGGTAAATGTTATGTTTTTTTATATTTTACCACAGTAAAAAATGCAAAAACAGAGGTTTACTAAAATGTCTCCAACTTTAAAGGCTTAGAATCAAAGCATCTTTCCCAATTATACTGAAAATTAGGCTTATACTTAGAATTCAGAAAATGTTTAAATGTCCCAACCCCAATTCATTCCCCATGTATAAAACGGCACTACCAGATGAGGGTTAGTCCAACACTAAATGGAGAGACTGCCAGTAGTGTAATTTCTAGAGTCCTACCTATGAGGTTATCATCAACTCCTGGTTGAAAAATTCCCTTCCTCAGTCACTCTCTTGATGTTGATTAAAATGGTAGGAAGGACTAAAGGCTTGAACACAACAGTTAAAATATATTGAGTTATATTTTAATACCACATGTGAAGTGGAGGACTAAATCAAGGCCAAATTTATCCTATATGAAGTTGTTACCCTGAAGTCAGGGAGTAAGTTGCTGAGGGATTGGGACATAGATCAAATAGTCTGTGACCTAAGGAGGGAAAGGTCCAGCAAATAGGGTTCGCTGCCTGAGAGGATAGATATGTAGGGCACATCCTACATCTAAGCTTTGTTTTTGGGACCTTGTCAGCAAGATGAGTTTTCATCACAATGTACAGCTGAAGGATCTTGTCTTTCAATATATCATCAGAAAACTTAACATAGAGAATGAAATGAAATGAGAAGAATACAGTATAAAACCAGAGATCCAGATCACTGTCCTGGTAATCTGGTTTTCTCTCCCTCTCTTTTAAAAGACTTTTTATTTTGAAATAATTTCAGACTTACAGAAAAGTTGCAAAATAGTATAAAGACTTTCCATATACTTTTACCCCTCCCAATGTTAACACGGTACCGCATTTGCTTTATCAGCCTCTCTCTCTTGCATCACACACACACACGCACACACACACACACACACACACACACACACACACACATACTTTTCCTACCCTCAGAGAGTAGAGACATAATACTCCTTTACCCCTAAATGTTTCCATGTATGTTTGCTAAAAACAGTGACATCTTTTTATCACAGTACAAGTCTCAAAATCAGGAAATTAATATTAATATAGTACTATTATCTAATTGACAGCTTGTATTCAAATTTTACTAATTGTCCCACTGTATAGCAAAAGGACATTTTTTTTTCCTAGTCCAAGGTCCAATCCAGGACTGTACATTGCATTTCATTGTCACATCTCGAAAGCTCCTTGAATCTGCAACAGTTCCTCATTCTTTGTTGTTCATGACTTTGCTATTTTTGAAGAGTACAAATCATTTATTTTGAAGAATGTCCCTCAATTTGGATTTTTCTCATGTTTCCTCACAATATAATTTAGGTTACATAATTTTGGCAGGAATACTACATAAGTGATGTTATATCCTTCTCAGTGCATTGTATCAGAAGACAAAAGGGTATCCTTTTGTTCTATTTACTTTGGGTATGGTACTCTCTGCCAGATTTCTCCACTGTAAAGTTATTCCTGTTCCCTTTGCAATTAATAAATATTTTGTGGGGAGGT
This sequence comes from Delphinus delphis, assembly GCF_949987515.2. Lineage (NCBI taxonomy): Eukaryota > Metazoa > Chordata > Mammalia > Artiodactyla > Delphinidae > Delphinus > Delphinus delphis. The sequence goes on from NC_082683.1 coordinate 34,365,772, forward strand.
ACTTTGAGACTATATGTATTCTGTTTCCATCAAAAGTTTACTCATTAAAAGTTTCAATTTTGAAGGTTTGATTCTTTAGTTGTATTCCAGTTTCTCTTTAGAACATAGAGTGCTTTAGACTTAAAGGTAGTCTTGCTAAGAGTGGCTTAAAAAAATTGTATTTTATATATTTACTAAAGCCCCTGTTTTATAGGCTGTGGTTTTATGTGGGCTGGAAAGGGGTGTGTTCATGTAGGCCAGCTTCCTCAGTTTACAGAAACAAACACCAGACTCGGGATATTAAACAACTACCAAGTTGCCTGGTGATTCTCAGCCTAAGCTCTGTCCTCCTTACTCTAGGGCCTCACACGTAAAGTGGAACAGTCCACTGAATACTTTATGGTACTTGAATATGGCTGATTATGAGACTGAGCTATGTAACCAGGATAAAATTTTGGTAGGGAGGAGCCTGTGGAACAGAGTTGGTCCTGTTGCACAGCATCTGTGCCGTGAAAGGTCTTATGATAAAGAGCAAAGCTGCCCACCTACGATATCCACCAACTTTGTCCTGTGAGAATCCAGAATACCTAGAAAGCACTTAGTGTCAAAGTCACCTTCCTCTTCAGAAACCTTCAGCAATTCTCAGTTTGCTAGAACATCAAGTCTAAATTCTGTTTGGCTTTCTTTTCTTCTTAAGAAACTAACATTTACTATTTTTAATGTTTAAATTTTTACAATGACTATAAAAATCAGTGATTAAGTAGCATTTTGGAATCTGTTATCCTGCTTACAAAAATAATGCAAGCTCATTAAGGAAGTTCTTGTCTTTCAGGTCCCTTCATAATCTGATCCCTCCCCCTCAATCTTATTTCCTTGCTCCTCATCTTGTAGCCTCTACTCCAGTAAGACCATCCTCCTCGCTTCTGCACAAATACTCCATACTCAGTTCCACACTATACCTTTGACCATACTGATCATGCTTAAAATATGCTATAGTCTCTTCTTCACCTATCTGTATCTTCCCACCTCCTAAGGTCCAGTGTAAAACCAATCTTCTCCCTGGAGAGGTTATAGTCCCTATAAGATTATATGGATTTATGGGATTATAACCCATATCACACACTGTAATTTTTCTTCAGAAAGTTGAAAAGGCCTAGGAGACCAAAAGGATTCCTTTAAGTAACCTAAATTGATCTTTAGAACTAAATCCATTGTGTTCTTAGAATCAAACATAGTAACTATAAAAACTTTGCATTTTCAGAGAGGCTCAGAATGGGAGTCAGGCAGGTTTTTGTCTATCTTCGTGCGATACTTGGAGAGGGATTCCTCTTCCATTCTTGGAACTGTCCCCCATCCACCCTTTCTACTGCCTTCTGGAGGCATTCTTTCATTTTATATGAAGATATAAAGAGCAATCTTTGAGGAAAGGAATCTGTTTGTCAAAGAACAAAACAAAACAAAAACCTGAACAAATGTTTTGCCAAACCACACAGCAGAGCAGTGATTCTCAAAGCATCCACTTGCATCAGAATTACCTGGGAGACTTATTTGAAATGCAAATTCCCATTTCCCAGCCCAGACCACTGATCTGAATCTCAGGAGTGGGGTGGCGATGTGAGACCACATTCTTTTAACTCCTCAGGTGACGCTCTTATTTACTAAAGTTTGAGAATCACTACGATAGTCTGGGAGCCCTTATATGTTCAAGTGTTTCCAAACCAATAGGAGCAGACTGGAAGAAATATGTTCTCTGTAATGCATAACTAATATTCTTTTTAATGTTTTCTTGCAGTAGTTTATTATTGCTTTTATGAATCAATGAAGTACACTCAAAACTTGAGAACAAAAATATGTGATAATAATGTAAAAGCTCTAATAGAGTATTACATCTCTTTGCTTGTTAAAAGATAGAACGAAACCCTAAACAGCACTCTGGGAAGCCAATCCCAGAGACCAAAAATATCCCCTTTTTTTAAAACCATAGACTTACGCACTCTTGTGCCTATGGTAAAAATGTATTAGATTATGTAACAACTGCAAATTGTGAAATTGGAATAAGACTTCAATTTGGATGTCAATTTATATTATTTAAGCCAATAATTATGTAAGCATTTAATGGAATCAATACACTTTTTTCACAGGCATGCATAAAAATATGCACAATAGAATATTTGTCTTTTCACTTAACTTTACAGGTCTTGAAGCTTTCAGAAGAATTTGAGCAATTAAATCATTTTACTGTAGAGAGAAAAACTGCAGCTAATTTAATTACAACTGAAAATATCTGTAAATATCTTGTGTTTAAAGTACCAATTTTGGAAGTAGAGATTCAAAGCCCAAAGGAAGAGAGAGAGGAGCTCTGGTAAATTGAGAAAATCCCGTATCACTTTAATTATTTGGGGGGTACATTTTATTTGGCTTGATTATTATAAAAATTTGACATTTATTTCCAAATGATGTGCATAGAAAACTTAGTTCTAAGAATTCCCCAGAAAGTTTGTTTTTCGGTATGTTATTATATTTTTAAACTATTTTTCCTGCTTTTAAAAATAAATACATGCTTTTTTAGAAAATCTGGAAAGCATGGAAAAGTATAAGGAGATTATAATAACCCATAATACCCCCCAGGGAGAGATGTTAATGTCCTTATTTTTCTTTCTTGTCTTTTTTCTGTATACATACATATATATGTATTTTTTAAATAATTAAGACTATACTTTGCAGAGAGGTTTGTTTTTGCTATTTTTATTTAACATTATGTCTGATAATTGTTTTGAGAATTTTCTTCCTTCCTATCTTTCTTTTTCTTTCTTTCTTCCTTTTTTGTTGCTGTTGTTAATCTTGCCCTCTAACTGTTGTATTTCTACTTTTCCACCAAAAGTTTCTTACACAGAAACTTTTGAGACTTAGACAAATGCATTACTGTGTTTTGGCACAAATACTAATAGATGCAATCAAATTTTGTCTGGGCAAAAACCTAGAAACAGATCATCCAATGGAAACAATAGATGTCAGTTTTTACTTGTATACCATATTAAAGGATACCTTCTCAGTGAACTGAGAAAATATTGCCTAGGTGTAGCCAAATTTTTATCTTTGTAAATGTTCTAAAATAGAAGAGATTGTTCTGCCAGTTTTGGGCCCCTGAATTTTATGCCCTCTTAAAAACTGGTTTTAAGTTTAGAGTGAGCTCTAAGTCCATGATTTGCAGTCATGAAACCTAGTTGCAGAAGTGGGAAGAGATACTGGAGAGATAGTGGAGAACAGGTGTAATAGTTGTCACAGGAGCAAAGAGCCAAGAAGCCAGGTCACAACATATAGGTTTGTTGTATGGGGGAGAAAGTCTAGTTTTGAGCACAAGGATAGTGTTATAGAGATGAACTGGAGGGGAAAGACAGACCAGTTAATCTGGATATTCGCCACAAATGAAGAGATAGTAGTCTAGACTAAGTAAGTGTCACTGGAGATGAAATGGCCAATCTGAACGCTTTTCAGAGAAAAATTTGACATTAATAATCAAAGCTGACAAAAATCCACTCAGCTGATTTGGGATAATTGGCAGAGATACTTGCCCCAGGGAGCAAGGCTGTGAATTCATTTGGAGGTGGAGCACCTTGCCATGAAGAAGACACTGCACTTCAAGTAAAGAAGTTCTTGCTGCCACCTGTTTCCATGACTTGGTCCAAACTGCTTCCCGTCACTGGGACTGAGAAATGAAGTCTACATATCTGCCATATGTTTTCCTCTGTCCATTTCCCATAATGTTTCCCTGCTTGCTTATCTTCTGTGCCCTACTTCCCAGCCCCCCTTATCACAGATCCATTACACAATCACATTCAGCAATAAATTGCATATCTACCATGTGCCAGGTACTGTAGGTAGATACTGAAGCTACAAAATAAGACACAGGTCCTATCCTTAGGGTCCATATTGCCTGATGGGGGAAGATAAACAGTTAAACAAGGGAGTATTGGATACTATGGGAGCACAAAGGAGGGGTTCTGGTCTAGGCTAATGAACCAAAAAATATTCTTAAAGGAAGTGACAAATTAAATTGAGTCCTAAAGTATGAGAATTTAAGGGCCAAGGAAAAAGATGGGAGAATAGTTTTCAGGGGAGATAGACATGTGCAAGAAAAAGTCGATTTGTTTGAGGAACTAAAAGTGACCTCAATGCTGCTATAGCCTAGAGTGTGAAGAGAGGAAATGAGGAAGGAGATGATGAGAATGAGGAGGTAGTCAGGGACCTGACCATGAAGGAACATGAATGTCAGCGCTAGGGATTTTGGACAATAAGAAACTCCTTCAGGGTTTAGTAACATGGGAGAGACACAAACAGATTTGTGCTTTAGGAAAATCACTCTGCCTGCTGTGTGGAAAGTAGATGGTTGGTACCAGAACAAAGGTAGCAAGACCAGTTAGGAGGCTGTTATTGTAATGGTGTTTGTGAGGATGGAATTGAGAGGAGACAGAGTCAACAGGACTCAGGGATTAATGAGTATAGGAAGTGAGGAAGAAGGTACTATAGGCAGAGGTTTGAGTATGAGAACAGGTTAAGGAAGACTTAATTTTCTGGTTTGATGGTGTCAAACCAGAGAGAGGAGTTCAGCTTTTGAGACAGTGACTTCGGAGTGTCTTTGGAACAGCCATGTGTGGATGTTCAACAAACAGTTGGATTTATGGGTTTGGAGGCCTGGGCTGGAGATAAATTTGAGAATCATCAATAAGTAGATGGTAAGATGGATAAGATGTTCCCATATGTTCGTTGATAAAAACACTCAAAGGCAGAAACCTAAGGTAAACCTCTCTATGTGGACAAAAGGAGTGCTCCCAACAGGAAACTGGGACAAAACAGCCAGGGAGGTAGGAGAAAAGTCAGGAGAGTGTGTGTTACAGAAGCCAGGCTAAAGAGTATTTCAAGAAGAAAGGAGTAGTCAAGAGTGTCAGGTACTGCCAATGAGTCAAACAAAATAATGGATAAAAAGTGACTGCTGAATTTAGCAACAAGAAGGTGGTTGGAGTCTTTAAGAAGAGTAGTTCCAATGAAGGGCAGAAAACAGATTGTTTCCTAGATCCCATCCCATGGGATGGTGAATGGGAGTGAATTGAGGAGGGTGTGAGAGATGAGGATGTGAAAATGGTGAGTGTAGATAACACTTTCCAAAAAGTTTGTGAAGAGGAGAAAAGATTATGGAGCTAAGCTAAGAGGAAATTTGTGTATGTTTAAATACTGGTGGGAAAGAGTCCCCAAATGGGCAGGTTTAGGACTCAGAAAATCAGAAAACAGCTAGCCTTAGTCAGGAGGTAGGCCACTTTGTCCATTGTATCGGGAGGAAGAAAGGGAGGATGGACAGAGATCCAAATGGGTTTTTAACTTGACAGGAAACCAAAGGACTTGTTCAATGGTTTTTGTGTCCTCTGTGAAGCAGGAAGCAAAGTCATCTGCTGAAAGTCGGAGAGGAATAGAAATATCAGAGTTTGCAAGAGAGTGAAAAAGTTTGAAATAATCACTGTGGAGAAAGGAAAGGAAATCTGACTGGGGAGAGCAGGAGTGGAAAGGAAAGCTGACTGTGGAGGGTCCAGTCAAGGCCAGAGACCCTGAATTTATGTTTAGCAACATTTAGTATAGACATAAGAAGACAGTTGAATTTATCCAGGGTTGAGGTTCTGCCACAAAAATGGAGTGGAAGGACAATGGGGCAAGAGAATTGAATATTTTATTTGGACAGTGATTAAAATAATGAACTCTGTAGACTCTGCATTGGATAAAGAAGCAAGTAAAGGGAGCTGGACAAGGAATTTAAGGTATTTATGATTGCACTGAGAACAAATTATGTAAAAAGGAAAAGCTGGAATCCAAATGTCTAATTCTAGTATTTCAGAAGAGAAGAAGTTATTGATGATACAACCCTTAGTGTGGTTATGCAAGTAATTGGCAAAGTGGGAGAGATGACAAGGTAACTGGAGATAACGAGACTGAGGAAGTGAGATGTCAAGGCATTGGTGGGTGATCTATATGGACCTTAGAATCTTCCAGGATAATGACAGGACTTGGGGTGAAGAAGATGCCAGAATGCTATGAGCCAGAATCTTCAACTGAAGAGAAGTAGGAAGTGTCACAGCACACCTAGCATGGTCCCATGCACATAGAAGCTGCTCAATAAGCCAAATTGCTTGATTCTTGTAATACATCTCCTCTACTAGATTTTAAGCTCCTTAAGGTAATGGACTATGTCTTGTTTTTCTGCTGTTTATAGTGCTTTTGTTATAGAGAAATGGAATCTTAGAACGGGGGGACCTGCAGGAGATCGTCTGAACTAGTGGTTTTCAAACTTCTACCTTCTAAACTTTGAGCTCTCTGGGGAGGGGGGCTCAGAAACTACCTTGGGAGGTGAGGGGAGCCTGATGAGTGGGACTGTGAGCCTTCTGCTCCCATTTCAGCCAAAGATCCACTCTTAGCTGTTTCATATGTGGAGCTCTATGTAAGATTTTACTTCGAGAAAGGGTCCACAGCTGAGATAAGTTTGAGAACCACTTTATTTAACTAAGTCTTCTCTTTCCACAGAAGAGGTCTCAGACCAAGAGAACAAAAATGACTCTTTCACTCACAGCCATTCACTTAGCAAGTTATTGGCAGGACTGGGTGAGGTCCCAAGTCTCCTGAGTCAGGAGAAGTTACTACTTTATCTGCTTTGGAAAGGATATAGTCACAAATATCCCAACGGCCAGAAGGTGCTGGAACACTTGGTTTCTAAGTCAGTTGTTGTGGAAAAGAGCTTTATGCAGTTAAAAAATTGCTCAGGACTTTAGTCTCAGTATATGCATAACATGGGGGTGAGATGGGAGGGAGAATGAAACCCCAGTCTGTCTTGTTCTGGACTGTCTCCAGTGTATAGAATAATACCTGACACACAGTAGATACTCAAAAAGTTTTGAATGAATAGAATTCCCACTATTCCCACTATGTACTTGAGGCTGAAGCCAGAGTTGGACTTCCAGTGGCAGCCCCAAACTTACAGAGCTTAGCTGAACTCAGCCTGGGTTTGCTGTATTAGGAAGTTTGGGCCAGAACAGCTGGCTGCTTCCCCTTGATGTTAATGCCTTAATGAGCTTTATTTTTTCTAATATGCTCTCATTTACCATCTCATTGCATCCTTACTATCTTTATCAAGAATTGTTTGATGAATGTTCAAGTTGATTTCCATTTCCAGTTCAATTCGACAGTGAGTTTATATCCATTTCACAAACATATTTTTGCTCTTCCTCTAAAGAAAGTATTCCTTTCCCAGCCCAATCCATTTAATTTTTAATAATTATTTTTATTTTTTATTTTAATAACTTTATTTTATTTTTTATTTCTTTCTTTCTTTTTCCCTTTTCTTCTGAGCTGTGTGGCTGACAGGGTCCTGGGGCTCCAAGTGAGTGTCAGGCCTGTGCCTCTGAGGTGGGAGAGCTGAGTATAGGACATTTGTCTACCAGAGACCTCCCAGCTCTGCATAATACCAAACGGTGAATGCTCTTCCAGAGATCTCCATCTCAACGCTAAGACCCACCTCCACTCAACCACCAGCAAGTCACAGTGCTGGACACCCTATGGCAAACAACTAGCAAGACAGGAACACAATGGCACCCATTAGCAGAGAGGCTACCTAAAATCATAATAAGGTCACAGACACCCCAAAACACACCACCAGACAAGGACCTGCCCACCAGAAACACAAGATCCAGCCTCATCCACCAGAACACAGGCACTAGTCCCCTCCATCAGGAAGCCTACACAACACACTGAACCAACTGTAGCCACTGGTGACAGACACCAAAAACAACAGGAACTACGAACCTGCAGCCTGCGAAAAGGAGACCCCAAACACAGTAAGCTAAGCAAAATGAGAACACAGAGAAACACACAGCAGATGAAGGAGCAAGGTAAAAACCCACCAGACCTAACAAATGAAGAGGAAATAGGCATTCTACCTGAAAAAGAATTCAGAATAATGACAGTAAAGATGATCCAAAATCTTGTAAATAGAATGGAGAAAATACAAGAAACATTTAAAAGGACCTAGAAGAACTAAAGAGCAAACAAACAGAGATGAACAACACAATAAATGAAATTAAAAATTCTCTAGAAGGAATCAATAGCAGAATAACTGAGGCAGAAGAACAGATACGTGACCTGGAAGATAAAATAATGGAAATAACTACTGCAGAACAGAATAAAGAAAAAAGAATGAAGAGAATTGAGGACAGTCTCAGGGACCTTTTGGACAGCATTAAATGCACCAACATTCGAATTATAGGGGTACCAGAAGAGGAAGAGAAAAAGAAAGGGACTGAGAAAATATTTGAAGAGATTATAGTTGAAAACTTCCCTAATATGGGAAAGGAAATAGTTAATCAAGTCCAGGAAGCACAGAGAGTCCCATGCCGGACCAATCCAAGGAGAAACACCCCAAGACACATATTAATCAAACTACCAAAAATTAAATACAAAGAAACAATTTTAAAAGCAGCAAGGGAAAAGCAACATATAACATACAAGGGAATCCCCATGAGGTTAACAGCTGATCTTTCAACAGAAGCTCTGCAAGCCAGAAGGGAGTGGCAGAACATATTTAAAGTGATGAAAGGGAAGAACCTACAAGAAAGATTATTCTACCCAGCCAGGATCTCATTCAGATTTGACAGAGAAATTAAAATCTTTACAGACAAGCAAAAGCTAGGAAAATTCAGCACTACCAAGCCAGCTCTACAACAAATGCTAAAGGAACTTCTCAAGGCAGGAAACACAAGAGAAGGAAAAGACCTACAATAACAAACCCAAAACAATTAAGAAAATGGTAATAGGAACATACATATTGATAATTACCTTAAATGTAAATGGATTAAATGCTCCAACCAAAAGACGTAGACTGGCTGAATGGATACCAAAAAAGACCCGTATATATGCTGTCTACAAAAGACCCACTTCAGACCAAGGGACTTGTACAGACTGAAAGTGAGGGGTTGGAAAAAGATATACCATGCAAATGCAAATTAAAAGAAAGCTGGAGTAGCAATTCTTATATCAGACAAAATAGACTTTAAAATAAAGACTATTACAAGAGACAAAGAAGGACACTACATAATGATCAAGGGCTCAATCCAAAAGAAGATATAACAATTGTAAATATTTATGCACCCAACATAGGAGAACCTCAGTACATAAGGCAAATGCTAACAGCCATAAAAGGGGAAATCAACAGTAACACAATCATAGTAGGGGACTTTAACACCCCATTTTCACCAATGGACAGATCGTCCAAAATGAAAATAAATAAGGAAACACAAGCTTTAAATGACAAATTAAATAAGATGGACTTAATTGATATTTATAGGGCATTCCATCGAAAAACAACAGAAAGGGCTTCCCTGGTGGCACAGTGGTTAAGAATATGCCTGCCAATGCAGGAGACACGGGTTCGAGCCCTGGTCTGGGAAGATCCCATATGCTGCAGAGCACCTAAGCCTGTGCGCCACAACTACTGAGCCTGCACTCTAGAGCCTTCAAGCCACAGCAACTGAAACCCGCGAGCCTAGAGCCCATGCTCCGCAACAAGAGAAGCCACCGCGATAAGAGAAGTCACCGCAATGAGAAGCCCGTGCACCACAACAAAGAGTGGCCCCTGATCACCACAATGAGAGGAAGTCTGTGCACAGCAATGAAGACCCAACACAGCCAAAAATAAATAAATAAATAAATTTATTTTAAAAAACCAAAAACAAAAATAACAGAATACACTTTCTTCTCAAGTTCTGATGGAACATTCTCCAGGATAAGTCATATCTTGGGTCACAAATCAAGCCTTGGTAAATTTAAGAAAATTGAAATCATATCAAGTATCTTTTCTGACCACAAGGCTATGAGACTAGATATCAATTACAGGAAAAAAATCTGTAAAAATTACAAACACATGGAGGCTAAACAATACACTACTTAATAACCAAGAGATCGCTGAAGAAATCAAAGGGGAAATCAAGAAATACCTAGAAACAAATGACAATGAAAGCATGATGACCCAAAACCTATGGGATGCAGCAAAAGCAGTTCTAAGAGGGAAGTTTATAGCAATACAGTCCTACCCCAAGAAACAAGAAACATCTCAAATAAACAACCTAACCTTACACCTAAAGCAATTAGAGAAAGAAGAACAAAAATCCCCAAAGTTAGCAGAAGGAAAGAAATCATAAAGACAGAGCAGAAACAAATGAAAAAGAAATGAAGAAATGATAGCAAACATCAATAAAATTAAAGGTGGTTCTTTGAGAAGATAAACAAAATTGATAAACCATTAGCCAGACTCATCAAGAAAAAAAAGGAGAAGACTCAAATCAATAGAATTAGAAATGAAACAGGAGAGTAAAAACTGACACTGCAGAAATACAAAGGATCATGAGAGATTACTACAAGCAACTATATGCCAATAAAATGGACAACCTAGAAGAAATGGACAAATTCTTAGAGAATGCAACCTTCCAAGACTGAACCACGAAGAAATAGAAAATATAAACAGACCAATCACAAGCACTGAAATTCAGACTGTGATTAAAATCTTCCAACAAACAGAAGCCCAGGATCGGATGGCTTCACAGGTGAATTCTATCAAACAGTTATAGAAGAGCTAACACCTATCCTTCTCAAACTCTTCCAAAATTTAGCAGAGGGAGGAACACTCCCAAACTCATTCTACGAGGCCACCATCACCCTGATACCAAAACCAGACAAAGATTTCACAAAGAAAGAAAACTACAGGCCAATATCGCTGATGAACAGAGATGCAAAAATCCTGAACAAAATACTAGCAAACAGAATCCAACAGCACATTAAAAGGATCATACACCATGATCAAGTGGGGTTTATTCCAGGAATGCAAGGATTCTTCAATATACACAAATCAATCAATGTGATACACCATATTAACAAATTGAAGCCTAAAAATCATATGATCATCTCAATAGATGCAGAAAAAGCTTTCAACAAAATTCAACAGCCATTTATCATAAAACCCCTCCAGAAAGTAGGCATAGAAGGAACTTACCTTAACATAATAAAGGCCATATATGACAAACCCAGAGCCAACATCATTCTCAATGGTGAAAAACTGAAACCATTTCCACTAATATCAGGAACAAGACAAGTTTGCCTACTCTCACCACAATTATTCAATAGGTTTGGAAGTTTTAGCCACAGCAATTAGAGAAGAAAAAGAAATAAAAGGAATCCAAATCGGAAAAGAAGAAGTAAAGCTGTCACTGTTTGCAGATAACATACTATATAGAGAGAATCCTAAAGACGCTACCAGAAAACTACTAGAGCTATTCAATGAATTTGGTAAAGTAGCAGCGTACAAAATTAATGCATAGAAATCTGTTCCATTCCTATACACTAATGATGAAAAATCTGAAAGAGAAATTAAGGAAACACTCCCATTACCATTGCAACAAAAAGAATAAAATACCTAGGAATAAACCTACCTAAGAAGACAAAACACCTGTATGCAGAAAACCATAAGACACTGATGAAAGAAATTAAAGATGATACAAACAGATGGAGAGATATACCATGTTCTTGGATTGGAAGAAACAACATTGTGAAAATGACTATATTACCCAAAGCAATCTACAGATTTAATGCAATCCCTATCAAACTACCAATGGCATTTATCACAGAACTAGAACAAAAAATTTCACAATTTGTATGGAAACACAAAAGACCCCAAATAGCCAAAGCAATCTTGAGAAAGAAAAACAGAGCTGGAGGAATCAGGCTCCCTGACTTCAGGCTATACTCCAAAGCTACAGTAATCAAGACAGTATGGTACTGACACAAAAACAGAAATAAAAACAGAAATATAGATCAGTGCAACAGGATATAAACATATGGTCACCTTATTTTTGATAAAGGAGGCAAGAATATACAATGGAGAAAAGACAGCCTCTTCAATAAGTCGTGCTGGGAAAACTGGACAGCTACATGTAAAACAATGAATTTAGAACACTCCCTAACACCACACAGAAAAATAAACTCAAATGGGTTAATGACCTAAATGTAAGGCCAGACACTATAAAACTCTTAGAGGAAAACATAGGCAGAACAGTCTATGACATAAATCACAGCAAGATCCTTTTTGACCCACCTCGTAGAGAAATAGAAATAAAAATAAAAATAAACAAATGAGACCTAATGAAACTTAAAGCTTTTGCATGGCAAAGGAAACCATAAACAACACGAAAAGACAACTCTCAGAATGGGAGAAAATATTTGCAAATGAAGCAACTGACAAAGGATTAATGTACAAAATTTCCAAGCAGCTCATGTAGCTCAATATCAAAAAAACAACCCAATCCAAAAATGGGCAGAAGACCTAAATAGACAATAGATATACAGATTGCCAACAAACACATGAAAGAATGCTGAATATCACTAATCATTACAGAAATGCAAATCAAAACTACAATGAAGTATCACCTCACACCAGTCAGAATGGCCATCATTAAAAAGTCTACAAACAATAAATGCTGGAGAGGGTGTGGAGAAAATGGAACCCTCTTGCACGGTTGGTGGGAATGTAAATTGATACAGCCACTATGGAGAACAGTATGGAGGTTCCTTAAAAAACTAAAAATAGAACTACCATATGACCCAGCAATCCCACTACTGGGCATATACCCTGAGAAAACCATAATTCAAAGAGTCATGTACCCCAATGTTCATTGCAGCTCTATTTACAATAGCCAGGACATGGAAGCAACCTAAGTGTCCATTGACAGATGAATGGATAAAGAAGATGTGGCACATATATCCAATAGAATGTTACTCAGCCATAAAAAGAAATGAAATTGAGTTATTTGTAGTGAGGTAGATGGACCTAGAGTCTGTCATACAGAATGAAGGAAGTCAGAAAGAGAAAAACAAATACTATATTGCTAACACATATATATGAAATCTGAAGAAAAAAAATGTTTATGAAGAACCTAGAGGCAGAACAGGAATAAAGAGTCAGATATTGAGGCTGGACTTGAGGACATGGAGGGGGGAAGGGTAAGCTGGGACAAAGTGAGAGAGTGGCATGGACTTTTATATACCAGCAAATGTAAAATAGATAGCTAGTAAGAAGCAGCCGCATAATGCAGGGAGATCATCTCAGTACTTTGTGACCACCTAGAGGGGTGGGTTAGGGAGGGTGGGAGGGAGATGCAAGAGGGAGGAGATATGGGGATATATGTACATGTATAGCTGAATCACTTTTTTATAAAGCAGAAACTAACACACCATTGTAAAGCAATTATACTCCAATAAAGATGTTAAAAAACAAAAAACAAAAAAACCTCTGAATGGCTTCTTATTGCACTTAAAATCCAAACCTTTACCATGACCTCTAGTGCCGTCGGCAACTTGGCCTCTGCCTGCCTCTCCAATTTCATTATTGTACCATTGATGTACAATGTCTTGTTTATCATACAGTCTTTCAGATCCTCTAACCCTTCAAGCACTTTCCCTCTTTAGGAACTTTGTACTGAAAAGTTCCCTTGTCCAGGATGCTCCTCTGCCGGCTTTCCATGTGGCTAACTCCTTCCTACCTTTTCAGAAAGACAACCAGTAACTGCCACGTTAGGGAAAATCCTACATCCTGCTCTAGCATGTCACCTTGTTTAGAGGTGACTTATCATGATCTGTAATTATCTTGTTTACTTGTTTATTGTTTGTCCTCATATTCCTCCTCTGTGTGTTCTATGAGAGCATGGACCTGGCTGTCTTGGTCAACACTGAGTCCTTAGTGCATAGAACAGTGCTTGGCGTATAAGTGATATTTGGTAAATATTTGTTGAATTAATTAACATTTTTTCCCTTTCCTCTCTGAAAACAGAGTGCTATCACTAGCCACTCTTCTGTTCTACTAAGCTTTAGTTTTAATTGTATATTGTCCTTGTAGGTTATCAAAATGCCTTCACATTTTACTTCTTAAGATCCCAGAAATCTTATGAGTAGGGCAAGGCCACTTTACAAATGAAGAGACTGAGACTCTGAGAGATTTTGCCTTGTCAAACGTTGCATAAATAATCGGTGGAAGATCCAGGACGAGAACCCATGGCTTCTATTATAGTCTCTTTCTTGAATCTCTGTACAGGTTAAGACTGCTATGTATCTGGGTTACTAGAAAAGGAACGGAATAATCATGCTGCTAGGCAACTCCTACTAGTTGAAGACTGGTGACAATTACAAAATTATAGAATGATATAAAAATAACAGAGGGGGTGAGTTTCAGTCAGAACTCGGTAAATAAAGATTAAGAGCTACGTTAGAGGGGAGAAGAAATTTGAGAGTCATGGTGGGTTCTCTAGTCCATAAGATGTAGGTATACTGACTGCAGGGCGTGTTCTCAGTTCCATGTTATTTTTGGCTGGTAGTCTACTTTTGCCCATGCAACTTTTACATTATTATTATTATTATCATCATATAAAATTAATAATAAAGTAATACATAGTTATATGTATTACTTTTAAAAATCTGTTCAGTTTGCCTTTGGTTTCTAAGTCACATTTTCTCTTATACCTTTTGAAAGGATAAAGCCTGTTCTTTTTGGAGAGCATTTATTTTAATGAATTTCATCCTAATATATTAAGATCACTTTAAATTAAATTACTACATTCTAAAGTATTGCTAATTCTCCTTAATTAACTAATTTATGTGAATGCAGTTCATTTATCCAGACCATTAGTAAAGATGTAAAATGGCATTAGCCCAGGATTATCCCCTGGAGAGCCCTGCTCATCATTCCCTCCAAGCCAAAGGAGACTCACTGACTGCCCTGCTCTAAATATGGGTTTACAGGTACATCTCATTTACCCACCTAAGAGGAGGACCGTTTAAACTTTAAACTATGGAAACATAATGAAGGCTACTTCTCTTCTCCTATGACTACATGGCCACTATGCAACTATAGGAGGAAATTATATTAGGTCTGGCTAAATTTACTCTTTATAAAGTAATTCAACCCTCTAATTGTGACAAATCAAGCACCTTCATAGATATTAAACTTACATGACCAGTTTATAGATTTTTCATTTTTTAAATTAAACTTTTAATTTTTGATATAATTGTAGATTCACATGCAGTTATAAAAAATAACAGAGATCCCATGTATCATTTACTGGTTTTCCCCAATGGTAACCTCTTGTAAAACTGTAGTACAGTATCATAACCTGGATATTGACATGGATACAGTCAAGATACAGAACATTTCCATCACCACAAGGATTCCTCATGTTGCCCTTTTATAGCCACCCCCACTTCCTTCCCACTTCACCCCCTCCTTAACCCCTGGCGCCATTCTATTCTAACTAGTCTATTCTCCATTTCTAAAAGTTTTTCATTTCAATGATGTTATATAAATGTATCCATACAATAAGTAACATTTTAGGGTTGACTTTTTTCACTTAACATAATTCTCTGGAGATTCATCTAGGTTATTATGAGTATCAGTAGTTGGATACTTTTCATTGCTGAGTAGTATTACATGATATGGATATACCACAGTTTTTTTTTTAACCATTCATCCATTGAAGGATACCTGGGTTATTTCCAGTTCTGGCTATTATGAATAAAGCTGCTGTAAATATTCAAGCTTTTCTGTGAACATAATTATTCATTTCTCTGGGATAAATCCCCAGGAGTGCAATTTTGGGTAACCTGGTACTTGCATATTTAATTTTAGTTAGTTGTGTTTTGTTGTTTTTTTTTAAGAAATTGCCAAACTGTTTTCCAGAGTGACTATATCATTTTACTTTCCCACCAGCAGTGTATGAGTGATCCATACACTGTAGCCTCTCTAGGATATGATCCATCTCTGTATCCTCACTAGCATTTGGTGTTATCGCTTTTAATATCTTTTGCCTATTTTCTAATTGGATTTGTTTTTTAATGTTAAATTTTGAGAGTTCTTTATAAAGTCTAGATACTTGTCCTTTGTCGGCTCTGTGACTTGCAAGTATTTTTCCGAGTCTATAGCTTGTCTTTTCATCCTCTTAACAAGGTTTTCTCAGAGCAAAAAAAAATTAATTTTGATGAGGTATCAATTTTTCCTTTTATGGATCATACTTTTGATGTTAAATCTAAGAATTAGTTGCTCAACCTTAAATCTTGAATATTTTCTCCTATGTTTCATAGTTTTGCATTTAAGCCCATGATCTATTTTGAGTTAATTTTTGTATGCGGTATGAAACTTAGATAGGATTCTCTTTTTTTGCCTATAGATATTCAATTGTTTTAGCATCATTTCTTGAAAAGGCTGTCTTTCTTCCATTGAATTGCTTTTGCACCTTTGACAAAAATGACTTAGGCATTGTGAGTTTCTGCTTCTGGGTTCTCTAATTCTATTCCACTGATCTATGTGTCTATCCACTAACATCATACAATCTTGACTGCTGTAGCTGTATAATACAGTTTTGAAATTGGATAGACTGATTCCACTTTATTCTTTTCCAAAATTGTTTAGCTATCTAGTTCCTTTGCCTTTACATATAATGTTAGAATAATCTTGTCTGTAGCTACAAAAAATCTTGCTGGAATTTTGATACGAATTGTTTTAAATCTGTATATAAATTTAGGGAGAATTGACATCTTTTCCTATGTAGAATCCTCCAATCCATGGACACAGTATGTCCTACATTTATTTAGATATTCTTTTATTTCTTTCACCAGCATATTATAGTTTTCAGCAGACAAGACCTATACATGTTTTGTTGATATACACCTAAGTATTTCATTTTTCTGAGCAATTATAAATGGTATTGTATTTTAAATTTCAGTGTCTATGTGTTCATGGCTAATATACGGAAATACAATTATTTATCTTGCATCCTGTGACCTTTCTGAACTTGCTTATTTGTTCTAGGCTCTTTTTTTTTAATGTTTCTTGGGATTTTCTACATAGACAATCATATCATCTGAAAATCATGCAATTTCAGATTCTTTCATCTTTTCCGATCTGTATGCCTTTTACTTCCTTTTTTGTCTAATTGCACTAGCTAGAACTTCCAGCAATATGTTGAATAAAACTAATGAATGTGAACATCTCTATCTTGTTTCCAATCTTATCAGGAAGGCTTTCAGTTTTCATCATTAATACAATGTTAGCTGTTTGGTTTTTGTCAAATTGAAGAAGTTTCTCTCTATTTCTGTTTTTCTAAGGTTTTATCATAAATGAGTGTCACATTTCTTCAAACGGTTTTTCAGTATCAACTGATATAGCTGATTTTCTCTCTAGTTGTTCTATCAATTTTTGAGAGGGTTGTTGAAGTCTCCAACTGTAATTGTGGATTTGTCTATTTCTCCTTTCAGTTATTCAGTTTTTACTCCAAATACTTTACAGCTCTGTTGTTTGGTGCATACACATTTAGGATTGCTATGTCTTCTTGGTGAATTGACCCTTTTATCATTATATAATGTCCCTCTCTTTTTCTTTCTTTTAATTTTCTTATTTCTGAAGTCTACTTTATCAGATATTAATATAGATTCTCTTGCTTTATTTTTATTAATATTTGCATGATATGTCTTTTTCATCCATTTTTGCCTTCAACCTGCTTATATTATTATATTTGAAATGAGTTTTTGTAAACGGCATCTAGTTAGGTCTTGTTTTTTAAGCCACTCTGCCAATCTCTGTCTTTTGATTGCTGTGTTTGGCCAAATTACCATTAATGTAATTATTGGTATATTAGAACTTAAGTTTGCTATTTTAAAAATATTTATTTATTTGGCTGCATCGGGTCTTAGTTGCGGCATGCGGGATCGTTGTTGCAGCATGTGAGATCTTTCGTTGTGGCGTGTGGGCTTCTCTCTACTTGTGGTGTGTGGACACTAGAGCTTGCGGGCTCAATAGCCCCGCAACACATGGGATCTTAGTTCCCCAACAAGGGATCACACCTGCATCCTCTGCATTGGAAAGTGGATTCTTAACCACTGGACCACCAGGGAAGTCCCAGTTTGCTATTTTTTCATTTTTGATTTTCTATTTGTTCTCTCCGTTATTTGCATCTGTTTTCTGTTTTATGCCTTCCTGTGGGTTATATGAACACTTTCTAATAATTCCATTTTGATTCTTCTATAATGTTGCTGCGTGTGCTTCTTTTTATAGCTTTACAGTTGTTCCTCTAGGTATTACTTTTTACACACACACACACACATTTTACCAGTTTGAATGAAATGTAGAAACCTTACCTCCCTTTATGTCCCTTTACCCTCCCCAATTTATAATAACAGTTTGTCTTAAAATTTTTCTCTACACACATTTAGAGCCACATCAAACAGTACTATATTTTTGCTTCAACCATCATACAGAACTTAGGAAACTCAAAAGGAGAAGAAAAATGTATTTATCCAGATTTTTACTCTTTCTGTCCTTCCTTCCTGATGTTCCAGTATGCCTCCTTTTATCATTTCCTATGTGTATAGAGAATTTCCTTTAGCCATTCTTTTAGAGTAGTTCTGCTAGTGGCAGATTCTCTTGATTTTTCTTCATCTGTGAATGTCTTGATTTCCTCTTCATTCCTGAAGAATATTTTCACTGGGTATAGGACTCTGGGTTGACAGTTCTTTTCTTTCAGCATATGAAAAATGTTATGCCACTTCCTTCTGATCTCTGTAATTTCTGATGAGAAGTCAGCTGTCATTTGAATTGTTTTTCCCTTTCTGTAATGTAGTGTTTCTCTCTTGTTGCTTTCAAGGTTTTTTTATTTGTCTTTAGTTTTCAGAAATTTGACTATGATGTTTTTTGGTATGGTTTTCTTTAGGTTTATCCTGTTTGGAGCTCACTCACCTTCTTGAATCTGTATGTTTATGTCTTTTGGGAAGGTTGTAGCCATTATTTCTTCATGTACTTTTTCTGTCCTGCCTATTCTCCTTTCCTCCCAGGATCCATAACAAAAGCATTAGATCTTTTATTATAGCCCCACAGTTCCCAGAGGCAGTGTTTTTTTGTTTTTTGGTTTTTTCCTTTTTCCCCAGTCTATTTTCTCTCTGTTTTTCAGACTGGGTAATTTCTATTCTTCTGTCTTCAGGCTCACTGATTCTTCTCTCAGTCCCCTCCATTCTGCTATAGATTCTATCCATTGAGTTTTAAAATTCTGGTTATTGTATTTTTCAATTCTAAAATTTCCATTTGGTTCTTTCTTATGTCTTCTGTTTCTTTGCTGAGACTTTCTAATTCTGAGACTTCCTATTTTTTCATTTGTTTCAAATGTGTTCATAATTGCTCATTGAATTATTTTTATGATGTCTGATTTCAAATATTTGTTAAATAATTCTGTCATCATTATTTTGTCATCTAATTGTTGCCTTTTCTCATTCAAGTTGAGGTTCCTGGTTCTTGGTATGATGAGTAATTTTAGATTGAAATCTGAATATTTGGGGTATTATGTTATGAAACTCTTGGTCTTGTTTTAACCTTCTATTTAGCTGGCTTCTTGTGATACCACTCTGGCAGGGTATGTGGAGGGGGGTGCTGTCTACCCCAGCTTGGGGTAGAAGTCCAGGTTCCCCGCTCAGCATCCATGGACACCCAAGGAAAGAGGGGCTCCTCATTACTGCTGGTCATGGTGGGAGTTCCTACTCCCCACTAGGTCTCTGCTTGGACTGCTCTGACTGTGATGGTGAAGGATGCCTTGTTACTGCTCTCTACTTGGCCTCCATGATATCATGAGCAGGGCAGCGGTAAAAGTCCTGACTCTCCACTAGGCCTCCTCTGAAACTACCTCAGTAAAGAGAAGGGTATCTCCTTACTGCCAGGTGGGGGTGGAAGTCCAGACTCCCCATGTCTGGTACTGCCTGGCAGGGATGAAAGTCCCTCCTCCCCACTGGCCTCTGACACTACCCGCAGCAGGGGAGTTGTGCCTCATTTTCCTGGTGAAAGTGGAAGTGTGGGCTCCCAGCTTGACCTTTGCTGACATGAGTGGGGTGAAGCCACAGTTTTTTCTATGGCGTTTGGCTGGAATAAAGTGGGTAATGTCTGAAAGTTTTCTTTCTTGCTTGGTTATCCTTTTCTTGGTCCTCTGTGTAGAGTAAAAAGCCTTTTGTCTATGCTTCTTGGTGTTGTCTAGGTTGCCAGCTTCTTCAGCTTTAAGTCTAGGATATATGAGGCTACAAGAGAACCTAGGAAACCACAACCGTGTGGTTCTTCAGGTCCTGAGTTACCTAGCTGATCTGACTTCTTTCTACCTTTCAGAGTCTTCTTATGTTTGTTTTATATATAATGTCCAGGGGTTTTAGTTGTACTTGGTAGGAGAAATAGGGAAAAGTATGTCTACTTTATCTTCCTGAATGCAGAAGTCAGTTTTCCCATTTAAAAAAAATAATAGGTGTATGTTTGCATTTTCCCAGTCTTCAAGTATACCTAGCTTCCATTGGGAGTAGGAAAAGGAAAAGAGTTTATGGAGGATGAAAAGAATCGTTATTTTATCAGAAATTTATTTTTAAAGCATTTTACTTTTTATCTCATGTTTTTAATCATTTAAATATATTACCTCTAAAAACTGCTGAGTTCAAAATAAAATATTTAATTCTTTTTTATACAGTGTTAAAGGAATTTTAAAAGGGAAAAAACTCCATAGACACAATTTTTCCTGTGTTCCTTTCCAGTTTTTTCTATATTTACATTTCCCATAGTATGTGTTATGTTTATACATATATATATACATATATATTATTTATTGTTCCACCATCTTACTTTAATAAGTATTTAATGTTGATGAATAGTCTGCATACCACTTTCAAGTTGGTTTATCTTTAATCCTGTTAGCCATTTCTGTGTCTCCATTTAATCACTATTTTGAATACCATGGTCCTGAGCATTATTATACAATCAGCTTTTTTCTTCTTGTCAGTTATTTTATTTCAGTAAATTCATTGGTGTGCAATTATTCAGTCAAAAGATCTGAACACCTTTATGGCTCTTCATCCGTATTGCCAAACTGCCTTCTTGAAGAATTTGAGCACCAACTATAATTTGTGAAGCATCCTGTGCTAGGCCCCACAGTACCTGAAACAAATTTAAGATTAAGGGAATAAAAATAAAATAAGCATACTTGTGTTCACTCTACTTTTCATTCATACTGTCTAACTGTGAAAAGTACATTCCCTCCCCTTGGCTTCTATGGCTCACAGCCTTTTAGTTTTCCTCCTCCCTCTCTGGCTTCTGAGTCTCCTCTTCAGGCCTCTTCCCTCTGCTTGTTCCTCACAAGTCTTTAGGCTTCTGTCCAGAATGATCCTCCTCCTCTTACTTTCCCGCTTCTCCCTGGCTCATCTTATCTAATCCCAAGGTTTCTGCTCACATTCCTCTGTATCTGTGTCTTCACCCCAGGCATGTCTCCAGTCTATACCTATATTCCCCCTTCTTGGGCTACCATCCACTTGCCCATTTGCCCCAGTCAGAAATCCAGGTGTCACTCATTATTCCTTTTTCTCCCTCACCTGCGACGTCCAGCAAATGACAGATCCTATCAATATTGTCTTCTAAATATCTCTAGAATCCATTCCTCCTTTCCATCCCCACCATCCTATTCTAGTCACTGTTGTTTAGTACGCAGATCACAACAATCTCTCAACTGGTTTCCCTGCCACACAGATTACAAATGATGTTTCTAAAGCACACTCTCTCTTTTGCCTCTGGGCTTTTACCTATCTTATTTATTAAGTCATCCAACAACCCATCCTCCAACACATACACACACAAGCAAGTATGCACACATCCCTACCTTCACATTTGCCTAGCTTGTGCGTACTCATCCATCAGGCCTCAGATTACTTACTACTAACTTAATATAATCACTTGTTAACTTATCCTTATTTTTCACTAAATTGTAAGCTCCTTAGGGACAGGGATTATGTCCTATTGTAGCCCTAGTGCCTGCCAAAGTGCCTGGTGCTTACTGAGTGATTTTTTAAAAATCTTTATAAGCTGTATCTGCCCAATGCCATACTAAAAGTTGAAAAAGTGAAAAACTCACTTAAAGTGGTTGTTTGTCTATACCTGTAGACAAAAATCCATGATGGGTCATTTCCCTGAATATGAGTAAAAACGATATGACTCATTTGTTTTTAAAGTTTATTTCCAAGAATAAGATAACTGCTCTGCTATAGAATTCAAGTTGAAAATCTTGCTCACAGCACTTTCTTTACTGGTAGATATTTCCCCTCCATATTCTGCTAGTATAATGAGCATTTTGATAGTCTTTTGTTATTATATTTGTGCTAAGTCCTGAATTAGGAGAAGGTAAGCAGAAGGAAATTCCAGAGGAGGCAGTAAAGGAGGGCACTTTTCCAAGAGAGGGACAGAAGGAGGAGGACTCACAGCAGAAACAAGATATGAAATGCGAAGAACAGCAGTTGACCTTGAAGCCTGAGGAAGTCGTGAGGCTCAGAGAAGGGCTGAGCTGTATGAATCAGAGCCTCCTTCAGTCTCAGAGCTCTGGGGATAGCTCAGATGACAGTAGCGTCCAGGTAGGTGTTATATAAACATGTGGTCTGACTGGCTCCATTTCCTCTGATCAGCTGTGGTTAGAGGCTTAATTTTTATATCACTATTAACGTATATTTGTTGAGCAATATCATAACCATGGCCCGAATGTTAATAAAGTAGCAACCAAAATCTCAGCTAAGCCCATCAGTTGATACATTTTATTATAAAGTGTTCTTAGGCTTCTTCTCGGCTCAGCAGGAAGGAATGCTGATTGATTGTCAGTGTCTGCCCTGGGCGGGTGGGACAGAGAGTGACAGGATTTGTGCCACATTTTCTGTTCCTGGTACCTATAGCCTCAATATACAAAATACATTGTTTGCGGGGGAAAAGGCCACAGACTTGGAATTGTTTTCAATATGGCTATTGCTATTTGCTAGAAAGGTGCCTGCAGGAGAAATAAAAGGAGTGACTACACCTCAGTTCTTTTACCTCAATTTTGTTGGTTCCCTCTTGTACAAATTAAGATTTCCCTACACACACTTTTCTAGGAATTACTTTGAGATCCATAGAGGGAGGCTTTGTACTCATATGTAAACCACATGCAGAAGACTGATAATAGACATTTGAGAAGTGATTCAAGTGTACATTTAGAAAACAAGGAAGACTATTAGTAAAAGAAGTCAAAATATATTTGAAAAGAGGTTTGGATAGAGTGAAAACTAGGCAAGTCATAATAAACAAGGAAAATATATACCTGACAGGAGATTCAGATACATTGGAATGAGAAGGAAGTCACTGGATTTGTTCAGAAGACCAAAAGGAAGTATGACATCACATATTCAAAAGGAGGTTGATGTTACATATCCCAGACAATCCCTTTGTTGGGCAGTGGGCCAGTGTAGGAGGCTTGGGCAGAGGCTGAACACTGTGGTCACAAAGATGATAAAATCTTTGCTTATGAGCTTCAAATAATCAGTGAACTTTTAGAATAATGAAATTTACAGTATAAGAAGTCACACCCTGGTTAATTTATTAATTTTCTCTAATTTACCCTTTCCCATTATTTGAAGAATCATTTCTCAGTACTTGGGGGGAGGTGAAAAACTATTAAATATATAAAAACTCTCCAGGAAATCTGGGAAAATAGCCATTTTGTGAAAGAATAAATGTATATACCACATAGCCAGTGATTTTTTTCCATAATAATGACTTTGAATTATTGAAAGAAGTATGTTATTCTTATTCATTTATTCAACCAGTATTAATTATTAATTGAGTATCAATTTTTTTTTTTTTTTTTTTTTTGGCCATGCCACACAGCATGCGAGATCTTAGTTCCCCAACCAGGGATCTTAGTCCCTTGACCAGGGATCGAACCCATGCCCCCTGCAGTGGTAGCATGGAGTCCTAACCACTGGATCGCCAGGGAATTCCCATTAATTGTGTATCTATGATGTGCCAGGCCCTGTGTTAAGGTGCATACAGCAGTAAATGAGGTAGACATGGGCCGCATGGGAAAAAATAACGTATTTGTGTTATTTGGATTCACATTTCCCAAAACACTCACACACACTATTTCATTTACTTGTTTAAGCAAGCAAGGAAGAAAATACATTTTAGACAGATTTTTGTCTGCAGTGTGCTGTGCAGTGATAATTTCAGAACCTCTTTCTGTGTATAGGGTTCTTTGACCTTCTGATAGCTATAGATTGTTTCACTTTTTAGTTCTTGTGTGTGTGTAGTTTTTAGTCTTCACCCCTGTTGTCAGATTATGGTGCTAATACTTTGCTGCTTTCCATGTGTACTGTGTCTTATTAATCTCATAATGTGCAAATTTAGGTAACTATAGGCTGAGCCCAGACACCAAATTTTAAAGAATGCTCATAAATGGCAAATATATAGGGAAAAAACTGTGAGAGCCTCTATTATGAGTAACTATGTGAGCTATATTGTTCATATGTGTTTTGTGACATCATTTGTGGCTGCTGATGGCCTTTGGGGGCTTAATTTCTGCTGTTCAACAGTATTCCTGGTGAGGTTGCAGTAGCTGAGTTCTAGATATTATTTTCCCACTATTCTTGAAACATATTTGAACCACCATTAATTATCTTAATTTTATAGGTTGAAAATGTAGTTTCACATTTTTTTACTATGCTCTAGGCACTATACTTAATACTCTGTGTATATTAAGCAATACAATGAGGCAGAAATATTATTGTTGCCACTTTATAGATGAAGAAACTGAGGCTTTAGAGAGGTTAAATAATTGGCCTAGAATGACACTTTGTGGTGGAACCTGGTCTGTCTCCTTTACAGCCTGACCCTTTAACAGTTTTGTCATCTGCTTCCACTTGCTGAGAAGCTCAAAGAAAGCATATAGTCCTCACGTCAAGCTAATTTTCTAAGGAAGGCTGGCAAGCTGGCTCCCAAAAGCCCTCCCAGGGTGTCTGTCTTAGATTATCTTGGTGAATTTATCTGTGATTTGCCCTTAGGCTTGCAGTCTCCAAAACTTAGATGTAATGCCCTCCCCCCCCGCCCAAAATAGATCTGAGTCTTGGGAATACATTTACATTAAACCAAACTTTCAAGACTATTGGGTAAAATCAGAATATGTCAATTAGGTATTCTTCTGTAATAATGAATAAATATCACTTGAACATGTGTAGATGAACCGTGCACTTACCCATAGCGAGCTAACCAGGGATCTTAGATACTTGCAGCTCTTAAGACAAGCAAATTGGATCTAGATTGCCTTTCTGACTAAACCAAGACAGGAGCTGAAGGGCTAACAGGACTTGGGGAATTCAGTGTGGCAACTCAGTTATAAGCAAGATAAACCAGAATAATGACATGGGCTTTTCAGAACATCATGAACAGGAAGCACACTGGACGAGGACTCAGGAAACAGTATCTTATCTGTTGAACTGGAGAAGGTTGAATTCTGTGTCTACTCAGCATGGCTGTGTGTGCCTACCTTTCAGAATATCTAAATAACTCCTCCTTTGGTCATGAGAGTTTTATTGTGCCAGAGAGACCTGGCAGGAGAGTGTGTTGTTGGGGAGTAACCGAAGGAGAATCATTGGGGAGTGAAAGGAAAGTGATGAGGAAACCTGGTAATTTAGTATCTCTCGCTAAATGTTCTCTTCCCTTTTGCCAACAGACATTATGCGCGCGTGCGCACACGCAACCCACATACGTGTTCACACACTGCATCTTAATATGTTGACTCTTTGAACTCCCTATTTAAAGCACGTTTTGCTCTAAAACTACCCACGCTTCTATTCCACTTCATTAATATGAAAAATAAGAAAGTTAATTTTCTATGCTTAATTACTTTTGTTCGCATAACTTCTTCAATATTTTCACTCTAATATAACAGGAGTTAAACTATTTGAACATGTACAACTAGCCATACATGTAAAAGAGTAATTGGCTGTAGTTAAGCTAACTCCAAAAGCAGTTACATGTGAATAATCACATTCTGACAGCTGGAACCCATGTTTTACCAACATTCTTTCAAATTATCCATGCTCCCCTTGTAAAACGTTTGCTTTAGTATCCATCATCTGGAGAAAAACGGAAATACCAGCAGCAAGAGGAGCTACAGCAACTTCGCCAGAATTTGCACCGGCTCCAGATTCTATGCAACTCAGCAGAAAAGGAGCTTCGATATGAGCGAGGAAAGAACTTGGACTTAAAGCAGCATAACAGCTTACTTCAGGAAGAAAGCATTAAGGTAACTCCAGTGGGCGTATCCTTCATTTAAGAGTCTCGATTGCTCAATTTACCCTGGGAATAAAGGAATCAGAATTCCTCAACTTGATAATTCACAACAGAGTCCCCAGATGGGTAGACAGTGTGAGCTATCTGGTAACTCCCTCCTTTAACTTCTCCCTACCGAGTAGGTACACAGCTCAATGGTTTCTCTGCTGCTGAAAGGCTGTGTGTGCTGTCAACCTGTAAATATGAAAAGGTTTAAGTTACGCAGTCTTTTGAAATCATTACCTAGACCTTTTAGCACTTAGTAAATTTCGATGACCTGAACTAAATCACTGGTGGTACTGCCCTAGTTCTATCTCTGGATGTATTTGTCTCTAATAGATGCATTATTATTGGTTCAATCAAATATCAACTGCACCAAAGTACAAATCATGAGAGAGCAAAGTTGTTCTTCCTGACATGAGTGCATCAGAAATTTGGGGGAACATCCCCCAAACATGCTTGTTTTAAAATAATCTATATAGAACTGCCATCCACAGATTCATCTAAATTTTATGAAACACAGGGGACTTCCCTGGCGGTCCAGTGGTTAAGACTTCATGCTTCCACTGCAGGGGGCATGGGTTCAATCCCTGGTCGGGGAACTAAGATCCCGCATGCCACACGGTGCAGCCAAAAAAAAGAGTAAGTTTTATGAACCACAAAAATGTTCAAACTGAACCACCATGTAAAATAGAACTTTCTTTTGATTGTGGTTCACTTCTGTAAACATATACTAGGAACCTAATATAAGCCCCTATCTAAGATTCTGGAATTCAACATTCAACAAAT
Organism: Delphinus delphis; assembly: GCF_949987515.2. NCBI lineage: Eukaryota > Metazoa > Chordata > Mammalia > Artiodactyla > Delphinidae > Delphinus > Delphinus delphis. The sequence goes on from NC_082683.1 coordinate 34,392,794, forward strand.
ATTTATTGAGCATCAGTCCTACACAAGGCAGGCCATCTTGTCAATACTGAGGGTTTAATGATATGCAAAACAGACACAGTTCTTATCCCCTATTGCAGGGGTCAGCAAACTTTGACCTATGGGTCAAATCCTGCCTGCCTTCCATTTTTGTAAATAAAGTTTTATTGGCACACAGCCATACCTGTTTGTTGACATATTATTGATGGCTGCTTTTGCACTACCAAAGTAGATATGAGTAGTTCTGACAGAGACCATATGGCCCACAAAGGCTAAAATATTTACTCTCTGGCCCTTTATATGAAAGGTTTGCCACCCCTAGTGTAGCAGGATCAATGACCTTATTCAAAAAGCGACATAAAAATATTAAGAAAGGTCCCTACTTTTAAGGAGCTCACAGTCTAGTAGGGGAGATATGGAGGAAAACAAATAGTCATTTATTTCAAACTTCAAAGGAAGCCCTTTTGGGAGTTCTAGGATTATTTGGATAAACTTCTTCCCTAGCCTCACCCTTCATGGTTTTTCGAATTTGATCGTATTCCCTCAAGCCTTTGTAATTTTTTAAATAAATTTATTTATTTTTATTTTTGGCTGTGTTGGGTCTTCGTTGCTGTGTGCAGGCTTTCTCTAGTTGCAGTGAGTGGGGGCTACTCTTCATTGCGGTGCGCAGGCTTCTCATTGCGGTGGCTTCTCTTGTTGCAGAACACGGGCTCTAGGCGTGCGGGCTTCCATAGTTGTGGCTCACAGGCTCAGTAGTTGTGGCTCGCGGGCTCTAGAGCACAGGCTCAGTACTTGTGGCGCACGGGCTTAGTTGCTCCGCAGCATGTGGGATCTTCCCGGACCAGGGCTCGAACCCGTGTCCCCTGCATTAGCAGGTGGATTCTTAACTACTGCGCCACTAGGGAAGCCCCAAGCCTTTGTAGTTTTAAATTAAATTCCAAATCTTTCTCACATTTCAAGACAACCTTTTACCTTTCCCTTCAAACACCTTTCTTAAACCATTTTAACTGTCCACTGTGAGCATACTCAAGCAATACTACGTCTCTGTCAAGGCACAATGACAATAACAACAGATCGTGACATCTTATATATGGTTGGCACCCTATAAATATTTGCTGGTTAATGAACGAGTCCTTCAGGGATGGGTAAATGAGAGCTTGATAAAAAAGAGAAGATATTTTCTGTTTTAAATCTCCTTCATGGTGGGGTAAATTATTTGCCATTTCAGTAATGAGACATCATTCTTTGGCTGGTCCCTTGGGCCAGGCAGTTACGCAGAGTCATATGCAATAGCCAACTACCTTGTAGTGACAGTTTGTCCACTTTATCTCTTAGAAACCTCCCAACGCTGAAAGGTAAACATTTTATAGATGAGAAAACTGTTCAGGGGACTTCCCTGGTGGTTCTAGTGGCAAAGAATCTGCCTTCTAATGCAGGGGACGCGGGTTTGATCCCAGATAGGGGAACTAAGATCCCACACGCCGCAGGACAACTAAAGCCCGCACACCACAACCGCTGAGCTCGCGCACCTCAACAAGAGAACCCGTGTGCCGCAAATTACAGAGCCCACGCACTCCGGTGCCTGTGCACCACAGCTAGAGAGAGAAAACCCGCACGCCACTACTACAGAGAAGCCCATGCGCCGCAATGAAAGATCCCGCGTACCTCAACAAAGATCCTGCATGCTGCAACTAAGACCCGACACAGCCAAAATACTAAAAAAATAAAGAAAATAAATAAATATATGTACATATATAAAAAACTGTTCAAGTGGCAAAGCTAACAAATTGTGGAGTCAGAATTTAAACCCAGGTCTGTTTTTGTCTTTCCTGTGTAGAGTTATCTTTCCGTATTATCCCTTTCCTCAATTTGGGGTCATTTTCGAACCTCAGCTTTGCCAATTTAGAGATTACTTTTTAAAATCCACTCAGAGATAATTGAACTCTGGGTCTCTGGCTAATGTTAGGTGTACTTGTAAGACTGGTTAAGAAACCAGAATACTTATTTGTTGCTTTTAAACCTTTTTATTGTGAAATATAGCACTCAGGAAGTACACAAAACATATACATACAGTTTAATGAATTGTTGCAAAGTGACTACCCATGTAACCACCACCCGGGACAAGAAATAGCACATCGCCTGCATACCAGCATCCCCTGCATACCTCTTTCCCACCATAATCCCATTTCCTTCCATCTTAGCAGGAACCACTAATTTAAGTAATTACTCTCTTGCTTTACTTTATAGTTTTACCATCTGTGTATGAATTCCACACAGCATGGTTCAGTTTTGCCTGCTTTTGAATATTTTATAAATATAATCAATCAGTATACACACCTTGTATCTGTCTTCTGATGATCTACTTTGTTTGGAAGATTCATTCATGTTGTGGTGTATAGCCATTGTTCATTCATTTTCTTTGCAGTAGAGTATTCCACTGTAAGGAAATGCCGTAATTTATTTATTAGTTCTGTGATTTATGGCCATATTGCCTGTTTCCACGTTGGGTATATCAAGAAGAATGCTGTAGGCTTGCAGAGCTTCAGGCTGAGAGCGGTTCTGCCACCACCAATACTGAGACACTGTACTGAATCCTCTTCCTGGTGCTTAAACGTCCCAATCTGAAGCTTAAGAAGCCACCCTAGATGCACATGTCGTTGGCCAGAACAGTGTTTGCTCCAGTGTTGTCATCTTATTTCATCATTACCAGCATTACCAAAATGCTGAACATTGTCTCTAAGACCAATGATCGTAGATCTCAGAGGCCTTTAGCTTTCTTGGCCTATGGCGTAGGTGGATAATATATTATGAAACCTATATGCCCTTTCTATTTATAATAAGTTTAAGTTTCATAATCCTGAACCAATCCAATGCACCAAATATTCCAACACTCAGTTTCTTCTTTTCTTTAATTTCTTTGTTTCTTCTTCTATTCATTATAAAATCCAAATAGAAACCAGTGGGACAGGAGATCAGTGGAAGAAGGGGGATTAACGGGATGATTTTAATCTGGCAAAGGCCACATCATTCAAGGCCAGGCAAACTGGTGGGATATGTTCTCAGAGTGTTGCAGAAGCCACTGAAAAATTTAAGCAGGAACGGAGGTCAAGTAGTTCAATTTATGTTTTTAAAAGAACACTTTGGCTGCAGTGCGGAGAACAGATTAGAAGGGAGTAAAAATGGAAGTAACATGACCAGTGCTACTGCTATGGCCCAGGATAGAGATGATGATGACCTAGCAAGGGTGGTGACAGAAATGACGAAAATGGATTGATGCAAGATGTGTTGTAGAGGTAGAGTGACAGCATGTGCTGAATAGGCTCGCTATTGGCAAAGGAAGGCTCAAGGATGGCTCTCAGGTCACTGGCCTGAACAAAAGGTTGGATGTTGGCCTCCTTTACTGAAATCAGAAAGACCGAGAGAAGAACGCTTTTGGAGATAGAAGCAGAATCAAGGAGTTCCATTTTGGCATGTATTGGCATAAAAGTGGTATTTTTAAATCATGAGAATGAACCTAGAGAGAGAATGATTCACTCTCTAGGAAGGCCTAGAATAGTCCAATAATGTTTAGAAGTTGAGTGCACTAGAATAGTCTACAAAATAAACCAAGAAGCAACAGCAGAGGTAAGTGAAAACTAGGAGAGGTGGGTATCACAGACTCCAGGAGAGGAGAACTTTCTGAGATGGATGGAATAACTGCTACTAACAGGTCAGTTGTCCACTGGACTTAAATTCTGGCCAGGGAAGGTCAGTAGTGCTCTTGGCACTACTGAAGTAGTGGGAATGAAAGCTGGCTTGGAGTAGACTGGAAAAAAAAAAATGATGGAAACTCTTTAGACCATGCATGTATAGAAACCCTTAAGTAAATTCCTTTGTCCAGCTGCCGTCTGGCTGGATAGACTTTGGCAAACCCTATAACACAGAGCAGCTCCAGAGAGGTAATCAGCCACATGACATTGGTATTTGTCAGCCCTTGGGGGACTACACTTTCTTGAAAGCTGCTTATTCTAGCTCACATTCACATTCATTCCATGCTTATTTTTGTCACTTTTATTTATTCCCCACCTCTAGATCAAAATTGAACTCAAGCAGGCCCAGCAGAAGTTATTAGACAGCGCAAAGATGTGCTCTTCACTCACGGCTGAGTGGAAGCACTGTCAGCAGAAAATCAAGGAACTGGAGCTGGAAGTACTTAAACAGGCTCAGAGCATTAAATCACAGAACAACCTACAGGAAAAGCTGGCTCAGGAGAAATCTAGAGTTGCTGATGCAGAGGAAAAGGTAATTATCCTCACACTTAATAAATAACATGCACTGGATACTACTACTGAAATCCTGTTTCCCTAAGGATTTTAAAAAATAGATACAGTACAAACCTGATAGAATTCTAGGGGTTTTTTCACTCTCCCCTGCTTTCCTCTTTTGACATCACCTGCTCCTATGGTTCCAGTAAATCTTGTGTTTTTGAAGACTACATGAACTCAAAAAGGTAAATTTCATTAAAGCTATAACATGAACTTAAAGAATTGAGACCAAAGGACTTTATATTATTTATAAAGTATATTATTTATACTTTATATTATTAAGTCAAATTTTAAAGGACTTATTCTCCTCTCATTTGGATTGCCCATTTATTTGATTTTTATTTTGTAACTTTTGGAGGGATGAGTGTTGTGAAATGAACCATTTTGAAATATCGCCCCTGCATTTTAGACTGCCTGACACCAGGTGGCAGTAGTATGTCACACTTGCACGTTTTGATCCGTGGGTTTGAGAGTCAAATCTTACATAAAAAATATTTCATCAAATCACATAAATATAAAACAAACATCAAAATTAGATGATAGCAATATGGCTTAAACTCAAAAACCCAGTGTTGAGCTAAAGAAGCCAGCACAAAAGAGTTCATACTATGTAATTTTCCTTATATGAGGTTCAAGAATAGACAAAACTAAGCCGTGGTGATAGAATAATGTCTTTATAAGGGGTATGGAAGGGGATATGAGGGAATCTTCTGTGGTGCTGGAAGTATTCTTTATCTTGGTCTGGAAGAGGTGGTTATATAAGTAAAACTTCACTGAGTATGTAAGATCCGTGTACTTTATTATATGTATGTTATTACTTTAAAAAAAGTAATTGGTAAAATTGATAAAGATTAGTAAAATTTTTAAATTTAGACATACTAAATATTGTTACTGGATTTTATGCAACAGGAATGCATATTCTGACTGCAGCTGGAAGAGTAAACTAGTATAAACACTTCAGAAATCAATTTGGCATTAGATCTAGTTAAGTTAAAGATGTATATACCGCACAACCCAACACTTCTACTAGGCATAAAAACTAGGGAAACTACTCTACTGAGCGTATATATCAGGATACGGGAATACAGTCATTTTCATAGTAACTGTTCCAAATGTTCACTGACTTGAGATGGAAGAGGTAAACTGCATATTTACACAGTAGCATAAAACAGTGAAAACGAATGACCTATAGGTACTTGCTGTAGTTAATACAATATTGAATAAATACCAAATCACCAAAAACACAGTATGATTCCATTAATATGATGGTCAAAATAGTACAAAATAACAACTGAGTCATACAGAAATACATATTATTAAAAGAAAAAGCAAGAAAATGATTAACACAAAATTCAAGATATTGGTTTTCTCAGGTGAGGAGGGAAGGGGAGTGATCAAAGAGGGTCACAGAGTAGGCTTCAAACATACTGGAAATGTTCTGTTTCTTAAATTGGGTGGTGGGTTCAAAAGTTTGTCATTTGCCCTTGACAGAGAAGCCAATGGAATTAAGATTGGCTATATTTAAGGAAGCATTTGCCCTAGGCAGAAATAAATGGGGCAGCTCAGAGGAACTTGAGCTGGCCTCAGCTAACTGGCTGCCCACTGCCATTGCCTGTGAATCATTCTACATCTTCAACTCTCCTATGGTGAGTGGGCTCTGCAGAGACTTAGGGCTAATGCAGAAAGCCCTTCTCTTAGAAGAGGACTGCCATTCACTGGTATCCACTGAACGTCTGTGGGGAACATGGTGCCAGACCATTGTAAAGGATTTGTTGTTGCATCAGGAATACAACAGAGGGAGAACAGCAATTCCACTGAGAACTATACAACTGCCAAATATTTACTAAGCACCTACTACATAGTAGTCACAATTTTAGGTGACATAAGGGTTTATAAAAAATATGTAAACAAATTAAAAGGAGATCTAATAAGAAAGTTTTAATGACACTTTTAGTCTAACATGTAAATTCTAAAATAAAATCATATATCTCTCTTTCAAATTCATAAATCTTATTTTTAGTTCTACCAGAGCATTAAAGAATGCACTACTGGAACTTCCCTGGTAGTCCAGTGCTAAAGAATCCGCCTTCCAATGCAGGGGATGCAGGTTCAACTCCTGGTTGGGGAACTAAGATCTCACATGCCGTGAGGCAGCTAAGCCCACATGCCACAACTACTGAGCTCACACGCCTCAACTAGAGAGCCTGCATGCCACAAACTACAGAGCCCACGCACTCTGGAGCCCGCATGCCACAACTACAGAGCCCATGCGCCCTGGAGTCCACATGCCACAAGTAGAGAAAACTCACACACCACAACTAGAGAGAAGCCCAAGAGCCACAACAAAATGTCCTGCATGCCTCAACCAAGATCCCGAGTGCTGCCAACTAAGACCCGACGCAGCCAAATAAATAAATATATTTTAAAAAGTAAAAAGAATGCACTACTGGTGCTAGGCAGTATGCCAATAGGTACTTGGTTTGTAAGAGACTTCTATTTTGTTCTGAGATACTTATTCGTGAATTTAGCCACACCATGGAGAAACTAGACACTCTCACATGTTGCTGTTAGAGGTGTAAATTGGTCTAAAACCTATGGAGACAGTTTGGCATTATCTGTTAAACAAACAAACAAATAATAATAACCTTTGCCCTAGCAAAATACACAAACAAACAATATTCTAAAAACATTGTTTGTAATAGTATTGTTTGTAATAGTAAAAGATTGGAATCAACCTAAATGTCCATCAGTAGGGGGCTAGTTAAATATATTATGGTATATCCTTACAGTGGAATGAAATGCAGCTGTAAAAGAGAAGACAATTCTATATATTATATATAATATGGAAAAATCACCGAGTGTACTGCTATAAAAAAAACAAGGTGCATAAGTACATGTAATATACCATCATGTGTGTAAAAAATGTTTGTATGGGGCTTCCCTGGTGGCGCAGTGGTTGAGAGTCCGCCTGCTGATGCAGGGGACACGGGTTCGTGCCCCAGTCCGGGAAGATCCCACATGCCGCGGAGCGGCTGTGCCCGTGAGCCATGGCCACTGAGCCTGCGCATCTGGAGCCTGTGCTCTGCAGCAGGAGAGGCCACAACAGTGAGAGGCCCGCGTACCACAAAAAAAAAAAAAATTTTTTTGTATGAGGGAGAATAGTATTTATTTAAATATGCATAAATAAATCTCTGGAAGAGTACATAAGAAATTAATAGCAGTGATGACCTATTTGGTGGAGGAAAACTGGAAGGAAGACAGGATAAGGATGGAAAAGGGACTTGTCACTCTAGCTTAGTTTACCCACGTACACTAAATTATATGAATGTATTACATATTGCAAAAATTAAGTAATTTAATTCTAAAATTAAAATAAATCTAGTCACACTCTTTAGCTGAGATTTTTATGTTAGCACTACTGCTTATGATTTATATGGTATTTCCCTAATTGGAAAATAGGTCACACTCAAAGTTTTATGTGTAAACTCTTTTCATTTCAGATTTTGGATCTGCAGCAGAAATTAGAACATGCTCACAAAGTCTGTCTCACAGACACTTGTATTTTGGGGAGGAAGCAACTAGAGGAAAGGATAAAAGAAGCAATAGAAAATGAAGCTAAAATAAAGCAACAATATCAGGAAGAACAACAGAAGAGGTAAGAGGAGCAAAGACGTCATTTTTCCATGGGCTGAGTTTATGAGCAGCATCAGTTGACCACTGCGTTTCCTCTTTGTCCCCACTGAAGTAAACTCAGTCATAAAACTTCATATATTGATATATACATAGCACACTGCATTCTAATTGTTTATTTTCTTGCTTGTCTTTCATACTAGAGTGTGGAATTCTCAAGGTCAGGGATTATTTCTTATTCTGGAACACACTTGGTGTACCAGTAAATCTTCTTGAATGAATGGATTGCCTATGAAATATGATACCCTGGGATTTGCTCTTCTAACTCTAACATGATTGGCACAAAATGCACACTAGAATGTGGTTGGTGTTTTGTATTTATCAGCTGATTTTCTTCAAAGAAGATCCAAGTACTTTACAGGCATCTTAATCATTAATAAGCTGCTACTGGGTAGAAGCTGTCATGTTTTTTCTAAAAGTATTTTGATTATTATTAGGATTCTTACTTAAATGATCTTCTTGTATATCCTAAACTTCAGTAACTGATGCTTCTTACTTCTATGGCACTAAGAATGATTCACGTATGTCTTAAGAAAAATATGGTTCTAACTACTGAAAAGATATATAGATATTCACATAAACTGTTAAGCTCAGAAACTTACTTTCAGCTCTAGTTGAAAGCTCTAGCATAGAGCCTGGCACTCAGTAGGTGCTCAGCAAATATGTTGTGAATAAATGAATGTTTGAATGAATAATGAATTCACTCAGTTAGGTACGATAGAAAAATACTTGTCTCACTGCCACTTCTACCAGGATGACACCCTCCTCCTGTTTTAATACAACTAGATCCTGAATAAACTACAATAAGTATACCTTTTAAATCACTGCTCACAAAGCAAGAGAAAGCTCTAGGGCAAGCATACAATGAGACAAAACAAAAATAATGAATGGTAAACAACCTTAGAGTCAAGGGGCAGATAACACTATCAGCCCCAGGTTCAAGAGAAGCTGAGGTAGTTTGCCACAAGGTAAGACAGCTGAACTAGAGACTCAAGTATGAGCTGGGCATCTTGAAGTAGCTAAGGTGTTCCTCAATAGGCAGCTCCCTTGCTTCCTAAGAAAATCCAAATTACCTCTGGGGGAAAGCAACCTCAATTTAGATATTAAAGGACTCCCATGTATTCAGTTTACTCAAATATAAGCTTACAAACAAAAGTCACCAAATAACACAAGGAAACTGGTTACCATGAATGAAAGTCAGCAGAAACAACAAACATCAGATTTATAACCCCCAAGAAGTTCACCAATTGGAATTAGGAAGACTAGATTTTAAAACAATTGTGTTAAGTTTATGAAGAAACAAAAGATGCAATCAAAGAATTGAACAGGAAAAAGGTTATTTAACTTTCCTGAAACCTGGTTTCTAATGTTTGAAGTAGGAATAGTGATATCAGTTCTACACATCTTTTGTGAATATTGGCTGAAAAGAAATACATAGAAGAGACCAGAGGACAGACAGCAGAAGCAAGAAGAACTACGGTCCTGCAGCCTGTGGAACAAAAAACACATTCACAGAAAGATAGACAAGATGAAAAGGCAGAAGGCTATGTACCAGATGAAGGAACAAGATGAAACCCCAGAAAAACAACTAAATGAAGTGAAGAAAGGCAACCTTCCAGAAAAATAATTGAGACTAATGATAGTGAAGATGATCCAAGACCTTGGAAAAAGAATGGAGGCAAATATCAAGAAGACGCAAGAAATGTGTAACAAAGACCTAGAAGAATTAAAGAACAAACACCTAGAAGAATTAAAAAAACAAACAAACAGAGATGAACAATACAATAACTGAAATGAAAAATACACTAGAAGGAATCAATAGCAGAATAACTCAGGCAGAAGAATGGATAAGTGACCTGGAAGACAGAATGGTGGAATTCACTGCTGCAGAACAGAATAAAGAAAAAAGAATGCAAAGAAATGGAGACAGCCTAAGAGACCTCTGGGACAACATTAAACACAACAACATTCACAGTATAAGGGTCCCAGAAGGAGAAGAGCGAGAGAAAGGACCCGAGAAAATATTTGAAGAGATTATAGTCGAAAAGTTTCCTAACATGGGAAAAGAAATAGCCACCCAAGTCCAGGAAGTGCAGAGTCCCAGTCAGGATAAACCCAAGGAGAAACCTGCCAAGACACATAGTAATCATATTGACAAAAATTAAAGACAAAGAAAAATTATTGGAAGCAACAAGGGAAAAACGACAAATAACATACAAGGGAACTCCCAAAAGGTTAACAGCTGATTTCTCAGTGGAAACTCTACAAGCCAGAAGGGAGTGGCATGGTATATTTAAAGTGATGAAAGGGAAGAACCTACAACCAAGATTACTATACCTGACAAGGATCTCATTCAGATTCAAGGGAGAAATCAAAAGCTTTACAAACAAGCAAAAGCTAAGAGAATTCAGCACCACCAAACCAGCTCTACAACAAATGCTAAAGGAACTTCCCTAAGTGAGGAAGAAAAAGAGAAGAGAAGAAAAAGACCTACAAAAAAAAAAAACCCATAACAATTAAGAAAATGGTACTAGGAACATACATATCAATAATTACCTTAAACGTGAATGGATTAAATGCTCCAACCAAAAGACACAGGCTCGCTGAATGGGTACAAAAACAAGACCCATATATATGCTGTCTACAAGAAATGCACTTCAGACCTAGGAACACATACAGACTGAAAGTGAGGGGTTGGAAAAAGATATTCCATGCAAATGGAAATCAAAAGAAAGCTGGAGTAGCAATACTCATATCATATAAAATAGACTTTAAAATAAAGAATGTTACAAGAGACAAGGGAGGACACTAGATAATGATCAAGGAATCAATCCAAGAAGAAGATATAGCAATTATAAATACATATGCACCCAACATAGGAGCACCTCAATACATAAGGAAACTGCTAACAGCTATAAAAGAGGAAATTGACAGTAAGAAAATAATAGTAGGGAACTTTAACACCTCACTTACACCAATGGACAGATCATCCAAACAGAAAATTAATAAGGAAACACAAGCATTAAATGACATAATAGACCAGATAGATTTAATTGATATTTATAGGACATTTCACCCAAAAACAGCAGATTACACTTTCTTCTCAAGTGCACATGGAACATTCTCCAGGAAAGGTCACATCTTGGGTCACAAATGAAGCCTTGGTAAGTGTAAGAAAATTGAAATCATATCAAGCATCTTTTCTGACCACAATGCTATGAGATTAGAAATCAGTTACAGGGGAAAATAAAAACATAAAATATACAAACACATGGAGGCTAAACAATACACTACTTAATAACCAAGAGGTCACTGAAGAAATCAAAGGGGAAATCAAAAACTACAAAACTACAAAAAACTACAAATTATGATGAAAACACAATGATCCAAAACCTATGGGATGCAGCAAAAACAGTTCTAAGAGGGAAGTTTATAGCAATACAAGCCTACCTCAAGAAACAAGAAAAATCTCAAATAAACAGTCTAACCTTACACCTAAAGGAAATAGTGAAAAAAAAACAAACAAAACCCAAAGTTAGCAGAAGGAAAGAAGTCATAACGATCAGATCAGAAATAAATGAAAAAGAAAGGAAGGAAACAATAGCAAAGATCAATAAAACTAAAATTGGTTCTTTGAGAAGATAAACAAAATTGATAAACCTTTAGCCAGACTCATCAAGAAAGAAAGGGAGAAGACTCACATCAATAGAATTAGTAATGAAAAAGGAGAAGTAACAACTGACACTGCACAAATACACAGAATCATGAGAGATTACTACAAGCAACTATATGCGAATAAAATGGACAACCTGGAAGCAATGGACAAATTTTTAGAAAAGCACAACCTTCTGAGATGGAACCAGGCAGAAACAGAAAATATAAACAGACCAATCACAAGCATTGAAATTGAGACTGTGATTAAATATCTTCCAGCAAATGTGCAGGATCAGACAGCTTCACAGGCTAATTCTATCAAGCATTTAGAGAAGAGCTAACACCTATCCTTCACCAACTCTTCCAAAATATAGCAGAGGGAGGAACACTCCCAAACTCATTCTATGAGGCCACCATCACCCGGATAACTAAACCAGACGAAGATGTCACAAAGAAAGAAAACTACAGGCCAATATCACTGGTGAACATACATGCAAAAATCCTCAACAAAATCCTAGCAAAGAGAATCCAACAACACATTAAAAGTATCGTACACTATGATCAAGTGGGGTTTATCCCAGGAATGCAAGGATTCTTCAATATACGTAAATCAATGAATGTGATAAACCATATTAACAAACTGAAGGAGAAAAACCATATGATCATCTCAATAGATGCAGAAAAAGCTTTTGACAAAATTCAACACCAATTTATGATAAAAACCCTCCAGAAAGTAGGCATAAAGGGAACTTACCTCAACATAATAAAGGCCATATATGACAAACCCACAGCCAACATCGTTCTCAATGGTGAAAAACTGAAACCATTTCCACTAAGATCAGGAAGAAGACAAGGTTGCCCACTCTCACCTCTGTTATTCAACATAGTTTTGGAAATTTTAGCCATAGCAATCAGAGAAGAACAAGAAATAAAAGGAATCCAAATCAGAAAAGAAGAAGTAAAGCTGTCACTGTTTGCAGCTGAGATGATACTATACATAGAGAATCCTAAAGACACTACTAAAATTGACTAGAGCTAATCAATGAATTTGGTAAAGTAGCAGGATACAAAATTAATGCATAGAAATCTGTTGCATTCCTATACACTAACAATGAAAAATCTGAAAGAGAAATTAAGGAAACAATCCCATTTATCATTTCAACAAAAAGAATAAAATACCTAGGAATAAACCTACCTAAGGAGACAAAAGACCTGTATGCAAAAAACTATAAGACACTGATGAAAGAAATTAAAGATGATACAGGGCTTCCCTGGTGGTGCAGTGGTTGAGAGTCCGCCTGCCGATGCAGGGGATGCGGGTTTGTGCCACGGTCCGGGAAGATCCCACATGCTGTGGAGCGGCTGGGCCTGTGAGCCATGGCCGCTGAGCCTGCGAGTCCGGAGCCTGTGCTCTGCAACAGGAGAGGCCACAACAGTGAGATGCCCGTGTGCTGCAAAAAAACAAAACAAAACAAAAAAGATGATACAAACAGATGGAGAGTTATACCATGTTCTTGGATTAGAAGAATCAACATTGTGAAAATGACTATACTGCTCAAAGCAATCTACAGATGCAATGCAATCCCTATCAAACTATCAATGGCATTTATCACAGAACTAGAACAGAAAATTTCACAATTTGTATGGAAACACAAAAGACCCCGAATAGCCGAAGCAATCTTAAGAAAGAAAAACAGAGCTGGAGGAATCAGGCTCCCTGACTTCAGACTATACTGTAAAGCTACAGTAATCAACACAGTATGGTACTGGCACAAAAAGAGAAATATAGATCAATGGAACAGGATAGATATCCCAGAGAAAAACCCACACACCTATCATCAAGTAACCTATGACAAAGGAGGCAAGGATATACAATGGAGAAAAGACAGTCTCTTCAATAAGTGGTGCTGGGAAAACTGGACAGCTACCTGTAAAAGAATGAAATTAGAACACTCCCTAACACCATACACAGAAATAAACTCAAAATGGATTGGAGACTTAAATGTAAGACCAGACACTATAAAACTCTTAGAGGAAAACATAGGAAGAACAGTCTTTGACATAAATCACAGCAAGATCTGTTTTGATCTACCTCCTAAAGAAAGGGAAATAAAAATAAACAAATGGGACCTAATGAAGCTTTAAAGCTTTTGCATAGCAAAAGAAACTACAAACAAGATGAAAAGACAACCCTCAGAATGGGAGAAAATATTTGCAAACTAATCAACAGAGAAAGGATTAATCTCCAAAATATATAAACAGCTCATGCAGCTCAATATTAAAAAAACAAACACTATGTATATGTATAACTGATTCACTTTGTTATAAAGCAGAAACTAACACACCATTGTAAAGCAATTATACCCCAATAAAGATGTTAAAAACAAACAAACAACCCAATAAAAAAATGGGCAGAAGACCTAAATAGACGTTTCTCCAAAAAAGACGTACAGATGACCAAGAAGCACATGAAAAGCTGCTCAACATCACAAATTATTAGAGAAATGCAAATCAAAACTACAGTGAGGTATCACCTCTCACCAGTTAGAATGGGCATCATCAGAAAATCTACAGACAACAGATGCTGGAGGGGGTGCGGAGAAAAGAGAACCTTCTTGAACGGTTGCTGGGATTGTAAATTGATACAGCCACTATGGAGAACAGTGTGGTGGTTCCTTAAGAAACTAAAAATAGAATTACCATATGACCCAGCAATTCCACTACTGGGCATATACCCAGAGAAAACCATAATTCTAAAAGACACATTCACCCCAGTGTTCATTGCAGCACTATTTACAATAGCCAGGTCAGGGATGCACCCTAAATACCCATCGACAGACGAATGGATAAAGATGTGGTACATATATACAATGCAATATTACTCAGCCATAAGAAGGAACGAAATTGGGTCATTTGTAGAGACGTGGTTGGATCTAGAGACTGTCATACAGAGTGAAGTAAGTCAGAAAGAGAAAAACAAATACCATATATTAACGCATATATGTGGAACCTAGAAAAATGGTACAGATGGACCAGTTTGCAGGGCAGAAATAGAGACACGGATGTAGAGAACAAACATATGGAGACCAAGGGGGGAAAGTGGTGGGAAGTGGTGGTGTGATGAATTGGGAGATTGGGATTGACATATGTATAAAATGGATAACTAATAAGAAAAGAAAAAGAAATATGTAGAAGAAATATATGAACTAAGTATAGGAAAATGAAATATGGAGGGAAGTTATTTTCCACAACAAAGGAGACTATCTAGTACACATTATTTTGTAACCTGAAGAAAGCAACCCCAATTTAGATATTTATGTTGTAACCTACTTTTTTCACTTAAAATAGTATAATCCGTTTACCTGCCATTAAATCTTCTTCTAGAACATTATTTTAATAACATGCCATAATTTATTTACTCAGTCCTTTATTGTTGGACATCTACATTTTTCCCAGTTTCTTGCTATAGGAAAGAATAACATAATATATACCTCCTAGACAAATTTTTATGCATATCCTTCATTTCCTTGGGATAAATTCCAGCAAGTATAATTATAATATAACTGCCTATCATAAAATTTCAAATATTGAAGAGCTATATAAAATAAAAAGCATACGTTCTTCAGAATTTTACCCTTCAGCAATAACCACTTTAAGTGGTTGCTATGTATTTCTCATATGTTTTTCTATGTTTATGCATATATTTTTTATTCTAGTTTTTTATTTTCTTTTAAGTTGAATCATTTTACTCTATTGCTTTGGAATTTGCATTTTTAACCTAACAATATAACATGGACATCTTATTAGCCACTTAGTAGCTGCATCACCTTGGGCAAGTTTCTTATCCTCTATGCCTGTCCACGCCTACCTCATAGAACCAGTGTGTGGATCGGATGAGTTATAGCAGTTGGCTTGTATCAGTGTCTGGCACATACTAAGCACTTGTATCAGTCAGGGTTCAAACAAAGAAGTAAAACCAATAGGAGTCATATATATTTATCAATAATAAGAGATTTGTTACAGAGAGCTGATCTTATACAGTTGTGGGAACAGGTTACACAGTCTGTAAGTCTGTCATCTTTGTTTCTTATGCTGGAACTCAAAGTCCGCAGGGCAACCAGTCAGGAAGTGAAAATGGATATAAAGTGAGGGAGAGCTGGAACCCATGAGCACAAGCTGAACCGCAGAGGCTGGCCTGGAACCCAGGTCAGTTTCACTACCTCCAACCTTGATAAAGTAGGGAGAAGCTGGTCCCCCTCATCAAGGAGCTGCAAAGACCTGGCCCAGGAGATCGAGAAGATGAAGGAGGATGAGAGGGAAGGTGGAGCAGTTGCAGACCCAGCTGTCACCTCACGCCACGGTGAGCAGCAGATAAGCATCAACAGTATGAGCTGCAGAAGCACCTGCTCTGACTTTCCAAGTGTAAAACTGCTTCACTTCCACCCTCCAAATCTTGAGCAAATAGATCTCTTGTAGCCCACTCTAACCAGAAACATACATGGAAGGAATTCCTACCCAAGTTGACACATTTTACAAAGCCACTACTACCGAGGTGTTATTATTGTTGTTATTTCTATATTCGATGTTACTGTTGTCAAAATCATAATCTTCTTCTCTTCAGCGAAGTGGAATATTCATTTTGGCTAGAAAAAAAATGTTTGGGGATAAGGGAAGTGGCAAAAAAAAAAAAAAAAGAGGCTAGAAAGGTAAGGTAGGCTTGGTCATGCTGAGCCTAACTAGCCACATTATGGAGTTTGGACTTGTTTATGGGTGAGATTGGTCTATAGTTTTCCTTTCTTGTGTCTTTATCTGGTTTTGCTCTTAGGGTATGCCGGCCTCATAGAATTAGTTAGGAAGTGTCCCCTCTTCTTCAATTTTTCTGGAAGAGATTGTAGAGAATTGGTATCATTTCTTCCTTAAATATTTGGTAGAATCTGGGCCTAGTGCTTTATTTTTTGGAAGGCTATTAAGTATTGATTCAATTTCTGTAATAGATATAGGCCAGTTCGGATTATCTATTTCTCCTTGTGTAAATTTTAGTAGATTGCATCTTTCAAGGAATTGGTCCATTTTATCTGTTATCCAATTTGTGGGCATAGAGTTGTTCATACTATCCCTCTATTGTCCTTTTAATGTCCATAGGATCAGTAGTGATGATGATGATCCTGCTTTCATTTCTGATATTAGTGATTTGTGTCTTCTCTAGCCTGGCTAGAGGTTTATCAATTTTATTGAGTTTTTCAAAGAACCAGCTTTGGTTTTCTGGTTTTTCTCTACTGTTTTCCTGTTTTCAGTTTTATTGATTTCTCCTCTAATCTTTATTATTTCTTTTCTTCTGCTTTATTTAGGCTTATATTAGTCTTCTTTCTCTAATTTCCTAAAGTAGAAGCTTAGATTATTGATTTTCAATCTTTCTTCTTTTATAATATTTGCATTTAATGCTATAAGTTTCTCTCCAAGCACTGCTTTTGCCACATCCCACAAATTTTGTAAGTTGCATTTTCATTTTCATGTAAACTACATGTACTTTAAAATAATTTTAAGATTTGTCTTTAACACACGTATTGTTTAGATAGAAGTATGTTTGTTTAATCTCCAAATATTTTGTGATTTTCCACCTTTCTGTTATGGATTTATAGTTTCATAATATTTTAAGCAGTTGTATAGCATTTTGTTACATAGATATATCACAATTTATATAAAATGTTTTTTAGACTTTTTGCTGTTATAAAATAATTTTTTTTAATATTTTATTTATTTATTTGGTTGCACTGGGTCTTGGTTGCAGCAGGCGGGCTCCTTAGTTGCAGCTTGCCGGCTTCTTAGTTGTGGCATGCAAACTCTTAGTTGCAGCATGCATGTGGGATCTAGTTCCATGACCAGGGATCAAACCCAGACCCCCTGCATTGGGAGCATGGAGACTTAACCACTGTGCCACCAGGGAAGCCCCTAAAATAATTTTATAATTAATATCCTGACACATAAGACTTTGTAACTATAATGAAGTATGAGAAGTGTTATACTAAGGGAGGTTTAGGATGCTCAGATAACACATAGCAGGGAGACCTAATTTGGTCTAGGAAGCTCGAGAAAGCCTTCCTCAAAGAAAGCTATTTAAGCTGAGAGGCAAGTAGTTGTTATGGTAAAACTAAGTGGAAAATATCAGGCAAAGGAAGGCCTGGAAGAGGAGGATAGGGAAAAGGTTGGAGTTGCAGGGGAGGAATAAGTGTGGAGAATGACTTGTTTCAGGAAGTGAAAAAGTGCATTTTGCCTGGAACAAAATGTTTGAGGGTAGAGGAAGTGGCAAGAAAATGAGGCTAGAAAGGTAAGCTAGCTAACAAACCATATTAAAGGAATTCCCCCACTGCTGAGAGCCCGGTTGGGTTCAGTCCTTGGTCGGGGAAATAAGATCCCAAAGTCCAAAAAAAGAATTTTTACTTTATCTTAAGAGTAAAGGAGAATGCTACAGCAGTGTTAACACATGTGCATTAGTATCAATAGTGTTTGTAACTAACAACCCTATATTAAAGCAAGAAAATGATGAGATTCAACTCATAAAGCACTCAGAACAAGTACAAAGAATATAGAATCCCCGGGACTTCCCTGAGGGTCCAGTGGCTAAGACTCCTCGCTTCCACTGCAGGGGACATGGGTTTGATCCCTGGGTGCGGCCAAAAAAAAAAAAAAGAATAAAGAATTTGGAATTAGAGCCCTACCTCCAACGTTTCCTAGCCGTGTGACCTGGAGCAAGTTAATTAAACCTCTCTGTGCCACAGCTTCCTCTGGTAAATAAGGAAAATTATTTATTCTTCATAGGGTGGTTTTCAGGAGTGAGAGAGAAAACTAAGAAAAGCTTCTGTCACAAAGGAGTTTCCTTTGATGTTGTTCCCTTTATCTTACGGACACCTACCTTACCTCAGTGAACCAAAAAAAATCCCCTGTGCCCAGTATAACAAATTTAGGTCAAAGAGTTTCTTTTGCAGAGCTTTGCAATTCACAGTGTGGTTTAATGTACATTAATTGCCTTCAGGAAACTCCTAGATCAGAATATGAATGAGCTACAAGAGCAAGTGAAAATCTTAAAGGATAAAGAGAATCAACTGGAAATGACCAGTTCTCAGCAACAATCCAGAATTCAGCAACAAGAGACCCAACTTAAACAACTGGAAAATGAAAAAAGAAAATCTGATGAGGTAAGAAAGCAAATAGGTATGCTTCTCAGTTTCCCTATTCCCTTAGACCTAATTGATAGCTAATAAGAGCTAATAATTATTGAATGCCTAGCACTTTACCCATGAAGTTTAGTCAGGATTCATTCAGGAAAGCAGAATCTACTCTAGGTATTGCAAGCAAGAAGGAATTTAACACGGGGAAGAACATGCTTACAGAGCTGTTGGAAGGGAGAGGTAGGGGTGAGTAGAAGGTTGCCAGCTTTCAATAAATCCAGAAGTTCAGAAATCACAGGGAAACCAACTCCTGCAGCACCAAAGTGGGAGATTTACAGGAACTCTCCCTGAAGCCCTTACAAAAGTCTCATCTGCTATCTTCCCTTTCATCTACCTGGTAGTGTTACCCAGATACTGGATTTGCCTCGTGGTAGGTGTTGAGCCAAAAGATACAGCCAAGCCAAAGAACAGGAGAAGGAAGGGTTTGTTACTTGCAGCAAGTAAGAACACCAGGGCTCTCTCCCAAAGCAGTGTCTCCTTGAACAGCAAAACTGGGGAAGTTTTAAGCTAAGGGTACGTGCATATTCATGAAGGAGCTTGAGCAGAGGAGAATTCAGCATAGAATTGGGGCAAAGGTCCATAGAGTCCAAGCTTTAGTTGATTGAAGTCATGAGGGTCAACATCATCATGCTGTCCTCCACCTAGGTGGGGGTCTTACTTCCTATAGAAATCAAAGACGTGTATCAGATTGTTATGTATATCCCTTGAGGAGGAACTAGGACTAGATTTATCGCTGAACTATTGTTTCTTGACTGCTTTTCCTTTGTTCTTACATTCCCTCACTTCCATTTAGATCATTAATTACTGAGACCTGTTCAAGGGCAAGCATCGTGGCCAGGCTTAGATCACAAAATGGATTAGGCCAAAAATGGCTTCTGTCAAGAAAGCCATGCCTGGTTCTTTCTCCAGGGACCCCCTACCATATCTGCTTCGAGTAGTGCTAGAGGAGAACAGTGGCTTTTCCTATGCTTTCCCCCATGCTTTCCAAACTGTGTGCAGCTGCCTTTCATTTGCAGAAACCAAACTGGAACTCTGCTGTCAAGGGAGTTTGGGAAAAGTTTTCAGACTTCCAACCTTGCAGCACAGGGGACAGCTTAGAAAAATAGGGGCCCTGGTAAGCAATGTCACAGTCCACTTTGTATAATCAGCTTCCAAACAAACCCTTTTACCCAATATTTAACCTTTTAAACAATAAAAAGAATAGTATGCTTGAAAAGCAAGAAGAACTACAATTCTCCAGCCTGTGGAAGGAAAACCACATTCACAGAAAGATAGACAAAATGAAAAGGCAGAGGACTTTATACCAGATGAAGGAACAAGATAAAACCCCAGAAAAACAACTAAATGAAGTGGAGATAGGCAACCTTCCAGAAAAAGAATACAGAATAATGATAGTGAAGATGATCCAAGACCTCAGAAAAAGAATGGAGGCAAAGATTGAGAAGATGCAAGAAATGTTTAACAAAGACCTAAAGAATTAAAAAACAAACACCTAGAAGAATTAAAAAAACAAACAAACAGAGATGAACAATACAATAACTGAAATGAAAAATACACTAGAAGGAATCAATAGCAGAATAACTGAGGCAGAAGAATGGATAAGTGACCAGGAAGACAGAATGGTGGAATTCACTGCCATGGAACAGAATAAAGAAAAAAGAATGAAAATAAATGAAGACAGCCTGAGAGACCTCTGGGACAACATTAAATGAAACAACATTCACATTATAGGGGTCTCAGAAGGAGAAGAGAGGAGAAAGGACCCGAGAAAATATTTGAAGAGATTATAGTCGAAAACTTCCATAACATGGGAAAGGAAATAGCTACCCAAGTCCAGCAAACACAGAGAGTCCCAGGCAGGATAAACCCAAGGAGAAACACACTGAGACACATAGTAATCATATTGACAAAAATTAAAGACAAAGAAAAATTATTGGAAGCAACAAGGGGAAAATGACAAATAACATACAAGGGAACTCCCATAAGGTTAACAGCTGATTTCTCAGCGGAAACTCTACAAGCCAGAAGGGAGTGGCATGATATATTTAAAGTGATGAAAGGGAAGAACCTACAACCAAGATTACTATACCCAACAAGGATCTCATTCAGATTCGAGGGAGAAATCAAAAGCTTTACAGACAAACAAAAGCTAAGAGAATTCAGCACCAACAAACCAGCTCTACAGCAAATGCTAAACGAACTTCTCTAAGTGGGAAACATAAGAGAAGAAAAGGACCTACAAAAAAAAAAGCCATAACAATTAAGAAAATGGTACTAGCAATATACATATAGATAATTACCTTAAACGTGAAGGGATTAAATGCTCCAACCAAAAGACATAGGCTTGCTGAATGGATACAAAAACAAGACCCATCTATATGCTGTCTACAAGAGACCCACTTCAGACCTCGGGACACATACAGACTGAAAGTGAGGGGATGGAAAAAGATATTCCATGCAAATGGAAATCAAAAGAAAGCTGGAGTAGCAATACTTATATCACATAAAGTAGACTTTAAAATAAGGAATGTTACAAGAGACAAGGAAGGACACTAGATAATGATCAAGGGATCAATCCAAGAAGAAGATATAACAACTATAAATATATATGCACCCAACATAGGAGCTCCTCAATACATAAGGCAACTGCTAACAGCTATAAAAGAGGAAATCGACTGTAACACAATAATAGTGGGGGACTTTAACACCTCACTTACACCAATGGACAGATCACCCAGACCGAAAATTAATAAGGAAACACAAGCTTTAAATGACGCAACAGACCAGATAGATTTAATTGATATTTATAGGACATTCTATCCAAAATCAGCAGATTACACTTTCTTCTCAAGGGTACACAGAACATTCTCCAGGATGGATCACATCTTGGGTCACAAATCAAGCCTCGGTAAATTTGAGAAAATCGAAATCATGTCAAGCACCTTTTCTGAGCACAACGCTATGAAATTAGAAATCAATTACAGGGAAAAAAAATAAAAAACACAAACACATGGAGACTAAACAATACATTACTAAATAACCAAGAGATCACTGAAGAAATCAAAGAATACCTAGAGACAAATGACAACAAAAACACAATGATCCAAAACCTGCGGGATACAGCAAAAGCAGTTCTAAGAGGGAAGTTTTTAGCAATACAAGCCTACCTCAAGAAACAAGAAAAATCTCAAATAAACAATCTAACCATACACCTAAAGGAACTAGAGAAAGAAGAGCAAACAAAACCCAAAGTTAGTAGAAGGAAAGAAATCATAAAGATCAGAGCAGAAATAAATGAAATAGAAACGAAAACAATAGCAAAGATCAATAAAACTAAAAGCTGGTTCTTTGAGAAGATAAACAAAATTGATAAACCTTTACCCAGACTCATCAAGAAAAAGAGGGAGAGGGCTCAAATCAATAAAATTAGAAATGAAAAAGGAGAAGTTACAACGGACACTGCAGAAATACAAAGCATCCTAAGAGACTACTACAAGCAACTATATGCCAATAAAATGGACAACGTTGAAGAAATGGACAAATTCTTTGAAATGTATAACCTTCCAAGTCTGAATCAGGAAGAAATAGAAAATATGAAAAAACCAATCACAAGTAATGAAATTGAAACTGTGATTAAAAATCTTCCAACAAACAAAAGTCCTGGACCAGATGGCTTCACAGGTGAATTCTATCAAACATTTAGAGAAGAGCTAACACCCACCCTTCTCAAACTCTCCCAAAAAATTGCAGAGGAAGGAACTCCCAAACTCATTCTATGAGGCCACCATCTCCCTGATACCAAAGCCAGACAAAGATACTACAAAAAAAGAAAATTATAGACCAATATCACTGATGACTATAGATGCAAAAATCGTCAACAAAATCCAACAACACATTAAAAGGATCATACACCATTATCAAGTGGGATTTACCCCAGGGATGCAAGGATTCTTCAATATATGCAAATCAATCAATGTGATACACCATATTAACAAATTGAAGAATAAAAACCATATGATCATCTCAATAGATGCAGAAAAAGCTTTTGACAAAATTCAACACCCATTTATGATAAAAACTCTCCAGAAAGTGGGCATAGTGGGAACCTACCTCAACATAATAAAGGCCATATATGACCAACCCACAACAAACATCATTCTCAATGGTGAAAACTGAAAGCATTTCCTCTAAGATCTGGAATGAGACAAGGATGTCCACTCTCACCACCATTATTCAACATAGTTTTGGAAGTCCTAGCCATGGCAATCAGAGAAGAAAAAGAAATAAAAGGAATACAAATTGGAAAAGAAGAAGTAAAACCGTCACTGTTTGCAGATGACATGATACTATACATAGAGAATCCTAAAGGTGCCGCCAGAAAACTACTAGAGCTAATCGATGAATCTGGTAAAGTTGCAGGATACAAAATGAATGCACAGAAATCTCTTGCATTCCTAGACACTAACAACGAAAGACCAGAAAGAGAAATTAAGGAAACAATCCCATTCACCATTGCAACAAAAAGAATAAAATACCTAGGAATAAACCTACCTAAGGAGGTAAAAGACCTGTACTCAGAAAACTATACGACACTGATGAAAGTAATCAAAGATGACACAAACAGATGGAGAGATATACCATGTTCTTGGATTGGAAGAATCCATATTGTGAAAATATTGGACTATACTACCCAAAGCAATCTACAGATTCAATGCAATCCCTGTCAAATTACCAGTGGCATTTTTTACAGAACTAGAGCAAAAACATCTTAAAATTTGTACGGAGACACAAAAGATGCCAAAGCAGTCTTGAGGGAAAAAAGTGGAGCTGGAGGAATCAGACTCCCTAACTTCAGACTATACTACAAAGCTACAGTAATCAAGACAATATGGTACTGGCACAAAAACAGAAATATAGATCAACAGAACAGGATAGAAAGCCCAGAGATAAACCCACGCACCTATTGTCAACTAATCTATGACAAAGGAGGCAAGGATATACAATGGAGAAAAGACAGTCTCTTCAATAAGTGGTGCTAGGAAAACTGGACAGTTACATGTAAAAGAATGAAATTAGAACACTTCCTAACACCATACACAAAAATAAACTCAAAATGGATTGGAGACCTAAATGTAAGACCAGACACTATAAAACTCTTAGAGGAAAACACAGGAAGAACATTCTTTGACATAAATCACAGCAAGATCTTTTTTGATCTACCTCCTAGAGAAATGGAAATAAAAACAAAAATAAACAAATGAGACCTAATGAAACTTTAAAGCTTTTGCACAGCAAAGGAAACTGCAAACCAGACGAAAAGACAACCCTCAGAATGGGAGAAAATATTTGCAAACTAATCAACGGACAAAGGATTAATATCCAAAATATATAAACAGCTCATGCAACTCAATATTAAAAAAACAACCCAATCAAAAAAGGTCAGAAGACCTAAATAGACATTTCTCCAAAAAAGACATACAGATGGCCAAGAAGCACATGAAAATCTGCTCAACATCACTAATTATTAGAGAAATGCAAATCAAAACTACAGTGAGGTATCACCTCACACCAGTTAGAATGGGCATCATCAGAAAATCTATAGACAATAGATGCTGGAGAGGGTGTGGAGAAAAGGGAACCCTCTTGCACTGTTGGTGGGAATGTAAATTGATACAACCACTATGGAGAACAGTGTGGAGGTTCCTTAAGAAACTAAAAATAGAATTACCATATGACCCAGCAATTCCACTACTGGGCATATACCCAGAGAAAACCATATTCAAAAAGACACATGCACCCCAATGTTCATTGCAGCACTATTTACAATAGCTAGGTCATGGAAGCAACCTAAATGCCCATCAAGAGACGAATGGATAAAGGAGATGTGGTACATATGTACAATGGAATATTACTCAGCCATAACAAGGAATGAAATTGGGTCATTTGTAGCGACATGGATGGATCTAGGGACTGTCATACAGAATGAAGTAAGTCAGAAAGAGAAAAACAAATATCGTATATTAACGCATATATGTGGAACCTAGAAAAATGGTATAGATGAACTGGTTTGCAGGGCAGAAATAGAGACACAGATGTAGAGAACAAGCATATGGACACCTAGGGTGGAAAGCGATGGTGGAGTGGGGGGGTCGGCGGGGGGCTGGTGGTGGGATGAATTGGGAGATTGGGATTGACATATATACACTAATATATTTAAAATAGATAACAAGAAACTGCTATATAAAAAATAATTTTAAAAATTTTTTTAAAAAATGAAGAGTAGTATGCTTTCCTCTAATAGGATGCACTATCACTCATATAAATGAAGATGAAATCTCAGAACTTAGATTGGGACTTGAACCCAGCCAAAACCCACATTGGGACTTGAGCCCACTGTCTTAATTGCGATCACACACCTGGTCTCAGGAATTAATGAAGCTGAGGTTCTTCTGTCTCATCTCAGAAAGAATTCAGTGGATAACAAAGTGATAGGTAAGAAGTGGATTTATTTAGAGAGAAACATATTCCATAGGCAGAATGCAGTCCATCTCAAAAGGCCAGAGCGGCCCTGGGAGAAACTCACTCCACAGACAGACTGTGGGCCATCTCAGAAGGTGAGAGGCCCCGAAATATGGCGTGGTTAATTTTTATAGGCTGGGTAATTTCATAGGCTAATGAGTGGGAGGGTTATTCCAACTATTTTGGAGAAGGGACAGGGATTTGCAGGAATTGGGTGACTGCCCACTTTTGGGACTTTTATGGTTGGCCTCAGAACTGTCACAGCACCTGTGGGTGTGTTGTTTAGCTAGTTACAACGAGCATATAATGAGGCTCAAAGTCTACTGGAAGTCAAATCTTCTGCCATCTTTGACCTAATCGGTTCCAACCAGTTTTTGTTGTATCCTCAACAGCTATGTCATTCTTTTAAAGGTTGTGCCCTGCCTCCTGTTTCATTGATACACTTAACTTCTCAGAGTCCCAGCAGCGTCTGTGGTCATTTGGGGGTAATGTTAATTGCTGCTTCTTCAGTCTCAATCCACATGGATATACTAACTTTAAAACTTAATTATGGGATAGGGAGGGTGGGAGGGAGGGAGACGCAAGAGGGAAGACATATGGGAACATATGGTTATGTATGACTGATTCACTTTGTTATAAAGCAGAAACTAACACACCATTGTAAAGCAATTATACCCCAATAAAGATGTTAAAAAAAAAACAAAAAAAAAAACTTAATTATAAGTTAACTACCAATAATACAATAACACATGTTTTGCCAATGAGGTATAGGTTTGAAAAGCCACTCCCATTCCAGCTCTTGGTTTCTTTCCCATATTCTGGCTCTGAGAGAAACAGCATCATATATCAATCAATGGTTAAAAGTTTAGACATCATCTTATCGGACATCACTGAACCTCAAAAGATGTTTTCACCTAGCCAGCATCATAACTACATCCTCCATAGGTCTTTCCACTGTTTTGCAGGTTTGTTTTTTTTACTGGATAGTGGGATATAGGGTGAGACCAATGACTCTCATATATATGAGCTTTTGTTTCACTTCTCTTAGTGTAAAATGATTTTCTTGGTCAGAAGCCATGTTGGGTGGTAGTATATCACGACAAGAAATAAAGAATTTGGTAAGTCCACAGATGGTGGTCCTGGCAAAAGCATTGTGGACAGAGAAAGCAAATCCGTATCTAAAATGAGTGTTTCCTTACTATGTATAAAATAGATAACTAATGAGAACCTACTCCATAGCACAGGAAACTCTACTCAGTGCTCTGTGGTGACCTAAATGGGAAGGAAATCTAAAAAAGAGTGGATACATATGTACGTATGACTGAATCACTTTGCTGTACAGCAAGAAACTAACAACATTGTAAATCAACTCTACTCCAATAAAAATTAATGAAAAGAACAAAAATAAAATGAGTGTCTCTTTCACTGAGGACAAATTGTTGTTCTCTGCATGGTGGAAGGGGTCCAGCGTAATAAACCTACTACCAGGTGGCTGCCTGGCCCCCCAACTGCCATAACAGTTGCTCAACATTGATCTGTGCTTTTAGCAAGTTGAGTGGATTAGCCTTGGTGACTCCTTATAAAATATATTCCTGCCCCCATGCACTTTGCACATGAGCCCACTGAGTGAGCAAATAGATAGAAAAAGAGGCTAAGTGACATCCAGAATGTACTATTTTTTCCACCTGATTATTGAGAGCCACCTCTTCTGTGGAAGCCCTCTGCTGAGCAGAAACACATGTAACACATATACATTCACACTCTAGGCCTGTGCTGTCTAATATTGTGTCAACTAGCCACATGTGGCTAAGTTAATTAAAATTACATAAAATTAAAAATTCAGTTCCTCAGACACACTAGGCACGTTTCATGTGCTCAGTAGCCACGGGTGGCAAGTGACCACCATGTTGGAGAGTGCAGGCATAGAACATTCCCACCGATTGGACAGCATTTCTAGTCCAGGCCCCTTTTCCAGGCCTCTTTTTCATCAGTCCTCCAATATTATTCTTTCCAAATCCCTGATCATCTGGCCAAACTATTAGAAACTTTCTATAAATTAGCATAGGTCCATGCCTCTGGACATCTCCCTTTCCAGGCAAAGTGAACACAAGCTTTGCCCACTGAGATTTCCCTTCCCCCTGGTCTTAAGGGCTACCCCTCAGTTGGGGCTGTATGCCACAGCAGCCCTACTTTTTTTGTTTTAAATATCTTTAGTGAAGTATAATTGCTTTACAATGTTGTGTTCGTTTCTGCTGTATAACAAAGTGAATCAGCTATACATATACATATATCCCCATATCCCCTCCCTTTTGCGTCTCCCTCCCATCCTCCCTATCCCACCCCTCTAGATGGTCACAAAGCACTCAGCTGATCTCCCTGTGCTATGCAGTTGCTTCCCAACTGCATATCTATTTACGTTTGGTAGTGTATATATGTCAGTGCTACTCTCACTTCGTCCCAGCTTAGTGGTTGCTGCATATTGTACAGAATCATATGTACATCAGGCCCGAATTTATTCTTCCTTGGCTAACTGGTCATAGGGAACTCCCCATTAGGCCATAGGTTTGGGTTAAGAGAGGTGGTGATGCAATAGAAGTAAGTACCACTTGCTAATGCAGCTTGGAACCTTAAGGACCTGCTGGGGCTCAGTATTTTACATAGCAATTCTGTTTGAGGATGGAGTACTACTGCACATGCCCAGCTCAATGCTCAGTGAATAATAGAACACCTCATTTCAGGAAGGACAGCTCAGGTTACTCGATACTTGATTTCTCATGGCCAACCATTCAGTCTCCACCAGGGCCAGTCACAAGCAAGGACCTTTCTCAAAAGGCAAAGAGATATTATAGGAGGAGAGATGACTTTCCTCCCAAATCATAACATTAAACTACAGTTTTCCAGAGGCTCTATATTGCTTCCTCAGCTGCCATGGAAACTTGGAGCAACTTTGGGTCTGCTGGGTCATAAAGCCCAAGTGGCAAAGCAGTTTGCACCGCAGCCTGTCACAGCACAGATCTTTGTCTTGCTTTGGGCACCACTAAAACCATACAGCCTTGAAGGTTGCTTGATAAATGGGTTGAAGGCAAAGGTGGTATAAGTTGATTCAAGACTCTGAAGAGGCATTCCAAGCACTTGGCCTCTTCTACCATCAATAGCCCTCATGCCTCAGGTCAGAAAGCCAACAAAGAGAATCTTCTATTCCGGATTGTCTAGTTTGACTATACATTCAAGAATTGGGGAGAGGGCTTCCCTGGCGGTGCAGTGGTTGAGAGTCCGCCTGCCGATGCAGGGGACATGGGTTCGTGCCCCGGTCTGGGAGGATCCCACATGCCACGGAGCGGCTGGGCCTGTGAGCCATGGCCGCTGAGCCTGTGCGTCCGGAGCCTGTGCTCCGCAACGGGAGAGGCCACAGTGGTGAGAGGCCTGCGTACCGCAAAAAAAGAAAAAAAAGAATTGGGAAGAAATCACTGAGGAGATTCACAAACCCACTAGGCCCATCATGAAACCTACACTGAGCCAATGAATCACTGCAGACCTACTCTAAGACACTGTATGTGTTCAAACTCCATTTTCCACCTTACTTCCTTAAGCCCTCACTCTGAATTGTGAACCTCAGTCTCATTTTGGGTTCCAAGGTATTAGTGTTGACTGAGAACCACTGTACTGTATGTAATTCCCCCAAAGTCTAGATAGTTCCCTTTCTCCAATGCCCAGTCACCTGGGTAAAAGGCCACAGTCCTCTTTGGGGAAGGCTTTGGAGAAGATCACATGCTTGTGGCAGCGTCACACACAAGGTTCTTCCTGAAGACAACCTAGCAAAAGGACCCTGGGTCTGAACTGACTCAGGTCTGGGGATTGAGTAAGAGGCCATTACTCTCCACTGTTGTCATTCAAATTGGGCCTCTGTTCACCAGACCCAGGTGCATTTATATATTTATTCATTTATTTAAAAATACAACTCAATTAAAACTTTAATAGGCTGTTCATCTATTTTAGTCCTGTAATCACTGTGAGCAATTAACTACAACCAAAGATCGCTACGAGTCAAACCATTTGGTTAAATCTCTGGCCCTATTATCTAATAAGAGTAATAATGCCCACCTTGTATCAGGGGGTTAAACATTGCCACTTGATCTCCGACACGCTGCAGTACCATCATCCCCACTAAAATCAGGGCTTCAGTGTTGGCATCTCCCACCATCATCCTCAGTAGGAGAGCATTATAGAGCATTTCAAGGAATCTGGAGCTCCCCTCACCAGTGTATTTGGCAAAGCCTGGGGGAAAGGAGTGTCTTCTGAGTGACGTGCGGGTCATAGTGATGAGGTGGTGAGCAGGTCGCCCATGACAAATCTACTCCAAACTTCCGATCTACTTAAGACTTTGGCTTCTTTCCTCTCTTATACCAAGGAAGCATGGCATCTTAATGTCATTTAACACAGGTCACTGTTGGGTCCAAGTTTCAGTCCACCAACCAAGCAAACTATTAAAGTCACGTTAGACGTTAAAATCAACACATTAAATCCTGAATCTCTGGTAAGCGCATCCATGTCAATAAATTCAGCCTATTCAACATTATATTCCTTTCTCCCTAGTGTAATGCCTTACAAATACAGTCCTACCTGTATTCCTCAGGTTTCTGCCAATTTAATTTGGCAGAATCTTTCCATTCTTTCAATATGGCAGTCCTCCTAGGTGAGTCCCTATACTCAACCCCCTCTCCCCAGGACAGGCTGGGATCTGACTCTAGTTGTAGGATTGGAGGCAAAGAGAAGCAGTAGTGGTATAGGGTGGATGTTAAGAATAATAGGTATCCCTGCACAGGTAGCTTTCTCAGGTGGAGTCAGTAGAGTCCTCGGTGCAAGGGTGTTTAATCTGAGACAGCAGGACTGCTTACGCTGCTAAGAGGGGCTCAGTAGGATTTCTAGGTCCAGGGTGCTCAAAGTTATTGGAATCCTGTCAGATGTTCTCGTTCCCAATTCTCAGATTTGCATGTGTTTCCAAATAAAGCACTATTTTTCACATAAGAGATGTGGCAAGTCTATGAAATCAACTTATGCTGCAATTCTGCCACCTACTTGATGAAATTTGGGTTTGGGATATATTGACCTGCTGCCTACATGAAGGATGTGCTCTGGGTCTCTGAGTATGCCTTGTACCAATAATTAAATCCCAAGCTGGACACTTTCTCCTCTTCGGCTCATTAACGTGGTCAGGTGTGGCTCGCCACCCCGCACTCCTTGGCGTTCTCAGTGCCTCTGTAACTTTGTAGCAGTCCTGTGGTCTGCCAGAGCACTTCACCGCAGGCAACTACGTTATCATTTAATCAATTTTGGTCATGGATTGCTAATATTAGTGACAAGATTAAACTGCCTTCAAATCCGACCGGCTCAGACACTAAGTCCAGACTCCCTGGAGCCACTTCTAGAACCAAATACTTTATTAGTCAGGGTTAGGTCAGGAAAACAGCTTTCACTCTACTTCAAGCTGGAAGACTCTCTATATGTGGAATTAAATGCTCACAAATCTACTGGGAAGGTTGGGGGAACAGAAGTCAAGGAAAAGACCTATTGGCTTTCAGGAATTCTGGAAGTGCAAAATCACAAGAAGCTACTCTGTTTTCTGTATGCCTTTTTCAGCAGAAAGGCGTTGCCAGTTTCCATTTCGTCAACATCAAACCTGTATTCAGCAGAGTATTCCCATACTTTTAAATGTTTTTCAGCATCTGAAGAGCAACCAGGAATTGTCAGAGAAGCTGTCTGGGTTGCAGCAGGAGAAAGAAGCTCTACGTGAAGAGTATGGGCAATTTTTGAAGCGGCTTGATGTCCATGTGAGGTAAACAAAAACAAGTTCCCTTTAGAAGACTGAGCTACTTCTTAGGGAGCCAGAGCAGGGGATGCTCACAGAAGTGACCTTTCAAGAACGCCAACACCGATTTCCTTCATTCCCAAAAGTTCTATCTATAGGGCTTTTCCTAGGGAGATATGGGGCCTCATTCCTTCCCAAGAGAGGGAGGAGGAAGGGAATTACTATTTATTGAGCTCTAGTGGTAGCTAACATCTTGCTCTTCCCCAAATATACCCCCTCACTTGCCTTCAGCCTTCTTTTTCCCTTGCGTACTTTCCTCAGTCTGGACCACACTCTCCCTATTTCAACTCTTCATTCTCAACCTAGGAGTCACCTCCTCAAGAAGCCTTTCTTGACACCTCCGGCCTGGGTTGAGTGAGGTGTCACTCTTTGTGTTCCTGTAGCCCTTTGTACATGGCTCTCTGTAATTATTTAAGAACTTGCCATGTTGTTTTGAAATAACGTGACTCACACCTGTCTTCCTCACCAGACTGTAGGTTTTAAAGGACATGGGCCATGGTCTTACTCATCCTTTTATCCACAGTCCCTGGTATATAACAGGTGCTCAATAAAAATTTATGTTCCCAAACTACCTGCTTTTTCTTCCATTCCCTGGTCATCATCCTACCAGATTCCTCCCGCTCTCTTCCTCTCTGAAGTGTAGCTTAGTAGTTCAGAGTACGGACTCTGGAGCCATATTGCTTGGGTATAATTACTGGTTCTACTAGGAACTAGCTGTGACCTTGGGCAAGTTAAATAACCTCTCTGTACCTGAGGTATCTCATCTTTAACGTGGACAAAATAGCCATTCCTATCACATAAAGTTGTTATGAGAGTTAACTGAATGAATATATGTAAAGCGTTTACTTAGAACGGTGTCTAGCGCACAGCTGTTATTATTATTATATCTACTTATTTTTAGTTTTTAACCATGACCCACCTCTCTGCTCCTAGCTCTGCGCCCCTCTGCTCTATTCTTTCTATAGGTTGAAGTTTCTTATTCTCTTATGTTCTCACTCACCTACTGTGTTGATTGTAGTTATGATAATGATTTAAAAACCATTTTCTGAAACTCCAGACCTGTGGTTGAAAAGCAACACTGTTTTAATCAGTGTATTTCATTCCTTGACGAGTAGTCAGCACCAAGCAAGAACTTTAGCAAAACAGCTCAGGTTAAGTCTAGGCCTGCTGGAATCAACCCTCACAACGTAGCCCAGAGTTAGTAAGAATTACCCACTGGTCCTGTGATTGATGTTTTTATACAAAGTAACACATGAAAAACCATTTTTGTACATATATTTTTCATTTTAAAAATTATTTTTATACAGTAAATTCCTAGGTGTGGAATTACTAGTCCAAAAGCTGGAGGTATGGATCATAAAATGTATTATCAAACACTCAGAAGAGGGCTTCCTTGGTGGCGCAGTGGTTGAGAGTCCGCTTGCGGATGCAGGGGACACGGATTCGTGCCTCGGGCCGGGAGGATCTCACATGCCACGGAGCGGCTGGGCCCATGAGCCATGGCCGCTGAGCCTGCGCATCCGGAGCCTGTGTTCTGCAACAGGAGAGACCCCAACAGTGAGAGGCCCGCGTACTGCAAAACAAACGAACAAACAAAAAAAGTCATTCAGAAGCATTCTACCAAAATTTTCTGCCATCGTTATATGAGTAGCAATTTCACCACATCCGAATTTGCATTGGCTGCTACTTTTGGTGGGGGAGGGCTGTGATGAAATTTTCCCCAGTGTTCTTTCTTTTAATTGAGGTATAATTTACATATACACAGATTTTAAATGTACAGTTTGATGAGTTTTGACAAATGTATACGCCCACCTAACCACTAGCCCAATCAAGATACAGAACATTTCCATTATCCCTTGAATTTCTCTCCTACCTTTTTGCCGTCAGTCTGTATCTCTTGCTCCTCCTCCTCCTCCTAGGCATCCACTCTTCTGATTTCTGTTTCTCCTAGAATTTCATCAAAATGGAATTACACTGCGTGTAATCTTTTGTGTCTGACTTTTTTTTTTAAATAAATGTATTTATTTATTTATTTTTGGTTGCGTTGGGGGTCTTCGTTGCTGCATGTAGGTTTTCTCTAGCTGCGGCGAGCGGGGGCTACTCTTCGTTGCTGTGCATGGGCTTCTCATTGAGGTGGCTTCTCTTGTTGCGGAGCACAGGCTCTAGGCACGAGGGCTTCAGTAGTTGTGGCACGCAGGCTCAGTAGTTGTGGCTCACAGGCTCTAGAGCGCAGGCTCAATAGTTGTGGCACGCAGGCTTAGTTGCTCCACGGCATGTGGGATCTTCCCGGACCAGGGCTCAAACCCGTGTCCCCTGCATTGGCAGGCAGATTCTTAACCACTGCGCCTGTGTCTGACTTCTTTTGCTCAACTTATTCTATGATTTTTAATGCTCAGTTATAGACATTTCTTTGATGGCTAGTGAGGCTGAATAGTTTACCATATTATTTGTCCATACCCTTTAGGACAGTGGATGCTAAGCCTAGCTGCACATGCATGGGCCCCAACATAGATTAATCAAATCAGAACCTGTGAGGATAGGGCTTAGGGATCAATACTTTTCTAAAATCATCCCCATGTGATTCTGATGGGCACCTAGGGTTGAAAACTACAACTTTAGGAAAGAAAATGGAAGGGATTGTCAAAACTCTAGGTTCATTTTTGTTCTCATTCCCCTGATCCCACTCCTGACCTTTACAAACAATGCCTATTTTTTTCCATGTTTTCCCAGCTACTCTTCCAGAGGAACAAATTCCTTGCCTTTTTGAAATGAAAATAAATGAAAGACCATCTGGTTTTATATAAACATAAGCAAAAGTTGTCCTTAAATTTTAGAACATGAGTATTGTGCTGTCTTATTGTACAAATTAACAAAGCCAAACATAAACTTAGAAAATCCGCATGTTCTTCGGGCAAGTTGGCCAACAGAACTTCTGGCTAAACTAATAGGTGTGTCAAATAACCAGCCTGCTATGGAAGGGAAGGCTCTAAGCTCTCCCCAGCTGTACTGCATCTACGTTCTTTTCACACCATGTAGCACTACTGAAAGAAGCCTGAATATCAAGCAATAGGAGCCAGTTAGGTCAAGTATAATACATTCACTTGATGGAACATAATACAGCTGTAAAAGATGGTGGCCATGAAGACTAGATAACAACATGGGAAAATGCTGTGATACAATAAATGAAAAGAGAATAAGATAATTTTAATGTAGACAGTGTTTTAAAAAAAGATGCTTATAAAAAGACTGGAAGGAAATACAAGAATATTATAATACTGATCATACGGGAGTTGGGTTTTTTCCCCAAATTGTCTATAATCTTTAAAAAATTAATTAATATTTTTATAGTCCAAATGGCAGGATAAGAGAGACAGAAGCTGTCTGGCATGGAAGCTGCAGACGTGGGTTTTAATATCCCAAGGCAGAAAGGGTAAAAGCAATTCCAGAAATACATGTTGTGTTTCAAATGA
Organism: Delphinus delphis; assembly: GCF_949987515.2. Classification (NCBI taxonomy): domain Eukaryota; kingdom Metazoa; phylum Chordata; class Mammalia; order Artiodactyla; family Delphinidae; genus Delphinus; species Delphinus delphis. The sequence continues at coordinate 34,427,520 of NC_082683.1, forward strand.
TGTCAAAAATCAGAGGAACTGGGCTTCCCTGGTGGCGCAGTGGTTGAGAGTCCACCTGCCGAGGCGAGGGACACGGGTTCGCGCCCTGGTCCGGGAAGATCCCACATGCCGCGGAGCAGCAGGGCCCGTGAGCCATGGCCGCTGAGCCTGCGCGTCCGGAGCCTGTGCTCCGCAACGGGAGAGGCCACAACAGTGAGAGGCCCGCGTACCGCAAAAAAAAAAAAAAAAATCAGAGGAACTGTGAACAGCTGGGAAACTCAGAGAACAACAGGTGTACTGTTAGATAGTGTTAAACCTCTGAGGCTATGGACCAGAGGATGCTAAAATCCGGTGATATCTTTTGCCAAGCTCTTCCTAGTATAAGGGAAAATGAGAACATTTATGAGGTAGAAATATCTCCCTGTAAAGAACATAAGTCACAATCTTCAAAAATAGGTACCTCATATTATGTCGTGGGTGCTGCACGGGCCACAGAACTGAACAGGTCTAAGGCAGCTTTATGAACCCAGGTATCTAGAGCAACTCCATTAATTAGAATGTAGGTTGAGTTGCTGCAGCAGAGACACTGAATAAGAATGTCTTTAAAAAGGGAGGGTTTTCTCTCTTACCTAAAAGTGCAGGATGGATGTGGTAGCTCCATGTTTCCGGAGTCTAGACTCCTGCCTTGTTATTGCTCCAACATCTTTAGCACTTAGCCACATAGTTCAGGTGGTTCACTACCATATCCACATTTCTTCCAACAAGAAGGGAGAAAGAGGGGACAGCAAGAGCATTCCATTCTCCTGGAAGGCACACTACTTCCACTCGGCTGTTGGCCAGAACTTATTCCCATAGCCTCATCTAACTGCAAGGAAAGCCAGAAAATGCAGTTCCTATTTGAGCGACCAAGTGCCAAGCTAAATCCGGGGCTCTATAATGACAGAAGAAGGAGAAAGTGGATTGGGGACAATCCCCACAGTCAGTCACTGCCACACGCACTGACAATCTGGTGACAAGGCCCGGTATGCATGTCTCTGGCCTACCAGAATTCAAACTTCTCTGCTTGGCATCTGGCTAACAGCTAAATTAATCTTCTAAGGGAACAATATAGAAAACGATTCTTTTTTTTTAATTTTAATTTTACTTTTTTGGCTGCATTGGGTCTTGGTTGCTGCGCGTGGGCTTTTTCTCTAGTTGCGGCAAGCGGGAGCTACTCTCTGTTGCGGTGTGCGGGCTTCTCATTGTGTTGGCTTCTCTTGTTGCAGAGCACAGGCTCTAGGCACGCAGGTTTCAGTAGTTGTGGCTTGTGGGCTCTAGAGCGCAGGCTCAGTAGTTGTGGCCCACGGGCTTAGTTGCTCCGTGGCATGTGGGATCTTCCTGGACCAGGGATCAAACCCGTGTCCACTGCATTGATAGGCAGACTCTCAACCACTGCGCCACCAGGGAAGTCCCTACAAAATGATTCTTTTATTTGCAATCAGCAAGTAGGAGAGAGAGGGGCACTACTTTGGAAAATGGAAGAGTCTTGCAAAAACACATTTAGAGGTAAGATATAACTTACAAGAACATAAGACTCTCTTGGAGTAGCTATTCCATCATAGTTTGACTAGAATTAGTATCTAACTAAGTCTGCTTTGCTCTTCCCCTCCCATCTGGTTCCTAGTTTTTATGTAAAACAAAATATCTCAGCAAGAGAAATTGACAATATCTGGTTTGCCTGGCTTTGCTGGTATTATAGCACTGGGGCATAGTGGGAGATCACAGGCTCTGGAATCAGATTCTCCTCTGTAAAAGTAACTTCCCTCTGTGTCAGGAGTCTTCAAGACCACCCTCAGGTCTGGAGGTTCATTAGGACTTACAGATCTTAGGAAAGGTTTTACACTCATGGTTATGGTTCATTACAGTGAAAGGATACAGATTAAAAAAGCATGCAGCGAGAGTTCAGGAGAGATAAGATGCAAGCAAGCTGCCCATTGTCCTCTCCCAGTGGAGTAGTATGGGCAGTGCTTAATTCTCCCAGCGACGTCGTGTGGCAATATATATGAAGCATTCCCAGCCAGAGAAACTCACCTGAGCCTTGACATCCAGGGACTTAATTGGGGATTAGTCAGGAGGACAGAGAGCTCCTGGGATTGACCTTAACTACTTAGTCTCCAGTTCTCCAAACTCTGAATAGTCAAACTGATCCAGCATGGCCCAGGCCCAAGGTGAACAAAAATGCATTCACCATGAATCATTTTGTTAGCATAAAATATCTGGTGTGGCCCAAAGCCACCGGTACACAGAGACATTATTATCAGGCAGGATATTCCAAGGGCTTAGAGGTTGTCTCCCAGGAACCAGTCAAAGACTGGAAACCCAGACCCACTGAGTTTACTGCACAGCATCCATCTCCTGGGCCACAGAGTGAGGACATCACCTTCACAAGTTTGCTTTAAAAGCACGCGAGGTGTCTTGTGATAAACCTGGAGCACACGTTAGTTCCCTTCACTTAGTTAGGACTTCCTCCAATTTGAGTGTCAGAGCCCCAGACAGTTGACATAGGCAAACTGCCCAGCATCATAGGCCTGAATGACTGTGCCCTCCCATGCCTACACTGACAGAGAGCAGATGCTTCATTCCTTAAACACTTTTCCTTTCAGTTAAAAAGGCATTATTCAAATCTCTAGGCATTCAGGGAAATCAGAGGCTAGAGAGAGCATTAGAATACTGTTTTGTTTGTTTAGTTTTTCTGATTTTAAGAAACAGGATGTAATTGACCACAGGTAACAAAAAAAACCTGACTAATACATTTAAACAAACTTTTTTTTCTTATATAACAAGAAATCTGGAGGAAGATGATTATGGAGATTGATTCAGCTGCTCAGTAGCATCCTTAAGGACAGGCTCTTTCCCTCCTCCTCCTCTGCCATGCTTGGCGGGCTGATGGCTTTGTCCTTAGGCTTCACACCTCATGGTTACAAGGCAGCGACTGTAGCTGCAGGTAACAGCCTCGGCAGGAGGGCAGCCAGAGCAGAGAGAGACCTTTGTTCAAATTCCTGCTTTTCCAGCAGGACTTACCTGTCTCACACACCCAATCCCCACCCCAACCCACCCTGCACACACGTGGGGCACACCCACCTTCCTTGAGATCAAGGAATCCTTACGGACACCTAAGTGAACTTGAGTTCTGTTAGCAGGAATGAAGAAAGGCCATTCTGCCCTTACAGCCTGCCACAAGTAGTCTGTTTACAATGAAACAGAAGTAGTGAGGATGTCCCCCAAGGGTTTCTTCCAAACTTTAGCCTGCATCAGAACCCCCTGGAGGACCTAGTAAAACACAGATCCTCCTCCAGACTTTCTTATTCTGTAATTCTGGGATAGAGCCTGAGACTTTGCATCTCTAACAAGTTGCCAGGTGATGATGGTGTTGCTGGTCAGAACACAGTTTGAGAACCATTGCTATTGGCTTAGAGCAAACCTCGTTTAGGGACATTAGCTAGAGCAATGGTTTTCAGTAGGGGATAGTTTGCCTTCCAGGGCAAGGAGATACTTGGCAATGTCTGGAGACTTTTCAGGTTGTCACACTGTAGAAGGTGCTACTAGCATCTTGTGAGTGGAGGCCAAGGATGCCACTAAGCATTCTTCAAAGTACAGGTCAGCTCTCTACAATAAAGAATTCTCTGGCCCAGAACGTCAGTAGTACAGAAATCCTGGTTCAGAGTGATTTTGTGTTATTAGACCTCATAGGTTTAATCTCGGAGAGGCAGCAGTGAGCGGTGGCGCGAAGCTAGATCTTAATTCCCTGCCCAGGAATTGAACCTGGGTAGCCTGTATGAAAACCAGGAATCCAAGCCACCAGACCCCCTGGCTCTTGCCCCCAGTGAAAAATGCATTTCTCACGGAGGCAAAAACTGTAAAAATGGGTACGAAGTTTATTATTAGAGACATACCACAACAACAAGTTGGGAGAGCACACAGAGAAACAGTTTGTTTAGTTAAGATAGAAGCAAGGCAGAGATGCACACCCGGAGAGAAAGGTTGTCGGCATCCCACCTAATGAGGAGGAGTGCAGTAAAGAAGCGGTTAAATTATTTACATAGGGCAGTTCTTCCGGGTCTTTGTTTACCTTTGGCCAATTACCTGGCTTCTTTTTCCACACCTGACCTGCCCTAGCACCCTCCCCAACATGCGTGCGCAACTTTTTTCCAAGATGGATTCCAGCCCAGAGGCATATGGGCCGCCTTAGCATCACATATTATCGGGTGGTGCCCCCTCCTTTTTGATCCCCAAGGAGGCTTTCTGCACACATGTAGTGTCTCCCTTGCCCCAAGGATGGGAAATGTATGACCTCTTGTTCTTTTCCTCAAACGGGTTTAGCCCCTCTCTGTCCCTGCCGTGACTGTTATCTTAAGGCATCCACAGGAGACAAAGCCTGGCTGTTTACCCTGTCTCTGCTGTTACTTCCATTTCACAGAGCAAAAGGAGGCTGGCTGTAAATGCCTAACCTGGAGCCCACCTATCTCCTGTCTCAGGAAATGCAAACACAAGGCTAGTTACTTGTAAGTGTCCGGCCGGAAGCCCAACTTTTTCTCTCCCCAGGAAATGTGAACAGGAGGCCAGTTGTAAATGGCTACCCTGGAGCCCATCTATTTCCTGCCTTAGGTTCAAAGTGAAAGTTCTTAATTTTTCATTTGAAGAAGCACTTTCTGAGTAACAATATTCTCATTTGGAAAGCACAGTCATCTTCAGAGCAGTTTGCCTAGTGGTGGTATGCAGGCTTTAATCTATTTTCTTATTTACTCAGGATTAGCTGTAGTAGTAGCTTGAAATGGTAACTCAGATTTTTGTTGTCTTTTTTTTAATAGCAGGTTTATTGAGATATAATTCACATACCATACAATTCACCCATGGAAAATGTACAAATCAGAGGCTTTTAGTTGTACATCCGTCGCCACAATCGATTTCATTACCCCAAAAAGAAACTCTTTAGCTATACTCCCCAGCCCCAGGCAATCACTAACGTACTTTCTTTCACTCTATATTTGTCTCTTCTGGACATTTCATCTGAATGGAATTGTAAAATATGTGGTCCTTTGTGACTGGCTTCATTCACTTAGCATAGTGCTTTCAAAGTTCATTCATGTTGTAGCATGTATCAGTACTTCATTCCTTTCTGTAGCGGAATAATGTTCCATTGTACAGATACTCCATATTTTGTTTATTGATTCATCAGTTGATGGAAACTTGGGTTGTTTTAACCTTTTGGCTGTTGTGAATAGTGCTACTATGGACATTCATGTACAAGTTTTTGTGTGGACATATGTTTTCATTCCTCTTGGGTATATACCTAGGAATGGAATTGCCAGATCATATGGCTCTACTTTTAACCATTTGAGAAACTGCCAGGCTTTTTCCCTTTGCCATTCCTACCAGCAGTGTATGAGTGTTCCGGTTTCTCCACATCCTTCTCAGCACTTGTTATTATCTTTCTTTTTTATTTTAGCCATTCTACTAGGTGTGAAGTGGCATCTCATTGTAATTTTGATTTGCATTTTCTTTATAGCTAATGACGTTGAACATCTTTTCATGTGTTTATTAGTGGTAAGTCAAATTTATGTCAGACTCAGTAAGAGTCTTGAGCAGAGACATATAGAATTGGCATTTAAAAGTCTAGACTCAAGGCAAGGACTGAGAGCAAACCCACTTATCTGGAAAAGAGACAACATAGAAGTAGTGGGTTATATCACTGTCCGAGGGTGTAGCCAAGAAGTAGAAAATTTTAAATCAATGACTGAATCAGTGGAGCAGGATTCCGAATTGATAGATGTCAGGGATCAGAAGTCGAGGAGTTTCCTGAGTTGGAGATGAAGGAATCTTGTGTTATTTAGGACGTTGTACTTGGTCCATTCTCCCCACCCGGGAGGCAAGAAGTCCTGCAGATGTGAGGCAGGACAAGTCTCCATCTGTGGTGCCAGAGGCCCTGACAAAGCAAGAAGAGGAAACCCAAGAAAGGTGCATACTGAGGAGGCAAAGTAGTTTTCACTGTGTTCAGGTGCACCTATATTTAAATTTGCTTTTGTAGAAACTATAATGAGAAACATCACCACCACAAAGCCAAGCTTCGCAGAGTCAAGGATCGTTTAGTTCATGAAGTAGAACTCCGAGACGAGAGAATCAAACAACTTGAAAATGAGATTGGAGCCCTGCAGCAACAAATGGAAAAGGTGAGGGGAAAAGGTGAGAGCTCACTGGTGATGCTGGTGTTGGTCATCTGGAGGAAGCCCACTCGTTTTTTATGTATTTGTGGCCTCTTCATAGCCCAGGTTTCCATTTCTTTTCTTTGCACCCTTTTTCAATTTGAGTAATTGTTTAAGCCCTGCACCAAGGTGTGTAAGACTCATAGCGATGCTAGATCAAATTAGACACTGAAAATATTCTGCACTGCTGCTTAGGACTAGTGTCTTGCCTTCAAATGAAAGTATCTTCTTAATCACCCTGCAGCAGAGACTTCCAGACCACCCTCCGTAACTCATTCCTACTTTATGCAGCCTTCATTTTGCCTCACATTTCTGTCAGTTTTAAATGGCAGTGAAAACAGGTGACCCCTATTCTTTCATCAGTCCTTGACTAGAGCCTTCAGGCTGTTTTCTAAATATCCCTGGTTTCTTTGTTTGTCTTGTCGCCCCTGTGTGACTTTCTAGTGTGTGGGTAAGAAGGAAATGGGACAGATGAATGGGATCAAATGACAAATGGCCTTGAGAGCATTAAACTACATCCATTCAAAATGGAGAGCAACTGATTTGGCCAGGAATGTTTCCCTTCTGGAGATCCCCAGCCCATTTCAGAATTTTGAAAACATTGTCCTCAGTCTTAAATTACTCATTTCTTCACCCAACAAATTTTCATCATACCACCACTATGTGCCAAGGATACCAAAACAGTTGATGTAAATTCAGTTATTCCATGGGCTATTATAGGACTCCAGGGTAAGAATCCTTCGATTACACACAGAAAACATTTGAGGATTATAACAGATGGGTCACCATTGTTGTGTTTTCAGTTTTAAAAAATCCTCTTGATACTCCAAACTGCAGTAAAAAAGGAAAATATGTTAGATTTTGCAGTACCCTCCTATTTTGGCACTAATTCATCCAACTTTTAAAGACTCAGATCCACAACTAGGAAGACAATATAGAAAGTATAACAGAAGAAAGTAGCAACCCTGGTTCATGGGCCCCCCAGAAATATCATCAACCTATTCTGTATTACCCGTTCTTCCTTGTGATGCCTGCCTTCCACTTCCAGGCTTACATGGCAAAACCAGCCTCCTGCTTTCAGCAGGCATGTTTCCTGACTGTACTGTGTTCCAGTGTACCCCCAAAATCCATGTCTACCCAGAACCTCAGAATGTGACCTCATTTGGATGTAAGGTGTTTTCAGGCATAAACAGTTAAAACGAGGTCATACTGGATTAGCGTGAACCCTAAATCCGATATGACTAGTATCGTTATAAGAGGAGGAAAAGACACACACAAAGACAGACACAGGGGAAGAAGGCCATGTGATGATAGAGGCAGAGATCGGAGTGATGAAGCCACAAGCCAAGAAACACCAACGATTGCTTGCAACTACCAGCTAGGAGAGAGACATGGAACAGATTCTCCCTCAGCACCCCCAGAACTACCCCTGTCCACACCTTACTGGCCTCCAGAACTGTGAGAAAATAAATTCTTGCTGTTTTAAGCTGCCCAGTTTGTAGTAATTTGTTACAGCTGTCCTAGGAAACGAACACATCTGCCCAAAAAACCACAGGCCTCCATGAAATTAACTGGAGACTGCAAGTAAGCAGAGGCGAGGAAAGAGTGGTTGGTGTTGGCCTTGGACAGACTTGGATGCAAAGTCTAGCCCTGCCGCTTGATAGTTCTGTGACCTTGCCCGAGTCCCTGTGCATCATTTTCTGCCTCTGTAAAATGGGGAAATAATTAAAATACAAAATGCCTAACGTGGGACCTGGCACATATAAATTTTCATAAATGTTATTTTCTTCTTAGTGTAAAATCTCTTAGAAGCGTGTGAATCAGTAGATGTACCACAGTGGTACAGACCTGGAGCTCCTGATTTTACTTATTTTAGGGCCCGTGAACCGGAGCCCCGAGCATACAAAAGCTGGGCTCACTTTCTAAGCACCTAATCTCCAGAAAATAATGCCACTTTGGGGGGCTTCATTCCTTCAGCCTTCTCTTTATACAGTGAGCCAGCTGAGTCCTCTGACTGTGTGACCACCCAAACCAGGTTTCCCCAAATACTTTATCCTATTATTAGAGCAGATGTCCTGATTTTTTGGTTCCAAAGCATACAGTATTTCCAACGGACAGGGTGTCAGTAGCCTGCCCCACTCAATTTCCTTTCTAATCCAGTTATAACTGCAGAGAGCATTATTTGTGGGGTAGCTGCTTATATTCTCAATCCTTCTCATAAATATATTTAAATAATAGCAGGAAAGACTATTGTTAGACATTGAAGGGTCCTGGATGAAGGACTTTAAGATCTGGAAGAGTTTGTTTCAAAACATACTGTAATCTCCTTCCTTACAATTCCTTAATAATAGATGGACAGCCTTTCTTTCTTTCTTTCATTTTGAATTATAATTGACATAATATTTTATTAGTTTCAGGTATATAACATAATGATTTGATATTTATATGTATTGCTAAATGTTCACCACAATAAGTCTAGTTAACATCCATCACCACACATAGTTACAAATTTTTTTCTTGTGATGAGAACTTTTAAGATCTACTGTCTTCGCAACTTTCTCATATGCAATACAGTATTACTAACTATAGTCATCATGCTGTACATTATATCTTTATGGCTTATTAATAACCGGAAGTTTGTACCTTTTGACTGCTTTCACCCATCTCACCCACCCCTCTCCACCTCTGGCAGCCACCAATCCGTTCTCTATATCTATGAGTCTGGTTTTCTTTGTTGCTTGGGTTTTTTTAGATACCACATATATGGACAGTCTTTTCTGAATGATCTATATTAGTACCTTATTAAAAGAAAGAAAGTTGCCGCTCTTAACCCTGTGATTCACCCATCTACCAGAGGTGGTGTTTCTCCTCCCGTCCCCACTCGCTCCCACACCTGGCAGGTGAAAACAAACACAAATAGGTGAAGGCGCTTGCCTGTCACCATTGACAGGCTCTTGGTGAAGTGAGAAGGGCAGTTCTACACTTGTGAGCTTCTAAACTCCTCACCAACAGTGATATTTACTAATATCTGCTGACTCAATATAAGAATGTTAGTGTTTTTTCACAAAATATAATCCTTTATCATTTTAGCTATAACTTCGCTAGCTATTGCTTCCAGGGAAAACGTTGGTAGATAATGAAACATGCTGTCAAGCTAGAAATCATTTCAGCATCATCACTGCAAGAATATTCTCAGTACCTGGTTTACATGCTGAACTTGCCAAGCCAACTGAGACCCTGACATTGGTTGTCAGGTGAGGTGGCTAGATTCCCGTCTTCCTCCCTTTGCCTTAAAAAGACTATAACTACAAAGCAGATGGAAATGTGTTACATGGAAATCTTTCTCAATATGGAGATTCAGAGAATTCAGTTGTATTTGTTAGTGACTCGATAACCTATGGAATTAGAATACAGATGAGAGCATTGGGACCTTACTGGGAGTTGAGCGTTCAGATATTTTTAAATGTTAACCCAAAAGAATGAGTAAATGTCCAACCAAAATACATGACATAAAATAACCAAGATAAATAGAAGAACCATCTAGCTGACAATTCAGCAAACAGATAAAGACAGACTAGAAGACGGGACAGAAGAAGTTCACAAGGCAATTTGCTGTCAGAGTTTAGAAACAGGCTGATGCTCTTAAATGTGTGATTCTTTTTCCTTCCGGGGTAATTAGGGGGCTTTATTATCCCTAGGAGAAGGCATTCCAGGACCAGATCACCACCCAAAATGATACCCTGCTCCTAGAAAAGAGGAAACTTCTGGAGCAGCTCACAGAGCAAGAGGAATTGATCCACGGCAATAAATGGATAATATCTTCGGTCCAGAGCAGGTGGGTGCCTGCCTGAGTCACCTGTGAGCTCCACAAAGAGGAGGTTTCTCCCTCCACAAAGAGATCTTTCCAGAGGTAGTCCTCTGAGTTTGCAGCCTATCTGATAACCGTTTCTCTGCCATTCTGCTGTTTTTAGCAGTTCATACAAGTGGCAGGGTTGTGAAATTAAAGAGAAAAATATCATGGAGAAGGCGGGCTGGGCATTCAGATAGGCTCTTTCATGGCAACATTGCCTCCTGAGGACCCAGCTCTGCTCATTCGGGCCCTTCCCTTTGTGTGTGTTGACACTCACGTTTATCATTTGGCACCTGTGGAATCAAGGTGTGGACCAAGAGAGAAGCAGGCTGACATCCCAGCTCAATGAGTTTCTGGTTTTATCTTCTTACACGAGTTACTTTCCCCACTCTGAGCCTCAGCTTCCTCATCTGCAAAATAGGCTTCATAACAGTATCTCTTTTATGGGGTTGTTGTGAGGATTAAAGGAGCTAATAGATGAAAAGTTTTCAGTGCTTACTGTGTGGATAGGAAGTACTTGGTAAGTGGTTGCTGCTGCTGCTGCTACTATTTTTACTTCTACTCCTACTACTACTACTGAAACAAAAGCATGGGATGACTGAGATCAGAACCAGATGTAGGCTGTGTATGAACAGTGTTCATACACAATGTATGTATGGCTGTGTATGAACCAGATGCGACCAGATGAACAGTGTTTGAAGGGATGCAGAGTCCCTCCCCTAAGTGGGATCATATCCTTTCTTAAGTTTCTCAAGGGCTGGAATTGTGCCTTTCATATTCTTGCATGTAGTGTGTCTCTGTTCTCAGTATGTATTTAATGACGGTGTACAAGCCAGAGGCTTATTCATTTTTCACTTGGTCTTGGAATATGGTGGGAATTATTCTGGCAAAGTTGGTTCTAAAATCTGGCAGTGGGCTGAGACTCAGAGCTAGTGGGAAACTGGAGAGAGTTTTTAGGAAGGATACAGACATGTTTAGTTATGCCTCTGATTTATGCCATCCTTAGAGTACTTTTCCTGGATAAAGAAAATAAGCAGCTACAAGAAAACAGTCTCCGGCTCACGCAGCAGGTTGGTCTCTTAGAGCGAATCATAAGGAGCATCCAGATCCGCAGAGGGGAGGTAAGGTTGCTCTTCTCACCTTCCTTCATCTTCTGCGTGTCGCTGTAGCCTGCACTTGGCCTCATGGTGGACTGCAGCAAAGAGGCTCGCTGGCTGCACGCGGGGGCAGCAGGCCTGGAGACTGCTCTTGACCAACTTTGCTCTTCATTGGGTCAGCTTTTGTTCAACGTGCTCCTCCTGTGTGATCCCAAAGCAAACTGTGTGTGCCTCCTAGCTTCTTCCTTAACAGACTGTATTGTCATCACCTCTTCACGTCTCTATCTCATCATCTCAGCAGCGACATCCTGGAGGGCAAGGGTTGCATCTCATATGCCATTGTATCTACGGACAGATACTCCATAAATATTTGAGAATGAACGGATGTTAAATGTCCTCACACAGATGCCTCCTTCTCAGCTATCCTGTTTAGCATGTATTATTCTTGCCCCATCTGAGAGATGAGCCCATCTGAGGCTCAGAAAGGTAAAGTGAAGCTAGTCTGGTCTGGCAAGGAGTCAAGCCTAAGGAGAACATCTGAGTCAGAGAAAAGCAATTATGTTACAAAAAACCATGCTGACAAGTAGCCAAGTCCAGAGAGCTGCAGCAAATAAGTCTCTGTTGCCATGAGGTCCAGAGTCTGGCTGGTGAGCAGTCAGCCAGAGGGACTTCAGTAAGCAGAGTTGCATTTTGACTCCAGGATGGAGGCTGCTTGCTTTCTTCCCTGGCTTGTATCACCTGCTAGGCGTTTCTTCCTAGGATATTTCACAGTAGATCCTGCTCATTGGGTACTATTGCTATGAGCGTTAAGACCTGCATCATGTTTGGTCTCAGAAAGGTGATAGTTTCCAAGTTTTTGAGTTGTTTTGCAGATTTTATCAAAAGTAGAACTGCCACAAAAACAGAAATATAGATCAATGGAACAGGATAGAAAGCCCAGAGATAAACCCACAAACACATGGTCACCTTATTTTTGATAAAGGAGGCAAGAATATACAATGGAGAAAAGACAGCCTCTTCAATAAGTGGTGCTGGGAAAACTGGACGGCTTTATGTAAAAGAATGAAATTAGAACACTCCCTAACACCATACACAAAAATAAACTCGGGCTTCCCTGGTGGCGCAGTGGTTGAGAGTCCGCCTGCCGATGCAGGGGACACGGGTGTGTGCCCCGGTCCGGGAAGATCCCACATGCTGCAGAGCGGCTGGGCCCGTGAGCCATGGCTGTTGAGCCTGCGCGTCCAGAGCCTGTGCTCCGCAACGGGAGAGGCCACAACAGTGAGAGGCCTGCGTACGGCAAAATAAATAAATGAATAAATAAATAAATAAATAAACGCAACATGGATTAAAGACCTAAATGTAAGGCCAGACACTATAAAACTCTTAGAGAAAAACATAGGCAGAACACTCTATGACATAAATCATAGCAAGATCCTTTTTGACCCACCTCCTAGAGAAATGGAAATAAAAATAAACAAATGGAACCTAATGAAACTTAAAAGCTTTTGCACAGCAAAGGAAACCATAAACAAGACAGAAAGACAACCTTCAGAATGGGAGAAAATATTTGCAAATGAAGCAACTGACAAAGGATTAATCTACAAAATTTCCAAGCAGCTCATGCAGCTCAACATCAAAAAAACAAACAACCCAATCCAAAAATGGGCAGAAGACCTAAGTAGACATTTCTCCAAAGATACATAGATTGCCAACAAACACATGAAAGGATGCTCAACATCATTAATCATTAGAGAAATGAAAATCAAAACTACAATGAGGTATCACCTCACACCAGTCAGAATGGCCATCATAAAAAGTCTACGAACAATAAATGCTGGAGAGGGTGTGGAGAAAAGGGAACCCTCTTGCACTGTTGGTGGGAATGTAAATTGATACAGCCACTATGGAGAACAGTATGGAGGTTCCTTAAAACACTAAAAATAGAACTACCATATGACCCAGCAATCCCACTACTGGGCATATACCCTGAGAAAACCATAATTCAAAAAGAGTCATGTAGCACAATGTTCATTGCAGCTCTATTTACAATAGCCAGGACAGGGAAACAACCTAAGTGTCTATCAACAGATGAATGGATAAAGATGTGGCACATATATGCAATGGAATATTAATCAGCCATAAAAAGAAACGAAATTGAGTTATAGTGAGGTGGATGGACCTAGAGTCTGTCATACAGAGTGAAGTAAGTCAGAAAGAGAAAAACAAATACCATATGCTAACATATATGATGAAATCTAAAAAAAAAAAAAGGTTCTGAAGAACCTAGGGTCAGGACAGGAATAAAGACGCAGATGTAGAGAATGGACTTGAGGACATGGGGAGGGGGAAGGGTAAGTGGGACAAAATGAGAGACTGGCATGGACATATATACACTACCAAATGTAAAATAGATAGCTAGTGGGAAGCAGCTGCATAGCACAGGGAGATCAGCTCCGTGCTTTGTCATCACCTAGAGGGGTGGGATAGGGAGGGTGGGAGGGAGACGCAAGAGGGAGGAGATATGGGGATATATGTGTATGTATAGCTGATTCACTTTGTTATACAGCAGAAACTAACACACCATTGTAAAGCAATTATACTCCAATAAAAATGTTAAAAAAGTAGAACTGCCAGATGATGTGACCTAAGTTCCAACAGTTTATGGCTTTGCTTGAGCTACAACTGTTCTTAATTGTCTAGTCATTCACTCTTTTACTTAATCATTCATTCAACAAACATTTATTTATTTATTAAAGGGAACTTTATTATTTTTATTCATTTATTTTTGGTGTGTTGGGTCTTCGTTGCTGCGCGTGGGCTTTCTCTAGTTGCAGCGAGCGGGCTTCTCATTGTGGTGCCTTCTCTTGTTGCGGAGCACGGGCTCTAGGTGCGCAGGCTTCAGTAGTTATGGCACACAGGCTCAGTAGTTGTAGTTCGCGGGCTCTAGAGCACAGGCTCAGTAGTTGTGGCCCATGGGCTTTGTTGTTCTGCGGCATGTGGGATCTTCCTGGACCATTGCTCGAACCCGTGTCCCCTGCATTGGCAGGCAGATTCTTAACCACTGCGCCACTGGGGAAGCCCTCAACAAAAATTTATTAATTCCAAGAACTGTGATATGTCCTAGGAATATGGAAGATAGTTCCTGTTTTCAGAGACCTTCAGTCTAGTAGAAAAGGACAGACACATACATGAATAAATACTATAGTATTGTCGGTGCTGAGTTACAGGCCTTAAAGGAGTATTTCTTAGGACCAATAGTTTTGAGATCCACAATATTGTCATCAAATCAAGATAAGAAATGTCACATGGGTCAGAACTACAGTATATCAAGCTCAATATCCCACGTGTGACAAAGGTACCAAGTTGTAACATCTTGACACCTATTGGAATAAACTCCAAAACTGTTTATAAACTTAGAATCTTAAGGATCCTCCAATCCAATCCTCTCATTTTACACAGGAGGGGGATAAAACCCAGAGAAGTTGAATGATATGTCAAAGGCCACATAGCTACTGCTTACGTTTCCAAGATCTGTTGATTCTCAGTGATTACCACATATGCAAATAGATCAGTATATAGATCCCTGAGATCAGACATATCCTAGGTCGCTTCCTTTCTTGGGGCTACAGTGGTGACAGCTTGACATTCGTTGGGTGCTTACTATGTGCCTGGGACTGTTCTAAGCATTTTATGTATATTATCTCCTGTAATCCACAAAATAATCTTATGTGAAAAGCCTGTCATTCCCATTTTCACAGTTGAAGAATCTGAGACCTGGAGAGGTGAAGTGACATCGTTGCCCAAGGTCACACAGCTAATAAATAGAAAAACAAGGACTGAAAACAGCACTCTCTGGTCCCTGCTCTTAGCCACTGTCTCATAATACTCCAAGTCAACTGTTTCCCTTGCAGGGGCATTGGAGTAACCAGGGACATAGCCTTTGTAATAGACCATGTTGCTGCCTGTATTGTAATTCCATCCTTCTTCTCAGTTGGCTTATACACTACGAGAGAGCAGGAACTCTGCCCATCTTGTTACCCATTGCATCCCAAATACTTAGCACCTGGGTCACTGCAACAACTTCTTAACTCATCTCCTTTCAATCTCTCCTCCTCTTCTAATCTGCCCTGCCCATGCCACTAGACCCATCATCGTGAAACACTGCTTGATTTCATAGTACTTCACGCCAAAGAGTTTCAGAGACTGCCTTTGTCTATAAGACGAAGTTTATTCATTCAACACATATTAATGGACCATATACAGTGTGCCAGGTCTCATGCTGTTTCCCATATGGTTTAAATATGATGGTGAACAAGAGATACTCTCTGTCTTCCCAGAACTCGTGCCCAGTGAGAATGACAATCATGGAACTGGCAACTGCCATGCGCTAAGTTCTACAAGAGCAGTAGGCCCAGAATGCTGAGGAAGCAGGGGGAGTGGTGTCTCAACCTGTGTGGAGTGGCTAGGGAAGGCTTCCGGAGTTATTGATGTCTAAACCAGAACTGAAGCCACATAAGAACGTTCCATATTCCAAATACCTTTCTGACAAACCTGATCAAAAGAAACTAGCCTATTCACTGTTTCCCCAAAAGCTCTGCCGTTTCCTCCTCTGAATCATGTATTTCCCTTGCTTGGAAAGACACATCTCATCTCCCCTGTCCCATCTTCCCAGGCTTTGTCTTTTGAAGTCCTATGGTTCTTATAGTCTATAGCCGGAGGGGTCTTTAGAAAATACATGTAGTCTGAGCCGCTGACTCAACACTGCAAGGATTTCCCGCAGTCTTCAGAATAAAACCCACATTTTCTGACATGGTCTTTATATGCTCTGTGAGTAGGCCTCTGGTCTGTTTTGGTCTACATTTTTCTGAGAAAGAATATTTCGTTCTTAAAGTAATGGAGCTCAAAACAGTTACTTTTTTTTATGATTTAAAGGGACAGAAAATGTTTACCAGAGTATTAAGAACTCATCAAATAGAATGGAATGATTATATCAGCTAATATGAGGTAATTCATGTAGAAAAGTGGATATAAAAAGCAGGCTTGTGAAAAGCACTAACATAAAAACTATGGCATTTAGTTATTATTTTTAAAATAATTTTATTTATTGAGGTAACATTGGTTTATAACATTATATCAGTTTCATGTGTGTAACATTATACCTTGACTTCTGTATATACTATAGCATGCTCACCACCAAAAGTTTAGATTCCATCCATCCATCCATTCCCCTTTTGCCCAGTTCACCCTCCCCCACCTTCCCCTCTGGTAACCACTACTCTGTTCTCTGTATCTATGTGTTTATTTTTGTTTGGTTTGGTTTGTTCTTTTTTATTATTATTATTCCACATGTGAGTTAAATCATATGGTATTTGTCTTTCTCTGTCTGACTTATTTCACTTAGCATAATACCTTCAAGGTCCACACTGTTGTCACAGATGGCAAGATATCATTTTTATATATGTATAATCTACTTAATCCATTCATCCTTTGATGGGCACTTAGGTTGTTTCCATATCTTGGCTATTATAAATAATGACATAGGGGTGCATATAGCTTTTCAAATTACTGTTTTTGTATTCTTCAGGTAAATACCCAGAAGTGGGACTGGATCATGTGGTAGTTCCTAATTGTTTTAGGAATTTCCATACTGTTCTCCATAGTGACTGCACCAATTTACATTCTGACCAACAGTATACGAGGGTTTGCTTTTTTCCACATCCTTGCCAACACTTGTTATTTCTTGCCTTTATGATAACAACCATTCTAATGGGTGTGAGGTAATATCTCATTGTGGTTTTGATTTGCATTTCCCTAGTAACTGGTGTTGTTGAACATCTTTTCATGTGCCTATTGGCTATCTGTATGTCTTCTTTGGGAAGAAATGTTTATTTAGCTCCTCTGCCCATTTTTTAACTGGGTTGTTTGGTTTTTTGTTGTTGAAAGTATGACATGTATAGTTACCAAATATTCTATAGGTATTAGGGATTACAGTTTTTCCCCCAATTTTGTTGATATAATTGACATATAACATTGTATAAGTTTAAGGTGTACAATATAATGATTTGATATATATATATGTATTACAAAATGATCACAATAAGATTAGTTAACATCTATCATCTCATATAGTTACAATTTTTTTTCCTCATGACAAGAACTTTTAAAATCTACTCTCTTAGCTACTTTCAATATATACAATACAGTACTGTTAAGTATATCATCATGTTGTACATTACATTCCCAGAACCTATTTCTCTTACAAGGGAGGTTCATACCTCTGACCACATTCACCTAATTCCCCCATCCCTGACAACCACAAATCTGGTCTCTATTTCAATAAGTTTGGTTTTTTTAAACTCCAAGTGTATATGAGTTCATACAGTATTTGTCTTTCTCTTTGTCTGACTTATTTCACTCAGCCTGATGACCTCAAGTTCCATCCGTGTTGTCACAAATGGCAGGATTTCCTTATTTTGTTAAAAAATTTGTTTTTTGCTGAGTAGTATTCTATTGTATGCATATTCTTTATCTGTTCGTCTATCAGTGGACACTTAAGTTGTTTCCATATCTTGGCTATTGTAAATAATGCTGCTATAAACATGGAGTGCAGATATCTCTTTGGAACAGTGTTTTCATTTCCTTCAGATATATACCCAGAAGTGGGATAGCTGGATCATATGGTAGCTCTATTCTTAATTTTTTGAGGAACCTCCATACTGTTCTCCATAGTAGCTGCACGAATTTACATTCCCACCAACAGTGCACAAGAGTTCCCTTTTTTCCACATCTTCTCCAGCATTTGTTATCTCTTGTCTTTTTGATGATAGCTAGTCTAACAGGTGTAAGGTGAGGGGATTACATTTTTAACCAAAAATATATATAAAGCATAAGTTCTAGGATCATATCGCCAATGGTTTATCGTTATAATTTTTTAATATTCATCCTTTCTTTTCTTTTAGGAAACAATTAGTGACATCCCTGAATTTGAAGTATTGAATAAAATTGTGCCCTTACCAAACTCCAGGTGAGTAAAATCAAGACAATCATCCACATGCCAGAGAGTTATGGCTGCCTAGCTAGTTCTAGTTGCTGGCTTGAGAAAGCATAGCAGCGACTTTCCTGGTGATCCAGTGGTTAGGACTCCACGCTTTCACTGCCAAGGGGGAACTAAGATCCTGCAAAAGTTGAAATTCTATTGATGCCTTAACTCTGTAACCCCAAAGTGCTGCTGAGAGATCCTGTCTATACAAAGTCCTCACACATGGCCATTCTTAGTTTTTCAGGAACGGGTTTGATAGAGTCAGCTGGAAGTCTTCAAGAAACTGAAGAACATAGGTCAGAAGAAGCAATGGTAAACGCCAAGTCCCTCGAGTCTCTTTCGTGTTCACAGAATTCTGAAGCTGGATACATAAACGTGGCTTCTCTGAAAGAAATACATCACATCCAAGAATAAGGCCAAGTCAGAACTATAAAATCACTGGTGTCTAAAACTAGACTGATCAAAGCTGCTAACTTAAAGCTTGGGCGTGAAGGTGGAGCATGACGTGGAGAAGAGTTATGACAGATCCTCACTGGACGTCAACCAGGAGTCTTCAAAATTGCTGATAAATTCATTAAACCTGTTCTAATAATGGATTTCTCAAGTTTGTTTGGTATCCTCAAATGCCTTGTATTGATCAATGTCATGACTTAAGTTCAGTGGTTTAATTAGGGGTTTTTTTTTAAGATTCTTTTTTTGATGTGGACCATTTTTTTTAAAGCCTTTATTGAATTTGTTAAAATATTGCTTCTGTTTTTTATGTTTTAGTTTTTTGGCCCCAAGGCATGTGGGCTCTTACCTCCCCAACCAGGGATCGAACCCACACCCCCTGCACTGGAAGGCAAAGTCTTAACCACTGGACCACCAGGGAAGTCCCTAATTAGGTTTTTGTTCAGTAGAGCACACATACAGCTAATTCAGCATTCTTTCTATTCTTATCATCATGGGTATTTTCTTATTTATTTTTTAATTTAAAAGTAAAAACAATGTAATCACGTTAAAGCAAATATTTGAGAAAACAAAAACCTATAAAGCCCACATTCTTAACACAACTATTTTCATTTATTCTTTTCTGGTCCTTATTCAAATGTATATATTTTCAATGGTTATCATATTGTACATTCATTTTCATAGTCTGATTTTAAATTTAATATTTCATAAAACATTTTCCCATGTTTCAACAGTCTTCATAATTATTCTTTCAAAAGCCACATGGTAGGGCTTCCCTGGTGGCGCAGTGGTTAAGAATCCACCTGCCAATGCAGGGGACACGGTTTCGAGCCCTGGTCTGGGAAGATCCCACATGCCACGGAGCAACTAAGCCTGTGTGCCGCAACTACTGAGCCTGCACTCTAGAGCCCATGAGCCACAACTACTGAGCCTGTGTGCTGCAACTACTGAAGCCCGCGTGCCTAGAGCCTCTGCTCCACAACAAGAGAGGATGCTGCAATGAGAAGCCCGTGCACCACAACGAAGAGTAGCCCGTTTGCCGCAGCTAGTGAAAGCCCATGCGCAGTAACAAAGACTCAGTGCAGCCAAAAATAAATAAATAAAAATAAATAAATAAAAATTTTAAAAGCCACATGGTATTCTATCATGTTGATGTCCTATAAATTCTCTTGTTGTTTGACCTTTGTTTCTACTTTTTTACTATTTAAGATTATGCTGTGATGAAACTGTTTGTAGATGTCTTTTCTTCTCTTGAGTACTCCATAAAACACATTTACAAGATCAGCATAGGGGCTTCCCTGGTAGCGCAGTGGTTGAGAGTCCGCCTGCCGATGCAGGGGACACGGGTTCGTGCCCCGGTCCGGGAAGATCCCACATGCCGCCGAGTGGCTGGGCCCGTGAGCCATGGCCGCTGGGCCTGCGCGTCCGGAGCCTGTGCTCCGCAACGGGAGAGGCCACAACAGTGAGAGGCCCGTGTACCGCAAAAAAAAAAAAAAAAGATCAGCATAATTGGGCTAAAGATATAACTGTTAATAGTTTTGATACGTCAGTTGTCGAATTACTTTAAAAAAAGATTGTGTCAACATATGGTTTCTATAGTTGAACTCTTTAAGCCTCAATTTCTTAATCCATAAAATGGGAGCAATGG
Source organism: Delphinus delphis (assembly GCF_949987515.2). Classification (NCBI taxonomy): domain Eukaryota; kingdom Metazoa; phylum Chordata; class Mammalia; order Artiodactyla; family Delphinidae; genus Delphinus; species Delphinus delphis. Next base: position 34,447,822 of record NC_082683.1, read on the forward strand.
TAGTTCCTATCGCATAGAGCTGTGAGGACCAAATGCAATGAAACATGTGTTTAGCACTTAGTAAAAGCTTAACAAATACTAGACATCATTATTTATTTTCACTAGCAGTTTGAGTGTACTAGTTTTTCCACAACCTCATCAACATTGGATATTATCAATTTTCTTTGATATTATCAATTTTTTAAAAATTATTCTAAATAGTTGGTATAAAACTATACTGAAGGATGATTTCTGCTGCTCCTTCCCTTCCTGCCCCTTTCCCTCCTTATTCTCCTTCTCTTTCTTCTTCACCTTCAATTGGAGGTAGAGAGGGAGACCAAGGGGAGAGAGAAAGTAACCAGAAATTTTTTAATAGACCCCTTAAGTTGAGACACACTGAATTTTTATGTGAAATCCTTGCTTCCTCAGACCACTGAACTAGAAAGGATGGTCAAAGGATATAGAAAGTAACAGCTGTGATATTGAATCTAAGCCTTACCCAATTCATTCAATTCACTGGATTCATTGAATCTATTTATTGAATCCCTACTGTGTGCTATTCAATAGTGGGCACACCTGTGAAGACAGGCAAGGAGAGTCTCGGTTTTTGTCATTGAACCCAAGTCCATGTGCCCGAAGCACAGTGAGGACAAACAAACATTGGAATCTGGAGCAGAGGAAGGCTTATTGCAGGGGCCAAGCAAGGAGAATGGGCAGCTCCTGCTCAAAAGAACTGAACTCCCCAATGGTTTTCAGGGAAGAGTTTTTAAAGGCATCTTTTGGGGTGATGGCTTCAGGGTGTATGACTTTCTTCCGATTGGTTGGTGGTGAGGTAACAGGGTGGTGTTGCAGGAATCTCAATCCTCAACCTTCTAGTTCCCACTAGTCTGGAGTCTCAGAAGGTAGTTACCATCCTCCACCTAGGTGGGGGCCTTAGTTCCTACAGAACTCAAAATTTCTGTCAGATTGTTATGTATATCCCATGAGAAGGAACTAGGACTCTGTTTTATCACTGAACTGTAATTTTTTAAAAATTTTATTGGAGTGTAGTTGATTAACAAAGTTGTGTTAGTTTCAGGTGTGCAGCAAAGTGATCGAGCTATAACTTTTTGACTGTGTTTCCTTTGTTTCTGCATTCCCTCACTTCCTTAATTAGTATCTGCTTGAATCTGCTCTTTGTAACTCAGGGAAGGTCTGGGAGGCTGAAGCCTTTTTCTACAAACAAGAAACAGGCTACACGGAAAGGGTTTTGTACACGGGAGTGTCCTGCAGGGTCCTACTCAGTTTCAGTCCTGCCTTTTCTTTGGTACTCCTCAGTCTTCATGGAAACAGGTGGACAAGAAAGGGAATAAAGGTTTGGATATGTTATTCATAAGCTTGGCAGAGGAACCAGGTTTAGGGGGACTTGGTTTCATTTTCATGGACTTAAATGTGTGTGAGGCTGCAGGTGAGGTGGGAAAACCATAAAATTTTGGATGGTGAATGGATGAAGAGAATAAACCAGTAATGTATCTGAAAGTGTGACAGAGGGCTACTTTAGATTGGGTGCAATGTTCCTGAGTGATATCTGAGCTGAGACCTGAGCTACAAGACCACTCCCCATCCCCATTAAGATCTAGAAGAATATTAAAGACAGTTAACAGCTAGTACCAAGGCCCTAAAGAGAGTATGGGAACTCCATGACCTCGAGGAACAGAAGGCCAGAGTCCCAAGAAGGTGGCGGCCAGATAATGTAAGGTACGCCTTTTATGTAAGAAACTAGATTTTATGCTAAATATGGGGAACCAGCAGTGATTTATAAGCATATTTATTTTAAAAGCTCTAGCTGCTCTGCGGTATATGATTTGGAGGTGACGAAAGCGGAAGCCTGTGTGAGAACTGGAATTAAAATCCTAGCGTCCTGACTTCAAGGAAGTGCTGAGTATTTACTGAACAAGCTTGATATGCCAGGCTGTTCTAAACGCTGAGGATGAACACAGTTCTTGCTTCCGTGGGGCTCCACACTAGTGGACACGGGTAGAAAACCGCACGTATGACGGTTCACATAGGTCTTAATTTCAAAGGCTGATATGGACCCTGAAGACTGCCCAGTCCAAGCCCCCCAGCCTGAGCGAGAATAATTTGTACTGCACTTTGTGTAGCCAAGTGAGTAGGATGTCCGTTGACCTTGAGCAATAAATGCCCAGTTTTTCCGCCCGGCTCAGCACCCAGGGAGAGCCAGGTGAACTAACAGCTGGCTCACATCCGGGTGGTCTGTACGGAAGGAGGCGCTGGCCACCCACGCAGCGCCCAATTTGGCGCTGGAGGCGGAGAACTTCCGGGGGCGGGGCCTGGCCTCGGTCGGCTTTTCCTGCGCCTCCGCCGGAGACGAAACCCTCAGAGCAGGGACTAGGTTCGCCGTAACCCCGCGCTCCCGACTTCTGCTTCCGGGTCGGAGCCATGGCGGTGGCAAATTCAAGCCCTGTCAATCCCGTGGTGTTTTTTGATGTCAGCATTGGCGGCCAGGTGAGGTCCTGGCAGCCACCCAGCCCACCGCCGAAGGGAAAGTGCACGGGGTCTGATAGGCAGATTTCATCCCTTCCCCAGGGGTAACGGACTCGGAAAGCCAGAAAGTGAAATTGGACCAGAACCTACCGACCTGCGGGGCGGGGTTGGGGAGGAAGGGAGAGAGGGGAGGAAGGGAGAGAGAGGAGGAGTCTTGCCCGTCGTGGCGCCCCGCTTGCGGAGGGACTGGGTGGAAAGCTAGCGTAGGCTATGGAGGCGGAAGTGGGAGAGACCAAGCGGCATGTGGGAGGGAGGGTTCCCTGCTCGGTGAGGCCTTCACGGGCTTGGACTGGGCTTTCTGACCGTGCCCTGCCGGTTGCAGGAAGTTGGCCGCATGAAGATCGAGCTCTTTGCAGACGTTGTGCCTAAGACGGCCGAGAATTTTAGGTAAGGAGATGGTCCAGCTTTGCTGGATTAAACCAGAAGCTGGGCCACAGTCTGTGGAATCGTCTGCCTGCCTCTGTCCGTCCACTCACTGCCCTTGAGATCTGATTCCTTTGGGTATCGCTCTGAATAGTCTTGACTGTTCCCGTGTCAATTTATGTTGTTAATCTGTATGCCTGAGTGCCTGGACATCTGACTAGCCTGTAGGTGGGCTTGCTAGCGCCGATGCCTGTGCCCTCCCCTCCGAGGTTAGGAGCGCTCACAGCTGTGATGCCATGGTGACTGAATCATTCACTCCTTTCCCTTTCAGGCAGTTCTGCACTGGAGAATTCAGGTCAGTCTCAGACGTGGTTGAGTTCTCTGCTTTCTCCTGAGGGGTGTCCTGGGGCTGCAGTGAAGGTATTGGGGAACCACCGGCAGGCCTTGAATGATTGCTGGTGGCAGTAATAGAAGGTAATCCCCCACGGGTCTATCCTCTGTTCATTTGTCTTCTTTACCTCTCTTCTCTGACCATCTTTAGGAGAGTCTCTTTGGTTCAGGTGTGTGGTAAACTGGAAAGGCCTATGACTACCTGTCATCATTCCAAGTCTCTTTCTTTTTGGTTATAGAAAAGATGGGGTTCCAATAGGATACAAAGGGAGCACCTTCCACAGGTAAGGCCTTTGGCAAGCCATACTGGGGGGCTCTTAGGAAAACGAAACGGAGGATAATTCTTCGATCTTGAGAAGGGATGTTTTTATGAACTCAGCAACTGATTTGAAGACTTATTAAAAGCCAAAGTGATAAACATTATATTTTGAAATCAGTGTTATCCTAAACTGCAGAATCTTCTCTCAGGATGCTTTGTTCTCTGTTTCAGGGTCATAAAAGATTTCATGATTCAGGGTGGAGATTTTGTTAATGTAAGTATTGTTCCTAGCCTATTAAGGACTTATAGGTTTGGTTTTTTGTTGTTATTGCAACTGCTGCTGTTTTTACTTCAGGGACCCAGTCTTAAGGCTTGAGAACAATGGCCAAGTTTGATGGGGGAGAGGGTGGGGATGGGAATGTCCTTCGATGGCTACTACTCACTGCATCACTAGATGACAGATACCAGCACTTTGAGTCACTGACTTCCAAATCTCAGCCTTTTAGGACCAGAAAGTGAACTTTCCCAGCATACCAGTAGATGATCCATGACAGACCCAAATTAATTGGTCACATAGAATTTAGCTAGAAATCGGACGTAATTTGTTTTTTCTAAATGGTTGTTAAGTCCCTTTCCAGTGAGCTAAATGCTTATGCCCCATTTTCCTGTCCACTTCTGGAAAGCTGAGTTTTGTTTTTAATCAGAAATTCATTAGTGGGAAAGGAATCAGAGCAAGAGAGTTCTGGAAGGATGTTTTCCCTAGTCACTGGGAGAGCCCAATGAACTAATCCTTCACTGCTAAGCATGACTTTATTGTGACGAGACTGTATATATCCCCATATCAAGCCTCCTCCGCTTTCTCCAACCTTGGAAGGTGCTGAGTAAACCACATTTACGCTTTCTTAAGCCCACTGTTCTCCTTACCCACCCACTTCTGTGCATGATCTTTCTTGTTAATACCATTTGGTTAGTCATGATGCTGTTTTCATAGATTTGGGAGACATTCTTTCTCCTTTATATGTAAATTTAGTTTGACTCTCAGGAGTTTTTTAAGATCTCTCTTTCCTATCTAGGTAAGTTTACAAAGTGGCAAATTTGGGGCTGACTCAAAAACAGATATGTTTTATTTTATCTGTTTGATGTCGCAAAACTGAGAGATTTTAACTGAAAAATTTTCTCTTTAACATATGGAAAGTAGGGGTACATGAGGCCTGTGTTTCTCATGCAGCAGCAGTTGGTTGGAGTCAAGTAACTGCTCCCTTTAGCACGGTGTGTCCTTATTATTAAACCATTTGCTTCCCTTATTTATGTCATCTGCCCCTGTAGGCATTTAAGTTTGCAACACCTGGTCACAACTGATCATAGTAGGGCTTGGGGTGACCATATACTTTTTTATTGGCTGGTAAGAGGGCTGAGAAGCTATTCTCTGCCTTCTTTCCTTTCTTCCCATAGGCTCCTATATTGCCCTATTGTCTTAGCAGGGACAGGACCAACTTCTTACGGGTCATTGCCAGAATCTTTGCCAGGCACATTTGATCACTAACTGATAGCCCCAGGGTTAGATAGCAGTTGGTCAGCCAGAAGGCTGAGCCTCAGAGAGAAGCAATTACTCAGAGCTACCCTTAGGGCAGAAAAAATGGAATGAGCAAGAGCCAGAAGAAGCAGGATTTGAGACCTTCTAAAGTTGGACCAAGAATATTTGTTTGTTTTAATGATATTTGTTTTTGTTTTTTTTCTGATTGCAAAAGAAAAGTACAGAAATGAAAATAAATCATCTCTCAAGGAATCTCGCCTCCCAAGGAATATACTCTTGGCATTTTAGTTTTAGCTGCCTGTCTTATCATTGCATATATATGTGTGTCAAATATTATTTTTAACAGACTTAAGATCATACGTGTGTTTTAACTTTTTTGTGCTTGATAATTGTCTGCATTTTCCCTTGTCATTGTCTTCTTCCAAAACAGTCTTTCTAATAGTTACTGTCCTCTAGTTGTGGTGAGCAGGGGCTACTCTTCATTGCGGTGTGTGGCCTTCTCATAGCAGTGACTTCTCTTGTCGCGGAGCACGGGCTCTAGGTGCGCAGGCATCAGTAGTTGTGACGCGTGGGCTCAGTAGCTGTGGCTCACGGGCTCTAGAGCACAGGCTCAATTGTGGCGCACAGGCTTAGTTGCTCTGTGGCATGTGGGATCTTCCCGGACCAGGGCTTGAACCCGTGTCCCCTGCATTGGCAGACCGATTCTTAACCACTGTGCCACGAGGGAAGTCCTAATACTCTTTTTCTTTACTAACTGACTGGGAGAGATTGGTCTTTTGGCACTCTCTCGATATTACCTTTAAACCCCAGAGATTCTATTTAAGGTACTGCAAATATGGCCTTGGTCAAGTTGCTTTATTACCCTGACTTAGGTTTGCTCACCTGAAAAATGGGGAAGATGATAATGCTTATTCCACAGAGTTACTGGAAGAGCAAAGAGATTACACAAATAGAGTTAGTTTAAGCATAGATTGGGGATTTATGACAAGGTGTTTCCTGGAACCCAGAGGAAGAAATAGATCTAGGAACTAGAGAGCCACAGAACCAATGAGTCCCTTCTCTCTGTTTCTCTAGCACTCTCTACACATGTGTTGCATTCTCTTTCTCTTCTCCAGTCCACCTTGAAGAAGATAGTTATCTCCAGCTTCCAGGTTTACATGATACAAGTTCAACCTCAAGAGAGCAGCTATTCTACTTCATGTTTCCCAGAGAAGGAACTCTAGTTGGCCCTGCATGAGTTAGGCATCCTCCCCTGGACCTCCCCTGACTTCAACTTTGACCAGGAGGGTGGTATCCTGTTGTATAGATTACACTTCCAAGAGCCCACCCACCTGCATAGTTGGGGGAGTGGAGCCATAGACAGTTAAATAGATTCTCTTAGATGACTGCAGGCATGAGAGTCTTTGGGAAGGGCATCGATGCATCGGTTATGTATGTGATCACTGTACTGCTGTCCTGTGCTTTGCTTGTGTCTTAGCCTGTCTTTACCTTTCTAGAGGTCCAGCTGTGACCTGTTGTTTTTTCCAGCCTGTGAGATGCCCTGGCCAGGTTGTGGGCTGCATGTCCCTTGGATGGGGCTTGCTTTGATTGCAAGATAGGGTCAAAGAGGTGTGGCTCCCAAAGTGACCTGCAGGAGTAAAAGGATATTAAAGCAGTGAGGCTTGGGGTGCAGCAACTGCTTCCTCTGGGCTCTAGGGGCCAGTGCTCACAAGTGGCTAACACTTCCCTTCTCTCTGCTCAGGGGGATGGTACTGGAGTCGCCAGTATCTACCGGGGGCCATTTGCAGATGAAAATTTTAAGCTTAGACACTCAGCTCCAGGCTTGCTTTCCATGGTAAGTTGGGACCAGTCAAGGTTTTGGGCTAGATTTATAGCCAGCTGACTTCTGGGTCACTCTTGAGGCCCAGTGCTGTTTCTTGGGATGGAAGCAAATGCTTTCCTTCCCTTGCTTGACCCAGGATTCACCTCTGTACTGCCCACCTCTTTCCTCAATCTGGTTTGATTTTGTTGGGCTGGATCCACTAGCAGGCTGGGGAGCCAAAATTGAACTCTGATGTGTGTTTTCTTACTTTGTTTGAGCCAGAACGTGTGGTTGGGCACTCAGCCTTGCTGCTTAGAATGTAGCCAGCTGTGCTTTCAGGACCCAGTGTTCACGCCCCTATCACACCACTCACCAGAACTCGCACAGCACCCATTCCTTTACACTGCCTGCTGGCTGGTCACCCCTTTCAGCTCACTCACCACTCCTCCTTCCCCATCCCAGTACCCTTCCTTTCCATTTATAACCCCACTCACCCACCTCATTCCCCTTTCACCGTCCCCCTGCCCACCTCTTTCAGCCCCTCATCTACACACCCCCACTCGCTCCCCCCTTCACTTGCCCTTATTCACCCCTCACTCCTCATTTCCCCTTCCCCCCCCCACCTTGCTTGTCTTTCACTCTTCAAGCCTCTCCCTCCCTCCTGTTATTATCCATTTCCTTCTGTCAGTGTGCCAAGTCTCACTCCCCCAGACACAATATTTACATGCACACATTCTCTGTCCTGCTTGCCCACTCTTCCATCTACTCAGCCATTCATCAAATAAAGATTGTTGACATATACTGTTTCAGACCTCATGGTAAGACATGAGGATACAGGCCTGATCCCTGGCCTTGTGACATTTAACATCTAGTGGGGGAATCGCACATGCAGAATGATGGGTCCAGTATAGTATAATTCATGCCATCAGTGTAATAAGGGGAGGCTACCTCAGTGTATGTAAAAGTACTGTGAGGGCCCCAAGGAATGAGAGTAATTGCTGCAAGGATCCAAAGAAGTTCTCTACCAGATGGCATTTCAAGTCAAGCAAACTGCCTAGACAAAAGATATGTGACCATGAAATAGCAGGGTGGCATGGGCAAGGGACAGAAAGTGAGAAAAGTGATGTGAATGGGGAAGGGAATGACTAGTAGAGACCACCGGAGAGGCAGGTGGGTGTAGGGCTTTAAATGCCAGAATAAGGATGAGGTATGTGGACCTTATTTTATAGGATATGGAGAGCCATGCACTTGTTTGAGCAGGGCTGATCAACTTGGTGTTTTCAAACAAAGACCCTGGCTGCAGTGTGAATGGAAGACAGGAGTGGAGAGGGTAGGGCAGAGAAGCCAGTTAGGAGGCTGCCATAATAATTGGGTGCGCCTAGCATAGCAAAGAGTGTACAAGTCTCTTTTAGGAAAGTGAGGCTGGGCAAGCATGGGTAAAGTGTGCAGAAGTGGCTTAAGTGGGCTTGGATCATCGCCGTGAGGACTGCATGCCACTATGTTAGCATCTGGGGAGGAGTCAGAAAATGCAAGGAAGCCTTGGTCTCTGCTCCCTTCAGGCTGACACTAGTTAAGTTGTGCTGTCACACATCTTGTAGCATAATTGTTTTTGCTTCCATCCTCCACTAAATAATGCGTTCCTCAAGGGCAGGGACTGAGTCTCATTGATCTCCAAGCCTTAATACCTGATACAGCAAGGTGCTGAGCAGATACTGATGAATGACTGAAAGATAATCAGAATAAAGGCTAATGTTGAGCACATACTCAACAACACTTTATTTGCATTAATTCATTTTACTTCTCTCGTTATTCCTTTGAGCTAGGTACAAATGAGGAGACCGAGGCACAGAGAGGTTATGTGGCTAAACTAGATCCCAGTCAGTGATGGAGCTGGGATTCAAGCTCAGTCGTCTGGCTCCAGAGCTTATTCCCTAAACCAGTAAGCTATCCTTCCTGGAAGAATGGATAAGTGAGTGGCTAAGGGCAGGGAGTTCCCTGAGCTAAAAACACATGTTGTCTGACTGTTTTCCTGTCTGCTTGCTAGTAAATGTTTATACATTGAGCAGCAAGATAGATACATAGACAGATAGAAGAAACAGAAAGAAGGGAGAGAGGAAGGAAGGAGGAATTGGGACCACTGAGGAGTGGTCAGTTCCACTCCTCAGGGCAATTCCAGAGTGTAGGTCTATTCTGACTGGCTCAGGCTGTCCCTTGCTTTCATATGTGAGATGTTCCTGCATACATGTACAAAAACCCCAAATAGCCTTGTCTCGCATGGGGTATTTCTAAAGTATAATGTGACATCCCTAACTAGAGCTTACCCCTAGACAATGTCTTTAATGTATTTCATATGCATTTTTATTCCTTCAGTATTGAACACAGCCTCAACCAATTTAATTCCATTAAGCATCCAGTTAAGACTAGTGACCTATCTAATGATTTCCAGTGTTGCCTCTGTATTATTACTTTGATGAGACCTGTGCTCTTAATAGCACTAGTTCTTTCAGTTTTCCATTTTCCATTAATTTTTTTCCAAAATAATGTAAATATGCATTGGAATACTCACGTAGTTACACAGACATTGTGGTAAGGCAGTGCTGCTGAAACGTGATGTGGGTTTGCTGATTGCTTTGCGTTGTAATTATAGACTGTTCTTTTATAATGTATTGTGAAATATAATGATATAAAGACAATTTCAAAGGAGGAAAAGGGAAGGGATATGGCTGAAGAATTTGAGATTCTTGATTTAAAAAACTTCTACCAAAAAAAAAAAACTTTTACCGGTAAAATTCAATAATAAAGGATTTGGGTGTAGCTGTAAAAAGCAAATGTCATTGATTAAATGTAGTCTTTTTTTCTAGCATAGCACTAGCATAGCAGCTTCTTGCCCCTTAAATTTCTTATTACCATTGTTAAGGGACAGTACAGAGTCATTCAGACAGAGTAGCTTATGGCACAGGCAACAGGCTTTTTCTCAGCTGGTACCTAATTTGTAAGTGTAATCCAGTTATTACTGGTTTTGGAATAAATACAGCAAATCTGGTTCTATGATCAATTGTTCCCATTATAAAAATTCACACTGTAGGAGGGCAGAAATTGTGTATTCTCTTCCTCTCTGTATTCTGTTCCTCTCTGTATCCTTGGGTCCTAGCTCATAGTAGATGCTCAGTCAGGTTTGCTGAAAGAAAGCATGGAGGACTCAGGGCTACAGGCTCTTTTGGGGAGTTTTGTCCTTTGGCTAACATGGCCAGGAAAACTCACTGCAAATATATTTGGTTTCCATCAGGCAAACAGTGGTCCCAGTACCAATGGCTGCCAGTTTTTCATCACCTGCTCTAAGTGTGATTGGCTAGATGGGAAGCACGTGGTGTTTGGTGAGTCCTATTCCTGTCCTAATCCAAGCCCAATTCACCCAGAGTGGAACTTCCTATGGAACTGGTCCCCTGACTCTTGTACCAAGAGTGCTCATCAGGTGTAACTGCCCTGGGTAGTAGTAGGAAAGGTGGAAGCCATGGGAGGTGGGGAGGATTTGTGGTTAGAGAGCTAGAGGGGAGGACGAAGGGGCCATCTGATGTAGTGAGTAACCACCTGGGCAATAGGTGTGTCTGAGGGGGGATGGTAGCACTTAAGAAATACCACACAGAGGCAGCATGGTATAGTGGAGCTTTGCAATTGCTCAGACCTAGTTTTGAGCCCTAATTCTGCTACTTACCACCTGTGACCTTGGGCAACATTTCACTTCCACTGAATATTAATTTTCTGATGTTAGTCTGAGGATCAAATGAGATAATGGCTGAGAATGGGCCTTGGAGGCTGGAAAGTACTGTGCAAACGAGAGTAATAAAGTCCAGCTCATACTCTTTCTACAGGAAAAATCATTGATGGACTTCTGGTGATGAGAAAGATTGAGGTGAGTCCTGTTTTGATCTCCTCTTTCTCAGCCATTCTGGCCTAGTACTACCTCACTAGTGTCGAGGCGCGGGAGAACCGTGAGTGGGCTCTGGTTAGGCCCAGGCTTCACTCCTCCAGCTTCAGGGAGGAGGAGAGGGAGGAGAGATCATGTACCTCCCAAGGGTTCTGGGCCCTCAGCCTCTCCGGTGCGGTGCCTACTGAGCTTTGGCCTCTGCTGTCTCCTCCATCTAGTTGAGAAAATCCTCTTCAGCATTTTACTCAAGGTCCTTCATGATCGGGTCCCTGCCTCCCTCTCCACGACCCCTTCTGCTACTGCCACTTCCGCATTCTAGTCCCGTCAGGCTACGAGCCCTCCTCTAAACACGCATACACGTCCCTGCCTCTTGCTCCTTCCTGCCCTCAAGTCTTTGCTCAGGCTGTTCCCTCTACCGAGGTGTTCTCCCTTCTTTTCCTCCTGGTGGGATCCCATCCATCCTTCTGGGCCCAGCTCAAATATCCCCTGTTCTGTGAATCCTTCCCTGGCCTGTGCAAGCAGCAGTTTAGTTGCTTCCTCACCCTGTATACAACTCTCTCTTATGACTTACTACATTGTTACATGTCATGGGTTTGATGTTTTCTAAATGTTGTACATTTTCTCTTTGATATGTATTATATTCTTCCCCTGTTTGCTAGGCTACAGACTGTTGTCAGATCAGCCTGTAAGCTCTGAGTCCTTAGCCTAGGGGCCTGCAGGCATCAGTAAGTGTGTGGCGGGGGAGTGTCTGAGTGGAGGAGTCACCACTGTGCTTTCTCTCCTAGAATGTTCCCACAGGCCCCAACAATAAACCCAAGCTGCCTGTGGTGATCTCACAGTGTGGAGAGATGTAGTCCAGAGGAAGACTGAATCAGGTAAGTGTGTCTTTCTTGAGCAGGAGTCAGGACCCCAGAGAAGGCAGCTGGTCTAGTGGAAAGCACTTTAGACCTGAAGACACGGGATTGAGCCCATTTCCCCTCTGCGTGCCCTGGGAGAAGTCAATTCCCTTTCTTGAGCCTGTTTTCTCATCTGCCAAATGGTGATAATACGTATCTCCTCGGGTCACCATAAGCATCACAAGAGAAAGGGTTGGTAGGACACTTTACTTTTCTAACACTTTATAGTTTACAAAGTATGAACCTGAAAACCATCAGGCACTTTCTGACAGCACTCTTAGACTCTAGTTCCATTTAGTAGTCCCTCTATGAAGACCTGGCTCCATCCCTGGGTCATTCCCTTCTGGGACCAGCCTGGGCAGCCAGGAGACACCCCTATCATGCCTCTCGTCAGAACCGACGCTGCGGTTCCAGCCCCTGACTTCGTATTTGCCAGCCTCATAGGTGAATGTGACACATTTCTCAGCCTACATAGACTCACTTCCTACCCGGTCTTGTCACTCACTGCCTGCTCTGTGCTGGGCACCATTCTGAGCATGGGGATGGGGGAAAGAATTGAAAGATGCCTCCACCCTTTAGGAGCTTATGGAGAATAAAACACATTCTCAGAGGTGATCACTAGTAATATGAGTGATGTTGTTAAGGATTAATAAGAGTTCAAGAAAGAAATTGATCACTTCCAGCTGGGTAAAGGATGGTAGTGCTTTGCCTTTCTTTTCTTTTTTTCTTTAATTTTCAAACCTGCAGAAAAGTTGGAAGAGTAGTACATTGAACACCTATCTACCTTTCACCTAGATTCACCAATGTTTAACATTCTTGTTTTATCATTTTACTTTGACATTTGTTTCTTTCCCTTCTTCCCTCTCCTCCCATTTCCATTCCTCTCCTGCTCTTCTTCCTTCTTTCCTTCCTTTCCCTTTCTTCATTTCTTTTCCATCTGGAAGTTGAGGACTTCTTGACACTTTACCCCAGAATACTTCAGCAAGTGACTCCTAAAAATAAGAGCGTCCTGCATAATCACAATAGTATTGTCTAATATACATGCTCAAACTTCCTCAGTTGTCCACAAAGTAACTTTTTTTAGCTCTAAAACAAGAAATCCATTCCAGGTTCACATATTTCATTTGATTGTTTATTTTTAGTTATGAAAGCAACATCATCTCCTGAAATGTATGAAAATTTTCCCAGAAAACAGTTAAGGCCCTCCCCTTAACAGCTCACCCCCAGCCACATCCCCATCCCACTGCTCTCCTCAGAGGTAACTTGTTCATCAGTTTGATGTATGTCCATAGGGCCTTTTCTTTGCCCATCTAATTTTGGGAGGTTTTGTTTTTCCTAAATGGCATCATACTGTTTGTTCATCACTTTATTTCCATTTGATCTTATGTCTGGAAGAGTTTTCCTCCTCCATTCATGTAAAACTCTGTTGTATTTAAACAAAACAAAACTGATATAATATGCTATAAGATGTTTGTAGCAAATATTTTATTTTACCTTTCTCTTAATGATTTGAATAATTATACATTCTGAGTCTTAGTTCTTTACATGTTTTGACCATTTTGTCTAGAATATATTTTAAGAAAAAACTGGCAGTGGGTTTAACTTTGGTGATATCCTTTCTTAAACGGAAGCTCTAAATTTTGATGAGATCAAAATTTTTAATCTTTTCCCTTGTGTTGTGTTTTATCTTGTTTAAGAAGGTTCTTACTACAATCATAATGCCTTCTGTATTTTTTCTAATGTTTCTATAGTTTTATTTGTATACTTGCAAAATTATCTAGAATTTATTTTTCTGGACTCTGCCTTTTTTTCAAATGGAGATCTAGTCAAATACCAGACCATCTTAATGACTGTGTATACCTCCATCTGTGACTTACTTTGTGTTCACAGCATCTGGCACTTACAGGCATTCAGTTAAAATTTATTACATGAGTTAATAGAGAGGGAGAATGTCAGGCATTTTAGGCAGGGAACTGGTGTGAGCAAATGCCAGGGCAGGAATGCACAAGTGTGTGCTGGAAGCTCACGTGGACTCTCTTGTTCAGCCAAGTGCTCCCTTCTCAGGCCTAGTTGACACTCTGAGCTTTCTTTCCTGCCAGTACTAGGGGCCCCAGGCTCAACGTGCTTTCCCCCTGCCCTTGCTGCTGGCCACTCTCCTACTCGTTTCTTGGCTGAACTAAAGTTGAGCTCACAAGTCCTTTTCCTTCCAAAGAGTGACCACTGATCACCACCAGAGGACAGAAGATTACAAAAACAATAAAATTTAGAAATCCTTTTATGTTTAGGGCCTTTTCTCTATTTTTCTGAGACCCTTACAGAAAGTTACTGGAAATACATGTTAGGAGTTTGTTTTCTGAGGGTGGGCGATCATCAGCCCTCCTCTCCTCACCCGCTATTAGCAAAGGTCACGTAAACATTTGCCCCCATAAGCCCTTCCTTTTAGCCTACAACCCCAAGCAGAACAAATTCCATGGAGGACATTTGATGCTCCAGAGGCCCTCTAGACCAGAACTTTCCAGTAAGCATTCCTTTCTGTGGTGGTGGAAATGTTCTGTATCTGTGCTGTCCATTATGGTAGCTTCCAGCTACATGTGACCGTTGAGCACTGGAAAAATGTGACTGGTGTGACTGAGGGACTGAATTTTTACTTTTATTTAATTTTAGTTAAATTTAAAGAGCCACATGTGGCACCTCCAATTTAGTCTTCTAACCTTGACCTGCTCAGAATTAAATCTTTCATAGCTTATATTTAGAGACAATACAGTAGAAGCAGTTATATCACTTATTGAATATTTCTTGTGCTCAAATTCTGAGCTAAGAACCTTACTTTAATTATCTCATTTAACTTTACCAAGTTAATAACTCGGGCTTCCCTGGTGGTGCAGTGGTTGAGAGTCCGCCTGCCGATGCAAGGGACGCAGGTTCATGCCCCAGTCCAGGAAGATCCCACATGCCGCAAAAAACAAACAAACAAACAAAAAAACTCATAGGTTTTAAGGTGTTAGGGAATCTAGGTGGCAGTCTGACCTTAAGGCATTCCACAGATGGGTTCCCCACTTTGGGCTTTTGAGTAATGGATTTGGGAGAAAGTAAGGAAAGTTAAGTAAAAGATTTGGGAGTATGGTATCATTTCATCATGTTTCTTCCCAGCTGTGAAGTTACAAGCATCTCTGATTTCTAAAGGAGTATTTCAGATCCCTCAGGTTGTTTGAGGACAGAATAATGCTTGACAGCCAGTGTAGATGATGTTTTTAAGTCCTACTAGGCAGTATTTCTCAAACTTTAATGTACATATGAATCACCAGGAGATCTTGTTAAGGTGCTGGTTCTGATTCAGTGGGTCTGGATGCAACGTAAGATTTTGCATTTCTAACCAGCTCTCAGGTGATGCTGATGCTGACTTGGAGTGGCAAGGCTACAGGGGAATAACAGTCTGTCTTTTAATTGAGAACCCACCATATTCCAATCAGAAAAGACCCAGGAGGAGATAATCTCTTGGTGGCATTGGTCCAGCAGGAATCTACTGCATTCAAATCAAGAGATCACCTAATCATGCATTTAAGGCCTGTGCCTAGTCACTGGAAATAGAAGATAGGAAGGAGACAGAAGAAGATAGGTGAAGTCACTTGATCAACTGTGCCTCCCTGTGAAGAACTTCCTTCCACAACTTCTTTTGTGCTTTACCTTAGGTCCTGACTTTGGTTTTAGTGAAAATGAAGTTTTCTGTATAACTCTAGGTATAGTAACCTCGGTTTTATCTCAGTGGGTCCTGTGAAAGCTTTTTACCTTGAATTTGATTAGGTATACATAAACGAACTTCGGGCCTCAGGATTCTCCTACCCAGTCTGAACTGGGTTCTTGGCTACTTACAACTGCATGGGGGGGCGGGTGGGGGGTGGGGCGTGGAACCTCTGTTTTGAAAACCTGAGAGTCTCTTGGAAAAGAGAGTGGCTGTGAGCTCTGACAGCCCTGCTAATCTCCCTGTGATCCCCAGGCCTGGTACTATCAAGCAGCAGAGATCTTTCTTTAGTTCATTGTTTCCTAAATTTCCCTGAAGATGAGAATCACGTAGGGGCACTTGCTAAACCTACTAATTCCCAGATCCCCCCCTGAAGAGTTTGAGTGGATTTGAGGTAGGATCCAGGATGCTATGTTGCTTCAGATGCTTCTTATCAGAGAAATGTGGGTAACCCTGCTTTAGGTGGTGCTGGTTGAATGTTTTTTAACATTTGTCTCTTAGGAAAAAATATAATTATACAGCACCTAGTTTTACAGGTATTATAGCTTACAATGAGGTGTTATTCGAGTTCACATAGTCAGTAGGTTAAAAATTAATTGTAGCTGTGGATGGTGGATATGGTAAGAGCTGTGACACTGCTGTTGGAATGACTGAGGTTTAGGAAATACTGTCCCCCAATCTGGGATTTCCTGTAGATGTGATACATTCCTGTAGAGGAAGATTCTGAAAGACACATTGGTGGCACGTGGGCTGGTCTTTCATTAATTAAGATAGGTCCCACACTGCAGATGAGGCAACAAACTTGGAAAGCCCAGTTCCTGCCTTAAAGGAACTCACAGTCTCTTGGGGAAACTGACAATTACAGTACAGTAAAGCACTGAACTGGAGGTTTTAAGACGAAGGAAGGAAAGTGAATGCCTTTGTCTGCCTGGAGTGTTTGGGAAGACCGCAGAAGAGATGTTTCAGCTGAGTACATGAAAGAATGGAGTTTGTCAGGGTAGCTAAAAATGGGGAGGGCATTCCAGGCAGAGGGAATGGCATGAGCAAAGGCACCAAGCAGGAAACAGCAGGAAGTGTAAGGGAAACTGCAAATAATTCAATATAGCCAAAGCAGGAAGATAAGAAAAGCAAACTGTAAGAGGCGAGGCTAGAGGAGGCCAGGGCCAGCTGTGAGATCCAGTGCAGGCTGAGGTATTCATATGTTAACCTGGGGATGGGGGTGAGCTTCAGGCAGTGTGTACATCTTTCCCCCCTAGGGTGAGAGTCCATCATGCTCCTGAGATTCCAAAGGGTAGCCTGACCCTCCAAAAAGAACCAGGCCAGTAGGAGCCACTGAAGGATTTTGAGCAGGAGAACACGGTAATTGACTTTACTTATTCAGAAGATGATTCTAGCAGCAGTGTGGAGGATAGGCTAGAGGCCAGTGAGGTGTCCACTGCAGCAGTCCGGGCCAGAGCAGAGGTTCCACATGAAAATATGCGAATAGGGAGCACCAGAGATGTGGCAGCAAATATTTGCATGCCTGCTGGGTGTGTAACACCGCTCCCTGCCCTGAAAGTCAGAAGCCCTGCCAGCTAAAAAGGGCGGGGAGGGGAGAATGGCTCCATTCCAGTCCCTCCAGTACAAAGGCGAAGCTCCCTGCCCTGTAACCATGCCTTACACACAGAGGGATACATCACGTCCATGGAATACTATATAGCCTTAAAAAGAAAGAGGTAGATCTGTATCTGTTGGCAGATTTCTAAGGTAAATTAAGGGACAAAGTCAAAATGTAGTACATTATGTAAACATGATGCTATTTATTTTGAATTACTCTTTCAGAAATTACTGTAGTGATAGTTAGCTGACTGGTAGTAATGGTTACCTCTGCAGAGTAGAAATAGCAAAGAGACTTTCTTTTCAGTTTATATTGTCCTGTATATTGAATTTTCTACACTGGGCATGTATTTTATAATAGAAATACATACTGTATATATGTAGTTTTAACTAATCCTAGTTCCTCCCAGCCCTTCCCAGAAGCATGTAGCTAACATCAGTTTGTGAATCATTCCCTGGTCCCCTCCTGGGTGCACCCACAGTACTTGGTTCATCTCTCTATTACAGCATTTAACACAGTGTATCATGAATATGTTGGTCTGGTTTTCTCTAGACTGAGAACTCCTTGAGGCACGGACCATGCTGACTAACACAGTGCCTGGTCAGTGATAGAGCTTAGGTCCCGGAGCACCATGCAACTTATAAAGTGCATTTATACATTTTTGTACATTCTGCTTGAGGGCCCAGGGTTAAACTTCTGTCTGAGCCTGCGGTATGATGCCAGGACCCACTGTGCTCTGGAGGAAGAGGGGTGTGGTCATGTTTGGGGGGAGGGGAGCAGTAGTAACTGAGTGTACTCACCCTGTTCTTTTAGGACAGCTAACTCCAAGGCCATAAACAGAGGGTGTGGAGTTTCCTTTCTTTATAACCCTGGGACCAGTCAAGGAAAAGGATTGCTCTTTGTTCTGGAGCTCCACAGAGAGCCATCAAGGTCTGGCAGAAAGCACACAGACTTCGGAGCCAAGTAGACCAGGAAGCCCCATCAGTGTCAGGCCATTAAACCCCTTGGAGCCCTAGTTTTTCCCTCCACTTAATTATAAATAATATATACTACACAGAGTTGTGAAGGGTAAATAATAAAGGAGACAGTGTATTGGCCGTACATATTAGTTTCTTTCTTGGTTCTGTGTAACACACCTCTCAGCTCTGCTCTGGGGCACCAAAGGTCTGGCCTGTCGCAAGAATCAAAGTGGTCTGCTCTTTGGGGAAAGGAGGGTTCGGGGTGTAGAGGAGAGCTGCGAGTGTTTTCTCTCATGGACTGTCCCCTCCCCGTTCCTCTGAGCTGCTTCTCTCTTCCATCTCTCACAGACCCTCCACATCTGCCATTGCAGGCCTTCCCTTGCTCGGGGTGACGTTCTTGAGTAAGATAAGCTGGATTGGCCCCTGTGTTTGCTTCCCTGCCTGCTGCTGCCCCATTTGATCAAAAGACCTTGGAAGTATCACAGACTCAGAAGCCAAGATTTTGTGTTTAAGTTTTCAACTGTAAATAAAGTTGTTCTTTTTTTTTTTTTGGTTTTTTTTTTTTTTTTTTTTTAACCGTGTGTTGTGTTCTTTTTAAATGGTTGTAATGATAGCCCTGTTTCCTCACTCCTTAGCTCCAGCTAGGAGTACTGACTCTCCCCAGAGGCCAGCATGGGCCAGAGCCAGGCCCTTGATATGTAGAGTTGATGCCTCAGATTTACAAGCAGTTGTAGCAGTCCCCTCTTAGGTTCAAGCTGATCGGGCAAAGAAGGCAAAGCCCCAGGGCCTTATGTTTCCAGTAGGTTCATTTTGGTTAGTTCTAGAGCCTGTGGGTGAAGGGTCACTAGCTTGGGATATTTTTGGATGGGAGACCATTTGGTAGAACATGTCTTGATCATGATGAAGTGGAAATCATTTATTAATAGTTAAAAATCTTGGTTTGAATCCGAAGTCATTTTTTAAACAGCTGAGGTCTTGAGATGTTCATTTTCCCATTCAGAGCCTCAGTTTCCTCATCTGTAAAATGGGGATAATAATACTACTTCACAGCATTGTCGAAAGGGTCAAACAAGAGAATGGAGATGAGGATAACTTGTAGACAGTAACGTGCGTTGGAAAATTTTGTTTTGAAAGGAAATAAAAGGATAACAAAAACATAAAAGATAAAAAGATCCCATTGAGTGTAATGTTCAGGAGGTAAAGGGAGTCCCCTGGTATTCCTTTCATGAGGCAGTTTCTGTTATCCCATTCCTACTTTCTCCTGGCTCATGGCAGGGATGACTCATAACTACTAGCAGCAGGCTACTGCAGCAGCAGAGTAGCAGAGAGCTGAATTCTGTGATAAAATAGAACCAGGCTAAAAGTGCCATTTCAGTGTACTGGGGGACAAGAAAGGTGGTGAGATATACAAGGGCCCTATAGTTTGGATATTTGCAACTGTCTAGCTAAGTAAACAGGATTCAGGGCACACGGGGAAGAAAGGGTTGTGATCTAGTGGAGGAGAAATCTTCAAGTAACTAAACGGGGTAGAATTATAAAGAGAGAGGAAGGAGGATGAGCAGCTGGGATCCTGAGCTGATGTTCTTATGATGGGCCATTCAGTTGAATTCAGTTACACTTGGCACCTGCATTCTTTGCCAGTTTCTGTAAAGCTGTAAAGATGAGTAAGATGTGGCCTATGTTTGTGACAGGGGATAGGCATGGTTTGGATTCAGTGTGGTGTTAGAATGTGAGCCCTTATGAGGACAAGAAAGTTGGTCGTTTTTGTTTTTCATTGCCGCCTCCAGCACCTAGTAGCCAGTAAGTGTTCAATAAATATTTGTTGTGTGAATGATAGTGGTATGTATAAGATGCTATGGGAGCAGAATGGAAAGATTGGGGGTGAGAGGAAGAGGCAACATTTGAGGTAAGTATTGACAGATTGGTTGGAATTAGCCAGGAGATAAGGGTGGGGAGGGCTTTCTAGGAAAAGGCAACTATGTTTTGGGGCCCAGAGTCTGTTAGAGATGGGGACAAGGTGAAAGTTTTGCAGAGGAGATTCTTGGAATGAAACCACTTGCCTTTCACATCACTTAAAGGTAGACACTGGAGCTGTGGTCACCACACTGGGCTCTCAGGGTGGCAAGGGGACTAGCATGGCTTGGGGAGCTCCCACCTTGGAACAGGAGATGGATTTTGACATGAACTGTTTCTCCTCCAGTGCTTCAGTACCATCTCTGCAGTGGCAGAGAGGGGGCTACAAGGAAACGAGTTTCTTAAATCACTCATCTTCATGTTCACTGAGCATGAAGAGAGACTTTAGTGAAGTAATTGGATGAGTAAGTAATGATACTTCTAAGTAACATTTTAAAGACAAATATTACAGAATTTATATTTCTGCTTGAGAAGCCATCCCTTCAAAGCAGTTACATAAGGAAGGTTACTTATTCTCAGAGGTGCTGCTGCCATTATTCTAAGTGCCTTTGTAACTCCACTTTGGGGAAAAGCTCTCAAGCCTATGGGGCACACTTTTAAATTTCCTCAGTGTTGGCAGAATTGCCTTTGAGGAAATATTTTCTTTTTAACAGTCAAAAGTCACCTGGAGCTGGAACAGATGAACAGCAGCTCCGGGATCCACCTACTTCTCTCCCTTCACACTTGCTGCCGCAGACCTTTTTCACCTGGATTACTGGTGCTGCTGCCCAGATGACCTCTCTGCTGCCAGTACCTTCTTCTCCAATCCATTTTCTACATCACATTATTCACTTGACACATTAATTAAGATATTGTGTGTCAGGGACTATGCTAGATGCCTCAGGAACTCATAGTCTGGCAGGGAAGATATAACGAGTGCAGTACAGTGTGTTAGGAGAGGGTCTGCTAACCTAGTAACATCTGAGGCAAGACCTAGAGGATGAAGAGTTAAGCAGGCAAAGGAGAAGGGAGAAAGGAAGAATGTTATAAGTAGAGGGAATAGTATGTGATAGCTCAAAGGAAGCAGTGGCTAAAAGGTCACCTGGAAGATTGGACAGGGAATGTGACATAAGAGTGGGAAGTAAGTTTAGAGGTCATGCAGGGTCCTGCCAACCACATTAAGGAATCTGGACAATCCTGTGGGTGGTGTAGTCACTAAAAGATTTTAAGTAAGACAGTGTCGTGATCAGATGGATGTTTTCAAAAGAACACTGGATATTGTGATGGGGAATATTAGGGTAAGAAAGGTAGAGACACTGGCTAGGAGGCCACAGCAGTGCTGTAAGCCAGGGGTTGGCAGGCCAGGTGTCACTCTCTATTTTTCAGTGGTTCATGAGCGAAGAATAAGAATGATTTTTAAATGTTTAAATAGTTGGGGGAAAAAAGTTTAAATAGTTGAAAAATCTAAAGAATATTTTGTGACATAAAAATTGCATGAAATTCAAATTTCAGTGTCCATAAATTACATTTTTTTGGACCACAGATGCACTTGTTACTGATTGTCTGTGGTTACTTTCAGGCTCTAAATTTGAGTAGTTGAGAATCTGGCCTGCACAGCTTAAAACACTACCTGGCCCCTATAGAAAAGGTGCCTACACCTGCTCTGAGCAATGGATGATGATGGCCTACACTAAAGCAGCAGCAGTAGGAAGGAAGAAACTCTGGATTGGCATTTAGAGATTTTTTTACGACTGATTCAGGGAGGCCTTTAAGGGGTGGAATTTACAGGCCTAGATGATACCGATGGGGTAAGGACTACTGCACTAGCCTCCTAGCTGGTCTCCCTACTTTCATTTTTGCCCCTCTGCAGCCCATTCACTATTCCCCAGCCATTAAAGAAAAAAAAAAGTGCCATTCCCTACTTTCAATTCTAAAATTACTCTTCTCACTATTGCCCTTAGGTTAAGTTTCAGATAAAATGTTCCTAATTTAACCCTGCCTACCTCTATAACCCAAATGTCTTCATTCTGGTCTTACTGGACTACTTTAGTTGTATTTGCCCCAGACCCCATCTCTTCTTGCCTCCTACGCCTTTGCATAAACCTCCATGTGCTTGGAGTCTGCACTAAACCTTCTCCCCACCGCCACTCCCAAAATGCTTTGTGCATTTGCAGCGCTGTAGTGTTGGGTGTGTTGCATGTTTAAATTTCTGCCTTTATCCCTAGACTGAATTTAAGAAGGCAGCAACTGGCGCACTTGTCCATACCCAGCAGATAGTAGACGCTTAATAAAGAACGAACTAAGGTGGACGACTTCATCTACATCATGCGGCAGCCTCAATTACAAATCGTTTGTGAAACGTGCGTAGTAATCCCTGTTTCACATGGCTGTTTTAAGAATAAAATGCACGAAAAATGCCTAGCGTGCTCAATAAACGTGAGGTGAAATTAAACCTGATTTGTGGCCAATACGAAAAGATGTGAATACTCAAGACAGTCCTCCTGTGCCTGGTATGATAGATCGGGAGGCAGGTCCCCACGGAGTACACCCCCGCCCTCCATATGCTGGGCAAGGGCTGCCTGATACCTTGCGTGGTCCCCCCAAGGTGACTGCTCCGCCGTAAGCCGACGCTCTTTGAATGCATACGTTTAAGTCCGTTCCAGAAACTCTCAGCTCTGCCGAGAGTACACGGCCATTGTAGAAAAGACGGCTCTATCTGCAGTCATGGTCTGAGGTCACAAGGACCATATTTGGAGCAGGGCGGGCGGGAGGCCTTCTCTCCTTATGGAGCTAAGGTGTCATTGGGCCCCGGGTCAGGTCGGGTAATCCCGGCTCAAGCGTCTGGCCGTGCCTTTCCTTCGGCCAGGACACTGTCCTGGAATTCGGGCCCGCCCGGGTTGCCGCCTCGTGAAAGTCACGTTCTCTCTGCCCGTCCTCTCGAGTACTCTATGGTTCTCGTGGTGACTCTAATTCTAGTTCCGGTCTCTATGGCGGCGGCGGAGGCAGGAACGGTTGCAGGTCGGCCGAATTAGCTGCCTAAGGGCCAATGACAGTGGAGGAGTGATAGAGTATTAGCCAGTAGAAGTCAAGAGTTGAGGTCAGGTGGTGAGATTGACAGCATTGCTGGCCAGTGAACGATCCTTGGGGCGGGTCGATCGCCGGGCTTATCCCGCCCGTCCCGCCATTCTCGCTAGTTCGATCGGTAGCGGGAGCGGAGAGCGGACCCCAGAGAGCCCTGTGCAGCCCCACCGCCGCCGCCGGCCTAGTTACCATCACATCCCGGGAGGAGCCGCAGCTGCCGCAGCCGGCCCCAGTCACCATCACCGCAACCATGAGCAGCGAGGCCGAGACCCAGCAGCCGCCCGCCGCCCCCCCCGCCGCCCCCGCCCTCAGCGCTGCCGACACCAAGCCCGGCACGACGGGCAGCGGCGCAGGGAGCGGCGGCCCGGGCGGCCTCACATCGGCGGCGCCTGCCGGCGGGGACAAGAAGGTCATCGGTAAGGACCGGACGGGGACGAGTGTGGGGCGGGAGGGAAGCTTGGCGGCGGAACCGTTACCCGAAGCGGGACGAGCCGGCGGGCGCGCGGCCGGCGGGGACCGACTCGGCGGCGCGCGGCCACCCCTCCCCCAGGCCCCCCCCATTCGCGGACGCCGGCCCGCCCGGTCCGCGTGCCCGAGGCGCGCCTGCGCCGCCTCCCGCGCCCCCTGCAGACCCCGCGCGGCCGCGCGCCCCTCCCCCTGGGCGGTCGCGCGCCGCCGACCGCGTGTGCGGCGGGGTCCCTCCCCTCGGCGCCTGCCCGCCCGCCGGCCGCGTGTGCTCGGGCCCGCACGCCGTTGTTGCGTCCCCCACCCGCTCCTTTCCGCGTGTACTCGGAGGGCGCGGCGCGCCGCCTACGCAGGCCGGAGTGGGCTGGGCGGCTTCCCTTTTCTCACGTGCTCGCCGCAGCGCCCGCCGCCCGCGGTCCCCGCGCACACCCAGCTCGGGCCCGCGCCCCGGGCCTCCGTAGCTGTGGGCTCACCCACGTGGACCGCGCGGCTGGCCGGCGGGCCCTGGAGAGAAAGGCTGTCAGGTGGCCGCTGACCGCCGCCGGGGAACGCGGGAGCCACCGGATGCTGATGCGTGGCGGTTTAAAAAAAAAAAAAAGGATGTCTGGTAATTGTGGGGTTTTTTTTTTTTTTCTCCAGCAACGAAGGTTTTGGGAACAGTAAAATGGTTCAATGTAAGAAACGGATATGGTTTCATCAACAGGTGAGATGACCGCCGCTGAATCCTCGTGCTGTCTCTTGCATGCTCTGCCCCATCTGTAGGCTTTGCGGACTTAGGACTGTTGGAGCTTGTGTAGGTTGCCACCTCTGGTGTATTGTTAGTGGGATTTTGTTTTCCTTGGTGACTTGAAAGGATTAGTGGATCTAGAGATTGTCTTTGTTTTGCAGCTAAATGTTAATCTAAAGCTAACTTGAAAGGTACAAAGCGATTTAAAAGGCAAGCGGAGTGAGCCATCTCTTACCAGTTACGGTAAACTGAAAAAGCTAAGATCTGGTATAATTCCGTTAGGCTCAGGCCCACCACATTTTTATCTTCGTCATGCTTTTATACGTTACTGAAATTGGTATTTGAAAATGTGAGCCACTAATTATGTAGGTTATTTGCAACTTGTTAACCTCTAGAGGCAACGTGCTTTGATAATGCAAGTATGTCGTTTTGACTAAGGTTATAATTCCTTTGTTTAGTGTCCCACTATATGCTGTTTTACAATGCCTCTGATAAATTTCACGTTAGGGCTGTTTTGACAACAGTTGTTTTTATTTGCTCATACTGTAACATTTGGAAGAAAATGAATGGCCCGTTTCCTTTCCTCAATTTTTATTTCTCGTACTTCCTTGCCCCCAAATCGTACTTGCCAAAGCTTTGGTTGTAGCTTATTAGAGCGGTCTTAGTACGCGGTAACATTATTTTTCGTATTTGAAGGCAAAGCTACAAACTGCATCTTTAGGATTAATCCTTAGAGTTGTTTGTAGCTATAGTGATGGTAACAAGGGCACTTTACTCACAGTGCTCTTCATGGTCTCCTTGTCAGCCAGGCTTCATATCCAAGATGGCTGCCAAGGCAAGTAGTGCAGTTACAGGGGTGTAGAGCACTGTGCACGCTAACAGCAATATTGGCCTTACAGGTATGATACAGTCATCTCAGCATTTTCTGTCTTACATCCTTACTTACACTAGACGTTTGAAAGAACTTAAGAATAAGAAGTAACACCAGATGTTTCTGAAATGGGCACTACTGAAGGAAGCCAAATGGTCAAGATTAAGCTTAGACACAACTGGCTGGTGAAAAACCGTTAGTTACTCAACCATAAGGTATTGTGGAAGCGTTCAGAGCAAAAGAGATTGTAAGCATTTGATGGTCTGTTTTCCACGTTTGCAGTTGTGGGGAAACATTTTGTCTCTTCCAAAATCTTTAGGAATTTTCCAGACTGCCTTTGGGACAGGCCAAGGCCACATTTTTTTCATCAGTTTTTTGATAATGGGCTGCTAGTGAGGAAGGAAGGAAGGGAATGCTTTGATGCCAGTATTTGATCACTTTTTAGGTGATCTCTGAATTTGTTAGCATTTCCATTAGTATTTCAGTCTTACTCTGAGCCGCCTTATTGGCCTCACCCTTAAACCAGTGGTTTTCAAATTTAAGTGTGCTTACCTTGGAAGGGTAAAAATGCACATTCCTGAAATCTTCCTTCCCAGCTTGGATTCATTGGGTCTGGGGTACATTTTTAAGGAGAATTCCAGGTGATTATGGCTTGTGGGCCTTACCTTGAGAGACACTGCTTTTGACCTTTGACCCAATGTGATAGGATATCACTGGTGTGCACATTAAGAGGGACTGTAATTTGCAGGCTTTTAAGTAGTTTGCTTTAGAAATATGTTTTTTGTTTTGCTGCATTTGTTAAGTGGACTTAGGTTATGATATTTTTCAAGTGAACAATTGATAATCCAAGATAAAAGTAGTTCCTCATATACTCTAAATTTTTATTCTGTGAGATACCATTCCTTGAATCTCTCTGTTCTGACTTGCAGTCAACTCATTTGGCTATCATACAGGGCAAGTTAAATGTAAGTTGGCGTTTGATGATGCTTTGTTTGGACTGTCTTAACTGCAAGTATTTTGTAACACTAACTGGTTGAGATGTGCTTTACATTTCTAAGACTGGTCGTTTCAATGAATGATTCAGACTTGAACAAGACACTGTAAAACCTAACAGCAGGTAAGTTCAGGAGAGGTTTACCTTACTTAAGGGAAAATGTATGTCTTAAAGAACTATAGTTCTGGAAGCTAGCAGGTGGTTCGGGGCTGGAGGCGCTTGGCTCTCCTGAGAGAGAAAGAGTGTGTCACACATGTGTACTGTTTCTGTGTAAATTAGAGGATGTAGTGTTGGGGATGATTGGTGTAGCTCTAATTTTAACCTCAGAATTCTATGAATTTTATATTTTAGGTTCTTAAAGTGTTTATAATTAAGATACATTTTTAATGTAAAATTTTCCTTTAAAGAAATGTATTTTTATTGTAAACATGTATTTCAGTCTGTGTTATTGCCTGCGATAATTGTTATAGCCTTGTTAGAATTATTTTTTAAAGGGTTTCGTTGTACGAAAGGTGCTAAATAAGAGTATAAAGATTTTAACACAGCAGAAATGTTGGTTTTATTTTGTTAGGCTGTATAGTCTAGGAATTCATTGTTATTCCTTTGTGTGCTGCGTCTGCAAAAGATAATTGGATTATGTGACTGGAGGCGTTTATTAACCCCCCAAAATTACTTTTCATTTTATGATAAACTTCACTCAAGACTATTGAAGATGGCATTAGAAGGATGCCACGGGGTCAGTGGTTTCAGGGTTTGATTCTCTGCTTTTAAATCTAGAAACTTGATGTTCTCTTTTGCTTCCAGGTGTTGAGGATTAATCTGTGCTCTCCAAACTTATGAAAGATTGGCATGGATCAGTAACAATTTATTTTTCAATAGGACATGCATCTTTTTATAGTGACCAGAATAGGAATACTTTTCTGTTATCCAGAGTACTTAAAAAGCTGAATTGTAAGGGTTGGGCAAGGTATTTGGAGCAAAAAGAATCAAACAGAGAAGAGATCACAAACTGGTGGCCTACCTGATCAGAGTATCTTCTTTTTTTAAGAGCTGTATTTTAGCTTTGGGGTCTTTAGTTCCATGGAAATGAAAATCAGCTGGTCATGAGTATTACGGCCTGTAAATGAGGCATGCATTCTCTTTTTACGACAGTCTATCAGGCTTAGTTCTCTCCTGTTGTTTGACTTCCCTTCCTATATGCATTTATGTGTATTACTTTTTACCCATGGTCTAGGATGATGTTTAATAAACCAAGACAGGGAAGGGCTTAGCTGTCCCTCCTTAGAAAAAATACTTAGTCATGGCTGTCAGGTTTAGCCTCCCTTTGCGGGGGCCCTACCTATTGGGGATTCCATGTGTATATAACTGATCCTTCATTATGGTGGTGATAAGAGTAGCTAATGTTTATCAAGTATTTATGCTAGAAACTATAGTAAATGGTTAAAATCAGCTAATGGATTTAATCCAACCTTTCAGGTAATAGGTACTATCCTGAAACACAGAGGTTGAGTAAACTTGCCCCAGAAGTGTAGCTGCTAAGTGGCAGAGCTAGGATTTGAACTCTCTTTTCTGACAGTGGAGTTTGTGTGCGCTAACTCCTGTTATTGCTGTCTATGAAAACAGACCCTAGTCGTCTTCAGTTTGGTTGTTTCTACATGGTCTACATTTTCTACAGGTAATGGGGGCAGAAGTTATTCTTTACCATTGAAAGGTTCTTCTTAAATGATCTTAGCTTGTCACTAGAGCTGTATGCTACTAGTTCCCCAGATTTGAAAAGCTTTCTGCTTTTCACTGCCTGTTTCATATAGTTAGGGATTGCTATAATATAGTTCTAGTTCAGCATGCAGATTGTCTTTAGGAAGTAAAGGATTTGCTTAATACCTAATATTGGGAGGCAGTTAAGGAATTAAAAGAGAGTATTAGATCTTTATCTTTAAACTCATTCTGGTTTTATATGGTCTGTGAACCAAGAACAGGTTTTGCCTTTTTATAAGTGTTGTTAAAAAAGAGAAAAATATACAACAGTCTGTGACCCTACAAACCCTGTTAATTTTAACTTTATAGACCTGTGGAAAGATGATTGCCAAGTCTCTTGGGCTGTTAAAGTCAAACTGATCATAACTTGATCGCACAGTAAGAACCAAGAAATCATAGGTAGTCTGTAACCTAAATGAGTAAATGTTGTGGCACTAGGGAAGGCTTGAAGATTTGGTGGTGTGCTAAGGGAGGGATGGGGCGGGGTGGAAGGGGGTGGAGGCATAAAAAGACATACCTTCATTGTCCTACATTAGGAACTTTGAAGAGACTTCCATTTTCTTTAGATCCCTGCAGGATTTCTTTTTCTTTGGCATTCTCAACTTAAAATGGTATCCCCTTTTTTTCTGAAGTCTCTTGCTATCTGTGTGATTTCTTTTTCCTTGAAGTCACTGCTGGGTTATTTGCTGAATAAGAACAATGTTATATTTCTAGATAGGTGAGAAAAGTATGTTTTCATTAAAAATTTTTTCAGTAGTAAATAATGATCTATTAATACGAAGAGGCGGAGTAGAAGAATACAGCAAAAAGAGTACACTTGACTGCAGGAGAATGGGAGGACTGGTGTGTGATACATGGAATGACACTGTTGGAATACTGTAAGTCTATGCTGTCCAATACAGTAGTAGGTACATGTGGCTATTAAGCATCTGAGAAACTGAATGTAAGATACTTTCAATGTTTTATGTTGACCATGTATGTTGAAATGATCAAATTAGTTTTACTTGTCTTTACTTTTTATTATGGCTACTAGAAAACAAACTTAGATGTTTGGCTTCACAAATAAGGTACTTTGCCCAAGATTATGTAGTTAGTAATGGGGATAGCCAGGATTCCAACCTTGGCTCCAGTGGTTCTGGTTAGGAGCTCTTAACCATTGTGTTCTATATCCCACCTTGCCCCTCTCTCCTCCTTCCTCTCTGATTAGTATGACTTAACATACTATAACATGTAGAAAACCACATTTGGTAATTCAGCTGCTGCCTTAGATTGAATAGTCGTGGCCTTCTAGATAGAAATCCTTGAGGATAGGCCACATCTTATTTTTATTTCTTGTGCTTAGCACAATGCCCAGATAGCTAACTAGCACAAGTAAATACCCAACAGTATTAAAGAATTGAATGAGGCCTTTGGGCTTGCTGTCCTTTCATCATCAGCCCAGTGGCTTCTGGTAGATTAGAGCTGGCTAATGTTAATGAATAGTAGACACTCAGTAGATACTTTAAAATTGAGCACCTACCATGTTCCTGTAGTATGCTGAGTGCTAGACAGAAGAATGGCAGCCTCTGTTTTCAGTGACTTGGCTCCATGGGGTTGGAGCTCATACTTTGGCTTGTGTCTAACCTTCCACCCTCGGTAAAGTATGGTAAAGGCAGAAGTATGCCTCTTGGTTCTCAGGAGGTAAGAGGTAGTGCTGGTGATGCCTCCATTCTCTCCTCATTGCATTAATAAATAGCTAAGGGTTAAAACATGCTTCTTGATGAGCCATTCTGGTCATCTTTAATTGCTGCTTTTCCCTCTTCAGTAAGATCTCTAGTAGCCATGACATGCCTTTTTTCCAGTATTACTGTAGATCAGGAGTCAAGAAACCCTCTCAGAACTGGTTTTATCTGGCTGGTGAGCAAAGAATGGTTTTTACATTTTTTAAGTGTTGAGGGAAGTGAGGGGGCAATATGCAGCAGAACCCTGGTCTAATTATACGAATAACTTTGTGTACTACAGGTAAGGATGTAGGGATGCTTGTTATTCATTGTTGTTCTCTCCCAGAATTGGAGAAACCATATGCTGTTATCTGCTTCTACAGCTGAAACATGTAAAGATTTCCAAACTGATCCTTTTTGAGTTTTCAACATGATAAAGCCCAGGGCCTGTGGAATCAAATTCTACCACTCTAAGCAGATGACCGCATACTTCATTTTCCTAATTTGTAGAACGGGGGGGTTAATATAAAAGCATCTACCTTGGGATTGGTATGATCTAAAGAGTTAAAGCGCTTGGCACAGTATCTGGAACGTAAACCCTCTGCAGTGTAAGCTGTTAGGTGTCTAAGCTTTTCCCCTTTTGTGGGTGAAGAAAAAGATCCAGTTAGCAGGGGGCAGCTTTCCAAGGCTACACAGCTGTTAATAGTAGAATGAGGAGTAAAAATCAGGTTTCCTATTGGTAGTGCCTTGAACTTCTTGGTAGTCCTTTAACAAGTTGCAACTAGATTGATTTATTGCATCCATACTGTAGTATAATGGCTTGGCTAAAACTACATTTTTTGATCTGTCAAGTCTTTCCCTAAAATCTACATACTTTTTTTTTTGGCTGCATTGGTTCTTCATTGCTGCGCACAGACTTTCTCTAGTTGTGGCAAGCGGGGGCTGCTTTTTGTTGCGGTGCATGGGCTTCTCATTGCTGTGGCTTCTCTTGTTGCGGAGCATGGGCTTTAGGCTTGCGGGCTTCAGTCGCTGTGGCTCGCAGGCTCTAGAGCTCAGGCTCAATAGTTGTGGTGCATGGGCTTAGTTACTCCGCAGCATGTGGGATCTTCCCAGACCAGGGCTCGAACCCATGTCCCCTGCATTGGCAGGCGGATTCTTAACCACTGCTCCACCAGGGAAGTCCCCTAAAATCTATATATCTTTTGACCATGATGTATTTTCTTATAGACTGGTTTAGTGACAACAGAATAAATGAGTATCACCTTGTCTGGCATGACATCACTAGTGAACATATATTGGTTTCCACATAGCTCTGTACCCAGAAAACCTCTCCCTAATCTGTTTTCCAAGAGATGATTTATCTTGTGTGTACTACTTGTCTTGTACTATCTTTAAGATTGTCCTGACTGGAAAAGTAGTTTTGGTGAATTTTTTTAATACTCCTTTTACAACCCTGAAGTAAAATTCGTAGATAACTGCTTTTACTTCTTTTTATTGTGGTGTATAATATTTTCCAATGTCTATTTGCAACTACATTAGAAAAAATGTTGTATTGGCTAGCCAGATACATGGGTAACATTATTGTCAGTAATGAAAAATCCCTCTCTTGAAAGCTGCATCTTTTAGGAAATTATAATGCATATTGAAACTGTAAAATACTATATTCAGAACTCAGTTAATTTACACATGAAAGTCCAGTACCAAATATCCTTTACCTAGTCATCTGGCAAGTCTTACACCCTTCACTCCCTTTAATGGAAGTAGTACCCCCTGTCTTTGGAACAGCCTTAGAGCTTGAAATTCAGTCGTCGTGTAGCTCGCTCGCTCTCTCGCTCTCGCTCGCTCTCTCTCTGTCTCTCTGTGTGAGTGTGTGTGTGATCGATCCTGTTTCCGTAAATTGAATGTCCTCATGTTATGATAATCCAAGCTATATGGATTCTTTGGTGCATACATTGCTCCATGGATCAGCAAGGAGCCAACAGTCAGTAAACCAGTCAGGCTAGTTCATTGTAACCTTTGTTCCTTTTGTCATTAAACACTAGAACTACTATTGAGTCCTTTCTCAACTCTGACCTACTGACAATAGGGTAGGGTAAATCAATAAAGGTCTAGAAATGTTGTTGCTCCTCCAGTGCTTCTTTTTGTTCATAGTATCATCACCCTGACCTCCAGTCTCTAAGCTAAAAATTCAGATCATTCACCACTGGCCCCTGACTTCTAGCCTCCATTCATCCACAGAGTTTTTCCCATATTAATTCAAGAACGATATCTCAAGTCTACTCCCTCATACACAGCCCCTTAGTCCAGGCCTCCGTCAGTCCTAGTCTGGACTTCTGGTGTAGCTTTTATAACTAACAGGTCTCCTCTTGGCTTCAAACTTTCCGTAATAGCTACCATTTTTTAACACCTAATAATTTATCGTGTTCTAATTTATCTAATAATTTATATGTCCACTACATAAAAGCGTTTACTGGCTTCTCTACCTACATGATGATTTAGCCCATATTCACCCTTCCACACAGCCACAGCCCTAGCCATATTCTAGGTTGAACCCAATTTGCACTTAATTTGCTCATTGTTGGTTTTACCCATGTCCATGACCTCTCCACCTGGAACATCTTTCTCATTTTCCAGTAAACTCCTTTAAGACTTAGGGCAAATGTTGCCTCCTTTAATAGCCACTTGTAAAGTCCTGAAGCAAATATTTCAACCATATTTGTTTAGGAACAGACTAAAGATTGGTGTCAAATGGTGTCATATGAAGTGAAAAAGGGGGTCGTGTGTGCTAGTAAAAAGTTTCATTCATCTTCACCTCCTTAGTTCTCCAGCATAAACAATGCTTGCCGTGTGAATGATGTCAGTATTGGTGGTGTTCGTATTTGTACTTCATTGTGATCTTGTCCCTCTATTTTAATCAGTACTTTATTTTTAAGAGCAGCTTAGGTTCATGGCTAAGTTGAGCAGAAAATACATAGTTCCCATGTACCCCAGGCCTACACATTGCACCCATGACATCCCCCACTATACTGTACCAAAGGGATACATTTGTTACAATCGATAAATCTACACAGACGCATCATTATCATTCAAAGTCCATAGTTTACATTTAGGGCTCATTCCTGGTATTGTACATTCTGTGGTCATCTTTATGATCCTCAAGGAAAGTTGGGAATTGGAAATGGTAAAAAGGAAATGATTGAGGATGAAGTGAGAAAGTAGGAAGCTAGTAATTAATGGAAGAGAATATGTTCATGATCTCTCCTACTTGAGTTAGTAACCGTGCTCTTAGAGGTAGGAGTGGGTTGTGCAGGAACGCTGTTCAGTAGGATGAGGAGTGACAGAATGTATGTTGCTAGTCACTTCTATCCTCTTAATAGCTTAGTAGGTCACACTTTATTAGTCTTTAATCCTTCTAAGGTAGATGGTGAGAGTTATTAGCAAAACCATCGTGGCTTACTGGTTGTGTTTTTGTTTTGTTTCTTAATTTCCTAATGGCTGGTTGGCAGCCGAGAAAGTCTCTAAAAAGGGGAGGGGAGTGCAGAAAGGACCAAGTGTATTCTTAATCTTTGGCAACATGAAATGTAGTGTTCAATTTTATAACTTGTTCAACTTGGTTCTGTCTTATAGGAATGACACCAAGGAAGATGTATTTGTACACCAGGTGAGTGCTCGTGTGGGTATTTACCCTTCTGGCTCAAGGCTTGTGGGAAGAAAAGGGTGGATATCTTGTCAACTACTGTTCCTTGCAAAAAGGTTAAGTCCAGTCACCAAACAATTTAGTTCCCACAGGAAGAGGGGTAGTACAGCTTAAACGTGTACATTGAAACATTATGTTGGCAGTTTACTTAATTAAAATAGGTGTTTCACATTGGTATTTTGTTAATGGCTATAGCTTTTTTAAATGTTGAATCTGCTCTACTTGTTACACTAAATTTTGAAACCTAATTTCAGATGAACTGAAAACCTCCATTAATCTAAACTTGAACTAATACCATTGCTATAGGTATACAGAAACTTTGACAAGATGCTGTTAGAATTACCTCTATGGTAAGGACAAATAACAGTAATCCTGGGAGAAATCGGCCAAAGTTGCAAAATATATTAATTTGAAATGAATGTTGAAAAACTGGCAAACGTAGCATAGGTCCTTCTGTTATAACAGGATAGGTGCTACATGCTAAACTTCCCCCACAAGTACCATTTAAGGAAAATATTTTGGAAAATGCTTAAACATTAAGGAGTTTATTGTTAAAGTAAGCCACTGCCAAATGAACACTAATTTCAACCTTAAGTATATCATAGGCCCCACTGGACTTAATTATCCTCATAGGAATGCAGTGGGTAGGAAAAATGTTTATAAATGTGTACTTTTGTGTACTCTGCAGTTTTTGTTTTTGTTTTTGTTTTTTTTACTAAGACTGTTGAAATATTGTCAACTTGTATTGAAAATCACTCTAAGAACTTTTTAACCACTATACTGTAATGTAGACATCAAAAGACAAAGTCAGTCTACACATGCCTTTATTCAGGGAGGTATGAGCTTGGCTATCAGCATACTTCATAGGAAGGGCTGTCTTAGGTTGGTGTTTTGTAGCTCTCTGAAGTGCCCTGTACAGCACTCAGTGGCAATCAAGGGGGGAGCCAGATCAATTTCTAGATACATCAGAAGCCCTGTCCAGTAATCACTGGGTCAAACATAAGCATGGAAACTTTCAAATTCTAAACAAATATAGGACTGCTCAGGCAAGGTGTTACATTAAGACAAATGTTTATTTTATAAAATTGAATACCAACACTTAATCTGTTCCTTACTTCCCTTTTGCATGTTCAAAGGAATTTGCAGAATTAGGTACAAGAGACAGCAAGCTTGCCAGTCTTGCTGCCCGTCAGCAACAGTAAAGGGTTTGGGAAGATTGGGGAGGGCGTTGAAAATGCTGACCAAAATAAGAGTTTGGGATTTTAATTACCCATACTTGTGCTATCCCCTATGACTGCAGATAATTGAGTTATATGAAAGGTATGAAAACTTTGTGACAGTTTAGATGACAGATGAAATTAATTATTTGGCTGAATGCATATCACCCGCTTGTACCAACCCACAAGGTGTCACCAATATGCTTTCCTCTTTATTTTGGAGGTGGTTTCAACATTTAGTTGTTTCTTAGGACTTTGGCTGCTCAGGTCTTGGTGGTGTATCAAGGAGACTGCAGTTCTGGGCAACTTAGCTTAATTGGCTTCAGATTTGTTGGTTGTCCTGCCTCCTCTGGAATGGAAATGCATGAGTGATCCTGTAATGGATACCGCTGTGATGTAGTAGAATGAACATGGGATTTGGAGTCCCAAGACCTGGATTTAGAAAAGTCCATACTCTGCCACTTATTAGCTGTGTGACCTTGGGCAAGTCACCTAACTTTTTAAAGCCTGTTTATTACCTTGAAAGAGGAATAATAATGCCTCACACCATCTGTCATAATGAGATTGAGTGGGTAATGTGCAGAAGAACTTTATGGAAGTACTACAAACGTGAGATATTATTCTTCCCCTTTAACTTTGTCGTAGAAGTCTGGAGAACAAGTAACAATGTGAGATTTAATGTATTCTGGGGAGGTAATAACCAACTGTCCCAGGCAGTCGGAATATTAAAAGTGGCATAGTTAATTCATGTGAATTGCATTTCCATCGAAGTATTACCACAGTCAGGTTGGAAGGGATTTTGGTTGACATTTGTAATTGAGTTTGATACGGTAACACAGGGACAAAGTTGGTTTGGTCAACTTTGAAGCATGCAAAACTAAACTCGCCTGTCATCTAAACTGGCCCTGTGTGGGGCTAGCTTCTACTATTAAGTGCAGTCTTTGGGGATAGATGGATATCCTCATTTTGTTCAAAGCTACATATAATGCTTTTGCAAAAAGCATTTTTAAATATATATATAGTGTCTGTCTTGAGTGTTAAATTACTTGTTTTAGTTTGGAAAATAGTGGTAAAATGCTGGGGCCTTGTAAGATTGGAGTATTTTGGTTGAGGTTGGGGGTAGCATTGGTCCCTGTTTTCCTAAATTTATTGATGGTTTGGTCTTATTTAAAGCTAATTTTAAGTGTATATCCAAGCTAAAATATTGTTGACTCTGGTACATTTTAAATGAAAAAGCACATTATTCTCCCCTGTTAATCTATTTTTGGAATGTGATATTACTAGACTGCCATAAAGAAGAATAACCCCAGGAAGTACCTTCGCAGTGTAGGAGATGGAGAGACTGTGGAGTTTGATGTTGTTGAAGGAGAAAAGGTGAGGATGCTTTTTGTGTAAAGGTTTGACTTCAGTATGGAAATATTTTGGAGATCTCATCCATTAGGATGGTGGCTCTAATGTGGATGGATGGGTCAGGTGACCACTTGAACACAGGTGCATCAATCCTAATGTGCTGGCTGCAGTTAGAGGGCTATCTCTTCAGAACAGTGAGGAACTAATATTTAATCATTTCTATGCACCCCTGGCCACAGAGACCCTTTTTTATTTGCTTTGTGTAAGTTTTGTTAAGTGTACTTAATTCCATTGTCACTATCAATATATGATGGCTTTTGTAGGGTGCGGAGGCAGCAAATGTTACAGGCCCTGGTGGAGTTCCAGTACAAGGCAGTAAATATGCAGCAGACCGTAACCATTATAGACGCTATCCACGTCGCAGGGGTCCTCCACGCAATTACCAGCAGAATTACCAGAATAGTGAGAGTGGGGAAAAGAATGAGGGATCGGAGAGTGCTCCTGAAGGCCAGGCCCAACAGCGCCGGCCCTACCGCAGGCGAAGGTTCCCACCTTACTACATGCGGAGACCCTATGGGCGTCGACCACAGTATTCCAACCCTCCTGTGCAGGGAGAAGTGATGGAGGTAAATGTGATTTTATTTATTTTTAACTGCCGTGGTATTCAGACTTCTGTCTGGTTGGGTTTTTACTGGTCCATATTGGCTTGATTTCCATTGCCTTTTCAGGGTGCTGACAACCAGGGTGCAGGAGAACAAGGTAGACCAGTGAGACAGAATATGTATCGGGGTTATAGACCACGATTCCGCAGGTATGGTTTGTATTTTAAAAGTTCTCAAGCATGTATTAGGACTCAGCAGCATCATGCTTCTTCTGCAGGCTTTTTCAGTCGTTTATCTGTTAACACTTCACATTTTCTTTCATCAGATACCTAAGAGATGAACCTGAAGTCAGTTATCTTTTGAGAATGTGTTCTTTGCATCTTTGCTGGCACTGGTTAAAAACACCTTTATAGATGTGGTCTACTTTATGCAGTTGGTTTTGTTGTTGTTTTTCTCTAATGAGGGTATGGAATTTCACATGTTCTGTCCTTTAACAGGTAAGAAAATAGTAGTTTAAACTGCATTGTATTATAACTTTAAAACCTGGTTCATTGGGAGGGAGAAAGGTAAAAGGTAAGCATATCTTTTTAACAGAGGGTATTTAAATATTAGAGTATAGAGTAATTAGGGAAGAGCTCCATGAGCCAGACACGTTTATACATATATGTAGCACACTGAGGCAGTGTTCCCAGTCCCACGATGTTAGGATCGACTGGTGTAGCAGTTATTTCTTTTAAGGGTCTTAGAGCATTGAGTCTCCAGATGTGATCCCTAAGACTAACAGGTAGTATACTATTTTCAACCTAGACATAGTTACCTTGTTGAAATACTACAAATAATCACAATATGTTTTAAAATAGTGATAATGTTTATCTGTGATAGTGATAAATGGTCTAAAATAGGCTTTCATGGCAGTCTATCCATTTAAATTCCAAGAGCAGAATCCTTGGTCTACTTTTTCTTACATTGTAGAGCTGCTTAAATTTTCTACCTAGTTTCATTGGTGTTCTTTAAAATAGCATATGAATTTTTGTTGTCAAGTGCTTCTGTTTTACTGTTTGCCTTTTGGTTTAAGTTAGACTAAATGGTCTCATTTGAATGAATAGACTAGTATTACAGTGTCAGATAATTGCTATGGTGAGATAGATAGATAAGGTAGATAGATTGATTTGCCTTAAAGTATCAAGGAACGCAGGGCTTTCCAAACTATTTAGCCAGGAATTTTTTGTTCAAATGAGTAGTAGATGACACATGCCACTTATAATCCATGGGGTGAAATTCTGATTGATGCAGATCCAAGAGCAAATTGTAAGAAATCTGAGACCAATATAGCAGGAGTTTTGCTGAGAAGGAGTCAGGTGAGGTGGCAATAAAGGGAAATGTGTCGTCAAGAAAGGATTTTTTTGTTTGAGAAATAAGAGCATACTTGTAGGCTGGAAAATATAGTAAAAGAGGACAGTTGTCAGGGAGGTAACTGCTAGAACTGTCTTCAGTTAGGATAGGATTTGGTCCACAAATAGTGGGTTAGTCTTTTGCTAGAAACCATGGGCATTGCATGTGTAAGAAGCCAGAGTATATGGGCCCCGGTATGTTAGTGAAGTCAAAAGGAGAGAGGGGTGAGAGAGGTTTGGGGAGTTTGGGACAAAGATGTGAAATTATCTCTAGAAGAGAAATAGGGGAAATCAAATAATAGTGTTTACAAATTTAAAGTGGGTCCACCCAACATGGTTGTACTTTTCCAGCCATTTTGAGCCCCAGCCTCAGATTAGGCATAGAGTTAGATTTGTTCAGCATTTGTCTACCCAAAGATGACTGAGTTTGAGATCGGTTGTAGTGATTAATGGTGGACTTTATACTTGGAGAAAGAGGGGAGAAACAGATTAAGGAAGAGTAAGTGACAGAATGAGTGATGGGATCATTGGATTATAGGTCCTAGTGGAAATAGAGTGCGAGAACAAGACACCTGGAATAAACCGGGAAAATAAGTAAGGGGTGATTAGAGAGTGGAATGCTTGAAGTTGAGAAAACCTAGGTAGCAAACAAGAATTGGATGGGAAGTAAAGAATCTGAAAGCCCATATTATTTGGGACAGTCATGATAATTACAACAGGAAAAGTGTAGTAAATGGAATATGGCATAACATAAGATTTGAAAGCTTGGGGTTTTAGAATTCACTTTAGAAGCCGCAGTGATAGGGGTGGGACAGCCACCACTTGAAGGCTACGGGGAAAGACAGGGCAGTTTTGCCGAAGACTGGTCATGAGTTCACAAAATGTGGGGAAACGGTTTCAGGAGAAGGGGTGGGGGGTGGGATTGGGAGAGGTAGGTGGGAGATTGGAGGGGTTAGAGGTGAAAAATAGAATGTACGGATCTAAATAGGAAATTAGAGCTTATTTTGACCTATAATATTTATGGTATAGAAGGATGTTATTAATCTTGGTGTTCATTTAAAGCATGCAACTGACTGGTATTTAGTATATTCACAAAGTCACGCAGCCATTACCACCGTCTAATTCCAGACATTTTCATCACCGCCACGCTCCCACCAGTCCGCCACCCCCAAAGTTCTGTATTCATTAATAGTCACTCTCCATTCCCCTCTGCCCCAGCCCTTGGCTACCACTAATGTGCTTTCCCTGTCTCTGGATTTGCCTATTTCGGGTATTTCTGTGTCTGGCTTTCAATTCACATATTTTTAAGGTCATCCATGTTGCATGTATCGGTACTTGATTTCTTTTTATGACCAAGTCATGTTCTATTGTATGAATATCACATTTTGTTCTTCATTAACCAGTTGATGGGCATTTGGGTTTCTTTTTTTGTTGTGAATAATACAGTAATCACATAATGGACACTGTTTTGGCTATAGACCCAGGAGTAGAACCGCTGGGTCATATAGTAACTCTTTGACATTTGTTGCCAAGCTGTTTTGCAAAGCTGCTGCACCATTTTATATTCCCAGCAGCAATGTATTGAGGGTTTGTTTCTTCACATCCTCCCCAACATGGTTATTTTTCAGCCTTTGGATTATGACTATCCTAGTGGGTATGAAGTGGGTTTGATTTGCCTTTCCCAGTGACTAATGGTTGTTGTGTACTTTCATTTCTATGAAGAGAGCATCTCTTCTTTGGTTTTGACTTCCTGCATTTTTAGCAAGTGTTCATCTGTAAAGGATAGTTAGCACTTGTTCCCAAACCTGGTTACCTTAAAGCCCATGTTTTTAAAGGACATCAAGGTGTTGGTAGTGTTGTACCACCTTTAGTCCTTTCATGGCTAACTTTGTAATAGATTATACTATGGGTAAAAGCTTACGAGACTATTAAAACCAGTTTTAAGCGTTCATCTTCCAGTTTATACTTCCAAATCCTTTTCCCAAGTCATACTCAATTTGTGAAATAAAAGCCAAATTTGCTCTTTTGATTTTGCTAAATTGCCTGCAGACCACTTGATAAACAGAAAGGCCAGATGTGTTAATACTGGTGGCTAGGTTAAAGAAAGAAGGTTTTATCATTGCAAGTTTGCACAATGTTCATTCCAGGGGCCCTCCTCGCCAAAGACAGCCCAGAGAGGACGGCAATGAAGAAGATAAGGAAAATCAAGGAGATGAGACCCAAGGTCAGCAGCCACCTCAACGTCGGTACCGCCGCAACTTCAATTACCGACGCAGACGCCCAGAAAACCCTAAACCACAAGATGGCAAAGAGACAAAAGCAGCCGATCCACCAGCTGAGAATTCGTCCGCTCCCGAGGCTGAGCAGGGCGGGGCTGAGTAAATGCCGGCTTACCATCTCTACCATCATCCGGGTAAGTAAGCGTAGATAGCCTTCTGGCCTCTGAGCAGTCATGAGTGGTGTCCATTAATGAAAGAGGAAAGAACCCAGTTCATCAGGTAAGGTAAGCCACTTAAACATACAATATCCTCTACCCAAACTAATCATAACATGACCTGAATGTCCCATTTTGGTAACGGGGCGTATCAGAGCCATACTTTGGCTCACTAACACTTGGAGGCCTAGCTTTACATTGTATCTTGATGTGAGAGCCTTTTGTCAACCTTTTTGGATGATTTTGCCAGTAAGCAGAGGAAAGTCTTGCTAACCTTACCATAACAGGTAATGTTAATTACATTGCATTATTTTTCATTTTTCAAAAATAAGTGGGATAGCTACTAGGATTAATAACCTAGGTGATAGTGACCAATATGGTTGGTCTCTTTGGGAAAAGTGACAACTTTGGCATTGTATCATCAATTCCAAAATCAAGGGATTCCCTTTTTACTTGATTCTAGGAGGCATGTGGCACTAGAATTATTATTTTCAGCCACTGATACTTTTTTTCCCCTCTGTACTATTTTCTGAGTGTCAAAAGGTCATCCAGAACCTAGGAGTAACCATTCTTGTTACACAGCAGGGTCCACCCCTGTTATGAATTGCTGTGTTAAGATAAACCAGTGTGAGATTTGTTAATGCCTTCCCTACTTAGCTTATTTGAATCTGGAGCAGTTTGGTATACTAAAAGAAAATTGCAGTGAACTGCGCAAGATAATTTTAAAACTTTTTTTCTTTTACAGTTTAGTCATCCAACAAGAAGAAATGAGTACGAAATTCCAGCAATAAGAAATGAACAAAAGATTGGAGCTGAAGACCTTAAGTGCTTGCTTTTTGCCTGTTGACCAGATAACTAGAACTATCTGCATTATCTATGCAGCATGGGGTTTTTATTATTTTTACCTAAAGACGTCTCTTTTTGGTAATGACAAACGTGTTTTTTAAAAAAAATAAAAAAGCCTGGTTTTTCTCAATACACCTTTAAAGGTTTTTAAATTGTTTCATATCTGGTCAAGTTGAGATTTTTAAGAACCTCATTTTTAATTTGTAATAAAAGTTTACAGCTTGATTTTTTCAAAAAAGTCAACAAACTGCAAGCACCTGTTAATAAAGGTCTTAAATAATTGTCTTTGTGTATATTTCTGCCTTG
Organism: Delphinus delphis; assembly: GCF_949987515.2. Classification (NCBI taxonomy): domain Eukaryota; kingdom Metazoa; phylum Chordata; class Mammalia; order Artiodactyla; family Delphinidae; genus Delphinus; species Delphinus delphis. The sequence continues at coordinate 34,489,137 of NC_082683.1, forward strand.
TTTCATTTTAGTTTATAAGTACTTTCTGGTTATAGCATCCTTATTAGCTTAAATCTATCTGTAGATAGGTGGTATTCATTGGTATTTACTCAGGAAATTTTTCAAAATGTGTAATCCTTTATTGAGTAGCATGCCTGTGGGCCCGTACTGAAAATTAGAAAGTATTTACTATGGTAATATGGCCATTTTCCTTTCTGTGAGCTGCTTTTACTGGGAGACAGTGGTAAAGGAGAAGAGAGAGGGCATGGTCTGGTGGAGACTAACTGGACTCTAATCCTTGGAAGCCATTTATTTGTGCCCTACTGTGAGTTACTTCAGCCTGTGGATTGAAGGATACCCACCTTAGTTATCAGATGCCTGCCACAGAGCCTGGTGTACTTGGTTAACACAGCTCCTTTGCTTGGGCACAAATAATGCAGTGCTTGTGTGAAGTCTGCTTAAAGAACATAGAAGTCAGTGGCATTCATTTTGTTCTCAGCACCCTTGTAACCTAAGCCTGTTCTGTCTGTTCTTTTATAATGTCTTATTAAAATGCCCTTTGGCTTCCATTGTGGAATAGTTAATGGCTGCTGTCTAGAGACTAATTCTGGATCATTCTGGCCAGCATTTGACGCCTTGGGGTTATAGAGTCGGCTAGAGTGGCATATCCGGGAGTCATGCAGTGCTGTGTGCCTCTCCAGAATGGGCTCAGGATTCACAGAACTGAGATTTGCATTGCACTGATAGTTTTAATTCAGGAGACTGATGAATAAAGTGGGGAAAAAATAGGCAAGTGGGCTAGGCTAGTATCAGTGAACACTTTGAAATGCCTTTTCTGAATTTGGGGCCACCTCTTCGGATGTTGAACACTGCTGATGGTATGTAGTGTTTTTTTTCTTATAGTTGCATACATTAGGATATATGTTGTGGAAATGATGCCAACAATGCTTACGTAATCCAATAATGTTGGAATGTGATTTTGAAAACGATGGCAAGGAAGAAAATTTTTTGTGATGCAGTCTTGCTGCCAGTGTTGCAAACAACATTTTTTCATGTGTATTTGTCTTGTGTGAATTTACTTCACTGTGTGTAAGGATTAGGCAGCCTGTGAGTCTCCGACAGCTGAGAGAGTACATTCAGTCTTGCAGCCGGTCTGCAGGTTTAGAACCTGGTCTACCGTTCAGATGCACCAGCATGAGACTCTGGGGAAGTCAGTACTGTTTACTAGAAGAGGGGTGGTGGAAGCAGTGCTTGCAGCAGTAGCAGCAGTGATTTGCTCTGTGACAACCTTCCTTAGCTTTTGACACTTATCCATGAGTTTGGTTCTCCAGCTGTGTAAGGGTTATGAATACCTCATGTTCTTGAAGACCCATGTGACTGGAGCAGAGAGCACGGAAAGTGCTATGGGCATGTTGTCTTCTTTCATTCTGGTCAAAATTAGGTGAGGATGCTTATGGTTTCTGTTGAACCTTGTCCTAGATGACCTAGGCAGTGAGGTAAGACTTAAGGAATAGGTGGTAGTGGTTATAAACCAAAAGAGCTGGCAGTCAAGAATGGATAATTTGTTAGTAATAGTAAATGGCTAAAATTTATTTTGTATAATAAATACAGTAGTATCAGGGAAATATATTTAGGACTAACATTTTCCAAATCTCTGGGAGGAAGCAAGACCATTGAAAGACATTAAAGAAAAATGGACATTTACATGTTCATGAATATTGAGAATGATGTCAATCCATCTATTCAAATTAGGTTCAGTAAGGGACTTCCCTGGTGGCCCAGTGGGTAAGACTCCATGCTCCCAAAGCAGGGGACCTGGGTTCAATCCCTGGTTCAGGGAACTAGATCCCGCATGCTGCAGCTGAGACCAGGTGCAGCCAAAATAAATTTTAGAAAATCTAAAAAAAAAAGATTAGGTTCAGTAAAAAAAAAAAAAAAATTGGTGGGCTTCAGAAAAGGAAGAAGAGAGGTTGGAGGTTAGAGGAGAGAAAAAGGTGTAGTTGTCTTGGAGAACGGGGAAAAAGTATACCAGGGAAATAGAATCGCCAGCAGGTGGAGGGCTGGGTTTAACCAGAGCTTGGCCAGCTGAATCTAACAGGAGGGAAAAAGCGAAGGTAGTGAAAGTGAATGCAAGATTATAGTTGATGCTATTGTCCCCCAGCATCCACGTCCCCCATCCCCAGTCCGTGGGTGAATCCTGGGTAGCCAGTCAGTAAGAGTGCAAAGCCACCTTTGGTGATTGGAATTGTCCAGGAGTTGGCAAGTATTCCAAATTGGCCCAGTGGAGTAAAAGTACTAATTTAAGGGAGCTGGAAGAATATGAGGTGGTGGCTTTAGCCTGGCATACTCAGCCTGGAGACATGTGGCAGTTACTGGTAGTGGCAGTTCAGGTTAGGATGATGTGAGTAGAAGACAGGAGAAGGAAGACAGTACTGGACATGAAGAGGTCAAAAATAGACCATGGTGTTCAGTGAATGTTGCAGTTCCCACAAGTGTTGGTAGAAGTGGGTGTGGAGAAGGCCCAGGAATGTGAAGGAATGCTGCTGGATAGTGGGCTTAGCTTGAAAGCATGGACTGCAAGAAAATTTGTGTTTAGAAGTGGCAGTGGTGTAATAGACTTAGCCCACTACCAGACAACACAGTACTTGGTGTTGAAGAAAAAAATCATCACCGAAAGGGCTCCAAGGGAAGTAGCATCCTAGGCACGAGTCTGGTTAGAGATAGAGTAAGAGAACATTCAGAGAAAAAGCCGGTGACTGAACCCAGAGGTCACAATGGAGGGTTTGGGAAGGGAGCAATGTTGGGTCAGATGAGCAGGGGAGGGCTAATGGGAGCTGTGGTAGCAGTGAATGGGAATCTGGTAGAGATGAACAGGCAAGTGTAGCCCATGACAGGCTTAGGCCTGAGGTGCTGCTAACGGAAGGATTAGTCTGACACCAAGGCTGGTAAGCTGGCTTGTGGCTCGGGAAGGAGCATTTTTGTTAGGAATTCTGCCTCTCCCTGCTCTGAATGGTGCCTCAGATATTGGAAGGACTGCTTACGTCCCATCAGTCTGGCTGCTCGTTTTAAAGGCTATAAATGATACAAAGAAGTGAGTCAACTTGCACAATACTTACACCTATCCAAGTGATGTTTTAGTACTTGTTCAGGGCAGCCAGCTATACAGCCCTTCTGTCTGGGCTGAGAAGCTGGTGATAGGGGATCTGGATGATTTTTATTTATACCTTTTTGGCAAGGTGCAACTTGTAGGGATCTCAGTTCCCTGACCAGGGATCAAACCCGGGCCCTCAGCAGTAAAAGCAAGGAGTCTTAGCCACTGGACCACCAGGGAATTCCTGTGGGTGATTTTTAAATAGAATGATTTTCATTTTAGATTACTCTGGGACAAAATAGTGGCCAATTTGGACATTGCTATAGAAGTCCAGATAAGATGAGACCATAGATAAGGCAGTAGGAAAGAACATCAGATTTGAGATGTTCTCGGAAATGGGGTTGACAGATTGAGGTGACTAGTTGAATGTGGAATGAGGAAGAGGGAAGAATGGGGCGTGACTGCAGAGTGGTGATACAGATGGTGCCACTTGCTGGAATAGAGAATACACAAAGGGGAGGGGTCTGTTTGGTTTCAGATATACAGAGTTTGAGGTGTCTGGGGCATCCATAGGGAGTATGTGGGAAGCAGATTTGGAGCTAAGGAGTGAGGTGTAGGCTGAAGCTGAACGTTTGATGCTCGTCAGGTGGCTATTGAAAGCTGTGGTCATGGAAGACATCACATCAGAGCATCTGTGGAGGCCCAAAGATGTGGGGAATCCAGGAAGGGGGACGTCACAGAATCCTAGAGAACAAAGTGATTCAGCTGGCATCAAAACCAAAAGGTCCAAGAAGGTGGAGGCTGAAAAGTGTCCGCTGGTGATACGGAGACTAAGGGTGAGAGCAGCCCTGTGGAAATGGGGTTGCCCCAGACTCAGCAGGTTGAGGGGTGACTAGGGCTGCTACTCCCACAGCCTTCCCCATCTCAGCAACAGCCCGTTCATCCTTACAGGTCCCAGCCAAAACCCTCAGAGTCTATCCCAACTTCTCACTTTTTCGAACACTCCACATCCAATGGGTCTGCAAACCCTGTTGATTCTGCCTTTGATATAACCAGAATTTGACCACTTCACCACCTCTGTCCACATGGGTCCAGACCTCTGTCATCTCTCACTTGGGTTATTGTAGTACCTGCTAGGTGAGCTCCCTGCTACCTTCCTTTTCCTGTCCCACCCCTCTCTAGTCAATTCTCAACATAGCAGCCAGGGTGTCTGTCCTCTTAAAAGCCATGTCAGACTATGGGTCACTTCTCTGCTCAAAACCTTAGAGGTTTCCATTCTTTCTAACGAACAAAAGCCAGCATCCTGCAAGAGGCTTCACAGTGTGTCCCCATTTGTCCCACTCCCACTTTTCACTGCTCTCCCCCTGGTTTACTCCCTTCAAACCTCACAGGCCTCCTTTTCCTTGAATGTGCAAGCACATTCCCACCTCAAGGCCTTTCTTTACACTCCTGCCTCTTGACAGGAAGACTCTCCCCAGAGAACTCTAGTATTATAAATGGCTTTCTCCCTCTGTTATTTTGGGGAGGGAATAGGAAAGCCTTCCCTGACCACTCTGTTTAAAATAGCAGCCCCCTCCATGCCCAGATCTCTTGACCACCTTCTGCTTGATTGTTCTCCATAGTGTATATAATCATCTGCTAATCAAAACTGCATATTTTCTGTCTTTGCTAGACAGTAATCTTCAGGGCAGAGATTTTTGTTCTGCTTTATCCCAGGATCTGTAACAAAAGAGTACAGAGTAAAATCTCAGTGTGTGGAAGTTGGGAAGTGGGATGAAGGAAGCAAGGGCTGCTGCTGGAAGAGCAGATAAACTAGTTATGTTAGATTATATAGTTTATGTGTCAGCTGAATAGGATGCTCTTGAGAGTGAAAGGGATTTGGTTGTCAATTACACTGGGATGAAAGGACTGCCCTAGACTGACCAGAATGGGAGTTCTGGTCACTCCAGAGATAGATAAATCTGAGGGAAGGGTCTTTTAGGATGAGACATGTTTATGTGGGGTTGAGGGAAAAGGAGCCAACCAAGCAGAGCTTTATGATTATAGTGCAACCAAATGCCTCATTTACCCTTTGCATAACATTGCATACAATTCAATTTTCATAGATTTGAGACACCAGGATGGAAAGTGATTTGGAGCCAGAAAACCTGAGTTCCAGTCCTGCCAATGAAACTTCACCCCCAGAGTTTCAGTTTGGAGCTACCACATTCAGTACTGAACATTGAAGTGTTTCTCTAAGTAAGGTCTATGCACCACCCACAAGAAAGTCAACAGATTCCTGGATCCCACCATCAAACTGCCTAATCCAAATGCAGGGGAGGATGAGCTTTTAAAATCTTAAAGAGAGAGAAATAGTACCTGCTCCCTAAATTTCTTGCGAAGATTATGTGAGAATACCTTACGTTTTGTTAGTGCTCAGTAAATGTTGACTTATTACAGGAATATTTTAAGGATCAACTTAGATAAGAGCTCTGAAAATTGTAAACTGAAGTTGTGGTGGCCATGAGATTATGGCTTGTAGATCTCTAACTACAGATAATATAATTGATCCAAGATGCTTTGCTCTGAAATCTACCACGTTTGTCCTGTGGCCAAGCTTTCCAAGTGCTCCCAAGCCAAGGAGGAGGCTCAGCAGAGATTCTAAAGCGGTCCCGTTCCTGGAAGACATGGAACTCCTCTGACAGCCAACTTTGGCTCAAGGACACCCATGACGGCCTTGCCAAACTTCCCTTAGGCTGCATGGTAGTCTATGATTCTGCTACCCACTATTGCTTCACTTAGGCTTGATGGCTCCCCTAGCTCCCTCCCCTATTTTTTGAAAGGTGTTTCCCTAATAAAATCCTTGCATTTTAATCCTATTTGGGAGTTTACTCGAGAACCCAGACGAACATCATGAGCATCACAGAAAAGTAAGGAGATAAAGATTCTGGGAAGATGGCTGCAGGTGAAGCACCAGGAATCCGTCCCCCTAACTTTGACAACCAGTACACAGGTGATATTGGTCTGATGTAACTACTTTGGTGCTGTGGAGTCTATTGAAGGCTTGCAACATCCAGGGAAGACTTACAGTAAATTGAGATTAATTGGGGGAATTTCAGCTCTTAGTTCAGCTGAGGCTACCCATCCCCCACCCAGCTCAGCCCTGTGGCAGGCAGTCGTGCACATGTTCCTGGAGCACCTTGCACATATCTTGCAGCAGCCAGGGTGAGCAATAAGGACCCCGTCCCCCAAATACTGGGGCTATGTGTTCTGACTAATCACTCAGCTGCTTCTGATGAAGGAGATGCAAACACAGCAGCCATTGTTGCACTTACCCCTGCTGTTGCAAGCCCCTCCCCTCCAGCTGAAGTGACTTCAGGGGATATAAATGGCTGGTGTCTACCGCCTCTTCATTTTAGTCTTTTTCCCCCGTTGAGAGCCAGACATTAAAGACTAGGACAATCAAAAGCAATCACATATATGGGGGAAATTAGAAAGTCACTGCACAGGCACAGGCTGAGAAGAGACCTGAAAATACCTTAAATTTACACCTCAAGCTGATGGCCCAGGGACAGCCTAGAGCAAAAGAGACAATACAGCAAACTCTGGAGAAGAGAGACAACCTGATTTCCAGGATTACCACATTATTCGATTCAGTGTCAAGTTTTTAACAACGATAACAAATCATAAGACATACAAAGAGAAAGGAAAATATGGTCCAAAGGAAAGAAAATAAACCAACAGAAACTATCCCTGAGAATGACCTGGTGGCAGATCTACTAGACAAGGATTTTAGAACAAATGTTTGAAGATGCTCATAGAACTAAAGAAAGATGTGGAGAAAGTCAAGTAAATAATGTATAAACAAAACAAATACCAGTAACAAGATAGAAAACCTAAAAAGAAACCAAAAAGTTCTACAGCTGGAAATTACAATAACTGAAAGTATTCACTAAAGGGACTCAAAGGCAGATTTGAGCAGGCAGCAGAAAGAATCAGTGAACTTGAAGATAGGAGAATGGAAATTATTGAGTCTGAGGAACAGAAAAAAAAAATGTGAAGAAAGGTGGACAGAGCCTAAGGGACTTTGTGGGGCACCATCAAGCAGACTGACAGACACACACATTGTGGGAGTTCCAGAAGGAGGAGAAAAAGGGGCAAAGAGAATGTTTGAAAAAGTGGCTGAAAATGTCCAAAATTTGATGGAATACATGAATATAACCATACAAGAGGCTTAATAAACTCCAAGATGAACTAAAAAAGACCCACACCAAGACATACTAAAAACAAACTCAAAAGAAAAAGACAAAGAATCTTGAAATCAACAAGAAAAAAGCAATTCATTACATACAAGGGATTCTCAATAAGATTATCAGAAGATTTCTCAGAAACTTTGGAGGCAGAAGGCAGTAGCTGATATATTAAAAATGCTAAAAGAAAAAACTGTTATCCAAGAATCCTATATCCAACATATCACAAAAGGACAGATTCCATATGATTCCATTTATATGAGGTACTTAGATTAGACAAAATCACAGACAGAAAATAGAATAGTGGTAATGAAGAGATTGCATAATAGGTATAGAATTTCAGTTTTGCAAGATGGAAAGAATTCTGGAGATGGGTGGTAACAATGTTTGCACAACAATATGAATATATTTAATGGCGCTGAATTGTACACTTTAAAATGGTTTAGACAGTAAATTTTGTTATGTGTATTGTACCACAATAAAAAATTGAAGCATGATGGTAAAGATGCTGAGGAAAGATACAGAGAAGAGTAGGCTTGAAACAGAAAACTATTCAATAGTTTTAGGGTCTTATAGTGATTGTCAGATTCTGTACAAAGGGAATTTAGATGGCCTAAGGAAGAAAAGCTTTAGTGGAAACAACCAATATTTAAAGGCTTTTTCATTTGTACATCATCTTTCTTTCCCAGTTTTGTAAAAATATCATAAAGCAAGATTCATGTGCTCATTATACAAGTTTTGGGGTATGTATTTAAATTAAAACTTAAAAAATTTTTTAAAAGGAGGTGATATAATAATTTTAAGCCAACTATGGTATTTTAACATTATTATTTTTTTTTTCTTGCGGTACGCGGGCCTCTCACTGCTGTGGCCTCTCCCGTTGCAGAGCACAGGCTCCAGACGCGCAGGCTCAGCGGCCATGGCTTATGGGCCCAGCTGCTCCGCAGCATGTGGGATCCTCCCGGACCGGGACACGAACCCATGTGCCCTGCATTGGCAGGCGTACTCTCAACCACTGCGCCACCAGGGAAGCCTGACATCTAATATTGTTTTGTTAATTTTGATTGTCATGAACAATCACTTTCACAGAACAGGAAATAATAAAAATGTTCTACTTGACTAATAATTTTTAAATGTATTCTAAAATTATGTGAGGGCACTCTGACAAGATGACTTTTCCACTTCTGGTAACGTTGGACCAACTCTTCTGCTGAAGACTGTCAAGAACACTAGGCAAATAACGTAAGCTGCCACAATTCTGAGAACTGGGCTCAGGGAACTGGGAACAAACCGACCCTGGAACTGAAGACTAACTGTACTTAATCAAGATGATGCTGATCAGACCATTGGTCTTGATGACCAATTTCAAGATGACTGTCAGAGCTGACTGTGCTGTTTCTGCACGTAGCCCCCTCCCTTCACCTATAAAAGCTCTTACCCACTGATTGTCAGCTGATCTGGAAGTTTAAATGTTTGCTGGTCCGGGCTTCCCTGGTGGCGCAGTGGTTGAGAGTCCGCCTGCCGATGCAGGGGACACGGGTTCGTGCCCCGGTCCAGGAAGATCCCACATGCCACGGAGCAGCTAGGCCCGTGAGCCGTGGCTGCTGAGCCTGCGCGTCTGGAGCCTGTGCTCTGCAACGGGAGAGGCCACAACAGTGAGAGGCCCGCGTACCGCAAAAAAAAAAAAAAAAAGTTTGCTGGTCTGGAAGAGGCAGCTGTACTGTGCCAGAGGGAAAAATCTGGAGTCTGGGCCCACCAATCGTGTGAACCCTTGTACACTACCTCACGATTTGAGAGGAGGACTTTGAATGGTTGTACCGTGGTAGTAAATTAAACCAACCCTCGCGTAGATTGCAACCTGACTTGGAGTCAGGTGGGAGCCCAGAAATCTCAAGCCCTAAACTTGGATAAAGTTGATCCTGAATTGCTGGTTCCACTCCCCCCACCCCAGGCACCAAGCTAAAGCAAATAAAATATTATCTGTGGAAAATTATATAATCCTAGGCTTTGAATTATTTCTACAGATACTTTCCAAGTGCCAAATCAAGCATATATTCAAAGATAACTGGGTCTACAAGGAAGCAAGGACCCGCAGAAACAGCAGACAATGGCAAAAGACCCACAGGAAGCCCAAATACCGAAAATACCAGGCACAGAATGTAAAGCGACTACGTTTACTACATTCATTAGATAAAAGGAGAAGCTTGAACATTTTAGAAGGTGTTATGGGCTGAATTGTGACCCTCTCCAACCCAAATTCATGTATTTAAATCCTAACCCCAGTGCTGCCAAATGTGACTTATTGGGACATAGAGTCTTTAAAGAGGTAAGGTTAAATGAGATCAAGGAGGTGAGGCTTAATCCAATCTACCTGATGTCCTTATAAGAAGAGGAGATTAAGACATGGACACACACAAGGAAGGACCATGAAGGCACCAGAAGAAGAGAGCCTTCTACAATCTAAAGAGAGAAGCTTCAGAGTGAAACCAACTCTGACACCTAGATCTTGAACTTTCAGCCTCCAGGAAGGTGGGGAAATAAATTTCATAAAGAAGGGAACCAGAGACTGTTTAAATTGACACAGCAGATTTTAAAAGATTAACCAGGTGGAAATCTGAGAACATAAAAATACAATACACCAAAGAAATCAATGAACAGGTTCAGAAGCTGATTAAACACAGTTGAAGATAAAATTAGGGAATTCCCTGATGGTCCAGTAGTTAGGACGCAGCGCTTTCACTGCCAAGGGCCTGGGTTCCATCCCTGGTCGGGGGACTAAGGTCGTGCAAGCCACATAGCGTGGCCAAAAACTAAAACTTAAAAAAATAATAAATAAAATAAAATTAGTTAACTGAGTGATAGTTGAAGGAAATCATCTGTAATGAAGTACAGAAAATTAAAAAAAGGGGAAATAGAGGCTAAAACCTAAGAGATAGAGAATATAGTAAGAAAATCAACCAGTCTGTAACTGGAGTCACAGAAGAAAGAAAAAATGAGAAAACTGAAGAGATAATGGCTGAGACTCAGTCAGAAATGACGGGGGTGGGGAGAGGGGGAAACACCAAAAGAAAGAGTCAAGCTCTTCCATGGTGGCGCAGCGGTTGAGAGTCCGCCTGCCGATGCAGTGGACGCGGGTTCGTGCCCCGGTCCGGGAAGATCCCACATGCCGCGGAGCGGCTGGGCCCGTGACCCATGGCAGCTGGGCCTGCCCGTCCAGAGCCTGTGCTCCGCAGCGGGAGAGGCCACAACAGTGAGAGGCCTGCGTACCGCAAAAAAAAAAAAAAAAAAAAAAAAAGAGTCAAGAATTCCAAAGAGGTTAAATAAAGAGAAATCCACATCTAAACACATCAAAAATTGTACCACAATTTTTTTTAAAAAAAAGCAAAAGAGGATATATTACAAGGAACCAGGGGAAAAAAAATTACTTTCAGAAGAGAGACATTTAAGCCATTTCATTCCTCAACAGAAACAATGGACGCCAGAAAATAGTAAAATTATAGTTTCAGAGTAGTAAAACGGTATCTTCAGCAACCTGAAAGAAAATAATTGTCAACCTAGGATTCTATACACAGTAGGATATGAAGGTGAAAAAAAGACATTTTGAGACAAAAATGGAGAACATTCACAAGCAGCAGACCTGCACTAACAAGCCGAAGATAATGATCCCATTTGGAATATTAGGAGATAAAAAAGGAATGAAAAGCAAAGAAGTCCTAAACCAAGGCTGCCTACCTCTGAGATGGGGTAGAAGGAAAAGCTGCCTTACACTAGAGAAAAGTAGGAAACTCATTACTAGGATCCTGAACAGATACAAAACAGAAGTCTGCTGCCTGATGGGAGGGCAGGAAACTCCCTCCCCCGCAAGCCCCACTGTCATTACAAGGCAGAGTTCAGATGTGCATGTGCACAGGGCCTGTCTATGACTAAGGCTGAAGCAGAACTGAGAAAAACTCCCTGCCACCAACATGAGCCTTGCGTCATAAAGCGAGCAACGGCCAGCTGCTGCTGGGGAAGGGGCAGGAGCATGGAGACAGATTCCCTCTTGTGCAGGCATGCAGGAAGTGTTGAATGCTAAAGGTCAGGAACACTAAGAAAAACTCTGGATTCCAGGTCTCAAACTAAGCACTCCAGGTATCAGCAGCCCACTATCATCAGAAACGAGGAATTGATTAGATGTGCTTATCAAATGATGACACAGCAGAGGAAAAAGTCATGAACTTGGTAAGTTGGTAGAAATTATGCAAACAAAACAGAGGAAAACATGGAAAAAACAGAACAGACTCTCGAAGAGCTGTGACACAATATTAAGCATGTGACTGAAGTAGCAGATGAAGACAGAAAAAATGTAGCAGAAGAAATGTTTGGGAAAATAATGGCTGCAAATTTTCCAAAGTCAGTGAAAGGTAAAAAAACCACAGATCCAGGAAGCTCAGAAAACCCCAAGCAAAATGAACACAGAGGAGAAAACACACCCAGGCACTTCATGGTCAAACTTCTGAAAACCAGAGATGGAGAAAATATGACAAGCAGCCAGAGAGAAACAAAGGAGCAAAAATAAGAGCTACAGCAGGGTTTTCATTTAAAAACTATGTAAGCTAGAAAGCACTAGCATGACATCTATAAAGACTGAAAAGGATGGGGGAAGTCAACCCAGAATTATATACCCAGCAAAATCATCTCTCAAAAATGAAGGTGAAATAAAGATTTTGTTTTCATCGTAGGTGAGTTCAAAGCTTTCATTTCCATCTCCATCTTTGGAGGCATTTTCAAGTGCCCTCTTAGAAGAGTGGCTTTCCAGTATTCTAGCTTTCCCTTAGACTTTTTTAAAAAAACTTTCAATCTTGGGCTTCCCTGGTGGCGTAGTGGTTGGGGGTCCGCCTGCCGATGCAGGGGACACGGGTTCGTGCCCCGGTCCGGGAGGATCCCACATCCCGCGGAGCGGCTGGGCCCGTGAGCCATGGCCACTGAGCCTGCGCGTCCGGAGCCTGTACTCCACAACGGGAGAGGCCACAGCAGTGAGAGGCCCGCGTACAGCAAAAAAAAAAAAAAAAAAAAAAAAAAAAAAAAAAAATTTCAATCTTGAGATAATTTCACACTTTAGAGAAAAATTGCAGGAATAGGTCAAAGCATTCCTGCATGCCCTTCACTTAGATTGCCTAATTAATATTATACTGCAACGATTTGCCTTGTGACTCTTTCTTCATGTGTATTTATGTATATTTTTTTCCTGATGCCTCATTATTCTTCTAGTACTTGTGTGTGATTTCCTAAAATACAAGGACAATGTCCTACAAAACTATCTGTTCACAGTGAACTAACTTTGATATAGTACTATCATCTCAACCACAGACACCATTCAAATTTCACTGGTTGTCCCAAGAATGTCCTTTATAGGTCCAAGATGATTCATTGCGTGTAGCTGTAATATCTCTTCAGTCTCCCCGGTCTTTGCTTGTCTTTCGTAACTTTGACAGTTTTCAAGGGTACTGGCAGTTATTTTGCAGAATAACCTCAATTTGTATTTGTCCATCTTAAGTAGACTCAGTTTATGCACCTTTAGCAGGAATATCACATAAATGATGCTGTGTTCTTCTCAGTGCATTGTATCAAGGGACACACAGTTTTGCCTTGTCCGATTACGGGTGGTGTTAACTCTTATCATTTAAGATATGCCTGCTATGTTCATCACTGCAAAGTTAAATATTTTGTACTTCTTAGTTAATATATTACTTGGCATTTTACTGTAGAGCTTTTTCTTCTTACCCACTTATTTATTTATTTATATCAGTATGGACTAGTGGATTCTTATTTTTTTATTCATGGAGTTAAAATCCATTACTGTTATTATTTACTTTGATACTCAAATTGTTTCAGATGAAGCCAGAGGGAACCCCTTTAGTCTGGCTTCTGTATCCTTTAGACCTGTCATTCCTTGAGCACGTTCTTACTTTCTGGAACGAGATGATCCAAGTTTATTTTGTACTCTCCTTACCCCAGCCCTCGAATCCGCCATTTCTCCCTGGAGTTCTGCTACCTTTTAGTAGAGAATGGTATTCAGAAATCAAGATATGGGTTTGCCCCTGGGGCTCATTGTTCTTGGCCTGTCTAGGGGATAGAGCTCACAGATATATGTACAGTCAGACCCTCAGCACCCATGGGGGATTGGTTCCAGGACACCCAGCCCCCTCCCCCACCAACCACAAGCATACCGAAAATCCCCGGATGCTCAAGTCCCTTATATAAAAAAATGTAGTGCAGTCGGCTCTCCATCTTTCCAGGTCCGCATCCATGGTTACAGAAGGCTCTGTGTATGTATATCGCACACATGTACATACACACACAACTATCTATTTCTACATTTATCTACATATATAAAAAGCTGTGTGTTCATCCAGATACCTCCAATTCCAATCCAACTCCACAAGATTCATTCTAGTCTTCCTCGTTTCCATCTTTGTAAATCCGTTCTCTGACAATGAGAAGCCTGGCTCCCATTATTTTCAGTGTATTTGCTTATTTGTTCAATCCCCTTATACGTAACCAGTCTCTGACCCTGCCAGCCAAGGACTCTTCAGCTTTGCAGTGACCACATGGGCCACGGCACAGAGAGGGAGAGGCAGTGCTTCGGGTTTTGACTTCGTTATTCCACAGCATCGTGTCAGCCCTTTGATGCTTTGAAGAATTGTTTACCCTTTCCTCAACACTTTTTTCTTCTTTTTAAAAAAATTGTATTGAAGTATAGTTGATTTACAATGTTGTGTTAATTTCTGCTGTACAGCAAAGTGAATCAGTTTCCTCCACATTTTTAGTTGTTTTCAACAAGACTGTTGTCCAGAATAAAATTGCCTGCAATGGTCTCATAAATTGAATTAAATATTGTTTTCATGTGCTCTACGAGGGGAAAAGGTCAGGAAGCACTGCTTTGGGTGTTGTCCATTCTCCATGGCCAGTGTCGCCTGGATCAGGTTTCGTTGTGGTTCCCCATAAGCTTGGCCAACTCTAGGCAAAATCTTAAATTGAACCACTTTCATTACATCCAGTATTCAATGGTAGCTCAGTTGCAATTCTCAGTTGAAATCTAGAAAAGGAGAAGCAACACACAGCTCTCCCTAGCCCAAACTTCAGTATGTGTAGGAGTCACCTGGAGGTCTCCTTAAAATGCTGAATCTGTTTCACCTAGTCTGGGGTGGGGCCTGAGATTCTGTATTTCTAACAAGTTTCCAGGGGATGCGAATCCTGTGGTTGGAGAGCTGTGCTCTGAGTAGCAAGAGTCTCTATTCATCACCTTTATTCCAGTGGTCAGCAGGGAGGATACTAAATTATACAACCAGTAAAACTTAGACGTATTTTTGTTTGTTTGTTTGTTTTGCGGTACGCGGGCCTCTCACTGTTGTGGCCTCTCCCGTTGCGGGGCACAGGCTCCAGACGCGCAGGCTCAACGGCCATGGCTCATGGGCCTAGCCGCTCTGCGGCATGTGGGATCCTCCCGGACCGGGGCACGAACCTGTGTCCCCTGCATCGGCAGGCAGACTCTCAACCACTGAGCCACCAGGGAAGCCCAAACTTAGACGTATTTTTAACCTTTAGATTTTTTTTCATTTGCGCACACACACGCACACATGCGTGCAGAAGAGCGGAGTGAACCCCTAAGTACCACTGGCATTTACCAATCTTATTTTATAATTTCACCTGCCCCTGACCTTTCTATTCCTAGAATATTTTAAAGCAAATCCAGCCATTATATTGTTTCAGTGTGCACCTCTGACAGACAAGGCTTAAAAAAATAATAACCACAGTGTCGTTATCACATAAAATAAACAATACATATAACCCAAAATTAACCATAATTTCTTGACATCATCTGATACTCAGTTCCTATCCATATTCTCAGGTTCAGGCAATAGATGAGTGCACTGGTCAGCTGCTCCAGCTCCCAGTTCACTCCCCTTAGCTGAACACCTGTTGCCACGGTACTTGGGCTTTCCTTCGGGGCTGAGGGCACAGGTATATCCCTCCCCAAACCGTCTTTTATGGCTTGCCAATTTCATTCTTGGAGGAACTCTGCTAATAAACAACAGCGCAAGCTTTAGGATCATGCCCTTTGACCCACCTTCCTGGGTCTCCTCTCAGCCCTCTAGCCTTGAGGCTGGGACAGGAAACAGGAAAGCTGGACAGTTTGCCCTGTCACAGGTTGGCAGCCGAGGTGACCGTGATGTAGACATTTGAAAGAGGAGAGACTGGGGGCATGGGGGAGGGGATCAGGCCTCCCAAACTCCTCTAGCTGCAAACTCTAAACTTTTCCCAGGCATCCTCCCATTGCCAGGACCCCACTCCGTTGTTAATCAGTGTACTGATTGGGTTGTGAGTGGTCAGCTGACTCTCCAGCTCTCCAATCTCTGGCTATAGCCACAAAAGTTTTCTCTTCACGAAGGATCACACGGAAGCTTGTTTCCACCCTGCCTTCATGCTGCCCACTGGCCCAGAGCTTGTCTCTCTCACAGCCTATCTCTGAAGCAGCCAGCACACTCTATCCCAACATTTTCCTACCAAGTCCCAAGCCTCTGGTGGTCCCTGAACCGCAAGAGATGACACGTGGTTTCCCAGCCAACTGCTTCCTGACCAGATAGTGAGGGCGTCCGAATCCCCCGCCTGGGACAGAGAGGCCAGCCTCTGGGCTCCACACCCCACCTGCTCAGCGACACCTGGAACAGGAGCCCTCACTGCGACGCTCATTTTCTAGGTTCCAAATTTGGCATTAGTCGGGGCTCTTCTGGCTGTGTGTGACAGAAATCAAACGCACAATTGTTTCAGCCAAAAGGGGTTTATTTCTTGAGAGGGTGTGTGGATCTCATGAAACGGCCCGGTCCCAGGAAAGGCAGAGGGAAACGGGCTTCCTCTCGTCTGTCCTGCCTCTTGTTGGACATGAGACCCCCTCAGAGGGGCAAGAAATGTGGCCCCCCCAGCCCCAAACTTCAGGCCTCACAGAAGTACCCTCAGTGCTGCTGACCTCAGATGCCCAGGTCCACCTCAGTCCCATTAGGTTGGGACACCTGGGGTGGGGGGTGAGCTAGGCATCAGCTCCCCAGGTGACTCGAATGTGCGCGCCAAGAGCCGCTGCTTTATAGCGTCAGGCACCCAGAGACACTCTTCTGTAGTTCTCGCTCACAGTTCCGGGGGCCAGGGCTCGGGGGCCCACCCCCTCCAGCCCCTGAGACGCCCCTGTGTACGTGCAGCCGCTGCCACGCTGGGGCACCTGTGGACGATCCCACAGCAGCTCTGCCATCTGCTTCTCCCCTCCCACCCCTACCTTCTCCTGGAGAGTGCATGCGCGATGGTCATCTTGTCTGACCACCTCTCAGAGGCACGTCAGGGGAGAAGGCTGAGCTGCGTCCTTAGGATCTGGTGACTTGGTGGGAGACGTCCCAGGACAGGTGGTGGAGGAAGCCAGGACAGAGCTGGCTGAGGGCATGGGAAGGCAAGGGACAGTTCTTTCCAAGAGCTGTGGCCAGCTCTTTCCAGTCAGGAGAGACAGAGGGCAGAGGCCAGAGAGAGACTCAGGGTCCCGGGAGGATGTCTGGGATGGAAGAGGCCTGAGCATGAGGGCAGGGGCTGATCTGGGTTAATTTTCCCTTGACTGGGGGTCTCCAATCAAGGAGGTCGTGGTGCCAACCCAAGGACAGCTAGGGAGGATCAGCTTGGATGCGCTGTGTAACCCACACTGGATCTGTCTCCCTCTCTTTGTGCCCAAGGACCCCAGGGACCAGCTCTGACCTCTCTGAGCCAGGCCCCACCCTCATCATACCAGGGACAGATCAAATGACACCACACTCAGGGCTGGATGTTCACTTTTCTTTCCAAAAGATACCAAGCACCCGGTCTAGGTGTGGCAGTGGGACAGAGCCAGGCTGGGGAACCTGGACATTACACACCCAGGGGGCCCTTGGTGGAGGCAGACAATTTAACAACTGGTCTGAAAGTCAAAAGAGAGGAGAGCTGGTTAGCAGGGGGAGCAGCAGGCAGTGGGGGGTGGCAGGGGCTATGGGGTTCAGGCACGGACCCAGGGACTGGCCAGTGCAGCTCACAGCAGCCCTGCCGGGGCCCATTTCTGGGGCAGGGGTGACATGGCCTGGCTTAGCCATCTGTGTGGATGTCCATGCAGCACTAGGCATACTGCGAAACCTGAATTCAGAGGCAGCAGGGCCAGGCCTCCTGGTCTCTCCGAACCTGTTTCCTCGTGTGTAAGTGGGGGACATTGGTCGCCCGGCACTGCCTCCGTGGGGTTGCTGTGAGGAGCCCATGGGCCGGGGGAGGCGATGGGCTCTGGTCACCCCAGGGCACTGGGCACCCAGCTTGTCTTTACTGCTGTGTCCTCGAGGCCCAGCACAGAGAAGACACTCACACAGCCTGTCAGTGAGTAAATAAGTGGTCGTGAAAGGGACTGCAGCTGGCCGGGGTGTGGACAGGTCCGTGCCGTGCTTGCACCTGTGCCGGCCGTGCGTGTGCGCCTGAGGGCTGGGGCCTGCCTCCCACCTCTCTCTGAGTGTCTGGGTCTGAGTCTCAGAGCACAGGGTGGGTGCCTGGGTTGGGGACAAGTTGCTCAGAACCTAACCGAGCTGGGGGGACACCCTGCGCCCTCCTGGCCCCGCCCGGGGTGCTGGCAGGGGCCGGCGGATGCTGCGCGGGGCTCAGACATACTCTCGGGCAGCCGCCGAGGGGCCGGGCCGGTAGGGCTGCGGGCTGCTGTTGGATCTCTCGGGCTCCTGGCACGTGCAGCAGAGGAAGGAGCCGCCCAGCATGGCCAGGCCGGCGGCGGCCCAGCCCAGAAACAGGGCTGGACCAAACTCGTACCTGCAAGGGGTGGAGGACGCCATCAGGTGTGCCTGCGCCTCCGCCCCGCCCCGTCCTCCCCCGGGGGCTCCCGGCCTCCGCCCTGGCAGAGCAGAGGGCGGGCTGGACGTGGGGAGCTGAGGCTGGGGCCTCACAAGCGTCCTCGGACTCGCCCGGTAAGTTGGGATGAGCGCTCATCTTTCCTCCCGCCCCTGCCCCAGCACATCAACACCACCCGGTGCGACCCAGCTCAGGCTGGGCTGCTCCGCGCAGCCTCGAGCCCCTTTCCTCCTCCGGCCAGATGAGGGGGCGTGGGGGGGCCCGCCAGGCCCGTCGGGGAGAGGAGGGGCGGGGCAGTCCTGCCACCTCTCTCGGTCACGGTCTGGCCCACGGAACTCGCCGCCGGGCTCCCGCCACCCTCTGGAGAAGGCCAGACTCCTCCGCCGACTCCACCTGGCACTCCGGCCTTTCCACCCACAAGCCCAGCGGGCCAGCCCAGCGCCCCCTCTGCAGCATTCGGGTCACCCCACCTCTGTGCCTTTGCACGAGGCGCCCCCTGCCGGAGCGTCTCGCCTCCGGTGCTCCGCCTCCAGGGCCCAGTTCAGATGCCACCTTCTCCCCGAAGGCTTCCCCTGACCCCCCTCCGCTCGCCGCCTGGCGCTGACTCTCACTGGGTGGCTGTTCAGTTCCTTGTTTGTCTGGCTCCCTGGGGAGCAACTTGAGGGCAGACAGCACCGGATTCATCCATGTCCCCAGGGCCCAGCACAGGACCTGCAACTCAGGCAGCCTTGCGGAGTGTTGAAGGGACAGGAGCAAGCACCAGCTTGCTCCCCAGGTATCTCTGAGCAGAGCTACCTCTTGCTTGGCAGGTTTTCATGGCTAGAGCTACCAGCCCCAGGGAATGAACCTCACTCCTGAAGTCTTCATTTCCTCCCCCTCTCCACTCTGCTGCCTCCTCCAGGGAGCCCTCCTGACTGCAACAACCCAGGCATCTCTTTTCTCATTCTCCTTCCACCCCAGGGCCCAAGGCCTGTTGGGATGTTTGGGGTTGAGACTATCCCATTCTCTGCTCCCCACAGAGCTGAGAGGTAAGGGAGGGGCCAGGTCCTTCACAGAGCTCCCTATTCGGCCCCCATACCCTGGCCTTATAAGTCCTGACCACTCTAGCTCGTAAATATCTCTGGGCCTACTCTCCACTGCTAGCCCCTGGCCCCAAGCCCTCTGCTCCAGACCTTTTCATCAGCACCTTACTGGCCTTGCTCCCTCCCCACCATTCTGCACACCACAGCCAGAGGGACTGTCCTGCCTTCCACACCAGGACACGGAAAAAAACCTTCCTATGGCTGCAAGGCCCTCTGCCATCTGCCCTTAGGACTTTTCCAGCCTCATCTCTCCGGCCCAAAGTCACTGTGCCTCCTACAGAAATAACAGCCCAGGCACTGTGCTAAGTCCCTTACCTGCACCATCTCACAGAACCCTCACAACCACACTGAGCTCCGTCCTTGGTCCTAGCTGCCTTTTACAGGGGAGGAAACCAGGCACAGAAAGGTTAAGGAACTTGCCAGTCACACAGCCAGCCCGTGCAGAGCTGGGATTTAAATCCAGAGCCACGGCATTTAGCTACTGGGGTGGCATTCAGGGCCCAGCCACAGCTGCTCCCCACTCCAGAGAGCTTCTCAGTAACAGCACCTGGGGCTCGTCCGTCCCCTGTTTCCCCCTCCAAGTGCCCTGCTGGACAAAGGCCAGTGGTCCCAGAGGAGGTGGAGTGGGAGGCCCAGCCTGTTCCCTGGCCCAAGCCATGCCCTGGTGCTCACCTGGCGTTGACGGGTGTGCTGGGGTTGAAGAACTCCTGGGTCACCAGTGTGGCATACCACGAGACGGCCGTCAAAGTGCAGAGGCCTAAGGACAGGGTGGGGGGGGCGGTCTCAGCTCTGCTCTGGCCTCCAGAGGGCCCCCCAGGATGGTGCTACCTGCCAGGGTCAAGAGGATGGAGGAGGAGCCAGGCACTCACCCGCCAGGAGGAATAGGGCACCCCCAGCGATGGCCACTCGGCCCTTGGCGATGGGGTTGCTGTCTCCGACCCGGGTGCACTTCATACCGATGACACTGAGGACCATGGCCACGAAGCCCAGGAGCACGGCCACCACCATCAGGGCTCGCGCTGACTGGATGTGACCTGGTTGGGGTGGGAGGGACTGAGCGGGGGGGGGGGGGGGGGGGGGGGTGGCGGGAGAAGTGGGCGGGTGGGAGGAGCCCAAGATGGGAGGGGCGGGAGCTAGAGCAGGACGCTCCTCCTGGGCTACTACCTGCGGCAGGTGTGACGGGATCCTGAGGGCTCAGGTGACTACAGGGCGTGAGGGCAGAGTGTGGAGGCTGAGCCTCACCATTTAACCCCACCGTTTGCTCTCCCTGGCAGGTTCTTCCAGGTCGTGTGTGGTGACAGAGTGGTATGAGTTCTCCCATCAGCTGCTTTCCGGCCAGGCGCCTCCCTTTGGGGCCCACCCCTCCCAGGCAGCGGGGGGCAGTTTCTCCTCAGGCCTTTCAGATTCACCAGAAAGAGGACCCAGGGTGTCTGAGGCCCAGCTCAGCCCAGGTTGGCCCTTGGACAGGGATGCCTCCCCCATTGTCCATTCCGACTCGAGTTACCTTCCCCTGTGCCCTTTGAGTCGCCCATGGTAGCTGTATGTCTGCTGCCGGCGTCAGTCCCGGGCCTGGGGGGCAGCTCAGGGGATCTGGGTCCCTGAGGGAGGCCAGATGACCTGCCTGGTCCGGAGTGGTGGGGGGCGTGTGACAGCAGCCCAGCTCAGGCCTGTGCGGCCCCGGGGCGGAGGGCAGGCGGGCCGGCCCCCAGCCAGGGGTAGAGCTGCAGTGGCGCCTGTTTACGAGTCAGCTTGTCAGGCTCAACCCCTACACCGCAGGGGGAGGAGAGCCACCCGTGTGCCCAAGCGCCTGGGTGCGGACCTGCATGTGCACGTGTGTGGCTGTGTGTCTGTGCGTGTGGGTAGGTGTACCCGGGTGCCGGCATACTTGTCTACATGGCAGGACTGGCAAGTAGGTGTGTGTGCACAGTGTATCTGCAGAGTGTGGAGAGAAATGGAGGGAAGGGTCTTGACTTAGAGCCTCTGAGTGCCGGACACTCGTCTCCTCTGACCCAGAGTCCTGTGAAAGTCCTAGTCCCCTTTCCAGAGGAGGACAGAGAGGGTCAGTGACTCCTTCAAGGTTACAGTGGAAGAGCTGGCATGTGGACCCATGGCTGCTGGAGCCTAGAGCCCCTGCCCCCAGGAGGGCCAGGCTGGCCTGGATCTTCATGAGTGCACGGGAGGCAGGGGCTGCAGAGGGCAGCCCGGTGCAGACAGCAGACCGTGGGAAAGCTTGCTCCGGACCTCCCAGCCCCATATCCACCTCCCCATCCCAGTGGGCATGAGGCCTACCTTCCAGGGCAAGCAGCGAGTCATAGAGCTTGCACTGCACCTGACCGGTGCTCTGGGAGGCGCAGGACATCCAGAGCCCTTCGTAGAGGCCCACGGCGGTGATGATGGCATCGCCTGCGTAGGAGGACTGCTTCCACTGCGGGAGCGCTGTGCTGGCAATGATGCCCACCCAGCCACCCAGGGCCAGGAAGTAGCCCAGGAGCTGAAGACCTGAGTTGGCCATGGCCCAGGGGAGGGGATAGGGGTTCCAGGGCTCAGGGCTGGGCCAGGGTCCCTGGGGGGGCCGAGGTCATGGCCAGGTGACAGGAGCAGCTGGGTTGGGGGTGGGATGCAGCAAGTGGTCAGAGGCTGAGAAGGAGAGGTGACAGCCCTGCAGTGGCAGCAGCAAAGGCAGTGGCTTCAGGCTCTAGAATGCTGGGGGAGGCCTGAGCTGGAAAGGCCAGGGGCCCGCCCACAGCCGCCACCTAAGCCAGGGCAAGGTCCCCAGCAAAGCTCCTGCCCAGCCCCCGGGGGGGGGGGGGGGGGGTGGGGCGTGGCCAAGGTGGTGCCCCTCCCCAGGGATGGAGAAGGGAGGGGCTGGGAGGAGTGACCCCCGGCTGGCTCTCAGGGCCTTTCCCCTAGGGAAACCCCTTTAGGGGCCTGATAAGAGTGCCCTAAAATTCTCCTAATTCCTATCCCAGACACCAGCACTGAGATGATGGACTTTGCCCTTGCACTGCTGATGTGACCCTTGGGGTTTTCTGTCCTCTGACCGCAGGACAGAAAGAAAATGGAATTCCAGTTTGCAGGAGGTAAGACTAGGGTTAGACACTGGGGAGAACTTTTTGGAGCGGGTTCTGAGGTCAGCTATGGAGAGACTGGGTTGGGGAGGGGTGTTGGGGAGTGGGGGTCCTTGGTACCTGGGGCCCATGTGTATCAGAAACAGCAGAGGCCAGACTCAGCGTGGGATCTGTTTGAGATCTGAGGGGGGCAGAAAAGGGACCCCATGAAGGCTGGGACAGGGCTGGCCACCAGCCAACAAGGAGCCTGGCAGGGAGGTGGGAGACAGCACCAACCTTCTGGGATCAGCCTGAAGGAAGGCAGACTGTTCAGCCCCTTTAATCCCCTTGCTGGCTGGCTTAGCAGCTCCTGCTGGGGCCTGAGGCACAGGCCCCTGAGCCCCCAGCTCCAGAACAGCCTGGGGGGGAGCAGTGGCCTCTGCACATTCCCGGGGTTCAGGCTGCCCCCTCCGAGCGCCCCACCTTCCCTCCTCTCTCCCGTCCCAGCTCAGCCCCCTGCAGCAGGGGAATGTTTAACTCTCCTCGACCTCATTAGCAATCCCCTCACGTTCAGTTCGGCTCGCCAGGCGTGGGTACAGGGGAATGTCACAACCCCGCTCCCGCCAGCCCCCCGGCGCCCCCTCCAACCCCAGCAGCCCACGCGCCCTTTGCCGGACTGCACTGGGGGAAGGCAGGGTCCCGCCGCAGACCCTGGCCTCCTTGCACCCCCGACCCAGACCCCCTCCGCAGGGACAGCCCCGCCCGCTCCCTCCCTCGCATTCTTCACGTGGCTATGCAAACGAGAGGGTGCCCGGCGCTGCAGACAATGCTGCCCTGTGCGCCCGCCCGCGCGTGGGCCCTGGTATGGCCCGCGGCCCCGCGGCGGCCAGCGGGGGGAGGGGCCTGCCCTCGAGGGGGCGGCGGGCTCTGCTGGGCGGGCCTGCGGTTCCCGACACTGCGCCCCTTCCCTTCCCACCCTCCTCACCCCGGCCCTCCGTGCTGGGAAGGCCGAGCCACGTGGATCTGTGCACACGCAGACCTGCTTCCTGGGGCGGCCTGCGCGTCCCCCAAAGCTAGCGGGGCCTGGATCCGTGGTACAGAAGCCAGTCCCGAATTCCGATTCCTCTACCACGGACGGTGAGAGACTGTGCGATGGGGATGAGCAGAGCACACAGCCGGAGCCCAGAGTGGAGACTCTCCGGGGCCGCAGGGAGCTCCATTTCTACGCGTTTAACCGTCTAATCCTCAAGGCAGCCCCCTCACGATGGGCGTCCCTCCACGGATAAGGAGCCGAGGCTGAGAGAGGCGACCTACCCCACGCTAGGAAGCCAGGGGCTGGGGGGCTTTCCTATCAGATCTGTCCCCCCCACACCCCGCCTTTCTCAGGAGCGCTGGGAGGGGCGAGGCTGAGCTGGCGGTGGAGCCTCGTCCCACCTCTAAAGGGCACGTCGGCTTCGCGGAGTCACAAGGGAGCTGCCCAATGCCTGAGAGAGCGTGAGGCGCGCATGGGGCCGGCGCGCAGCACAGTGATTCCCGGAGGCCGGGTGTCCCTGTCCCAGCCTTCCGCAGGGCTCTCTCTGTAAGGAGGATACAGGGGTCATTCCGGTCCTGAGGAGCACCTGAGTCAGGCCTCTGAGCCTCGGGATCTTCAAGGCCACACAGAAACAGTGTCAGAGCCACACAGCCCTGGAGACCGGAGACTGCAAGCCCCTCCGCTGACAAATGAGGAGCTGGGAGCC
Organism: Delphinus delphis; assembly: GCF_949987515.2. Classification (NCBI taxonomy): domain Eukaryota; kingdom Metazoa; phylum Chordata; class Mammalia; order Artiodactyla; family Delphinidae; genus Delphinus; species Delphinus delphis. Next base: position 34,513,191 of record NC_082683.1, read on the forward strand.
AAAGAGGGGAAGCTAGCCTCTTAGGGTCACACAGCTGCCCCCAGGGCCTGCTCACTCCTCCACCCTGGGCGCCCCCAGAGCCCTCCCCCACACCGAGGACCTGAGCCACTTTATGATCCAGAATGAGGCTCACATCTCCCTTGGAAGTGCTTCTTTTAAAAAAAAAAAAAAATTTTTTTTATTGGAGTGTAGTTGATTTACAATGTTAGTTTCGGGTGTACAGCAAAGTGAATCTGTGATACAGAAGCGCTTCTGTTTATCCCTTGTGTTATTTGAGGTCTTGAGTCCATTCTACCAAAACAGCCCCTCCTACCTTGATGGCCTTCCCTCACCCATGTTCCAAAGCCCTTTGGAATTCAGATCCCGCACCTGGAGTAGAGTTCCCTAACCCTGTGTAGCTTCTCCATCTCCACTGGGGTGGTAGGTAGGACTCCTACCACCCCAGTGCCCCCCTGCAGTCCAGCGACTCCCAGGCATGCGGGGAGAGCAGGAAGGCTCAGGACCCACCCCAGCCTCCATTAAGAGCTAACTAGAAACCGCCCTGGGGTGTCACGCTTCACTGTTTAAAAGGTGCTTTCAATTACATTACGAGAAGCTTGGGGTCCTAGCTTTACGCCTGCCACCAAAAAGCTGTGTGATGCTAGGCAAGTCCCTTAGCTTCTCTGGCCCTGGTTCCCAAACTGACAAATAGGGATAATAGCATTCACCTGTCTGGGTCATGAGGGAGTTCGTGAATCGAGATGGGCGAGAAGTGCTTTTGGAAACACAATATGCCGAAGGAATGTGGCTAATGAAAGCTCCGTTCCAAAAAGACTGCCTCCTGGGCGGTCTCCCCCTTGGTCCCTCACCCTGGGTGCGGGCGACTGCTGGTGGCTGACGACCCGCTGCCCCTTCCTGCCTGGCAGTGCCCGGCAGGGAGGGTGCTTTGTAGATAGATCTGTGCTGACCACTGACGGATGGGTGTGAGGATGAACTGTTTCTGCCTCCATCCCAGTGAAACCCTGGAGCGCCCTCCCTGGTCCTTGCCCACTGCCAGTCAGGGGTCCGACTCGGTTGGTTGCCGTCCAGCACATTCTCTGCAAGCCACCACCTGAAACGTTGGAGGCTCAGGAGGTGGTGCTGGTCAAACTCCCCCCAGCTCTGAGTCTGACTTTCCCGTGGAATCCCAGGCTCGGAATGGAGAGGACTTGTCCAGGTGGCACAGCTAGAAAGCAGTGCAGCCAGCAGTGTGGCCGCCCCAGTGCCCTGCCTGCCCCGGCAGGGTCAGGTGCTCTGATCTGGGATCTGTAATGCTCTTTGCATATTTCCTTTCACAGCACTTGGTGCGCTGTTCGTTTGCCTCCTTCTTGAGGACTGAAAGCATCTCCCATCCCTACCACTGGCCCCATTTTTGTGTCCCACGCCGAACCCAGGGTGAGGGCATCTCTGCAGCACACGTGGCTGTCTGGTAGTGCCTTCTTCTCTTCCCCAAACAACCCTGAGCACTGGCTCTCTTTGGCACCCCTGCTGAGAGCTCTGCCAGCTGCCTGGGGTGCCAGAGATGGACGTCTTCCACGTCCACATCTCCCCCGAGTTTGCTGAGTTGCCTCCCGTCCCCTCTAATGCTCCCATGGCTGCTCTCCCTTCACCTCAAGCAGACTTCCCCAGGGCTGACCTGCTCATGCCTGTGTTTTACAAACGGGCCAAGCAATCACAGCATCTCAGCCCGGACCCCGCCATCACCTCCGGCTGCTGGGAGGACTCACCCACCATAATTATATTCACTTATCCCAGTTCTGTTGCCCTTGAAAACGTATGGCCTTTCATGAGCTAAACTGAGATAGTCTGCTGTCTCTCTGTTTAGTACACTTTGAACTGTGAAGGTCACCTGCGTTGATGTGGAAACTTCTGGAAGACCAGAATCAGGCTGATGGAGTTTTCTGTAATGTTGAGTATCTCCTGTGTGCTAAGCATTGTGCCAGGCTCTCTCTGAGTATTCCCTCATTGATACTCTCAGCCATCCTGGGAGGAAAGGACTGTAATCTCATGTTACTGGTGAGGAAACACACTCAGAGGTCACACAACTGGAAGTGGTGGAAGTGAGTCTGGCCCAGCTCAGCACGTGGGTGAAGCTCGTGCTCTTTCCATTAACGTGGTCCTCTCTTCATACGGCGAGTGGGTCATCCAAACAGGACACGGGATCACCAATGACTAAAGGAATCGTGACTGTCCCTATGGGATCATTCCCATGAGCATACTGACTCCCAGCTTAAAAAAACAACTGTTCCTTCACTTCACATCTCCCTCCAGCTCATCCTGCCCCCCACGGAGAGCCAAACTCCTGAGAAGAGTTGTCTATACCCACCAGCACCACTCATTCTCCTTCCCTTCTCACTTGAACTCACTCCAGTCTTTCGTCGACCGGAACATCTCTTGCCAAAGTTCTCCCTGATCTCCGTGTCACCAAATCCAAAAGATGGTTCTCAGTTCCTATCTTGCTCAACCTCTCAGCAGTATTAGACACCGCTGCTCACCCCCTCCTTCCTGAAACACTCTCATCGGCTTCCAGGACTAGGCCTCTTGGTTCCCCTGCTCACGGCTGGTCCTCGTGTCCTCTGTTGGACCCCACTGCCTCCAGAGCCCCAGTTGCCTGCAGCCCGGCCCAGTCTTCTGACTCTTCCTCTGTCTACACTGACCTTAGTCTCCTGGCTTTGAACGCCCCCCAACTGCTGATGGGGACCCCCAAAGTTCTGGCTCCTACCTCCACCTTTCCCTGAACTCAGAAACCTTTTGTCTCACAGGCTCCTTGAACTTGAGCATAACACATGCAAAACCAGACCCCTGCTTTCCACGCCCCATAACCATCTCACCTGCAGTCTGCCCCGTCACGGGAAAGGGCGACTCCACTTCCCCAACTGCTTAGGCTGAATCCTTCCTTTTTTTAATTTTATTTTTATTTTTGGCCATGCCCCTTGGCATGCAGGATCTTAGTTCCCCAAGAAGGGATCAAACCTGTGCCCCCTGCAGTGGAAGCATGGAGTCCCAACCACTGGACCGCCGGGGAATTTCCTAGGCCGAATCCTTCTTTTTTTTTTTTTTTTTTTTTTTTTTGCGGTACGCGGGCCTCTCACTGCCATGGCCTCTCCCATTGCAGAGCACAGGCTCTGGACGCGCAGGCCCAGTGGCCACGGCTCACGGGCCCAGCCGCTCCGCGGCATGTGGGATCCTCCCGGACTGGGGCACGAACCCACGTCCCCTGAATCAGCAGGCGGACTCTCAACCACTGCGCCACCAGGGAAGCCCGGCCTAATCCTTCTTGTTGCTCCTCCCCATACCATCCAACTGATCAGCAACTCCTGTCAGCTCTACTTTAATGAGATCCAGAACCTGACCTTTTCGCTGCCTTCGCTGGCAACACCTGATCCACAACACCTCTATCTGCCCCGGGGTCTTTGCAGCAGCCTCCGTTCTGCTCTCCTTGTCTCAGTTCTTGCCCTCGTAGCCCATTCTCCACATACATTCTTCACTGAGGCCTTTCAAATGTAAGTCAGATGCTCTCACCGCCCTGCTCAAAACCCTCCAAGGGCTCCTGTCTCACTGGGTCAAAGCCCAGGTGCTCTCAGTGGCCGACCAGGCCCCAGGGACCCTGACCTCACTGGCTGCTCTGTGTTAGCACGTCGGCCTCCTTGCTGTTGCCTTCTCCTCAGGGCCTGACCTGCCTTCTTTTCTACCTCAAAGGATTACACACACACATTTATGTGTTTGTTACCTGTCTCCCTTACTAAAATAGAAGCTCTATGACGGCTGGGACTTGTTTGGTTTGACACCATATTCCCAGCACCAGCACTTAGCTGGTGCTCAATAAATAAACACTGGTTGGTTGAATAAATGGGCTCTCAGGGTGCAGGTTCCCAACTCACGACCCCACTGCATCTCAAGCCCAGGAGGGAGATGGGCTTGTGGCCCGAGGAGCTGAATCTCCAGGTCTGGTCTTACTCCGTCTCCTAGAGGTGTGTGTTGTCCTGCACATGGAAGCCCTGAGGTATGAGGACCCTGAGGCCAGACATCAGAGCAGGATGCATGTGGCCGACACGGGGGCAACATGCCAGAGCACTGCTGACCGCTGCTAGCTGCCAGAGAAGGATTAGTAATAATCCCTGCCATCCACCCAGAGCGTTCCAGTTTACAAAATGCTGTCACGTCGGCGTCGCATGTGGGCCCCACGACTGCCCAGAGGTGGGCAGAGCAGCGATTATGGTCCCCGTTATACATATGACAACCCTGAGGTCCCTGAGGTTAAGGGTCTGGCCTGAGACTGCACAGAAAGTGGCCAAGCCGGGTACAGAGCTAAGCCTCTTCACACCATGCCTGCCGCTGCATCCTGCCCAGAGCAATTTTTTTTTTTTTTTTTTTTTTTTGCGGTCCGCGGGGCCTCTCACTGTTGTGGCCTCTCCCATTGCGGAGCACAGGCTCCGGACGCACAGGCTCCGGACGCACAGGCTCAGCAGCCATGGCTCACGGGCCCAGCCGCTCTGTGGCATGTGGGATCTTCCCGGACCGGGGCATGAACCCGCGTCCCCTGCATCGGCAGGCAGACTCTCAACCACTGCGCCACCAGGGAAGCCCCTCCAGAGCAATGTTTATCAAGTGAGGCCTCTAGGGCCAACGGGCATATTTCCACTCTGAACAAACCACCGAGTAAAAAACCACGAATCATTTATTCTTTGGTGGTCTACACAGGCACTTAAATACTGTATTGCTGTCACGTGGCTGCCTGTGCAGGCCCCCGGAGTGGCTCTGGGCCTGCGTCCTGAGCCCTTGGTCAGGCCCAGGGGGAGAGGGCCGTCCTGCTATGTCCACTCCAAAAGCGGTAGCACCATGTGGACGGCTATGAGCAGAGTCCCCTCAACTGGGGGGCAGACCTAAGTTCCCCACCGCTCCTCACCCGAGGCTGGCCAGTCCAGGGTGCAGGACAGAGTTCCTCACGTGGGTCTGATCACCGTCCACATGTGAGCTGTCAGAGCTCATCCTTGTGCCCTGACTCACTGCTGGAGACAGACCCCTGTACGGGCTTGGGGGGCCCCTCCTGGGCTTCTTGGGGCTGTTCATGGGGGAGGTCCGTCTCTTCTGGGCTAAAGAGCATCTTCACCAGGTCATCCGCCTGCACCCTGTCCTGCAAGGACAAACCCCTGGCTGTTCAGAGAGGCCTCTGGACCAGGCACTCACCATCTCTCAGGTGCTACTTCCTGGAGAACAAGAAGGCTCTTCTCCAGTGGCCTCCGAGCTCATCCTAATCCCAGCAGGTCCTACTCCTTGGGCAGAGGCAGCAGAGGTGGTACCCAGCGAGGGACCAAGAACCAGGATCACTCCCCATATTGTCCCCACTGCCCCCCACCTGGAGCCCCATTCCCAAGGCAGGAAGAAGGGCCGGGGACCACGGTGACACAGTGCCGAAGCGAGGAGTCTCTCTGGACTCCCAAGCCCAGTGCTTCTCTCACGTCTAAGCATCGGCAATGGGACTGGGGAAGGTGGAAGCAGAACAAGGGCCCTGCCAGGAACAGGTCACAGCAGCGCCAACTGCTCTCACCCGCTCGCTGTGTCGAGCGTCCAAAGTGAACCACAGGGCGATGGCACAGCGCTGCCCTCTGGTGACAGCCTTCACTCCATGTGGGTTTTCTGTGCCCGAAGAGAATCCCACGGCCCTTCCGCACTGGGGCTGCACCTCTGCCTAAAGGGGACGAAGAGGGGGGTACACAGGACAGAGACCATAACCTGCCTTCAGAAGGGACATGGGGTCATTCAGGTCCAGGAGGGGATGGCTCCTCTGCCTGGCTTCCCAAAGACCAGGGCTAAAGAGAACAGGCGACTAGGCAGAGGCCCCCTGGTTTGGGGAGGGGAGTGCTGGCCACCAGGAGGGCCCCCTGCACCTTGAGGTTGTGTCTCCCCTCCCAGGGATGCGGACGAGGGCGCACTCACCGTCACGGTCTTGGCGTCTAGTTCAGTGAAAAAAAAGTTTCCTCCGTCGAAGTCTGCGTTCAGGTAAAGAATGGCACTGGGAAAGGCAGAGAGCACCTCGACACCGACTTCCTCTTCCCGCCCCTCAGACACCCACGGCTCCAGTGCCTTTATCTCCAAGTGCTCCCAACCAGCAGCAGGAGGGGGGGGCCTTCTCTGAAGCCTCACGGACACGACTCCTGACCTTCCCGCCTCCCTACCCTCGCCCCTGAGAATCCACCATGCCCTTCTCTGGGGTGCTTCTGTACCAAGTCTACCTTTCCCTGTCCTACTCTCACACTGCTCTGTAATGATTCCCGTGTTATCTGACTCCCAATCCAGAGGATCCTGGACGCTGGGAGGAGCTGGTCCCAAACACGCATGTGCTGGGGGAGGGGGCAGGGCACAGGGCCCTGGGGGCCTCAGAGCAGAGCTGGCACCTGTAGTCCCGGAAGGTGTAGGCGGGGGGCTCCTTGATGCACACGAGGGCCTCTGCGTTCAGGATGCAGTTGTCCACGTGGACGGGGTGGCTACCGTCCTTCCTCTCGGCCTGTGCCTCTGCGGCCACGGAGACACACGTTAGTACTGGGGCACCTCAGGGGACACTGCAGCTCTCCTGCTGGCATGCGAGGGCAGGGGGGTCACTGCTGACCAGCTTCCCTTCCTCTGGTTGGATCCACGCTCTCCAAGTCTTTAGACACAGAGCAGCAGGCCTAACCTTAAACCCTTAACCTCGGTGACTAAAAACAAGGCCTCACCCAGCCCTTCACCGCCTGCCGACTCTTCCTTGCTTCCTGGCTTCCCGCTGCCCAGGCCCCTGGGCCCCCACCTGGAGGCCGGGACACACACAGTTGCGAGTCTGGCACATTCCTTGGGTGTGCCCAGATTTTGATAGAATTCCAAACTTTCTGAGGGAGAGTAAAGCCCTCTAATCTCTGCTGCCCATCAGGGTCATATCGGCACCAGGGGCCGCTGAAGGCTCTGGCATGACAGACCCGGCTGTGGGTCACGTGTGGTTCCTGGACACTGGCCGTGCCTCACCCCTCCTAGGGAATGCAAAAGGGAACGTGACAGAGGGAGAGTGAACGATGAACAACCTCCAGCCTGCCCTAACTTGTAAAATAAGTAGTTCTCTCAGAAATTTGGTATTTAACAATTAGTTGACAGAGAACTTGCAACGCAGATCATGATTCACCTAAGGACACCCGTATGCCCAGTAACAGCGTTGAGAACCACTGACTTACAGGATGCAAAATACTCTTGAATGCAGCGCTCCGTAATTTGGCTTCTGAGGGCCTCACCAGTCTTACGTGGCTGCCCCCCGTCCCCCCTTGACCTTACGCTCCAGAAGTGGCCACTTTCTTAGTCCCCCAGCTGCCGGCTGCTCGATGCCTCCACTCCTCTGCTCATGCTGCTGCCTCCGGCTCCAACGTCCTCCCGCTGCCCCGTCTACTCCACAACTCCTATTCATCCTGCGCAGCTCTCATCACCTCCTCTGGGAAGCCCTCCCGACTCCCCGGGGAGACTGACTCGAACTTCCTCTGCTGCACTCATCGCAGTGGTTTACGTTGGTTCCCCAGCAGGATGAAAGGGACCATATCCTGCTCTTCTCCGCGTCCTCCGCATCCAGCTGGTGCCGGGGTGGGCAGTGTGTGCTGCACGGGGGCTGCAGGTTGAGGGAGGCCCACCTTCGATCGCGGTGCGGCACACCAGGTGGGAGTAGGAGAAGTAGAGGGGGCTGTCCAGGTGGAAGTAGGACGCCATGACACGCCGCACCTTCTCCGTCACGTTGTAGTACAGGTGAGCGCTCTGCAGAGGAACCTTCCCTTCCTGTCCCAGCTGCCGAGGAGACCAGTGGTCAGCTACGCTGCACGCTCCTCTGCGGGCCAACAGAGACCATAGGGGCGCCAGGCCCCGCTCCTCGTGCCCACCAAGGACCAGTCCCTCTGCTTCCCATCCACGACTCTCTGCCACCGCCCCCTCCCCTCGCCTTCACATTTCTCTTTGAGTAACCTGCTCAGAAGTAGAGCGGTTCTTCAGAAAGCGCTCTCAAGCTTGGGTATCAGTCTTGCTTGCTTGCCTCATTATTACACTAACAGCCACGGTTCAGAAGTCAAGCTCACCCAGCATGGTTCATCCTGCCTCCGTGGCAGCTGGAACGCTGACAGGCGGACACTTTACCTTTCCTACCACCATCTCCAACTCCTCCCCAGAGCCTGCGCGTCCCCCTCCCCCTTCTCCACACTCTAGAACAGAGTACTGACCCTACCTTGAGGGCCTTGAAGACAGTGACGCCATAGAACTTTTCGCTGGGAGTGTGCGGGGACGTCTGACCCCGGTAGCCATCTCCTAAAGTTGCTGCTGCCTACGAGGCCCCAAAAACAGGTGGAGTTAGCCAGGCAGCTGAGGGCTCAAGAAGAGGTGGTCGACTGCCCGCAGCAAGGGGCAGGCAATCGTTCAGCACCTAAGAGGCACCTAGTCGGGGGAGGCTGGGCCCTTAGGGAGATGGCATGGTCACCGGGTTCCCTCACATTGGTCAGTCTCTGCAGCTCCCGGCACTCATCCTCAGAGATTACACCATCCATCACCACCCGCTGGGAACCGTTCAAGACTTTGGAGGTCATGGTGAGTCTGATACCGTCATAAAGCAGGGGGCCACCTGCAAAGCAATAACACCGGCTAAATCCAGCAGCAGCTCTGTCCAGACACTCTCCATCAGATATTGCCTTGCTGTAAGGAAGAGAAATTCCAGTTGTTTCCCGTTCACCAGAGAAACCTCCCGTTGGGTCGCTTCCAAAGGTAGGGTGGTCCAGAGGATGGAACTTAGAGCTGACGGGCAGGAGATCCAAGTCCTGGTCCACAGCTGTTGACTCCTGGGCTTTCACGCATTGTTGAGGAAACATCATAAAGACATTCCTAAAACATGAGTTCAGAACCAGAAAGAACTGGGTTTGACTCCTGGATCCTCCACTTACTAGCTGTGTGACCTTGGCAAGTTACTTAACTTCCCTGAGCCTTGTCTCATCTGTAAAACAGCATCTACCTCGTAAGTTTGATGTAACTTAAAAGTTTAGCTACCATCATATCATCATCTATTTAAAATGAGGATCTTACAATCTGCCCAACCCACTTCCCAGGCGATTATGAGAACCAAGAGAAATAACAGGGTGAAAGCTCTCTGAAAACAAAGGAATGCTGGACAAATTCTTTAACATGCTAATCTCATTAAATTAAGCACTTGTTAATTGAAGCAACTGTAGAGTACAGGCCAGCCTTTCTCTCTTCTATTTCTCCTGGTGTCTCCCTGTGCTGGGGACATACCACAGACCCAATTCCACTCCATCTGTTATTTACTGAGGCCTCAGCGTGTGCCAAGCACTGTGCTAGAAAAGGCAAGGGATTAACACCTGAAGACAGCACCTGTTCCAACAGTTACACAAACGACCAACACAAGGCAGACCTTGTGAAAGTACAAAGTGCCTTGGAAGTTCAACAGAAACGGGGATGGGGATCCCAACTGGCCTGGAGTTTAAGAAAGGCTCTGTAGGGTGGATCCAAGACGCCTCACGGGGAGAGATGATGGGAAGTGTCTAGGAGGAGGCATAGGCCTGAACAAAGACTTGTGAGCAGAGAGCGGCCCAAGGACAAAGAGAAGGTATAAATGGGGAATGGTAGAACATACGGTTACAGGGGCAGGCAGGGAGGACGGCATCAGAGTCCCTGTGTTTGGAAGACTGGTCTAGCCCCCAGGTGGGAAGGGGCAAGGACAGATTGGAGGAGGAAAGATGAGTGCAGAGAGGAGGGGCTGGGGGCCTGATGCACGCCTGAGGCCATGGGACAAGAAAAGGGTTGGGGAGAGAGAAAGAGAGCAGAGTCCTAACTGGCAGAGGATTGGAGGGGATGGGCAAGGGGGCACCAGAGGAGACCTGAAGATTTTGAGGCTTGGTAACAGGACAAATGATGGCAGCTGGGAGAAAACAGTTTGGGGGTAAGGAGAGAGGACAAGTTGTCTCCTATAAATACTTACTGAAGCAAACTAAACTAGTGTCACTGTGACTCAGGAGTCTTACTTCTTAACCAAAGGCCAATTCTCAGTGCTCTTTGCAGGTGGAAGTCCCGTGGGTGAGGGAAGAAGGGCCACGGCGGGGGTGAGCCCTGACCCGTGCCAGCTCGCATCCTGAGGCTGCTCTCTAAGGGGAGCTGCCCAGCTAACATGGGGACCCCCAGCCTTGCTGCCTCCACGACAGCCGAGGTGGCCCCACGCTCGTCCTCTCACCTTCCTGGGTCAGCCTGTTCACGTCCAGCGACTCCTTGGTCTTCTCTTCCACGAGGGTCTCAATCTCCTTCATAAGGTTTCCGATCTCCTGGGAGATGCGGGCGGCTGTTTCCCGTTCTGACCTGTGAGCACAGCCAGTCTGAGGGCTGTATTCCAGCCAGGCTCCCACCCCAGCTTCCCATACTGGACCTGCCCACCCCTTGCCAGGAGTTCACATCTGCCTCTGCCTGGGCTCAGGAAGCCTCAAGTGCTTCATCACACTGATCCAATCATGCAGTTTCTTCAAGGCCCTCACTTCTGTTTCTCTTGCAGTCTCTTGGGAATCACCTCTTCTGGAGTCCATGAATCCTAAAAGCAGAGTAGGAAAAAATGAACAGTGTCGGGTGACCTGCTGAATCTTCCAGGTCTTGATGCACATACTAGGGCCTACAGGGAATCCACCTTCTCACCGGCCTCCTTTCAGGAGATAAAGTGAGAGGTCTCTGGAACTGAGTCACCTGTACCTGGCTGCCCAGAATTCCCCGTCTCTCGTCCACGCAGATCTCCTCTTTGGCTCAACCCCGCAACGGCCCTCTCCCCAGAGGCACACGGTGTACAGCTCAGCCCATCCCTTGCATCCCCGCCCCACTCCGGCTCCCTGCACCCTGGCTCACCGGGTCAACAAAGGGAATTCCAAAAACGTCATAAGCGAAGAAGAGCAGTTCTTTCTCCAGCAGGCTTCGCTGGTGGTACTCCTGGGCACTCTGAGGAAACGCAGTGGGAGGGACGCCCTGGTACGTAGCCCTGCCGCTGACTCTAGTCCGCACTCCCCACCCCTACGTGCCACACTGTTGCCCCCCGTGCGACCCAAGGCTTCCTCTCCCACTATCACTAGTGTGTCCGTCCCCCCGTTTGGGACAAAACTCTCACGTCTGTGCTCAAGGGTTCCTCTTGCCTGACACAAGCAGCCCCTCTGAGGGTGGCATAGCCAGGCTTCCCTTATAGGGAAACAGCCCCCTTTCCTTCCCCTGCTGTTAATCTCTGAGGCAGAAAACCTGAGGATTCTCAGGAAATACTCTTTAAGGAAGGAAAATTACTCCTTCTTGACTTCCGCAGGAGTTCAACACACAGGGGAAGAAAAACCTAGGTGTTAGGTGACTCCTGCGTTATTCATTTAATCTTTACAGCCACCTTGGAGGTTGATGAGATTATCCTCATTTTACAGACAAAGACACTGAGGTACAGAGGGGATATGCGACTTGTTTGAGGTGACACTATAGGAGATGATAGAGCAGGGACCTACATCCAAGCCTGGGTCTCTCCAATCCTAAAGCCCACGTGCTTTTTCCTATGCCATCTGCCTCCCCTCAGACTTGGAGTGGACGGTATCCCTCCCGGGAGTTGGGCCAGTGCAGGAGCAGCTGGGTCCAGCATCCGGCCATTCCCACACGTGCTCAGTGGTAGGGCTTACCCAGGGCAGGGAAACTAAGTACCTTCTGGGGTCACATCTTTCCCTAGGTGCCCTGCTAGTCTCCCAGCAGCAGAAGAAGGAAGGAAAAGAAAAAGAAGACATCATCAGTTGAAATAAAAGATGAGGGCAATAAGGAAAACTTTGAAGGCGTCAATGAGGCCTATATCACCTCTTGTATTTACCCAAGAGGAAGATGGAAATTTTCTCCTAAGGAGTTTAAACAACTGGCCTCCCTCACCTAGTACTGGACACCAAGCTAGGCATGTGTCATCTCCTTTAACCCTCTCCAGCTGCTCTAGGAACCTGCCAGGGAGCAAGTCCCACTTCTACCATCTACTCATTCAACACTGATGTGCTGAGTATCAGCTATGTGTCAGAACTGTGCCGGCACTGGAATAAATCAGGGAAACAGAGATTCCGGTCACCATGGGCAGCCACAGGCTGCTACGCAAGTTAACTCATTTCCTGGAGCCTAAATGTCCTCATCTCGAAAATGGCAAGAATAGCGCCCACCTCACGGGGTGCCTGTGATGATTAAACGCGATGATGGGTATAAACCACCTAGCTCAGTGCTTGGCCTGGGACAGCGCTCAACAGATGTTAGTTACCTTCTTTCCAGAAGGGCAGTTCTAGTTAGAAATGGTAGACTGACCACTTATTTTCCCTTTCTGCCCCAGACTCACTAATATGACTATAAAGGGTCAGGGGGAGGGATCTTAACCAAGCAAAGAGACTAGGAGACGCGCCATCTCAAATCCAGACGGTCACCATCTAGCGGCCCAAGAGGACAACGACAAGGTAACCAGTCTCCATATGGGAGGGGGTGGCAAGAGGAGGGTTATTAGAGACTCTCAGGATTGCGGATCCAAGAAGGAAGAGCCTTGGTTTTCTTTTTTTTTTTTGCGGTACGTGGGCCTCTCACTGTTGTGTCCTCTCCCGTTGCGGAGCACAGGCTCCGGACGCGCAGGCTCAGCGGCCACGGCTCACGGGCCCAGCCGCTCCGCGGCATGTGGGATCTTCCCGGACCGGGGCACGAACCCGTGTCCCCTGCATCGGCAGGCGGACTCTCAACCACGGTGCCACCAGGGAAGCCCGAGCCTTGGTTTTTAACTTCAGGGTAGGTTGATGACCCCACCTCACTGGGTTGTTATGAGAATCAAACGAAAGAAAAGCTATGAAAAATTTTTGTAAACTATAAAATGCCACGCACATTTGAAGGGTGCTTATTTTCCACAGTAAGCGCCACACAACCAGAAGGGGAGGTCTGTTACTGCCGCATCATCCACCTGCTTCTCCCAGTGAACAGAGGAAAAATGAGCCACCCTGGGCTGGAGTGCGGGCAGGGCAGGAGGCTGTGAGGGCGGAATCCTGCCACCTGCGTGCCCCGCGGCCAGCGCCGTGCACGTGTCTCCCAGGCTGGGAATGTGGTGCCTAATTAGACACTGAGAGGAGGCAGGCAGGAACCCCCTGGGCCACCGCCAGTCCCACCTCTCCCCTCCTCCCGCCCCCCACCTCACTCAGGCCTCGGTGGCTCTCTCTGCACCGTGACGGCCTCCGGCACCTCCTATTCTGAGCCCTGCCCCATCACATCACATCAGGCTGCTTAAAACCCTCTGACGGCTCACCATTGCCTGCCTCACACAGTAGGGTCCAAGGTCCTGGAGAGGCACTCAAGACTCCTCAAAAATCTGACCCTCCCGGGCCTCATTGCCTGCAACTCCCCAGCACCATCTTCCGTTCACATGGGACTGTTGTCCAGGTGGTTTGCACATGCTGCTCTCCATCTAAAAGGCCCTTCTCTGACTCATTCACCTACTGAAGGCTTTTAAAACCAATTGTCAACACCACTGCCTCTGGTGAAGCCTTCCCGGACCCGCCAGTTGCTTACTTTTCCTCCGTGCTCCCACTCTAGCTCGCGGACCCCTCTACTATGATATTCACCACAGCATTTTACAAATCTCGGATTGTACACCTTTCCAGGGCGGTTTTAGATGGCATTCAAAAAGACATGAAAGTAGTACAAATGTAGCTAAAAGAAACCCCCGGAGTATCGATAGACATACATAGAAATGTTCAGTCCTCCCCCACCTAGCCCCTGACCCACAGGCCCATGCCTGGGGGTGGGGGGGTTAATCCTGATGAACAGTTTCTTACCAATCTGTGCAGAAAGTTAAAAAACTTCAAAATATATATGTACTACCAAAAAATGTAAATAGGATACCACTACAGTTCTATGTCTTCTTTTTCTTTACCTAAAATTACATCATGGAGACAATTTCATATTGGTACGTAGGAATCCACTCAAGCAACATAATGCTTATCTTGTACGTCATTGAATGAACGTGCCAATTTTATTTAACCAGTTCCCCAAATTGATAGCATTGAGCTTGTTTCCAGTTTTTTGCTTTTAGCGGCGGACTTCTGATGCACATCTGTGCACGTTTACCTTTGCACGCTTGTGTAGTACAGCCAAGGGTGAATCCCTGGCAGTCAGATCTCTGGGTACAAGAACAGTACAGTTTGCAGCCCTACCAACAGCCCAGGGGTGTGCCTGCTTTCTCACCCCCTACATGTGTCCAATAGACTTGTTGCATACACAACTGAGGGGCCTCTAGAGTAACTGTAGCTATCTAACTTTTTTTTTTCTTTGACAAAAGGAAAAACTGATCCAAAGTTACAGCTATTTTTACAGACTGTAAGATTGGGTTTTGGAGAGGCCAGCAGGACACAAGTGATTGAGGGCCACAGTGACAAGCCACCCCATCTCAGGAGGTGGCTGAAGTTAGAGGTAAGAAAACCCACCACCTGCTACTTATGTACCATCAGCAAGACCCCTGTGATGCTACCTGTCCACACAACACTTTGTACAGCACCTGTCGGCTCACTATCTCATTTGACCCTCACACTTGCCGTGTTGAAGACAGAGAAGAACCATAATCCTATTTTACAGAAGGAGAAAATGAGACTCAGAAGGGCAGTGCAGCACGACTAAGATCCCACATGATGTGTCAAAAATCACATGGCTAGTAAGTAGAGGAGCCAGGACTTGAGTCCAGATTAGTGACTTCAAATCCACCTCATTGTTCTGGGCTCAAGAAGGAGAGGATCTAGGGCCTGTGCAAGGCATATGTACAAATATCGAGGTTCGCAGTATTGAACTTCATTAAGTTAAAAACAGAGAACTTTTCCTGTTTTTAATACAAAAATGATACCCATTCACTGCAGGGAATTTAGAAAATATAAAGGAGCAAAACACAAAAATCACCCGTAATTCCAGAAATAGCCATTGTGAAGTGAACAGCACAAAGTGCAGTCCCCCCGGCAGTGCAGGCGTGGGTCTGCTTCCACTTCAGTGCCTTTCGTTTTAGTCTTTCTATTACATAGATTTTTCTCCTTGTTTGGGAGTGAGATGGGTATAATGCTGAAACAGGGAGAGACAGAACAATGGCAGAAAGAAGCGGGGGCGGGGAAGAAAACCGAGGCAGAAAAGAGGTGAGTGAAAAAAAAATTTAGCATGAAGTAGAAAATGATATATCTTGGCCAAGTCAAGTCTCAAAGTGGAGGTGCTGAGAAAGGGAAAGAACATGGCTGCTTTGCAGTTCTGCTTTTCCCTGCCGACTCGGAGCACAGACTTTGGGGCCCAGATTGTGCTAATTAAGGTACTGGCTTATTCCCCGCTTTCTGTGTACTCACACCCACCCAGGCAACCTGCCCCCACCCCTCACTGCCCGAGCAGCCCCGGCTCCTCCTCCTCTACCCCACTCTCTGCTTTCTGGTCTGGGTTCAGCTGGCAGCCACCCAAAGTAATGCAAGTCTCTCACCTCACGGGGGCCGATGGATCTGGCTTGCTCTTCTCCAAGCATGGCTGTGTAGTAGGCCAGATTCTGGCTCATCACCTCATCATTGGGGAAGAAGAGGAGATAGGTCTTGGCACATTCAATGGCCTGTGTGTAATTCCCAACTGCAAAGGGGAAAAAATGGCTGAGAAGAAAGCATCGAATCCTGGGTACCGTGAACCGCCCAGTGTTCAGTCTCAGCACAGCTCGAGGAAATAATGACACGGCAAGGTGGCACCAGCTACATAACACGACTGCCTGATTTGCGGGAGAAGTTGCAGAATAAATGACAGAATATACGACTGATTTTTAAGGTGCTCAGTGCCTGCAAGTAATTCAAACATTGGCCCTAATATTCCCAATCAGTAGACCAATTTCAGGACTATTCCCCTGTCTTCCTACCTTTTCTTCCCTACGGATTTTCAGAAGAGAAGGGAAGATTCCAATAGCAGATTGTCTCTTTCGCAGAGTTCTTGCTGATATGTGTTGGTCTCCTCAACCATAAAAGTGTATATTCTTGAATATGCTGTGGTGCTTAGCACACAGTGGGGACTCAGTAAAGACCGGCCGACTTGTTGCTTTTCTGGATACTGACAGCCCCCTCACCCCACCCCAGAGCATCAGTGCTACATGAGGGAGAAGGGCGGGGAAATGCCCTGTGAGCTGGTTTAAATGGAAGCACACCCTTGCCTTTACTATAACTTAACTCAGGTGCAAAATGAGATTATAAATGTTATAGAGGGGACCAGAGGGTGAGGCCCTAGAGTCTCCCTCCCCCAGCTTCTCAGGCTGCTGGTACTGCTTCTTGGAAGGTGGCTTGTAACAGGGTATTCAGGGATCGCCTGGCATGGTGCCTGCCAGAGCCCAAGAGAGAAACCAAACAGCCTGAAGAAGCACAGTGGCCATAATCCCTGCCTTCCTTGCTTTTGGCTTAGTGAAAAGCAGCTGAGAAAGAGAAGGGAGGCCTTACTGTTGTAGTAGGCAAACTGCAGATAATTATAATGCGATGGGAGGAAGTCTTCAAAGGGCTTCTCTCGACTTGGGTGGGAAGCAAGCTCGGTGACACAGTTCTGCTTACAGCTGAGGACCTGGATGTAATGGTCTGAAAGGAATCGAGGAGAGGGAAGAACCATAAGGTCAATTTCCAGGATTCAAATGCTGCTTAAGATGAACAAATTCAAGTGGAAGCAATTTTCAGTCAGATTCCCGGATTTAAGAGATTCAGGAATGAGGCTGAAGATGCTGTGTCTGCAGAATCACGTTGCTGCCCTCAGAACCCAGAGGCCTGGCCGAGGGCTGGGTTTGGGGCCCGCACCTGTGATGGCCTGGAAGAGGTCGGCGTTGTATTCCAGGTAGTTGTATCCGTCGTAGTCGTAGGGCCCTTCACAGAGGGCACGGCACTCCTCGTCTGCCGCGAAGTACTCCCGCAGCGCCGTCTCCAGGTGGGGCACGGCTTCCTGCAGCTGCTCCTCGGAGTAGAGGCGCACTCCCAGCCGAAACTCATGCTACTGGGAGGAAGGGGTACTCAGATGCAGGGCAGACTGCAGACAGCCCTCCCTCCTTGCCCACGGCCACCTCCACGGGCATCCCCGTAGCCCTCTCAGGTTACGGATGGAAAGGGTGGCTGCTACACAAAGAAAGCCTGCTGGAAATGGTCTTTACTTAGTCAGTCTTTACATCTGACTTTCTTTTGAAATTTGAAAACATTTAACTCAATCTACTTGAAAGATATATGGGAATTCACTGTCATTTTCTTGCACTTTTTTTTTGTGGGGCTGCAAGGTTTCAAAATAAAAATTTAATAAAAGAAATTTTAACTCTGAGCTATCAGAATGTGGTTTGAGGTGATGAAAGCAATCTTTCTAGCAGTAAGGACGGATTTGGGCTGCTGCAGCTGATTACAGACTTTGCTTCTGCTCTCTGTGGGACATGGCTCCCTTCTTGCGGACAATAACCATTTTCATTTGTCACAGAATCACTAAAAAAGAAAAAAAAATCCAAACTGTGTAGAGTTGTATAATGTACTAGATGTACACAGTTTACTTTTAAAAGTCATTTTGATGTTGTTTCTAATATGCCTATTTCTAAACTACAACATATGCCCTTTATGAAAATGCTATATCGGGATTTCCCTGGTGGTCCAGTGGCTAAGGCTCTGTGCTCCCAATGCAGGGGGCCCAGGTTCAATCCCTGGTCAGGGAACTAGATCCCACCTGTGGCAACTAAAGATCCCGTGTGCTGCAACGAAGATTCCCCGCAGGCCACAACTAAGACCCGGCGCAGCCAAATAAATAAATATTTTTAAAAAATGCTATGTCATCATAGACAATACCTCTTATGGGACACAGACTTTTCCTGCTAAATAAATAGAATAAGAACATTGAGGAATACTGTACCACTCACTGTAGTGAAAAGAAAAAACCTACATGACCAAAAAAATTTGACAAGTAAATGAATACGATGTGTGCATAAGAAGGATTGTCATGCAGCCACTAAAAATTGTGTTTTCAAAGAAAATTTGAAGACATGAGAAAAGACGCATCAGCATCATATGTCAGTTCAAAAGGGATGATGAAAAATACATACACAATATGACGCCAAATTAGGTTTAAAAATTAGAAATACTGAAGACTTAAAAAATAGGCCAAAATATCAACTACTGGTTTTCTGAAGGTGGCACTATTATAGATGATTACTTTCTGTTTTTTGCGTATTTGCATTTTTCTAATGTTGTACAATGAACATACATTATTTCTGTAATCAGAAAGCAACCCTAGTGAATGTCACTATAAACAGAAAGAGCGAGAGAAAGGGATAGCGTGTCTTGTTTGTTTTTTGTTTTCACCATGTGGGGTTTGGCCTCAAGATCCTTGAAGTCGGCTTCCTTCACCCCAGACATGGTTTGGTAATAGTCCAGGTTCTGACGCATCTCCATGTGCTCAGGATTGCCCACGAAGAAGGTGTGAGCTGCTGCTACGGCTTTCTCCAACTTGTTTATCTAAGGGTGAAGAACAAGTACATGGTTGCCACATCCAAACCTTGATGGTTTGCGTCCAAATGTGCAGTTCACAGTAAACAGGAAATCCCCGCCTCCCCGAGCCTTCCACTCAGTGTGCCTCAGCCCCTGCCAAGCCCAGAAAACACACCTATTGCAGGAACTACATACCAGAGATTAGAAGCACGGGGCCCTGGGCAGGTTTTCAGCTATTTCCCAAATCAGCATTAGAGATTCCTCAAATTACAGGAGGCAATGCTTCAGAAGTGTAAACATTCTATTCTAAAACAAAGGTGGTATTGTAGGGGGAATGCTATGGAAGACTGACTGCCTAAATAATACACTCTTGAGCTTTGGATGAGGCGACTAAGCTGAAGAAAGTCTAAGGAGTCAAGGATTAAGGGGTAGGGGAGAAACAGCAGTTAACAATTAGACCATGCCAAAGAAGCTGCCTGGGGTGGGGGGAATATATATAATGTATGTATATATATATATATAAAATGTATATATAATGTATATATATATATTTTTTTTTTCCTCTGCGTACGTGTTTTTGACACATTCAGGGAAAAGGTGGGTGGCTGAAAAGTCTTAAGATCCTATACAAAATCCAGACATGGCATCTTCTGACTTTTCAAAGCCCAGGGCTCATGAGGTTAAAATAAGTGGCTATACAGAAATCTGAGGGGGGAAAATGCGCTACAGGTCACAATCATGCCCATAGCAATGGACGCCAGCATATCAAAATTATACAGCTTCATATGTAGAATCCAAAATAAATCACTAGGTGGGTCTGCGCGGGTCTCCAAGCCGCCTGCCTGGCAGCGGAGAGGTCACGGCGTGAGGCCGCCGCCACAGTCGCCGCGAGGTCGGAGTGCTGGGCTGCACTGTGGCCTACTGCCGGCAGGAAGGGAAGGATCGAATCATATTTGTGACCAAAGAAGACCATGAAACTCCAAGCAACGCGGGGCTGGTGGCCGACGACCCCAATGATCTGTAAGAGGAGCACTGACGGATCCTGCCCAATGGAGACCTCAGCTGGAACTGCCCGTGCCTTGGGGGCATGGCCAGCGGCCCGTGTGGGCAACAGTTCAAGGCGGCCTTTTCCTGCTTCCACTGCAGCACAGAGGATGTCAAGGGGTCGGACTGTGTAGACCAGTTCCAGGCCATGCAGGAGTGCATGCAGAAGTACCCGGACCTCTATCCCCAGGAGGAGGACGAGGAGGAGAAGCCAGCAGATCCATTAGAGGAATCGGCTGCTTCTGAGGTCGCCGCGACCAAAGAACAGAAGGGGTCCAGCTAATGAAGGCCTGGGGCGCTGGGCTCCAGCCTCCTTCAGAGTGTATGAACCTCTCCAAGGAAGTGTCTCTCCCTCTGTTGTTCTGTGCGTGTAATGTACAAAATAACGTATTGTGCTGATCAGGGGTCTTGGCCCCTTGACATATACACTGAAAAATGGGTTGTGTGTATGTGTATCTCACATGAACCTAACAGCGAATGTAGCTGCCACTTCTGAATTCTCTTCTCAGATTGTCCTGAATGTTGCCACTTTGAAATAACGTGCTGAATAATCTCAGCAACCAAAAATCATTATCTGAGAGTGTCTCTTGTGAGCGAGCTGATTTATTCTGATTCATTGTATCCCTTTTAGTAGATTTTATACCCAGTTGGAAAGTGAAATAGAAACAAAACATCTTCCTTTAAAAATGCTGGAGCGGGGCTTCCCTGGTGGCGCAGTGGTTGAGAGCCTGCCTGCCGATGCAGGGGACACGGGTTCGTGCCCCGGTCTGGGAAGATCCCACATGCCGCGGAGCGGCTGGGCCCGTGAGCCATGGCCGCTGAGCCTGCGCATCTGGAGCCTGTGCTCTGCAACAGGAGAGGCCACAACAGTGAGAGGCCTGCGTACCGCAAAAAAAAAAAAAAAAAAAAAAAAATGCTGGAGCAGGTCCATTCCTTGTAGAAGAGGCAGGATGATCAGCCCTTGAGTATCTGACGAAGCGCTATGCTCCATTTCTGATATATTTTGGTTTCCAGTTTGCATTGAGCTCCAGGTTTTCTACGTTTGGAAAACAGAGCTTTGGACCCTCTGAGTGACTCCCTTTGTAAGTGAAGAGAAAGGCTGTTTTTTTCTGTTCTTGTTATTCCAAAAGCCCTGGTTTGGGGTCTGTGTTCACACTGGCTCTGTCTCAGCCTGTTCAGATGCAATGTTCTTGAGAGGTGGGGACCTAATCATTACCAAAGTAGCACCCGAGAGAGGAAACGGTATCAATTAAAAGGAAAACATGATTTTTACCTGAAAAAAAAAATCACTGATGATCTAATGATTAATTACATGGGTTGTGGTGTCAGACTGGTGACAAAGGTAGGTTTAATTATTCACTTGTTGGGGCTTTAGGCAAGTTAAAGTTTACTCTCTAAACTCAGTTCTCTAATCGGTTATCTGAAGATAGCACTCACTACCTCACAGGATTGCTGGGGAAGTTAAATGAGAGGATATATATCCAGCTTCTAACGCATGGTTCTGGGCACATATTAAGTGCTTAATAAATGTTAGCTCGGGCTTCCCTGGTGGCGCAGTGGTTGAGAATCTGCCTGCCAATGCAGGGGACACAGGTTCGAGCCCTGGTCTGGGAAGATCCCACATGCCGTGGAGCAACTAGGCCCTTGAGCCACAACTACTGAGCCTGCGCGTCTGGAGCCTGTGCTCTGCAACAAGAGAGGCCGCGATAGTGAGAGGCCCGCGCACCGCGATGAAGAGTGGCCCCCGCTCGCCGCAACTAGAGAAAGCCCTCGCACAGAAACAAAGACCCAACACAGCCAAATAAATAAATAAATAAATAGCGTTCCCTTTACAAAAATAAAATAAAATAAATGTTAGCTCAATAAATGTAAATCCTAGCACATTAGTAATATGCTAAGAAAAATATTTTTTCTTTTCTGATCATCAGTACTAGTAAATGCACACTAAACAAGAAGTCAGCCCTGGCTGTGACCCCCAAATAGCTAGGTGACCCACGTCAACAGTTGCCATCTCTGTACCTCAGTTGCCTTAATTATAAAATTAGAAATTCTCTCAAGTCTGTCCCTTTTATGGATTGATTCTCTCTCCCATATCTTTCAGGACTGCTCTTGCCTTTCTCTGTTCTCCATCTCCACACCCCTCACCCCACCCCCCAGCCCTTCTTTACCCTCTAAGCACGAAGCACCTCATTTCTTTCTCTTATGTGGACAACTGAAGTCATCTCCTAATGGTTCACCCTGCCACCACTTTCTCCTTCTCCCAAGGCCTACGTCACATGGCTTCCAGAAGTAGCATTCTACAGCCCAGTTCTGACGATGGCTCCTTGAAGCCTGCAGAATTCTCTTCCCAGTCTGGCCCCACTCTATCGTGAATGGCCATCCTTCCTCTCCTCTAACAATATTTGAGATCAGCTTCAAATGTCACCTCTTCTTTCAAGTCTAACTTCTCTGACACAAAGCTAGATTCCTCCTCCTTTGTGTTCCCACAGTTGGATGTACATACCCTTTCAGTAGCCCTTACTACTAAAGTGACTCTTAACAGCAAAGCAAGGTAACACAAAAAAAATATAAAGTGAAGCATTTTAATTACCTGTACAAGAACTGGGATGTAGTAAGTATTCAGTAAATGTCAAAGAATTTTAAAAAGTGCTGTTAAGTGACATGACCAAAGACATAGCCCAATTATTTTGGTTTCAAGTCCAGCACTCTTCTGGGAAACTAGGAGGAATGGACCAGAACTGTGTAAGCATAATGCTTGTGGAAAGGTGGAAATTTGAGGTCCCCAAGATTTTCTAAGTCTCTCTTTAGGTTGAATTGAAGGTCTGTTAAACTATAGATATAATAGATACCCGGCACAGCTCCTTCTTCCTTTTTTTTTAAATTAATTAACTAATTAATTTTTGGCTGCGTTGGGTCTTCATTGCTGCGCACGGGCTTTCTCTAGTTGCAGCTAGCGGGGGCTACTGTTCGTTGCAGTGTGCAGGCTTCTCATTGTGGTGGCTTCTCTTGTTGCGGAGCACGGGCTCTAGGCACGCGGTCTTCAGTAGTTGTGGCATGCAGGCTCAGTAGTTGTGGTGCACGGGCTTAGTTGCTCCGCGGTATGTGGGATCTTCCCGGACCAGGGAACGAACCCATGTCCCCTGCATTGGCAGGCAGATTCTTAACCACTGCACCACCAGGGAAGTCCCTCCTTCTTCCTTTTTTCCCCAACAAAATGGGCTAATAACAGCACTTACTTTACAGGATATTGCCAGAATCTGGGCAAATGAATTAATAAACGTAAAGTACTTAATAGTGCCTGAAAGTATGTGTTGGCTCTCATTATCATCATAAATCAGAAGCACTCCAAATCTATGTATACACTTGGACTTAAGGCACTCTGGAATTCCTACAAGTACTCATTTTCTTTGGAAACCTGACGACCAGCCAGAGGGTCCCTTACAGGGAGGGGCCAGACAGCCTCTACTGGCGACGTGGCAACCTCATGTCCTGAAAGAAAGCTGTTGCACTCGGGCAGCAGGAAAAGCATCATTGAAGAGCGAACCGGAAGGAAGATACTGTAGAAAGGTCTTAGCTTCTCACTCGGTAACTTACAACAAAATTAGGATCAGAGACCCAAGCTGTCGCTGTAGATCCCTCTAAGAGGCCTCTCGGGGAACACAAGACCAAGTTTTGCTTGGTCTGTGCCTTAACCCCGGCTGGATCTTTGGGGTCACCATCTGCCTATGCGAACCGGAGAGCCTGGTCTCCCGGCAGGGTCTCTGCTCTCCCTGGATCCGGGAAGAGCTCCCTGGCCAAGACGCCACTTTCCCTCTCCGCGAGCACTTCCCTGGCCCCCCAAGTTCCCCCGGGGCAACCACACCCAGAAGGACCCCGGCCGCCCCGGGGCCCAGGCAGATCTGCACCTTGAAGTAGGCGACCTGTAGGTAGTTGTATGGGCTCCGCTTGCTGAACTCCAATTCCAGCTCCTCGCTGAGCGAGTGGGCGGCCGACGGCCCGAGGCAGCGGCGCAGGCAAGCGGCGCGGCGCAGCAAGCCCCCGAAGAAGCGTAGGTCGTGCAGGGCGGCGGCGCCCGAGGCCTGCGCCAGGCTGGGGGGCGAGTCCGGGTCCAGCTCCCACGGGAGGTCGGCGGCACACCGGGTGCGGCAGCGCAGGCGAAGGGCGCGCAGGGCGGCCCGCGAACGCAACGCCCGCTCCATGCTCAGAACCACCCCGGCCCAGTCACCGCGAGCATAGGCCGCGGTCCCCTCCGCGAAGAGCAGATCAGGCGCCGTCATGTCCCATTCCACCTCGGACTCCGCCTCGGCCCGGCAGGCAGAGGTGGCGACCGCCAGCAATGTGGTCAGCAGCCTCAACGAGCGCGCCGCCATGGCCGCTCAGACCTAACGGGACCGCTGGTCACCGGCCAGGGAGGCCAGGGACGCCCGAGTCCCACCCCCGGGAATCCCCGCCCCAGAGTGAAGCCCCGCCCCGAGTGAAGCCCCGCCTCCCAAACCCGGCAGCGCACGCCCACGAGGCTGCACCGCCTCTTTGGCCTTCCCCCAGACTGGACCCCGCCCCCCAGCGGAACCAGGAGCGCCAGCCGCAGCCACGCCTCCGAGCTCCGGGCAACTCCGACGCCCAACGGCCAGGGAACACGGAAGCTCCGCCCATGGGCCTTTTTGCGCATGCTCTGCAGCCTCGCGCCGCCCGGGTAGTAGGGAGAAGGTGCTGTCATCGGAAACCCAGCTGTCATGGAAGACGCTGCTGTCGTGGATGACGCTGCTGTCGTGGAAGACGCTGCAACGCCCGGGACGACTCAGGGAGTCATAGAAAACCAAGGAGTTCTGTCAGCGGCAGGTTGGGGAGTTAGGCGGGGCGGGAGTCAGTTGGGGAAAAGAAGCCCTCCCGGAGTAGCTAGTCTGCCGGGCTCCGCGGGAGGCCGAGGGCGGGTGCTCACGGCCTGTGTTCCTGGGTATGTGTCGCAGGAGCCCTAGTGGAGCTCACCCCGACCCCTGGCGGCCTGGCCCTGGTGAGCCCCTACCACACCCACCGGGTCGGAGACCCCTTAGACCTCGTGGCGCTCGCAGAGCAGGTGCAGAAGGTGAGGAGGTGCGGCTGGGAAAGTAAATGACCAGCTTCGTGCACGTTTGGTCTTCCAAACCACTTAGTGTGGGGTAGCATTTGTTCTCGTCTCCATTTTATACGCGGGGAAAACTGATGGTCATGGCGAGTCGGTGGCCTGACTCCAAATGATCTTCTGAGACCAAAGACCCCTTCAGCTGCAAAGTGAGTGCCCATAATCTCCCTTCGTGGGAAGGTTTGCACAGTACTTTAAATATTCATGATTTCATTTGGGCCTTAGGACAGCCCTGTCAGGTAGGCAGTACAGTTATTCTTCCTATTTGACACGTGAAAGGAAGTTTCCAGGGACCTTTCAAGATCACTCTAACGCAGTTCTGCAGGGATGCATAGCCCGCTTACTTTAAACTGCTTCCCTAAGATCTTTACTTCTGACCTGAGGGCTTGTAGGGCTTAACATCTTTTAGAAGGGCAGGGACTCTAAGTTTTGCCCTCTGTCTTCATTCACTGGACACAGTATTCCCAAGCCCAGTGCTTAGACATTGGTTGCCGAAAGAAGTAAAATAAGGAGGAAATGTGATGTAACAGAAATAGCACGGGGAGTTTGGACACATGCGTTTTAATCTCAGCTATGATATTAACTTGCATTGTGACTTGAGATAAATTACTTTTTTCTGGACCTCAGCTTCTTTATCTATAAAGTGTAGGGTGTGAACTAGGAGAGCTCCTAGAGCTAAATTTCTTGAAAAACCAGATTTCATCTAATCTTTCTTACCAATACGTCCAGTTGTAGAATCCTCTTTGATATGTACAGGTACAGGGCCTTGCTACTTTAAAGTTTATGCTATTCCCCTCGTCCTTGTATACACGATCACATTTGGCCTTGGTTATGGTCAAAGGCCTTCGTTTTGCTCAAAAAAAATTTAATAATTAATGTGCTCAAATTCCCTTACATGTACATCTCTCTACTTCAGTTTTGTTCTTTTTAATTAAGAAATTTTCAAATGCTTAGGAAAGCTCATTTGATTCAAATCATGTGCTTTCTCTTTTCTAGAGAGGTGGGAAGCAAGGTCAAACTTTTATGGATTAGGAGAACATTATGTGTCTGTTTAATCAGATCACCTATTGGGAGGGAGGCTCCCAAAGTCAGATCTTAGGCAAAACATTTTCAGTGGGTTACTGAGTGACCACTATGTGTATTACAATGGCCTGAAACAAAGAAAGAAGGAACACGGTTTTTGTCCTTTAGCCTATAATCAATTTAGTGGAATACAGAGGATGCATCGTTGTGCTGCTTCCATTTTTCCAGTATTAGTCTTTGAGAAGCTGAAGAAAAAACACTATGGAGATAAAGAGAATCAAGCATATTTCAATCTGTGTACTGAAATGTACTTTCTAGCAGGACTGACTTCTTAACATGCCATTTAGGCGTTCGTGTGTGAAAGCTCGGGAACCCTGGTTTTAAGGCATGAAATTTGGAATCAGACTGATCTGTGTTGAAATCTTTAACTGCCATTTATTAGCTATGAAACCTTGGATAGGTTGCTTCACCTCTCTGAGTCTAATTCCTAAAATGAGAAAGTGAAGTTGGAGTTCATCATCTCCAACTTCATAAGGTGTTATGAGAATTAAATGAGACAGTATGCAAAGGGCCTCAGAGTGATTAGGGCCAGAGTTTGTGCTTATCATTATTGGTACTCTTTCTCTCATTTCTGTTTTAATTAGGCTCATTTGTGCACAAGTGACAGATTTGTTGCCCCCTTAAGAGAAAGGAGATTTATTGTAAGGCCACTCCTAACCCTAACCCAGAACTATCCTAACTCTAGGAACCACCTATTCTCTCCTTGGCCATAAGGTGCCTTATTGTCCTTGGAACAAAATGCAAATTCTTGTGTCAAGGGCCATAAAGCCTTACATGATCTGGGCCCTGCACTCTTTTTTTTTTTTTTTTTGCGGTGCGCGGGCCTCTCACTATTGTGGCCTCTCCCGTTGTGGAGCACAGGCTCCAGGCATGCAGGCTCAGCGGCCGTGGCTCACGGGCCTAGCTGCTCCGCGGCATGTGGGATCTTCCCGGACCGGGGCACGAACCTGTGTCCCCTGCATCGGCAGGCGGACTCTCAACCACTGTGCCACCAGGGAAGCCCTGGCCCTCTTATCTGTAGAAGGCTATACCCCACCCCATCCAAATGACAGTATTATTAAATTGAATTTGAATGCCTCTAGACTACACATGCATTCTAATTCCTGCAGTCCTCACCACTCCCTGTTATTAAACCAGTTGCTTCATTCGTTATCTTTGATCTGCTTCTAGCACATAATTATGGTTATTTCCTTCATAATAGTGCATCATTATTCCAAGTACATACAGCACTAATTGTCTTTCTTTTTGGTGTCTGTATCACTCCCCAGGGCGGTGCTATGCAATATGGTAGCCACTAGCTTCATATGGCTGTTGAGCCTTGGAATGTGTGGTTAGTGCATGCAGCTGAGAAACTGAGTTTTAAATTTTAATGTAAATTTGTTACCGAGCCCAAGCTTGCTCTGCTCACTGCACAACAGGCCAGTAAATCGGGAGACGAGGTGTTGAGGCAAGGAATAGTGACGTTATTCGGAGAGCCGGGTGTCCGAGAAGCTGGCAGACTAACGTCCTATGGTGCCATCTTATCGGGGTCTGGATGCCAATTTCGTTTATAGAACAGAGAGAGGGAAGAGGTGAGGAAGTAAAGAGGCCATAAGTCTTGCAAAATATCTCCTGGCTTGGCTAGTTTTGGGGAGGGGATGTGTTAATTTCTTCTTTTTTGCAGCCATTCACAGGTGGGCAGGGTCAGAATGTCTCCTTGTGAGCAGAACAAAAGCACGTTAGTTTAACATTCAGGCAGAGGGGCAGGGTTCCTGAGGCAAGCCATTATGTATGCTTATGCTATAGACAGCATCATTTTAGTGATTATAGTAACAAAAGCAGCAAAGGTTAAAGTAAAAGAAACAGATTCAACATGGAGTCAGATTCTGTTCTTCCCTGTAACAATTTTAATTAATTTAAATTCTAAAACCTGGTAATTGATTCAATTACTGGAAACTTTTTAATATGTTTGGAACAATTTGAGTATGTGAATCAACTCTTTCAACTGTAAATTTTATGAAGTCTCAATACAGATCAAGTTTTTCCGAAGAAAATTTAGCATCCAAATTGATAGGTGCTGTCAATATAAAATATACACTTAATATGAAATGTAAAATATCTCTTAACAATTTTTATATTGATTACATGTTGAAATGATATTTTTTGATAGGTTAAATAAAATATTAGATTTTTCTTTTTTATCTTTTTTGGCCGCAGCTTGCAGAATCTTAGTTCCCTGACCAGAGATTGAACCTGGGCCACCGCAGTGAAAGTGCCGAGTGCAAACCAGTGGACTTCCAGGGAATTCTGTCTATTATTATAATTAATTTTACTTATTTATTTTTACTTTTAACATGGCTACTAGAACATTTTAAATTACATATGTGACTTGTTTCATATTCTAAAGGATAGTTGCATTAGACTGTAATCTTAATGAAGGCAGGGACCTCTTTCTCATGTTTGCCAATGTGTGCAGTGCCTAGCATGGTGTCTGACACACAGTAATTGCTAAGTGTATATTCGTGGAACAGATAGAGGCTTGACTCAGCTTACTCAGTTGTTTCTATTCACTCATAACGTGGCTTATACCTGACCTTTACCTTAAGCTTCCACAACTAACCAGCAAATTCTCTTAATATTTCTTAGTTCAAATTTAACCTCTTACTTTCTTTTCCTTAACTTAATTGTATGCCACTAGAAGTTAATCAGTTTTGGGGGGAATTCCCTGGTGGTCCAGTGGTCAGAACTCCGCACTTTCACTGTCAGGGCGCAGATTCACTCCCTGGTCAGGGAACTGAGATCCTGCAAGCTGTGCAGTGTGGCCAAAAAAAAAAAATAGTTAATCAGCTTTTTGTGAAAAGTAATCTGGAAGTTTCTGATGGATTTCTGATGTCTGAGTGATAATCCTTCCCGATACATGAATTGGTCACACCTGTCTCTCCTAGTTTTGAAAGTTATTTATTTTAAGCAATTTCCAGTGCCTTCAGTTGAATTTCCTAGCACATGGCAGACAGTCCTCTGTGTATATTATAATTGTTTCAGGTCTACATCATAGTGCAATCTTTTAAAAATACATTTTAAGTAACAATTAGGAATGCAAATATAAGTTGAAATATAATTAAGCGTGATGTAAATAATTCAACTGAGGTAATGGTCAGATTAACAGATACTTTCTATATATAGTTAGGATCCTATATAGCAGGTGATAAGAGGCATACCAAAAGTGTCTTTGGATTTTCATTGTAAAACCCATCCCCGATTTCAGAAATGTTTAAATGTGAGAAAAAAAAAAATGGAGACCTGAGGAATAAGTGGGGTCAGTCAGGCAGAAGAGCAAGAAGGAAACATATTGGGTGGAGGAGAGGGCATATTCCATATTATTTGGAAGCAAGAGAGAGCAGGGCATGTTGGAAGACTGGAAACTTTGAGTGTGACTAGAATCTAGAGTGTACAAGGTAGACACTTTGGGAAATAGAAAAGGAGCACTTATGGGGCTTCCCTGGTGGCGCAGTGGTTGAGAGTCCGCCTGCCGATGCAGGGTACACGGGTTCATGCCCCGGTCCGGGAAGATCCCACATGCCATGGAGCGGCTGGGCCCGTGAGCCATGGCTGCTGAGCCTGTGCGTCCGGAGCCTGTGCTCCGCAACTGGAGAGGCCACAACAGTGAGAGGCCCACGTACTGCAAAAAAAGAAAAAAAAGAAAAGGTGCACTTACTTCTGTGGTGTGGGTCGTGTCAGCATTGGCTTTTTGTAAGCAGTACTGTTTGAGCTGGGCCTTGCGATGAGTGGGCGTTCATGGGGGAATGGTGAGAATGGGAAGAGTATTTTAGGCATAAGCAAAGATGTTGACATAACATTGGGATCTAAATAAGAACATCGTAGAAGTCTTATCCTTATCCACAGTTCAGTTTTTTTCTCACCTTAGGCTAATGAATTTGTCAGAGCAAATGCCACCAATAAGCTGACAGTCATAGCCGAGCAAATCGAACATTTGCAAGAACAAGCCAGGAAAGTAAGTAGTGGCTTTTAGGTAAGCGTTCGTTTTCTTCGCTTAGTTCATAGGATTGACTGAACTTGCTTATAATCATTGTAACTTACTTGTTTCAGTACCTCCTAGAAATATAGAAGTGTTGAGTAAAATAGAATAAGCCCAAGAGGTTAAGTATAAGTGTTTTCACTGGGAGAAAGTTCAGTGAGATAAAGCATTTTGAGGGGAAACTATGAAAGAAATGTACTGACCACAGAAAAATTGGAAAGAAATGTAAAAACCATTCAAAAGCCAGTAACACTCAACGTTTTGAAATACAATTTTCCTAAAGGCATTTTTACAGCATAGTAGCATAACATTGTGTAATTTTTCTCTTCAGTATCATCTGGATCTCAGTCATGATTCACTGCTGTGGGGGAGCAGGACCCTAGGCATCGAACGGTTTCCAGATTTTGAGTGGGATGGTCATTGAGTATGAGTGCCTGTTACCTAATACCTAATTGGTTACACCTCTGCGGTTCTTAGGTATTGGAGGATGCTCGCAGAGATGCTGACTTGCACCATGTAGCTTGTAATATAGTGAAAAAACCTGGCAACATTTACTACCTTTATAAACGGGAGAGTGGTCAGCGGTATTTTTCCATTATTTCTCCAAAGGTAAGAACATTTAATTTTTGCACAAAAATCTACTCTTGTCTTTGAGAAATTCTTGGGTGTGTGTTTGTGTGTGTGTGTGGTGTGTGTGAGAAAATGTAGGTATAGGGGTTGGGAAGTGGTTTTCTAGAAAACTGGAGGTGGCATGAGCCCAGACATGACTGAAAAATATGCATGTGCTTAAGTTATTTCACAGTCATTATCTCTGCTAAGGGAGGTATCTGATGTGTAATGTAATGGTTTCCAAGAATGATTCTGACTGGTCTGGAGTGAAAAGCTAAAAAAGAAAATTGTGGTAGAATTAGGACACAAGCTCAGTTTCTTTATCTCCTGCCCTGATCAGAACTGACTCCTTTGCCTTCTCTAGGAATGGGGGACAGGTTGTCCACATGACTTCCTTGGTGCGTACAAGCTACAGCACGACTTGTCCTGGACTCCGTATGAGGACGCTGAGAAGCAGGATGCTAGAATCAGCATCGTGACCAAGTTGCTAAGCCAGCCAGTGGCTCTGCCTCCGAGCACTGAACCCAGCATCCAGGGCTTCACTTCCACTGAGAGTGGACTCTGACAAAGGCTGTCATGGCTAGGACCTGTCACCTCCTTGTTGCCCCAATCTCTGCCTTGATGGGAGGTGGCATGAGAATCGAGGACATGTAGGGGAATCATGAACTTCTTTGAAAGTGGTCCTGTGTGAATGTAAATGCTGTCGTTATTACTTTTAGTTGGGATGGTAAAGAATCACATCAGTCTCTTTTGGGATCCTCTCCAGGTCACAGATACGCAACTCGTCAGTTTCAGAGTATTGGCCAGTGTACTTTCCTTCTCCTTTATCTCCATCTGTTCTCCCATAAGTCAGAGCATTAGAGAAAGAAGGGTTTCTTCTTCCCTCGAAAAGATTGGCAGGTCATTTTCCAGAGAGGACTGTTGTGAGTCTCTTAGTAACTAGAAGGGTTTGAGATTGGGGTTGTGGCTATTGAACAGTTGGTGCAACTCCAGCTTCAGATTCGTCTGGGAACCAGAATGTTGGGTGCTGGCGATGATAAACAGCTTGGCTTGGCTTGCGAGCGAGTATGTGGTTCTGGTATTTCTGCACGATTGATAAGGTTTGGCTTGTCCCATTCTGCTCTTTCTGCCGAGCTAGGATGACTGGAGAATTTAAGGCAGCAGCAATGGCCAGGTTTCGGGACAGTCAGCCTCTAAACTCACAGGATTTTAGACTTGGAAGAGATTTTGGAGGCTACCACTAACAACGTTATGAATCCACTCTCTAGCCCCACTGAGCAGGAGATCCAGAGTTCCGCCATCTGCAGCAGGAAGAATCCATTAAGTGGCAACTTTAGAATATTGTGGAAAAGAGAGTAGGACAGTGGGTGAGAAACAAGAAAAACAGCCAACCTGTTGATTATGAGTTAACTCGGATCAAAATTCATTTTGACCTGAATTATTCAGGAACTTAACAGAAGCTTTTCGGCTGAGTTACTCTATGCTGATTCTGACTGAGCTCTTGCGGGACTCTACCTCACTTCCTGTTTGTTCAGTGGAATTAGCTAAATTGATAGCACAGCCAGCATTGCTGTACTTTCTTCAGTGCCATATAATCTATTACAACATGCTGTAAAAGGAGTGAGAGATCTGTACTTGAAATCAAATTGCCCAAGTTCCTTTCTGGGGATGAATGTCCTTTGTGTTGATCTGCTTGGTGATGCCACAATCTCATCCTGGTGTTAAAGGCCTTTCCTTATAAGCTTCGCTCCTTGTGAGCTGTAAATGGTCCACAAGGGCCTAGCAGAGGTTGGGACTAGATTCTGTCAAGGTCACACAGATGATACTTGGTCACTCAGTTCACAGGAGGATGCTCTGGAGGCAGCCGCGAAAGCCTCTGGCTGGGAGGCTGCAGGAAATGGGACACACACACACACTAGTGGTATAGTAGTTGATTCTTACTACAGAAAGTTTCCCAGATTTTCAGAAGGTTTTGCATGATAATGACATTTTGAGTAGGTGCTTTGTTATCCATTGCTGCATCAGTTACCACAAACTTAGTGGCTTTAAACACACATTTATTATTTCAGAGTTTCTGTGGATCAGGAGTTGAGGCACACTTAACTGGGTCCTCTGCTTCAGGGTTTCTTTTCTCACAAGGCTGCAGTCGAATTACTGGCCAAGCCTGTGTCCTCATCTGAAGGCTCAGCTGAAGAAGGATCTGCTTCCAAGCTCACTTAAATTGTTGGCAGAATTTCAGTTCCTCAAGGGTTTGTAGGACTGTGGAGCTCTGTTTACTAATGAACTGTTAGCCAGAGGCTGCCCTTAGTTCTTTGCTACATGAGTCTTACCAACATGGCAACTGTCTTCATCAAAGCCAACAAGGATGAGAGTCTGCTAGCAGGATGGAAGTTACGGCAGTGACCTCTCATACCTTGGCTGTGCTCTGTTAATTAGAAACAAGTCACTAGGCCAGCCCACACTCGAGGGAGGTAATTACCTAAGGGTGTGAATACCAGAAGGTAGAAATCCTTGAATCTTAGAAGCTGTGTGCCGCCCTGCTCAGTTGAGAGGGAGAAGGAAGGCTGTGGCTGGAAGAGGCAGTATTACAAAGTGGTTAGGCTTGGTGGCTTTGAAGTCACAGATCTGGACACGACTCTCAGCTCTGACAGAATAACCTCCCCTAGTGTTCCTGCTTCCTCCTCTGGTCCCTTCTCCAGTCCATTCTGTATTCAGTCATCAGCTTGATCTTTTGAAAATGCAAATCCACCTCACCCTTGACATCTATCCTAACCACTGGAACAGAGAGCAGTGTGATTCAGGAGCAAACTTTCTTCCGTTCAATAAGGTGTGCTCCTGGCACTGACCACCAGGTGGTGCCATTGTGCTTTCCTGATTAAGCCAGTTACCAAGCTTAGAGAAAGTGGCGTTGTGAAGTGATTTTGGAGGTAGCATCTCCTAGGGGGACTAGGACCCAGTGATTATAAACAGTAACCATTTTTCACTCATCCATCCATCTATCCATCCATAAGTGAGTAATACTTAATTATTGAGTATTAAGTGCCTTCCAGGTTCCAGATTCTGGAGAATGACACAGGTGAGTAAGACAGGCCCCTATTTCCAGGAAGCTTACGGTCTAGTGGGGGAGAAAGCAAGTCAGCCATTACAACATGGTATAAGAAGGACTATGATAGAGGTGCACATGGAATATCATGGAGCACCGGGGAGGGCTGCTTAACTCAGCTTGGAGAATTTGAGAAGGCTTTTTGGAAGAGCTGACACCTGCTTGGGTGTTGAAAAAGAAGCAAGAGTTAGAGCTTGTTTGGAGGCTCCAACTGTTGTCTCTGTAGGAAGGTTGTCTTTGGGGGTTAGGGCAGGGTTTATTTTTGGATGGAGTTTATTTGTGAATGAACAAAGGGATATCCACTTAACAAGCCATATCGACCAGAGTAATCCTGCCAGTCAGGAAGGGTGGAGTGAGATAGGTCCCAGCCAGAACACTCTTTTTTTTTTTTTCAGAACACTCTTACTTCTAACAGCTAGGAGGTAGGTAGATGAGGAATCGGATGAAAAGCAATTCTAGACAAAAAATAGCACGTGGGGGACACTGACAAGAAGCAATACGACATTTGGGGAATTGTAGCTACAGTGAAGAATAGTGGCCAGGCGGTAGGAGAGGAGAGCTAATTGAAGGGTTGGCGGTAGGGAGTTGGTAAAATTGGCCTTTTTAGAAGGCTCATCTTGGCAGTGGAGGGTGAGCGGGGGAGAAACCACTGGGAGCCTCCAGCCCAGTCCAAGCAAGAGATGTTGGAGGTTTGAACAAAGATGGTGATGGACTGAGAGGTGTTGTATTTCATCAATTGTAAATGTACTTTTCTTCCCCCACGTTTTAATCTCTCAGACCTAGATGCTTCTAGATGTCAGTAGTATGTCATCATTTAATAATGGTTTGTCTTAACAGTGGATGGCATCTTAGGCTTGATGAAGTATGGCATTTTGAAAGTACAGTAGATCGCCATCTTGTTAATGAATACGATGTGGCACAATGAGTGGAAGGAAAGAATCTTAGATAATGCTTGAATTTCTGGCTTGAGAGTGTGGATGGGGCTTCCCTGGTGGCGCAGTGGTTGAGAGTCCGCCTGCCGATGCAGGGGACGCGGGTTCGTGCCCCGGTCCTGGAAGATCCCACATGCCGCGGAGCGGCTGGGCCCGTGAGCCATGGCAGCTGAGCCTGCGCGTCCGGAGCCTGTGCTCCGCAACGGGAGAGGCCACAACAGTGAGAGGCCCGCGTACTGCAAAAAAAAAAAAAGAGTGTGGATGGTGGGAATCCATTCAACAAAATGTGGACGAGGAAGACATCCCTGCTATTTTCCAAAATAATTAGCAATCTGTATTTGCCTCAATAATCCACCATGCTGGCCCTGCCTGGTTCACTGGGTGTAACAGCTGACACTACCTCCTTTTCTCCACATTAGCATTCCAGAAGGAGGGAAAGAAGGCTTGCTTGTGTCCTTACCTTCTCAAGTTATCAGTCAGTCCACAAGTATTGAGAGTATTGGTGGTGTAGACACAAAGATGATAAATACTGTTAAGTGAGCTTTTTTTCTGCCAAGCATAGCCAACTGTTTGATTTAATCTTTATATAATCCACCATCTATGAGGTATTATACAGTATTCCTATTTTACAGAGCTGGGGCATCTCAGACATTAAGCAACTGGCCCATGGTTACACAGATAAAAAGTGGCAGAGGTCAGGCTCAGACATTACTATTTGATTAAAGTCTGACCATAGCTATAACCATAACCTGTTTTGGCCGATTAGGACAGTCCTAGAATATCTCTACATAGAGGTGTGAAGAAGTTAAAATACAAAAGTGACAGAGTAACATGTGCATATGGGATACTATAGGAGTAGTTCACTTGAGTATTTAGTGATGAGCATGCAGACGATGTATATCAAGGTCCAGAGAAGATAAGTAACTTACCTAAGGTCACACAACTTAAAAACAATTGAGCCCACATCTCTGGCACTAAAGCCCATGTGCAAACCCCCCACATACAAGATAGGGTTCATTCCCTAAAGGAGTCAGAGCTTGGGAGGGAGGAGCTACTAAGTGCCTGGAGTAATTAGACTTCCGTGGTCCCAGCAGCATTTGATTCAGTGGACTACTTCCTACTGAAAAGCTTTGTTCTTCATTTTGATTTGGAATATTATCGTCTTCTGCTTCACTGACTGCATCTTTTCTGTCTCCTGACACTTATAGTTTGGACTGCTCTGGGGCCAAGTCTTTGGCCCTCTTTTCTTTCTCTACTAGGTGATCTAATCATTTCCCGTGGCTTTAAATGCCACCCGTATGCTCTTGACTCACATGTGTGTCTCCAGTCCTGATCCCTCCCTGAGTTTTATGCAGACTTCATTTATCGAACAAACAGCTACACTTGATGTCATTACAAACCTAACGTGCCCAAAATGGAAGTCTTGAGTTATACCCCAAACCTGTTTTGTTACCAGTCCCTCTCTTTCCATCAGCACCTGTGTCACACTGCTGTTGAGGCCAGAAACCCAAGTCATCCTGATTCTGTTTGTTCTTCCCACACCAATCAGCAAGTCTTCTCAGCTCTGTCTTCAAAATACATCCCACATCTGACTGCTGCTCACCACCTCCACCCCTCCCCCCTTAGTCCAGGCCACCAACATCTCTAGCCTGGACGAATGCAGTAGCCTCCTAACTTGCCTCCCTGCCTCCATTCTCACCCTCCTTCATTCTGTTTCCACAGAGACTGTAGTCATTCTCTTAAAAATGTGAGTCAGGTTATAATACCTCTGTAAAAAATGACCCCCAAATTTCTCATTACACTTAGAATAAAGTCCAAACTCTTGCCAAGGTTCTATGTGATGTACCATTCTCAGTACTCACTGCATTTCCCACTGACTGTGCTCAGCTCATCAGCACATCAAGCCTGTTCCTGCTCCAGCGTCTTTACATTTGTAGCTCCATCTGCCTGGAACCTTTCCCCCAAGGTCTTTTCATGGTTTGTGTCTTCTCAACATTTAGGTCCCTGCTCAAATATCACTTCACTCATTACCCTATCAGAAGTACCAGCTCCTCTCACATCAAAATACTGCTGACCCTGTTTTGATTTCCATGGCGCTTGTCGTGACTAGACATTTGTTGCCTTTGCCCCATACTTGAGTGTAAGTTCTCTGAGGGCAGAAACAGTGTCTGTCTTGTTTATTGCTATATCCCTAGCACCTAAAATAGTGCCTGGCACATAATAAATACTCTAGTAATGGATGGATGGATGGACATCTGCAGCTCCGTACTTATATCCTGCAGGGCGTCTAAGTCAATGCAGCTAAGAGAAATAGAATGTGAGCCATGTGTGTGATGTAAAATTTTTTAGCAGCTACATTAAAAAATAAGGAAAAACAGGTGAAATTAACTTTAATAATTTAACCCAGTATATAAGAATATTAACATTTTAACAAACAATACTAAAAATTAGTTATTTTACGTATTTTTTTAAAACTCAGTATTCAAACTCTGGCAAATGTACAGCTGCCTCAATTCGGACTAGCCACATTTCATGCACTCGAGCCACATGTGGCTAGTGGCTATCATGTTAGGACAAGTGTAGACAGTCACCCTACTGTTCTTGTTCTCCAGAACGGGAGGAAGCTAGAAACTTCTGGTGGTTGGGGAGGAGGGTGTTTCTTAGCTCTCCCTGCTTCGTCTCCCTCTTCTGAAGGGAGCCTTGGGGATGTCCAGGCTAACAGAGGCATGATCATGTCCTTAGAATGATGGTGATGGTGATGACTGAGCTGCTGCGCTGTGCTGAGCATTTCATATAAGCTCATTTAATTCTCACGGCAATCCCATTTTACAGATTTGGTTGCGGAAACCAAAGTAACTTGTTCAAATTTACACATCTGCCAAGTGTTAGAGCTGGAATGTAAATCTGGCTAAACGTTAAAGCCGGTATTATGATCGTTATGTGACCATTTTTATTTTGCCACTTTAACGGTCCATGTCGCCTGGAAAAATGAAGAGAAATAGAAATGATAGAAAGGAGCTGACCTGACTCTTGGGCTTGGACTCCCAGCACAGCTGAAGTTGCTTCCATCCTGAGTCTCCCTTTTAGTTTCTCAGACGCCTTAGGTGTGACTTCAGTGTCAAACTGTGTTCAGGTCTCAGATCCGCTAATTAATAACGGTGTAACCTTCAGTAAAATCGAGTAATGCCATTTCCTCTTCTGGAGAATGGGAATGCTAATACTAACATCAGGGGCATTTGAGAAAATCCAGTAAGATGACTATAACGTCTGTAAAGCATTGAGCACAGTGCCCAGTGGCTAGTAGCCACTCGGGACAGGCTAGGTGCTATACTTCTCTTCCCCCTCCAGGCTGCAAGGTGAAGCAGAGTCACTTGACCTCCTAGCTCCACCCCTTCTCTTCGCATATTCTGTGGGGCCCTGGAAGCTATTGCTGCTGGAACTTAGCAACTGGGTAGGTCGGAGAAAGTGGGGCAGGTATTAGAACTGGTGCTTGGGATCCTACCCAGTACTAACACGTTTCTCTCTGTGGCACATATTCATCCAGTTGCGGAACCTAAACGCCTCAGAGAGGCTCTTGCCTCCTGCCTCTCACTCCTCTCCCACACTCTTGACATTCCATCTCACAGTGGCTCCTGGTCCGACTACTTCTCATTCCTTTCTGCTGCTGTCCAACAGTATGTCTTTGCTCCAGCCCCCCTCAGCTCATGCAGTGTTACACAGCCTTCCTCCATGCTGGCTGCCAGGATAATCTTTCTAAACCAACCTGACCATGTCACTTCCCTACTTAAAATCTCCTGTTTTCAGGACTGAGTGTCAACGACTCAGCTTGTCATTGATCCAACAAGTATGGGGGCTGGGGGACGTACTTTATGCCTAAGCGTTCTTATGGGCACAAAGATACAGCAGTGCACCGAGCACAGCGAAAGCCCTGCCCACACGGAGGGGGCTTAACATTCTAGGGGCCCTTCACAGTCTGGACCCCAGCATCCCTTTACAGCCTCATCTCCCCGCAACTCCCTTGCAGCCCACCTCCCTCCCACACGCCGGGCACTCTGGTCTCTTCTCCTGCCAAGCCTGCCCACGCTCCCCATGTTAGACTAGTTCCCTCCTCTCAGATCCCTCCATTCCCCCTGCCGCGCCGCTGCAAGACCTAGGGCTCCCCGGCAAACTGAGGCCCCTCTTCCTGCCAACTAAAGCCCCGTGGCCCCTCCCCTGCCCCTCGGGGATTGTGAGCTAACAGCCGAGGGTGGGTGGTGAGAGGCTTGGGACGGCGCGGCTCTCCCTCTCCTGGGCTGGCCCCTCTCCACCGCCCAGGAAGCGGGGAAGGAGTGCGGGCCCCCACCCCATCTAAGAATGTCTGGTCCCCAGGTAAGCAGCCGCAGCGTCGCACGCGCCTCCCCCAGGGTGCTGTCGGCGACCACGGCCCTGGGGGGAAGAAGCTGTTCCGAAGCGCGGGCGCCCAGCCCCGGCTCCGTCTGGCTCCGTCTCTTCCATCTTTTCGCCTGGGCGTCGTCGCCATCGCTGTTGTCCAGGACCGACGCGGCACAGCCGGCAGGGGAGGGGCGAGGAGGGGAGCGCCGGTGTCTCCAGCTCGGACAGACCGGCGTCGGGAGGCGGCCGGCTCCCTGTCGGGCTGTTGGCCTCTAGGGTGGCGGGATGGATTGGGGGCGGCCAGTGGGGGGCGGGGCGTTTCTAACTCGAGGGGCTGTGCGCGTGGCTCACCGCCCGCGGGGGAGCGCCGCCCGGGGCCTTCTCGCTCCAACGCTGCGCGGGTTTCCAGGCAAGGCACCGACTTCGCCACGCCTTGCCTCTCCTGAGAAATCGCCGGGTCCCACGCAACTCTCCTCTCTTCTTCCGCTAGCAGCCCCAGCGTCGGACATTTCTGCTCGCTCACCTCGTTCTCCTCACTCACCAGTCTCATGGCTGGTTTCCTTTTCTTCAGCCTCTCCCCTCGAGACCACCCTCCACCCCCAACCCACATCTGATCAAGACACCCCCTTACCAAATAAACATCACTGCCCGCCCAGCGGCAAGGCAAGTTCACAGCAGCTATCACAACTGTGGCCTCCCTGCCGGCTTTGCCTCCCGGCAGCCCTGTCTCCCTGAGACCCAGCCTCCTCATTGGGCTTGCGCCCTTGCAATTTCCTTTGCCAGGAAGCACCCCCCTTTGTTTATGCCCGGAGACCCTCCGTAAATATCACATTGGCCAAGCCTTCCCCTGACCCCACCCCAGACTTAGTCTTCCCTGGACACCCTCAGCAACCGGACATCCCCTTGTCCAACCAGAGTTGCCACACTGCCGTCACCGTCCCTACACACATCTGCCTCCCCTACCAGACTCCCAGCCTCCTGAGGGTGCCCAGAACACACAGGCCTGGCGCACAGCAGGCATCGGCAAATAAAGCTCATAAACGTTGGGTAGATGCTGGGTGTGCTGAGGGGCTGGATTGCTCACTTGAGAAGGCTTCTCACAGGACAGACTAGACAGGCTTTGAGTGATTCCGTGCAGGGAGAGGATCGCGGGCAAGCACCAGAGTGCTCTATTAATTTAACAATCATTGAACAACTTCTGTTGTCAGGCCTCATGCCGGGCACAGGGGACCTCGGTCGGCACTCAAGTTCCTTCCCCTGTAGTACAGAAGGAAGACCACATAGGCGGTGCCAATACAGAGTGCCAAGTGTCACGCGGCGAGCACAAGCAGATGTGGCAGTGCAGAGGAGGAGCAGCTCAAGACTTGAGGGGGTGTCAGGCTTCCCAAAGAGGCCCACCACCCAACCCAAGACCAGGGCGGGGCAGAGAAGGGGTCAAGGGGCAATGGAGAGAGAAGGCTGAGAGTCGAGCAGGGCTTCGTCACGAAGGGCTTGCATACCACACGAAGGAGCTGGACTCCATCCTGAGGGTGTTGGGGAGCCACTGATGGCTTCCGAGGAGCCGGGGAGTGACGTGAGCTAGTCTTGCAGGCCACTGCTGGGCAAGGCCTCAGCTCTGACCCCCTCCTCTGAGACGCCTCCTCTGAGCCCCCTGACAGGCGGGGCCCCTCTTCTGTGCTCCCTCAGCAGCCTTGTCACCTCCTCTTTTGTGCAGGGTTGAATGCCTCTGCCAGACTGAGCTTTTTGAGAGATGAGACCAGGTCTTAATCTTCTCTGTCCCAAGACCAAGTGCTGAATGAATGGATTTTTCCTTTTTTCTCTAAATTTCAACAGCTCTTACTCTCAGCTCCACATCCTTCCATACCTGGGGCCTGTGCTGCAAACGGCTTTTAATTGGGAAAGAGGAGGCCCAGTTCCAATCCCAGCTCCACCATTTGCTGGAACAAGTTGCTTAACTGTTCTGAAACCTCAGTTTCCCCATTGTTAAGATGAGTTACCACCATGAACTGTCTGTAAGTCTCCACAGGCATGCATGAGTCTTGTTTTCCTGAACAGACTGTAAATTCCATGGTCCAGGCAGGGACCAAGGGCTTTCCCCAGCACCTTGCTCAGTCCGAGCTTACAACGAATACTACGATCAGTCCTGTTGGTTGGTAGACAGCAGAGTACACAGGAAAGAACACTTACGGTGAAGTTGGAGGTCTTGTTCTGCCACTTCCAGTGTGACCTTGAACAAGGTTCTTCCCCTCTCTGAGTCTTCTTTGCCTTACCTGGCAGACCTCACAGGGCCATTGGAAACCACAGAGGTGAAAGTGCTTTGTGAATGAAAGAGATACTATAGTAGACAATTAATTGCACATTAATTAAAAAAAAACCAGGGACTTCACTGGTGGCTCAGTGGTTGAGAGTCCGCCTGCGGATGCAGGGGATGCGGGTTCGTGCCCCGGTCCAGGAAGATCCCACATGCCGCGGAGCGGCTGGGCGCGTGAGCCATGGCCGCTGAGCCTGCGCGTCCGGAGCCTGTGCTCCGCAATGGGAGAGGCCACAACAGTGAGAGGCCCACGTACCACAAAAGAAAAAAAACCAAAAAGCCAAACCATGTAGTAGTATAGATGAGGTGTGTCTCGTACTTGGTGGACACACCCCAGGTATCTGCTGACTGCCTCTGAGATGCTGGGATGCTGCTCTTCCAGGTGCAGACTAGGCTGGAACAGAGGTGCTTGGTCTTGCTCGGGTCAGCCCTGAGACTCAAGACAGACCAGGAGGGAAGGGTTGATAGGGAGGGAACAGGCATCCAATCCTTTGCCCCCTTCCCATCCCAGATTTCTCGGACTAGCATTGCTTCCCTGTCTTAGGTTTTGAGGGGACCTGGCATGACAAGGTCTCAGGAGTCCCAGTGGCTTTGGCATTGTAGCTACTGATACCCTTGGTGAATGAAGCTGGCCTATGGGAGCAGTTAGCTCCACCGTGCTGCCTGATAAACTCCCAGCCCCAAATTCCAAGTCCGGCCCCCTCTCAGCCTCTGACATACTGG
Organism: Delphinus delphis; assembly: GCF_949987515.2. NCBI lineage: Eukaryota > Metazoa > Chordata > Mammalia > Artiodactyla > Delphinidae > Delphinus > Delphinus delphis. Next base: position 34,555,007 of record NC_082683.1, read on the forward strand.
TGGCAGTATTTATGGGAAAGGACCATGATATGTCTTAGCTCTTGCCCAGACCAGAAGGGCCTGGGGCTGTACAGAGGGGCTGTATGGAGGCAGAGTCTCAGCTTCCTCACCTCGAAAATGAGTGGGGATTAAATGAGAAAACACCTTGGAACTTGTACATTTTACTCACATGCAGGATTGCTATTTGTGGGTAGTGTGTTTACAACCAGTGGGGCCTCCCTGTTTCAGAGAACGCTGGGGCTCTTTCTCCAAAAGAAAGTTTCACAGACAGTGTATGTGTAAGGAGTGCACATGTTTGGTCTTAGAGCGAAAACGGACACAGAGAGACTGTGAAAATGGCCAGGGCCAGCTGATTCCCTGCTGCTGAGAGAGGCTGAGGGAAGGGAGGAGGCCTGGGCAGGGCCTACTTCTGCACGGGGAGGCCGTAGCTGCCCAGCCAGACTGGCCATCCGAGCTCCCTCATTGCCCGCACAAACCTCCTACCCCACAAACCTCCTGCTGCTGAGATTATGCCCCCTTTAAGAAGCACCAGATTTAGAATCAAACAGGAGGGATTGGGCTTCCATGGTGGCGCAGTGGTTGAGAGTCCTCCTGCCGATGCATGGGACGCGGGTTCGTGCCCCGGTCCAGGAAGATCCCACATGCCGCGGAGCAGCTGGGCCCGTGAGCCATGGCCGCTGAGCCTGCGCGTCCGGAGCTTGTGCTCCACAACAGGAGAGGCCACAACAGTGAGAGGCCCGCGTACCGAAAATAAATAAATAAATAAATAAAACAGGAGGGATTGATTCTCCTCACCTAATGTGTGACTTTGAGCAAATACCTCCATTTCTCAGGACCTCAGTTCCCTCATTCATGAAACGGGGAGAATTATAGCACCATCTCCTAAGGTTGTCAGGATCAGAAGAGAGAACGTGGTGGGAGTGCCATGTGAATTATTTAGCGCTGTCCATATTCATTTTCTGTTGCTCATCTCTTCCCCTGTTAACACTTGGGGCACCTCAGCCACAGCCCTGTCTTTCTGAGGGAGTGAGCATGGCCTCCAGGACAAAGGAGCCTGAGTCTGCAGCGGGCCCTTTGTGCTTCCTTCCCTTCAGGTGGCCTCTCTCCCCCTGGGCCACTCCTGGGGGTGAGGGGGTTACCCCTTCCCAGTGTTTTTGTTCCTGTGGGGCTCACTCCAAAGTATGAAAAGTAGCTTTATAATTAAAAAAAAAAAAGGAGGGCTCATTTATGATAAAGGTCTCTATGACAAGGGCTCATCTCTCAGATGGGGGAAGGGCGCATACCCCTTGGACCCTGGGCCATGGGAGTGCCAGGAGGGTCAGCATATGGGCTAGAGGGAGGTCTGTGCTGTAGGGCAAGGGGTGTAGTCATAGAGGGGTGGAAGCTATGGTCGTGCTGGTTCACTCACTTTGCTATTGAACTTCCCCAGGCGCTCATCTTCAGCACCTTTGTCTTACCTCCTGGGTCTCCTCCATCTACCAATATGAAACCATGTTGGGAGGGCGCAGCTCTGGGATGACGTCTAGGGGAACAGGAGCTACTGGGTCCCTGGGAACCTCTTTTGGGACTCTTTGACCTTGACAACCCCTTGTCCCTCTCCCCTGGGCCCCAGGTCAGCACACCAGTTTCTTCCTGACCAAAGAGCAGAGCCACGCCCAGATGAATGAATTTTCCTGGAAGGATGTTGCCAGTGCCTTGTCCGTGGCCAACATGATCCTGGGGCTCTTATCCATCTTCTGCAGTTTCTGCAAGTAGGTCTGGGGCCCAGCAAGCTCTTAGCCAAGAGCTGGAGCCAATGGCATGAGGGAAGGAGTGAGGAGTCTAGAGAGCCAAGCTCTGAGGCGTACAGAGCAACTGGGGGCAGGAGAGAGTGCAGTAGGTTGGAAGTCAAGGGGTCAAGATCCTGGCCTCAGTTCTACCACCAGCCTGATATGTGACCTTAGCTAGGTCATATCCTGAGCCTCAGTTTCTCCATCTTTAAAACAAGCAGCTCACACTATGATCTCTATAGTTCCTTCCAGCTATGTCAATCTAGAATGGTTTTATGAGAAAATCAAGAGATTTTGAGATTTCTGTTCTGGTAGCCTTTGCACAATCCTTGGGTAGGCAGGCGACCATTAAATTTTTTTGATTCTTAAATTAGAGCATATGATCCGGCAGAATATTTGAAATTAGCACTGTTCTGGAAACTCTGAGACATGTATATGGCCCCCCCAAAAAAGCTGTAGGCAAATTATGTTTCTATAAATTGAATCATATTTCAATGGCTTTGGGAAATCAGCTCTTTAAAGATAAGTCCTTTATAATGCAAATAACATACTCCTAATCTGTTTGATTCTTTATAACCATGACCAAGTGACTTCTCTGGATCTGTTTCTCAACCATAAAATAAGAGGATTTTACCTGATTATGTTTAAGTTCCCTTCCAGTTTGAAAATTATATGATTCTCTAAGTCTGGGTTTTTGGGGTCTCATAAAGTGGGGCATACCTGCAGCAGAAAATCGCTGTCTTCTTAGTTCAACCTAATCTTCTAGGAGTGTAGTTTTTATGCCATAATAGTGGGCCCAATTCCCTTTAGACACATAGGTATGGGTCTAAACAAAGGAAATACTAAGGTTGTTTGGGGACAGCTGAGGTCTGGGGTCAGGCTCTCTGTTTGCTTCTGCTGGGCCACCCAAGCATTGCAGTCAGGGTGTCAACTTGCGTATGGCCTCCTAGGGCAGTTTGGTCTGAGATTGTGGTAGCTGATTTCAGGAGTCTGGGAGCATGTGCTGGAAAGAAACATAGAATCCTTGAATGTAGGGTCTGAAAGGTATCTTAGAAGTCATTCAGAGCATCAAAATACATGAGACAAAAACTGATATAACTACAAGCAGAAACTGATGACTGTATTATCATAGTTGGATATTTCTATACCCCTTTATCAGTAATTGATAGATCCAGCAGGCAGAAAATCAGTAAGGATATAGTTGAATTGAACAGCACCATCAATCCACTGGATCTAATTGATATTTATAGCATACTTCATCCAACAGTAGCAGAATACACATTCTTCTCACGATCACCAAGATAGACCACATTCTGGTCTGTAAGACATACCTTAACAAATTAAAAAAAATAGAAATCATACAAAGTATGCTCTGAGGCCATATGGAGTTAAACTAGAAATTAATAACAGAAAAATAACTAGAAAATTCCGAAATAAATGGAGGTTAAACAACTCACTTCTAAATAATACATAGATAAAAAAGGAGTCTCAAGAGAAATTTTAAAAAAATATTTTGAACTAAAAGAACGTGAAAATACAACTTATCATAATTTGTGAGATGCAGTAAATGCAGTACTTAGAGGGAAATTTATAGCATTGAATGCATATATTAGAAAAGAAATCTGCTCTGTAAAAGACCACATCAAGAGAACTAGAAGACAAGCCACACACTGGGAGAAAATATTTGCAAAAATACATCCAATAAAGAACTACAGTCCAAAATATACAAAGCTTTACGCTCATCAATAAGAAAACAACCCAATTAAAAAAGGGCCAAAGACCTTAACAGACATCTCACCAAAGAAGATATCCAGATGGCATTTAAACATATGAAGAGATACTCCACATCATATATCATCAGGGAAATGCAAATTAAATGGCAATGAGATACCACCATACACCTGTTAGAAGGACCAGAATCCAGAACACTGATAGCAACAAATGTTGCTGAGGATGTGGAGCAACAAGAACCCTCATTCATTGCTGGTGGGAATGCAAAATGGTACAGCTACTTTGGAAGACAGTTTGGTGGTTTCCTACAAAACTAAACATACTCTTACCATATAATCCAGCAATCACACTCCTTGGTATTTATCCAAATGAATTGAAAACTACGTTCAAAACCTGTACTTGGATGTTTATGATGTTTTATTCATAATAGCCAAATCTTGGAAGCAACAAAGATGTCCTTCAGTAGATGAATGGATAAATTGTGGTACATCCAGACAATGGAATATCATTCAGTGTTAAAAAGAAATGAGCTATCAAGCCCTAAGAAGACATGGAGGAACATTAAATGCATATTATTAAGTGAAAGAAGCCAATCCCAAAAGGCTACATGTTATATGACTCCAACTATATGACATTCTGGAAAAGATAATATGTGTCCAAAAATATGGAGACAATAAAAAGATCAGTAGTTTCCAGAGGGGTTTAGGAAGACATAAATAGGTAGAGCACAGAGGATTGTTAGGGCAATGAAAATGCTCTATATGATATTATAATGATGGATATATATATATCATTATACTTTTATCCAAAACCATAGAACGTATAACACCAAGAGTGAGCCCTAAGGTAAACTATGGACTTTGAGTGACTACAGTGTGTCAGTGTAGGTTCATCCTTGGTATGTACCAAGGCCAGAATGCACCATTCTGGTGAGTGATGTTGATAATGGGAGAGGCTATGCATATGTGGGGCTAAGGGGTATATGGGAATCTCTGTATTCCTCTCAATTTTGTTGTAAACCTAAAACTTCCCTAAAAAAATAAAGTCTTAGAAAAAATGGAAAAGAAGGAAGATCTAAAATCAATTATGTAAGCTTCCACCTTAGGAAACTAGAAACAGAAGAGCAAATTAAATCCACAGTAAGCAGAAGGAAAGAAATAATAAAAATTAGAGCAGAAATCAATGAAATCGAAAACAAGAAATCCATTAAAAAAAATCAATGAAACCAAAACCTGGTTCTTTGAAAAGATCAATAAAATCAATAAACCTCTAGCCAGGCTAACCAAAAAAAAAAGACAAGACACAAATTACCAGTGTCGGAAATGAAAGTGGAGGAATCATTACACGGACATTAAAAGCATAGGAAAGGAATATTGTGAACAGCTCTATGTCCACAAACTTCATAGCCTAGATGAAACAGACCAACTCCTTAGAAGATACAAGCTACCAAAACTCACCCTAGGAGAAACAGATAATCTAAATAGGCCTATACTTATTAAATAAATCATTTGGTACAAACCCTTCATTTTATAGATGGAGGAACAGAGACCTAGGAAGGAGGAGTGGTTTATCTGAGATGGTTGTAGAGGCTGGACTAAGGCCTAGGACCCCCCTTGCCACTGAATGTGCCTGGAATTTAGAACTGAAAGGGACCTTGGTGATTGGCGAGGGGGTTGAGGGCACCCCTTTAAGACTGTGGGTTTAGAATGAGTATGGAAGGGATGTAGATATGTGTGAGGGTGTGTGTGTGTGTGTGTGTGTGTGTGTGTGTGTGTGTGTGTAAAGCAGCACATATCAGAAAGGATGTGAGTGTGGGGAACACGTAGGGGTGTGTGTATGTATGCTAGCGTAGGAAGCATATAGCGGGAGGGGGGTGGAGTCCAGTGGAGACTATGAAAGAGCCGCCCTTTGGGGCCTGCTGGCCTGCATTTTAGGAAGTCCCCCTGTGCCTCCTGGATGCTTCTGGTCAGCTTTCTATTAGACATGGCTATCGGGGCAATGACGAGACACCTCAACATCTGCTCCACATCAGGTGAGTCCAGGCCTCAGACTCATAATCCCTGACCCCAGGAGCACCCATTCAGGTCAGCTTCTCCATCCTCTGAAATACAGCAGGCTTCCTTGAGTCACCACTCCTGTTCACATCCCTCTGAGTGTAGCAGAAGCAGCCCTTGAACAGGAGTTTGTGAGCCCCACAGTCTAGATCTAGCTCCTCTGCTGGTTCGCTTATTGATCGCTGGCTGTCTTTGTCCTGGCCTTCAGTGGGCTTATCTGCCCCGTCTCTCTCTTCAGGGCGGATCTGGGAGTGGGAGTGGTGGTTGTGGTCACGGGGGAGTGGGGAAATGAAAAATTACCCCAAGCAGAACTGCTGGTTTAAAATATGACAAAATATTTCCATGCAAGATTTTGCTTGAAAAAAAAGGGTTCCACAGCTTATCGATATGTTCCCAATTGTGGTCCAACCCTTGCGTGTTAAAGGATGGGAAAACTAAGACCTCGACAGGGAAAGACTTGTCTAAGGCCATGTGGTCAGTTTGAGGCAGAGCCAGAAGGAGATCCTAGTCTTTGATCAACAGGCCCCCCTGGGGAGCAGCTGTTGCCCTCTGGCCCCTCAGGGACCTGACAAACAGGATCCCGCTTGTCCTCACTCCAGCTCCCCCACTAGAAGGGACTAAAGTATAAGACATATGAGTGTAAGTTCTTCTAACCTTGGCCTTCTGGAACAGGAGCCAAGCTGAATGACTTTGCTGTCTTCACCACCTTTGGCCTGGCCTCAGCCCTGCTTCTAGGCATGGATGGGCCTCTGAATGGCTTCCTGGCCATCATCTATGTGTTGGCTATTTCAGTCCGCCTCTGTTTCTATTCAGCTGGTGAGTGGAAGCCAGCCTTATGGCTGAGGGTAGGGAACCATGGAGGGGAGAAGCTGTTGGATGCCGGAAGCGTGAGGTGCAGTAATTGACTCCTTTCCTTCATTTTACGGAGACCCCCTTCCTTCCTTCTCCCCTGCTCTGGGCCCAATGGAGACTGAAGGCTGCATTGGCAGAGACCTGTTCTAGGGGGCGGGAACCCTTGGTTCTTGAACCAGCTGTGCCTTTTTCTTGTAGTGTGACCTTTGGATGGAGCATATGAATTCACAGACTCTAGAACTAGAGGTCATACTCCAGTTTCCCATAACAGATGGAGAAACTGAACTCTGGTGAGGGTAATTACCTTGCCTAAGTTCACAACGCAAGGGATTGCAGATGCAGACAGAAAGATCTCAAAGGACCCCTCTACAGAGGCTTCCTAGGGGCCAAGGCATAGGCCTGGTCCTAGCTGCCTGCTCTACTTTGAGGATCTAGTGCAAAACCCACACATCATCTCTAAATAACTAAGTGCTTTCTGGCTGGCCACTGCCCTGGGATTAGGGGATTTGGAATGTGGGGCAGGGAAGACCCAAAGAGAGAAGGGCTTCCTCTGGTGCGTGCTTTAGAGCAGTGAAGCAAACCCCATCTTTTCTTTCCCTGCAGGCGTTCCCTTCACATACAAGGGTCTACCCTGCCCCTATGCTTCCTGTGTTTTGGCCTCCACCTCCCTCCTGACCAAAGGCAACACATTCATTCTCTCTTGCATGGCCACATTCATGATTCTATTCATGATGGACGAGAGCTACTACCCACATGACGAAATCCTGGAGTCTGAGAACTGGAAAAAAATGGTCTATCTGGGAGGTGAGTGAAAATACTGCTCTTAAATGTCACTAGTGATCATTTATTGTCACTGCTGCTCATTGCTACCCTGTACCTCGTCCCCACATTCCCCCTCTGTTTCACCCTGCTTTACTTTTCTCCATAGAATTTATCATCACCTGATGTGTATTTACTTGTTTGTTGTCTATACACACTAAACCTGCCCACCCCCCCATAGAAGATTCTTTTTTATTTGTGCTATAAGTCCTAGTACCTAGGATTGTGCCAATCACATAGTAGGTGCTCAATAAATATTTGTTGGATGTCACTAAGTTCAATAGAAATTTAGGGAACACTGACCATATGTGAGGTGCTAGGAATCAAATCGGTAAACCAGACAAATACTTCCTGCCTCAGGATTTACAGTCCGATAGGGGAGACAGACACCAAACAAATCATGGCAGAAATAACTAAAAATATATAGTTTTGATGTGCTGTGAAACTATAGGGTGCTCTCAGAGGGCATCAGAGGGTGACCTAATTTAGACTGGAATGCCTTAAGGATGGGAAAGGATCCTTAAGGAAGTGACATTTAAACGAAATCTGGGTTAAAGTGGTCAAAAGGTAAAAACTCCAGTTACAAGACAAGTTCTGGGCATGTAATGTACAGCATGGTGGCTACAGTTAACAGTACTGTATTGGCTTTTTGAAAGTTGCTAAGAGAGTAGATCTTAAAAGTTCTCATCACAGGGAAATAATGTGTAACTATGTGAGGTGACAGATATTAAGTAAATTTATTATGGTTATCATGTTGCAATATATACGAGTATCAAACCGTTGTTGTTACACTTTGGACTAATAACAATGCTATATGTCAATGATATCTCAATAAAACTGGAAAAAAATTTAAAATACATGAAAACTGCAAGATGATTGGCCCAGTGGTGGGAAGGATGGTTCAGAAAAGGAAACAATTTTTGAATGCTCTGAGGCAAGAACAGCCGGATGCATTAGTGCACCAGTGTGGCTGGACTTGCTGAGAGAGGGCTTGTGACAGACTGAGGCCGGCGAAGTGAGCAGACTGGGCAGGATTGGGGATTGGATCCTGTAGGCAAATGACAAGCCTTTGAAGGGATTTCTGAGCCACAGTTTTAAACGATCACTTGGACTGTAATGAAGAGAATAGATTGTAGGAGACTAAGAATAGAAGTAGGAAAACCAGCTTTTTGTCAGATGAGAGGTGATGGTTGCAGTGGAGATGAAGAGATTTGGCATAAATGTCAAAGTGACATAGTTAATTCATGTGAATTGCATCTCCATCAAAGTATTACCACAGTCAGGTTGGTAGGGATTTTGGTTGACATTTGTAATTGAGTTTGATATGGTAACACAGGGACAAAGTTGGTTTGGTCAACTTTGAAGCATGCAAAGCTAAACTCACCTGTCATCTAAACTGGCCCTGTGTGGGGCTAGCTTCTGCTATTAAATCTCACATTGTTACTTGTTCTCCAGACTTCTGCAACAAAGTTAAAGGGGAAGAATAATATCTCACGTTTGTAGTACTTCCATAAATTTCCTTCACACATTACCCAGTCGATCTCATTATGACAGAGGGTGAGAGGCATTATTATTCCTCTCTTAAGGTAATAAACAGGCTTTTAAAAGTTAGGTGACTTGCCCAAGGTCACACTGCTGATAAGTGGCAAAGTATGGACTTTTCTAAATCCATGTCTTGGGACTTCAAATCCCATGTTCATTCTACTACATCACAGCGGTATCCATTACAGGATCACTCATGCATTTCCATTCCAGAGGAGGCAGGACAACCAACAAATCTGTATTCTGGGGGGTAATAACCAACTGTCCTAGGCAGTCAGAATATTATAAGTGTCAGTGTAGGGAACTGTTCACTATTCAACTTTCCAGGCCCACCTTGCAAGCAGGCCTTTCTAAGGATAGCAGTCTCAGGCCTGCTATGTTAATTCTTTTCTGCATGCATAAAATATTTTATTGACCCTTATCTCATGTTAAACTTGAAACAATTAGGAATATTTTTTTTTCTTTGTTTTTTTTTTCTAACAAGAGATCTGGGCAACTCAGATTTATTCTTGGCTAAGACTGACTTCTGATCTGAATTTGACAAAATGGAGCCTGAGATTGCATTAGATTGTAATTGTCTAGTTACACAGGGACAAACTCTGCAAAGGCAGGGATCACGTGTCATTGGTTTTAGTGTCTTAGGCTCTGTGAGTAAAAACTGAAGGCCAAGGCTTCCCTGGTGGCGCAGTGGTTGAGAGTCTGCCTGCCGATGCAGGGGACACGAGTTCGTGCCCCGGTCCGGGAAGATCCCACATGCCGCGGAGCGGCTGGGCCCGGGAGCCGTGGCGGCTGAGCCTGCGAGTCCGGAGCCTGTGCTCCGCAACGGGAGAGGCCACAACAGTGAGAGGGCTGCGTACAGCAAAAAAAAACCAAAAAACTGAAGGCTGGAAAGATGGGAATGGGAAGTACAGGGTGGAAAATACACATAAGACAGCTTCATAAAAATTGAGTGTTTGCCTTTTCTCTTCCAGGTGTCATCATGGTGTTTTTGTCTCCATTGTCACTAACTGCTTTTTACTGCCTGATGTGGTCACTCTCCTACATCTTCTTTCCAGATGCTCTGTGGCACAAGGCAGCACATCTTAAGCAGCAGCACCGAAGACACTAAACAGCCTTACGCACTCCCGCTGGCCTCTGTGGGGTTTCTGCCAGCATGTTGGGCCAAGCCTCGCCTTACCCTTACTAAATGTTTCCTTGTCCCTATGTTGTGTATGTGCTAGATACATGTTGCCTTGAACCACAGCAACCCACAGTAGGGCCAGCGGCCTATATACTTCTTCCTCTTTATTCAGGGTTCTGAATCTCTTGGGGACGAGTTGTTTATGTCATACAGAACAGAATTTTTTCCAAGATAAATTTGGGCTGGGCTTGAGTTCCATCCCTGTTACCAGCTGGGTGAACTTGTGCACTCAGGCTAGTCCCTTGGAAATGAGTGAAACCTTTCAGAGTTGGTCTAGCCTCCACCTTGGTCCTGCCTGAATGTAATTACTCCAGTGGTGAGGTGGGGCTTACTAACGCGTTTCTTAAATTTACAGACTCTGGCTCTGTAGCGCGGAGCTGATAGCAGCCAATCACATTGCCCAATTTGTGTGTAGGATTTTGTAACTTAAAATTCCATATTTCCACAATCAAAGCTTCTGCCTTTTGCTTTGTTTAGAGATTAGACACATTGGCATCCTGAGGCCATCGTCTGGTCTCCAGGATCTCAGTATGTGTTCTTTTCCTAAGCTCTAAAATACTAAACTCTAGATATTCAAAGGGCACTTCATATTCTAAAATCCAAATTGAATAGAAATAAAATTGTATGCAGCCCTAAAGCGGCACCTCACAAAGAACTCAGGCCCACTGAAAGCCATGCCCCCGGCACTGCCTCTGGACTTTCCATCTCCAGATGGTGAACCAGATTATTGGCTTAGTTCCGCCCCTTCCTCAACTAGGGCACCAGAGCACCTTTACATCGGGTCTGACTTCTTTTGCTTTTCTTTTTTTTTTTTTTTTTTTTTTTTTTTTTGGCGCTATGCGGGCCTCTCACTGTTGTGGCCTCTCCCGTTGCGGAGCACAGGCTCCGGATGCGCAGGCTCAGCGGCCATGGCTCACAGGCCCAGCCGCTGTGTGGCATGTGGGATCTTCCCGGACCAGGGCACGAACCCGTGTCCCCTGCGTTGGCAGGCGGACTCTCAACCACTGCGCCACCAGGGAAGCCCGGATCTAACTTCTTGAAGTTTGCAGAACAAAGTGTATGGCAAATATGCATTAAATCTAAAATTAAATGAAAAATAAAAGTCCAATGAAGTCCACATTGCTATTTGACTCTAAAGGAACAGACAGCACCCTCCTCTTCTCCACGGCTTTCTGTTTGTATCTCTGTTACACCATTTGTATTTTTTTCATGGTTAGATGAATATGTCTGTTTCCCACTAGACTTTAAGCTCCTTGAGTTTACATCTTCATATTTCTGCTGCCTGCCACAGTGCCCCACACTCAAAAACATTTACTTTGTTGATGAATTGATTTGGTTGTGCATTCTAGTGAGTTATATACAAGGTTACTATAATGTAGTAAGACTCTTACAAATATACATGGGCTCAGACATTTTAGTGTGATGTCCTTCAATGCTGAACCCTCATTTCACTGATGCTATCCTTCATCAAAATATTTTAGGAACTCCAGGTCGAGAAATGTCTTCACATAAGCTCTTAGAGGCCAGCACCTAGCACAGTGCCTGGACATAGTAGGTACTCAAAAAATACTTATTTTACTCTGAACCAACCAAATTTAGTCCAAAAACCTAATATTCAATATTAGCCAATGATGTCCTCTTTTTTTTTTTTTTTTTTTTTTTTTTGCGGTACGCGGGCGTCTCACTGTTGTGGCCTCTCCCGTTGTGGAGCACGGCTCCGGACACGCAGGCTCAGCGGCCATGGCTCACGGGCCCAGCCGCTCCGCGGCATGTGGGATCTTCCCGGACGGGGGCATGAACCCGTGTCCCCTGCATCGGCAGGCAGACTCTCAACCACTGCGCCACCAGGGAAGCCCGTGATGTCCTCTTCTTAAACCAAAACCACATTAGCTATCAGATTTGGCCTCAAATGATTTTTGGCTATGTCTAAAACTTGAACTACATTCAAAGGAAAAAGATGCAATTCTGAAAGAGGATTTCCATGTCCATTTTGAGCCATAGCAGCAGAGCTAAAATAAATATGTAGACTTCCAAGAGGACTGCTTTGAACGGGAAAATACACACTTGATTGTATAAATTGTACTTTGTTTATAACAATAATAATCATACTACATTGCCTCAAAAAAATGTTTAGGTTAGCAATATGAGGATAGTTATAGGTCAGCTAAGAGCCTCTTGACTTAACAGAGGGACGTGTGCTTCCTTCTACCTATATGAAAGTAAGGCTACACTTCTACTCTGGCTCTGGGGTCTCAGGATGCTAATGCTAACCATTCAATGTCTTTACGTCCTTAGTCAGGAATCAAAATAAAAAATAGAACTAAAATAGAAATTGTTATAAAATTAACTAAATAAATAAAATAAAATATTCTAACATATAACAGATCTTAGGAACAAGTGGGAAGGCCAAGACTTAGAAAACATACTTCTCAAGCATCTTTTCTGATAACAATGGTATGAAACCAGAAATCAACTACAAGAAGAAAGGTGGGAAAAAAAATCACAAATATGTGGAGACTGAACAACATGCTACTGAACAACTATTGGGTCAACAAAGAAATCAAAGGAAAAATAAAAATTATCTGAAGACAAATGAAAGTGAAATTTTGACATGCCAAAACCTATGAGATGGGGGCTCCCCTGGTGGCGCAGTGGTTGAGAGTCCGCCTGCCGATGCAGGGGACACGGGTTCGTGCCCCGGTCCGGGAAGATCCCACATGCCACAGAGCGGCTGGGCCCGTGAGCCATGGCTGCTGAGCCTGTGCGTCCGGAGCCTGTGCTCCGCAATGGGAGAGGCCACAACAGTGAGACGCCCGCGTACAGCAAAAAAAAAAAAAAAAAACACCTATGAGATGCACCAAAAGTGGTACTAAGAGGGAAGTTTATAGTAATACAGGCCTACCTCAAGAAACAAGAAAAATATCAAACACTCTAACCTTACACCTGAAGAAACTAGAAAAAGAAGAACAAATGAAGCCCAAAGTCTGCTGAAGAAAGGAAATATTAAAGATCAGAGCAGAAATAAATGAAAGAGACTGAAAAGACAATAGAAAAGATCAATGAAACTAAGAGCTGGTTCTCTGAAAGATAAACAAAACTGACAAACCATTAGCTAGACTCACTAAGAAAAAAAGAGAGAAGGTAATGATAAACTCAGAAATGAAAGAGGAGAAATAACAACAGATACCACAGAAGTACAAAGGATCAGAAGAGAATATCATGATCAAGCTATACATCAACAAATTGGACAACCTAGAAAGAATGGATGAATTCTTAGAATCATATAGTCTTCCAAGAGTGAATCATGAAGAAACAAAATCTGAATAGATCGATCACTGGTGCAGAGATTGAAACAGTAATCAAAAACCTCCCCCAAAACAAAATTCCAGGGCCAGATGGCTTCACAGGTGAATTCTACAAAACATTCAAAGAATTAATACCTATCCTTCTCAAACTATTCCAAAAAATAGTTGAAAAGGAAGGAGCGCTTCCTAACTATTTTACAAGGCCCACATCACCCTAATACCAAAACCAGACAAAGAAAACACACAAAAAGAAAATTAGAGACCAGTATCACTACTGAACACAGATGCAAAAATCCTCAACAAAATATTGGCAAACCAAATACAACAATACATTAAGGATCATACACCATGATCAAGTGGGATTTATCCCAGGGATGGCAGGGTGGTCCAACATGCACAAAGCCATCAATGTGCTACACCACATTAACAAAACGAAGTATGAAAACCATATGACCATCTCAATAGATGCAGAAAAAGCATTTGACAAGATTCAACACCCATTTATGATAAAAACTCTCAATAAAGTGGGTATGGAAGGAATGTACCTTGACGTATTAAAGTGCATATATGACAAACCCACAGCTAACATTATACTCGATGGTGAAAAACTGAAAGCTGAAACAAAAGCTTCATGAAACAATATCCTTACCACATGTGCTATTTTACAATCTGTTCTATTATTTCATTAAAAAGAAAAGCTGGTCACAATTTATTCAACTGATTTTACAACCACCTACAGTTTGCAATACTAGAAAACTTCTCTAGGATGAACTATATCCAGGGCTGCGATATGTTAATACAAGCAGTTCCCAACTAAGGATCAGAATCTTTCCAACCAATGCTCATATATTAATTGGTTATTTGAAATTTGAAACATATCCCATGAAGTAAGGTAGTTGGGAAGGAAAGTAATATTTACTGAGTAGTTATTAAATACATTATCTTACTTATTTCTCAACGAATGATCTTGAGAAGAAGAAAATATTATTCCATTACACAGATGGGAGAAGAGTGAGGCTTGGAGAGGTCAATAACTTATCCAATGCAGTAAAGATGGCTCTTGACCCCAAGTCATCTGACTCCAAAAACTGCTCTTTCTAGCATACTAATACATCATTTCCTTAGGTTTATGACAGCTTACTCCAAACCCCCATTTCTCCAAAACACGAAACTGAAAAATCTGCATTCAACCCAAATTCAGTAGGATCCTATAGAACCTAATTACTACTTATGGGGATAATCTATGTAGAGGTAATCCTTGACTATAACTTAGGCTCTCAAAACACATTCTCCACAGGGACAGCAAGCTCCTTAACTCCGCAGTTTATTCCTAAAACAAACACAACAATGGGAACAGAATTCTCAGTGACTTCAGAGCAGCAGGGAGACAAAGGAGATGGGAATTGCTGGAGATATTCCCAGCACCACTAGGGAAAATACAGGCATTTCCAGTGTGGAGAGTAATGGAGGTGGCAGTGTTGGCTCTTGTGCCCTCGCTGAGCGATCTGCCTCATTTCCATATGTGTTCTGCTTCTAGGCCTGACAAGGTGAAAGATGAAAATGAAAAACCAAAAACGAAAATGGAAAACCAAAAGCGCCTCACTCCCCTCCCCCTGCTGGTACAAGCCTGCCACTAGCTGTCCACATTCATAGGGTGACAGGAATCCTAGCTTCAAGCCTCTAACCTGAGTTGTGGCTCACCTGGGAGCAGAGGCCACATATTTATACCCGTGTGGCTAAAACCTTAGGGTCTGCAGAGCTTTAGGCCCAGGAAGAATGAAATCTGGAAGCAGCCATGTTCTCTCTCTCCTCTCCTCTCCGCTCTCCTCCCGAAGGAGAAAGGGTCCCCTCTGCTCACCTCAACTTTGCCTGCCTAGTACGTTCTTTTGGACTCCACCATCTATGGCTAGGCGCCCCAACCCTAAAGTATGAGCAAACAAACACCCTATTAGTATTTTATTTGTAGTTTTGGAGATTTACAGTTTCACAAGAAACACTGATTTTTTTTCAAAAAATAGAAAAAGTTAAAAAAAAAAATCTATTGTCTTGGAAGAACAGAACAAGTCTCTTCAGCAAGCAATGGGCCAATTCAGATCGGAGGAACTAGTGAAGTAAGTTAGATATAGGAAGTTCCGATTTATCGTTTCAGGAATAACACAAATGTCTTCTTGTCCAGTTGTGTAAGGCTCCAAATGGGCCATCTCAGCTTAAGACTGGTAACACACAAACAAAACACAAACAAAGCCTCCAGGGTCCCATCGAGTGTGAACGCAGGGGTGGCTCACTCTCCAGGAGGCTGCATCTGTTTACAGAACTCATCAAACTGCTGCTGCTCCAGTTCTGTCATGACTCTGTTGAGGGCATAGATCTGAACGGGAGAAAAGACATGTTAGCAATGGAGGCAAATGCTTAGTGTATCTTCAGACACAAGAGGCTGTGTCATTTGAAAATGCCAGAACTGCATTGGTAACGCAGGGGCAGGAGAGGTAGACAGTAACTCCACTGGGGAATCAGATAAGAAGCAGTGAGGCAGGTGACTGATCAGGCCTTTAAAGGATCGGTAGGATTTGAACAGGTAGAGACTGGGGAAAGGACATAGGTGATGGGGGAGTGGATATTATGATTAAATAAATATAATGCAAAAGTACAGCATTAGTTCTGGAAACTTCAAGTATGCTAATATGGAAGATATCATGGGGCTTCCCTGGTGGCGCAGTGGTTGAGAGTCCGCCTGCCGATGCAGGGGACACAGGTTCGTGCCCCGGTCCAGGAAGATCCCACGTGCCGCGGAGCGGCTGGGCCCGTGAGCCATGGCCACTGAGCCTGTGCGTCCGGCGCCTGTGCTCCACAACGGGAGAGGCCACAACAGTGAGAGGCCCGCGTACCGCAAAAAAAAAAAAAGATATCATGGAATGGGGTTTGGGGAGCTGGAGAAAGCAAGAAAAGTATGTTAGGGCCTTAAATGCCATGCCAAGGAATCTGGACTTTATCGGGCTGACTCTGGAGAGAGAAGTGTGCAGGGAAGCAAATTGATTATATCTGTGCTTTGAGAAAGAAAACTGGAGACCATGTGAGAGATGGAGTTGGGGAGGAGAGATTATAGGCATTAGGAGACACCTATTACAATAGTCCAGGAGGAGATAGTAGGAACATGACCCAGGGCAGGCAGTGGGGTGGAAAGAAAACTGTGAGAGACATTCTAAGGTGAAAGGCAGGGTGTCTACCTTATTGCTCACCTTGCAGTAATCAATTAATCCACCAAGGGAAGAGAAACAACATAAAGCTTCCACATTTGTATAGAAGAAAAAAAAGAAGGACCGTGTTTGTGTGTAGGGGATAAAACTTGAGTAATCAAAAAGAAGGGAAAAAAACCTGAGAAGTGAGACAAATAGAAAATACAAAATAAGAGCAGAAATGAATGAAAAAGCAACCGAATGTACAATAGAGAGGATCACCAAAACTGCAAGATGGTTCTTAGAAAATACTAAAGAAAACCCTGCAAACCTCTGACAAGACAGGTCGAGATAAGAAGGGAGAAGGCACAAACAAACATTATTAGAATTTAAAAGAAGCCATAATTACTGACACAATGGAGATTAAAACAAAACTTATGAACTCTGCGTCAATAAGTTTGAAAACTTAAATGATCAAAACTGACTAAATAGAAAGCTTGAATAATCCTACAATCTTTTTTTTTCCCAATTTTAAAAAATTTTGATAAGATTCTATAAGCTTGGGACTTCCCTGGTGGCGTAGTGGTTAAGAATCCACCTGCCAATGCAGGGGACATCGGTTCGAGCCCTGGTCAGGGAAGATCCCACATTCCGTGGAGCAACTAAGCCAGTGCACCACAACTACTGAGCCTGTGCTCTAGAGCCCACAAGCCACAACTACTGAGCCCATGTGCCACAACTACTGAAGCCCGCGCACCTAGAGCCTGTGCTCCGCAACAAGAGAAGCCACTGCAGTGAGAAGCCTGCGCACAGCAATGAAGAGCAGCCCCCACTCGCCACAACTAGAGAAAGCCCACGCACAGCAACGAAGACCCAACGCAGCCAAAAATACATTAAAAGAAAAAAAAATCTATAATCTTTAAGTAAAACGGAATTCCACGCAGTGATGAAAATGTCTCAAACAACAACACAAATGATTCTCAAAAAGCATAATACTGATAGTTAAAATGGTCAAGTTTTATGTATGTTTTACCATAAAACAAACAAACAAATAAATAAATCTACATGGTTAAAAAAAAAAAAAAGATGCTGAGTGAAGAGAACCAGTCACGGAATACGGTAACATATATAAAGTTCGGAAACATGCAAAACTAGACAGTATAGTGTTATGCTATAAAATATTATTTAGGGGTACGCACAGAAATAGTAAATTAATACAGAACAGCAAGGGAGTGATTAGCATGAAATTAAGGACCGAGGGTACTGCTAGTGGGAAGGCTGGGGACATGACCAGAGTGAGGCCTGAAGGGCTTCTAAGTTACTGGTCATGTTCTATTTCTGTAGTTGGGTGTTTGTTTTATTCATCTTCTTTAAGTGCACAAACACATTTTATATATATTATTTATATGTATTATATAATTAAGAATATATTAAGTATGAATATATTTAATATATTAAGTATTATAAGTATTATGTATTAAGAATATATTAAGTAATTCATTAAGCAGAGAAAGAACAGACTCAAAATGGGTCAAGGGTCCAAGCCAAGGAACGAGACTTTCAAGGACAGGATCACCAACAGTGCCAAATGCTGCTTCAGCTGCCAAATGGGCCTCTGTTCCCATTCACCCCTCTCATCTCTCCTTCTCATCTCACTTTCTGGAATGTGGCATCTATACAGAACTGAAGGGAAACTGTGTCTCCGCCTCCCCACAAGGGCTCTTGTCACATTCCTATCTTAGGAAACTGCATTCCAGGCAACACAGACAAAACAGCAAGGCAACTGTGGGGCAAAGCAGGGAGCAGGGGAGAAAGTCCAGAGACCTGTTTAGATGGCAGCCCTGCCCCTCTATCCCTTACTACCTAGGAATTCTGGTCCCAACACTTCACCTGAAGTGAGGATAATACTTTCTACCTCACAAGCTCATGTATGTGGTATCCCCCTTCCTTATTCCAGGAAGGATTTACAAAGGTCAGAGTGGGAGCAACAATAATGTACCCTGGTGTGAGGATTACATGTGGTGATGCATGTGCCTGGCACATCTGAGGAGCTCAACAAGGGCCAGCTGCAACGACAGTGCAAGTCCGGTATGACATCTTGGCAAATCAGCACAATTCACCTTCAAGTCCGCACAATGAAAACACAGTGACTCCTGATAACAACCAGTCGCTGCCATTTCTGAGCGCTTTCTCTGGGCCAGGCACTGTCCTATGTGTTTTACATACATTTCTATTCCTTACAACAATCTTGTGTAATTGATGTTATCATCCTCATTTTACCAAAAAGGAACTGAAGAATTGAGGTTCAGAGAGGTTAAGTATCTTGTCCAAGGTGACCTGGGAAGAACTGGAATTTATGGAGGAGTTGGGGTTTGAAGTCAGACAAGTAAGTGTAACCTGTGGAACCTCACCGGCAGGGTGTCAGTAAACACATGAACAATGTCCTCAACAACATTATCGCTGCAGTGTGCACAAAGGACAGTTTCCTAGGGCTGTTTCTTACAGCGGCCCTCCAACTTTCACCAAAGTGCTGAGCAGTAAAACCGTCTGGGGGCCTGTGTCCAGGTGAAGATGGGGAGGTGAAGGAAAGAGGGGCACAATCTGTTAGAACCCAGGTCCACAGCTCTCAGACAGTCTGCCTTAATCCAAAGGCAGATTTCAGTTTATGGATTAATTTCAAACACACTATTAAGTTTACTTATTATGTTTATGTCGGCCTCCCCCGCTGAATGCACGCTCCACAAGGGCAGGGACTCCTCTGTTCCTACAACAGTGCCTGGCATGTAGTAGCAGTTCAATATTGTGAGTGAATGGATCAGATTAACAAAAATTTAAAGTCTGACACTATTAAGCATTGGAAAAGAAGTGAAGAATGAGAACTCTCTCACACTGCTAATGCAGGTGCAAACTTGTACATCTCTCTGAAAACAATTTGGCAACGGCTAGTAAATTTGAAAATGTACCCAATAATTCTACTTCTAGTTATATATGCCCTTCAGGAATTCCAGCACAGGTGCCCAAGGAGACATCTAAAAGTTTTTCACTACACCATTGGTTGTAACAGCAAAAAAAAACCCTATAAATTATTTAAACATCCGTTACCAGAAGATGGGGTAAATATACTAAAGTGGATTCATAAACTAGACTACTATTAGCAGTGATGAGGAATAAACTAGATTCTTACTTACATTAACATGAATAGTTCTAAAAAACATAAACAAAATAAAACACGTGGAATTAGTTTAATATAAGATTTTAAAACACAAAAGAACATTTTATATTGTTCAAAAATATCTACTAATATTTGAGTGTAAAAGTATAAAAAAAATAGTGGTTGCCCACAGGGAGGGGAAAAGGAAATGGAGAAAGGGGACTTCAAATTTTTATGTAATTTTTACTTATCTTATTTAAAAAAGACTCCAGGCAAATATGACAAAATGTTAAACACTATCAATCTGGGGTACTGAGTACCCAGGTGTTTGTTATAATATTCTGCTTTTCTGTATTTTTAAATTTCTAAAAAAAAAAGAAAAGAAACAAGCAAAAGAAATAGAAAGAGGGAAGACTGCGGGAAGCTTTTTCCTGATATTAAATGCTAAAATAAAATATTCATGTAAACACTCAGGTTGATTTTTAAGTGCAGACTGAACAAAGGAACATAGTGTTGGGTGTAGAGCTTGGGCCTCTACTTCACAATTAGGAGGAGCAACTCTCCAGGCCAAATCCAGGACATCTGTACTAGGGTGTGTGACACTTGCTCTCTCTCACTCCCTTACAGGACCCCTCCCTTACATGTCCCTTCTCTTTTTTTTTTTTTTTTTTTTTCTGGTACGCGGGCCTCTCGCTGTTGTGGCCTCTCCCGCCGTGGAGCACAGGCTCCGGACACGCAGGCCCAGCGGCCATGGCTCACGGGCCCAGCCGCTCCGCGGCATGTGGGATCTTCCAGGACCGGGGCACGAACCCGTGTCCCCTGCATCGTCAGGCGGACTCTCAACCACTGCGCCACCAGGGAAGCCCGTCCCTTCTCTTTTTCCTTTCTTCCTTCCCTCAGGTCCTACCACAAAAGCTCTGCGCCAGGAGTCATCTGGAGGCTATCTGGTACCGGTCGGGGTTCTGACACTTGGCATGTGACTCTGGAATCTCAGTGATCTCCTCTGGAAACCTGGGATAACACCTGTTTTGGCTGGATTGGCTGGAGGCAGGTAGGGCTCCCCGTCACAGCTCTATCTCTCTATACCGGCATCATCTCCAGCAGACTACAGGCATACAGGCCCTCCTTACTCTCACCTCTGCTCTCTGTCTTTGCTTCAGCTCCTGCTGGGCTGATTTCTGCTTGGCCTTCTCAACTCTGCTGACAGCCTCTTTAACTTTGGTTTTTTCTTTACGTGCAGGTGGATCCATGACTTGCCTTCTGTATACTTCTTAGTCAGCTCCGACCTGGATGGTACAGAAGAAGGCGGATCTAAAAACAAAAAAAGAATGAACGAACGAACTTCCATTCACTAATGCCCTACCTCAGCCCCTTCCTTTGGCAGGGGAGGCAGACGGGCCCGGGGAAAAGGGCGCTGCATTGGAGGAGTAAGACCTGAGTCCCACTGCCACCACCTCGCTGGGTGTCTCTAGGCAAATCTCCTCCCCACTCTGAGCTTTAGTTTTCCCCGTCTGCACAATGGGACAACAGTCCATCCCCTGGCCCCCTCCCACGAGCTGCCGTGTGAGCACCAAATGCGAAGAGCCCTGTGAACGGTTTCCTACACTGTAGCGCGCTGCATCCAGCGTGGGACTGCCATAATTACGAGGACACCGCGACCCAGAGGGACCGACCGGCCGAAGTCTCGAAGCGGGTGGGCGGGGAGCCCAAGACTCGCGCGGCCTCCAGCCTCCGGACCAGGGCTTTCCCACCTCTGCCCTCCCAGAGGGTTACGGCCCGCTCGGCCCGAGGGGCCCGCCCTCCGCCACCGCCCCGCCCGGGCCCAAGCCCGGCCCCAGGAGAGCTCCCCTCCCGCCGCCGCCCACTCCCGGTCCAAAACGGCGGCTGGAGGCGGGCGGCGCTCGGGAGTCGGGGCCTTCCCTCCCGGGTCTCGGGACTCGGACAAGGGCCCAAGGGGGAACCCCCGCCTTCCCCTACCTCCCAGCCTGCAGTACGAGCCTGCCGCGCCTCGGACTGGGCGGGGCTGGGAGGTGGAGGGCGGGCAGGAGCGTCGAGGCCCCGCCCACAGGAAGGGCTGCGCGTGCGCGGAGAGCGTGTCTGGACGCGCCGCATCGGTGCCGGTGCTGGAGCTGGAGCTGGAGCTGGAGCTGGAGCTGGAGCTGGGGCAGGGTCGGGTGGGTACCAGTAACAAAAGCTTTTCCCGGGAATACTTTCTGGGACAGACGCTAGGCTTTGAAAGGTGAGATCTGAAACCTGGGACTAGAATTGTAACCCTCTGAGCCTCAGTTTTCAATTCGGAAAGTAGGGATGATGATTGCTGCATTTTTTAAAATTATTATTATGTAATTTAGGCAGTAAACATGGTCTATTTTTGCTTCTTTCCAATAGAATACATTTGATCACTTTTTTTTATACAGCAGGTTCTTATTAGTCATCAATTTTATAAACATCTGTGTATACATGTCAATCCCAATTGCCTGATTGCCGCCTTCTTGATTCAGAAGCTTGTTAGGAAGATCAAGTGAACTCCTGTTTACCATAGTGCTTTGAAAAGGGAAATCGTGATGGAAGTATAAATAGCCAATATAAACAAAGAGAAATGTTCAAGTTCACTGATAATCGATAATTTTAAAATTACAATTTTATAACTATTCACAATAATTTTACAAATTGAAATAGCTGGCTATCATTTTTCATTTATTAGATTATCAAGGATTGGACAAAATGGTAGATAAGTACTTTGACAGCAGAAATCTTGTACAGTCTAATAATAACGACAATAATAACTACCTCTCTTCTGGACTTATATTACAGGCACTGTTCATAGAGCTTCACATTTATTAACTCATGTATTCCTCATAATAAGTACGTATAATAGTGTGAATATATAATAATATACTATTATTGTTCCCATTTTACAAATAAGGAAACAGAGGCACAGAGAGTTTGTGACTTGTCCAAGGTCACACACCCAGTAAGTGCCCTAGCAAGTATTTCATCTAGGATTGAGGATAGGACAATGGCCGATCCAAAAGAAAACGTGTTCAAGCCTACTCCTTTTGTTCCTTTAAGGATTGGGCAAGAATTGAAACAAAGGATGGATTCTAAGCAACAGCGAAAGTGTAGCCCAGATGGACACTCATATTTTCAGTCAAAGTGTAAATTATCACAACACTTTGGGAAGCCAGTTTAACACAGCATTTCAAAAGCCTTGAAAATGAACATGACCCCACAAAAAGACAAATACTGCATTATTCCATTTCTATGAGATAACTAAAATAGTCAAACTCTTAGTAGAATGGTGATTGCCAGGGACTGGGGGGAGGGGAAAAAGGAATTGTTCAATAGATATAGAGTTTCAGTTTTGCAAGATGAAAAAGTCCTATAGATCAGCTGCACAACAGTATGCATATAGTTGATACCACTGTACTGCACACTTAAAAATAATTAAGATGGTAAACCTACCTAAGGAGGTAAAAGACCTGTACTGGAAAACTATAAGACACTGATGAAAGAAATAAGACACAAACCATTGGAAACATGTACTGTGCTGTTCATGGATTGGAAGAATTAATATTGTTAAAATGACCATACCACCAAAGGCAATCCACAGATTCAGTGCAATCCCTATCACAATACTAAGGGCATTTTTCACAGAACTAGAACAAATAATTTTAATATTTGTATGGAAACAAAAAAGAGCCCAAATAGCTAAAACAACGTTGAGAAAGGAGAACAGAGCTGGAGGAATCATGCTCCCTGACTTCAGACTATACTACAAAGCTGCAGTAATCAAAACAGTATGGTACTGGCACAAAAACAGACACATAGATCAATGGAAGAGTATACAGAGCCCAGAAATAAACCCATGCACTTATGGTCAATTAATCTACAACAAAGGAGGCAAGAATACACAATGGAGAAAAGACAGTGTCTTCAATAAGTGGTGCTGGGAAGACTGGACAGCTTCATGTAAAACAATGAAATTAGAATATTCTCCAATGCCATATACAAAAATAAACTCAAAATGGATTAAAGACCTAAATGTAAGACCAGAAACAATAAAACTCCTGGAAGAAAACATAGGCATAACATCTTTGACATAAATTGTAGCACTATTTTTTTGGATCTGTCTCCTAAAGAAAGGAAATAAAAGCAACAACAAACAACTGGAAAATAATTAAACTTAAAAGCTTTTGCATAGCAAAGGAAACCATCAACTGAATGGGAGAAAATATTTTCAAATGATATGTTCAATAAAGTGTTAATATCCAAAATATATAAACAGTTCATACACTCAATATCAAAAAACCAAACAACCCAGTCAAAAAAATGGGCAGAAGACCTAAATAGACATTTTTCCAAAGAAGACATACAGATGGCCAACAGGCACATGAAAAGATGCTCAACATCATTAATCATCAGAGAAATGCAAATTAAAACCACAATGAGATATAATCTCACACCTGTCAGAATGGCTATCATCAAAAAGACACAAATAAAAAAATGTTGGTGAGGATGTGGAGAAAAGGGAACCCTTGTACACTGTTGGTGGAAGTGTAAATTGGTGCAGCCACTGTGGAAAACAGTATGGAGTTTTCTCAAAAAACTGAAAATAGAACTACCATATGACCCAGCAATTCCACACCTGGGTATATATCTGAAGAAAACGAAAACTCTAATTCAAAAAGATACATGCACCCCAATGTTCATAGTGTCATTATTTACAATTGCCAAGACATGGAAGCAACCTAAGTGTCCATCAACAAATGAATGGTTAAACAAGATGTGTTTTATATATATATATATATATATATATATATATATATATATATATATATTACACAATGAATATTACTCAGCCATAAAAAGGAATGAAATTTTGCCATTTGCAGCAATATGGATGGACTTGGAGGGTATTATACTAAGTGAAATAAGTCGGACAGAGAAAGACAAATACTGTATAATATCACTTATACGTGGAATCTAACAAATAAAACAAACTAATGTAGTGACTATAACAAAAAAGGAACAGACTCACAAATTAGAGAACAAACTAGTGGTAACCAGTGGAGAGAGGGAAGTGGGGAGGGGCGAGATAGGGGTAAGGGATTAAGAGGTACAAACTATAAATAAGCTACAAGGATGTATTGTACAACACAGGGAATATAGTCAATATTTTGTAGTAACTATAAATGGAATATAATCTTTATAAATTGTGAATCACTATATTTTACACCTATAACATGTAATATTGTACATCAATTATACTTCCATTAAAAAATTTGTTTAAAGCTTAAGATGGTAAATTTTATGTTATGTGGGGTTTTTTTTTAACCACATTGAAAAAAAAATAAGCACAACTTTGACTCAGCAACTACACTTTTAAGTTATCCTAACTAAATAATCAGAGACGGTGCTATTCCTAAGAGTAAAAAACCAAAACAATGAAAATATTTATAAATGGGGTCAATTAAATAAATTATAGGATAGCTATAATGGGATTCTATGCAGCCAATAAAATGACACAGAAGAATTTTTTATGTAATAAAATGTTTTTATTTTAGTAAATGAAAAAGTTACAAAGAGGCATATACAACATAGTCACAATATTTGTTTTATTGTTTCAGAAAAGATTATTATATACACATGAAAAAGGGGCTGGATGGAAACACACCAAATTACAAATTGAAATTAAGAATGGAGATTATTTTTATCTTCTTTGTGCTTTTCTATATTTTCTAAAATTTCTACAATGAACATTTAAACTTTAGCAAGATTTATACTTTCTTTTACATTTTTGTCACATTGTACACTTTATAAAGTTCATATAAACTCTGGATTAGATTACAGCTGGAGACAGGGCAGAGACTTTGGAAGGCTTTACAAAGCCAACAGAAACAGACTGGATATCGGGTATTAAGTAGTGGAAAAGCCAAACTGGAAGATTGGAAAAAGAGTGGAGCCACTGATAAAAGTTATGATGAGTTGGCTTGGGAAAGGATGAGGAAGAGGATAAGTCAGAGGTGTGTGAGTGTGTGTGTGTATGTGTGTGTGTGTGTGTGTTTGTGTGTGTGTGTGAGAGAGAGAGAGAGAGAAGAGAGAGAGAGACAAAGAGAGACAGAGACAGAGAGACAGAGACAGAGCGTGCTAGTTTACACTTACAGGTGGCAATAAGCAAGACAATTTGTCCAGTAAGTATAGGGCTGCAGAAAATCACAGGTGTGTAGATACTGGTTTGGGATTCTTCATCAGGAAGGTGAAGGCTGAAGCCAGGAGGGAGTGAAAGTCCCCTCTCTGTTCTTCCTCCATGAGTTTATGATCTCTCTTTCTCTCTCTCTCGACCATCAACAGACGCTTGGACAGTCTACAAAATTCCCTGGTTGATTGAGTCAGTGTTTACATGAATATAACTATTCCTAAGAGTAAAAAAGAATATTTTTACAGTGTATACTGTACTAAGATTACATTCACTTTATTAAACAACTCTAAACAACTCTACAACTCTTTTTTTCCTGGAGTCAAAAATTGCCTACTTTTTTCATTTGTGTAATTATCTATGCATCTACTGTTAATTATTCCATAAACTCTCCATCAGGACTATAAAACGTCTTTCTGTCTGGTCTCATGAATCCGATACTTTTCAACATTTTTTTCCCTTAGAGACATTCTTCCTTAGGCCTATCCTCCTCTCGCTCCAAGCTGTCGTCTTGGCTTTGCTATCCAACTGTTGTCCTGAGACTTCCCATAACCACATTCTGGGGACTTGCATCTCCTCTTCTGTACCAAATCCCCTGTCTCCTGGATATTCCTATTTGAGGCTTAGTCTCTCATTTTGAAGGAGCTCATTCCCCAGTAATTTCCCAGAATAAGTTCATGGGAGGTACATTTTTGAAACCCTGCTTATCTAAAGATGGCTTTATTTTGCTCTCACACTTGATTGACAGTTTGGCCGGGTACAGAGTTCCAGGTTGGAAATCATTTTCCCTCAGAATTTTTTTTTTTTTTTTTTTTTGCGGTACGCGGGCCTCTCACTGTTGTGGCCTCTCCCGTTGCGGAGCACAGGCTCTGGATGCGCAGGCTCAGCGGCCATGGCTCACGGGCCCAGCCGCTCCGCGGCATGTGGGATCTTCCCGGACCAGGGCACGAACCCGTGTCCCCTGCATCGGCAGGCGGACTCTCAACCACTGCGCCACCAGGGAAGCCCTTTCCCTCAGAATTTTAAAGGCATTGGTCCACTGTTATTTAGCTTCTCATGTGACTAGACTCTTGAGAAGTCTGATTTATTCTGATTTCCTTTACTTCTTATGTAATTTTTGCTTGTTCACTTGTTTCTGGAAGCTTTTAGGACATATATTTTTCCTTTATCCTTGATGTTTTGAACCTTCATCATGATAAGTAATAATAATGTAAGGCTTTTTCAATCACTGCTCTAGGTACT
Source organism: Delphinus delphis (assembly GCF_949987515.2). Classification (NCBI taxonomy): domain Eukaryota; kingdom Metazoa; phylum Chordata; class Mammalia; order Artiodactyla; family Delphinidae; genus Delphinus; species Delphinus delphis. Next base: position 34,582,024 of record NC_082683.1, read on the forward strand.
CAGGGGTCCCTTTCAATCAGGAAACATACTGTCTTCAATTCTGGGAAATTTTCTCTCTGTTAGATTCCCTTGTTTTTTTCATCATTTTTCTCTCATTTTCCATCCCTTGGTTTTGTTTATTCTAACTTTATAAGAGATTTTTTTAGTAGTTACATTTTTATGTATGTATGTATGTATTTATTTACTTGGCTGTGCTGGTCTTAGTTGCGGCATGCGGGATCTTTTAGTTGCAGCATGCAAGCTCTTAGTTGTGGCGTGCAGGATCTAATTCCCTGACTAGGGATCGAACCCGGGCCCCCTGCACAGTGAATGTGGAGTCTTAACCGCTGGACCACCAGGGAAGTCTGTATGAGAGATTTTTCTGAAATTTATCCTGTAGTTTTTCTGTTGAATTTGTTCATTTCTGCTATAAAATTTTAATTTCCAAGTGTTTTTCCTGGTTCCCTGACTTTCCTTTTGGTAGCCTCTTGCTTTTGTGTTGTGGACTCAGGATCTTCTCTTATTTCATGTTTCTGAGGATATCAGTTGTAGTTTTCTGACATTTTCTTCCATTTCTTAGATTGTCTCTTGTTGTTTATTTTGGTCTCTAGCTTTCAAGTTAGAGACTTTCCTCAGATAATAATACTAGCTACCATTTATTGGGTGGAAAGCACAGTTCTAAGTATTTTACATGTTTTAACTAATTTAATCCTTATACCCAATGAGTGAGTTACCATTTTTATCCTCAATTTACCAAAAAGGTAGAAACTACTGTGTATAAAATAAATAAGCTACAGGATATATTGTACAGCACAGGGAATAGAGCCTATACTTAATAATAACCATAAATGGAATATAACCTTTAAAAAAGTGGTTTATTTATTGTTCTGGTGTATGAGACTATGATAAAATTCTAAAAAGTCAATTTTCCCGAAAATATCAAGAAAAGCATAAAAACAAGTTACTAGTAAGGAGAATTCCTTGGTGGTCCAGTGGTTAGGGCTCTGAGTTTCCATTGCAGGGGGCACGGTTCCACGCCTGGAAGGGGAACTAAGATCCCGCATGCCACATGGCGCAACCAGAAAAAAAAATTTGCTAGTAAGGAAACTGGGACACAGAAAGGTTAAGCCTCTCATCCAGGTCACACAGCTCAGAAGTGGACCTGAATCTGATCAAACCTGTAGCTTTCCAGTTTCAGAAATCTGAGGGATAAAGAAAGAAATTAAATGTTACTGCAAGAACGCAACTGGCCAAATCCAGAATGCAGGACATTGTACAAGACAATTTATCAACAGTCAAGGGTGTAAGGAAAACTTTTTTAAATTAATTAATTAATTAATATAATTCATTTTTGGCTGCGTGGGGTCTTTGTTGCTGCACGTGGGCTTTCTCTAGTTGTGGCAAGCGGTGGGTACTCTTTACTGCAGTGCGTGGGCTTCTCATTGTGTGGCTTGTTTTGTTGTGGAGCATGGGCTCTAGGTGCGCGGGCACGTGGGCTCAGTAGTTGTGGTTCGGGGGCTCTAGAGCACAGGCTCAGTAGTTGTGGCACACGGGCTTAGTTGCTCTGCAGCACGTGGGATCTTCCCAGACCAGGGATCGAACCCATGTCCCCTATATTGGCAGACGGATTCTTAACCACTGCGCCACCAGGGAAGTCCCTGGTTATTCTTTTTAAATATAGCAGCTTGTACATGTCAATCCCAAACCCCCTAACTATCCCTTCTCTCTACCCTTCCCCCTAAGTTCATTCTCTAAGTCTGTGAGTCCGTTTCTATTTTGTAAATACATTCATTTGTATAATTTTTTTAAGATTCTGCATATAAGCGATATCATACGATATTTCTCTGTCTAACTTACTTCACTCAGTATGACAATCCATGTTGTCTAGTATGTCCATCCATGTTGCTGCAAATAACATTATTTCGTTCTTTTTTATTGCTGAGTAATATTCCATTGTATATATATACCACATCTTCTTTATCCATTCATCTGCTGATGGACATTTATGTTGCTTCCATGTCATGGCTACTGTAAATAGTGCTGCTATGAACACTGAAGCGCATGTATCTTTTCAAATTATAGTTTTCTCTGGATATATGCCCAGGAGTGGGATTGCTGGATCATATGGCAACTCTATTTTTAGTTTTTTAAGGACCCTCCATACAGCTTTCCATAGTGGCTGCACCATCTTACATTCCCCCAAGGGTGTAGGAGGCTTCCCTGGAAACGGAGCATTTCAATCACCTCAGATAATTACAGGTAGTTTTTTTTTTGATGCAAGAAGAAACTTGACAAGTGATAGTTGCTTAAAGGTTAATGCAGCATGGAATCTAAAACCATACCAGTGAACTTTTCCTTTCTTCCCCTGCCCATCTTTATTGAGATATGACTGACATATAACATTGTGTAAGTTTGAGGTGTACAATCCATTGATTTGATACACTTATAGATTGCAAACTGATGACCATAATAAAGGTAGCTACCACCACCATCACGTCACATAATTACCATTTCTTTTTTGTGCTGAGAACATTTAAGATCTACTCTTTTAGCAACTTTCAAATATATAATACACCAATGAACTCTTTACACTCTGTTCCAGTAAAATGCACCAGATTGTCTTGCATATTGGTGGCTCTTCTACTTATGCATAGTTGTCAAGACATATATTAGTCATTTAGAATTTATTGGTTCACTGTGCAGATATTTCAAATGTTGACACATTTCATTGTATAACATAAAAAACTCGCATTCACTAATGTCACTACCAATCTCATCAGAAAAATCTTCCTTTACTGGGAAACTATCAAGCTCACAGTAGCAGATAAAACTGCTAATTTCCAGCCAAAATATCAAATCACTTTGGCAACAAATACTGTCAGTTGTTTTCCTTCAAGCGACAGGTGCCCTTTGTTCATTTTAGAGAAAACACCTGCCAAATACCCAAGTCTGAATAACAATAGTTTGTCTGTTGGTTATACTTTCAGATAAGAATGAAGTTCATGGAGACTTCCCTGGTGGCACAGTGGATAAGACTCCGCGATGCCAATGCAGGGTTTCAATCCCTGGTCGGGGAACTAGATCCCACATGCATGTTGCAACTAAGAGTTCGCATGCCACAACTAAGGAGCCCGCCTGCTGCAACTAAGACCCGGCGCAACCAAATAAATTAAAAAAAAAAAGAATGTTCATATCAGCACTATTTGTAAAAGCAAAAGCCCGGAAATAGCCCTCACTTTTATCAATGAGGGAATGGACAAATTTTTGGTATATACATACAATGATCTACCTCACAGTGTTGGATTAACGTCCCAGGTTCTATCAATCAATATGGACAGATTTCAGTGTCTTAATTTGTACTCCACCCAAAGCAGGGTGTGAGACAAATTCTTCAGTGCAAGAGTTTATTTAGGAAGTGATCCCAGGAATCAGAAGTAGCAAGTGAGAAGAAAATGATGAAAGGGACTTCCCTGGTGGCACAGTGGTTAAGAATCTGCCTGCCAATGCAGGGGACAGGGGTTCGAGCCCTGGTCTGGGAAGATCCCACATGCCGCAGAGCAACTAAGCCCGTGCACCACAACTACTGAGCCTGCGCTCTAGAGCCCATGAGCCACAACTACTGAGCCCACATGCCACAACTACTGAAGCCCGTGCACCTAGAGCCCGTGCTCTGCAACAAGAGAAGCCACCGCAATGAGAAGCCCACGAACGGCAACAAAGAGTAGCCCCCGCTCACTGCAACTAGATAAAGCCTGCGCACAGCAACGAAGACCCAACACAGTCAAAACTAAATAAAATAATAAATAAATAAATAAATAAATTTATTAAAGAAAAGGAAGACAAACCAATAAGATGTGCGTTATTGAGCTACTGATGACAGTGGGCCACTGTGCTCATTCCCGCTGAGAACTCCCTGAGGAATTGTGTGGAATACAGCTCAGAATTGTCCCTCTGAAGATGTGGGGACTGGACCATTTTCCACTTACTTCCACCCCCCCACCCCCTGCCCCAAGCCCCACTGATCGATCCCCTGGGGCAATAACTTTCCGGAACTCCTGGGTTACACACAGGCTGAACAGCCTTCTCAAGCTTTGTGAAGAGCCCCAGTCAGATAAGCGAAGAGCTGCTGTGGCCTGCGAGGTGGCATGCTAGCAGCTTGCCTTCAAGTCTCAGCTACCCCAAAATTGAGTGGGCTGCGGGGACATGGTGTGAGCTACCATAGGTGTCAGCCAGACTCAGAAACTAATGTTGAGTGAAAAAAGGAAATCACAGGGAATTATGTACAACGTGCTCCATCTTTATAAAGTTCAAAAATACATAAAAGTATATAATGCCTGGTTAAGGAAACACATGGATATTATGCATATAAAATTATGGATATTCTGAAAGCAAGATAGGCGGGAAAGGGTTTATCACATATTGGGGGACAGTCAGCAAGTTTGTTTATCAGAAAGCACATGTCAGGGTGCAGTTGGAGATAAAGGTAGTGAGTTAAAGAAGGTGGCTAATTGGTGGGTGTCTTTGAAACCAATCTTCAGTTTTACTCTGATTTGGAAAGTAAAGAGGAGCAAGCTTTTAAGAAAGGGTGTGATAGGATCACAATGTATCAAAAGCAGTCACTATGCAGTTGGCTTGGACGGGAGAAGGAGCTGAGGCGCAGAAGTCCCTTAGCCCGGCAGCACTGGGAGGCTTCCCTGCTTTTAGGGAGCTTCCTCTTTGCTCTGTTCCTTTATCGGGGCAGACAGGCAGGGTGTGGCTTGTTGGTGTATAGGAACAGCTGGAAGGGAGTCTGTCAGGCAGATGGAGCCCCTGGCTGAGGGCTTCAGGCATTAGAATAAAAGATGAACTTTTCTCGGGCCCACCTTCGGAGTCCTTCCTGATGTTCCTGCCTGATGCCTCATCTCCCTGAACGGGCAGAGGGATGTTCCCAGCTTGGAGACTCCAGCTCAGCCGGTGAGGAACAAAGGGCCCCTAATTCCAAAGTGGTGAGTCCTCCTCCCTCTCCCCTCTCGTCGTTCTTTTTAGTCCTTTGATTTTCTCAGGATCCTCAGGTCTGTTGGAGAAACTATCCCCTTTCTTCATACTCACAAGAACATTTTAGAGGATGAAATGGAGCGACAGGAAATGAGGAGCGCAAAAGGGGACAAGTGACAAGGGGACTGGATGGGTTTTGTCAAAAGACTCCTTTAGATATTATCGTCATCATTAAGTATGACAGCTGTCACTTATTTAGCCCTTACTCTTAGCCAGGTCCTGGCCGTGTGCTTTCAGACAGAACAGCTGTAGATTTGCTGGGTCTTCTTAAGCTGCTTGGAGTTATCAAGGGAACTTCCACTGCATGTTTTTTGTTTTTTTTAGAAAGAAACACTTTTTTTTAAATTAATTAATTTTTGGTTGCATTGAGTCTTCGTTGCTGCGTGCGGGCTTTCTCTGGTTGAGATGAGTTGGGACTTCTCTTAGTGGCAGAGCATGGGCTCTAGGTGCGCGGGCTTCAGTAGTTGTGGCATGTGGACTCAGTAGTTGCGGTGCACGGGCTTAGTTGCTCTGCGGCATGTGGGATCTTCCCGGACCAGGGATTGAAACTGTGTCCCCTGCATTGGCAGGTGGGTTCTTTTTTTTCCTGCTTTTTTAAAAAAAATTTAATTTAATTTATTTATTTATACAGCAGGTTCTTATTAGTTACACATTTTATACATATTAGTGTATACATGTCAATCCCAATCTCCCCTCCACTGCCACTTTCCCCCCTTGGTGTCTATACATTTGTTCTCTACATCTGTGTCTCTATTTCTGCCAGGCAGGTGGATTCTTAACCACTGCGCCACCAGGGAAGTCCTCACTGCATGTTTTTTTCTTCTTTAGAAGTTTTTGAAATTAAACTGTTTCAAATTTAAATGTAAATGACTTCCTGTGGGGAAAAATATTTCCAACATATGTAGTAGAAAAAAAATTTGTTACTATATGAAGAATTTTACAAAACATTAAAGAGACAAATGCGCAAATAGAAAAATGGACAAAGTAGAGACAGGTAATTGACAAAGTCCAAATGACAAAGGAATAATCAAAGAAATACAAATTAAGATGAAACACAATTAATTATTTTTAGAGATATTGTTACTCATTAAAATAATAAAGATGTAAAAAAAAAACCCCAGCTTTGTTACTCATTAAAATGACAAAGGGACTTCACTGGTGGCACAGTGGTTAAGAATCCGCCTGCCAGTGTAGGGGACATGGGTTCAAGCCCTGGTCTGGGAAGATCCCACATGCTGCGGAACAACTAAGCCCGTGCACCACAACTACTGAGCCTGCACTCTAGAGCCTGCGAGCCACAACTACTGAAGCCCCCCTGCCTAGAGCCCACGCTCCGCGACAAGAGAAGCCGGTACAATGAGAAGCCCGTGCACCGTAACGAAGAGTAGCCCCCGCTCACCGCAACTAGAGAAAGCCCGTGTGCAGCAATGAAGACCCAACGCAGCCATAAATAAATAAATAAATAAATAAATAAATAAATAAAATGACAAAGATGTTAAAAAAAAAAACCCAGTGGTGGCAAGGTTGTGGAGAAACAAACAATTTCATACACTTTGGTAAATTGATATGACCTCTCTGGAGGGCGATTTGGCAATGCAAATTAAAAGTCTCACCATTTTAAAGATGGGAAACTCAAGGCCTAAGAGTTTAAGTGACTTCCTTAAAGTTACAAAGTCACACAATTAGGAACCAAGCCAAGTCTAGAACTAAGCCTTATAACTTGGCCCTCAATCCACTATCAATTGTAGTGATAAAGCTTATAATAGCAATGCATTGGGAAAAAACCTGAATATTCTACAATATGGAATTATTTTTAAAATTCTTGCATATTCATGATGGAACACTGAAATCATTAAAAGAATATTTGATGGCATGGGAAAACTACATAATATAGTTCTTGGTGAAAATGTTGGGTATTAAAAAATATATATACAGTATAGTCCTACTTTAAAAAAAGTTATATACATACACAGAAAAAATATCTGAAAAACCATATTGTCTTCAGGTGGAGGAATTACAGGTGATTTCAAACATTTTTGTCCTTTTTTTCTTGTAATTTCCAGATTTTCTATAATAGCTAAGATAAAAAAAAGCAATAAATTTTATTTGATAAAAATTTTAAAACAACTGAAATGCCATAGGGCTATGCTGAAGGTGAATTGGAGCTGGCTGACCGTGGGTGCCTGTCAGGGCAGGGAGTGTCCATCCCAGAGGGCAACGAGAGGGGCTCCAGAGCCCGAGAGAATTTGAAGCCAAAGACTAGGGCAGTTCAGATGGCCAAAAAGCACAGAAAATATGCTCAACATCACTAATTATTAGCGAAATGCCAATCAAAATTACAGTGAAGTATCAGCTCACACCGGTCAGAATGGCCATCATCAAGATATCTACAAACAATAAATGCTGGAGAGGGTGTGGAGAAAAGGGAATCCTCCTGTGCTGTTGGTGGGAATGTAAATTGGTGCAGTATGGAGGTTCCTTAAGAAACTAAAAATAGAACTACCATATGACCCAGCAATCCCACTATTGGGCATATGTCTGGAGAAAACCCTAATTCAAAAAGACACATGCATCCCAATGTTCGTTGCAGCACTATTTCCAATAGCCAAGACATGGAAGCAACCTAAACGTCCATCGACACAGGAATGGATAAAGACGATGTGGTACGTATATACAATGGAATATTACTCAGCCATAAAAAGAACAAAATAATGCCATTTGCAGCAACATGGATGGGCCTAGAGATTATCATACTAAGTAAGTCAGACAGAGAAGACAAATATCATATGATATCACTTACATGTAGAATCTAAGAAGTGATACAAATGAACTTATTTACAAAACAGAAATACAGACAGAGAAAGCAAACTTATGGTCACCAAAGGGGATAGAGAGGGGGTGGGGAGAGATAAATTAGGAGTTTGAGATTAACATATACACACTTCTGTATATAAAATAGATAACTAATAAGGGCCTACTGTATAGCATAGGGAACTCTACTCAATACTTTGTAATGGCCTATATGGGAAAATAATCTAAAAGAGAGTGGATATATGTATGTGTATAACTGATTCATTTTGCTGTACACCTGAAACTAACACAACATTGTAAATCAACTATACTCCAATAAAAATAAAAAAAAAAAGACTAGGAGAGGTAGTGAGAAGAGAGGGCTTTTAGTTCCTTGAAGTAGGATGGATACAAGAAAAAAATCAAACTCTTATATATAGCAATGAAAAAATATATATTTATATATAACAATTTTGGGACCTAGTGTCCTACAGGTGGCTTACAGCAAAGGTGGCATCTAGACCGCTGATGATGGAAAACTCTCACTCACCATCTGTTCACCCTTTTATTTTTTAAGTCTTTTTCTTCTACCCTGTTTCTCCTCTACCATCTTTTAGTTTCCTCTCCTGTTCTTTGGTTTCTTCTCCCTGCCTGGCTTGGAAACTTCCATTGAATACCATGGTTCTCCTTCACTGTTGCTCTGCCCATGGAAGGCACTCTCAGAAATAGAATCTGACTAATCCTCCTCTTAACTCAGTAATTTTGTAATCTGAAGTATCAAGTTTCCAAATTAGGTTATTTCTAGTGGAGAACTGAAAGTTAGACAAACACTCTTGAAATGTTATTTTTCCTTTCCATGAAGCAGAATTATAGCATATTGGAGCTGGAAAGGAATTTAAAGCTTCAACTTGTCAAAATTCTTTAATTAATAAATTTCATTTTTGCTAAATTTAGTTACATGTTGCACATTAGTTCATCAATATATTACACTTTATCAGTAAGTTAGGAAATAGAGATGAGAAAAAATTGCCCATATTTCCAACCACCTTAATTATTAACAACTATTCATATTTTATAGGACTTACTTTTAGTTCCTTTCCTACACACTCTTTATTGTAGTTATAATCATTGTAAATGTATTATTTTGTATTTTGCTTTTAACACATCATTAGCTTTCATTTGAAACATAGGTTTGATGAACCATAATTTACTTAGTCATTGCCTTATCGATGTACCTATAGATGGTCCAGTTTCTCACTATTATACAAATACTACTGACATCATGTAAACTTTTGTATTTCCGATTCTTTCCTTAGAGTAGATTTCCAGACTATTTCTCACTGGATCAAAAGGCAAATACATTTCCTTACTTCTTGTTGTTTCCCAATTTACAATGAACTCAGCAAATGTAAATGAATCTCTCAATTTAAAGATGGAAAATCAGGACCTAAGAGTTTAAGTGACTTGCTCCAAGTTACAAAGTCACACAGATAGTAGAGACCAAGCCAAGACTAAAACCAAGCCATCTGACTCCAGTCCTCAATTCAGTAGGGATGTAAGCCTTTCTTTACCTTTTTGTTTTATTTAGCCTTAGATTTTTGGGAATGTTGCCACTAGCTTACTCTCTGCTCTTCTCGGATGAGATTATGAGGAAGGAAATTCACACCTTTAATAAAAAAGCTAAGACCTCATATCACATTAGTCACACTCTACCCAACAACAGCAAAATACACATGAAACATTTACCAAAATAGACTATATGCTAGCACACAAAGCAAGTCAATACATTTCAAAGGATTCAAGTCATACAAAGTATGTTTTCTGGTCACAGCAGAATTAAATTAGAAATCAATAACAGAGGCCTGTCTTCTTCCTGACTGGTCCTGGCGGTTTCTGTCTGAGAACTGCTGATAGCAATATGTTTTCAGGACATGCCAAAATTGGGCACCTTGCCCCCCAGTTCAAAGCAACATCTATTATGCCAGATGGTCAGTTAAAAGATATCGGCCTATCTGACTACAAAGGAAAATGTGTTGGGTTATTCTTTTACCCTCTTGATTTCACTTTGTGCCCCAGAAAGGTGATAGGGCAGATGGATTTAAGAAACTCAACTGCCAAGTGACGGGTGCTTCTGTGGCTTTTCACTTCTGTTATCTGGCATGGATCAACACACCCAAGAAACAAGGAGGACTGGGACCCACGAACATTGTCTTGATATCAGACCCCCAGCGCAACATTGCTCAGAACTGTGGGTATTAAAGGCCTACAAAGGCATCTCATTTGGGGGCCTTTTTACTATTGATGATAAAGGTATCCTTTGACAGATCACCATAAATGACTTTCCTGTCTGCCACTCTGTGGATGAGACACTGAGACTAGTTCAGGCCTTCCAGTTAACTGACAAACATGGGGAAGTGTGCCCAGGTGGCTGGAAGCCCGGCTGTGATACCATTAAGCCTGATGTCCAGAAGAGCAAAGAATATTTCTCTAAGCAGAAGTGAGCGCTGGGCCATTTTAGGGCCAGGCTGCAGTAGGTGGCCATGAGAACAAAACCTCTTTTGTACTATTGTCATGCTTAAAATACAAGACCTTACACTCAGCCCAGATGTGGTGTGGGGACAGGACAGGCCTTTCCTGCAGGTGTTGGGGAGGCCACCCTTTCTTCCTCTGGGGGGAATGGTCTGAGCTGTATTATGGGGCAGGCCAACTGATGTGTACAGTAGTAGGGTATCACTTTTGATCTTTTGTAGTTTCTATTAAACTTGAACTGAGAAAAAAAAAGAAACCAATAACAGAAAGTAATCTTGAAAATTTTCAAATATTTGGAAGCTAGATAACACATTTCTAAATAATCCATAGGTCAAAGAAGAAATTTAAAGGGAAATTAGAACATATTTTGAATGTAATGAAAACCACTACATATCAAAATTTCCAGATGTCACTAACGTAATACCTATGGAGAAATTTGTGACGAAGCAACTAATGACTATATTAGAAAAGAGGACAAATAAAGTCATCTGTATTGTACTAAATGACAGTATTAGGAAAGAAGACCACAAATCAACAACCTAAGCAACAACGAAAAGAACAAATTAAACCCAAAGTAAGCAGAAGAAAGGAAGTAATAAAGATCTGAGCAAAAACAAATACAATAGGAAACAGAAAAACATTAGAGAAAATCAATGAAACCAAAAGCTGGTTCTTTGAGATCAATAAAATTGATAAACCTCTAGTCAGACTGATCAAGAAAAAAGAGACACGAATTACCATTATCAAGAAGGAGAGAGGTGACATTACTACAGATTCTATATATAGTAAAAGAATAATAAGGAAATATTATGAACATACTTATGCCAGTTAATTAAACAAATTCCTTGAAAGAACTCAAACTACCAAAAATCACTCAAGAAGAAATAGATGACCTGAATTACCCTATACTTATTAAAGAAATTGAATGTGCCTTTACAAACCTTCTCATAAAGAAAACTCCAGGCCCAGGTGCTTTCCTGATGATTTCCATCAAACATTTGAGGAAGAAATAATATTAATGCTGTACAAACTCTTCCAGAAAATTGAAGAGGAGGGAATACTTCTTATTTCATTCTTTGTGACCAGCATTACCCTAATTACCAAAGTTAGAAAAGGATATTACAAAAGAAGTACCCATATCCCTCATGGACATAGAGGCAAAAATTTTTTAAATTAAAAAAATTTATCCGAAGATATATAAAAAGGACACTTCCTCATGACTGACTGGAGTTTACCCCTAGAATGCAAGGTTGGTATAATATTCAAAAAAATCAACCAATGTCATTTACTATATTAACAAACTAAAAATCATACGCAAAAAATAGGCTCTTCGGCCATTTGCAGGACTCAGCTACAACCGTTGTTCCCAGGATAGTGATCCGTATGTACATCGCACCTTCCTCTGGCTCCATGGTGATCAAGAAGAAACAGCAAGATGCGCTTGATTTCTTAGAAGCTAACAAAATGGGATTTGAAGAAAAAGATATTGCAGCCAGTGAAGACAACTAGAAGTGGATGAGAGAAAATGTTCCTGAAAAGTCGACCAGCCAAAGGGTACCCCCTGCCACCTGAGATTTTCAATGAAAGTCAGTACCATGGGGACTAAGATGTCTTCTTTGAAGCCAGAGAAAATAATGCAGTGTTTGCCTTTTTTAGGTTTAACAGCCCCACCTGGTTCAAAGCAAGCAGAAGCGCAGGCGAAGCAGCAGCCATGAACCTTAAACATTTTGCCTTAAGAATCCTGAAAAAGGAGTCTCCAAAATTATCTTGGCTTCAAAAGAAATAGCCTTGATGTTGAAATAATAGATTAGTTGGTGTTTTCACATGCAAACAATCAAAATGAATACATAATTAAAATGTGAACGTTATGATGAGAAGAGTGGGAGATGAACATAAAATTTTAAGTAGATGTCATGGAATAGTATTGTTGTCTGCTGACATTTTATGTACTTCGGTGATTTTGAAAAGCAAACGCCTGTTCCCTTTTTTGGTATTATTATTGCAGCTTAAGTATATCTGTAGCTCTACACTGTGTAATTTCAAAAGGAGGGTGAGAAAGAAAGAATCTGTCTCTTGTTGCCAAATTGCCTCATTAGTTTTAGTGAACAAAAATATGTACCTTTCTGATGTGAAATCGTTGTGATTAAAAAGTAGTTGCAAATGATGTTTATGATATTTCAGACATTATAATTTCCTATAGTAATTATAACATTCCTATTCTTTTGAAGTTGAAACTTCTATGTACTGAACCACAGGTTTTCTAAGCTTCTAAATGTAGCCTTTCATTGCATATTTCAGTGGTCAGAACAGATGACCTCACATACACACACACACACACACACACACACACACAAAGTTGTATTCAGTTGACAAGTTTCTGGATTAACTACACAGCTATGATGCAATCACGTTACTAATTTGCTTGCCCAGTGAAATATGCTTATAAATGTTATGGAAGTGGGATGGCAGATAAGTTTAAAATGGCACCCTTTTGCAAAGAGCTCAGACTTTTAATGAACTATTTTAAAATGGGTTGGAACTGGGAATTCCCTGGCAGTCCAGCGGTTAGGACTCCACGCTTCCACTCCAGGGGCACAGGTTCAATCCCTGGTCAGGGAACTAAGATCTCGTGAGCCGTGTGGCATGGCCAAAAAAGAAATAGGTTGGAACTCATTTTTCCCCTTTTAAAACAACTTGTGATCACGAATGCCATTATCTCTCAGATATTTGACCTTTTTGTTTCAGCTTAGGCATATATTGTATGAGTACGTTAATCTAAGCAGAGAGAATCTTTTCTATGCCTCTATTCTAGCAAATAGCAGATAAAAGGATAATAATAATCCTTTTATATTTAATAATAATATAATTTCATTATAATGTAATATTATTAAATATTATTTTATTTAATAATAATCAGATAAAAGGATCCATTTGAAAACTGTTAATTTTGAAAACTTCTAAGAAGCCAAAACATTATGGCCTAAATCACCCAGAAGACATATATATTGTATTTTAGTTCCACGTTAACTTTTTATCGATACTTTAGTTCCACAGTACTAAAAGCAAACACCTTTTACTTTAAAGTACTTTATCATATCATTTGATGTTTGCAAGTCTGTGCTCTTTGACAAAATCAACATATAATGAAGACATGGCTTTGTTTACTGAGATTCAAACTTGATGCAATCTTTAAAATAAACTCAGTACTTTCAGAAACATAAAAAAAAATATGTATAAAATAAATAAGCTACAAGTATATATAGTACAACAAGGCAATATAGCCAATATTTTAGAATAACTATAAATGGAATATACCTTTAAAATTTTTGAATCACTATGTTGTACAACTGAAACTTATATAATATTGTACGTCGACTATACTTCAATAAAAAAAGGGGAAAATTGTGTGATCATCTCAATACATACAGACATATCAGTTGACAAAGTTAACATCCATTCTTGATAAAAACTCTCAGAAAACTAGAAATAGAAGGGAATTTCCTAACTTGATAAAAGGCATCTATGAAAACCTTATGGCTATCATTATACCTAATGGTGAAAAAGGAATGTTTTCCCTAGGATCAGGAGCAAGGCAAGGAGCCAAGGCAACAAGGCAAAAGATAAGGAAATAAAAGACATTCAGATTAAAAAGGAAGAAGTAAGACTGTCTTTACTCATAGGTGATGTGATCTTCTATACAGAAAATCCTATGTAATCTACAGAAATGCTAGCATTAGTGAATGAGTTTAGCAAGGTCAGGGATATAAGACAAAATATACAAAACTCAATTGTATTTTTATATGTTAGTAATGAAAAATCAGAAATTAAAACTAATAACTTAATACTATTTATAATAACATCAAAATAGTAAATACTTATGAATAAAGCTGACAAAAGATGTGTAAGATCTATATGCTGAAAACTATAAAATACTGCTGAAAGAAATTAAAGAAGACCTAAATTAGTAGAGAGATCAACTGTTCCTTGGCCAGAACACTCAATATTGTTAAGATATCAATGGTCCCCAAATTGTGTCATGTACATTGAACTTTAGGAAGTGAAATGATGCTTTATGTTTATTAGGGGAGCTTTCTTCATAAAGGAATTTCATGATAACCACACTGAGAAGGAAGGAAGTGATTTGCGTATTTTGTAACTCATGACACAAGGCTGTGCATTCACTCATTCACTCATCTATTTATCCATGTTTTACATTCTACCTACTTCCAGAAAGGATCCCGTCAGTTTGCTTGCATGATACCCTGATTTGTGCAAGATTGCCTTGTTCTGAGTGTAAAATGAGGACAGTAATACCTATTTTTCGGGGTTGTTGTCAATAGCAAAGATAATATATGTAGAGTACCTACAGATGCAATAAATTGGAGCCATTATGGATACAGAACAATATTAATAACTCAAAAATATATTTATGATTTAGTATTAATTCAATCTTACAGTAACACAATGTTGATTGTTATAATATTGATATATTATAATATAAGTTAACTGAGGACATGATGCAAGAAGGCCATCCTGGCCAACCAGATCAGAAGAATAGATCTGGAGCTCAGTACGGTGACCAGATAGAGGGTTATTACATCCATGTAAGAAAATAGGAAATAAAAAATTTGGCAGCACTTGATTTTCCACTCAAAGCTCTGAGAAGAGATGCTGTAAAGCAACTGTGGCTGTGGCTTCTGATTTTGGACCTCGGGAGGCACTTCCTGCTGTGCTTCTTTGCCTCCTGGACTGTGTGTGCCTTTGCCCAAAGTGGACTCTGTTTCTTCTCCTCTTTCTCCTTCCCTTCCTGGTCATCCTCCTGATTCTTTCAATATATTTGTTTCCTGATAATCACAGTTATACATGTTCAAGGTAGAAAATTTAGGAAATACACAGCGAAAACCATAAAGATCACCTTCATTCCCCTCTCCCACCCTCAGAAATAACCACTGCTTAATATCTACATTTTTGCCTTTTTTCTAAGTATATTCTGCCTAAATTGTATCATCCTATGCTTCGTTTTAAAAATTTATTGTTTGGGATATAGTGAAAATTTCCCAGTGCTATTAAAGATTGTTCTATCATGTGATTATGAAATACTGCATAGTATTTCATTGCAAGAATGTACCATAAATAATCATTCCCATTTTAGTGGACTTTTAGGTTGTTTTCAAGTTTTTTCTTTTCGTAAATAACTTTGTGATGAGCATCCGCACCATCAAATCCTCATGCACATCTTTATTTATTTCTGTAGTAATCTTTTCTGGAGGTGAAATTACTGGATTAAAACTTTTGCCTAGGGCCTCCCTGGTGGCTCAGTGGCTGAGAGTCCGCCTGCTGATGCAGGGCACACGGGTTCATGCCCCTGTCTGGGAAGATCCCACATGCCGTGGAGCGGCTAAAAAACTTTTGTCTACATGTAAACCTTTTGATACTTATTGCTAAATTTTCCTTGTGAAAGTAGTTTAGCAATGGACAAGGGAGTCAGTTTGCCCACATGTGTGCTGACTCTGGGTATTTTTCCCCCTGATATTTGATAATTTGAAGGAAGACAAAGCATATCTAACTGTGGTCTTAATTTGCATTTCTCTTATGACTGGAGAGTGAAAGTCCTGTATCTGGTGTCATCCTTTCTAGCTCTCCTCCCGAAGCTACCTCACCTGCCCTCATTACTCAGAGTGACAATTGGATGGAAGGACTTCATTTGCTTTTTTAAAAAAATAGAAATATATATTACATTTATTTGTATTTTAACAACCCACATTGTCAGTTTTTAATTATTCCTCACTTATTTCCAACTTTTTTTTTTTTTAATTTTTGGCTATGTTGGGTCTTCGTTGCTACGTGCGGGCTTTCTATAGTGGTGGCGAGTAGGGCTGGGGAGGGCTACTCTTCCTGGGGCGCACGGGCTTCTCATTGCGGTGGCTTCTCTTGTCGCAGAGCACAGGCTCTAGGTGCGCGGGTTTCAGTAATTGTGGCGTGTGGGCTCAGTAGCTGTGGCTCGCAGGCTCTAGAGTACAGGCTCAGTAGTTGTGGTGCATGGGCTTAGTTGCTCCGCGGCATGTGGGATCTTCCCACGGCTCGAACTTGTGTCCCCTGCATTGGCAGGTGGATTCTTAACCACTGCACCACCAGGGAAGCCCTGCTTTTTTATTCTTAGTATCTGGTGCAGACCATTGCACCACATGTTTTCTATGAATGCTCACTATAGCCCTATCTACGAGGTGGGTACTATTATTAACTCCACTTCATGTGTGAATGAGAGGAGACTTGGAGTAAACTAGTCTGTCCAAGGTCACACCAGGGAGGTGATGGCAGAACCAGGGCTTGAACCCAGGCTGACTCTAGAGCCCACCCTCTTAATCACTTAATGAACTATCTGAATCTAGGAAGATGGGGCCCTGGGGGTCTCCTTTTATTAAATTTCAGGCAGCCCTTGTTCAGCTTGCAGCTCCACATCACTCTGGGCGTGGCTACCCAGGTTGTGTTTCAAAAATACCTTCTCATTGAGGGTTTGGGGATTGGGGTAATTCCAGGGCATCCAGGGCCCTGCCTACTTCCACCTTCAACCTTAATTGATAAGGTAGAGAGCCTTTCTCATTTACCTAACTTGTCTTGTTCACTTTCTGAGTAGCTGGTAACCTGCAGGAAAGTGGGTGGGATGGAGGCAAAACAAACAAACAAACAAACAACAACAACAAAACCATCCTAACCGTATTCCTAACCTTACAATGTCCTAGCGTTATGTTGCCATTTGCAACATCATGGGATTGGGGGGGTGTTATATGCATGCATCATGATTTTAAAACAACGAACAAAGAAAACAACCCTAAAGCAGTATGCTGCTCACTGTGAGAAAAACAGAACTGGAAACGTGTTCAAAGCTTGAGTCCATCTTCAGTTTCCCCATCTTGCTTTGACTGCCCCACCTCCTCCAAGCCCCACTTCGCCATCTTCCAAGACCTGCAGAGATCTGGCCTTATGACTTCCATAAAACTCTCCTCTATTTTTTTTTTTTTTTTTTTGTCAGTGCCACATGGCTCGTGGGATCTTAGTTCCCTGACCAGGGATTGAACCCAGCCCCTCTGCAGTGAAAGTGCTAAGTCCTAACCACTGGACTGCCAGGGAATTCCCAAAACCCTCTTCTTTGGAAAGGGTTTGAAGTCTTGGAGAGAATGTAAGAGACAGTTTCTCTCTTCCTCAAATATTTGCATTTGAACTTCAACCCCAGGGGTGGCATGAAAGATTTTTTTCCTGCTCAAGGAATTTCAGACAGTAGCAAGTAGGAGGGGAAAGAGTCGTACAGGAGGGAATCCCTTAGGGTCTCCCTGTGCTTAGTGCACACAGTGACCCACACCTCCCAGGGACGATCGTCCTCTTTTAGTTTAGTAATAATAACAATAGGCATATGTGGCAAGTGCTCTACATGCATCATGTCCTTGAACCCTCACATTTGCCTGTGAAGAAGTTTCCCCTTTATACATTAAGAACTGAAGACCCACAGATGTCTACTTTCCCAGGGACACAGAACTAGTACACGGGTGGAGCTAAGACTTGAACCCAGGTCTTTCTAACTGCAGACCCTGAACTTGTAGGATTAGTGCCTTCATAATGAAATACAGGAACTTCACTGCCCTGGTTTCTTGTTTCTCAATAGTCAAACTTGAAAAGCTGTCAGGGAAGAGCTCCAGGCTACATTGTGGGTCCACGATTGGCTTGCAATAGGCACTTCCCAAGCCTGACCTGGGACACTAAATGCAAAAAGAAGCCAGTCCTCCCGTGTTTACCTGGTTAGCTCTGGGCATAGGTTCTCATTCTTCTAGACTCCTCCCTGTGCCTTCTAAGTCACACCCAGAGTGTCACCCTGCAGTGCTCACTCATGGCATTTATAGACTTAACCATGATGCCAGCCTCTGTGTTGAGCACTTACCTCCTTCAATCTTCACAATGATTCTGCCAGGAGGCACAGTTATTATACCCATTTCAAAGATGGAGAAACTGAGTCCCAGAAACTCAGGCCACATGGAGGTAAGCAGCAGAGCTGGGATTCAATACCTGGCCTGTGACTCCAGAGTGTACCCAATGCAGCCTCCATCACTGCCCTACCTCCTGGGTGGTACCCTTTCTCCCATCAAGCTCGCCAACTCTTTCTGATGCCTCCCTGTGTCTGTCCTCCTAGTTTGGATGAAGATGGCAAGTTCCTCAGGCTCCTCGCTCTCCAGATGCTTCATCACACTCGTCTTCCTCCAGTTGCCTTTGCGTGTGTCAGGTGAGAGTTTCCGTACCCCTTTCCCTGCCTGCGACATCTGACAAAGGGGTTCCAAGAATAAGGAGGCCAGGCTCAAGGCCTTGTTTCTTCTCGGGTGCATGTTCCAGAGGGCAGGCCGGGCTTGGCGAGCCTCAGTCTCTCTCCGGGGGTCACGCAGTGCTGAGCAAGGACTCACATCCAGCTTAGGCTCTTCGCCACTTGTCCTAGAGCCTCTCCTGCTGTTCTTTTCTTCGCTCGTTCTTCCTTCCGTCCCTCTTTCTCTCCTGTCTAGACGTTTGGCTTGCTGCTGTGACACCATAGAAATAGTTTTGCCCCTGCTAATAGGGCTCGGGCAAAGAGTTCGCTGACTGCTGCTCTTTCTCAGAGTGAGGATTTGAAGGGGGAGCAGATGGGTGCTCATGAGAAGACTATAGCGGTTCCTGAGGAAGCACCTCCAGTTCTCCAAAGTCTCGGGCAGGATGAGATTGTGGTTGAGATGCTGAGTTTGAATCAATGTCTTTAGGCGGGACCATTGAAACCAATCCTGAGAGATAAACATCTCACTTTAAAGTCATTCCTGGGTCATCTGGGGTTTGAGTCGCTGAGGGAAGCAGAGAGCCTCACCAACGTGGCTGGAGGTCTCTCTCAAGGTGATGGAGGCAGTTGGGATGTGCCTGAGTCACCTGCCATTCGAGGTGGGGCCCTTGCCACGGAGAAGCTCTCAGAGGGTGGTCACAGGTGGTTTCTGTTTCAGCCCCATCTCCAGGGAGGTTCTCCTCATCAGCAGTGGCTCTTGCTGTGATCCTGCCTGTCCTGGGGATTTTCATCATGGTGGGCATTTACATCATCTGGAAGCAAAGAAGGTCAAAAGGTAACTAAGTGGTAAGGGAGCCCAGGCTGGCAGGAATTGGTACTGCAGCCTCTCTAGGAAAAGGCTGGGAGGAAGCAGACAGAGACTTAACAGTTATCCATAGGTTGTCTGGGAGAAAACTGGTAGAGCTGTGTTCTGGGGACCCACATTGAAGAGAGGATCAAAGAAAGTGCAGAAATCTCCTGGGCAGAGCTGTGAATTAATTAGAAGACTGGCATGATGCCAGTCTTCTAATTAATTAAGAAATCCAGGGCTTCCCTGGTGGCGCAGTGGTTGAGAATCTGCCTGCTAATGCGGGAGACACGGGTTCGAGCCCTGGTCTGGGAAGATCCCACATGCCGCGGAGCAACTAGGCCCGTGAGCCACAACTACTGAGTCTGCGTGTCTGGAGCCTGTGCTCCGCAACAAGAGAGGCTGCGATAGTGAGAGGCCCAGGCACCGCGATGAAGAGTGGCCCCCGCTTGCCACAGCTAGAGAAAGCCCTCGCACAGAAACGAAGACCCAACCCAGCAAAAAAAAAAAAAAAATTAATTAATTAATAAACTCCTACCCCCAACATCTTAAAAAAAAAAAAAAAAAGGAATCCAATCATATCCATTAGATAAAACCCTCATTAATATGGTTGCATTTCATGGCTCGCAGGGTTGCCAAGGACCTTGAAAGTCACATGACTGAACACTCCTTTCCCTGTCTGATGGTTTGAAGACCCTCTAGTCCTTTCTAATGGTCACACACCCACAGCGACAAGGAGCAAAGTCCTGCTCAGGCAGCTTGTGGTCCCTTGGACAGCTCTGCCTGTTAGAAAAGGCCCTTCCTTAAGCCGAGCTTACATCTCTCTCTCTCTCTCTCCCTTCCAGAGAGGCTTCTCTATGAACACGCAATGGAGGTAGGTGAGTGTCCTGGGCTGGGCAGGTATGTTTCTCTGTTTTGTTCATTTTTGTGTCCCCAGGGCCCACTAATCTAAATTCCGGACCTGAAGATCCCAGCATCTGCTGGGTGGTGACGGTGGTGGTGGTGTCAAAACCTGTTGTTCCCAGTTTCCGCTGACTCTACCTTGTAATAGCTTGCCTTCCAGTATGTTTGGTGATTTTGTCTCTGAGCTCATGGCTTGATCTTATCCTGGGGGAGTCGTGTAGGTCTAAGGTAGGGCACCCAACAAATAACTGATAATTCTCTGCTAAGCAGTGCAGACTATACCAGATGCTGGGGACACAACAGTGAGTGAAAGCGGACACGGTCTTTGCCTTCTTGGAACTTCTGTCTAGTCAGGGGGGTATACGTGCATTAAATAATTACACAAATAAATGTGTACAGAAGCCACAAATGGAAGTTCTGAAGGCTGGGAAGACGGTGACTGGGTGGAACCAACCAAACTTCAGGGATGAAAGAGGAGTTTCCAGATGATGTTCCCAGTGATGTTTGATCTGGAAGACGGACAGGCATGGGGGAAGAGGGAATAGGAAATCACCCACAGCAGAACAGCTTGAGAAGGAAACATGGTGCAAAAGTGAGGGGAAAGGTGGCAGAAGGTGCTGCTGCAGAGTTAGGCGGGGATCAGCATGTGCGGCCTTGCAGATCCCATGAAGGGTTTTCGTCTTTCTCTTTGGAGCTGTGGAGAAGCTGCGAATGGGCTATCCTGACCAGAATTGTGCTTCCAGAAAGCTCTCTCTGGCTGCTCTGTTGAGAGGAGACCAGAGGGAGCAAAACAGAATTTGGGGGCAATTTGGGCTGCTCTTTCTGGCATCCAAATGAGAGAGATGAGGGCCTGGATCAGGGAGGTGGAGGTGGAGATAGAGGGGGACGGGTTCAAGAGCCCATAAACCCAATAGGAAGCAGGGACCCTCAAGGTAATGTCACAGAATCTCATTTTCTTTTACTTTCCTTCCTCTAGAAAATCTTCTCTCAGACCATGCAAAAGAAAAAGGTAATTATATATATAGGATAAGGGGTAAGGAACAAATAACATTTTTTCTCCTACATAAATGCTGGTGGTTGTTATACATGCAATATATATGTGGTGTATGTGTATACACACACGCACACACACACACACACACCCCACACATATATTCTCTGTTAATACCATTGGAATTTATTTTTTAATATCAAGGGGTTATAGGGTTGGTAGCAGTGGCCAAAGGGATGCCTGGGGTCAAAATTCATAGGTTCCTTCATTGGCTTTCCCACCAATAACCTAAAAAGAAGATTCATATACTATCTTAACATATATTAAAATGGTATTATAGGAGGATCCATACAATCTTTGCATTGAGAGAGGTGGTGTGATACAGTGGGAGGGGCATAGGCTCTGGAGTCAGCAGCACCTGGCTCAGATCTGCCACTTGCTGGCTGGGTTTACTGCTCTGAGCTTTGGTTTCCTCATCTGTAAAATGGGGATAATAGATCTCTTCACCCGATTATTTTCAGGATTAAAAGAGACAACTTAAAAAAAAACCCACACAACTCCTACTACAGTGCCTGAAACCTTTCCCTTATTGCCATTTTGTCTTCATTAATTGAATGTTTGCTCTGGGCCACTGAGGGTAAAAGACAGACATCCCAGGTACAAAAAGCAGGTGGGGCTCTGCCCTCTGAAAGTCTAGCTGGGAAGACAAGTCACTGGCTCAGAAATGGCTCCACCTGCAGTGATTTCGGCATCTCCTCCCTTCCCCCCCTCACATCTGCTCCAGACTAGTTAAAGCATAGGGGTGCACACCTCAGGGACACAATGACCGTCGTGTCCTAGAAGGGAAGGAACAGTGTGGTGTAGTGGGGAAGGCCTCCAACTAGGAATCAGAGGGACTTGGGTTTGAATCCTGCCTCCTTGGCCACTTACCAGCTGGATAATCTGGATAAATTTCCATGTCCCTCTGAGCCTCAGACCACCAGTCTGTAAAATGGGAATAATAATTATATGCACCTCATATTGTTGAGCAGATTCAGGGCCTACGTCATAAAAACAGGACACACTAAATGGAGGCTGTTGGTAGTGGGAATGGTAAAAATAAACCGTTACCTTGTTAGGGACCATATCATATTCAGCTTCACTGCCCCAATGCCCAACACCTAACATATGCCCAGCCCTTAGCACAGGGCCTGGCAGTGAACTCAAATGTATAATTTCAACTCTGTGGCAGGGCCAGTGCTAAGGGGAAAATGTGGGCAGATGACCCTACCAGAGAGGCTGCAAGTACTCCCCCAAAGCACAGAAGCATATGCACATGTCCCAGACCTTCTGGGGTCTCCAAATTTGTGTTTCTCCACAGTACTTCAGCGGGATGGGGGGAGGTTAGTGTAGAGAATAACAGCCCACATCAGTAAGTCGATGGTAGGCCTTCAGCTAGTTTTACACCATAGATATTATAAACAGTTATAAAAGGGCGGCAAGGCATACACTCATGGACACTCGGTTACAAACATATTGGAAACACTCATATGAACAGCGGAAATGAAACCAGACAGACAAAAGGAAGGGAAGAGGAACCAAAGTCAGGGTAGTCCAGGTCATCTGGAAAGTGGCACCAGCACCGGTGAATTCCCCAGTCTGCCCTTAGCGGGATGTGACTGTATTGGGGGCTGATAGGATTGTCATCATTCTTTCAGCCAGGGGTGGGGTTTGGGGGCTGGGGGGCATAGGGGTGGAGTGATGAGACTTCCTGGGCCCTGGGGATAAAGTGGCAGGATCTGCTCACTCGTGCCTGTTTCTCTGTTTTTTTAGGACGTCTCTATAAAGCCCTCAGTAAGTTCTGCTCCTCTTCCGTGCCACAAACCTCCTTCTGCTGACATCTTTGCTTTATGATGAGACTCTCAGATTCACCTCCTGGGGCAGAAGAGAGGGGCCAAGGGCAAGGATACTTCAAGCATGAGGGTGGGGAATTTCCTGGCTCCCTAAAACCTCTTTTTCCTCAAATATTCTGTGCTCCTCTTTCCTGCACAATTGTTATGTAGTCACTAAATGGGAAATGTTTTAGCAAGAAGAGAGATACCCTCCATAGGCGAAGACATCTAGGAGACACTTCTATCACTCAGGCATGACGTTGCCTTCGGTGGGATCCAAGGTAGATGGATCCTCATTCAGCTGAATATGTGGAACAGTGCTTCTCCACCTGTTCATGTATGAGACCCTCTTCATAACGACAACAACCCCAAATCTTCAGACACGTGATATGTCTATTTGATTTTACATTGAGAAAACACGCATAAGAAAATCTAATGGAAATTAGTAATAGTTTTAAATGAACTTATATTTTATTCTTCTCCCACAACATCTACATACGTTTATGTTGCCATCACTTACATGTGTGAGATGTGTTGTTGATTCAATCTGCAAGTCAGGTTTGGCTCCCATAGGAACTCACTGACCCTCTGCAGTATCTCTGGGGACCCCAGGACCGTGGCTGGGAGCCATTGCTGTTGGAAACACTGTCAGGGGAAAGTTCAGGGTATTGCTAGTGGGGATCTGCTCTGGGAATGCGGTTGGGATGGGACTGGAGCATCACAGGCATGTACAAGCCCTCATTCTGATTTGTCGAATTGTTATTCTTTAGAGAAACTCCGGCATGAACTGAGTAAGTTCCCCTGTTCTTATAACTTCTATACCAACTTCTGTTGATTCTATGTTTCCAGTGAAAGCTCACTCCCCTTGTTTCTTCTTTTGTAGAGTTAAAGAGAGCTGCAGCAAACTCAGGTGAGGTGCACTCTCCCTGTCCCCCCACTCTACCTTCCCCCACTCCAACTGCACCAGGAGGTCTCCATTTCTCCATTACTTTAACAATCCCTTTTTCTGTCTTTTAGGCTGGAGAAGGGCCCGGCTACACTTTGGTAAGTGGCACCAGTTTAATGGATCCACATTTCAGAGCCCATTGCTCTGTTCCTTTGGAGGGCAGACTGTAATTAAAAAAAAAAATTAAGTCAAATCTGTTTATCTGCTTATCAAATTTAAAAAATCTTTGATTCAGAAAGTCTCCCTTCTTTTAGAACGCTGGTAAATAATTGGTTTACTCTTCTTACGGGTTTTCTGTGATTTTTGAGATTTTTCTTAAGTTCATTGGTTACTTGTATTTTATCTTTATGGCTTGTCTGCGCCTGTCCTATTCTGGCTACTTTTCGACTTGTGGGGACTTTTTCTATATTAACTCTTGTCGTATTTTTCACAAAATATTTTTCTGAGTTTTTCATTTGCACGTTAATTTCCTCATTGTATTTTTTTTTTTTTTTTTGGATGCATGAGTGTTTTATTTTTCTGCAGCCTCAGTAGTTGTAGCACACAGGCTCAGTAGTTGTGGCTTGTGGGTTCTAGAGCGCAGGCTCAGTAGTTGTGGCACACGGGCTTAGCTGCTCCGCGGCATGTGGGATCTTCCTGGACCGGGGATCCAACCATGCCCCCTGCATTGGCAGGCGGATTCTTAACCACTGTGCCACCAGGGAAGTCTCTCTATATTACCATGTTAAAATGATAGTTATAAGCAATAATTTTAGCTAAGAAAATGAGCGTCACACACTCACTGTGTGAACAAGGCACTATCTCATGCATTAGCTCATCAGATCTGCACAACAGCTTCTCCAGCATATTATTCAGTGGTGCTATTATTCCTTCTTTACAGATGAAGAAACTAAGGTTTTGAGGTGAATAAGAAGCCCAGGGTCACATAACTAGCTTGTGGCAGAGCTGGGACTCAAAACATGCTATCTAGCTACAGGGTCTAACATCAAAGCCTGTTTATTATCATGCATTAGATTCCTTTGGACCAGCAAAGACAAAGGCAGTATTTCCTAAGGATTAAGGCAGCTTCACAGATGGGTGAGAAACATTTCCTCTTTTACTTAGCAGACCACCAGCAGATCTAGGAGACTGGAAGACAGTTTTCTTTAGTTCCAGGACATGTGAAGGTGAGGGCACCATAAACTAAAATGGGCTGATGACAGTGGTTGCAGACCTAGGGATGATTATTCCCTCCAAAGCTACTCAAAGATCCCTTGAGACCTAGCCGTCTCAAACCTCACATCTCTGTGACTCTCTGCAGTGACTGTGACCCTGGACCCAGACACAGCGCATCCCAAACTCATCCTGTCTGAGGACCGCAGGTGTGTGAAGCTTGGAGACACAAGGCAGCCTGTGCCCAACAACCCTCAGCGATTTGACTTCGTCGTCAGTGTCCTGGGCTCTGAGTACTTCATAGCTGGCTGTCACTACTGGGAGGTGTCTGTGGCAGACAAGAGCAAATGGGCCCTGGGGGTGTGTAGTGAGTCGGTGAGCAGGAAGGGGAAGGTCACCGCCTCGCCCGCCAATGGACACTGGCTCCTGCGACAGAATCGCAAGAATGAGTACGAGGCCCTAACATCCCCGCAGACCTCCTTCCGCCTGAAAGAGTCCCCGCGTTGTGTGGGGATTTTTCTGGACTATGAAGCAGGAGTCATTTCCTTCTACAACGTGACCAACCAGTCCCACATCTTTACTTTCACCCACAGTTTCTCTGGCCCCCTTCGCCCTTTCTTTGAACCTTGCCTTCATGATGGAGGGAAAAACATGGCACCTCTAATCATCTGTTCTAAACTCCAAAAACCGGAAGAATCAACTGTCCCCAAGCCAGAAGAAAAAGGTCTTGCTAATGGAGACGTGGCCCTGCAGGTGGACCCTCTTCTGCTCCCCGCTCAGGCACAAGAGCTCCTCCCACTCACAGATATGATCCTGTCCTGGCCCTCTGACATTGGCCCAGCCCTGCAGGGGCTCAAGGTTCCTTCTTTTTAGGGATGAGCCTCATCACCTGCTCCCCAGATGCTCCAGCCCAGTGCCCTGGATTTCAATCTCTTGGCCTAACCACCTGATTCTGGACCATCTCTCCTCCTTTCCTCCAGGCCCCTTTGTGGTTTCTCTTGTACCAACTTTCTCCCAGGGCTCAGTTCTAAACCGTGTCTTCCTTCTGGGGACTTGAAGTTTACATTGCCCTGGAAGAATTCTTGAAAACCAAATGATGGGAATTCCCTGGCGGTCCGGTGGTTAGGACTCCGTGCTTTCACTGCTGAGGGCCCAGGTTCAATCCCTGGTTGGGGAACTAAGATCCCACAAGCCGTGTGGTGTGAGCAAAAAGATGGGAGGAAAACCAAATGAACAATCAGATTAGGTTTAGGTGGTGGTGTTGAATGTGTGTCACTGAGATACAGGGGCTCTTTACTCGAGGGGCTGTTTAAAAGCACTTCATCCTGCCTCATCCTGCACTCAGGCTTGTAGTCATGAAGTTATGATGACCAGTGACTTCTTACTTATCCTGTCAAGAACTGCTTTTCTCCTTTTCTCTGTTCAGGCCTCTAGCCCCCATAGCCAGCTTTTTAAAAGTAAACATGTTTTGGATCACACACTCTTCCTTCTTTCTTCTGGAATATAGGGCAGAAGGCCAGGGGAATTAAAAAAAAAAAAAGCCACCCTTTTCTATTTCCTTGATCCTGTTTACAGCATAGTTTGGTGACATTCAGTGCTAATGTACATGTTTTCAAAGCTAACCTGGTGATAACCAGGTATGGGGACTTTAAACGTGGTAGCCGTAATCCTGAAAAACCTCAGGAGGAAGCTGGGAGGTATGGCTTCAAACAGAGCAGCTCAGCTGTGTGTGGCCTTGAAAAGGCAGCAGTGGGTTAGGCCATCTGTTGCACTGGCCTTTTTGAATCCCCTCTGGGATTCAAAGAGGCCCAGCTAGAAGAAGTGGCAGTTTTAACCACCAGTGCAGAAGCTTTTGTTCTATAAGACCATAATATTGGAAAACTGGACTATTTGTGGAGCAAACAGCCTCTTAGATCAGAGAGTATTGATCTCACATAGGAAGTTGGTAGACCAGGTGTGAGGATAAAATAATGAACTTGCTTTTTTGGTGTGGGTTTCAGAAAGAACCCTAATCACTCTCAAGTCACACCACATATGTGATCTGACCTCTCTGTGGTGATGTTGGCTATCAGTTTGCAGATGGGTGCACAGTTCTGCCCAACAGAAAGTGGCTCTATGTGTCTGTCAGAAGTTCTCTTAGTGCATGTATTAGGGTTCTCCAGAGAAACAGAATATGTATTTTATTTTATTTTTTTTGCGGTACGCGGGCTTCTCACTGTTGTGGCCTCTCCCGTTGCGGAGCACAGGCTCCGGACGCGCAGGCTCAGAGGCCATGGCTCACGCGCCCAGCCGTTCCGCGGCATGTGGGATCTTCCCGGACCGGGGCACGAACCCGTGTCCCCTGCATCGGCAGGCAGACTCTCAACCACTGCGCCACCAGGGAAGCCCCAGAATATATATTTTATATGTGTGTATACAGACGCACACACACGCACACACACACACACACACACACACACACACACAGCAGGAAGAATATATATATATTTATTTATTATAAGGAATTTGTTCACACCATTATGGAGGCTGGCAAGTCCCAAGATCTGCAGGGTTAGTCAGCAAGTTGGAGGCCCAGGTGAGCCAATGGTTTAGTTCCCATCCAAGTCTGAAGGCCCAAGACCCAGGAGATCCCATGGTGTAATTCCTGTTTAAAGGCTGACAGGCTTAAGACCCAAAAACCAATATTTCAGTTTGAGTCTAAAGTAGGAAAAAGGTTGATGACTCAGTCTGAAGGCTGTCAGGCAGGAAGAATTCTTTCTTACTTGGGGGGTGGTCAGCTATTTGGTTCCATTAGTCCTTCAACTGATTGGATCAGGCCCACCCACATTAGGGAGAGCAATTTGCTTTATTCAATCTACCGATTTAAATGTTAATCTCATCTAAAAACCCCTAAAGGAAATACTCAGAATAATGTTTGACCAAATATCTGGGCACCCTATGGCCCAGTAAAATTAACCATCACAGCTCCTGAATGGAATATTTTGTTTGCTTTTGTACAGTCCTTAAATAAAAGTTTGTTATTCATTGTTTGGCATGCTCTTATTTTCATTGTGAATGAGAAGTTGTGGGGAAAGGCTTTGGGCTGGTAAGAGAAGGGCACCTTATGGGATTGGTTTTGAACAGCCTGATTCCACCCATGCAAGCTTTAACCACAGTTAAAAATAAAGCCACAGCTTTATTTCTGCGTCTGCCTTCTCAGTATTTCATTTATATCAGTTTATAAAGTAATAGCGTGTATGGGGTATTTACATTTCACTCATCCATATTAAATTTCAAACATACTTTTGTGAATATCCCAGTCTTAAAACTAATTCACATTATTCACATTGGCTGCACCCAAGGAAACTTACCAGCAGGAAAGAGAACTGACATTTATGGAGGCAGAAGCATTACATATGTTAACTCTTTTTCTTCTTCTTCTTTATTTGGGGGGCTGCAGTGCACTCCATGCAGGCCAGACCAGGGATCGAACCCATGCCTCCTGCAGCTGAAGCGTGGAGTCTTCACCACTGGACCAGCAGGGAAGTCCTGACTCATTTAATCCTTACAATAAGGAAATAATGCTCTAAATGGCTAGGTAGTAGAACTGGGAGCATAAATCCAGTGTATGTAGCTCTGAAGACAATACCGTTTTCTCTTTGCACTGAAATACCTTGAAGATATGAGAGGCGTGTAGAATTTTAGCATACATATTTGATTAATTAGACTTTTTTTTTTTAAGTTAAACCTGGGAAAAAAATCCTAATCCTGGATGTGCCTTAGTGGTCTTGTGTCTGAACTGACGAACTACAGTCAGGTTTAATTAAACAGCACTCAGAAAAAACCCTGTGCGGGGGCTTTGGGAAACCAGAGGTGGTTCCTTGGACAGAGAACATTTAGCTTCTCTGACAAATGTATTGGATTAGTTGATCTTTGAACTCCCTTCCAGGGGGAGGGACAAATTAGGAGTATAGGATTAACAGATACAAACTAGTATCCAAAAAATAGATAAGCAACAGGGATTTACTATATCATACGGGGAATTATACACAATATCTTGTAATAACCTATATAATGGAATATAATCTGCAAACAACTACCCCAAATCACTATGCTGTACATCTGAAACTAACACAGTATTGTAAATCAACTATACATCAATATAAATAAATAGACTCCCTTCCAGTTCCACAATCCTTTGGCTTTAAATTACCACCAGTGAGGCGCGGGACTCTGGCTTCGCGGGGTGTCTACAGGACCATCAACGGTCGCCCGCTCAGAGTAAACAAGCAGCTCTGAATTCATGACCCCTTGGAGGTCATGGAGGTTAGTTAGCTCTACATATTCTACAACTTCCCAGACCGGTGGCCCTGAACGTTGGGCTTTTAACGCCAGAGCGCAGAAGGAAATCCGACGACCTTGGAGGGAATCCAGTCTGCACCACTAAATTCTAAACTCAAATTTCTTCTCTGCGGCTACCATCTTCCACAGGACTACAACTCCCAGCAGGCCACGCCCGAGGCCAAAGCTTACTGGCGGTCCTGCCCGAGTTTCTTGCCGTGTGGCAGCCAGTATAGCCAATAGCAAGGAAGGGCAACCCTCAGGAACCAGTCCTGGAGAGGCAGGGCGGATCCTTTCAGGGTTCCGGTTCCGACTCCTTCCCCCGGCCACCCGAGGCGGTGCTGTCCCTGACCGTACGGCTGGAGCTAGGTTGGTCGGCGTCGGGCCCGGGGTAGCGGTTGCGGGGGGACGGGGGGGCGGGGGGGGGGCGCGCGCATGGCGTCGCGGGGAACTCTAAACGTGGCCCCTTCCCTCTCACCGGGCAGTTGGGGCTGTGGCTTTGCTCCCCGGACCCAGTGGGGAGCAAACGGGCCCCTGTGGTCCCTCCGCCCTAACTCCTGACCCCTTCCCCCGGCCTGCACGACCAGACTGCTGGCCCCAAACCACTACCTTCCCGCCCTTCTCTTGGCCTTTGAGTAGTCCAGCCCCGCTTCCACTGACCATACATTTGGGGTCAGCTTCTTTTCTCCCACCGCTCCGGCCCCAAGCCCGTCGGCAAGCCTGAACCCAGCTCCTGTGCTCTACAACGCTCGTGCCCTCAGACTCCGCCCCGCTGCACACGACCCGGCCTCTAGGGCCGGGTCCCCTGACCAGTCTCCTCGGACCCTCTGACTCTTTTGGTCCTTCTCTATCTCTCACCCCTTATCCACCCCCCCTGTACAATTCCCAGTTCTTTAACACAGTTTCCCTGATCTTTCCAAGCTCCTCTCTCCCCTTCCTCCCCCGCCAGCTCTCGACTTGATCCCAAAGACCCCGAACTAAGGCCCTTCAGCCCGCTTTCCAGCTTGGCCTCTTCCCTCTAACCCAGGCCTTTGGCCTTCAGCATCAGTGATCAACAACCCCACCTTCTTGGCGCTAACTTCTTAGACTTGGCTCCTTTACCACTGCCTCAGTCCCTTCCACCTTTGGTCCTCCCTGTACCTCTGAGCCTTCTGGGAAGACAAGCCCCATGGGCCCCTTTCTCCTCTGAAATCTCTGAAATGTAATATGTAAGAGCCTCTTTACTTTACTTGCCACTGTCTTCTCAGTAGATGGTGGGCTCCCCATCTCACTAAGTCCCAACGTTGCTCACCCATCCTGCAAGTCGTAGCTCAAAGACCACCTTTTCCGTCAAGCTGCTCATCTCTGAGCTCTTCAGGGAGATATGCCTGTGTCATCAGAACTACCATGGCGCTGTTCCTTCTTTCCTTTCTTCCTTCCCTCTTTCTCTCCTCTTCCTCCGATACTGGTGTAGTGCTTAAAAGCACTGGCTTTGGAGTGATGGGCATGGCTCCCAGTTCTGCCACTCACTTGCTGTGTGCCCTTGGGCAAATTACGATTTCCCTGCTTCCACTGGAACTTAACCTTCTACACTGTATGAGTTTCTGGAGTTCATGGCCTATTTCACTGCACTGTACCATAAACTCTTTTAGGGTGGTGACTATAATCTTAAATCTTTTTGCTCTTTTTTGACCCAGCATTCAGCCGTGGGTAGAGTCGCAGCTTGGTATATTGTGGGTTCTCAGGATAGCAGGATTGGTAGTGAATGGAGGCCATGTAGCTCATTGCATAAAGACAGATGTTGGAGCCCTAGGTGGGATGGGCAGCGGTAGGAAGTAAATTAGATCATATCCATTCCCTTGTACTTAAAAAAAGTTTTGAGCACCAGGCCTTGTGCTGGAGAGATTGCCAGAATGACCCAGTCCCTGCCCTCAAGTTGCTTATAAACTAATAGTGGAAATAGACATGTAAACAGATAATTGCAAATCACTGTAAAAGCAAGTACAAGATTCTGTGGGTGCATAAAGGAGGAAGTGGGCAGGAATTAGGAGATTGTTAAGGAATAGTGGGTGAGAATAGACACAAGTAGGCATGAAATGGGTTCTGGAGACAGGCCCAGCCTTCATTCAGTTCGTTCAGCAGATATTTATTAAGAATCTACTAGGTATGACTGCCACTGCTGTAGGAGTTGGGGTTATATTAATGAATAAAGCAAAGAACCTGGCCCTCACGGGACTTAGGTTTTGCAGGGGGAGGCCGATACTAAATAATAGACATAAAAAACATTGTTAGGAGTTGAGAAGTGCTGTGGGGCAGGGGAGACTGAGTGAAGGGGAAGGGGTCGTAATTTTTTAATTTATTTTTTTGGAGGGGTTGTAATTTTTAAAAGGATGGTCAGGAGACAGTGAATAAGTATCGGAATAAATTGTTCCTGATTTTTTTTTACATTTTTGAAGGTGAAGCAAGCCTGTTATTTTTCACATCACTTATCTAGATTCTTGAAAAAGCACTCTCTAATAGAGATTGGTAAATTATACTTCACCTCCTTTTGTTTTTTTTAATAGATCTTTATTGGAGTATAATTGCTTCACAATGCTGTGTTAGTTTCTGCTGTACACCAAAGTGAATCAGCCATATGCGTACATATGTCCTCATATCCCCTCCCTCTTGAGCCTCCCTCCCATCCTCCCTATCCCACCCCTCTAGGTCATTGCAAAGCACCGAGCTGATCTCCCTGTGCTATGATGCTGCTTCCCACTAGCTAACTATTTTACATTTGGTAGTGTATATATGTCAATGCTACTCTCACTTCGCCCCAGCTTCCCCATCCCACCCCGTGTCCTCAAGTCCATTCTCTATGTCTACATCTTTATCCCTGCCCTGCTTTTAAATAAAGTTTTATGAAAACAGACACACCCAATCATTTACAGATTTTCTATGGCTGCTTTATGATACAATGGCAGAGTTGAGTAGCTGCAACAGAGATCCTATGGCCCCCAAAATTTACTAAACATATACTCTCTGGTCCTTTACAGAAAGTTTGCTGACCTCCCACTCCTTAAAGATTTAAGGTACTGTCCGTATTTCACATTTTAGATTATATGTACTGTACCATTTTTTAATTGAATTTTTTTTGTTTCCCGACAATAGCATGTAAGGGATCTTTTTCATACTTGCCTTCTTCACAGGGCTAGCATGTAGCGTCTTCAACAATTGTAGTAGCAGCTGTCATGTACTGAATGACTAGTACTGCCACACTTTACACTGGGCATATTATAGGCATTTTCTCTAACAAAGTCCTGCTGTGTCTGTTGGTATCACAGTTTTAGTGATGTGGAAGTTGAGGCTCAGAGTGGTTGAGTAGTTTGCAGAGTTGTAAGGACTGTATGTGTCACTACAGGGATCCAACCCTAAATTCAGTCGGTGTCCCTTCCATTACCAGACCCCACCTGGAGCAGTTATGAAGCTTTCATTTTCTATCATCAATGCCCCATCATAGTCTGTGCTTCCCTCCCTCATCCCTTTGTTCATGTCACTCTGTACAGTATCTCCACCAGCCCATGCTGCCTTTTGAAATGCTGTTACTTCTTCAAGGTTCAGAGGAACTACCACTCTCCTCTTATCAGTACTTTATTCCCCTCATTCCCTGTCCTTGGCTGTCAGAACTCAAAGGAGTCTGTGCAGCTTAGCAAGCATTTGCTGATGTTTGCATAAGTAGGCCCTGTGTTGGGCACTCTGTGTGTGGGGGGCAGGGAATGTGTGTTTGGGAGACTGTGTGTGGTGTGTGAGTATAGCTGGATGTGTGTATGGTGTGTAATTGGATAGCCATGAATGTGGCTCTGTGTGTGGGAGGGGTGTGTGTGGTATGTATGTGTGTGAATGCGTGATGTGTATGTGTGTTGTGAGAGTGGCTGAGTGTTGGTATGTGAGTATGGCTGTGTGTGGTGTGAGTCTGTGTGAGACTGTCTGTATGCACTGCTGTGTGTGGTGTTTGAGTGGAAGTGGGTACTGACCAATCAGAACAGACACAGCCTAGGCCCTCAGTGGGTCTTGGAGGACCCAGATGTTAAGCCTTTATTTGCTAGACTCTGGTGAGGTCTGGGGAAGGGGAGGAGTGTACACGTAAGAGGATTCAAAGCTGGGCCTTGTAAACGAGTAGGAGAGCCTCAAGAATTAGAGATTCTGTTATCTTCATTTTGAAAACAGGCAAATAGGTGGATACTTTTAAGGAAGGCTTTTCAGAAACGATTAGACATAATGGGAATTTCAGTTAACTTAACAGTTAGGCAGAAAAATCGAACGCATCCCCAAATGGAAGCTCCTTTACTTGTAGGTGAATTCGAGTCTAGACTGTGGTATTAAGAAAAGTGACATTGTGCAAATCATACAAATATCTTTTGGGGCTGGACAGAGCTGGGGCCTTCTTTTTGCTCTGGTGGGTAGCTTTAAATATCTGTGGAAGTTTGTCACTTGAAAGTAAGTAAAGGCATTCTATCCGAGTATTCCAGTTAATTGAGGTTATTTCTGACGGATGGTTCCAAAGGGATGGTGTATACCCACCCCTTCAACCAGGACGAAAGATTCCCTGGGGTCTGGCCTGACCCAAGGAATAAAGGTGTTGGCCATTTGTGTTCATTCTCAGGGTTCAGAGATGGGCAGTGAGAAGGAGCAGAGCCCAGAACGGCACCTGCCTGAGGAAGGGGAACGGGGTAATAAGCCATGGAGAGTGGATGACTCAGAGGGTTCTTGGATCCCAGATGGGGAGAAAGAGCATGGGCAAGCAAGCCTGCCAGAGGGGCCACAAGGGCTCTATCCAGAGAAGCCACCGCAGGACGTCACTGTCCCCGCTGGAGAGCCAGAGGACCTCTCTGCTCATCCGAGGCACGAGGCTGATGAGAAGCCCTTTATATGTGCCCAGTGTGGCAAAACCTTCAATAATACCTCCAACCTGAGAACACACCAGCGGATCCACACAGGCGAGAAACCCTACAAGTGTTCTGAGTGTGGCAAGAGCTTCTCGAGAAGCTCCAACCGCATCCGGCACGAGCGCATCCACCTGGAGGAGAAGCACTATAAGTGCCCCAACTGCGAGGAGAGCTTCCGGCGGCACTCGGACCTCACCACGCACCAGCAGGACCACCTGGGCAGGTGGCCCTTCCGCTGCGACATCTGCGGCAAGAGCTTCAGCCAGAGCTCGGCGCTGGCCGTGCACTACCGGACCCACCTGGAGCCGGCGCCCTACATCTGCTGCGAGTGTGGGAAGAGCTTCAGCAACAGCTCCAGCTTCGGCGTGCACCACCGCACCCACACGGGTGAGCGGCCCTATGAGTGTGCCGAGTGCGGGCGGACCTTCAGCGACATCTCCAACTTTGGGGCGCACCAGAGGACCCACAGGGGCGAGAAGCCCTACCGGTGCACGCTGTGCGGGAAGCACTTCTCCCGCAGCTCCAATCTCATCCGCCACCAGAAAACTCACCAGGGAGAGCAGGCTGGGAAAGATTCCAGCTGAAGAGGGCGAGGAAGAGAGAGAGCAGAGCCTGGGACCCCAACCTAGTGCAGAAAGATCTTTAGGATCTCCTGCTGCCCCCTTGACCTCAAGCCCTTCCTCCCACTTTGGAGAATGGTTTTCTGTTGCCTCTGAAGCCAGGATCTCCAGGAAGTCCTGAGAAGGGACTCTGAGTAAAAATCTTCACTTTTTTTCCAGGCCGATTTCTTGTGGTAGAAAGTCAGAGGACCCCGTCTTGGCTTCACCTCCTTGGGGTGAAAGAGAAATAAGGTAGGCTTAGGACATGCTCATATCATTTGGGCAACTGTCCCCTGGCCTTTGAGGAAGTACCTGTGAGGTGGGCATCACTGTCTGGAGGTCCTCTGTATAGCATGTGGACCGCTTAGGGCACACTGCGGTGGTCCACTAGTTCCCACCTGCTGTGCCTCAGCTGGGCTGGGAGGAGCAGGGGAGAAAGGGGCCCCCTTGGCCCAGAGAAGAGGTCTGAGGTCCTACTTTCGGAATGAAAGGGAAGCCCTCAAGGAGCCATGATCCAGGGACCCTCACACTCCCTCCGTTTGTGACTTGTCACCCCCGCCCCAACGTGCATCTGTTTCCCCAGGGTTAGCAGTAAAAACCCTTTAATGAAAAGGACCCGTGTACTTATTTGGGGGCATCGAAGAAGTGGGGAGGTGGTTGCACCACAGCCACTCCGGAAGGGAGTTGAATTCCAAGAAAGAATGGGTGGCTGCTCTGAAAAGCAAAAGGAAGCAGCTGACTCTGAGGTCTGTGAGGAGGAAGGGGAAAGGGAAGGAAATAATATTAACTGAGCATGCACTCTATGCCCTGGATTCTGCAGGTCACTTTCACATTCTTTATCTCATATAGTTGTCGAAGCAACCGCAAGGGAGTAAGATGAGGCAGGTGAGGAAAGGTGAAGTCACTCGCTGTGAAGTCGCACAGCAGGTATGTGGCGGAGCCAGAGTTCAGACCTGGGCCTCCCTTGATTCTGAGCTGATGCTCTTTCACTACATTCACCTTGCTGGCTTCTGAAGGAGGAGCCACTTAGGGGGCTGGCCTGGGACCAAGTGATTCCCTGTAAGTGGGAGTTAGTGTGGCCTCTTGATACAGCCCTGGACCCTTTGCCCTGTGAGATGTCAGTGCCAAGCATGAGAACCTTTTCAACTTTAGATTGATTATTGATTGACACTTATTCGGTGCCTAGGAAAAATGACAGTGACAGAATAGGGGGTGAAGGGTGGGACAAGATGAACCTAAGGTCTGCCCTTAGTAGCAGTAGTGCAGTTCCTAACTGAACTGCTAGTTAGGGATCGTGCCTGGCTTTCTGCCCTTCTGAAGGCCTGGCTACACGTGGCAGTTTTCAGTGTTTTCTGCATGGAGGTTTAGTGTTCATCCAGATTTCCTCCAACAAATACAAAAGACCCCTCTCTATCTCTCTTGCCAATCTGGAGCCCTGCTCTTCCAGAGTGAGGGGCCCTCCTCATTTGTAGCCAGTTGGCAGAATGTGACTGGCACTGCTGATGACCTGACCTATCACATGGGATCTTGCCGCCTACCCAGGAAGGGATATGCCAGTCGTCATCCTATTCTCACAACAACCCTGTGAAGTAAGAATTACCCACATTTGACAGATGCAGAAACAGGCTTACATGGCAAGTCAGTGGCAGGGTCAGGAACCTAACCTACTTCTACCCAAACCCAAAGCCTGTATTTTTTCTGACCATAAAAGACGACTTCCCAAACAATTCCCTGACATTTTGTAGGATCCTTTTCAGCTTACAAAGCACTTTTATTTCATATACATTTTCCTGCTCCTTGAAAATCTCCATACAAAATATTTTAAACACATAGTCACCCAACTTGCATGTATGAATTGCTCCCTAATAATAGAAGTTGCCAGGGGCTTCCCTGGAGGTCCAGTGGTTAAGACTCCATGCTTCCACTGCAGGGGGCACAGGTTCGATCCCTGGTTGAAGAACTAAGATCCCGCATGCCATGTTGCCAAAATAAATAAAACTTTAAAAAGTTGCCATCTAACACCTACTGAATGCCAGTTACTATACACCATCATTTCTGATCTCCATGACTAGTCTGCAAAGTAGTAGTATCCCCATTGTCAACATAAGGAAATTCTGAGGGGTTAAATGACCTGACCTAATGGCCGAGCTGGGATTCCAATCAGGTGCCTCTGATTCCAAGGCCAGCTCTTCATTTTGCTCATTACCAAGCTAGGTCTGCTGTTCTCCTCTCAGTCTGGGGAGCTTGGTAATCCTTCCAGACCCAGAGCCTTAGTGACAACTGCTGTGATTCTTTTGGAGTCTGCTGCCAGTGAGACCCAGGACCTGCTTTGATCTTGGGACATAACTTGCTGGCCGATCTCATTTGCCCTTTTTTGACCAAATTCATAGGCTAGGTTTTCTGTGTTGGTCCAGGCTATTGAGTCCTGACTAGTCCATTTATTCACCCTCTGACTTCCTTTTTTGCTAGCTTCCTTTGTTTTCTCCTTCATTCCCTTTTCCTCTTCCCTTTCTTCTCCCTTTCCTCTCCCCTTCTTTCCTTCCTTTCCTCTCCCCTTCTTTCCTCCCTCCCCACTTCCTTCCTCTCTCTCTTCCTCCTAGTTACTAGGAATACTGACAGTGAAGATGTGGCTCCCGTGTTCTCTGATGTGGGGTGGCTGTCAGGTTTCAACAGCAGGCAAACCTGGAAGGGTGGGGCCCTCGTCAACTCCCGGCACTTGATCCTGGTGTGGTGACCACCCACAGGCTCCCTGCCCTTAGCCTGAATTCAAATGAAGCCCTTTCCCTCCCATCAACCTTATGGCCTTCATGCAATTCAGTTCCACCCACCAACATTTATCACGTGGCTATTATGTGTCAGGAAGCAGGAGGTTCTCCCCGCCTCACCTAAGGGAGTTTTAACTGGATGCCCGGCAGGGTCCAGAACAGGGAAGGGAGGCTGGGGGTAGGCAGGGAGAAGGGAAAAGCTGTGCACACGTAGCCTATGTTCAGGCCCTCTTTCTTCCCTCTGCACTGGAGGAACTTGACCCCTGAACTTTCTCCCCCGTGATAGGAAAGGTACAAGGGACATCAGTACAGCCATAGGCAGAGCCCCTGGACCCCAACTTCTGTTGAAACAGGAAGTCATGCCTGGTCTCTTTCTGCTCTGAAAGTTCTGGGTTCCTTCTGCTATGAGATCCCAGATGAAAGGAGGGACCCACGTGCACCTTTACCCACAGGCCTTGCCGCCTACCATCCAATACTCGCTCCTTGGAATCAAGGCATTTCCCCAGTCTCTAGTCAACAGGGAGACATTAACCCATTACTGTTTGGGTAACATAACTTCTTTCCCATTCACTATCACAGTACAGTAGTGCAGGCAAATTACAGGATTGCTTTTGTCAGAGCCTGGAAGAGAGGCCTGGAGCCAGTCCTACACACGTCTGAGTATTGGAAAATAGTGATTATAACAGCATTTACTATTGAGCCTAATTTCTAAATCTTCACAGTTCTGCAAGGTAATTATTGTTTCCATTTTGCAGATGATGAAATTGAGGTTCAGTTAGATCAAGCGACTTGCTCATTTAAGGTCACATGGCTACTAGGTGGCTCACCTGGGATTGTAACCAACCCAGGCCTCATACTAGTGCCTTCTTAATGACCGCATGGTCGTTAAGCCTTGCTCCCTGGAGCCCCGCTCCCTGTCAGTTCCCGCTACTCCTTAGAGCGGTCCCGTCCCAGAAGGATGTAGTTCTGTCACGTCTCTCTCATGGTTGTTTGGCTGGGCCTAGGAGTTGATGCTCCTGGGAAAGGTGGGGTGTACAGAGCCAAGGCAAAGCTGCTGCGGGTGAGGTCTGCTGGGGAGAAGTCTGGACAAGGACAGAGGGGTCAGCTGCAGCCCTGTGGAGCTCCTTCGTGTTCTCCCCATAGGGCATCTCCAGGGCAGTGCAGTCCTGCTGTTGTCCCCAGGGTGTTTTGGGACCCGAGGACAAGCGAGGCTTGCTCTCCTTTCTCCTTATCTGACTGAGAAGCTGCAGGACTTTCTCTTCCCCCTGCGCGGGCACACTGTCCAGGGCCTCAACCTACTGGCCTGAGGCTCCCACCCTGGGTTTAATTTCCACCAATAATGCGCTCAAGTCCTGGGTTGAGACGCCGGACCAGGGTACAGCCCACAGAGCTCCTTCACCTGCAGTAGCGGGCTAGTGACAGGTGGGAGGGGGGGAGCCTCTCGGCCCCAGGTAGCTGTCCCCCTTGTAGGGGGTGAAAAATAACTGTCCCTTTACCCTTCAGAGTTCTTGGCTGAGACCCCTGTAACAAGAGACAGATTAACAAGAGAAAAACAAGTTTATTCATGTGTATACCTCACATATACCTGGGAGACACCCAGGGAAAATGAGTTAACTTGCCCAGGTGGCCTAAACCGTCTTTAGCCACATATGAAATAAAGAAAGGTGAGGGTGGGAGAGGAAGGCAGTTATGGGAAGTTACCAGGAAAAGCAGGGTAAACAAAGGTAAGGTTTGTTATGCCGATTAAGTCTCTGCCTTCTCCATTGATAACATTCTCTTAAGATTTAGTCATCTCCTCCTCCAAGTGCAGCGAGGTAGACACCCTTAACAAATGGAGATTTCCTTTATAAGCATAAATTTCCCTCTCAAAAAAGTAATTTCTACTCTGTTTTCCCAAGTTTCTCCCTTTGAGTGCAGGAGATTGGCACTTAAACCCAGAGTTCCAAGGCAGGATGATAGGTGTCATTACAGTTGTGCGGGGGGGGGGGGGGGGGGGGTGGGGGGGGGGTGGGGGGGGTGGGGGGTGGGTGGGTAGGGGGCGGGTGCTGTAGGAGCCCCGGGGAGGGCCCTAACCTGGCCTGTACTAGTCATTGGGCCTCAAAAGTGAGTAAGACACAGTCCTTCCTGCAAGGAACTCAGAGGAAGAGAAACTCCCTTCTGAACAAGGTGTTGGGGGAACACAGGTGGGATGGCTAACTCTGCAGGGGAGAAGACTGAGAGGGATTGAATTTGGTCTTGGAGAATGAGTAAGTGTTTACTAGGTAAAGAAGAGGAAGGCTATTTCCGACGGAAGGGAAGCCTTAGTGTTTTAGGGAACGGTGAAACATCTGAGGTAGTGAAGATCGTCCTGTGTGGGGAGGAGATGAGGCTTGGTAGGTAGCTGGAGGCCGGGTCATGAAGGGTGTTGGATGCCAGGATAAAGAATTTCAGATTGTGGACAGTAGAGAATTTTAAAGCTGAGGGATGGCATGATCGCATTCACCCTCTAGGAAGAACACCAGGCTAGTGTGGAGTACGAACTAAAGGGGGCAAGTAAGTCGGGAACGTGTATATAGAAGCCAGGTGCCAGCTGGGGCCTCCCAACCCACAGAGAGCTCTCTGATTGCCTCAGAGCCTTGCCAAAGCCACAGCACAGGAGAGTCCAAACCTGCCACAATTTCTGCAGATTCCTGGCCCTTAGGCTCTCATGGTCTCTTGCCTGAGGTTCCTGTGGTCTCGCAGTCCTTCTCTGTGTTGACAAAAAAATTAATCAGTCGATCTAAGAAAGAAATGGAAAATTTTATTAGAGCCAAACTGGGTATTATGACCCGGAAACAGCCTCTCAGAAAGCTCTGGGAACTGTT
Source organism: Delphinus delphis (assembly GCF_949987515.2). NCBI lineage: Eukaryota > Metazoa > Chordata > Mammalia > Artiodactyla > Delphinidae > Delphinus > Delphinus delphis. The sequence continues at coordinate 34,622,781 of NC_082683.1, forward strand.
CCACCCATTAGAGGTCAAAGCTCAGTTATATAGGTTTCTGAGACAGAGGGCTGTACATTAAGTGACGTATTATTGACAGTTTACACAATCCAGATCTACGTGTACAAAGCAAGTAGCGGGTCATGGGTCATCATGGGCCCTTACAAGATTAAGAAGGAACGTTATCTCCCAAGGAGTCATGACCCTTGATGAGATTAAGACGGAATGTTATCTCCTAATGAAGTCTGGTTAGTGCAGGTGCACAACACACACTAAAGGGGAGGGAGGAGGAAAAAAGAAAAATGTTATTTTAATTTTTCTTGTCTTACCATAAAACATGAATTTTATTTCATCATCTGTTTTGTCCCCATTTGCCTTATCACAGAACTAAGCACCTTCATGGGTTCCCTGAGAAGTTCTGTCACACCAAGCATTTTGTGCATTTAGAATCCCTTGAAGAGATTGGGAATCTTGGGGAGAGGTCACATCATGGTGTGTGACTAACTTGCTCTTCTTTTTTTTTTTAAAAAAAAGTTTATTTATTTATTTTGGCTGTGCTGGGTCTTAGTTGCGGCACGCTTCGTTGTGGCATGCAAAGGCGTGAGAACTCATAGTTGCGACATGCGGACTCATAGTTGCAGCATGCAGGATCTAGTTCCCCAACCAGGGATTGAACCCGGGTCCCATGCATTGGGAGTGCAGAGTCTTACCCACTGGACCACAAGGGAAGCCCCTGCTCTTCTTTCTTCCCATCGCTGTCCTTACCCCTTCTCCCCCAGATTGCCACGGAAATTCCAGGTTGTTTTACTCTATTATAAAAAGCTGTTTGGTTTTCCTCAGCCTCTGATACTAATTTGTATACAAAAACACATCAAGGGGCTCAGCAGAACAAGGTCTCACCACTTAACGGTGGTACACCCACCCCAAAAAAAGCAGCTGTAAAAAACCCAAACAAATAAATACCCTTGAAGATTTGCAAAGCATGTAAACATATTAAAGTTCAAGACAGTAGTGTGAGCACAAGTGGTTGTTTCCCCTTCCTTTTGAGACCTTCATTAAAATGACAGAATAGGAATGTAAACACATAACAGCAAAGAGAATGGCAGGGAAGAGGGGTGGCAAGTGTAGAGGTTTCAACAAATTTCTAGAAGTAAATGACAGCACACTGGTTGCTCAGCAGAGTGGAGGAAGCCATAGCCCAGAAGGTAGGCAATGGGAGTGAAAGCCAGTCTTCCTGGCAAGATCCCAGAGAGGCTCTGAACTCATAACCAGCAAGTGCTGAGACAGACATGAAAAGTGGACCTAAAAACAAGGGTGTGTGTAGAAGGTCTGTCTATGCAGAAGCTTGTACCAGTCACCCCCTAACCCCTTTACCTTCAAAATGGAGAGTGATTGGCACTTACTTCCAGACAAGCAACACACACACACATACACACACAGCAAAACCAAGAAGGCTTATTCTATAGAAATCCAGTAAGTCCCCAGGAGAAATCTAGGGTGTTTAATGTGTTGACATCCCAGAATAAAACTTTTGTTATTGTGACATTTATAAACCCTCCCCCCACCCTTTCCCCCAACAATCACCCACACATTCACCCTACCTGCCTGCCAGAAAACCCTACTGCCAAAAGTCCTTCATGTTCTGTCTCAGGGAAACAGATACAGGGAAACAGAGGAAATATACAGCAACAGAAGACACCAGCTCAGTTACTAAGATTGTTGGTCTGTTATTCCATAAACATGCAACCAGGAGGACCAGAATTATAAAGACAACTAAAAGCGTAGGAGAGAGACAAGATAAACAGAATAAGTGACTCTAGACAACAGAAAGTTGTAATGGCACAGTAGAATCTTTTTTTAAAAATTGAGGTATAGTTGATTATAATATTATATGAGTTTCCAGTGTACAACATAGTGATTCAGAATTTTTAGAGATTATACTTCATTTAAAGTTATTATAAAACATTAGTTATATTCTCTGTGCTCTACAATATATCCTTGTAGCTTATTTACTTTATACGTAGTAGTTAGTAACTTAATCCCCTATCCCTATCTTGCCCCTCCCTCTTCCCTCTCCCCACTGGTAACCGCTAGTTTGTTTTCTGTATCTGTGAGTCTGCTTCTGTTTTGTTATATTCATTCATTTGTGTTATTTTTTTAGATTTCACATATAAGGGATAACATACAGTATTTGGTTTATTTCAGTAAGTATAATACCCTCTGAGTCCATCCATGTTGCTGCAAATGGCAAAATTTCATTCTTTATGGCTAATATTCCATTGTATATATATATATATATATATATATATATATATATATATACCACATCTTCTTTATCTATTCATCTGTTGATGGGCACTTAACTTGTTTCCACACCTTGGCCATTGTAAATGATGCTGCTACAAACATTGAGGTACATGTATCTTTTTGAATTAGTGGGGTTTTGTTTTGTTTTTTTTTTTGTTTTTTCAGCTATATATCCAGGCGTGGAATCGCTGGGTCATATGGTAGTTCTATTTTTAGTTTTTTTGAGAAACCTCCATATTGTTTTCCACAGTGGCTGCACGAATTTACATTCCCACCAACAGTGTACAGGGTTCCCTGTTCTCCACATCCTCGCCAACATTTGTTATCTGTGGTCTTTCTGATGATAGCCTTTCTGACAGGTGTGAGGTGATATTGTGTTTTAATTTCTTTGATGAGTAATGATGTTGAACATCTTTTCATGTGCCTGTTGGCCATCTGTATATCTTCTTTGGAAAAATGTCTGTTTAGGTCTTCTGGCCATTTTGAAATTGCATTGTTTGTTTTTTTGATATTGAGTTGTATGAGCTGTTTATATATTTTGTATATTAACCCCTTATTGGTCATATCATTTGCAAGTGTCTTCTCCCATTCAGTAGGTTGTCTTTTCATTTTGTTGAGGTTCCCTTTGCTGTGCAAAAGCTTTTAAGTTTAATTAGGTCCCATTTGTTTATTTTTGCTTTTGTTTCCTTTGCCTTAGGAGATCCAAAAAAATATTGCTATGATTTATATCAAAGAGTGTTCTACTTATGTTTTCTTCTAGTAGTTTTATGGTTTCTACCCTTACATTTAGGTCTTTAATCCATTTTGAGTTTATTTTTGCATATGGTGTGAGAGAATGTCCTAATTTCATTCTTTTACATGTAGCTGTCCAGTTTTCCAGCACCACCTATTGAAGAGACTGTCTTTTCCCCATTGTATATTCTCACCTCCTTCGTTGTAGATTAATTGACCATAAAGGTGTGGGTTTATTTCTGGGCTCTCTGGCACAGTAGAATCTTTAAAAACTCTAATGATATCCTCAGGAAGATCTTGGAAGAGACTACCTCCATAGAACAAGAAAGGTTGCTAGTGGAAAGAGACCAACTGGAAAATTAGAAATAACTTTTGGATATTAAGCATATGATAGCTAAAATAAGATATTCAAGAAACCACTTGGGAGATAACATCAAGAAAAGCCCCTAAAATATAAGGCAAAAATACAGAGATAGGGAAAGAAGAAATAAAGGACACAGAAGATCAACTTCTTATGATGAAGACTGCTGGTTGTCCTCCAAAATCTGTTCACCTTTTTTATTGGGGGCACTTAACTAACTAACATTTCCTAGTCTCCTTTGTAGTTAGGTATAATCCTATAATTTAAGTTCTTGCCACTGGAAAATGAGCAGAAATGGCATATGACATTCCTGGGCCTAGACCCTCAGGAAAGCAGGCATGCCTTCACATCATTTTCTTTCCCCTTTTTACCAGCTGTAACCTGCAGGAGCCCAGCTTTGATGGTTGCAGACTATACAACCATCTAGGTTGCAGACTATACAACCTAGTGTAGACTTGCCAGATAAAACACAAGGCACCCAGTTAAATCTGAATTTCAGATAAACAATGAATCATTTTTAGTATAAGTATGTCCCAGATATTGCATCTTAGTGGATGGCAGAACAACAGGATAAAAAGAACTGGGTTTTTGAATTTAGCATGTAGCAATGCTACCCCATTCACTTGGATACACATTTCAAAACGGTTAATGACAGAGAAACACACTTTTTTTGTACTCCAAGCCACTGTGTTGTTTGGTCTCTTTATTACAGCACCCTAATCTTTCATCCTAATACTTAGAGTGAATTTCTGCCATAACAAGACTGTGGCTCATCTTACTATGTATGATGTCTTACTCTTGCCATTGGTCATTTTTCCTCCACATTTTAACATCTCCAAAATTAGATGCTGTTTTAGATAAAATAAAATACCATATTACAAGAAAGAGATAAGGCAGTGATTTCAGCAAGATAGTGGAAGAGGAAGTCCCAAATGTCAGTCCTCAACAGAGACGCCAGCTTAACAACAATGTATGGACCAAAATATCTTTTTGAGAACTCCAGAAACCCACAAGCAGGCACATCTCAACTTGGGTTGTTTTTCAAGGGGTTGTGGTGAGGGTGGGAAGAAGAGTGGAATATGCATTCAACATTCTGGCTTTTCAGAGGGTTTCCCGAGGGACTGGTTTCTGTCTCTCTTGACTTGCAGTACTGATGGGGAGCCAAAATACTTCGGATGCCACTAAGCACAACATAGTTTGGGATGCTGCTGAGTGAGGTGGCTTGACGCTGTAGCACCAGAGAACTTTCAGTACCACAGACAGACACCAGAGGGAGCAAGAGATTATGAAAAAGAAACCTGAAAAAGAAACCAGCAGACCTCTCTAATTGGAAAATTAGCTGCACAAGCTCAGAGAAGTCGCATCCACCAAAAAAGTTTTCAGAGATTCCCCAGAATCTCTAGTCAGGTTAATTATTAAAGATCTTCCCCTCACAGAAGCCCGTCCAAATGAGGATATCAACAAAGAGACAGAAACTATAAAAAAGAACCAAACAAATTCTGGAGCTGCAGAACACAGTAAGTGAATTGAAAACTTATTAGAGGGGTTCAGCAGCACACTTGATCAAACAGAAGAAAGAATCAGCAAACTCAAAGAAGGTCATTTGAAATTATTTAGAGTCATAGGAACAAAAATAAAAAAGAATGAAGAAAAGTGAAGAAAGCCTAAGGGACTTATGGGACACCATAGAGTAGACCAATATATGCATTATGGGAGTTCCAGAAAGAGAAAAGAGAGAGAACAGGACAGAAAGCATATTTGAAGAAGTAATGGTCAAAAATCCCCCAAAACCAAGGAAGGAATTAGACATCCAAATTCGAATATGTTCAAAGGACTCCAAGTATGATGACTCCAAAGGGGCTCACACCAAGACACATTATAATCAAACTGTCAAAAGTCAAAGATAAAGAGAGAATCTTGAAAGCAGCAATAGAAAAGCAACTTGTTACATACAAAGGTAGCTCCCATAAGATTACTGATGTATTTCTAGGAGAAACTGTACAAACCAGAAGTGAGTGGAATAATACATTCAAGGTGCTGAAAGATAAAAAGAAACCTTGCAACCAATAATACTGTATCTGGAAAAACTGTCTTTCAGAATGAAAGACAAAGACTTTCTTAGATAAACAAAAGCTGTGGAAATTCATCACCACTAGACCTGCCTTATAAGAAAAGCTAAAGGGGGCTTCCCTGGTGGTGCAGTGGTTGAGAGTCCGCCTGCCGATGCAGGGGACACGGGTTCGTGCCACGGTCCGGGAAGATCCCACATGCTGCAGAGCGGCTGGGCCCATGAGCCATGGCCGCTGAGCCTGCGCCTCCGGAGCCTGTGCTCCACAATGGGAGAGGCCACAACAGTGAGAGGCCCGCATACCGCAAAAAAAAAAAAGAAAGAAAGAAAGAAAGAAAAGCTAAAGGGAGTCTGCAAGTTGAAACAAAAAAGCATATAAAAATATACAGCTTGTTGGTAAAGATAAAAAATATAGACAAATAGAAAATACTATAATACTGTAGTGGTGTTACGAAAAGCACTTTTAATTCAGTATAGAATTTAAAAGACAAAAGCATAAAAATAACTATAACTATAAAACTATGTTAATGGATACAATTTATATACAGATGTAATTTGACATCAGTATAAAGTAGGGGTGGGGAGATGCAAAGGAGTTTTTTTTTTTGAATTTTTATTTTATTTTTTTATACAGCAAGTTCTTCTTAGTTATCTATTCTATACATATTACTGTATATATGTCAATACCAATCTCCCAATTCATCCCACCACCACCGCCCCCTTGCTTTCCCCCCTTGGTGTCCATATGTTTGTTCTCTACATCTGTGTTGCTACTTCTGCCTTGCAAACGAGTTCATCTGTACCATTTTTCTAGATTCCACATAATATGCATTAATATTCCATATTTGTTTTTCTCTTTCTGACTTACTATACTCTGTATGACAGTCTCTAGGTCCATCCACGTCTCTACAAATGACCCAATTTCGTTCCTTTTCATGGCTGAGTAATATTCCATTGTATATATGTACCACATCTTCTTTATCCATTTGTCTGTCAATGGGCATTTAGGTTGCTTCCATGACTTGGCTATTGTAAATAGTGCTGCAATGAACATTGGGGTGCATGTGTCTTTTTGAATTATGGTTTTCTCTGGATGTATATGCCCAGTAGTGGGATTGCTGGGTCATATGGTAATTCTACTTATAGTTTTTTAAGGAACCTCCATACTGTTCTCCATAGTGGCTGTATCAATTTGCATTCCCACCAACAGTGCAAGAGGGTTCCCTTTTCTCCACACCCTCTCCAGCATTTGATGTTTGTAGATTTTCTGATGATGTCCATTCTAACTGGTGTGAAGTGATACCACATTGTAGTTCTGATTTGCATTTCTCTAAAAGTTAGTGATGTTGAGCAGCTTTTCATCTGTATGTCTTCTTTGGAGAAATGTCTGTTTAGGTCTTCTGCCCATTTTTTTATTGGGTTGTTTGTTTTTTTAATATTGAGCTGCATGAGCTGCTTATAAATTTTATAGATTAATCCTTTGTCCATTGATTCGTTTGCAAATATTTCCTCCCATTCTGAGGGTTGTCTTTTCATCTTGTTTATAGTTTCTGTTGCTATGCAAAAGCTTTTAAGTTTCATTAGGTCCCATTTGTTTATATTTGTTTTTATTTCCATTACTCTAGTAGGTGGGTCAAAAAAGATCTTGCTGTGATTTATGTCAAAGAGTGTTCTTCCTTTGTTTTCCTCTAAGAGTTTTATTGTGTCTGGTCTTACATTTAGGTCTTTAATCCATTTTGAGTTTATTTTTGTGTATGGTGTTAGGGAGTGTTCTAATTTCATTCTTTTACATGTAGCTGTCCAGTTTTCCTAGCACCACTTATTGAAGAGACTGTCTTTTCTCCACTGTATATCCTTACCTCCTTTGTCATAGATTAGTTGATAGGTGCATGGGTTTATCTCTGGGCTTTCTGTCCTGTTCCATTGATCTATATTTTTGTTTTTGTGCCAGTACCATATTGTCTTGATTACTGTAGCTTTGTAGTATAGTCTGAAGTTAGGGAGTCTGATTCCTCCAGCTCCGTTTTTTTCCCCTCAAGATTGCTTTAGCTATTCGGGGTCTTTTGTGTCTCCATACAAATTTAAGATTTTTTGTTCTAGTTCTGTAAAAAATGCCATTGGTAATTTGATAGGGATTGCATTGAATCTGTAGATTGCTTTGGGTAGTAGAGTCATTTTCACAATATTGATTCTTCCAATCCAAGAACATGGTATATCTCTCCATCTGTTTGTGTCATCTTTGATTCCTTTCATCAGTGTCTTATAGTTTTCTGAGTACAGGTCTTTTACTTCCTTAGGAAGGTTTATTCCTAGGTATTTTATTGTTTTAGTTGAAGTGGTGAATGGGATTGTTTCCTTAATTTCTCTTTCTGATCTTTTGTTGTTAATATTTAGGAACACAGTAGATTTCTGTGCATTAATTTTGTATCCAGCAACTTTACAATTAACTTTATCAATTAGCTCTAGTTGTTTTCTGGTGGCATCCCTAGGATTATCTACGTATAGTATATCATCTGCAAACAGTGACAGTTTTACTTCTTCTTTTCCAATTTGTATTCCTTTTATTTCTTTTTCTTCTCTGATTGCCGTGGCTAGGACTTCCAAAACTATGTTGAATAATAGTGGTGAGAGTGGACATCCTTGTCTTCTTCCTGATCTTAGAGGAAATGCTTTCAGTTTTTCACCATTGAGAATGATGTTTGCTGTGGGTTTGTCGTATATGGCCCTTATTATGTTGAGGTAGGTTCCCTCTATGCCCACTTTCTGGAGAGTTTTTATCGTAAATGGGGGTTGAATTTTCTCAAAAGCTTTTTGTGCATCTATTGAGATGATCATATGGTTTTTATTCTTCAATTTGTTAATATGGTGTATCACATTGATTGATTTGCATATATTGAAGAATCCTTGCATCCCTGGGATAAATCCCAATTGATCATGGTGTATGATCCTTTTAATATGTTGTTGGATTCCGTTTGCTACTATTCTGTTGAGGATTTTTGCATGTGTATTCATCAGTGATACTGGTCTGTAATTTTCTTTTTTTGTAGTATCTTTGTCTGGTTTTGGTATCAGGGTGATGGTGGCCTCGTAGAATGAGTTTGCGAGTGTTCCATCCTCTGCAATTTTTTGAAGAGTTTGAAAAGGATGGGTGTTAGCTCTTCTCTAAATGTTGATAGAATTCACCTGTGAAGCCATCTGGTCCTGGACTTTTGTTTGTTGGAAGATTTTTAATCACAGTTTCGATTTCATTACTTCTGATTGGTCTGTTCATATTTTATGTTTCTTCCTGGTTCAGACTTGGAAAGTTATATCTTTCTAAGAATTTGTCCATTTCTTCCAGGTTGTCCGTTTTATTGGCATAGAGTTGCTTGTAGTAGTCTCTTATGATGCTTTGTATTACTACGGTCCATTGCAACTTCTTCTTTTTCATTTCTAATTTTATTGATTTGAGTCCTCTCCCTCTTTTTCTTGTTGAGTCTGCTAAAGGTTTATCAATTTTGTTTGTCTTCTCAAAGAACCAGCTTTTAGTTTTATTGATCTTTGCTATTGTTTTCTTTGTTTCTGTTTCATTTATTTCTGCTCTGATCTTTATGATTTCTTTCCTTCTACTAACTTTGGGTTTTGTTTGTTCTTCTTTCTCTCATTCCTTTAGGTGTAAGGTTAGATTGTTTATTTGAGATTTTTCTTGTTTCTTGAGGTAGGACTGTATTGCAGTAAACTTCCCTCTTAGAACTGCTTTTGCTGCATCCCATCGGTTTTGGATCGTCATGTTTTTGTTCCGTCATCATTAGTCTCTGGGTATTTTTGATTTCCTCTTTGATTTCTTCAGTGATCTCTTGGTTATTTAGTAACGTATCGTTTAGCCTCCATGTGTTTGTGTTTTTTACGTTTTCTTTCCCTGTAATTGATTTCTAATCTCATAGCGTTGTGGTCGGAAAAGATTCTTGACATGATTTCAATTTTCTTAAATTTACCAAGGCTTGATTTGTGACCCAAGATGTGATCTATCCTGGAGAATATTCCATGTGCACTTGAGAAGAAAGTGTGTAATCTGCTGTTTTTGGATGGAATATCCTATAGTATCAATTAAATCTCTCTGGTCTGTTGTGTCATTTAAAGCTTGTGTTTCCTTATTAATTTTCTGGCTGGATGATCTTTCCATTGGTGTAAATGAGGTGTTAAAGTCCCCCACTATTATTGTGTTACTGTTGATTTCCTCTTTTATAGCTGTTAGCATTTGCCTTATGTATTGAGGTGCTCCTATGCTGGGTGCATATATATTTATAACTGTTATATCTTCTTCTTGGATTGATCCCTTGATCACTATGTGGTGTCCTTCCTTGTCTCTTGTAACGTTCTTTATTTTAAAGTGTATTTTATCTGATATGAGCATTGCTACTCCAGCTTTCTTTTGATTTCCATTTGCATGGAATATCTTTTTCCATCCCCTCACTTTCAGTCTGTATGTGTCCCTAGGTCTGAAGTGGGTATTTTGCAGACAGCATATAGATGGGTCTTGTCTTTGTATCCATTCAGGGAGCCTGTGTCTTCTGGTTGGAGCATTTAATCCATTCATATTTAAGGTAATTATCGATATGTATGTTCCTATTACTGTTTTCTTAATTATTTTGGGTTTGGTTTTGTAGGTCCTTTTCTTCTCTGTGTTTCCCACTTAGAGAAGTTCCTTTAGCGTTTGTTATAGAGCTGGTTTGGTGATGGTGAATTCTCTTAGGTTTTGCTTGTCTGTAAAGCTTTTGATTTCTCTGTTGAATCTGAATGAGAGATCCTTGCTGGGTAGAGTAATCTTGGTTGTAGGTTCTTCCCTTTCATCACTTTAAATATATTGTGCCACTCCCTTCTGGCTTGTAGAGTTTCTCCTGAGAAATCAGCTGTTAACCTTATGGGAGTTCCCTTGTATGTTATTTGTCATTTTTCCCTTGTTTCTTTTAATAATTTTTCTTTGTCTTTAATTTTTGTCAATTTGATTACTATGTGTCTCGGCATGTTTCTCCTTGTGTTTATCCTGCCTGGGACTCTCTGTGCTTCCGGGACTTGGGTGGCTATTTCCTTTCCCATGTTAGTGAAGTTTTCAACTATAATCTCTTCAAATATTTTCTCGGGTCCTTTCTCTCTCTCTCTTCTCCTTCTGGGACCCCTATAATGCGAATGTTGGTGTGTTTAATGTTGTCCCAGAGGTCTCTTAGACTGTCTTCATTTCTTTTCATTCTTTTTTCTTTATTCTGTTCCATGGCAGTGATTTCCACCATCTGTCTTCCAGGTCATTTATCCATTCTTCTGCTTCAGTTATTCTCCTGTTGATCCCTTCTAGTGTATTTTTAATTTCAGTTATTGTATTGTTCATCTCTGTTTGTTTGTTCTTTAATTCTTCTAGGTCTTAGTTAAACATTTCTTGCATCTTCTCGATCTTTGCCTCCATTCTTTTTCTGAGGTCTTGGATCAACTTCAGTATCATTATTCTGAATCCTTTTTGTGGAAGGTTGCCTATCTCCACTTCATTTAGTTGTTTTTCTGTGGTTTTATCTTGTTCCTTCATCTGGTACAAAGTCCTCTGCCTTTTCATTTTGTCTGTATTTCTGTGAATGTGTTTTTCGTTCCACAGGCTGTAGGACTGTAGTTCTTCTTGCTTCTGCTGTCTGCCCTCTGGTGGATGAAGTTATTTAAGCGGCTTGTGCAAGCTTCCTGATGGGAGGGACTGGTGGTGGGTAGAGCTGGGTGTTGCTCTGGTGGGCAGAGCTCAGTAAAACTTTAATCCACTTGTCTGCTGATGGGTGGGGCTGAGTTCCCTCCCTGTTGGTTGTTTGGCCTGAGGCGACCCAGCACTGGAGGCTACAGGCTGTTTGGTGGGGCTAATGGCGGACTCTGGGAGGGCTCCTGCCAAGGAGTACTTCCCAGAACTTCTGCTGCCAGTATCCTTGTCCCCGCGGTGAGCCACAGCCACCCCCTGCCTCTGCAGGAGACCCTCCAACACTAGCAGGTAGGTCTGATTCAGTCTCCTGTGGGGTCACTGCTCCTTCCCCCTGGGTCCTGATGTGCACACTACTTTGTGTGTGCCCTCTAAGAGTGGAGTCTCTGTTTCTCTCAGTGCTGTCGAAGTCCTACAGTCAAATTCTGCTAGCCTTCAAAGTCTGATTCTCTGGTAATTCCTCCTCTCGTTGCCAGACCCCTGGGTTGGGAAGCCTGATATGGGGCTCAGAACCTTCACTCCAGTGGGTGGACTTTGGTGGTATAATTATTCTCCAGTTTGTGAGTCACCCACCCAGCAGTTATGGGATTTGATTTTATTGTGATTGCGCCCCTCCTACCATTCCATTGTGGCTTCTCCTTTGTCTTTGGATGTGGGGTATCTTTTTTGGTGAGTTCCAGTGTCTGTTGATGACTGTTCAGCAGTTAGTTGTGATTCCAGTGCTCTCGAAAGAGGGAGTGAGCACACGTCCTTCTACTCCACCATCTTGATCCAATCTCAAAAGAGTTTATATATACTATTAAAGTTAAATTGTTATCAGCTTAAAACAGATTATTATAAGATGTTTTGTGTAAGCCCCATGGTAACCACGCACACAAAAAATACCTATGGAAGATACACAAAAGAAAATGAGAAAGGAATCAAAGAATGTCAATGCAAAAAGTCAACAACACACAAGAAAGGCAGAAAGAGAGTAAAAGAGGACAAAATAGTCACAAGACAGGCAGAAAACAATGAACAAAATGGCAATAGTAAGTCCTTTCCTTTTAGTAATTACTTTAAGTGTAAATGGAGGGACTTCTCTGGTTGTGCAGTGGTTAAGAATCCACCTGCCAATGCAGGGGACACGGGTTCGAGCCCTGGTCTGGGAAGATCCCACATGCTGTGGAGCAACTCAGCCCATGTGCCACAACTACTGAGCCTGTGCTCTAGAGCCCATGAGCCACAACTACTGAGCCTGCGTGCTGCGACTACTGAAGCCCACACGCCGAAAGCCCATGCTTCACAACAAGAAAAGCCACCGCAGTGAGAAGCCCATGCACTGCAACAAAGAGTAGACCCCCTGCTCGTCACAACTAGAGAAAGCCCATGCGCAGCAATGAAGACCCAACGCAGCCAAGTAAATAAATAAATAAATGTAAATGGATCAAATCCCTAATCAAAGGACATGGAGTGGCTGGATGGATTAAAAAAAAAACAAACCCTGTACTCATTGTTTGCTGTCTACAAGAGATTCATCTTATGTATAAAGATACACATAGGCTGAAAGTGAAAAGAAGGGAAAATATTCCATGCAAATAGAAACCCAATGAGAGTAGAAGTGGCCATATTATATCAGACAGAATAGACTTTAGTTAAAAACTGTCACAAGAGACAAAGAAGGACATTATATAATGATAAAAGTGTCCATTCACCAGGAAGATATAACAATTATAAATATACACACAGTTAACATTAGAGCCCTGAAATATATGAACTAAACATTGGCAGATCTGAGGAGAGAAATAGAGAGTAACACAATAATAGTAGGATATTTCAATACCCCACTTTTGATAATGGATAGATCAATAAGAAAGTAGAAGACCTGATCAACACAATAAACCAAACAGACCTAACAGGTATAAACAGAATATTCTATCATGTTCTATCTATTCAACATCAGCAGAATACACATTCTTCTCAAGTACACATGGAACATTCTCCAGCATAGACCATGTTAGGCCACAAAACAATCATACCAAGTATCTTTTCAGATTACAATAAAATACAACTAGAAATCAGTAACAGAAGGAAAATTGGAAAATTCACAAATATGTGGAAATTAAACAAACCACTCTTGAGCAACAAATGGGTCAAGTAAGAAATCATAAAATATCTTGAGACAAAATGAAAATGCAACATACCAAAATTCATGGGATGAAGAAAAGCAGTACTAAGAGGGAAGTTTATAGCAGAACATGTGTATACTAAACAAGAAGAAAGAGCTCAAATCAGCAACCTAAATTTATACTCTAAGGAACTAAAAAAAAAAAACCCCAAAACTAAACCCAAACTTATCAGAAGGAAGGAACTAATAAAGATTAGAGCAGAAATAAATGAAATAGAGATTAGAAAACAATAGAAAAAAATCAACAAAACTAAGAGTTTTTAAAAATATTTATTTATTTAGTTGTGCTGGGTCTTAGTTGTGGCAGGTGAGCTCCTTAGTTGCAGCACGTGGGCTCCTTAGTTGTGGCTCACTGGCTTCTTAGTTGCAGCTTGCTGGCTCCTTAGTTGCAGCACGCAGGCCTCTTAGTTGTGGCATGCGAACTCTTAGTTGTGGCATGCATGTGGGATCTAGTTCCCTGACCAGGGATCGAACTCTGGTCCCCTGCATTGGGAGCATGGAGTCTCAACCACTGTGCCACTTAGGGGAAGTCCCTAAGAGTTAGTTTTTGAAAAGAGCAACAAAACTTACAAAACCTTAGCTACACTAAGTAAGAAAAAAAGAGAGGACACAGATAACAAAAATCAGAAACAAAAGAGGAGACACTGCAACTTCTGCCACAGAAATAAGAAGACTCATATGAGACTTTTGTAAACAATTATATGCCAAATTGCATAACCTAAAAGAAATGGATAAATTCTTGGAAACATACAATGTACCAAGAATGAATCATGAAGAAACAGAAAATCTGAACAGACCAATAACTACTAAGGAGATTAAATCTGTAATCAAAATGCTCCCAACAACAAAAGGTCCAAGACCAGATGGCTTCAAAGGAGAATTCTACCAAATATTTAAAGAAAAATTAACACCAATCTTTCTCAAATTCTTCAAAAACTTGAAGAGGGAGGAACACATCCAAACTCATTTTATGAGGCCAGCATTACCCTGATCCTAAAGCCAGACAGGCACTATAAGAAAACTATAGTCCAATATCCCTCATGAATTTGATGCAAAAATACTCAACAACATACCAGGAAACTGAATTCAACATCATATCAAAAGTATTATATATACATCATGACCAAGTGGGATTTATCCCCAGGATACATGATGGTTGAATATATGAAAATCAATAAATGTATATACCGCTAATAGACAAAGGACAAGAATCACATGAACATCTCGATGCAGAAAAAGCATATGACAAAATTCTACATCCTATCTTGTTAAAAACACTCAACAAACCAGGTATAGAAGGAATGTACCTTAACATATTAAAGGCCATATATGAAAAGCCCACAGGGAACATCACACTCAGTGATGAAAAACTAAAGCTTTTCCTCTAAGATTAGGAACAAGGCAAGGATGCCCACTCTGAACACTTTTATCCAACATATACTTGAAGTCCTAGCCAGAGAAACTGGGTAGATAGATAGACAGATCAATAGATAGAAAGACAGATAGATATAGATAAAAGGCATCCATTAGAAAGGAAGAAGTAAATTTATCTCTGTTTACAAATGAACTGATCTTATATGTAGAAAACTCTGAAGACCACGTAAAAACTGTTAGAAGTAATAAATTCAGTACAGCTGCAGAATTAAAAAATCAGCATACAAAAACCAGTTGCATTTCTAGAATAATGAACTAACTGAAAAGAAAATTAAGAAAACAATCCCATTTACAACAGCATCAAAAAGAATGAAATACTTAGGAATAAGTTTGACCAAGGAGGCAAAAGACTTATACACTGAAAAAAACAAAACATCACAGAAAGAAACTAGATGCAAATATTGATAAATGAAAGACATCCCATGTTCGTATTGGGGAAGACAATATTTTAAAGATGTCTATACTACCCAAAGTTATATACAGATTCAGTGCTTTCCCCATCAAAATCCTGACATTTTAAATAGAAATGAAAAAAAAAATCCTAAAATTCACATGGAACCACAAAAGATCCCCAAAAGCCAAAGCAATCTTGAGAAAGAAAAACAAAGCTGGAGGCATCACACTTTCTGATTTCAAAATACATTATAAAGCTACAGTAATCAAATAGTAAGGTATTGGTATAAAGACAGACACATGGAACAATGGAACATAATAAAGAGCCTAGAAATAAACCCACACACATACAGTCACATGATCTTTGACAAGAGAGCCAATAATACCCACAGCCAACATCATACTCAATGGTGAGAAGCCAAAAGCATTCCCTCTAAGATCAGAAACAAGACAAGGATGCCCACTCTCAACAATTTTATTTGACAGTTTTGGAAGTCTTAGCCACAGCAATCAGAGGTGAAAATAAAAGGAATCCAAATTGGAAAAGAAGTAAAATTATCGCTCTTTGCAGATGACATGATACTATACATAGAAAATCCTAAATGCAACTAGAGATTATCATACTAAGTGAAGTAAGTCAGAAAGAGAAGGACAAATACCATATGATACCACTTACATGTGGAATCTAAAATATGGCACAAATGAACCTACGTACAAAACAGAAATAGACAGAGAACAGACTGTGGTTACCAAGGGGGAGGGAGGGAGGGAGAGGGATGGACTGGGAGTTTAGGGTTGGTACATGCAAACTATTACATTTAGAATGGATAAACAACAAGGTCCTAATGTATAGCACAGGGAACTATATTCAATATCCTGTGATAAACCATAATGGAAAATAATATATAAAAAGCATGTCTCTATGTGTATAACTGAGTCACTTTGCTGTGCAGCAGAGATTGGCACAACATTGTAAATCAACTGTACTTCAATTTAAAAAAAAAAAGGAAAGAAAAGAAAATCCTAAAGATGCCATCAGAAAACTACTAGAACTCATCAGTGAATTCGGTAAAGTTGTCAGATACAAAATTAACATACAGGAATCTGCATTTCTATACACTAACAATGAAATATCAGAAAGAGAAATTAAGGAAACAAATTAAGGAAACAAATCCATTTACCACTGTATCGAAAAGAATAAAATACCCAGGAATAAACCTACCTAAGTGGTCAAAAGACCTGTACTCCAAAAACTATAAGACACTGATGAAAGAAATTGAAGACAACACAAACAGATGGAAAGATATACTGTGTTCTTGGATTGGAAGAAACAATATTGTTAAAATGACCATACTACCCAAGGCAATCTATGGATTCAATGCAATCCTATCAAATTACCAATGGCATTTTTCACATAACTAGAACAAATAATTTAAAATTTCTATGGAAACATGAAAGACTCCAAATAGCCAAAACAATCTTGAGAAAGAAGAACAGAGCTGGAGGAATCACTCTCCCTGACTTCTCCCCTATTACAAAACAACAGTAATCAAAACAGTATGGTACTGGCACAAAAATAGACATATAGATCAATGGAACAGGATAGAAAGCCCAGAAATAAACCCACACACTTATGGTCAATTAACCTGTGACAAAGGAAGCAAGAATATCCATTCGAGAAAAGACAGTCTCTTCAGTAAGTGGTGCTGGGAAAACTGGACAGCTACATTAAAAGAATGAAATTAGAACATGCTCTAACACCATATACAAAAATAAACTAAAAATGGATGAAAGACATAAATATAGGACTGGATACTATAAAACTCCTAGAGGAAAACATAAGTAGCACACTCTTTGACATAAACCACAGCAATATTTTTTTGACTCTGTCTCCTAGAGTAATGGAAATAAAAGCAAAAATAAACAAATGGGACCTTATTAAACTGAATAGGTTTTGCACAGCAAAGGAGACTATAAACAAAACGAAAAGACAACCCTCAGATGGGAGAAAGTATTTGCAAATGATGCAATTGACAAGGGATCAATTTCCAAAATATACAGACAGATTATATAGCTCAATATCAAAAAACCAAACAATTCAATCAAAAAGTGGGCAGAAGGGACTTCCCTGGTGGTGCAGTGGTTAAGAATCCACATGCCACAGTGGTTAAGAATCTGCCTGCCAGTGCAGGGGACGTGGGTTCGAGCCCTGGTCTGGGAAGATCCCACATGCCGTGGAGCAACTAAGCCTGTGCGCCACAACTACTGAGCCTGCACTCTAGAGCCCACAAACCACAACTGCTGAACCTGTGTGCCACAACTACTGAAGCCTGCGTGCCTAGAGCCTGTGCTCCACAACAAGAGAAGCCACCACAATGAGAAGCCTGCGCACCGCAACGAAGAGTAGCCCCCGCTCACTGCAACTAGAGAAAGCCTGCGTGCAGCAACGAAGACCCAATACAGCCAAAACTAAATACATAAATAAAAATTTAAAAAATAAATGTGGGGCTTCCCTGGTGGTGCAGTGGTTGAGAGTCCACCTGCTGATGCAGGGGACACGGGTTCATGCCCCGGTCCAGGAAGATCCCACATGCTGCGGAGCGGCTGGGCCCGTGAGCCGTGGCTGCTGAGCCTGCGTGTCCGGAGCCTGTGCTCCGCAACGGGAGAGGCCACAACAGTGAGAGGCCCGCGTACCGCAAAAATAAATAAATAAATAAATAAATGGGCAGAAGACCTAAATAGACGTTTCTCCAAAGAAGACATACAGATGGCCAATGGGCACATGAAAAGATGCTCAACGTTGATAATTATTAGAGAAATGCAAATCAAAGCTACAATGAGGTATCACCTCACACCAGTCAGAATGGCCATCATCAAAAAGGCTACAAATAATAACTGCTGGAGAGGGTGTGGAGAAAAGGGAACCCTTCTACACTGTTGGTGGGAATGTAAATTGGTGCAGCCACTATGGAAAATAGTATGGAGGTTCCTCAAAAAACTAAAAATAAAGATATCATATGATCTGGCAATCCCACTCCTGGGCATATATCTGGAAAAGACAAAAACTCCAATTCGAAGAGATACATGCATGCCAGTGCTCATAGCAGTACTGTTTATAATAGCCAAGACATGGGAGCAACCTAAATGGCCATCAACAGATGAATGGATAGAGAAGATGTGGTATATATTCATTGGAATATTACTCAGCCATAAAAAGAATGAAATAAGGCCATTGCAGCAATATAGGTGGACCTAGAGATTATCATACCAAGTGAAGTAAGTCAGACAAAGACAAATATCATGTGATATCACTTATATCTGGAATCTAAAAGAATGATACAAATGAACTTATTTACAAAACAGAAATAGACTCACAGACATAGAAAACAAATTTATGGTTACCAAAGCGGGCAGAGTGGAGGAGGGAGGGATGAATTGGGAGTTTGAGAGTAACAGTCATATACTACTATATATAAAATAGATAAACAACAAGGACCTACTGTATAGCACAGGAAACTATGTACAATATCTTGTAATAACCTATAATGGGAAAAATCTGAAAAAATATATATGATATGAATATATGTATGAATCACTTTGCTGTACATCTGCAACTAACAACATTGTAAATTAACTCTACTTCAGTAATAATATTATAAAGAGAGAGCTAAGAATACACAATGGGGAAGGATAGTTTCCTCAATAAATTGTTTTGGAAAACTGGGTATCCACATACAAAATAATGAAATTGAACCCTTATGGATTAAAGACTTAAATATAAGACCCGAAACTGTAAAACTCCTAAAATAAAACATAGAGGAAAAGCCTCTTGGCATTGGTCTTGGTAATTTCTTGGATATGACACCAAAATCACAGGCAACAAAAGCAAAAATAGACAACTATGACCACATCAAACTAAAAAGCTTCTGAACAGCAAAGGGACACAATCAACAAAATGAAAATGTAGCCTACAGAATGGGAGAAAATATTGCAAACATTATACCTGATAAGGGGTTAATATCCACAATATATAAGGAAGCCCTACAGCCCAGTTGCAAAATGCCAAAATCTCAATTAAAAAATGGGTATGGACTTGAATAGACATTTCTACAAAGAAGACATACAAATGGCCAACAGGTATATGAAAAGGTGCTCAACAGCACAAATCATCAGGGAAATGCAAATCAAAACCACAGTGAGATGTTACCTCACACCTGTTAGAATGGCCACTATAAAAAAAAGAAAATGAGGGGCTTCCCTGGTGTCAGAGTGGTTAAGAATCCGCCTGCCAATGCAGGGCACACAGGTTCAAGCCCTGGTCCGGGAAGGTCCCACATGCCATGGAGCAACTAAGCCCTTGTGCCACAACTACTGAGCCTGCGCTCTAGAGCCCGCAAGCCACAACTACTGAGCCCGCATGGTGCAACTACTGAAGCCTGTGCACCTAGAGCCCGTGCTTCACAACGAGAGAAGCCACCACAATGAGAAGCCCGTGCACCGCAATGAAGAGCAGCGCCCGCTCGCCAAAACTAGAGAAAGCCCACATGCAGCAACGAAGACTCAACGCAGTCAAAAATAACTAAATAAAATAATTTATAAAAAAAAAAGTGACAATGTGGAGAAATTGGAACCCCTGTACACTGTTGGTGGGAATATAAAAATGGTACAGCCACTATGGAAAATAGTGGAGAGATTCCTCAAAAAATTAAAAATGGAACTATCATATGATCTAGCACTCCCATTTCTGGGCATACATCTAAAATAATTGAAAGAAAGATCTCAAAGAGATATCTACATTCCTATGTTCATTGCAGCATTTTTCACAATAGCCAAGATGCAGAAACCACTTAAGTGTCCATTAATGTAGCCTAGATAAAGAAAATGCAGTATATAATACAGTGAAATACTGATCAGCCTTAAAAAAGAAGAAAATTCTGCCATGTGCAATAATATGGATGAACCTTGAGGACATTATGCTAGATGAAATAAGCCAGTCACAGTAGGACAAATACTGCATGATTCCGTTTATCTAAAATAGTCAAGCTCATAGAAACAGAGAGTAGAATGGTGGTTACTAGGTGCAAAGGAAATGGGAGGTATTGTTCAATGGGTATAAAGTTTCAATCATGCAAGATGAACAAGTTCTAAAGACACATATAGTGCCTTAGTAACAACAGTACAACATAGTACCTGTACAACACAGTGCCTATGGTAACAATACCATTTGTAAGCTTAAAATTTAAGAGGGTAAATCTCATGTTAAATGGTCTTACCACAATAAAAAATAAATAAATAAGATGTACGGATACAGAAAGATCGAAAGTAATTTAAAAAGATATCCCAGGCAATTACTTACCAAAAGTAAGCCAGTGTGTAGCTACATTAATATGAGAAATCACAGACTATAAGGGAAAAAGTATTATTAGGGTCAAAAAGGACCACATAATGATGAATTATAATTCATCAGAAACATATAATGATCCTGATGCTATGAGAACCTAGTAAAGCCTCAAAAGTTAGGTGTGGCCTTGTTGCTTCTGGGTGGAAGCTCTAAGAATTAGCACGTGCTTTGCCACATGCCCTTGTTTTCCTCCACCACGGCAATCAGGACTGTCCAGATGGTACCTTCTCCATCAGCCTGGGTCCTAGAGTGAGGCTAATGAAAATACTACTAGCAATTCATGATGCACATGGAGCATGAGTAAGAAATAAATCTTTACTGGGCTGCTTGTTTCTGACAGCTTTATTGAGGTAAAATCAGCACACAATGAACTACACATATTTAAAGTCTACAATTTGTTAAGTTTTGGCACACATATGCACCTGTAGAGCCATCACCACAATCAAGATAGTGAACACATCCAGTATCCCCCAAATTTCTTCATGTCCTTTGTGATCCCCCCTCTCATCTTCACCCTCTGCTTGGTTCCACGTGACCACTGGATCTGCTGTGGTCATTGTAGATCACTTGCATTTTCTGCAATTTTATATACATGGAATCATACAGTATGTACTCTTGTTTGTCTTTCAATCAGCACAATTATTTTGAGATTCATGCATGCTGTAGGGTTCATAAATAGTTCATACTTATTGAGTTGTATTCTGTCATATAGCTGTACATTTATGTATTTATCCATTCACCCATGGATGGACATTCTGATTGTTTCCAGTTTTTGGCTATTACAAATAAAGCTACTATGAACATTCCTGTAGAAGTCTTTGTGTGGACGTATGCTTTCATTTCTCTTGGGTAAATACCTAGGAATGGCTGGATCAGATAGTAGCTGTATATTTACCTTGTAAAGAAACTGCCAAACTGTTTTACAAAAGTGTACAATGGTGGTTTTGATTTTCATTTCCACAGCGACTAATAACATTGAAAACCTTTTTATGAGCTTATTTGTCCATCACCCATATATCATCTTTGGTGAAGTGTCTGTTTGAATATCTGCCCATTTTTTATTGGGTTGTTTGTTTTCCTTTTCAACTCAAAACTTCTGACCTTTGGAAGACACTGTTAAGAGAATAAAAACACCGTTGAGGACAGGTTGTGTGTGTGTAACTATAAACAGTAGAACAAGGGAGATCTTTGTGGTAGTTTTGTATCTTGATTGTGGTGGTGGTTATACAAATATGTACATGTGATAAATAAAACATACATAGTATCAATGTTAATATTCCTGGTTTTGACAGTATATCATAATTATGTAAGACATAACTGTGAGATAATAGGAAATATATATATTGGTCTCTGTCCCTGGTTCCTGGCCCAGAGCTCCTAAAACCCTTGTGATTTCCTAAGTGATAAGAGCACTAGGAGCATCGTTTGTTCCAATATTTGGTCTTTGACCCCATCCCTGATATAGGGTGCTAAATCCCTTGGAACTTCCTGTGTGATAGGAGGGTCTTTTGTTCTAATGAAATGACTCTGGGTGGACTCCCGGATGGCTCTTAGATGGGGGCTGGTCACCAGAAAGACCAAGCCATAATAAGAAGCTTGGGATCCGGCCCCCCACCCCCGCACCCCCCCCCTCCCCTGCCACAGAGGCTGAAAATAGAGTTAATAATTGATCATGCCTGCATGAGGAAGCCTCCATAAAAATCTCAACAGAAGGGTTTCGTGGAGCTTCCAGCTTGGTGAACACATCCACCTTCTGGGAGGGTGATGCAACCCAACTCCACAGGGTCAGAAGCTCCTGTGCTTGGGACCCTCCCAGACCTCGCCCTATGTATCTATCTGTTCATCTGGCTACTCATGTGTGTCCCTTATCATATCTTTTAATAAACTGGTAAACGTTAAGTCAGTGTTTCCCTGAGTTCTGTGAGCTGTTCTAGCAAATAACGGAATCCAAGGGGGAGGAAGTCATGGGAGCCTCCGATTTGTAGCTAAGTTGGACAGAAGTTGTGGCTAATCATGGGGTCCTACTATTTGCCATTGGCCTCTAAAGCATGTGTGTGCGGGGGGAGGACTCATGGGAATGAGCCCTTAACCTGTGGGATTTGATGCGTCTCCAGGTTGATTGTGTCATAATGGAGTTAAGCTGTAGGACAACCAGCTGGTGTTGCGGAGAATTGCTTGTGAGGAACCTATCCCCCCGCCACACGCACACATCTGGTGTCAGAAGTGTTGTGAGTGTGGTAGTGGTGTGAAAGTAAAGGAGAAACACAGGAGGAAGACTGGGTTTTTCTAACTCAATAACCACTGAGGGAAACTGGGTGAAGGGTATACAGGGCCTCTGCACCATCTTTGCAACTACCCCTGAATCTAAAATTATTTCAAAAAAAAATTAAAAAGAAAATAAACAAACCCCAGACTTTCTAAAATAAATGGTGTTTGGACAATTGATTATATATTAGGGAGAAAATAAAATTGGATCCCTATCTTACAATATACATAAAAGTCAACCCCTAGAGTATTAAAGACTTTAATATGAATAGAAAATTATTAGAGAAGACAGTATGGAAATTGTCTTTGTGACTGCAAGATAGGAAAATATTTCTTAATGTTCAAAAAAGAGCACACCAAAAGGAAGAAAATCAATAAACTTGACTACATTTATATTAAGGATTTTTGATTCACATAAAGAGAGTGAAAAGATAAGCTACAAACTGAGAGAATAATTGCAACACATAAAACCGAGTAAGATTTAATATCTAGGCTATATAAGTTACTTCGATACATCAATAAGAAAAGACAATTCAACTAGCAAAATGGACAAAGAAATGAATGGTATTTTCACTTAGGAGAAAGCATAAATAATCCATAAACATTTGAAAAAATTTTCCAGTTCATCTGAAATCAGGGAAATGAAAGTTGAAATCATAATAAAACCCAATTACACAGCCACCAAATGCAAAAGTTAGATAATAGTGAATGTTAGCTAGAATATGGACTAAAGGGAACTTTCACGTGTTGCTGATATTGGTGTAAACTGGAAAAGTTCCCTAGGGAAATAGTATGTCGTTACCTTAATAAGTTGAACAATGCATACACTCTACAAGCTAGGAATTCTACTATGAGGTATACTTCCTAGAGAAACTCTTGCACATGGGCAGCAAGAGACATGTAGAAGAATGTTTATAGCTGCATTGCCTATAATAGCAAAACATACAAACAAACAAATATAACAAAAATGATGGCTTCATCATTTTGAGATTTATCTATGTTATTGCATGAAGCTGCATTTGATTTTCACCACTCTATTGTATGAATACTGTTGTACGGGGGGAAATGCCACAACTTATTTACCTATTCTTTTCATTAAAAGCCCTAAAGCCAGACTGTTTTACGGGTGAATCTTTACTAAACTTTCAAAGGAACAGATAATTCTTATCTTATACATGTTATTCCAAAGGGGAGATATTATCCAACTCATTTTTAAGAGGTTAATATAATACTGATACCAAGACCACTTAAGGGCAGTAGAATGGACAACCTCATTTGTGAACATGCAGCGAAAATTCTAAATAAAATTTAAACCTAGTAGTAAATTTAAAAATAATGTATTACATACAACCAGAGTACAGCTTATTCTAGGAATGTAAGGATTCTTGAAAATTAAAAACTGTCGGTGCTTTTGGCTTCCTAACCTAGTCCCACTACTTATTTGTAGGCAATAAATAGCACAGGCAAGGAGAACAATCCAAGCAGTAAGCCACTACAGTTACTGTGAACCAGGACAAATTATATGGAGGACCAGGGAATGAATGTCTGGGGTTCATTCATACAGCAAGGCTAATGATTTCAACATACGGATAAAACAGATGTGCAGCTGCATGATTTATTAACTTTAACTAGGTTGAAGTTGACAGGGAAAACACCTGTCTTATGGATCCAGAACCCAGAAGCTCTCCTGGGTGTAAAGGCTCAGGATAATGTTTTTCTTTCAGGACATCATGTCTTTGTCTTCTGCATAAATCCCTTGTAGGTGCCTCCCCAGATCTTCCCCCAAGGTAGAGTTAACATCTCTAACTTCCACTTATTTCATTTGCAGGTGGTATTATTGCCTTAGAAGATCACAATTTTACAACCATCATGTAATGAATAGATTCAGGTAAGGATCATCAATGTATATACTAAAACTATTGGGTGAAAGATTGCTGCAGAACAGGAAATTTACATGGTTTCAAAGTATCATTCCATAGGTTAACTGATTAACTATAAAGAGGAAAAGGTAACTTTAAAGTAGAATTCTGATGGATACCACCTGAAACAAATCATCAAATTTACCATCACCAATAACAAGGCAAACTGGCATTATGTGCCTCTTGATGTGATGTGATGGCAAGTACACATCATCACACATATAGTATTTTTGCCAAAAATGATTCACCTGAATCTAATTGTTGAGGGGAAGGTGACCAAATCCAGATTGTGGGACATTCTAAAAGACAACTTCCCTGGACTCTTCAAAACCAGTGGAGTCATGAAAGACCACCTATGTGTGTGTGCATTGCATACATGCATGTGCATGTGTACTGTTCTAGATTAAAGATAAAGATAAAAGGATACTAAAAAGGCTTGACAACCAAATGCACTGTGGGATCCTTAACTGGATCGTAGATCAAATAAGAAAAAAGTTATAAAGGAAATTGGCGATAATTGATGAAATTTTACCATGTTACTGTATATTAAATATATTAATGTTAAATTCCTTGGATGTAATAATGGTATTGCAGATATTTAGGAGAATGTTCTTGTTAAAGAACTACGTGCTGAAGTGTTCAGGCATAAAGCGTCTTCATGTCTGGAAATTTCAAATGGTTCAGCAAAAAGAGAAAAAAGTACGTAGATGGATACCCAGATAAATAAAATGTGGCCAAACGTTAACAACTGGTGAATCTAGGTAATGGATAAGCTATTAATTCATTATACCATAAGTTCACCTTTTCTGGGGATTATTTTTCAAAATAAAAAGTTGGGGGAAAAAGAAAAAAGAAAAAACTAAAAAAAAAATGCACTACTACAGTTGGCAAAAGGCAAGGGCAGCAAGGGAGAAATGATATGCAGTGCAAAATTACAGAAACTTTAATCTTACTTGGTTAATCACCCACTGTGTTCTTGAAACCCTCACTTTTGTGGTCACAAAAATGGAAACATTCCATACTTTTTGTTTTTCTCCTCTCTCTTCATAAGGTCTGACTCATCTGAATAGCTTCTCCTGAATTTACTTATTAGTGAATTTATTTCTTGGTAGTTAACCTTGATGCTTTTCCCACCTGCTATATAATAAACTCCCCTTCTCAATTCGCCCCCATTGATCAATGCTGTCCTTTCAACAAGTGAAATTCACCTTAATAGCTTAAAGGAGGAAAACTATATGATTGTTGCCCTCAGTGCAAGGAAAGCACACAATAAAATTCAGTGCCTCTTAAAAAGTGAGAAAAGAATTTCCTTAATATGAAAAGGAGCATCTGTAGCAAAACCTCCATCAAACCTCATACATTAAAGTACAAGTACGCTTATGAACCTTAGAAGCATTTCCTTTAATAGTGGTAATGAAGTAGACCATTAGGATGCAGGGTACTTCTATCACCACTGATGTTCAGTGTGATATTGGAGGTCCTGACCAACACAATAAGACCAGAAAATGAAAGAGTAACTCTAAGTATTGGAAAGGAAGAGATTTATTTGCAGATTATATGATCATTTGCATAAAAATAATCATAATAAGAATAGCTAATGTGTATTGAGTACTTAATATATTGCAGGAGCTGTTCAGTAAGCATTACATGTATAAATGCCACTTAATCCTACTTTAAAACAACCCTAGGAGATAGGTATAACTATTATCCCCATCTTACAGATAGTGACACTAAGGCACAGAGAAGGTAAGAAATTCGCTCAAGATCAACCAAAGCAGTCTAATTCTAGGCCCTTAAGTTTTAATCACTCTTCTATATTATAACTTTACTGTCATCAACACAACTTGCGACAAAGAGAGGTATGAGAGGTAGTCAAGAGCCAATGCAATAAAATTAGTATGTCTTTAGAGCTAGAGGAGAAGGCGTAACAGTGGTTCTCGATATTGGCTACATACTGGAATCACTTGGAGAGCTTTGAAAAATCCTGATGCCCAGCGTGCACCCAGACCAATTACATCTGAATCTTGGAAGAAGGGTGGAAAGGCCTCGGTAGTTTTTAAAGAACAATTGCATTAAAATGTCTTAAGAGAACTCAAGAATTCAAATTGTGGTGTAAGTTTCCTTTCTTGCAAGCTGGGTGAGGTTGCACACTCTGAGCAGATGAATTACAGAAGGGTGTAATTTGAACCCAGGAGAAGGATAGGGACTAGAAGTCCCACATTGTGGTGGAGACTGTAAAAAGGTCTCAGTGTATCCACATGTGGCTCAGATAGAGTCATCCTGAACCCTGCAAAGCTCAGGTGTCAAATCTCTGACTGATAATGACTTATTGTGCTAATAAATTGTCAACCCAATAGCCTTGACTTGTTTAAGGTGTCAATCTCAGCCTTCCTAAGAAGGTAACTATATCACAGCCAGGAACTGTTAAGCTGGTTACCTCAATGTGGCCTCCCTAGATGGTAACTCTATCATGATTGTGAATTGTTGACCCAGTAATCTGAAATCCCTGGAGATGGTAGAACTTCTTTCTCAGTGCGTAAGTGGCTTTTCAAGTCTGAAAAGGCTTAGAATTAAATATAGAAATGGGGACTTCCCTGGTGGTCCAATGGCTAAGACTCCATGCTCCCAATGCAGGGGGCCCAGGTTTAATCCCTGGTCAGGGAACTAGATCCCACATGCTGCAGCTAAGAGTTCGCATGCCGCAACTAAAGATCCCACATGCCACAAGTAAGACCCAGCACAGCCAAATAAATAAATAAATATAGAAATGATAAATAAATCAAACCTATCACATAAAATACTTTTGTGTTTAAAATAATTGTGTGTATGTGTTTGGTACTTAAAATGTAATTTTGAAATAATATGGCATATTGAAGAATCTAAGAGATTAGCCTAGTTTGGTAGATTAGACCTATGAAATGTAAGGAAATTTAATTGTTTGTAAATAATAATATTCTTATTTATTTATTTATTTATTTTGCGGTACGCGGGCCTCTCACTGTTGTGGCCTCTCCCGTTGTGGAGCACAGGCTCCGGACGCGCAGGCTCAGCGGCCATGGCTCATGGGCCCAGCCGCTCCACGGCATGTGGGATCGTTCCGGACCGGGGCACGAACCCACATCCCTTGCATCGGCAGGTGGACTCTCAACCACTGCACCACCAGGGAAGCCCAATAACAATATTATTTAAAAAAAAAATTTTTTTTTTGGCCATGACGTGCAGCTTGTGGGATCTTAGCTCCCCGACCAGGGATTGAACCCAGGCCCTTGGTGATGAGAGCACAGAGTCCTAACCACTGGACCACCAGGGAATTCCCATGTAAATAATATTAGAATACTAGATCTACTAGATCTATATGTTATTTATTTATTTTAAAATTTATTTATTTATTTACTTGTGGCTGCTTTGGGTCTTCGTTCCTGCATGCAGGCTTTCTCTAGTTGCAGCAAGTGGGGGTTACTCTTCGTTGCGATGTGCGGGCTTCTCATTGCCGTGGCTTTTCTTGTTGTGGAACATGGGCTCTAGGCACATGGGCTTCAGTAGCTGCAGCACACGGGCTCAGT
The DNA here is from genome assembly GCF_949987515.2 of Delphinus delphis. Classification (NCBI taxonomy): domain Eukaryota; kingdom Metazoa; phylum Chordata; class Mammalia; order Artiodactyla; family Delphinidae; genus Delphinus; species Delphinus delphis. Next base: position 34,651,074 of record NC_082683.1, read on the forward strand.
AGTTGTGGCTTGTGGGCTCTAGAGCGCAGGCTCAGTAGTTGTGGCACATGGGCTTAGTTGCTCTGTAGCATGTGGGATCTTCCCGGACCAGGGCTTGAACCTGTATTTCCTGCATTGGCAGGAGGATTCTTTTTTTTTTTGTGGTATGCAGGCCTCTCACTGTTGTGGCCTCTCCCACTGTGGAGCACAGGCTCCGGACGCGCAGGCCCAGCGGCCATGGCCCACGGGCCCAGCTGCTCAGCGGCATGTGGGATCCTCCCGGACCGGGGCACGAACCCGTGTCCCCTGCATCGGCAGGCGGACTCCCAACCACTGCGCCACCAGGGAAGCCCTGGCAGGAGGATTCTTAACCACTGCGCCACCAGAGAAATCCTGATCTATTTGTTATTTATATATATGTAACAAATTTTTGTTAAGTACTTGGGAAGAATTTGCTCACCAGAGATGAAACTTGATTGAGCAGGCATATGATGGGTGTAAAATGAAAAGAGAATACATGAAATTTACATTCAGTTTACAATGTTTAATGAAATTACATTTTATAAATTTTAAAATGGTTTTTTTTTTTTTTTTTTTGTGATACCGGGGCCTCTCACTGTTGTGGCCTCTCCCGCCTCAGAGCACAGTCTCCAGATGCGCAGGCCCAGCGGCCATGGCTCACAGGCCCAGCCACTCCACGGCATGCGGGATCCTCCCAGACGGCAGGCACAAACCCACGTCCCCTGCATCGGCAGGTGGACTCTCAACCACTGCGCCACCAGGGAAGCCCCCCAAAATGGAATTGTTTAACAGAGTTTAATTGTTCTGCCTGAGTTACCCGAACAATAATAAAAGATCTCCTTAAGCCTAATCATTATTTTTATATAAATATAATCAATTTATAAATAGAATAATATATTTGTAAGTTTAAGTTTTAAATAAAGCCAAGGTTTTGAGTTTGTAGATGAAAAAATTTAATATTAATTTAGAACTTAAAATGCTGTAGTCTTTTGTGCTCACAAAACCTGCCCTCAGACATGAAAAAAAAATCACATCAACACTATTATTATCTGCATTTAACTGATGAAGAAATGGAAGCTCAGAAAGGTTAAGAAAACAGGAATCAACTCCATGCGTGTGTGGCTTTAAAGCCTGTGCTCTTAACCAGTGTGCATGTGGTTTCCCTGATGGATCAACCTCCTGAAAAGTCAAATGACTTTGGAATAGTTAAGTAAACTATTTTGAAGTGACTTAAGCAATGTCTGCTCATATGCATTATAGGTTGACTTCACAGCTAAGCGGTCAATTTCAGCTCAAGGAAAGAGACTTTACTGGCTCATGTGACAGAAAATTCTGGCTTCAGGCAGGGTTGCTACAGACTCAAACCCTGCTTCTCTCTGTCCATCAGTCTGTGTTGAGTCCATTCAGACACAGGCTTTCTTGTGGTGCAAGATGACTGGTGCTATCCCTCTGGGCTCAAGGACAGCTGGAAAATGTGGCTGCCTCTCTCCCAGTGTTCCCACAAAGAAATCATTGCATCTCACTGACTCTGATTAGCTCATGGGTCTATTCTGGAACTAATTACTGTGACCGAGAAAATGTGATGTTTTAAATGGCCATGCCTGGCGTCTCAGGTTGACCCCTAGAGTTGGAGGTGGTGTCAAATCCACCACAAACACGTGGGCTGAGAGTAGGGAGGGAGCAGTCCTGGAGAAGGGTGATTGGATGACAGTCAGAAAAAACAGATGTCCATTACAGTGGGCAAACTTCTTTCTTACTTAAGTACCTCACTATATCATTCACATGTACTGCTGACACAGTCTCTTCCTTTTGGCCAGGAATCACGATACAACACTATAACTTAACTGTGTATCCTTTATTCTGCCCATTATTGCATTTTGAGAGCAGGGATATCTGTCTTTCCTTTCATCAGTGACCAAAATAAAAGCTGTTCAGGCATTTATGTAAATGAATGAAACCCAGATTACAGGAGCCTGGGTTTGTTACCTCAGAAGAGAAATAAGGAAGATGGGAAAGTGTTTTTATGGTATTGTGGGTGGTAGCTATGTAGTATAAGGAAGGTAAGTCAAATTCACCAGACACTTATTGATAACTTCTTTGTGTTAGGCTGATTCCTGTTGGGGACAGTGTTCCAGTGGCCTTCAAGGAGCAACCAGCCTAGAGGAAGAGACAGATGGAAGGTGTTGGTTACTGTGATTTGGTTTCGGCCCAGATCCATGTTAGAATGGGCCACCATATAGCCCTTGGTAATGGGTTGAGTCCTGGAGAGGGTTGGGGTTATCAAGTGTAATGTTGATTGGGTTTAAGGTTTTTAGTTTCCATTTATTGAGCACCCCCGTCAAGTTACTTATACCCAAGGCCTGGGGCCTGGGCAGTAGGCAGGTCAAAAGGCTCCCAGAGTAGGCCCAGGTCCTGGCTCAGGGTTAAAACCACCACTTCAGAGTGTGAAGAACCTAGCCACAAGATACCCACAAAACCACAGACATATGGGGCAAATTGAGACAAAGCAGAGACCATGCTTCCAGACACCCAAAGGAATGGAGCATTGTCCCAGAGACAGCATGTCTACGGACATGGAAAGGGTACTGCTTAGTTCCAGAGCGGGGGTGTGCAGGGTGCCTGAGCTTGAGACTTTGTGAAATAGAGTTGATCACACTTTTTGCTTTGGCTGTTCAGAGGAAGGACATCTTTATCAAACTGCACCCATTCTGAAAACCTGACTGTGGTCATTCAGAAGCCAAGGCTTGCATAGGAAGTGGGGGAAAACAGGAGTAGAGCTAGAGAAGGAGCCATTCAGGCTCTATGAGAGAACAGCTCATTCCTTTCCCCTCCTACCTTCCTGGAGGGAGAGGCTAGTGATAGAAGGCAGCCCACCATGATACTCATTTCTCAGTGTATGTGGGTCTGAGGTAAACATGGAGAACTTCTTAAGGGTGAACAGGGAATAGCCTGCCCTCCTGGTCAAATGGTAACCCTGCTGCTGTTACATATGGGCCCAGGACGGCTGCCCATCACTCATCACTCAAGGCCTGCCAGACAGTTCCCTTGACCCAGATGCCCCAGGTAGGGGATGGAAGAGAACCTGAATAGGGAGCTGGTACCCTGTCAGCACAACAGGAGCAGAGTTAGAAAACACAACCCCAAGGGAAGCCAGAGGAATACTAATCTGGACCCTCTAGAAAAGTTGTCTTCAAACTGGGTATGCATACCCCTGGGGGTTCACAAAAACTTTCCAAGAGGTATGTGAGCATATTTAGCTTACAGGGAATCAATGTAAAGATCCTCAGCTTCCAGGTGTACTCTTTACAAAAATTAATCTGACTAAGAGGAGTGATGACAGCAAGATGGTAAAATAAGAAGCTCAGACTCTCTTCCCCAACAGAGACATTGACGTAACAATAATAGACAGTCCAAAAAGCCTTTATGAGAATTCCAGAAACCAGTGAAGAAACTCACAGTACCCAGGCAAACTAAAAGCCAAGAACAGCTACACTGAAACAGATAAGAGGAACCATTTCATTTCACTCACAATAGCCCTTCTCCCAAGCTGGCACGGCTTGGAGCACTCAGGAGTAGAATAGAAATCATAGAGTGAGTGCTCTCAGACCACAGTGGAATTAAACTAGAAATCAGCAACAGAAAAATGGCTAGATAATCCCAAAATATATGGAATTTAAAGTATTAAATAAACTTTAAATAACACAAAACTTCTAAACAACACACAGGCCAAAGAAGAGATATCAAGAGAAATTTTTAAATGTTTTGAACTAAATGAAAAACACAACTTATCAAAATTTGTGGGATGTAGCAAAAGAAGTGCTTTGATGGCACTGAATAACATATATTAGAAAGGAGGGAAACTCTAAACTCAATAATCTAAGCTCTACCTTTGGAAGTTTAGAAAAAGAAGAGAAAACTAAATCAAAAGTAAGCAGAAGAAAAGAAATAATAAAAATTAGAGCAGAAATCAATGAAGTTGAAAACAGGATATCAATAGAGAAAATGATCAAAACCGAAAGCTGGTTCTTTGAAAAGATGAATAAAGTTGATAAGCCTCTAGCTAGGCTAACTGAGAAAAAAGAGGACACAAATTTCTAATATCAGAAGTGAAAAAGGGGGCATCTGATCCCATGACCATTAAAAGGATAATAAAGGAATATGAGCAACTCTATGCCCACAAATTTAATAATCTAGATGAAATGGGCCAATTCCCTGAAAGATATAAACTATCAAAACTCACATAAGGGGCTTCCCTGGTGGCGCAGTGGTTGGGAGTCCGCCTGCCGATGCAGGGGACGTGGGTTCATGCCCGGTCCGGGAAGATCCCACATGCTGCAGAGCAACTACTAAGCCTGTGCTCTAGAGCCTGTGAGCCACAACTACTGAGCCCGCGTGCCACAACTAGTGAAGCCCACGCACCTAGAGCCCGTGCTCTGCAATAAGAGAACCACTGCAATGAGAAGGCTGCACACCACGACAAAGAGTAGCCTCCACTTGCCGCAACTAGAGAAAGTCAGTGCACAGCAACGAAGACCCAATGCAGCCAGAAATAAATAATAATAAATAAATAAATATTTTAAAAATCTTTAAAAAATACTGTGTATATGTCAATCCCAATCTCCCAGTTTATCCCTTCTCCCCTTTTCCCCCTGGTAGCCATACACTTATTTTCTATGTCTGTGACTCTATTTCCGTTTTGTAAATAAGTTTATTTGTACCATTTTTTTAGATTCCACATATAAGCAATATCATAAGATACTTGTCTTTCTCTGTCTGACTTACTTTACTCAGTACGACAGCCTCTAGGTCTATCCATATTGCTGTAAATGGCATTTGATTGCCGCTTCTGATCACAGAGGTGCAAAGAGAAGGGCAGCTATTGTTGTTGTATCTTCCCCCACTGTCACAAGCCACTCCCCCTCTGGTTCAAGTGACTTCCAGGTGATTTAAAGGACCAGCACCCTTTTCCTGCCCTTCATTTTTTTTTTTCTCCTTTTGGAGCCCAGATATTAAAGACTAGGAGATTCAAAAACAACTGCATATATGGGGAAAATTAGAATGTGACTGTACATACCCAGGGAAAGATGCAGGTCCAGAAAAGACCTGAAGAGACCTTAAGTTTACATCTCAGGCTGATCTGTGGTGCAGAGATAGCCTACAACAATAAAACAAAACAAACAAACAAATCCATCAAGTCCTGGGGATGGGAGAGAATATGATTTCCAAAGTTACCACATTATTAGATTCAAATGCCCAGTTTTCAACAACAATAAAAAATCACAAGGCATACAAAGAAACAAGATATCATGGCCCATTCAAAAAATAAAATAATTTTAAAAACCAACAAAAACTGTCTCTGAAAAAAGCCTGATGGCGAATCTACTAGAAAAGACTTAAAACACTTGTGTTAAAGATGCTTAAAGAACTAAAGGGAGATGTAGAGAAAGTCAAGAAAGTAATCTATGAGCAAAATGGAAATATCAATAAAGAGATAGAAAACCTAATAAGAAGCCAAAAAGAAATTCTGGAGCCAGAAGTTATAATAACTGAAATGAAAAATTCACTAGAGAGATTCAAAGTCACATTTGAGCAGGCAGAAGAAAGAATCAGTGAACTTGAAGATAGGACAATAGAAATTGTTAAGTCTGAGGAACAGAAAGAAAAAAGATTAAAGAAAAGTGAACAGAGGGCTTCCCTGGTGGCACAGTGGTTGAGAGTCTGCCTGCCGATGCAGGGGACACGGGTTCATGCCCTGGTCCGGGAAGATCCCACATGCCGCGGAGCGGCTGGGCCTGTGAGCCATGGCCACTGAGCCTGCACATCCGGAGCCTGTGCTCTGCAACGGGAGAGGCCACAGCAGTGAGAGGCCCGCGTACCGCCAAAAAAAAAAAAAAAAAAGGGTGAACAGAGCTTAAGGGAACTGTGGGACAACATCAAGCAGACTGATTGTATGCATTGCAGGAGACCCAGCATGACGAGAGAGAGAAAGGGACAGAGAGAAAATTTGAAGAAAACAATGTTTGAAAACTTCCCATATTTGATGAAAAATATGAATATAAACATCTAACAAGCTCAATGAACTCCAGGTAAGATGAACTCAGAGACTCATACTGAGATATAAAAGCAGCGGGAAAGAAGCAAATCATCACACAAAAGTGAGCCTCAATAAGATTTTTGGCAGATTTCTCATGAGAAACTTTGGAGGCCAGAAGGCAGTGGGCCAACATATTCAAAGTGTTCAAGGGAAAAAACTGTGAACCAGAATCCTATATCTGGCAAAACTGGCCTTCAAAAGTGAGGGAGAAATTAAGACATTCCCCAATAAACAAAAGCTGAAGAAATCAATATCTATACTTGATCTGCAAGAAATGCTCAAGGGAGTCCTGCAATGTGAAATACAAGGACATTAAACAGTAACTTGGAGCCATATAGAGAAATAGAAATCTCAACGGAAGTAAATACATGGGCAGTTACAAAAGCTAGTATTATTGTAACAATGGTTTGTAACTGCATATTTTGCTTTCAACATGATTTAAGAGACTAATACATTTAAAGAAAAAAATCTAATTAGTCTAAAAGCTAGTAGTCTTGTAACTGGTTTGAAACTCCAAATTTCATTTTTGACATAATTTAAGAGACTAATGAATTTAAAAGAATTATTAGTTTATGTTTTGGGGCACACAGTGTATAAAGATGTAATTCTGTGGCATCAACAACCAAAAGGGGTGGGGATGGAGATGGAAAGGAGCAGAGTTTTTGCATCTTATTGAAGTTAAGTTGTTATAAATTAAAATTAGAATGTTATAAGTTAAGGATGTTCAATGTAGTTCCCATGATAATCACAAAGAAAAGAACTACAGAATATAAACAAAAGAAAATGAGAAAGGAATGCAAATGTTTTGCTACAAATAAATCAACTAAACACAAAAGAAGACAGTAACACAGAAAATGAGGAACAAAAAGCTGTGGAGCATATAGAAAACAAGTAGCAAAATGACAGAAGTAAGTCCTTCCTTATCAGGAATTACTTTAAATGTAAATGGATTAAGTTCTCTAATCAAAAGACAGAGACTGGCAGAATGGATAGAAAACACATAATCCAACTATATGCTGCCTACAAAAGACTCACTTTATTTTATTTATTTTTTATTTTTTTTAACTTTTTATTTTATATTGGAGTATACATATACATGTATCCATTCTCCCCCAAACTCCCCTCCCATCCAGGCTGCCACATAACATTGAGCAGAGTTCCCTGTACTATACAGTAAGGTCCTTGTTGGTTATCCATTTTAAATATAGCAGTGTGTACATGTTCATCCCAGACTCCCTAACTATCCCTCCCCCCACTTTCCCCTTTGGTAACCATAAGTTTGTTTTCTATGTCTGTGAGTCTGTTTCTATTTTGTAAGTAAGTTCATTTGTATCATTTCTTTTTAGATTCTGCATATAAGGGATGTCACACAATATTTCTCTTTCTCTGTTTGACTTACTTCACTCAGTATGACAATCTCTAGGTCCATCCATGTTGTTGCAAATGGCATTATTTCATTCTTTTTAATGACTGAGTAATATTCCGTTATACATATGTACCACATCTTCTTTATCCATTCCTCTGAAAAGACTCACTTTAGATCCAAAGACACAAATACAGTAGATTGAAAGTGAAAGGATGGAAAAAGATATTCCATGGAAATAGTAAGCAAAAGAGAGCAAAAAGACAAAATAGACTTTATATCAAAAAAGGTTACAGATTACTAGGGGTATTAGCAGAGGTAAGGGTGTAAGAAAAAGCAGGCCAGAGAGTACAGAGTTTTAAATGGCAGGCTAGGTATTCTTTCTGCAGTGTGCAGTCATCAAGGCCATCCAGCAGGGAGGAGCCATAATCCTAGACCTGAGTGTGAAGGATGAAATGAGAAGAGTGTGGAGGAAGTCAACTTGGTTGAGAAGTTATTTCAGTTTACTCAGAGAACAATATACCTTTTTCCATAAATGTCCTGATATAAAATACCCCTAATAGGGCCTGCCTCTGAAAATATGTCTCAAAGAGTTAGACATGATTTTTGAAAGTATAAAATGAAAGGCTAAAGCTTGGCCCAAGCTCCAGCACCTATTGCCCCAAAATAAAAGAACAAACAAATGTACAGATTTTGACCAAGTTGCTTTTGTTCTAATTGGTTTTTAAGAGAGCCAGCATAGGTTGGCTCTATAATAATACAATAATAATAAAACACAACATTGTAAATCAACTACACTTCAATTAAAAAAAGAATTAAAGGGCTTCCCTGGTGGCGCAGTGGTTGAGAGTCTGCCTGCTGATGCAGGGGACACGGGTTCGTGCCCCGGTCTGGGAGGATCCCACATGCCGCGGAGCGGCTGGGCCTGTGAGCCATGGCCGCTGAGCCTGTGCGTCCGGAGCCTGTGCTCCGCAACAGGAGAGGCCACAACAGTGAGAGGCCCGCGTACCGCAAAAAAAAAAAGAATTAAAAACAAATAAACAAACAAAATGATTATAGTAACCATTGAATGAGCACTTGCTATAAGCCACGTACTGTAAGTCTTTCCTCATTCAATACTCACAAACCTGTGATGTAGATTCACTTATTATCATCATTTCATAGATAAAGAAACTGAGTCTAAGAGAGGTCAGAGTCAATATGCAGCATTACTTAGATTAAAATGCTGTGCTTTCTATTTCAAAATCATGTCTTTACCCATTGCACTTCATGTGCTTAAGCAGCTGTGCTTGGCAGACAGCGTATAGCATTGCCCCTAGGGATGATGATGTGACAAGAAAAGAACTGCTTGACTTCTTTGTGTCTTGATTTGTTCAGCAGTAAGTGGAAATAATAACTGCCTTTTCATCAGGCAGAGTAACGGGAGATAAGACTGTTTTTCCCTCTTGGTTTGATTGCAAAAGAGGCCATGTCCCCCCATAGGTGTGAATGGAAATAAGAGGCCACTTACAGAGTGTGGTTTGTGTTGGTGGCCCAAGTGCAGTTGCCTCATCTATACAATGGGCATAATAATAATAGTGTCCACCTCCTAGGATGTTTGTAAGGATCCAATGTATTCATACATGTCACAGATTTAGGACAGTGCTTGACAAATAGCACTCGCTATCTAAATACTAGCCATTACTGGTATTAAAGATAGAAACTTGGCTACCAGGGATCACTGTGGCCATAAATATATGTAACCTCCAAGCAGAGATAGGGAGAAGCCTCACTCACCCTGGCTTTTTCTCAGTAGGCATTTAGTTAGGAAGATTAGCTAGCTATAATCTTGGCCAATAGTAAGCAGAGCGCAAAGAAAATGACAGGGATGGAGAAATAACGTTATCAGAAAATAAAAATAGCTCCTAATTTTTACCATTTCTACAATCAAGCACCACATTAAGAGTATACCAACTTGGTCTTGCCTAATCCTCACAGTTCTGTGGGGTAGGTGTTATTAACTGTGTCCTCTGTCAGCCTCCACTCCCACCTCTGTAAAAAGACAATAGAAGGTGATGGGAGAGGTGGGGGGAGGGTGGTCCTGCTGGGCTCCTGGCCGAGCAGCTTCTCTTGGCTCTCTCCGAGGCAGGAAGCGCCTCTTCCACAGGACATCAGTGTAAGCCTGAATAACAAAAAGAATTTCTCCCTCCTAAGCCATGGCACATCAGTTGCACAGAAATACCACTTTGGGAAACAGTCTTCAGGAGAGCCTCGATGAGCTCATACAATCTCAACAGATTACCCCCCAACTTGCCCTTCAAGTTTTACTTCAGTTTGATAAGGCTATATATTCAGTGTTGGTACAGAAGGTCAGGAACAGAGTCAATTCCAGGCCTGTGTATGTTTGGCTACCTTCCCTAAAGAGTTACTGAGATTTCAAACGTCTGAAACATTATCTGCAGGATTGAAGGGCTCTCTAAATACCTACAGATTCTGCGATAATGTATGGACTTTTGTATTGAATGATGTTGAATTCAGAGAGGTGACAGAACTTGATAAAGTGAAAATTGTAGCCTGTGAGTGGGACCTCTCTGGTGGACAAGTGGCTAAGACTCTGTGCTCCCAATGCAGGGGGTCCGGGTTCGATCCCTGGTCAGGGAACTAGATCCCACATGTCGCAACTAAGAGTTGCGCATGCCGCAACTAAAGTTTCCTCACGCGGCAACCAAAATAGATCCCGCAGGCTGCAACTAAGGATCCTGCATGCCACAACAAAGATCCTGCACGCAGCAATGAAGATCCCATGTGCTGCAACTAAGACCCGGCGCAGCCAAATAAATAAATAAATAATTTTAAAAAGTGTAGCCTGCGATGGTAAAAATTCTGGCTCCAATACTACAGAATGAATAGAAAAAAACTGGCTTTTTAATGCCATCCTGTTATTGTTCATCTCTTTTCGAAGAGAAGCATAGGAGACTTTTTAAAAAATTTATTCTAGCATTGCAGAAATGACTACACTGTGCCGTACTATCAGAGAATTCCAGTAGAAAGAAGCTTATAACTCTGTACCCTCTTACATTACATTTATTATACATCATGAAGAAACAGAACTTTCTTTTTAATGACACATCAAACACTGTTGCCTTCCTAAGACTATTCTTTAATAAATTCATTTTAAAACAAACAAACAAAAAGTGATGGGTATTCTTGCCTGGGCAATATGACCCCAGAGCCCACACTTCTAACCTCTACCCTCAGCTTCTTTGAGGGTTTACCACTGGGAACCAGACGTCAAGGTGGGGGGTCAACAGGCTGGGGTGGAGGTGGGGGAACTAAGACACGCCATAATTACACCACAGTCTGCAGTAGGGTTTAAGGAAATAAATTATAGGCCCCCAGTACTTTGAGTTTCCTTGTTTAAAATCAGATTTTAAACCCTAGGCCACAAGTATCAATGGTACTTTCTGAGAAACTCTGATTGAAGCCTGTTGACACAAGTGCTTTTGAAAGTTCAAAACACCAATAGATCTTGTACCCTCTGCTTAGAAAGAAAGGAGGGAGGACAGAGAATATCTACTTCCCAGGTTTTATAAAGTTTAGGTTAAATTTATACTTATTCTTGTTTTTTTGGGTTTTTTTTTTTTTTTGCTTTTTAATTGCTTTATTAACTTCACATTTTCCATGCAAATGGGTGAACCTCTCAATCTGAGTTTGTTGACAGAAACTCAGATTGGGTGCCAAGGCAATCTCCAATTAGAAGCTGGTAACACAGAACCCACCTGACATGGAAATTACGTAAGGTTCACAGCAAATGGATCAGAAAAGGTGTATCAGGAAAATGCAAGAAAAAAGAGAACAACAGTGGGAATCACAGTACTAATCTCATGGAAAATGGCAGGAGTCAATGCATAAGGCAGAATTCATCATGATGGTCATGGTGATTAGAGAGCTCCCCCATAAAGATATGTAGACAATTCCTCAACTGCAACTCCCTAAGTTTTCTCCTGATTTCGCTCATCTCTTCATGAACATTTCCATGTAATCTCCATCTCCACCCATCCCATCTTTGACCTGCCTATTGGGTATGGCTCATCAGAAATTAGGGGCAAGTTGGCGAGCCTGTCCCCGTCTATTATTTCCTGCCGGCTGGTGGCCTTCGCCCCCTCCCAAAGGCGGTTTTCCTTTCCTTTTTGCACAGGCTGCTCCATTTCTTCGTTTCCCTGGGCCTTCCTTGCTGTCTCCTGCTCCTCCCGATTCCCGCCACAAGTGCGCCACCGTGAAACTTAGTACTTATTCTTTATACTTGTTTCTATCTTGCAGAGCAGTAGAAATTTCCAAGACTCGTTACTGGGAAAGGCAGTGAAATTTCTGTAAGAGTCAGAGGTTTGTTTTCATAATTATTTTCCATGGGTTGTTTTCCCCTTACAATATATTTTCATTACAGAAAACTATATGTGTTGCAATATAGGTCCCCTCCAAGTTGTAAAGTCTGTCACAGGAGGGTGGATTTGCTCACTAACTCTATGATAACTAACCTGCTAAGCATAACTGCATATTATAATGAACACAAACAAAATACCAAAACTGGGAAGTTTCTTCTTACATTAAAAAAAAAACCCAAAACAAAACCCAAAGTCCTCATGTGATATATGAGGCCCTACACGATCTAGCATCCTGCCACCTCTCTGCCCTCATCTCCCTGTCGCCCTGGTCCAGCCATCCTGGCCTCCTTGCTTGTCCTTCAACACACCAGACATGGTCCTGCCTTTGTACCTTTGTACTTGCTGTTCTCTTGGCTTAGAAAAGCCTTTCCCCCAGATTATGCATATGATTTGCTCCCTTACTTCATTCACATTTGTTCAGATATCACACCCCCAGGGAGACCTTCAAATTATCTCATCTAAAATCAAGCCACCCACTTCACCCTCACATCCATCATCTTCTATTCTTTGGTTTGCCTCTTCTTCCCCATAACACAAATCATCATCTGATACTTTATTATACGTTTGTTGATTGTTGATTGCTGGGTTTTCCCCACCAGAATGTAAGCTCCATGAAGGCAAATCTTTGTTTTGTTTGCTGCTGTATCCCCAGCCCTAGAACAATGCCTGGCACCCAGCAGGTGCTCAATAAATGAATGAAGTGAAACTAATGAAAAGATATGGGTTCCATGACAGGAAAGAGCTTGCACTGGGAACCCTGCACCAGGTGGTTTAGGAGATGCCGACCATCAGAGCCAGAGATGACCCTGAGAAGGGAAGAGATCCCTGGGAATTCACAGAAACCTGGGGGGTGAGTACCAGACTTCATGAAGGGGGTGAAAGGGGGAATATGGAGTAACTCTAACTGACACATGCATCACACACAATTATCTTATTTCATCTTAATATCACAACAGATGAGGAAATTGAAGATCAGAAAGGTGAAGTGACTTACCCATGGTTATTCAGCTAAGTAGCAGAGCCTCGATCTGCAGTCAACTCTGTCTGACTCTAGAAACCATGTTCTTTTCAAGACACCACACAGCTGAGGAGAAAGTTTGGCAAAGAGTGTGTGTTCAGTTAAGTAACAGTTGAAGGAATGAACAAATGCTTCATAGCTAAAGTGTTAATTTGGTCTTTTTTGAGATCAAACAGCCTTATGGAGAGACCAAAGGCAGACCTGGAGAAAGAAGGAGATTGAACAAAAAGTTTTAAGATTAGATAGTTAGGTGAGGAGCTGTCCAGGGAACACTGAGTACATCAGCTTAGCTGGATCTTAGAGTGTTAATGGAGCATTTTGGGAGATAAGGTCTCCAAGGACCCAAATGTGAAAGATCTTGACTGCTTGGTTATGGAATTTGGACTTTACCATGAGACGGTGGGGAGCATTAAGCTGTAGAGTAATGTGCTCAGACACTGCTTTAGGAAGTCATTCTGGGGTGCTGGGGATGAAATTACCAAATGGATTTATTGTAATAGTCCCAGTGAAGAGTTATCGGCAAAGCAGTCAGTTCTCTCTGAACCCATGAAAGGTTGAGGTTAAAACCAGCCCTGACCTAAACATTCACACAACAGCCACTAGTTGGCAGCAATGTCCCAAGAAACAGGTGAGCCAGCCTCCAAGTAGGAGCTTCCTCAGCCAGCTCCTTGGGCTGTGATGGGGTATGGTCACCTGGTGGAACACAAGAGTAGTTGGGAGAACAGCCTGTGTGGAGGGAACCCCAAAGACCCACAGGGGAAGGAGTATGTGGAGGTCAGAGGACAGGGTGATCAATGCCTGGAGGATGGTTGCAGTGGGATGGGGGGCAGGGGTGAGAGGGGAGGCTGCATCTGAGAGGTAGAAACTGATTGCAAATGGCCTTGAATTTCCAGGCTAAGAAAGCTGGACATTATCCTGAGGGAAATGGGGACCCAGGAAACCCATGTTTAAGTAGAAGAGAAACATGACTAGACTTGCCTTTTAGAAAGATCACCAAGATTGCAGTGTGGAGAATGAGGGGAAAGAGACAGGAAGCAGAGAGAACAGTGAGGAGGTGCTGCAGTGATCCCCAGAGAGATGATGAGTGGTCTGAACTAGGGTCAGCAATTGAAGTGGACAGAAGGGGTCAGATTTGTAGGTGACTTAAGAAATAAAAATCATAGAATGAGAAAGAGGGCATTAAAATGTAGTTTTCAAAAAAAAATGTAGTTTTCACAGAAGAGAATGAATATTCTCTCCCCATTATTAAGAACACTTTCTGAATTGTTGGATTTTCTCCCTAAAACTGCAGTGGAAGAGCTCAGATCGTGGAACTTCTTTAGGTCTAAATTCACTCAGTCTGTGGTGGGAACCGGCGACAAAGGAATGACTTAGCAGTTGCCTCCCCACTGGTGGAATAACAGTCAACTGTACAGTGTGGTGAGGGCTTTGATGGAGGAAATACAGGACAGTGTGGGGTCCAGCGGGGGAACCTGATGTAGGTTTCCAGAGAGAGGAGACTTGTGAGCCCAAAATATGCAAAGGATCTCACAAAACTGTCAGTGAGCTAAGCACTGGAAAAGAAGGGAGTCTGGGAGCAGCCCCGTTACCTGTTTACCCCTTTTCGTCACAAACCGTAGGCGTCACCTTATGCGCAATAAGGTGTCCCAGGTGAGCTACATTCTCCAGGATGAAAGCGCTAACCCAGCCACGGTCGCCAGCTCCTGGAGCAAACTCACTTCCCAGAAGACAGACATGCTTAGCGTCCCTCAGAGGCTCCTGGACCACCGCCCAGGGCAGACAGGCTGTGATTGGTGGGAGCCTGGGGCCCGCCCCTCACCAGCCCCAAACTGCGGTTCTGATTGGTGGAGAAACAGCGTAGCCCCGCCTCTCCCGCCAGTCGGCAAAGGAGGCTACCCAGGTGGGTGCGCGACCGCTGAGGGGGCCCTAGAGCACCGCTGTTACGGTCTGGGAGAGATGGAAGATCTCCCCGGCCCCAAATCTTCTACACCCGCGATGGACTGCAGTCCCTAGAGAAAAGGCGTCAAGGGACCGGAAGCTGTGCTTCCCGGAGCATTGTGGGCCCAGGCGGGGGTGGGCCGGGTCTTCCGGCGCCTGCGTGCACCTAGCAGTTTGGGAAATGGTGGCCCCCGGCACGTTGGTGTAAGCCCTGTGAGGGGCGGGAACCCGGGAGTGGGTTCTCGGGCATTTTCAGACCAGGGTGTGGAGCCCTGGGTTGGGGTGGGGCCGGGATGCTACCGGGCGCCGCCCCGCTTTGGGGCCTCCTCGGGCGCCACTGCTTTGCATCCTTAAGCTCAGGCCTCTAGCGTGCCCCTTCCGACCCAACCCCACCCCTAGTCCGTTTCCTTCCATCCGGTGGGAACAGCAGCAGGGGTGCCACCATAGGATTTTAAGAGCGCTGAGTGCGCACCTGGCATCCTGGGCCCCTGACTCCTCTTTGCATTACCCCTCCCGGGGCCTCTGCGAAGCAAGAGCTAACTCCTTTCAACAGAAGCCTGCTGGGGCCATGTGATAAGGCCTCCTCCATCGCACCTGGTACAGCCCTTCATCGGTTAACCACCCTGCCCCCAGGCTCAGGCAAGGCACAACCCTTCTCCGAGCCTCACTCCTGATTTGTGAGATGGGGATGGCTAACTCCTCAGATTCTCTGTACCGAATGATAATACACACAGGCACTGCCAATTACGATGTACCCGTTTTCCCTTCTCACCCTCTCCGTACAACCCCGCTTCATGGCAAGCAGATTTTATAGTTTAACCTGTGTGCAGTTATGAAGGCTTCGACAGGCATATCCACCCCACCCCCCGATTTTGTCAGCCGAGCCTCTAGGGACAAATATCCTTGGTGCTTTTATTTCAACTGTTTTCTGAGTGCCTGCTCTGTGCCAAGCACTGTATTTAGTACTGAAGACCCAGATGAACCAAATTGACTTCTTTCCATGAAATTGAGACTAGTGGGGGAAATAGGAACTTGTGATAAAGGTGGTGATAAAAGACATGTGATAAAAGATACAGTGCCACAAGAAAGGAACAAATGAAGTGCTCTTGAAATTCAGGGATTGGGAGAAGGCGGTTAGAAGTCTTTAGAGGGTGTGCAGTAGCCTATAAGCTGGATCAGAGGGGGCATTCTGAATTAAATAGATGGGAGAAGGCAGCTTGACAGCTCACTCTGCCCATGCAGTGAACATGGTTCATTTTGCTTTGGAGGGGCTGGGGGTTTGGGGTGAGGAGTGGGGTATAGGGTGGGGGGTGTGCAGTATAATTTTTTTTTTTTTTTTGGCCACGCGGCTTGCGGGATCTTAGTTCCCTGACCAGGGACTGAACCTGGGCCACCACAGTGAAAGTGCCGAATCCTAACCACTGGACCACTAGGCAATTCCTGCAGTATAATTGTTAAAAGCAGGGGTTTTAGCGTATTTGCTGTGAGACTTCAGGCACGTTAACCTCTTTGAGCCTGTCAACTGTACAGAGATAGTACCTACCTCACATTCAAGATAACGCGTATTATCTTGATGCCTGAGCATCAAGGTCAGCACATAGCTGTCATTTTTTTGAATACCAGCTATCCTACGTGAAGGAAAATGGGAATGCCTCGAATGCCAAGATTTTTAGATTTTTCTCTAGGTAATAGAGATCAAACAGATTTTTAAGCAGTAGAGCGTGTTGATCAAAGGTGCTTGGAAGTGACTGAATCTTGGAGTCAAAAAGTCTGAAGCCGCTCTAATAGTTGCTTCTTTCCCATTCCCATCCAAATCTGTCTACCCTCAACCCATATGCATTTCAGAACGATGTTTCTAAAAACCAGCCATTTATATCTGCTTAGGTAAGTTACAGAGTAAGGTGGTGTATTTACAAGTTGGTTTGTCCAGATATACTATAACTTAGTGTCTGTATTTAATATTGACAACCAAAAAATATATATAAATATCTTCCAACTATACACAGCAGGGCAGGAGTGTTCACGTCTTCTTGAATAGTGAGTTCTCAGTTTCCCATGGCCCTCCTCTCTTGGTGACCGTCTGGCCCTCAGTGCAAAGGAGACTAGCACCTGGCAGCCCAGTCTGGCCCTTCCCCTCTCCTCCCTGTACTCCAGTGCTCCCAACTGGTCTCAGGCAAGGGAAGATTAATTTGAGTGGTTGGGTAGGAAGAGACAGGAATGGGCGAATCCTAATGGAGCCTGATCCTGGAGCCTGATCCCTAGGTGGGGAGACCCAGGCCCACAGAACGAGTGGCCAGAGCCACCTCTTAGGGTAGAAGACTCATGGTTCGTAGTTCGATTAGTGTGTCCTTGGGTCATAGGTCCGGCCCTACAGATTAGCTTGGCAAAGAAGGCAAGTGTCTAGGCAGGGCTTGGTCCCCACCCTCAGGCACTGAGCCATTCAGGGTGAAGCCAGGGATGTGGATAAAGGAGACTCTGGCTGATAAAAAAATAATAACAAAATCAGTAATAAAAAAATTATAAAACCTGTTGCTTGTCTGAATAGATCTGAGCAACAGTCTTGTTAAAATCCTGGAGCCATTAAAAGTCCTGAATATTCTTCTGGACATCACTACTGGCTGAAGGAAAGAGCCCCAGGCCCAGCTCTGCTGAGATCTTGTCAGTTTGAAAGTCTCATCCAGCTGCCTGTGCTCCGAGAGATCCTTGGGCTGCTGGGAGCAGACCGGGCTGGTGGTGTGGGGCACCTCACACTTGTGAATCAGCTCCCAGGGGGTGGAACAGCTCCTCGGGTGTCTTGTCACTTTGGCTCGCTCCCCCCTGCCGGAAGCCGGAAGCAATCTCATCGAAGGTCCTGCCTTTCGTCTCGGGAACTTTGAAGTAGGTGAAGATGAAGAACAGAACCAGGAGCACGGTGAAGATGATGAAGACATAGGGACCACACAGTTGCTGAAAGATACACAGAAACACTCGGTTGGAGACCTGACCCTACATCGGGCCGTAGGACCTTGGCTAAGTCACTTTACCTCTGGGCCTTTGATCTGAAAAAGGGAACACCCACCGACAACCCAGGAGCATTGGGATGTTAGTATTAGACTCTGCGGCAGCTGGCATGTGATAGGAGCAGTTTCCCACAGCAGAGCAAAACAGAAAATTCAAAGATAAGGAAAGAACCCTGTGTGACTTGGGCTTCTAAGCCCCAGCATGATTCCCGTAAGAACGGTAGGGACAGCATTTTGCACAGTACTATGGGGTCCTGCATGCAGGAGAGAAATGCTGAGTGTGGGCAGTCTGGGAGTTCTCACCTCCACATACTGGAAGCACATGCCCACAATGAAATTTGAGGTCCAGTTGGAGAAGCCAGCGACAGCAATGGCAGCTGGACGAGGG
The DNA here is from genome assembly GCF_949987515.2 of Delphinus delphis. Taxonomy (NCBI): domain Eukaryota; kingdom Metazoa; phylum Chordata; class Mammalia; order Artiodactyla; family Delphinidae; genus Delphinus; species Delphinus delphis. Next base: position 34,669,295 of record NC_082683.1, read on the forward strand.
CCCTGGCTGAAGAGTTCAGCCACAATGAACCATGGGATGGGGCCGGGGCCCACTTCGAAGAAGGCCACGAAGCCAAAGATGGCCACGATGCTCAGGTAGGACATCCAGGGCAGCCGCTCCTGTTGAGGACGAGAGACGGGAGGAAAGTTAGATTGGGCTGTGCTGGATCCTCAGAAGAAACAAACTGCAAAGGCAGCCCAGGGCAGGCCTAAGAGCTCTAGGCTGGAAAGCAGGAGGCCAGGGTTGATCCTGGATTTGCCGTGTGACTTAGGTACCCTGTGCCGGGTCTCGGATTCCTCATCTGAACAAAACAGTTTAAGTCCTGTGTGGTCTGCCCTCCCAGAATGGTCATGTAGTTGCGTGTGGAAGGCGCTAAGAAGAGGTCCCTGGGGTCCCCTGGCTCTGGCTGTGGAGCAGTCTGCTTACAGTAGGAGGATGTGGAAGAACATTCCTGGGGGTGGGTGTCAGAAGGCTTATAAGGTGCCCTACTCGGGACTGGCACAGAGCAGGCATGTGGTTTTACGTATAATCATTCTCGAGGAAGCTGCAGTAGAAAAGTTCTATGGGCTTCGTTCCAGATCCCAGATCAGCTGCTCATTGCCTACGGTATTGCCAGGCCTCTCGGCCATCACCGCACTCTAAGCCTTGGTTCGGCTGTAAAATGAGTGTACTGGTGCTTTCCTTGCCCAGGTGTTGGACAATCAAGCGTTGTGTGTGAAGTGCCTGGGACAGGATCATCACAGAGATTACAGTCACGGGCTTGGGGCCAGCAGACCTGAGGTTGACTCCTGGCTTCGTCCTTTATCTGCTACCTTACTAACCTCACTGGGGGAGGCTTCCTCACCTGAGAAATGGGAATATTGACTGAACTACACCTGTGCGTCGTGAGGACTGAGTGAGATGAGGCATGTTTCCACGCCTCTGTGGTGAGGAGGGCATTACTTTCTAGGGCTGTTCTGAAGATGAATTGAAGATGCAGAGAAGACTTTGAAAAATTTAGTATCAGGCAGAGTAGCTCCTGGGGAGAGAGAACTTGAAGTCTGGGGCTGGAGGTGCGGTGGTGAGAAAGCACCAAGCAGCGAGGAGCCATTTGAAGACAGGATGGGAGCGGGATGGAAGGAGCCAGCCTTAAGAGGCAGAAGGTCAGGCCCACGCCCGGGATTGTGAGGGGTGCAGAACCAGGGCGAGGGCAGCCCCCCCTGCCAACACCTGGCCTCCAGTGCTGCTCGCCAGCCTGGGGCTGAGACAGGCACTTTGGGGTCTGATGCCCACGTGAGCTCCCCCCACCTGCCGCCTGGCCCCCCGAGCAAGGCAACTCACCAGCAGCGCCAGCGCGATGGTCATGAGCACCGCACAGCCTGCCATACCGGCCAGGCCTATGAGGTGCAGCGTCCGCCGGCCAGCTCGTTCCACCACAAACAGCTGTGGGCAGAGAGGATGTCAGTGCAGCCTGCCTGGTGCCCCTCTGAACATACCCCTTCCTCCGGGAGGGTGGCCCCCATTGCTGGGAAAGCCACGTGGCACTGCAGAGATGGATGCCTCCTCCCTGGGGCTCAGCTCGGGGACTACACAGGATCTGAGGGAATGCGAGCTGGCCCCCGAGAGCCAGACAGCTGAGCATTCTGGCTGTGGCCTTGGGCCAGCCATTGCACTTCTCTGAGCGCCAGTGTCATCAGCTGTTTGATAGAGTAATGAACTTGATGAATTGTCCAAGATGAAATGAGAGAGCACTTAGGGAGCCCGTGATGCGTGCCTGGCTCACAGTAAAGGCTGCTGTTTGGTCATGAGGCCCTGAGGCCCCAAACTGGACCCCAGCTGCCGACTGGCTGTGGGCAACGATGCAAAAGACTCACCGACACGACAGTGAAGGCTGTGTTGACGATGCCGGAGCCGATGGTGGCATACACAGGCTGCTGCACCCCCGCCTTCTCGAAGATGCTTGTGGAGTAATAGAAAACCTACGGGACACAGAATTCGCGGAGCTCAGCCAGGTGCGGTGGCTCTTCCCCGGCCTCTGTCCCAGTGGGGTCAGGACACACGGTCAGTAAAGAATGAAGGGGACACTGCACCAGTGCCCTCATGGGTTCTGGTTCTAAAGGACAGCTGCTCCTCTGGCAGGGGCTCGTCTGTTGTTTTAAGTGTGGGACCTGTCCACAGCACACACTTGACTGCAGGGTTTGGCTGGGGCCACAGGAAAGGGTGGGTGAGGGCACTCACAGCATTGATGCCAGACAGCTGCTGGGACAGCTGCAGCACCACGGCAATGAGGATGGGCTGACGGTAGGCGGTCGAGCGGAACAGCTCCAGGATGGTGACCTTCTTCTCCCGCATCATCTGCCGGCTCTCCTCCTTCATCTCCTGCAGGTCGCGGGTCACATCCGAGGTCCCGCGCAGCTTCTTCAGCACTGGGGGGGCCGGAGGGAAGGCGGGGGTGGCTCAGAGCAGGGAGGAGGCCGGGGCCGGGGGCGGGGAGGGGCAGGGCCCGCCGTACCGCTCTTGGCCCGGTTCTCCTCGTTGCGGTTGATGAGCAGGAAGCGGGGGCTCTCAGGGCAGAAGGGCAGCAGAATGCACTGCAGCAGGGCTGGGATGAAGATGACGCTCAGCAGCAGGGGCCACAGGTCCTGGTTGCCCATGATGGAGTCCAGGCCAAACACCTGGGGGCGGCAGGGCCAGAGCAGCAGCTGTGAGCACCTTGCCCTGGGCCCACTCGCGGCCCCGATCCACCCAGGGGCCTTCTTTGCCTGCTTTGTGGCAGCTGCTGCTTTCGAGAGAGGGCTCTCGTTCTCAGTCTAGTTCTGCCACTAACGTGAGGCTTAACTTCTCTGAACCTCGGTTTCCTCATCTGTGACTAGGGGGAAGTAGGACCTACATCACGGCATTAGTGGGGGATAAGATGGCAGGGCTACAGACATGTCTGGCAGGGGGATGGGGGCTGCTACTTTGCCACAGGAGGATTTAGGGATGGGGCAGGGAGAGCCTCGAGAGAGGGGAGTGCATATATATATATATATACAAGCATCAAGGCGTGGAGGTGTGAGAGGGTCGGCATGTTGAGGAACCAGTGGGCTGCCCTGTGGTTGGATCCCCACAGTGAGAAGAAAGGACGCGAGGCTGAGTGGGCTGGGATGAGAAGGGTCCAGGCATCTGGACTTGCTCTCCCACCGGGGGGGCCCCGGGAGAATGGTGAGCGGTGTTCTCGGGACCTGCGCCTAGGATGTGTCTACGAGGCTGCCCTTTGCAGGGCTGTGGAAGGCCAGGTGAGGAGTTGAATCAGGACACACACCTGAGGCACTGGAGCCACGGGTGGGGGCTTACCTGGGCGATGAGGATGCCGACGACGATGCCCAGCTGGTGCAGGGTACCCAGGGCCCCGCGAAGGTCCGTGGGGGACACCTCCCCCACGTACATGGGCACAAAGCCAGTGGTCAGGCCGCAGTATACACCAATGACGAAGCGGCCGAGGATCAGCATCTCAAAGGACTTGGCCAGTTTTGAGAAGCCCATGAGCACAGCGGACACAAAGGTCAGCAGGTTCATCATCAGCATTGAATTCCGCCTGGGGGGCAGGACGGGGAGGAGGTCACAGGTCAGGCAGGTCCCTGGACCCCCCGGAGGCCCCAGGGGCTGGGTCATAGGTAGACCCTAGGACAGCCAGGGAAGGCCCCCCACCTCCCACTCCCTGGGCAGGGCCAGGACCCCTTCTGCTCACCGGCCAAAACGGTTAACGAAAAGGCCCACAGAGAAGGAGCCAATCATGCCCCCCACGGAGAAGATGGCCACAGAGAGGGACCAGAGCGTGGTCAGTGTGGTGGGCAAGATGCGCTCCCCATAGCGGTGGATCCATGTCTGGTTGTAGAACTCCTCAATCACCTGCAGGAGCAGAAGCAGCCTGGTGGGCGAGGCCAGGACCCAGTCATCCTTCTCCCTTGCACTCCCCCACCTCAAAGAGGACCATTTTATCACGGGATGCTAGAGGCGGCCCAGGGGCCCAGCACCAGGCCCAGCCCCAAACTCGCTGCTTTCTTACGCCGGGTGCCACCCCTTTTGTGGGCCTCAGCCACCCACACCACCGAGGGAGAGTGGCGCCGGCTCTCACACCTCCCCCAGGGGTGGTTTCCAGTGCCCCGTAGTTTCAGGCGCTCAACAGGACTTTCTGGGGATGATGGCAAGTGAACAGTGGTGGAAGTTCAGGCATAGCAGAGAGAGGCTCAGAGAGAGAGTGCTTCTTCCCGCATGCCCCTCCCCAATCCCCCTTGCTGGGGAGGAAATACAGCTGGACAGAGGCCCTTCGAGGAAGGGAAGGGCAGGCTGACTTTGCACTCAGGCCTGGTGTGAGCAACTTGCACACAAATGCTTGTGAGACCCACCCCCGGCTGGCCTGGGAGTTCCCCTCTGAAGGACCCATGGCCTCGTCCCCTCTCTCAGGTGCCCAGTTGGGCGGTACAGGGAAAGCTACAGACAAGGAAGCAGTTCCAGGAACTGGAGACACCTGTCCTAGAACAGGCCTCCTGCTAGCCCTGCCCCCACCAAAGGGAGGGCCTGGCTGGCCCAGGCCCAGGAATGTGGCAGGCGGGCAGCACTGGTTCTGCTTGCTCACACTCACCCCTCCTCTCAGGTGATGCAGATACATGCCCAGTGCCTCGGGACAAGCCAGACCCACCCAGCAACACGCGCAGCCACAGGCCCACCGTACCCAGAAACAGCCTCCTGTGTACACACGCCATCACACACACGAACTCGCGCTCACATAATCTGAACATTCCCGACTTCCGCCAGTCACAAACCTGCATGCCCCTCTTCCCCTCCCCACTTGCAGCTCAAACTCAACTCCGCGCGAGCCCAACCCATCTGGCACCCCTCCCCACTGCAAGTTTGTGTGCACCGGGCAATACGCAGCCTCTCATACAGTACGATCTCCACTGGCACTGCTCTTGGCCCTCCATAACCCTCCCAAGCTCCAGGGGTCTAGCAGAAGAGGAGGCTGTGGGTAGCCGCAACCGCCAAATGGGGAACCAAGCCCCACAGTCCCAGGAGTGCCCACTGAGTTATCTACTTGTCTGTCCCAGGGAAGCTGGACAGCTCAGGGGTGAGGAACCCGGAGTGCCCACTGAGTTATCTACTTGTCTGTCCCAGGGAAGCTGGACAGCTCAGGGGTGAGGAACCCGGACGCAACCAAGTTCAGACCCAGCTCTACCACTCATCTCCAGTGTGACCGAAGGCAAATGATTTTATCTTGAATGACATTAGCAATATCCACTTCCATAGTGTTGCGGGAAGTTAATGAAACACCCTTGGCAGTGCTCACACGGTGCTTGGTACCACCACTGAGCTGAGGGACCCCACCACGTTCCGGTACTGACCCAGGGGCAGTGCAGGCCACTGACAAAGGCTAACAGAGCCTGCGTCCCATAATTCAAAGTCAAGGCTCCTGCCAGGAATCAGTCCCACCTCCCAGCATCTCTACTTTTGCCCTATGCACCCTTTCCCCCAGTTCCACGGTTACTCCTCCTGGAGGGCCCACCTGCCTTACCACGCTGAAACCTTTTGAGACCCAGCTCAGAGGGTCCCAAGAGTCTGTCCTCCCTGAGGGCAGGGACCCCAGTGGATTCACCCCAGGGCCTGTCCCAGAGCTGGTGCAGGGGGGCCTAGCAAGTGGATGGAGGAGCAATGAAAGGGCCTTAGGCTTCCCTCCTAGCAGCCCTTGCTTCTGCCAGGGGCAGAGAAGGCAGATTTCAACAAAACAAACACAGAGTGCTTGTGTTCTTCAAGGGACAAAACCAACCCCAGAGGAGGACTGGTTGGGAACAGTAATGCTCCACTTATCAGGCTCTGCAGAGAGCAAGCTGTCCTGGATAAGGGAATTGTCCAGATAGATGGCCCTCACCCCTTGGAGGGCCCATCATCTGGCTGGAAAGCTTTCTCCCTCCTGTCCCTCACACTCTGCCGCCCAGAGCAACCAGACCTACAAGCAGGGCTCCAGGGCACTGATGTCCTTGGGGCTCTCTGCAGGGGCAAGGAGAGGTGTTTGCCCCAGATGACACTTAATTTTTGCATGCTGTAGTTCTCAGGCTCACCCCCTGCCCCCTGTGTTTCAGATGCTTGTCTCACAGAGCTCTCCACATCTCGTTTTAAAATTTGTCAAGTCGGCTAATGGAACTTGCCTGAATTGTACGCAGAGCCAATACGTGTAGTATTTAGGCAGTAAGTGCTTACTACCTAAATGGGTTTAAGGGTGTGAGGCTGAGGTCTTTAACCCTCTCCTTGGGATCTGGCTGGAGATGTTGAGGAACCATGTGTTAAGTGAGGTGTTACCAGAGCCTCCCCAGTTAAGTCTCCTGCATGTGGTAACAAGTCAGAGGGGCCAAGCCCTGGCCATGGCTAGCTCCTTTATGGCTCCTGAGCCCCTTGCTGCTTAGACCACTTTATGGGGTTGAGGCGCGGTGAGCAGCCAGCACCGCCCACCTTGGCCCCAGGCTCATCCTCTTCACCGCCCAGCAGCACTTCGTGGCCAAGCCGAGGCTGCCCGCTGGGTTCCTGCCTCTTGATCTGGTGCTTGAGATTTGTGGGAAGAAGCCAAGTGTGGTTTTCCTTTCCTGCGGGCGGTGCGTGGGCTGTTTGTCCTCTCCCCTCGGGTCCATGCCCTGTGTGGGGGTGAAGCTGGCCCTTGGCCCAGGAAAGGCGGTGGGTCCCTGGAGAACAGGAGAACCCTGCGTGGGGAGAAGCTCTGGGGTCACCTCTTCCACCCAGCCGCTGCCTTGAGCATCACCCAGCAGTGGCTGGGTGCCCATCATGGAAGAAGAGCCTCCTTACTGCTCTGCACCCTTAACAGGATCCCACAGGCCCGGTCTCGGCAGCGAGCTTCCTGGCGGCCTCCTCAGCCCCGGCTCCTGTCTGAGGCGAGGCCTCACGCGTGCTTCTTCTGAATGTTCTTTGCTCACATTCTGGTTACAAGCCTGGGAGCTACCCTTGATCCTGCCACTGCCCCACATGCAGTCACTCACCAGGTCCTGTCCATAAAATCCTACCTCCTTATCGGTCCTCCTCTCTACTCACGCAGCACCTGCCCTAGGTCTCACCTGGATTCTGCTCCTGATTCCTCCCATCCACCGAAGCCAGATTCCGATTCCCACCATTATTCCCTGACTTGGCAGTCGAGCCCTGGACGTCAAGCAGACCAGGCTCAGCTCTCCGTTTGTCTCTGTTCCCTTGCCAGCCCATTCCCAACCCCTCTCCCTGCCAAGGGTCGGCGTGAGTGCCCGCGTGCTGGGGAGAAAAGGCAGGTCCCGGTCAGCCATGGCATCAGGCTGTTGGAAGCTGAGGGGCTATTAGAGCTCTTTCTCTAAGCATCCCCTCATTGAACCTAGGGCAGAGGCTCACTTGGCGACACTGTAGGGGCCAGCCTGGAGAAGCAGGATGGCCCTGGGCAGCTGCCATCCCTTGGACTGAATGGTTTCCAGTAAAGAGCTATTCCTCATCCCAGCAGTTCTCCTGGGGGTGAGGGTGGGGAGAGGCTTGTGTCATGTCTGTCATCCCCCCTCCCTTCCCTGCCTGGGTAACTGTGGCTGAAGGACCACACGTCTCTCTGTCTAGAGCAGAAGTTCTGACTTCCTCTGTGTCAGGGCAGCGTCTGTGGTGAGGCTCTGGGTGTGAGGCGGAGCCCACTGCCTGGCACATGGAGTAAGCTGTTCCTTGTGTCACTGTTCTCTCAAGGAGAGAAGCCATCTCCTTGAGAGGAACATTAAGGACAGAGTTTTCCATTTTTTAATTACTGCAAGACAAAGCATTAACCTAGGAATTATAGTACAAGAAAGAACCTGAAGGAACTAGAGGCTTGCCCTGGGGAGTAAAGCTCTATCTTCAGAACTTGCTGGCTGCCCAGGCCGAGGGACCCAGCAGGTCTGCAGAGCCCCAGGGCACAGACTTCAGCTCAGGGGAAAGAAGAGCTTTCTAGGCTTCAGAGGGTGAGATTACCCATGTTACAGTTAGTGAGTCCCCTGTCAGCAGAGAGCATACAAGTCAAAGTTTGGATCAGGGATTGATATAAACAATTTATGTAAAAGGCTAGATAGAAAATATTAGAGTCTGTTGATGACTGCTTATTTTTCTTCCCTTCCCTCCCTCCCCGCCACCCCAACCTTTTAAACACGTAAAACCCATTCTTGGCTCATAGGCCATACAAAAACAGGCTGCTAGCTGGATTTGGTCCCCCTGCCAACCCGTGTTCTAGAATTCCAGACCACTGCCAAGAGAAGGGGTATATGTTTTGGAATTGCTGGCTGCTCTCCACATATTCCCTGCAGAGGCCTGGTCTCCTAGATCAGCGGGCCCCAACCTTTTTGGCACCAGGGGCCGGTTTCATGGAAGAGGGTTTTTCCACGGACCGGGGGTGGCAGTGGGCGTGATTCAGGCAGTAGTGATTCAGGCAGTAACGCGAGCGGTGGGGAGCGGCTGACCGGCCCGCCCGCCGCTCACCTCCAGCTGTGAGGCCCCCCGTACTGGTCCCTGGCCCGGGGTTTGGGGCCCCCTGTTCTAGATCATCCTGAGAGGGAATCAGCTCTCTCTCAACCCTTTCTTCTCTTAGATATACTGTGGGGATGAAGGGGTTAAACAGCCGCCCAAGCTTCGAGGTCCAGTTGGGAGGAAGAAAGGGCCAGCTTGTCCAGTTCAGCCCCTCAGCCTGGCTTTGACCCCTATTTCCAGTTCCCTACCTACCCCTCCCCCACAGCTGGGGCTGCCCCCGCCCCTCGCCCCAGGTGGTATGTCTCCATAGCAACTCAGCCACGCCCCAGGGTCAGCTGGGAGTTCGGAGACAGATGCTACAGGTGGGGCTGGACAGATAACTTCTGGGTTCCTCAGGGCCTCTCCCTGGGGCCTGGTGAAGAGGCCCAGGCAGCCAGATGGAGCTAGAAGCTGGGCCCCAACCCCAGAGCAGATGATCGGACCACCCTGGCTGCTTTTCTGGAAGAGCCCTGATAGGGCTTCTCTCCAAGCCTTTGCTCTGACCTCCTCACTGGTCCCTGGCCTTTGGGGTCTCCCCTGCAAACAGAAGGATCTTCATTTCCCCTGCTCACAGCTTTTCTTGTCTCCCCACCACCCTCAGGATGAAGTGTCTCTTCCCACCCCACATGGCAACGCCCCCATGCTGCCCGGGCACCCCACACCTCTGCACCTTCGCTTTGCTGCTGCTTCGCCTTCTGCCTGGTGAGCTGTTGGTCACTTTCTAGAGAACGCGCCATCCCTCCTCTGGAAAGCCTTCATAACCTCTTCATTACTGCAGTGGTTCCCAAACAGGGGCAATTTGCTCCCCCCCCCAACGTCTGGAGACATTTTTGGTTGTTACACTGGCAGGGGTAGAGGCCAGGGATGCTGCTAAACGTCCTACAGTGCATGGGACGGCCTCCGTGATGCCAAAGAACTATCTGGCCACAAATGTCTATGGTGTTGAGAAAAACCCTCCTCTATGGGCCAGGTACCCTCTCCCTCCCCCTTGTCCGCTTACACCAGCCTGTCCTTGTTTCCATCACCGCCCCGGACAGCTAACTATGAGGCACTGTGTGCTCCCTCTAGACTAAACTCCAACAGGGGGACAGTCTGGTTCATCTGGGTCCCAGCACAGGGCTGGAGGCAGAAAGCATTGTCACTAATTGATGAACAGGCCATGAACCGGAAAGGCTTAAGAGATGAGGGAGCTGTGGCAGGGTGTCGTGGTGTAAGAGGCTGTGCAACTGTGCGTGGGAAACTGGGACGTCTGTGCGTGACTCAGCTTGAAGTAAGAGCAGGAGAGAGCAGCAGGGTAGCAGTTGTTGGCATGTAAAAGGGTGTTTCGGTACCTGTAAGTGTAACTGCCATTTCTTCTGTGGTGGTCAAGGATGTAGACTGGAGCCAGACTCCCTGGATTTAAATCCCAGCTCTGCCACTTACTAGCTGTGTGCCCTTGGTTTAATTGCTTAACATCTCTGTGCCCTAGTTTTTTATAAAACAGGGATTATGGTGTCTCCCTAATGGGGTTATATTATATGGAACAATTGAATTATTGTTTCTAATGCATTTGGAACAATGCCTAGCACGTGACAAGTGAGCTGTAAGCTGTGAGAGTCCGTATAAGCGGAGATGGGCGAAGGGGAGAGGGGGCCCAGAGCCCTCTGGATCTAGGCAGAGGTAAGGAGAGGCTGCCTGGAGCCTGGGCTGGGAAGCCCATCTTGCCTCCAGTACTTTCACTCACCAAGCAGGTCGTCCTGGGCAGACCTTGCCTGCTCTCTAGACCAAGTTCTTCCTTTGGCAAACAAGGAACGTTGAGCCTGCGGACTGTCAGGCCCCTTCCAGCCCAAGTGGTCTGGTTTCTGAGGATGCCTCAGACATGCCTGACACTGTCCCTTGGCCGGGAACTCATGGTTCCTCAATGGCCTTTAGTCACCTCTGTTGGCAGCTCAGCCGTTTGGGGAGGGGAGAGGTAGTTCTCTCCACTCAGTATGATGGTCAGGACGCCCTTGCTCATTTATCTGCTCTCTGTGTGACTGGGCTCCCCTCCTACCCTGCAGAGGCCGGAGGCCTGGCAGGGATGTCGTCATCAGGCGTGAGGCCTGGCGTCCATCTGTAACTCAGCCTCTCACTCTCCAGGCGACCTCTCCCAGCCTCGGTGCCTCCTTTATGAGGGGAAGATAAGCCCGGCCCCACCCACCTTGTGGGGCTGCTGTGAGGAGGCAACTTATTAGGAGGTGCTTTGTAAACATTTAAGATGATGTTATGATTAATTAACCACTTCCAAGAGGAAGCCCTTTGGGGCCTGTTTTATGGAGGAGACCAAGCTTCCGGTAATTAACAGCAGTACTGGCACCCTCACCTCTAGTGGGACAAAGTCTCCATTGGCAAGTAGGCCAACCTGGCCAGCGCAGTGCAGTTTCCTAAGGCAAGTGCCTCTAGACAGACAAGGGGGGTCGGCCTGGTCAGCGCGGGCCGTTAGCAATTCCCCATCAGTGGAACACTTCATGCCACCGCATCTCTGCACAAGCCGTTCCTATTGCCTGGGATACCCGCCCCTCCTTCCCTCTGGGGCCGATTTGCCCTCAAGGTCTAGCACAGCTGCTAACTCCTTCGTGAGGCCCCTTCTGTCTCTGCCATCAGCCCTACCCCCAGCATTAGTCATTCCTTTCTCTTCGTTCCCATAGCACCGAGAAGCCCTCCGTTAATAATACTGCGGCTCTTCCCAAGGGGTCTCCCCTCCCCACCCCGCCTCTGCACTCTGGATGGTTGAATGTCTGGAGGGCAGGGACAGGGCCCAGCTCTGACCATGTGTCAGGCAGCTTCCTGAGGTGTTCTCAGCTCTATCCCTCCCCCCATCTAGGGCAGTGCCTGGCATAGTCCACGTTGAGTGACGGTGTTGGCACAATCACTGGGCCCTCCCAGGACAATGGCTATGGTGCCTCCCAAGGCATGGCTGTCGGCTCTGAGCCCCGCTTTCATCTCTTCCTCTAGTGTTGTCCTCTCCCCTCTTCACCTGTTAAGTTTATCCTGTTTGCTCCGGGTTGGGAAAACTACGGCCAGGCTTATGAGAAGTGTCTGTAAAGTACAAGAGTAAACAGGCGGAGGAGTGCCTGAGCACACGCCCCCGGAAACGCCACGCAGGTCTCTCACCTCAGTCCTCAGAGGCCGGCTGCCCAAGTGACCTTTGGACAGGTGCCGGCAAATGCTCCTATAAATGTTTACCGCTGGGCCGTCTGTGCTGCCCGGATCCCCTGCCCGCTGCCCCGCCCATCTTCCACTGTAATTCTCACCTTTCGCCTGTTTCTGATTAGATGGGAAGTCCCAAGAATTAGAGAACATCACTCTGGGTTTGTCCACAACTGCACCCTTGGAAGTGTCTTAGTCCCTTCCGGCCAAATGCGACCCCTTTGCCTCTGCTCCACCACCACCGGCCTCCTGAAGGACCACCCCCCCCTCCTTATCTTCACCCTCTCCTCCTCTGCTGATTCCTTACAAGCTGTTTAAAACTGAAGTCTTCGTATTAAAAAAAACCTTAGCCAGACAACCCCTCTGGTGACCACCCTTCTTTCTTCCTTCTCTACCGAGTCCCTTGGAAGGGCTGTCTCTGCTCTCCCCCATCTCCCTTCTCCCTGTTCAACCCACTGCAGGGAGGTCTCTACCCACAGGACTCCACTTGGACAGCCTTTGCCACAGCAGGGTCACCGGAGGGTCTTTTGCCTTTGGCAATATGGAGCTGATCTGCCCAGGTCAGCCTCCGGAGCACCAGATAGCATCCCTTCACTCCGTCCACATCTGAGTGCCTGTTCCTATGGACGGGCACTGCTCTAGGGACGAAGGACATGGCCATGGACGCTCATCCTCAGGCGCTTCCATTCTTCCTCTGGCTCAGAAGGGTCTTGTCTCCTGGCGTAGAGGTGCCAGCTCTCCTCCTCCTTCCCAGGATCTTCTGTCAGTGGGTGTGCTCTCCAGGGCTTGACCCTTACTTCTCTTTTTACTCTGCAGTCCCTCTGGGAGATCCTTCTCTATCACTATGGATACCGGTGACCAACCTATCGGTCTTCTCCCACTGACTACCCTCCAAAGAAACAGACCCCCGTGTCCAAGTGCTTGTCCCGCCGTGTCACCAAACCTCAGTTCCTGCATATCCCACGGCACCTCCCTGCTCTGCCTCCAGACCCACATCGCCCGAACCAGAAATCTAGAAGCCAGTTTTAAACCCCACTCTCTCATCCTCAGGCTGAATCGATGATCAGCTCCTGCCCATTCTTCCTATTCAGTGTTGCTTTTTCTACCCCTATTACAGCAGCAGCCTTCTCACTATTTCCCTGTCTCTAGTTTCACATTCTGAGACCCATCCCACTGCACCAGACGCCTGAATCATTTCCCTAAAATGCAAATCTGATCCTATCTGTCCTCTTTAGTGGAGTTCTGAAGTCCACACTCCCCAGCTCGGCCTACGCATTGGTGCCCACCTGCCCATTCTTGCTGTGCCACGCCCTGCCAGTGGCTGAAGATTCTGCAGATGAAACTACCGACCACAAGAGCCCCTTGTGGGCAGCTTCTGGCTTACCTCGTCGCCCTCTCGTCCTTCTCCCTCCTCCCATTTACCCTAGTGACACACAGACTTTCTTTCCTCTGGGCATTTTATCCCCACCTGTGGGCCCCTGCTTACCACAACCCTGTTCTGTTTCCGGAAAACACCTCTATCCTGTTCTTAGAGTCCTAGTTCTGTCACCATGCGTAACTCACTATGTGATCACAGTCACGTGACCACCCCTGTGATCACTTAATCCAGTGCTTCTCATCTTTTGCTGCACATTAGAATCAACTGGGGAGCTTTAAAACTTTGATGCCCAGACAGCATCCCAGACCAATGAGGTCAGATTCTGTAAGTGTCAGGGGACACTGTGTGTCCCCTGTCTCTAAGACTGTACACACTTTGCATCTGTAAGGATTCCCAAAGGAAGCCAGCTCCGAGGCACACACCTTGGCAAGATCTGCTCAGAGCACTTAGCAGAAGCAGGGCTTGGAACTGCTTCAAGCATGGGCCCACGGTCGCCATTTCCCACAAGCTTGGAAAAGCCCCATCACGTCCGCTGCAGCTGAGCATGACTCAGCAGGCCTGGCCGCTCTGGTGACCTGCTCCCCAGCATCGGGTGTGGCCCCCACGGCCACCCTCCACCTATTTGGAGGAGGCCCAGCTCCCCCAAACAGGCCCCAATCCTCGGGAAGCAGCCACATTCACTTCCTGGCCTCACCCGTCTGGACCATGAATGTGGCCTTGACAGGACAATCCACTCTCATCTTGTCCTGCCCGGGAAGGTAGAGACTTTTAAACTGACCAGGTGGCTGGTCCGGAAGACAGCCTGAGGTTGTGTAAACAACAGAGTTTGGCTTCTGACTCCACCATCCCCTAACTATGTGACCTTGAGCCCATTGGTCATTTGACCTGCCCTGGGCCTTGGTTTTCGGGTGTATAAAATGGAAATCACCGCCCGACCTTATGAATGTACACAACAGGCCTGGCGCAGAGGAGGGGCTCGTTACAGTCTCCTTTCCTGCCCCCATCCTCCGCTCTCCTCCCCAGAGCGGTGGGTTGGCTACGCTGGAGGCCCTCACCGGGGCACCCCCCAGTCCCGACACTGGTGAGCACGTGAGGACAGATCTGGGTTGTGCTGTGGGGAGAAGGGAATAAGCGCACACTTGCACCCCTCCAGTTCCCTAGGGCAAGACGCCATTTTTGCTTTGCCTGGCCCAGGGCCTCCAGGGAGATAGGCAGTTTCAGCCTAGAATGGGCTCCCTTACAAGGGAGTGTGCTGCATGTGGATGGGTGAGAGCACGGGCTTGGGGACCACCTGGCAGGGAGGGCGCCAAGGCAGACTGGTGTCGTATACCAGCTCCATCCCTGACTAGCTGGTCATGCTGGGCAGGTTCTGGCCATTCCCCACACCTGCAGGGTAGGAGTGGGCACGGCTGCCTGCCTGCCTTAGGGCTCGGTGTGATCAGGTGAGAAAAGCACCACGGAAGCCCTCTGTAGCCCCAGAGGGCCGCACGAATGCAGCATCACTACACCGAACACGGCTTCAATTTTTACAAATTTCTGTGTCGGGTGGGAGGTTGGTCAAGATGACCTATAAAGGGCTTCCCTGGTGGTGCAGTGGTTGAGAGTCCACCTTCCAATGCAGGGGACATGGGTTCGTGCCCCGGTCCGGGAAGATCCCACATGCCGTGGAGCGGCTGGGCCCGTGAGCCATGGCCGCTGAGCCTGCGCGTCCAGAGCCTGTGCTCCGCAACGGGAGAGGCCACAACAGTGAGAGGCCCGCGTACCACAAAAAAAAAAAAAAAAAAAAAAAAAGGTAACCTATAAAGACCCCGTGGTTCTGTGGGCCCCAAGGTTCCAAGGCCAAAGCTAAGAGTCTCTAACCCATTCAGGGCCAGAATATTGGCTGGTAAGGCAGATGGTGAGTTGATGTAAATGACTCCAATGTCCAAGAGGCAGGGTGAGCACGTGTGTGTGTGTGTGTGTGTGTGTGTGTGTGTGGTGGGGGCAGGGGTGCACAGCAGAGCCCTCTGGTCTCGAGAAGCCTAGGACAGCACAGCACTCACCTTCTGGGGGGCATTGATGACTCCAGTGTTGTAGCCGAACTGCAGGGAGCCGAGCACTGCCCCTCCCACGGCCAGCATGAGGCGGCCCGTCAGCTTCTGCAGAGAGAAAAGCCCACACTGTTGGAGGCACGCCAGGCCCAGGTGACTAGAGGGCAGGGCCTGGGCTGGCAGGTTCCCTTGTTCAGATAGCTTGCCTGACTCCTGGCACCACACCAGCCCTTCTCTGAAGAAACGTGGCCACTTCCTGACCTCAGGTGCCCAAACCAGCCCTGCCAACTTCTAGACACCGGGCTGGCCAGACTCATTCCTGGGGAGAGAGGGTAATTAGGGTCTTCCCCCTCTCTGTAGCCAGGGCTTGGCCTTCTCCGGGGTCTCATTCCCCTGTTGAAGCCATGCCTGGGCTTGAGGTGGCTCCAGCCTCTCTGGCTGGGAGGCCCAGGAACCAAGGCAAGGGGGGCCCAGTTACGTGGGAGGAGCGGCATGGATGGGCGAAGTGCCCTGGATTTGGAGCCCAAGATGCCGGCTTCTAATTCCAGCCCACCTGCCTCCTTGCTCTGCGAATTCCAGCAGGTGAGTCCCCTTCCCCACTCCTCCCGGCCCGTCTGGTTGCTTGTCTGCAAACCCTCGCCTCCATTCACAGGGTACATACTGAGGCAGAGACAAGTTCCAGCTTACTCAGGGGTCTGCAGAGAGCCAGGCTGAAGCTCGGGGCAACCATCCCCAGACCACGAGCTTCCCAGGGTTGTTAGGACACAGATGACATACCAGCCAGGAATGTGCTTTGGAAAAGTACACGACACAAGGTGAGTAAGAGTGCTGGGTCGAGGTGTTTCCAATGGGCAGAGGGCTGGGGGAGAAAAAGGGCAGTGGGTTCTGTCACCTGGAAGCCAAGGGCCGGAGGCAGCAGGGAGGGAGGAGGCCAGCAGGCAGGAGGGCCCGGGGAGAGCAAGGTGCCTTGCTAGGGAGAGGACTTTTGTTTTCTTTTAAAATGAAGACGCCAAGATGTATGACAGTTAAGGCAGGCCCTTAACTGACCGAAAGAACAGGGCCCGGGGGGAGGGATGCCAAAGAAATGATGGGCGGGCATTCACCAGGTGCACCACACAAGGCTGGGCACTGGAGGGGAGGGGTGGAGGCACAGATCCTGAGCCGCACCTACCTGTGGAGGGGAGAGCCTCAGCTTGGCGATGGCCTTGGTCTCCCCCCCTCCCCCCAGAACCCAGAAGCAGCCCTGACTTCGAGATCCTCACAGATAGCGCTGGGCTTAGCTGTTAATCAGACACATTCCTAGTATGTTCTTTTCATTCCCTAGAAGCCGTCAGGCCATCGATTGCGAAAGCTAAGGTTCTCACGTCAGAGGCTGAGAGTAAGGTTTCAGCCAGCAGGAGTTCAGAGCCCATTCCTTGTCAAGGGAGAGCTGGATCCTTCCTTCCCACGGGCTCCTTCCTGGCCAGACTCTGGACATTCATCCTAGACGCTGGGCCTTTCCTCCCAGCGGGCTACACTCCCTGTAAATCCTGTCTGTCACAGCCCACCCTGCCCAGCACCCCTCAGAGCCTCCCTCCCAACTCCTTAGGGAGCCTTCAGACCCAAGGCTGTTGGTTCCGAGTGGGTGGTGAGCACCTGACAGGCCTCCTCTGGTGGGCCCCGGCCAAGCCCAACTCCTTGGGTGACCACTGGGATTAAGTAAGAGGAGGTCACAAGGACGGCACGACAGCGGCTGTTGAACCCCCACGTGGGGGCTTTCTGCCTGGTGAGTCACAGGTGTCACGGCTCAGGGTTGGCCTTGAGGTTGGCCATCGTCTGATACTAATGGTATACAAGGTATATATTATTCTAGTACACACTCGAATAAATAGAAAACCAGCAATGCAAACCTAGGATTTGAAAAAATGTGGCATAGCTATATAATGGAGTACTTAACAAAGAAAGCTCTTTAGGTACTGATTTGGCATACTCCCCAAGTTATATTAAGTAAAAAGCAAAGCTTCAGAACAGCGTGTTGTATGCTACCTTTTGTGTGGGAGGGAAAAAAAAAAAAAGGCTAGGATGGGGGAGAATATACACATCTACTTCCTTAAAAGAATGCACAAGAAAGGTAACAGTGTACCTTGGGGATCTGGGTGGCAGAGGCAGGGTAGAAGGGAGAATTTTCATTTTATATCCCTTTGTACGTTTTTGAATTTTGAACCACATGAATGTATCACCTATTCAAAATATTTTTTACAAGCCCTGTGGTTTCATATTATTTAGAACACAGCAATTTAAATAAAAATAGAAGTGAAAAATGATACAGATGATATGCGGCTCTGGTAAAAATCGTGCCCTTGCACGAATGCCCTCGCAGAAGGGGCTCTGCTGGGCGGCAGTACTGTTACTACAGCCCTGTCTCCAGTCTGGCTCTGGTGTGCCAGGGGTCTCTGGGCCTCTGAAGTCAGTCTTGGGGCCCTGCTGAGCAGCTGTGCCTCTGAGAGCGGGGGCTGCTGGGAGCCAAGGACAAAGCCCTCTGCTGGACTTTGCCACTTGGCAGGTCAAGGTCAAACTCTGCTTTAGAAAACCTGCCCACCCACCGGCTGGGTTACATCCACATCCACCCAGGCAGGCTGCTGCGTCAGGAACTACTAAAAGGCTCAGTGACTCGCGCCCTGGGCCCTGGTCCTGACATCAAGGAAGAGGCATCAGGTCCACTGGGAAGGGGAGGCTAGTGTGGTCCGAGCTTCAGTTGGTGCACTGCGGGAGCCCTGCAGGGACAGACTTGTAATTTTGCCTGGGACAGTCAATCAAAGGTGGGTTCCTGGGAGGTGACACTGGAGTTGGGCCGTGAAGGACATGCAGGGAGTCTGCCAAGTGGAGAAGCGGTGGCAAGACTGCATTCCAGGTAGACAGAACAGTACGTGCAGGGGGAAGAAGGGGGGGCCCTGCAAGGCTGGATCTAACGGGGTGCTCAGTGTGGCTGGATGCTAGATCCAGGGGAGAAGCATGGCCCCCGCTCCTGGGTAGGCAAGAGGCACCCACCACCTCTCACCCCCACCGCACCCAGCGTGCTCACGACAGGACTTGGAATCTGAAGACCCAGGCTGAAAGGCATCGAGCTGCTTCCCTCACCTTGGAGTTGAGATATGTGGTAGCCCTGACTCTGGGTCTCAGTTTCTTCACATAAGAAATGGGGATAAGAGTGCCTTCCCTTAAAGCTTGCTGTCAAGCTCTGCATCATGGAGCCGGCAGGGTTCACTCGACAGGTGTTCGCTGAATCAAGGAGGGATGGGAAGTCCGCATGGTACCATCTGCCTCCACCAGTCCCGTGGCTGGAACTGAAAGGCGGTAAGTCCATTCATTCAACATGTATATATTTACGTGCCAAGCTGATGGACTCGTTGGTGATGCCTTAAAGAAGGGGTACAAGCCCCACAGCTCACAGCTTTCTTGTGGAAGCCTTTTATAGGGGTGGAGGAGCAAGGGAGAGTCTAGAATCTGGGACCACGGCCGCCCATCACCACCCCTGGGGATGGGGCTACCTCCTAGAACATCCCGTGCTGTTCCAGGCCTTTGCCCTTGCTGTGTGCTCTACAGTCTCCAGCTTCTGCTCCAAGCAGTTGGGAATACCCATCTGCTGTCCACCCACCACACTGGGAACTCCTTAAGAATGGTACCTAGGGTGCCCAGAGTAGGGCGCAGCGCTGAATATTTATACAAAGCAAACCTGTCACTTCTGAAATTAACTTTTTGGGCAAAACTGGCTCTGCATGTATCTGTTCTCTGAGAACAGTGTTCATCCTAACAGATTTGAACTCGGCCATGTAGCAAACCCCTGATGAGTACTGGAACATCAGCTCTGAGAGCTGGAAACAGCCTAAAAGTAACTCTCCAGGCCCCCACCCCAACCCACAGGGCTGTGGAGGAAAGACCTCTGACCCGAGTTCAAATCCTGATTCTCCTAGGGGTGCCCCAGGCCTCTCAGTTCAGCAAGCGCTTGGGCTCGGGGTCCTGCACGAGGAGGCTCTCATGCCCTCACCCCTCACCACCCCATCCCAATTCTGGGGGTCTTGAGGCGCACTTAGAGCTCTCCTCCTCCCAGAAAGCCACTGATGAAATGTTGGCTTCAGAACCTCTCCTCCCACACACGGGGATGCCGGGTGGCCTAGCCAGGTCATGTAACTTGCCAAGCACCGTGCGTGGCCTTTCGACTTGCGTCCGTGGGCCGGGCCTTTCCCTGGCATGTACTCCAGCTCCGGGCTCTACCAGTCAGTACTGGCGGAGGGAGGGCATGTGGCCACGCCATTCAGAGGTAGGTTACTCCCAATGGGAGGAGGGTCCGGGAGGAGGGTCCTGGAGCCGGGATGAGCCAGATGTCACTCACATCCTTTCCTCCTCCCACAGCTCCTGAGTAGCCCTGGGTGCACTGGAGCATGGGACAAGGACCTTGTAACTGCGTGGTCCCCAGTTCTAAGCAGGGTGGAGCAGGGGTTTATGGGATCCGTGACAGCTCCCTTTTTATTTTTTTATTTTTTACTTTAATTTTCTAAGATTTCATTTGAACAAAATTCTGGGAGATGAAAAAAGAAGCGCAAGAAACTGCAGAATTGCTGTAATACCCTCATGCGATGGATGGGGAGCCTAAGGTCAGAGGGTAGGGGCCCAGGATACTCGGCAAACAAAAGCTAATTCTGGGACTTGAGTTCTTTGGATTCCTGGACAAGGCATTTTACCCTCTGAACTCTTCCAGCCTGTCAGGTCTTTTCAAGAAGAAGAGTAATAACCATGTGGCGCCTGACCTTCAGGTGACCTCAGGCATTTACTCCTCCCAGCCATCTTCTTCAAGTCCTCCAGTGATGTCAGGACTTCTGCATGGCTGAGCCTCCCCTGCACCCCGCAGTGGCCCTGGAGGCAGAAGGTGCTCATCAGTCTTTAAAAGCAGAGAGGAGAGGGAGCTGCCGCTTTTATCAGCACCAGCAGCACCGGGCAGGCCCTAGGCAACGTGCCAGGGGCTGCATCCACATCCTGATTTAACCACCATCACCAGGCTCTGGGGGAGAGATGGCTCCCACTTCACGGATGAGAAAATGGGAGACTCAGAGAGGAAAAGGCGGATGATCAGGAGGCCTTCGGCTGCTGGAAG
The DNA here is from genome assembly GCF_949987515.2 of Delphinus delphis. Taxonomy (NCBI): domain Eukaryota; kingdom Metazoa; phylum Chordata; class Mammalia; order Artiodactyla; family Delphinidae; genus Delphinus; species Delphinus delphis. The sequence continues at coordinate 34,689,498 of NC_082683.1, forward strand.
CTTCAAACTGAGGGGTCTCTGCTGCCAAACCCTTCCTGCTCACGTCCTCCCCTGCTTCCGGGTACTGGTCCCCAAAGGAAGCAAGGTTTCTATCTGCTCCTTCCTTCCTATGTAGGTCAAATTCCATTCCAGCAACTCGCTGGGCCTTGCCCAGTTTGAGCCAGGACAGCCCAGGCCTAAGCTCAGAAACCTCTCGGTCGCTTGGGTAGATTTTGCTCTAAGACCAGGTTGGTCAACTATGGTCCGTGGCCAAATCCAGCCTGCCAGCTAAGAATGGGTTTTACATTTTTAAGTGGCTGGGGGAAAAAAAAAAAAAGAAGGCTAATATATTGTGATACATGAAAATTGTATTAAATTTAAATTTCAGGGGAGTTCCCTGGCAGTCCAGTGGTTAGGGCTCAGTGCTTTCACTGCCGTGGGCCTGAGGTTCAATCCCTGGTTGGGGAACTAAGACCCCACAAGCCGTGTGGCTCGGCAAAAAAAAAAAAAAAAAAAAAATCAAATTTCAGTTTCCATTAATAACATTTGATTGGAACACAGCCAAACTGTCCCCCATTCCTTTGGGGACCAGAAGTCTATATTGTTTATGGCTGCCTTCGTGCTACAACAGCAGACTGTATGGCCCACAGAGCCGATGGTATTTACTTACAATTTAGCCCATTACAGAAAAAATTTGCCCATCTCTGCTTTAAGCTCCAGGTGCTCTGAATTGCCAAGTGCAAACCCAACACACGAGCTGCACAGGACTTTTCAAAGCCTTCCAGGCAAAACCAAATCGTCTTCCAAAAAGGTGTTAAATGCAAACAAATGACTCCCTGAGAGTCAGTCAGCACCCGGGCATCTGGAGAAGCTGACACCCCAGAGAGGTACCCATTCAGTGGAGAGGTGGGCACCAATTTGACTATGATAAGATTAATTTGATAAGACCATGGGAATATGTAAAGGTCCTCAACACTCTCAGCAGACAAGTTTAAGTACCCCACTTGTGTGACCTTGAAAAATCCTCTTCCCCTAAGACCTCCTGTTCTCCATAAGCGAGGCTTCCTAAGAATAAGAAATTATATTACTAAGGAAGGACAATACCTGAGTGCATGTTCCCAACGCTATTCTAGTCAATGGAGATTCAGCAATAAACTCAACCGAATCCCTGCTTCATGGAACTTGATATTTTAGTTGGGGGCTGGCAGCGGCGGGTAGGGTGGAAGGATAGAGAAAAAAACACCTAAAATACATCAGGTGGTGAGTGGTATGAAGAGAGAAAGTGACGAGGACAATCACTTAATTCTTAATCACGGTGGGACATTTTGTGATGGAATATTATGCAGCTATTGGAAAGAATGCAACACATCTGTAAGTACTTGATACGAAAAGAGTGCCGGGTAAAAAAGCAAAGTACTAAACAACGTATAGAATGTACATTTTGTGTACGGAAGGAGGAGATAATGAACTTGTATAATGGCACTTCCTTATATGTGCAGAGAGAAACACTGCACGTATTGGTGGGTGAACAGGATGGGCTGCACTGGGCTGCACGGAACTATGTAGAAAGTGTGATCCGATTACACTGAATTCCATTTATAGGCACACATACACACATGCACAAAAAGAGGTCTGTGAGGGTAAACACCAAACCATTACAACTGGGAGAAGATGTTTACTCTCCTCCTTTGCATGCTTCTCTAGAGTTGGCTCCATTACAGTACTTCTGTAATTTAAAAAAAACCCCTGCAACCTGACCTAGAGAGGCAGGTATTATCCCTGTTACAGTTGAGGAAATTAGCTCCAACAGGAGCTGTGGCTGGTCTGAGGTCAAATGGTAGAGATGTTTCTGGTGGAGCCCTTTCCTCCTCACTCCCCAGTGCCAAAATAGTGGGGGTGAACTCTGGGCTAGGCGCTCTGGGCAGATGTCCTGTCCAGCAGAGGCCTCAGTAGCCAAAGGCTCGTTAAGCTGGGGTCTGGCGACAGCTCTCTCCCCTTCCAGGGTACCAAGGCCCTGGGGAGGCAAAAGCCAGCAAGGTGGTGGTGCTGAAGTCTTAGAAAGGGTGAACACTGCCCTCATTCTGCACGAGTTCAAGGTCTGGGAGCCCTGCTCCGTTACTGCAAAACCCCAATGTTTATGCATTAGCTATTGAGCTACTCCCTCCCTGGCCTGGAGGCTGGATGGCAGAGCCTTAGGCTCCACTCCATGCCTCCCACGGAAGAGGCTGGTAACAACTGGAGGTTTGTTTTGGTGACCAGGCCTAGGCACAGCCTCTCTGAGCCCATAGGTCCAACCAGGAGCCTTCTCAACCTCTACCATTCTGGGACGCAGGTTACCAAACTGAGCGGCTCCGCCCAGGAGTGAGGTGGGGGAGGGGTGAGGTTGCAGGTCCCAAGCCAACACTGCATGCTTCCCCTTTGTCCCAGGCCTCCCCAGCTCTGCCAGCTAGGGTGGGAGGGGGAGAGAACTGGATGCCTGTACCCTTGGAGCTGGAGCAGAGCTCTAGGCCCTGACATCCTGTGACCAGGAGGCACTGGGTAAAGCTGAGCTCCTTGAAGTCACAAGCTGATTACAGGGGGATTGGGGGTTGACCCAGCTCCAGGCCAGGTAGGGTTGGTCCCAGAATGGCCCAGCATGGGACAGGGATCATCATGGAGATGTTGACGATGTCCGTACACCCAAACTGGACGTGCAGAGGGTCCTTCCACTGAAAATAGCCGCCACCCTGCTTGAGGGCACTGGGCAGTCGCCACAACTACCTTGCGGAGTGAGCCTCCATTTTACGGGGAAGAAAACCGAGGCTCTGAGGAAGGCCACTTCCCCCAGGTCATAGTTTTATGAGGATGTGTTTTGTTTCCATTCACAGAAGGCTTTCAGTTGTCAAATTATATCTAATCCAACTATTAGACTGTACCCAGAAAGTGGCTGGAAAGTCTGGGAGTCGGGGAACTCCTGCTCATTTGGGGTGAGTGGAAGGTGGCACATAGGACAGGGGTGTGCAGAAAAAAACATGTTCTTTAAAAACAATACTGAAGAACATCTCAAATTTTTTGTGACAGCCTTATCTTGGCTAAGCCTCTTTCCTTCTCTGGCCTCAGTTCCCTATTTGTCAAACAGGGTTGGGACATGCACTGGAAGGTCCCTTCCTGCTGGGGACTTTCTTTTATCCTCTTATGCCATCCTAGAAAGGCTAGCAGGTGTTTTGTGGTGGGAGGCTAGTATGTGACCTTGGAAAAGTCATTTTCCATTGGACTGTGATGTCATCATGACTTGTTATCACCCTCACGGGGGCGGGGGGCAGGGTAGCCACATCAGTTGTCCCATCTCTGGGCCTGGCACTCTCACCCATGGGCTACTCTGCAAACCAGCTTCCTGACAAAACCCCTACTGGAGAACTAGCCAGCAGAAACTTTAATGATTTACCCAACCAAGCGATATAGCCCGAGCATCCTGGGACTCCCCAAAAGCTCATGTTGCCCAAATGCCAGACTTCTGGACAGAGGCTGCAACCCAGGTAGCAGGTCACCTGGGGCCCAGTAGGTGCAGTGCATCATGGGAAGCCAGAGAAGCAAGGGATATTTATGGAGCATCCATGGGGACAGATAGACACATTTATTTCTGAATTCTTACAGACACTCTAATGACAAAAATGACATCATTCTGCAGACGTGGCAACTGAGCTAAGCTGGAATTCAAAACCACAAATGCAGGACTTCAAAAGCCTATGCTCTTCCGTACCACTGAGGGGCTGAGGAACCCCACGGATTTCTCATTTCTCCTTTGTCTGGAGGGCGGAGTGGCAGAGTCCTGGGGCATGACTGGGGTGCTAGGAGGGACTAGTTGGGAGTTCTTCACAAAGGGCTGGGTGAGACATCTGGGGGCAGGGCTCACCCTCATCTGCTGCCCAGGACGGAGCATGAGCAAAGCGCTGGCTGGGACAGGAGGGTCTTCAACCTGTCTCCTCCCTACTTCCTACTCAGTTAAACTCAGCACAGTGAGCCACAGAGGAGCACGACAGAAAGCAGGAAAGTCAGCTGAGTCAACTGCGGAGATGAGGAGGAACATAGCCGAAGGAACTTCAGAACTAGACACACCTGGTTTTAAGACCTTGGGCAAGTGATATAACTTCTCCAGGCCTCAGTTTAACCTTTTGCACAAAAGGGCTGGGCTTGCTGATCGAATCAGCAGCTCCAAAGGGAAGGGCTTTTTTCTAGAATGTATACAGGATGATCCAGAGAAAGTTTAGCAAAAAAATAAAATAAAAAATAAAATGTTTTTACTATAACTGTTATCTGTATTTGTCTTTTGAAATTTCTACTTTATGTAGGCATATAATCTATTATTATAACAGTGCACATACATGAATTTATAAATACAGATAAAGCACTGGGAAGGAGGTGCTCCAAAATTATTTATTGATGGAGCCGGCAATCAAAAGTTTGGAGGATACTGCATGAAAAGCACCTACCTGCTACAGAACTGGCTGGCACATGGGCACCCCTGAAGTTAGGCAAACTCTCTCCCCTCAGCTCAAAATTCAAGAAAGTCTATGGTGAAAAGGGATAGTGTAGACTGAAAGCCCTTTCTGATTGGCCTGGGTTCAAATCCAATTCAGCCACTTACTAGCTGTGTGACTTCAGGTAAGTTACTTCCCTTCTCCGAGCTCTAGGCCCCTGAACCAGCAGAGCTATATATGGAGGGTCAGTGACACTGAAAAGCATTTGAGCCCAGAGCCTAGTGAACTACAAGTGACTGTTGACTTTCTCCTCCACTTTTCTGTCTCCTCTCAAAATACTCACTTCTCCACTCAACAGATGAACACCCAGGTCCTGCATCACATGCTGAACAGACATTTCTTACCCTTGCAGGAGTGAAAAAAGTTTTCCCTCTCTTACAGACAGTGAAACTGAGGCCCAGAGAAGTTAAGTGACCTGCCAGAGCCCTGAGGTAACACAGCAAATATTTAAGCTTTGCAGTGGCAACGTTCTCACCACTAGCTAAAATAGCTTCTCATTTTATTTTTATTTTGTTATATCCCAGCATAACGGCTCACCTATGACTGTCAGGAAATGTGTTCTGGGCTCAGGGTCTCTCTTCAGGCCAGGGCGGGGTGGTGAAGCAAAAGTTGTTTGGATTCATCAGGCATAAAGGAACCTTTTCCCGCTGAGGGTACAGCCTGGCGTCGCTGTCACGCACCTCTCCGCCCAGCCAAGACCTTGTTCAGTTCCACCGGACACCTCCACAGCCCATAGGAAGGGCAGTGCAGAGTTCAGTACTAAGCCCCCATGCCAGGTGGAAAAACAGACATCCTCGTGCCTTCCCTGCCGAATTTCAAAGAAAAAAGTCACTTGAAAATATTCTATAGAAAGGGGAGGAAGGGAGGGAGGAAAGAAACAATGCCCTACAACACACAAGGTGGGGCCCAATAGATATTTGTTGGAAAGGAACCGTTCTGGGAAAGTCACAAAGATCCCCCGTAGGACAAGCCCGTTTACAGATGAAAAAAAGAGATCTTATCTAGGCAGTTGCTTGCTCCCAGGGGAAGGGAGAGTCCTCATCTATTCAGTCCTGCGTCCCTCAGCTCCCTGGCGCGCGCTACTCCCACTCCACTCCAGCCAGGGGCCCCTTCCCGACCCTCGGCCCCCCCGGGATCGCGGCGCCGGCCCCTGGGGTACTCTCTCCGTCCGGCCCTCACCAGCTCCGCCCGAGCAGGGAAACGTGCCACCTCAGAGCACATCTCCCCGGGTCTTGGCAAAAGCTCTGGGGCCTGCACTACGCGGAAAGAAGGGCCTCGGAAGTCAGGTTTTTCGCCTCAACCCTGTAGCCAGGCACCCTGGGGTTGGAGCCCGGGCCTTAAGAGAGTGCGCTCCGCCTTGGAACCCCGGAGGACCGGCGCGGGGACTGCGCGAGGCCGCGGAAAACGCCCAACACCAGGCCGCGCGCCCAGTGTGGCGCCCAGGAAAAGGGAGCATCTGTTCCGAGCCGGCCGAGCGGGGGCGGGTCCCTCCTCCTCCAAGCGCCCGGGCCGGGGCCCGGCCGGGGGCTCGGCCGGCTCAGCCAATGGGCGCCGCGCTCGGGCCCTCTCCCCCGCCCCGGGAGAAGTCGGAGCAGGGCCGCTGAGGAGGAGATCGTGAGCGACGTGCCGCGCCCGGGCCCTGGGTCCCCCGGCCCTGCCGGGACGCGTGGACGGCGCGGCGCCCCCGGAAGGAAGCCAGCTGCTCGCTGCGGGCGCCAACAACGCACGCGGCGCCCACGCGCCCGCCAGATCCCGACTCCATCCCCGCCCAAGTCCCCGGCAGCGGCAGGGCGCTGCGCTCCAGGCCCGCGCCGAGCATGGCTCTGAGAGGCGCGCCGCCGGCCACGGGCTCACAGAGCGTCCGGGCCGCCGGGGAGGCCCGGGGAGGCCTAGGCCAGCGGAGGGGTGACCGGGGGTCCGCGCCTTTGTTCCAGGTGGGGAGGGCCCGCGGGCGCGCGACTCACCTTGCTGCTGGGCTCCATGGCCGCGCTGCGCCGGAGGCTCTGGCAGCGCCGGGTGCGCGGGCGGCGACGGGCGGGCGGGCTGCACTCTGCGGATCAGGCTCCGGCTCCGGTCCCGAGACTCCGACTACGACTCTGACTCTGACTCTGGTCGCTTGGCCTCCCGCTCCCTAGCGAGCTCGCTCCTGGGACCTGCGGCCCACGATCTGAACGCTCGCTGGGGTTACCTCTGAGCGCTGGGACGTTCTCGTTTATAGGACCCCAGCCATTGGCTGGCGCGGCTGGGGTGCGAGGGCGGGGGGAGGAGGGGTGGGCAGAGCCTTGGGGGCGGGGACTGGGGCACGTCCGGGGCGGGGCTCCGCGGGGAGGGGGCCAGGGCCGGGGTAGTGGGGCGGGAGGGAGCCCCGCGGGCACCTCGCTGTGGCTGAGCGTCTCCCCTGCTCTCTGGGTCCCGGGAGTTCCCTCGCTGTGTGACCCTCAGCAAGTGTGCGCACCTCTCTGAGCCTCGGCAGCCTGTAGCAAAATGGAGGAGCTCGTACCGGCTGTGAGACAAAATAGGAGCGGCAAAGGGTACCGCTTAAGAGCAAGGACTGGAGTCCTCACTCCGCCACCGGATAACTTCGGGAAACTAGCTGTACTGATAGAACCACCTCATAGGTTTGTTATGAAGATTAAGTGAGTTAATATTTGTAAAGTGTTTAGAACAGCTTCTGTTACGTGGTAAGTGGTATTTAAGTATTTGTTAGACTACGGGAGGTCTCGCTCCGCGATTTTCTCCCTTCCCCTCTCCATCCCCACATTCCTGTTTGTAAGCCAAGCCTTGCTTTAGCACAGGCTGGGCCCTCTGCCTGGAAATCTATGCCCACCTCTTCTTTGCACTTTAATATCACCCCCTTTGTGAAGCCTTTCTCCACTCCTGACAGTACATGTGACTCTATGGTGACAGGTAAGTGTGAAAAATATGAATGGTAGGAACATAGGAGAACTTGGATTCGAACCAGCTCCACTGTAGACCAGTCCTCGAGTGATCCTAGGCAAGGTGCTGGCCTATGAGGCTCAGCTTTCTTCTGGGTTAAACGGAATGAACATGACCACCAACTTCATGTGCTATCATGAGAGATACAATGTCCAGATAAACTCGTGAAATACTTAGCACAGGCTTAACTCGCGGTAAGTCCCCCTTTAGTGGTAGTGGTATTATTTCACCTTATTTCATCTGATTTCACCTCGTTTCTTCTTCTAGACCCGTGTCTTACTCGAGACACAGTGAAAGGAAAGACCCCCCAGTCCAAAGGTCTGGACAAAATCCTGAGGTTAGTTTGAGGGTCCCTTTCCCTATGGAGGGGCCCAGGGAGGGGCTACTTTCTGTTGGGAAGGAGGAGCCTGAGCTGACCCCATGACCCCTGGAGTCCTCTGTCTGGGCTGTGGGTCCAGTGCTGGCCTTGGGAGGGGGCACCCTGGCTGACCGAGAAGCCCTGGAAGGGAAGGCCTGCCCCTTCTGGGCACACCCCTGCCCATGGCTCCTATTTCTGCGGTCTCCCAGCTGCTCAGCCTGGAAAGCTTAGGGCCACCCCTCTCCTCATCTGGTGCCAAGGGCCCCTGAGTCCTGTTGATTTCACCTTCTGTACCACCTCATCCTCCTTCCCTTCCTTCTGTCTGCAGGGCCTCCAGTGCCTCTGGCCTCATGTCCTCTAGTGCTGACCCTCACTCTCCTGTTCGTATGTCCCCGTTGCCGTAGAGGCAGCAAGGTCCAGCCTGGCTAGCAAGGCCCTCGGGGCAGCAGTTTACAGGCTCAGCCTCACCCCTCACACCAGCACTTTCCACATCTGTACCTTTGCTCAGATTGTTTCTTCTGCCTGACTCCCTCCACCTCCACCTCACCAAGCCAAAATGCTTCTGACGGCACAAAGCACCCCTAGAATGGGGCCCCTTCCAGGAAGTGTCCCTGAGTCCTCCAAGAGCTTGTTCTCTCCTTTACCCTTCGATGCTTCTTAGTGTGCTGCTGTCCTTTCTGTCTCCCTCCAGACTGAGCATCTCGAGGATGGCTTCTGTAGCTGAGACACAGGGGTGAAGGAAGAAGGCAGGAATGAATGAACATATGAGCAGCTAGTCTGCCTGTTTCCTGCCAACACCAGTGTTCCCTTGAGTACTTTTTGGGTTTTGCCACGTCCCTGCTCAAAGTCTCTCCATCGCTCCCTGTTTCCGAGCACATCCAGTCTACTGCATATGTCTCCTCCCAGCTGTGGGTACACCCCACCCAGCTCATGGGGCATACTCACCATCAGGTTCCCTTTCCTTCTCCAGGCCAGTCCTGTGCTCGCCACTTCCCCAGGGACAGAGGCAGGCAAGCCTGTTGCTAGCCTTATGGAGCCCCCAAACCGGAGAGGATGAAGCGGCGAGATGCACAGCAACAGTACCAAGTTGGGTGTGCATGGTTAAGAATGTGTATGGGAGGGGCTTCCCTGGTGGCACAGTGGTTGAGAGTCCGCCTGCCGATGCAGGGGACACGGGTTCGTGCCCTGGTCCGGGAAGATCCCACATGCTGCGGAGCGGCTGGGCCCGTGAGCCATGGCCGCTGAGCCTGCGCATCTGGAGCCTGTGCTCTGCAACGGGAGAGGCCACAACAGTGAGAGGCCCGCGAACCGCAAAAAAAAAAAAAAAAAAAAAAGTGTATGGGAGAGAACTTGTACCACAGAGGAAGGAGAGGGAGTGGAGAGAGCTTCAGAAAAGGGAGAGGGCAGGCTGAGCAGGGTTTAGAAGGCTGAATATGAGTTCATCAGGTGGGTCAGAGGGAAGGCCATCCTTGGCAAGGGGAAGAACATGTGCAAAGACAGTAGACAGGCAGAGAGTGACTGCTGAAGGGGAGAAAGAATCTCTAGACCACACTCAGAGACTGATGGTGGAGCCCTGGATTTGGACTCCTGAGTCCCAGCTCTGCTATTTACTTGTTAAACATCACCAAGCAAATCCTTTCTCTTTTCTGAGCCTCAAGACTCACATCTGTAAAATGGGTGTAACAATCCCCTCCTGACTTGGCCAGAGGAAAAACGGATTGTGTGTAAAAGTTTATCCAAATAAACAGTACTAATTCATGATGTCAGAAGTCCAATCAAACCCCCTTCCTATGGTCAGGGTGGGACTTGAAGACAGAGCAGAGTGGCTAGAAAAACAGCTTTACCTTCGCCCTACCCCATCATACCTGCCCCAACAGACTCCCATTAACTGCTTGAAATTGCATTTCTAGATGTTCTTTGTGTAAAAGCTTTATGATCCCTGGAGGGTACAGTATAGAGGTAAATTCATCAGAAGCTATTGACACTGATCAGATATTAGAGTCACAGGTGGGCTAGTTTAGTTTTTGGATGGCTGAGTCCTGGGCAACCGGATTTAACTGCAACCAGAGAGGAAGCACCAGAGAAAGCCTAAGGAAGTGAGCCTGGAAGTTTGGGATGCCTGGGAAGAGAGAGCGAATGCCCAGAGCGGGCTCATGGAAGTGCAGCTTAAGCCAGAGAGCCAGGCTAAGCAGCCCCTGCGGCGGGAGTGCAGGGGATTGGGAGCAAGAAGAGATGAAGTTAGGGGGAATTTGATGGGAGCAGAACCTGAGGAGGGGTCAAATGCCAGGTATAGGAGTTAGGGCTTTATTCAGTGGGCAGTGGGGAGCCATGGAGGGTTTTTGAGCGGGGAAGGACCTGAGGAAGTCTCAGCCTCCTCTCAAGCCTTCCCTATCCCGAGGCTTTAAAGGGAAGTGTGAGGAGGCTGGGGTGGAGCCCTTGGGCTCCGCTTGGAAGGACCAAGTGCCCACCTCCCCAAGCTGCTCTCACACTGGCAGCTTTGTTCCCTGGAGGCTGCTTTAGCCAAGGAAGGAACTCGGACTTTTGGATTCCAAGCAGCTCTAGCCCTAGCCAGTCGGAGGAAAAGAGCTCCCTGGGACTGGCGGGGCGGTGCCAGGTGGCCAGGCGGATGCCGGCGGCCTGGTGCGTGCCTGTGCGCACGCTCGCACGCTCCGGGACCCCAGCCGCGCTGGGCTCGCTGTGCGCGCTGGGGGCGGGGCGGGGCGGGGTGAGGGGGTAGGGGTTGGTAGCAGCAGCTCCCGAGTCTGGAGTGAGTAAGGGGTGCCCGGGGAAAGGCGCTTTTTTTTTTTTTTTTTTTTTTTTTGCCTTTAAAGGCAAGTGTCTCTGGCAGCCAGCAGAAAAGGCTTTGCTGAGTCAGCTGCCGCTGATGCAAGTGGAGCTGGCAGGGACTGGGACTGGAGAGCCCCTGATCCGCAGGATATTCTGCAACCCCGATCCTCACAGGCTGCAGGTACACACTGTGTTGGACTCCTGAAAGTCCTGATGGGCCAGGGAGGACAGTTTTGTATGTTTAATATTTTCATTCTGATTTGCGCACCAGTTCATACCACCTGCTCTCAGAGAACTTTTCAGCTTCCCTCCTTTATCCTTTCACAAGCCCCTCCCCGGCCCTCTGCACACGCTTTCATCAGGGCCACCACCTGCTCGCCCGATGCTGGGGGATATTGAGGGAACACTTCCTTCCCCCAATTCTCTCCCGCACCGGGCTTGTCTGTCCAGCTGCCTCCAGGACAGCCCTCTGAATGCCCCACAGGTACCTGGCCTTCACCATGTTTAAGTCTAAACTCATTATCCTCTCGCATCCCTCCTGGTCCCCCACTGCAGAGACGGTTCCTCTATCCACCAAATAGCCCAAGTCAAGAGATCTGGCATCTTCCTTGACTCTTCTCTCTCCCTCATCCCCAATATCCAACCAATCCTGTGGACTCTGCCCTTCCAAAATAGCACTGGACTCCATCCCCTTCTCTCCGTTCCACTGGTCCCGTGCTAGCTCTGCTCATTCTTCCTCCCACCTGCCACCTCCATGGTCCCTCTCAAACATCCAGCCAGCACATGGTCATTTCCTTGTTTAAGCATCTTTCCCTGGCACACAACAACGTGGCTACAGCTCACAGACACAATGTTGTGTGAAAGAAGCCATATGCAAAGGAGTGTGATTTCATGTGTGCAAAGTTCAAAAACAGGCAAAACTTATTTATAGGATTAGAAGTCTGGGTATTAGTTACCCTTGGGGGGAATGAATGACCCTCAGGAGGTCTGGTAATCAGGGCTGGGACCAAGGTGAGGCAGATGAGGCAGGATCAATATTACTGATATTTCCCTTTTGCCCTGAGCCTTAATGTGACCCAACACAGCATTGTTACTAATCCTGTCTTTATCTAAAAGTTTAATATTTTGTCATCATGCATTTTCTTGCATTAGTTTTGATTTTTTTAAAATATTGCATTAAAACGTTATTTATCCTGACGGCTGAGCTTTTCGGTACCCCCTTAAATTTTACCCAGGAGGTGAGTGTCTCACTTGCCATGTCCTAGTCCTGCCCCTGCTGGTGATGTTTTGTAATCAGAGTGCTGGTGACACGTGTGCGTTCAGTTTGTGAAAACTCATTGGGCTGGACAATTCCAGTTTTTACACTTCCCTGTGTGCATGTTAGGCTTCAATTAAAAAAAATTTTTTTTACTTAAAAAAAATTCTTTCTGTGGTTGCAAGGGAATGACCGCTGTCTGCTTCTTCCAGCACCCCCAGCACCCAAAATGGTACCTGGCTTCTTCCAGTTAGTTTAATCCCCACAAGACCTCAGTGAGATGAGTCTTTTTCTCTCCATTTTCTAAAAGAGAAAACTGAGACTTAGGGAAGTGAAGTGATTTGCCCAAGATCACACAGGTAGTAGGTATGAGTCCTAGCACCTTGATTTAAAAAAATAAACAAAAACTCTGACCTGTAGCACCTGCTCAGTCACCTGGCCCAGCACCAGCACGAGCAGTGCACCAGGGCCTGGCTCTTTACCGCTGAGATTACAGTTATTTGAGCCGTATCTTTCCTCCCAATAATGACCTCCTTGGGGTAGGGGCTCAGGCATCCCTGTCTTCCCTCTGTCCAGCGAGTTACTTAGAGCACAGAAAAGAGGCTCTAAATGTTTAATAAATGAATGAAGCAAAGAACGAACGAGTGAGGAGGCCGGCAGTGATATACGGTGGGTGGAACACAGGCTGGGGAGGCAGATCTGCTAGCTGTGTGTCTTTGGGCTTATTGCTCAGTCTTTCTGAGTCTCAATTTCCCCACCTGTAAAATGGGAATAATATCCGTACTTACCTCAAAGATTTAGTGAGAATAGGAAGTGAGAAGATGACTGTCAGGTGACTGGCGTATAATACATTCTTGAAAAATGGTAACTATTGTTACTCTTTCCAGTGTTTCACGTTCTCAAAGCCTGATTTACTTTAGGGTGGCAGGGATCGACCTCTTTCGATTTCCGTGTATTGTTGGAAGCAGGGGACCTGATGCAGACCCCAGGAACTTTCCTCCTTGAGCCCACAGAGAGGGCCAGTGCCGGAATAGTCCGCAAGTCTGGCTTTAGGGCCCAGCTCTACCCTTCCCGTGGTGTCATCTTTGATGAGTTGCTTCTTCTTTGTGAGCCTCTCTTTTCTCTCTGTAAAATGGGGCTCAGAATAATCTTGACCTTGTGGGGCTCTGGGGAGGGTTCAGTGGCTTGTCCCTGGGCCTAGTCCACAGTATGCCTTCCGTTAAGGTTGGCGCCCTGGGGAAGAGCAAGGAGCAGAGGCTCTCAGACCCTAAGAAGTCCAAGGACTGATGGGTAAAGCAAATAAATAGCCTGGCTGGGCTCTGTTTTGTTCTTAGAACTTTATTTCTCCCGAGAAGTGAAATAACAATGCCGTTTATGCTGGTACAACTTTTTAACTGTGCAAAACACCTTCTCAGTGTCATTCCTTGGGTCCTCCCCACACCTTGTGCGGAGGTCAAGACCAGATTTATTCATGTGCCCATTGGACAGGTGAGGAGACCGAGGCACACCAAGGTTAAAGCCATTTGCTTGAGGTCACACCAAAGGAGGAATTGGGTAGCAAATGGAAGGTGTGAGACCTGGACCTCTTTACCTCCAGATACCACTATGCAGCAATTTGGAGCCAAAAGAAAGCACAGACCTCACCTCCTGAGTGAGCGGCCATGGCCCAGTCGGCATCCGGCTGCTCCCACTTCCCCCACTCCCAGCCCCACCTGGATGCCACCTGGCAGTCACATGTACATTCATCACGGAGGAGCCGGCTGACTCACCGCATTATACCGGAGCTGACTCACCCTTTAGAAGATGGAAAGTGAGACACTGAAAGCCTGGAGAAGCCCTCCCTTCCTCACTGAAGCTTGAAACCCACGGCAGCTTAGCTCTTAAGAAAGGGAAAGCACTGGAGGTGGACATCCCTGGACTCAGAAGGCAGTGGTTCTACTCCACTCTGGGCAGTTACGGGTTTGCTGGGTGACTTCAGGCAAGTCACTGTCCCTTTCTAAGGCTCTGTATCTTCAGTTTCGTAATGAAGGGGTTGCAGCAGGTGACTTCCAAGACCTTTCTAGCTCTGGGTTGAGAAGCCTTGTCATAATAAGTGCTAGACCTCAGTGTCCTCATTTTTTTTTTTTTTTTTGCGGTACGCGGGCCTCTCACTGTTGCGGCCTCTCCCGCTGAGGAGCACAGGCTCCAGACGCGCAGGCTCAGCGGCCATGGCTCACGGGCCCAGCCGCTCCGCGGCATGTGGGATCTTCCTGGACCGGGGCACGAACCCGTGTCCCCTGCATCGGCAGGCGGACTCTCAACCACTGCGCCACCAGGGAAGCCCTTCAGTGTCCTCATTTTAAAAAATTGTGATAAAATACACATAACATGAAATTTACCATTTTAACCATTTTTAAGTGCGTAGTAGTTCAGTGGCGTTACATATATTCACACTGTTGTGCAACCATCACCACCATCCATTTCTGGAACTTTTTCATCTTTCCAAACCGAAAGTCCTTACCCGTTAAGCAATAACTCTCCACTCCCCCTGTCCCCAGCCCCTGGCAGCTACCATTCCACTTTCTGTCTCTTTGCATTTGACTACTCTAGGTGCCTCATTTAAACCGTCCTTGTCTTTATTTTTTTATTTTTATTTTTTTTGCGGTACGCGGGCCTCTCACTGTCGGGGCCTCTCCCGCTGCGGAGCACAGGCTCCGGAAGCGCAGGCTCAGCGGCCATGGCTCACGGGCCCAGCTGCTCCGCGGCATGTGGGATCTTTCCGGACCGGGGCACGAACCCGTGTCCCCTGCATCGGCAGGCAGACTCTCAACCACTGCGCCACTAGGGAAGCCCTGTCCTTGTCTTTAAACTGTGATAACAACAACAACAAAACTGATAACCAATGTCAAGGGTAATTTGATCCTTCTCCCAGTGGGCAGTTGGCTCAGACTTGGATTGAAGTTTCAGCGCTTCCATTCAACAGCTGTGTACCCTCAGGCAGGTTGCTTAACCTCTCTGCCTCTCCCATTTCCACATCCCTAAAATCGGCCTAATAAGTCCGGCCTTGCAGAGCTGTTGGCAGGCTCACAGGAGACAGTGGATAGGGAGGTGTTTGGAAAGTCCAATGCCCCTGCTAGAGCTTGTTATATATGCCCTCTTCCTGGCATGCTGCGGCTGGGACCCTGGCTTAGACTGGTAGGTGTGAGAGCTGGAAAGACGTTAGAATTGTGCTTTTCAACACATTTACAGATGAGAAGACTGAGGCCTAGAGAGGCGGATATGACTTGCCTAAAGTCACACATGGAACTTTATACATCGTGTGCATCTATGCCTCTCGCACAGTGCCCTGCACGTGGCAGGTGCCCAACAGACGTTTGCTGTTGAGGCTGGAAGGCGGGGGCCGTGTCATCGAGGGAGGGCCCTGACTGCTTGGCTCTAGAGCCCTCCCCTCAAACAGCTGGCATTCCAGCCTGTGTACCCAGTATTGGAAAGTGGCTTATAGAAGGTGCTGGGGCACTAGTCTTCTGTCTTGGGTGTTCTTTTTTTTTTTTTTTTTTTTTTTTTTCCTGCGGTATGCGGGCCTCTCACTGCTGTGGCCTCTCCCGTCACGGAGCACAGGCTCCAGACGCGCAGGCTCAGCGGCCATGGCTCACGGGCCCAGCCGCTCCGCGGCATGTGGGATCTTCCCAGACCGGGGCACGAACCCGTGTCCCCTGCATCGGCAGGCGGACTCTCAACCACTGCGCCACCAGGGAAGCCCTTGGGTGTTCTTTTTATTGGTTCCCAGAGGCCTGGCCTTGTGGCTGAGAGTCCCATCTGTCTTATTTCCTTAGAGTAATCATTGCTAGAAATTTTTTGGTTGCCAGTATCAATATATTTAAGCCAACTTCAGCCAATAAAGGCGACTTCATTAAAGGCAACAGAGGTGTCCGGCAAACAGTGGCAGGGGTGCAGTCAGATGCTGACGAAGCTTGGGACCTAGTAGAGTGCCACCAGGACGGTCTACATCCCTCATTCTTGCTTTATGTCTCTTTCCCTTCACAGACAGGCATGTTCTGCTCCTCGTGGTAGCCTGTAACCACCACACAATGCCAGCATTTACCTGGGACCACTTCAAGGCTGACTCGACTCTCTCCTGGTCTGGATTCCAAATTTCTAGAAGAGAGAAGCGGATTGGCCCAGTTTGGGTGAGATGTTTGTCCTGGGTCCTATTGGCTGTGGTTAGGCGGTGGGGTCATAGAAAACGAACAAGGCTGGCAGGGCTCATATCTGTTGTGAGGGTGGGGTGGAGGAGGGTGCAAACACATGCACCCGTTAAAAATGTGGAACAGAGATATATGTTCATTGACATGGAAAGGGAGTCAAGATAGTTTTGAATTGAAAAAATGGGTTACAACACAGTATGTTTATCACATTTTAAAAAGTAAATATGCATATGTAATGTAATTGAATTTCCATACATAGATGCTAAATGTTCATTGAAATTACGGGTAGTAGAATTAGGGGTAATTTTTCATTTCTTCTTTTGTAATACCTGCATTTTTCTCTAATGAATGAGTGTCAGTTGAGCAATAATAAAATGATCACTTTTACCACCCAGGGCTGCAGTGTGTGTTGACTAAGACATTTATTCACTTATTCAATAAATATTTATTAAGCACCTAGTACATGATGGTGCTTGTGAAAGCTGCACGATGACTGGCCAGCAGTAGAGGTTCAGCCATTGGGGTCATCCAAGGCTCTCCCTCCAAGATTTACACAGCAGGCTGGGTGCTCAGACACAGGTGCTTCTGCTCTAATGGTCTGTACGCGTTCTGAAAATCTAGGAACTGAAAAACGGGGTGTTTCAGCTATCTACTGCTGCCGAATAACCACTCCAAAACTTAGTGGCTTTAAACAGCAATGATGTATTTCTCTTGATTTGGGGGATTGGGCAGTTCTGTTCCCCGTGATGCAGCTGAGGTTATTTATGCAGTTGCATTCGATGGGGTACTTGGCTGGGGCCATTCTCCACACACAGTGTTGCATCCTCCTCTGTCTCCAGCAAGGTAGCCTGGGCTTCCTTACAACATGGCGGCTGGGGCCACATGGGAGAATTTCTCAAAAACAAGCCCAGGTGTGGAAAAACTTATCAAGCCTGCTCATATCAATGCAAATCATTCTGGATATGACTTGCTTGGTCTCTTAATCTATAATGAGCATTTTCTCTTTGAGTAAATATTCTTCCCAGCCTGATTTTTAATGGCTGACTGATAGCCCATCATTGATTCAACCAATCCCCTACTGATGAATATTTAGGTGGCTTTCATTTGGGAACAGTTATAAACAACACAGTGAAGATCAACTTTGTACCAAAAACTAGGTACAAATCCTTGTAGGAGAGGGATTGCAGAGTCAGAGTCGAAGGAGATGGGAATTTTTAAAACTTTGCCAAATCGCCCTTCAAAAACATAGTATTTACTTGTTGCATTTCTACCGGCTGTAAAGGGACCTACCCTTTTCACGATCCTCTGGTCAATCCTGGATGTGGTTTATCTTTTTAATCTTTGTCAGTTGGATGGGTGAGAAATGGTATCTCACCTTTGTCTTCAAAGGGTGAAAATTAAAAGTAAGTTGCCCAGAGCCAGATGCTTAAGAAGAGTTGTTATCTTGCTCTGGGAAAGCGCCCTAATAAATCAGCAGGGAGAAGGCAGTGCTCTGCGGTGTGTCTCTGCCCGCTGACTCAGGCTGTTAAAAGGAACTCAGGGCTGGCAGCTGAGCTCCTGGCTGTGGAGATGAGGTCACCGTGTCCTCACAGTGTGGATCGATTGGGACAAGCCCGCTGCTTTCGTGTCCTGTGTCTGCGGGTCTTCCGGTGTGCACAGGGCACACGGCCCCACCTGCCATGACCGCCAAGTCCATCTTGACTCTGACCCTGTCCACTCTGACCCACTCCGGAGGGCCTGATGTTGAGGCCTGGAACCTGGCCAGCTATGACTAATGACGGTTGTAAGGTGAGGCGTATAAAGCAGGATCCTGAGATCGGTCCTTGGTCTTGAGCAACCAGAGGCATACCTCCTGGCCTCACAAATTCATGAACTGGGGGACAGCTTCCTGTGTGGAAGCAGGTGTCCTGGACTCAGAGTCAGCCCTGCTTCTCACTAGCTGTGGAACAGACAATAGAGCTTTTCTGAGCCTCAGTTGCTTCATCTAGAACGTGAGGGTAACAGAGCGATGAGGATTATTATGTATTTCCTCTGTGCCTGATCCTTGTAACTCTCACAGCACCCTCAAAAGGTTGGGAGTATCGTGCCCACTTTGCAGATGAGGCAGAGTGAGGCTCAGAGGAGAGAAATAACTTTCCCAAGATCGTGCGGCCAATAAGTGGCAGAGCTGGAAATGAGCTCAGGTCAGCCTGGAGCCAAAGCCCACGCCAGCTCCTTTTACAGGCTTTGTAAAGGAGTGGAGGAGAAAAGGGCATGTGAAAGAGTTCTGCAGCGTGTGTCCAAAACAGCTGCCGTTACAACCTGCCGTCACCCTCTGGATGGTTAGAGTCATGCTCAGTGGGTGGGATGGCTGCGCTGGGGACCGACCTCGGAGAGCCAAGTTTCCCATCAGGTTCTCCAGGAAGGTGCCTGACTGCACAGCTCTACTTCGGCTTTGGTCTGCTCTCTCCACAGAGAGAGGCAAGGCCCTTCATTTAATAACGGCTGCTGTTTACTTATGGAGCTATTACTCTGTGAAGCACCCTGTATTTGCTCTGGTTGTGATCCTGTTCTTTAGCAGGGGCGCAGGGACGTGAGGAGGGCAGGTAACCGCCAGGGCGGCGGAGGTGGATTCCAGGCCGACAGGGGACGCCACCCTCCTAACCAGGACTCGGGAGTGAGGCAGTCAGGGCTGGACCACCAGTGTTTACGAAGCCTTTTACCCCAGGATCACCAGAGCCTCCTTTCAGCCCTGCTATTGTCTGCCCAACAGATGGAGAAACTGAGGCCCAGGGGGAGGAGGGGGCTTGCTCCCCCTACTGCCTCAGCCTGCTCCGTCTGGAATGCGGATGGGGAAGTTGCAGGGAAAAACTTGCCAGCAGGGCGGGACCTTTGCCTACCAGCTGAGTTGTGACCTCCGCAAGGGCTGGGTGTTCCTCCCAGGGAACTCAAGGTGGGGCAGTCTGGGTAGAAGTGAGATCAGAGGGCATGCCAGTCTGCGAAGAGGAGAGGGCAGGTCTCTGGGGGGTTGTGAGAAGAGGAAGGGAGCCTGGAACAGGCCAGCAAATGGGGCATGGTCTGCGGATTGCTTAGTGGAAGTTTTAAACTGGGGCCATGTGAGAATGTGGAGCTCTGGGTCAAAGACTCCTGGGTGCAAATTATAATTGTGCTGCTTATGAGAATGGTGTGTTTGGGCAAATATTTCCCTGAGCGTCAGTGTCCTTATCTGTAAAAGGGCTGGAACGTTCCCTAAGTTAGATCCTGGCTCTACCACTTATCAGTGTGACCCAGGGCAAGTGAATTCACCTCTCTGGACCTCAGTTTCCTCATGTGTGAGATGGGCCTGATAATAATGGTACCTACCTCACCCAGTTATTGTGAAGATTTATGGGTGTAGCAGCATTTGTAGGCTTCCAAGCTTTTCACCTAATCAGTCTTTGCTATCATCAGCAGCAGCATCGTCTACCTCAAAGGCTTCCTGGGAAGCTTAAACAAGGCTGCTGATGCAAACTGTCTGGCAGAGGTGTTATTAGATACATCGCCCCTTGGTATCCACAGGAGATTGGTTCCCGGAGCCCTGTGGATACCCAGATCGGAAGATGCTCAAGTCCCTTATGTAAAGTGGCATAGTATTTGCATATGACTTACACACATCTTACCACATGTTGTACATCATCTCTAGATTACTTATAATACCTAGCACAATATAAATGCTATGTAAATAGTTGCCAGCATGTGGCAAATTTTGCTTTATGGGACTTTCTGCCGTTTTCTTTCCAGAATATTTTTGATCCGCTATTGGTTGAGCCATGGATGCGGAGCCCGTGGATTGGAGGGCCGACTGTAATTACAGGGCAGAGTGACAGGTGCTACGATGTAGATGGTAGGAGGTGCTGTGAGGCTCAGGAAGATGAAAGTTCTGCCTGGCTGGAAGATAGGTGTGGAAGGCTTCCTGGGAGAAGTGGCATTTTCTGAGCCTCGAAGGAAGGACGTGTAGAAGTTCTCAGGTGGAGGAGGGGAAAGGCAGAGAGATGAACTTGAGTGAAAGCTTGGTGGTGAGAGAGCCTGAGCATGTCTGGGAACGCGGAGCCTTTTCATTAGGCTTCGTGTCTGGGGTGAGGGGCAAGGCATGAGGCTGCCTGGGGGAGGGGGTAGGTGCTGGCTGCAGAACGCCTTGCCTGGGGGTTTAAACTCACTCCAGTAGGTAGGGAGTTCCTATGCCTGTCTACATGGAAGAATCACCTGAGACATTTAAAAAGCACAGAATCCGGGAATTCCCTGGCAGTCCAGTGGTTAGGACTCCGTGCTTTCACTGCTGAGGGCCCCGGGGTTCTATTCCTGGTCGGGGAACTAAGATCCCGCAAACCAGGTGGCGTGGCCAAACAAAACGAAACAAAAACCAAACAGAATCCATGGTCCCAGCTGGCAATATTCTAAGTAGCAGGCCTTAGCTGGGACCCAGGACTCTATACTGTTTAAAGCGCCCCAGGGGATTCTGATGCCCACCCACGTATGGGGACAGGGTGTCTTTATGCAGGGAGGGGCCCTATTGGAATACCAGCTTTGAGCAGAGAGCTTGAGAAGATGGGAAGGGGGTGTAAGAGACCCCTGACTCTGACCCCCAGCCTCCCACCCCTTTCCAAGGAAGTCCACACTTTGATGGTCACATTTGCCACCAGGGCTGGACCCTAGAGATGCTACTGCCCTATAGCCCTCTAGCTCCAGGAAGGACAACCTTCTTTCTCTCCGCCCATCTGCCCATCTGTCCATCCGTCCATCTGTCCATCCATCCAATGCAGTTTTTTAGCTCCCCACCCTGCCATTTTCCAGGCATGGTGCCGGATCATGGAGGTACAGGGTGAATGAAGTGGACGCCCCATGCCCCCCTAGAGAACCTTCCATCAGTCCTGACTCCCCCAGCCGGCTAGCCTGGAGTGCACTGGGAATGTGGCTGAGCACAAGAGAGCTGGGACAGGAAACCCCCCCGGGGGCTCAAACAGCAGCAGCAGTGGTCCATCCTCCAGGCCCCTTGGCTTCCTGGTTCCCCTCGTCTCACAGGCCCAGTCTCCTGTCCCAGGTGGCTCAGGCCTTGCCTGCCCAACTCCCAGGCCATCCCTGGTATACCCCCTGCCAGGAGGGTCCTGGTGCTCAGGAGAGGGGGTGATCTGGGCAGCCCTCACCTCACCCCCCGCCCACAGAGAAGGCAACAGTCTTGGGTAAGGCCTGAGCAACTCGCAGAGCATTTCCTCACAGGGGCAGCAGAAATAACAAACAGGAGGAAATGACAGGGATTCCCAGGATTTCAGAGCACGCAGCTCCGGTACAGGATGGACCCATGCAGAGAGATGGAGTTAGAACCGTGTTGCGGCAACTTCCTTGCCTCTGTCTCGGAGCCGTCTCCTTGTGGCTTCACGCTTTTGTTCTGTTCTTCTGTTTCATCATCATCCCTTGCCCACCCCAGCCCCACCCTCACCGTCACCAGTGTGGGTGCTGCGGCTGTCACTGTCACTCACTGCCATCCATTCATGTCTTCCCTCATTCGTTCAGCACGTAGGTACCACGTGCCAGACGATGAGGATGAAGCTGCAGGCGCAGTCGGGCCTCACATGGAGCTCCCACCGGGTAGGGAAACAAACACAGGCAAAGAGCTCTAATACTGATACAGGGTGATTATGGCCACTGTGGAGCTGTGCGCAGGCTGCTATAAACCCAGGGAGGAACGAAGGCAAGACTGATCCTTGATGAATGAGCAGGAGAGCGTGCCAAGCAGTGAGAACAGCACGTGTAAAGGAGTGATGTTTGCAATGACTCCGGCACCGGGAAGGGTCAAGGGACGGAGGAAGTGGAAGCTGGAGAACTCAGAGGGGCCATCCATGAAGGGCCTTGAATGCCGGGCTAAGGGACTAGAGCTTTCTGCCATAGGCAATGGGGAGCCATTGGAAGATTGTGAGCGGGGGAGGGACACGTTCAGATCTGCATCTCAGAAGCTGATGTGGGTGAATGGGCTGGAGAAGGAGAGGCCGGGCAGAGCAGCCAGTGAAGAGGACCCGACATAGTCCAGGGAAGAGCAGCCGAGGCAAGGGCAGGTGGTTCAGCAGGTGTGAGCACCTCTGGGTGCAAGAACTGAGGTGGGCACGGGGCAGATGGGCTGCAGAGCTGGCCCCACTCAGGGCAGCTGGGCATTTCCAGGGCTCGAGGTCAAAGAGAGGCTGAGGCAGGCAGGAACTCCAAGAGCTCCTGGGCTTTGGGCTTGAGCAGGCTCAAGGTCAGCAGATGCAGCTGGGTTGTGTCTAGAGACTTAAGAGGTCCACAGCAGGACCCCAGTCCACACATAGGAGTCAGGGCCAGGTCCAGCCCTAGAGAAGAGTTCCCATGAGCCAGGCTGGCTGTCCGATGGTGCCCTGGTCCTGAAGGGAGAAGCAGCTACAAGTCAAAGCAGCAGAGGATGCCTGGCTCCAGCACCTTTATTTCCCGGACCACCTCCCTTCTCTGGCTACCTGTGAAGATGGACTATGGGGGCACCTGGGGCTGTCTTCCTGCCCATGCCTGGCCCCCTCACATAAGGCTCCCCTCAGACTCTCCAGCTACCATCTACTCCTGGCCTAGGGACCCGAAGTCTTCACGGATCTGGCCTACCCCTGGTTCCAAGGTTCTTTGAGGATGAATTCTGGCTTGGCCTCACCTGCTCAGGTGCCTTTGGGAGTGTGCCCACCTCGCCAGCCCCCCCTCAGGATACAATCACAGGATGATGATCTCAGGGTGTATGGCCGGAAGAGCTCACTACCTAGAGCCCGCTTGGCCAATTAGTCACTTGTACTATAGGCATTTATTTAAGCACCCACAGTGTGCCAGTCCCTGGACTGAATCAGATCCAGTCTTTGTCCTGTCAAAGTACAATGGAGGCAGACAAACACACTAAACACAGCACAACCTACTGTAACATAACAACACAACTCAACAGGACCCAGCTCAACTCAACACATCTCAGATCTCAGGTCTGTTTTCCAGATCTCTGGGGCCTGAGCTGGAAAGACGCTCAGCTCATAGGCAAAAGGGTTGTGAGGGACAAAGATGCTTGAAGGAATGCCAGCAGTAGAGGGCACAGGTAAGGAGCCTCCACGGTCAGAATACTTGGCTTCAGTCCTGCCTTTGTGATCTGGGACTGATGACTTACCTCTCTGTGCCTCAGTTTCCACATCTGCAAAATGGAGAGAATAATGTGTATGTCATAGATTTTGAGGATTAATTGAGATAATACAGGTAAAGTGCCTGGCACAGTGCCTGGTATGTGGTAACACAGTAGCATCGGCTGTGGTGGTAGTGGTTGTTGCCTTCGAATTATAAAACTGTTATACTCTTAGATTCTTGGAGTCATAGAACCCTAGGATCTTACAACCTTAAGAATAGAACCTAAAGAAAACATAGAGCCTGAATATTAGCTGGGTGGGTCTCCTTGTTCTCTCAGATGGAGGTGAAATTTCCTCTAATGCCTCAGGCCAGGGCTGTCACATTCAGTTGCTCGGGTTGTGCCCTATATGGCTCTAGAGAGAGCCATCCACATAGACTTTGACAGGAACGGAGTCCCCTAGATGCCGTTTGACCCCTAGATGCCTGCCCCACCACACAGGGAGGCCCCACTTTCTCCAGAGAAGCCTGCTAAGTGTCAGGGGGTTCACACTAACCCCCATACTCTCTTCCCCCAGCAAACCATGCTGGCTTTGTCCTGAACCACACTGAATTGAATGTGATAAAACTCACACTTTTATTTGGATTTCATATAAAAACCAAAATCACTCCTCCCAAGCATTCCTGAGAGTAGACTTTACAGAGGTTTTGGAATGCTCCAGAGAAGGAGCACATCTCATGGAGCACAGCCTACTGGCATCTAGAGAGAACGATGGGTCATGTACTCCCTTTCCCCACCTTACATCTCCCCCCCACCCCACTCCCTCTCTCCCTTCCAGTTCATTCCTCAGGAGTCCAGGCTCTCTATGGGGTCTCTACCCTTATCAAATCATTTCCTCCACAAAGATAGTTCCTTCTCTTCCCAAAAGGACTTCTGGGCCATGTGTTAGGTAATAATTTTTGTATACCTCATCACATTTAGTATCATTTATGAAACCCAAGACTCAGAGAACTTTAAAATCAAATAATCTTAGAAGAAGAATCTTGGAAGAATCTAGCCTAAGGATTGTAAATTCTGAGACTCATGGAGAATTTTAGAATCTGCCACATCTTGCAGTTGGAAGGAACCATAGAGGGTCCTGCAGTCCACACCTTATTCGGTGCAGGCATCTCCTCTATAACAGCGTGGCTGGCAGCTGTTCAGACTGCCGTCTCTACTGAAACACAGCTCTCACTCTCTGACCAGGTGGCCCATTCCATTGTTAGATTATGACATCAGCTGCCTGTAGAAATGCTTGCAATAAGGATGTCCCTAATTAACTTTCTTCTGTGCCTGTGATAACACAGGTGGACTCCAGCTCAAGGTGTGCCGAGTTTTTAGAGCAATGACAATTGGGAAGACCAAGATGCAGTGTACTAGCTAGACCTGAGAGCTGGGACCTGAGTGATCCGGTGCGTGGTAATCATGGTGAGCTGAGCTATGATTGGGGCAGGGCTGCAGCCAGAGAATGAGGAAAATGGCGATGGCTACCATGTATTGATAAGTTGTATTTTCATTTATTTCAAAATATTTTTAAATTTCTCTTAAGATTTCTTGTTTGACCCATGCATTATTTAGAAGTGTGTTGTTTAATCCCCAAGTAATTTGGGACTTCCCTCCCAGCTTTCTGTTACTGATTGCTAGTTTAATCCCCCTGTGGTCTGAGAGGAGCTCTTGTATGACTTCTACTGTTTTAAATTTTGAAGGTATGTTTTATGGGGTAGGATGTGGTCTGTCTTGGTGACTTTTCCATGTGAGTTTGGGAAGAATGTGTATTCTGTGCATTCTTCTCTTGTTGGATGAAGCAGTTGATAGATGTCAATTATATCCAGCTGATTGATGGTGCTATTGAGTTCAACTGTGTCCTTACTGGTTCTCTGCCTGCTGGATCCATCCATTTCTGATGGAGGGATGTTAAGTCTCCAGCTGTAATAGTGGATTCATCTATTCCTCTTTGCAGCGCTATCAGTTTTTGCCTCATGTATTTTGATGCTCTTTAGGTGCACACACATTAAAGATTATTGTGGTGCTTCCCTGGTGGCGCAGTGGTTGAGAGTCCGCCTGCCGATGCAGGGGACACGGGTTCGTGCCCCGGTCTGGGAAGATCCCACATGCCGCGGAGCGGCTGGGCCCGTGAGCCATGGCCGCTGAGCCTGCGCGTCCGGAGCCTGTGCTCCGCAACGGGAGACGCCACAACAGTGAGAGGCCCGAGTACCGCAAAAAAAAAAAAAAAAAAAAAAAAAGATAATTATGTTTTCTTGGAGAGTTGACTCCTTTATCACAATGTAATGCCCCTCTTTAACCCTGATAACTTTCCTTGCTCTAAAGTTAGCTCTGTCTGAAATCAATATAGCTGCTCGAGCTTACTTTTGATTAGGGTGAGCATAGAATATCTTCCTCTATCCATTTACTTTGTTTTTAAAAATTTATTTATTTTTTATTTTTGGCTGCGTTGGGTCTTCGTTGCTGCACACGGGCTTTCTCTAGCTGTGGCGAGCGGGGGCTACTCTTCATTGCGGTGCGCGGGCTTCTCGTTGCTGTGGCCTCTCGCTGCGGAGCACGGGCTCTAGGCACACAGGCTTCAGTAGTTGTGGTTCGCGGGCTCTAGAGCACAGGCTCAGTAGTTGTGGCGCACTGGCTTAGTTGCTCTGCAGCATGTGGGATCTTGCCGGACCAGGGCTCGAACCTGTGTCCCCTGCATTGGCAGGCGGATTCTTAACCACTGTGCCACCAAGGAAGCATATCCATTTACTTTTAATCTACACGTATCTTTATATTTAAAGTGGGTTTCTTGAAGGCAACATATAGTTAGGTCTTGTTTTTTGATCTACTCTCACAATCTCAGTCTCTTAATTGGTATATTTAGACCATTGATGTTAAAGTGACTATTGATATAGTTGGATTAATATCTACCATATTTGTTACTGTTTTTTATTCATTGCCCTGTTCTTTGTTCCTATTTTTGTCTTCCACTCTTTTTCTGCCTTTTATTGTTTCAGTTGAACATTTTATATGATTCCATTTTTTTCTACTTTCTTAACATATCAATTATAATTTTTAAAAATATTCTTAGTGGTTGCCCTAGAGTTTGCAATGTACATTTACAACTAATCCAGGTCTACTTTCAAATAACACTATTCTGCTTTACAGTAGTGCAAGTGTCTTATAATAACAAATATTTCTAATTCTTCCTCCCCATCCCTTGTATCGTTGCCGTCATTCATCTCATATACACATGTTATCATCATCAGACACATTGTTGCTGTTATTATTTTGAAACTTTTATCTGTTAAGATCAATTAAAAAAAATTAAATTTATGATTATTTTACCATCACTTATTCCTTCTCTGATACTCTTCCTTTTTTAATGCAGAACCAAATTTCTGACCTATCATCATTTTCCTTTTCTCTGAAGTTATTTTAATATTTCTTGCAAGGCAGGTCTACTGGTAACAAAGTCTCTCAATTTTTGTTTGTCTAAGGAAGGCTTTATTTCTCCTTCACTTTGAAGGAAATTTCACAGGATACAGATTCTAGTTTGTGGTTTTTTTCTCTCAGCACTCAGTTTCACCTCATTCTCTTCTTGCCTGCCTGGTTTCTGAGGAGAATTTGGATGTAATTCTTGTCTTTGCTCCCCTACAGATGAGGTGTTGTTTTCCTCTGGCTTCTTTCAAGGTTTTTTCTTTATCTTTGATTTTCTGTGGTTTGAACATAATAGGTACAGGGTTGTTGTTTTTTGGGTGGGGCGGTGTTATTCTGCTTGGTGTCCTCAGAGCTTCCTGGATCTGTGGTTTCGTGTCTGACAATTTGGGAAAATTCTCCGTCATTATTCCTTCACATGTTGCTTCTGCTTCTTTCTCTTCTTCTCCTTCAGGTATTCCCAGTACATGTATGTTACACCTTCTGTAGTTGTTTCATAGTTCTTGGCTATTCTGTCCCATTTTTTCCCCAGTCTTTTCTTTTTGCTTTTCAGTTTTGAAAGTTTCTATTGAAATATCCTCAAGCTCAGAGATTCTTTCCTCAGCTGTGCCTGGTCTACTAATGAGCCCATCAAAGGCATTCTTCATTTTTGTTATAGTGTTTTTGATTTCTAGCATTGTTCTTTTGTTTTTGGAATTCCAAATTTTGTTCTTAGGAATTCCAACTCTGTGTACATTGCCCATCTGGTTTTTTTGCTTTTTTTGTTTTTTTTAGCCATGCTGTGGGAGCTTAGTTCCCCGACCAGGGGTTGAACCTGGGCCCTGGACAGTGAGAGTGTGGAGTCCTAACCACTGGACCACCAGGGAATTCCCTGCCCATCTGTTCTTGTATGCTGTCTACTTTTTCCATTAGAGCTCTTAATCTATTGACCATAGTTGTTTTAAATTCCCAGTCTGATAATTCCAACATCCCTGCCATGTCTGAGTCTGGTTTTGATGCTTTTGCTCTGTCTCTTCAAACTGTGTTTGCCTTTTAGTATGCCTTGTAATTATTTATTGAAAGCCGGATATGATGTGCTGGGTAGAGGGCACTCCAGTACATAGACCTTTAGTGATATGGCGGTAAAGGTATGCGGGATGAGAGGCATTCTGTAGCCCTATGGTTAGGTCTCTGTCTTTTAGAGAACCTGCACCCCTGGACTGTGAACTTCATAAGTGCTTCTCAGTTTTCTCCCCTTAGGTGGGACAGGATAGGATGGTTGGAGGGGGCTGGAGTTGGGTATTGCCCTTCCATGTAGGTTGGGCTCTGATAAAACTCCAATAGGTTAGGCATTGGTCAAATAGTTTCTCCCGAGGGCAGGTCTTGTTAAGGAGAGCAGAATGTTCCTTTTCCCTTGCCCTTGCCAGAAGCAGAGGGGCAGAGCTCCGGAGGTAAAATTCACAAACATGTGGGGTCCCCCTGTGTTTGGGCCCCCACCTGGGCTTTTAAACTCTCCGTGTCTGCACGGAGTCTTCAGCAGTTCTTCAGTGACAGCTCAGCTTTTCCCATCCGGTGCTAGTTTTGTGGAAGTGTCTACACATAGGTTTCTACTGCGGCAGATTGTGAATCTCTGCATTCACCTGTCTGTCTCTCCAATTTTCAGTGCAGTGCTTTGCCCTGTGACCTCACTTCTCTAACAACTCTAAGAAGAGTTGTTGATTTTTCAAAGTTTATCCAGCTTTTTAACTTGTTTTTAGTATGGAGCGATGACTTCCAAGCTCTTTGCACGCTGGACTGGAAACTTTTTTTTTTTGGCCACGCCCCCGGGCTTGCAGGGTCTCAGTTCCCTGACCAGGGATTGAACCCGGGCCACAGCACTGAAAGCACCGAATCCTAACCACTAGACCACCAGGGAACTCCAGTAAGTACTTTTTATTTATTTATTTATTTTATTATTTTATTTTTTTGTTTTTGTGAACAAGTTGTGGAGGATTTTTTTTTTTAACATCTTTATTGGGGTATAATTGCTTTACAATGGTGTGGTAAGTACTTTTTAGAAATATCTCATTTAATCCTCACCTCAATACTGTGAAGTAATACCGTTATTTGATTTTGTAGTAGCGATCCCTGTGGCTTAGCAAGAGTACGTGACTCCCTCAAGTTCACACCATTAGAAGTAGGATTTGAACTTGGGTCTGTTTGATTACAAAGCCAGTGTGTGTCCCACCCATCTCCCCCCATGTCACCTCCTATAACTAAGCAGGTTCCAGATAGGGCTTCAGGCCCAGAGGCAGACGCAAGTCAGAACTAGACACAGGAGCCCGGGCCAAAATGGAGGCTCTTTCCGGGCAGGCAAGACACCAGGTCTCTGGAGGTAAGTGCTAAACCGTGATTCTGCCCCTTCTAGCTATGTGACCTTAGCGGAGTCACTTTACGTCCTCCAGCCTCCGGTTCTTACTAAGTAGCCCAGGGTCAGGAAAATGGCAGTTGCTTTAAAAAAGGAAATTCTTACTGTTGTTGCTAGGTAGTAGTTAATGTTGCCAGCTGGGAGGCTGCAGGTGCCAACCCCTTCCAGCCCTGGCCAGTAACCAGAGGAGAGGTCAGAGCTGTCAGAGACTCCAGCTGGGATGGCAGAAGGAGGAGAAGGCATTGGAACCTCAGTGCAGAATCATTTTGTTGACAAAGTTATAATGAAATAGCCCAGCTCGACTTCCCATGGGGCATACTGGTTACCTCCTCTTCCTGGCTACTGCTCTGGTTGGCACCCAGTGCCTGAGAGCTTGAGAGCACACTAGGATCAGCCCTTCCCTGGGGCCAGCTGTGCCACGTGGTGTAAGAGAGGAAAAACCTCCTAGATGCAGCTCAGAGCCAACCATGACCAATTCCAGTGCCAACTCTGATGACAGGAATTTCTGCTTCTGATTAAGATGCAGTAACAGAGACTAGATTTACCTTCCCATCTGAAATAACAACAACAAAAGACCCCCCCCCACACACACACACAAAATGGCACTCAAGACATTGCACATCAGGCAATGACAAACAGTGATCATACTGCTTGGAGAAAGTTGCCAGGCCATGGCACAGGGGTAGGGGAATTCAGGCAGAGCCTGACAGTCTCCTGAATAAAGGAGACATAACTGAGAACCTGGGGGATGCCAGAGAGGCTAGAGTTTGTAGGGAGAGAGCCTGCAAGAATGAGGGCCCAGGAGATCTGCAGCGGGTACCCCTCCACCCTTCAGCAGAGTATTAATCAACTAGAAATTATCTGAGGCTGCAGAGAGACCCACCCAAAAGGATAAGAGGGCATAGTGCTCAGGGCTCACACAAGCCTGAGAAATAGAGCCTGTTCCTCACAGCCTGATAGCCAGAGTGGAAAGTCTCATAATTCAAGGGACATCAATTAGAGTACTAAGAAGGGTCTAGGCTGAGTGCTGGGGAAAAAGTAACCCTAACGAAACACATTTCTGGTCCCACCTATCAAAAAGATGAAATTGTTTCCAAGTAACTTAATTACTTCCAAGAATAAAACTCAAGATTATTTATAGAAATAGAAAACTATACAGAACCCAAACAGGTAAGATTCTGGCATCCAATCAATAATTACTAGGCATGCAAAGAAGCAGGAAAACACCATCCATAATGAACAGACAATCAATCAATTGATACTGACCCAGAAGCAACACTGATGGTAGAATTGATAGATAATAACATTAAAATAGTTGTTACAGATGTATTTTATATGTTTAACCGGAAGAAAGGTTGCCTATGTAGAGACATGAATCAACTTAAAAACAAAAAAGCGGCACTTCTAATTTTAAATTAAAAACTTTTTTTTAATTTTAAAAAAGATCCAAATAAAACTTCTAGAGATGGAAACTACAATGTCTGAGATAAATAATACAGTGGATGGAAATAATGGCAGATCAGTCGTTGCAGAAGAAAAGATCGGTAAGCTCGAAGACATAGTTATAGAAAGTATGCAAAATGAGACACAGAAAGAAAAAACACTTTAAAAAAATCCCCAAGATTTTAGTGAACTGTGGAACAACTTTGAACAGCCAAATAGCTAGTACAATAATATTTAAAAAAAAAAAAAAAAGCAACTAAGATTGGAAAGGAAGAAGTGAAACTATCTTTACAGACAATATGATTACGTTTGTAGAAAATCCTATGGAATCTACAAAAAAGGCACTAGAACTAATAAGTGAGTTTAGCAACAATGTAGGCTATAAGATCAATATATGAAACAATTATATTTCTACACATTAGCAACGAACAGTCTGAAATCGAAATTTAAAAAATTTCAGCGGCGTCAAAAATATGAAATATTTAGGGAGAAATCTGACAAAATATATGTAAGATCTATACACTAAAAATGGTAAACTATCGCTGAGATAAATTAGCACCATCCATAAAAAAATTGATAAATTTGCCTTATCAAAATGAAAACTTATCACTTGAAAGACATTGTTAAGAAAATGAAAAGGTAAGCCACAACTGGGAGAACAAAGACTACATATCTGGCAAGAGACTTGTTTGCAGAATACATAAAGAACTCTCTCAAATCAGCACTAAGAAAACGAAAATTAAAATACGGGCAAAGATTTGAACAGACACTTCACCAAAGAAAATATATGGTTGCTAATAAATACGTGGAAAGAAACTCAATATCATAGTCATTAGGAAAATGCAAATTAAAGTATAATATTATACCACTACAGATCTTTTAGAGTGGCTAGAATCAAAAAGACTGACCATACCAGGTGTTGGTGAAGATGTGGAGCAACTGGAACTCTCAGATGTTGTTGGTGGGAGTGTGGAATGGTTTGACCACTTTGGAAAAACAGATTCTTAAAAAGTTAAATGTATACCTACCATGTGATTCAGCCATTCCTCTTCCAGTTATTTACCCAAGAGAATTGAAAGCATTATAAAAACTTGTGCATGAATATTCATAACAACCCTATTTGTAATAGTCCCAAACTGGAAACAATCCTTGTCCCAGGACCAGGAAAAAAGAAGGGCTTGGCCTGTGGATTACTAAGTAGAAGGTTTAAACAAGGACCTTGTAGGATCAGCGGCTCCTGGGTGCAAATTGTGACTGTGCTACTTAAGAAAATGTTGAATTTGGGCAAATTATTTCCCTGAGTGTCAGTGTCCTTATCTGTAAAAGGGCTGGAGCATTTCCTGAGTTAGATCCTGGCTCTACCACTTACCTCTCTGGACCTCAGTTTCCTCATTTGTAACATGGGCCTGATAATAACAGTACCTACCTCGTCTGTCTGTTGTGAGGATTTAAGGGTCTAGCAGCATATGCAGAAGGACTGTAGCAGACTTTTCACCTAATCAGTCTTTGCATCATCCTCACCATGACCTACCTCAACGGTTTCCTAGAAAGCTTAAGCAAGGCTGCTGATGCAAACTGTCTGGCAGGGTATTATTAGATACAGTCGTCCCTTGGTATCCGCAGGGGATTGGTTCCAGGAGCCCTGCGGATACCAAAATCAGAGGATGCTCAAGTCCCTTATACAAAATAGCATAGTATTTGCACATAACTTATTGGCAATCCTCCCGTATACTTTAAATCATCTCTAGGTTATTTATAATATCTCATACAATGCAAATGCTATGTAAATAGTTGTCAGCATATGACAAATTCAAGTTTTGCCTTTTAGAGTTTTCTGGAATTTTTATGTTCTAATATTTTTGAGCCGCTGTAGATTGAGCTGTGGATGCAGAGTTCGTGGACTGGAGGGCTGACAGTAATTACAGGGCAGAGTGAGTGACAGATGCTATGATATAGGTGGGGGTGGTGCTGTGAGACTCAGGAGGAAAACAAAATTTCTGCCTGGCTGGGGGATGGGTGTAGAAGGCTTGGGGTAGTGGGGGAGTGGCCTTTTCTGGGTCTCAAAGGACGTGTACAAGTTCCCTGGGTAGAGAACGGGGAAGGTAGAGAGATGAGTGGAAGCTTGACGGTGAGAGAGCCTGAGCATGTCTGGGAATACGGAGCCTTTTCATTAGGCTGCATGTCTGGGGTGAGGGGCAAGGCATGAGGCTTCTGGGGCAGGGTGGGGGGGCATTGGGTGCAGAATGCTTTGCCTGGGGGTTTAAACTCATTCCAGTAGGTGGGGAGTTCCTTTGCCGTTTTACATGGCAGAATCACCTGAGACATTTTAAAAAAACACAGATACCTGGCCTCACCAGGCAATATTTTCAGTAGTAGGTTTCAGGTGGGACCATGTTTAAAGCTCCCCAGGAGATTCTGATGCCCACCCCCATATGGGGACAGGGTGTCATTATGCAGGGAGAGGCCCTTTTGGAATACCAGATTTGAACAGAGAGCTTGAGAAGGTGGGGAGGGGGTGTGAGAGACCCCTGACTCTGACCTCCACCCAGCCTCCCACCCCTCTCCAAGGGAACTCCACACTTGGAACAACACATTTACTGCCAGGAAGTTTCTTGTAAAGATATATACTAACATTACACCTCAGCAATCCCACTCGTGGGTATTTCCCCAAGACGCATGAAAGCAAATGTCCACCCAAAGACTGGTAAATGAAAGCTCTATTTGTAATAACCAAAACTTGGAAACGATCCTCATGTCCACCAACAGGTGACTGGATAAACACATTGTGATATATCTATATAATGGGGTACTTCTCAGCAGTGAAAAAGAAGGAACTGTTCATCTACGCAACAACATAGATGGATCTCAAAAGAAGGTGAATGAAAGAAGTCAGACCAAAAAAACAAGCAAAAAAGAGAGAGTAAGTAATGTGCATGACCCCATTCATAAGAAATTCTAGGAAATGCGAACTAATCTACAGTGACAGAAGGCAGATGAAGGGTTCCCTGGGATGGAGGGTGGTAGAGGGGTGAGAGGGCACTTTTGGGGGTGACAGATATGTTTGTTATCTTGGCGGCGGCGGCAATGGTTTCAAGTGTGTATACGTGTGATAAAACTTGTCAGATTGTATAATTTAAACATGTGCTCTTTATAGAATGTTAATTATACCTCAATGAAACTGTTTTAAAAATCTGATGCCAGTTCTGAGCAGTCACAGCCAGTCTGGTCTTTACAGAGTATCCCTGCCCCTGTATCTCCATCTTGACTGCCAGTGTACATTGAGTGGGTTATTATGCACAAGGTACTGTGTGCTAAATACCATAGAGAATTTTAAATTTTACCCACACAATAGTCTTGTGAGGTGATGCTATATTATTAACTCTGTTTTACATATGAGGAAACTGAAGCTCAGAGCAGTTAAATTACTTCTCCAAGGAAATGTCATCTGACTGAGTCCTCACCCCAGCATTTACTCCAATCTAATTCAAACTCTGTTCTGATTGGTTCTTATGATTATACGAACATTGTGATATTTGTGGAAGACAAAATTAAAAAATTTAAATTGCTTTCAATCAACCCCTGTACATTATTGACTATCCTCACACATCTAATTTTTATTTTTCCATGTTTTTTCTTTTTTTTTTTTTTTTTTTTTTTTTTTTTTTTGCGGTATGCGGGCCTCTCACTGTTGTGGCCTCTCCCGTTGCGGAGCACAGGCTCCGGACGTGCAGGCTCAGCGGCCATGGCTCATGGGCCCAGCCGCTCCGCGGCATGTGGGATCTTCCCGGACCGGGGCACGAACCCGTGTCCCCTGCATCGGCAGGTGGACTCTCAACCACTGCGCCACCAGGGAAGCCCAAACCTGTAGTCTTTAAAAGATAGTCTTTGTTTAGGTACAACTTATAGAAATAAAAATTCCTCACCTTCAAGTATAAAATATCATGAGTCTTGAGAAATGTATGTAGTTGTGTAACCCCTTCCTCAATTGAGATACAGAACATTTCTGTCACCCCAAAATATTCCTGTGCCCCTTTGAAGTCAGTCCCCTCTTTCTCCTCCCAGCCCCTGGCAACTACTAATCTATCATTGTAATTTTGAATTTCCTGGAATTTCTTATAAATGGAATCATACCATATGCATTCTTCTGTGTCTGGCTTCCTTCACCCCGCATAATGATTTTGAGATTCATCCATATTCTTTTTCTTTTTTTTCCATTTTATTTATTTATTATTTATTTATTTATTTATTTATTTATGGCTGCGTTGGGTCTTCGTTGCTGCGCGCGGGCTTTCTCTAGTTGTGGAGAGCAGGGGCTACTCTTCGTTGCGGTGCATGGGCTTCTCATTGCGGTGGCTTCTCTTGTTGTGGAGCACAGGCTCTAGGCACATGGGCTTCAGTTGTTGTGGCACGCGGGCTCAGTAGTTGTGGCTTGCGGGCTCTAGAGCGTGGGCTCAGTAGTTGTGGCGCACGGGCTTAGTTGCTCCGCAGCATGTGGGATCTTCCCAGACCAGGGCTCGAACCCGTGTCCCCTGTCCCCCCATTGGCAGGCGGATTCTTAGCCACTGCGCCACCAGGAAGTCCCTCATCCATATTCTTGAGCAGTTTGTTTCTTTTCATTGCTGAGTAAATTCCACTGTCTGGATGTACCACAGATTGTTAACCCATTTATCTCTTAATTGGCATTCAGGTTACTTTCAGTTTTTGACTATCATGAATAAAGTTGCTATGAACATTCACTTGTAAGTCTTTAGGTAAATACCTCTCTTGGTAAGTATGTCTTGGGCAAATACTTAGGAATGGGATTACTGGGTTGTAAGTGTATATTTATCTTTACAAGCAACTGTTTTCCAAAGTTGTGCCATTTTACATCTCCACCAGCAGCTTATGAGACTTCCAGTTTCTCCACATCCTTGCCAACATCGGTATGGTCAGTTTTTAAATTTTTTTAGTCATTCTAATGGATGTGCAATGGCATTTCATTGTGATCTAAGTTTGCATTTCTCTAATGACTTGTATCTTTCTGTATGCTTACTGGCCATTCATACATCTTCTTTGGTGAAGTATCTGTTCAAATCTTTCTCCCATTAAAAAAAACTGTTCATCTTCTTACTTTGAGTTGTAAGAGTTCTTTATATATTCTGGATAAAAGTCATTTATCAGAAATATGTTTTGCAAATTCTTTCACCCATCTGTGACTTGCCTTTTGCTTTTTTAATGGTGTCTTTCAAAGAGCAGAAATTATTTTTTTGGTAAAGTTTAATCTTTGCGTTTTTCAAATTCTATGGTTTCTGACGTTTGTGTCTTATCTAAGAAATCTTTGCTTAGCCCAGGGTTTCTCAGTTTCGGTACTGTTGTTATTTTACACTAGAAAATGTTTTGTTGTAGGAGGCTGTCCTTTGTATTGTAGAATGTTTAGCAGCATTCCTGGCCTTTACCCACTAACTCAGTGGCATCACCCCTCCAGTTGTGACAATTAAAAATGTCTCCAGACATTGCCAAATGTTCCCTGGGGAAAATTGCCCCAAGTTAAGAAACAGTGGCCTAAACTTAGATAAAACTAATTTGCTCCTACATTTCTTCTAGAAACTTTATAGTGTTAACTCCTATGATTTTTTGGACATATTTTGAGTTCATTTTTGTATTTGACATGATGGTTGAGATTTGTTTTGTTGAATATGGACACCTAATTGTTTCAGCCCCATTTGTTGAAAAGACTATCCTTTCCCCATTGAATTCTCTTGGTCCCTTTATAAAAAATGAATTGACTATATATGTGTGGGTTTGTTTCTGGACTCTGTTCTAGTCCATTGATTTATATATCTATCCCTATATCACATCAATATCCTACACATCCTACACATCAATATGCCTACATCAAAGTGATTACTGTGGCTTTATATTGTCTTGAAATCAGGTAGCATAATCCTCAAACTTTGTTCTTCCTTGACAAAATTGTTTTGGTTATGATAGGACCAAAATTGTTTTGGTTATGTTAGGACCATTTTCGTATAAGTTTGGCAGTTAGCTTGTTAATCTCTGTAAAAGTATTCTGCTGGTGTTTTATTGAGATTGTAGTGAATCTATAGATCAATCTGAGAAGTGATTTCTCAACAATATTGAGTCATCCCATCCATGAACATGCCTTACCTTTCTTTTTTATTTGTCATCAGTTTTTGTTTTTTCATTTATTTATTTTTTATTTATTTTATTTTTGGCTGCACTGGGTCTTCGTTGCTGTGCGCAGGCTTTCTCTAGTTGCAGCGAGTGGGGGCTACTCTTCGTTGCGGTGCGCGGACTTCTCACTGCGGTGGCTTCTCTTGTTGTGGAGCGTGGGCTCTAGGCACGCAGGCTTCAGTAGTTGCAGCATGTGGGCTCAGTAGTTGTGGCTCGCGGGCTCTAGAGCGCAGGCTCAGTAGTTGTGGCGCATGGGCTTAGTTGCTCTGCGGCATGTGGGATCTTCCCGGGCCAGGGCTCGAACCCGTGTCCCCTGCATTGGCAGACAGACTCTTAACCACTGTGCCACCAGGGAAGCCCAACATGCCTTATCTTTCCATTTAAAAATTTCTCTCAGCAATGTTTTATTGTTTCCAGTGCACTGGTTATGGTGATTTTAAAAATAAGTTCACAGATTATTTGATACACCTCCCTACCAGAGGTGGAGATGAATTTCCCTCTCTTGGAATATGGGCTGGACTTAGTGATTTGACTTGCTCTAACAGAATAAAGCAGAAGGGACAGTGTGGGACTTCAGTGACTAGGTCATGAAAAGCACTGTGGCTTTCTAATTGGGCTGCCCTTTCTCTCCTGGATCATTCATTCTGGGAGAAGCCGGCTGTCATGTTGTGAACAGTCCTATGGAGCATTTCATGTGATGCAAAACTGAGGCCTCCTGCTAAAAGCCACATCAAGCCTTCAGATGACTGCAGCTCTGGCCAACATCTGGGTTGCAACCTCATGAGAGACCCTGAGCCAGACCATCTGGCAGCTAAGCTGCTCCTAAATTTCTGATCCCTGGAAACTGAGATAGGAAATGTATGTTGTTTTAAACCACTCAGTTTGGGATAATTTGTTATGTAGCAATAGATAACTAATATACATATCTTGCATCTATCTTGATAAATGTATCACCTAGTCTGTGATGGTTTCTTGATACTATTTAAAAAGATGTTTTAAAATTTTCAGTTTCCAATTGCTTATTGGCAGTAGAGAGAAATATAACTGAATTTAGAATATTGACGTTATATCCTGTGACCTTGCTGAACTCAGTCCCAGTAGCTTAGAAGTCAGTAGATTTGATATGTTAAGAAACTAGCATGGTTGGGAATTCCCTGGTGGTCCAATGGTTAGAACTCTGAGCTTTCGCCCGGTTCAATCCCTAGTCATGGAACTAAGATCCCACAAAAGAAAAAAAGAAAAGAAAAGAAAAGAAACTAGCGTGGTAGTCCTCAATTCTGGCTGGTGAGCATTTCTTCCTTCTTCCCTGCAGCGCACTTTGAATAAATAGAGTTCTTACTAATTCTAAGTCTGAGGCCTTTCCCCTCCAGTGCTAGAACCCTTTAGGACAGCCAGCTGCAGGAGTGCATGGACTTTTACTTTCACAGCTCAACATTAACACATCGCAGTGTGTTAATGGGACTTAACATTAACTTGGCTTGACTACCATCACAGTTTGCTTCACCTCATTCTGCTGGCTACTAACTCACTTCTTTTAATTTCTCTTTTCAGTCACTGGCTTGACCAGGCTTGGATCTCTGCACTTCTCTATAGTGTGACTTCTTTGTCTCCATTTTCCTATCACGTTTTCCCATGTTTCCCAGTTCAAGTTCCCAAGTACGACAATGTGGTGGCCCATCTCATCTTTTCCCTCCATGTCATTGGTTGCCGGGCAGCCCTCTCCTCAGGTCCCCCCTTCTTCCAGTTGGTTCTGTCACAGGAGACGAAGTTCCATGGTCCGAATGTACCCACTTGGGCTGCGGGGGTTGGAGACCGAGCAACCTCCCTGGAAAGGGGTGTGACAGGGTGGGCCTTTGATGGACACCTCTCATGCAGACCTCTAACCCCAAGCGCTCCTTCCTTCCAAGCCTTGAATCCCTGTGTGACACCGCTTCTCGTCCAATCCACGAGAAACCCAAACCCCACTTATAGAATTGAACACGTTTACGCTCGGCACTGATTACCTTCCTCCTCCCTCCCCAGCCCTCCTGCCCCTTTCTCTGCTTATTCACAGTCAGAACTGCACATGCCCAGGAAAATCATGCACTTCAATCCAGGCCCCGGCAGATGAGAAAACTGTGGCCTGGAGAGCTCAAGTGACTTGCTCAAGTTCATAGAGAGGCAAAATTTAAATACGGACCCCCTGACTTTCCCAAGTTAGTGTTTTTTCCCCACTACCCCTACGTGGCCCCGGGAGGCACACCACCTCCCAGTCCCACTGGGGTCTGATGGCGCAGAGAACTGGTGCCGAGTCCAGTGGATTCAGGTGGCAGCTGTGACTCAGCCTACGCTGTGGGTGGCAGGTGTCCCATCCCACTTAGGATTGGGCTTTAGGGCTTAGTGGGCGAGTGCCTGGGGGGTCCAGGTCCAGGTGTGGCTAGGAAATGAAAGGTACAGAGGCAGGGGGCTGGCTGAGTTGGAGGCAGGACCCATAACCCTATCTTAGTTACCTGTGGCTGCTGTACCGTAAGCTGGTTAGCTTACAAAACTAGACATGTATTCTCACGGTTTTGGAGACCAGAAGTCTGAAAGCAAGGTGTTGGCAGGGCCCCACTACCTCCCGAGACGCTGGGGAAGAATCTGCTTCTGGCCTCTTCCAGCTTCTGGTGGTTGCAGGCATTCCTTGACTTGTGGCCACATGGTTCCAATCTCCCACTGTCCTAGTGCTTCCTTCTCTGTGTATGTATGTCTTCTCCTCTCTCCAGCCCTCTGCCTCTCCCTTATAAGAACAGTTGAAAAAAAAAAAAAAAAAAAAAAAAGAACAGTTGGGATGACACTGAGGACCCACCTGGACAATTCAGGATAAGCTCCTCTTCCCAAGATCCTTACCGTAATCACATCTTTTGCCCGATACACGAACACTCACAGGTTCCAGGGATTTGATTTGGATATCTTGGGGGTACCAATTTCACCCCCCGACACCACTACCTTCCTTCCAGTGGCCTCTGAACTGTGGGGGAAGGAGCAGCAGGCTCTTTCCTTATTCCATCCTGAGAGTAGAGGGGAAACTGGAGATGTCAAGAAGGAGAACCATTATGGCCTCCTACTTATTTAGTCATTGTATTACATTGGGCGCCATAACAAAAGACTGCAGACTCTTGGGCTTAAACCACAGAAATTAATTTTCTCACTGTTCTGAAGGCTGCATCTCTGAGGTCAGCGTGCCAGTATAGTTGGTTTCTGGTGAGAGCTCTCTGCCTGGGCTGTAGACAGCGGCCTTGTTGCCATGTCACCCGCCACATAGCCTTTCTTCTGTTTGCACTAGGGGCGGGGGGTGGAGGGGAGGCTCTCTAGTGTCTTTTCTTTTGGCCGCACGGGCACGGCTTGTGGGATCTTAGTTCCCTGACCAGGGATTGAACCCGGGCCCTCGGCAGTGAGAGCACGGAGTCCTAACCACAGTAAAAAGTGCCAGGGAATTCCCTAATGTCTTTTCTTTTAAGGACACTAATCCTTATCAGATCAGGGCCACCTTATGATCTCATTTAACCTTAATTATTATACTTCCTTAGAGTCCCATCTCCAAATACAGCCCCACTAGGGGTTAGGGTTTCAACATAGGAATTTTAGGGAGACACATTCAGTCCATAACAGACACTTCTGCTTATGTTCTTATTGAATCATCTCAACTATATTGTCAGGTAGAGATTAGTATTCCTATATGACAGGTGAGGGGAACTGAGGCTTGTGGATGAAGTAACTTGCCAAGTGACCCCCCAGCTGAGCGTCAGAGTCAGGAGTCAAAACCAGGTTGGCCTGGCTCTGGAGTCCATGCTGATTCCACTGCCCCCGGCTCCACTGGGAGCTTCCGAGCTAAGCCTCCAGTTTTCCCCTCCACACGCTGCTGTCACTGCCGCTGCCTTCCACTGAAGTGCAAACTCAGACTTCACAGCTTCTTTACAGCAGCACCTCGTCATCTTCAGCCCTCAAGAACCCCAGATACACTCAGGACTCTCGGCTGTCTGGAAGAAGGCAGTCACGGGAGGAAGGAAGACTGGGCCCTTCCTTCTGGGCTTCCCTGTGTCTGTGCCGGCTTGAGCCCGGCAGGGGAGGGGGCGTGGTCTGAGGAGAATGGCCTGGGGGAGGGGCCATGGAGAAATCCCTTCTCCCCTGGGAGTTAGGAGATTTTTTTTTTTTTAGTTGAGGTTCAAGCAGGACATCCTCCATGAGTGATCTCTGGCAGTCCTTTCTGGACCTCAGTTTCCTCATCCGTCTAACGGGAGGATTCAGTTAACCTGTAAGATATGTTCGTGTCCTGAACCTCTATGATTTAAATTACTGTCATAATGACCAAAGCCCTCATATTTGCACAGCCCTGCCTGGTTAACAAAATGCTTTCACTCATCACTTACCATTCAAGGACCCTTTTCTTCCACTCACTGTCACGTGCTTCACCATGTGTTGGGCATTGCTGGGCAATAGAGGGCCCAGAGAGACAGAGGGAGCCCCAATTCCTGTCCTTGGGGAACTGCTAAGTTCAGGTACAAAGGCAGATATAAAGGGAGTGGTGGCTAAGAGGTGTGTAGGTGAACAAAGAACGCTGGGTGCTGAGTGACGGTGCTCAGAGAGGGGTGGTGCTGCAGGTGACCCCACATCCTGTAAAGCAAAGCAAAGAAGGCCTTTTTTATTTTCCAAAGAAGGCATCTTGTCTCCATTCTTCAGACAGGGAAATTAAGGCTCGCAGAGAGAAATGACTACCTAAGGCCACCCAGCCAGGAAGTGGCCAGGCCCGCCTTCATTCCAGGTCCTTCTCCTTTGGCACAGTTGGCCTTTCACTGGAGGGGACACTGGGGTGGAGGATGGGAAGGAATTTGAGCCGGATACTGAAGACTCCTGTGAAGAGTTCTCAGTCTGGTGGGGAGGTGGACACATCAACACCCGTTCTTGATTGGCGGCGAGCACCGCTTGGCCACCTTGTGAATGTCCGGCCTTAGGCTGGGGCTCAAGCAAAGGGTTTTCTGGCCCCTGGGGGAGCTGTAGCCTGCTGGCGTGATGACACATACTAGGGCAAGACCAGTGACGATCCACAAAAAGTCCCAGCCTGGGCATGCCAAGGTTTTTCCACCCAAATAAATTAATGGCCTCGGACACTCATTCATTTATCCACTGAATTCACCCACTCATTTGTTCTTTCATTCCGTCACCAGATAGTATTGAGGGTACCTGTGTACTCAGCCCTGTGCCTGTTTGGATGGGGGGGCGGTCTTCCCTCCCTCTCTGAACACTGGTCCTGAGTCCTCAGCACCTGGGCTGCAGCCCGGCGCCTGCATGTGTGTACGTGCCTATTACTCATGGTCTAGACACCCGCAGGGCAGGGGCCTGGTCTCACTCCTCTCTAGCTGACAGAGGGGAGACTATACCAGGCTATGTGGCGCCTTGCCTCAGAGCTTCTGTCTGCTGCTCCCAGGGTTCCTCCTCCAGGAATGGGGGCTCTAGGCCAGGTTGCAAGGGTGGGGGGAGTGTGTGTGTGTGTGTATGTGAGCACAAGGGCCCCACTCCCTCGGTCTGCTGATCAGCTCCAAAGCAGAAGGGCAGAACTGGAGGGGCCCCAATCACAGGGAACAGCCCTCTTCCCCACTGTAATGATTAGAGAAGTGAGGCAGCCACTCCCTCGCCTCCCCTACAACCGCAAGGGGGCCTAGTCTCTTAGCTTCCTGTTCTTCTGTGGCTTTCACACCTATCCTGGGTGGTCCTCTGGCCTGCTTTGATGGGGGATGGGAGGTCCCTCGCACTGGGCTGGTGTGGTGGAAGAGGGCAGCCGCTCCCATCCAGAGGACATTCCCTCCCAAAGTGCTTTTGATCTCCAACTAGCCTGGCCCAATTCTCCTCTCCCACCTGCCGCAGGATTGCCTTGCATGGAGGACAAAGTGAGGGTCTGGGGAGTGAACAGGAGCGATAATCCCAAAGGATCATTCTAGGGTTCATTCTGTAGCCCTCCTTGACTTTCAGAATCTGGGTGGCTCCTGGGGAGCCCGAACGTACACGTGCATGTGTGAAATCAGATGGGAACATGGGTCTGTGGGGACAACACCCAGGCGCATGCGCGGGCGGGGCTACCTGTGTGTTTGCGGGACTGTGAGCGCCCACGAGGGCATCCTCTGGGCATGGTACGTGCAGAGGTGGAGCCACGGATGGCTTGAGAAGGCTTTGGTCTCCCTCTAACCTCTATCGGCGCCTCTCCCTTCCTTTGATGTGGACTGGACGATCTTGCGTAAAGAGCTGCTTGGAGACAGTTCCATCTGGGTTGACTCCTAGATAAGACATTCCGGAGCGCAGACTTGTGTACTTGAGTGCTCTTGTACATCAAATTCCGCTTAGAGGGCCTGGGGCACAGTCCCCATCCTCACACTGGGGGTGGGGGTGAGGTCGGGGCAAGTACAAAGGGGGCCCTGGCCTCGCTTCTCTCCTGCAAAAGACAGGATCGTGCCTTTCACTAGTCGCCTCGCCCCCACCCCTGTGGGACCGGGGCGGTCCCTTTGTCTGGGCCTCAGACATCCAGTCGGCCACACAAGGACCCCGCCTCCTTCCCGGGCCGTAGGGGCCCTGGGGAGGCCGCGGGAGGGAAAGCTGCGGGTGGAGGAGACCAACCTGGCCCGGACGGTGTGCTCTTGGGCTCCTGCCCACCCCGCCCCCCGCTTCGTTCCGTGGGGCACCCCCCAACCCTGGCGGGGCTGGTGGGGGGGCAGCGCGGTAGGTAGCGGGCAGGCCCCGCTCCGCCGCAACTCCTCCTTTGTACCTGCCGGGACACGCAGCAGACCAGCGACGAGAGCTACGTGCTGCAGCCCTCGGGGGCGGGGCGGGAGACGTCGGCCTCCCTCCATCTCCCCTCCCCCCATCTCCCTTCCCCTGCCGCTCCCTCCACCCCGCCGGCCCGGGGCCTCCCGGGCGTCTCTGGGCACCTGCTGCATCCCGCCCCTCCCCCGCGCACCACCCTCGTGGTGCTCGCAGACCATCCCCGGAGCCAGGCTTGGCCGGCCAGTCGGGGTCCAGGCGACCCTTATGCACGCAGTGCCCGCTTTGCCTCGCCCTCCCAGCGCCTGACCAACTCGCACCCCCAGACCTGGCTCAAAGGCTGCTTCTGGGAAGCTCTCTCAGTTTTAGCCACTCTCCTCGGGGTGCCCCCCGGGCACTGATCACTCCGGTCGAGGCTCGTCTGCCCTCAAGATCCAGGGTGGGGCCCGACCGCCGTACATACAAGTGTCTTCCCGGGGGGAGTGAAGGAGTGAAGTTGGAGACGGGTGGGAAGGAAAACCGAGATTTCCCGAGCCAGGCGTGGCCCTCTCCACGGCCCGAGCTGAGGTCCGAGCTTCCCTGTCAGCCCCGACTACTGACCCTGGGGCCTCCTCCGTGCCCTGAGACCCTCCATTTACATGACCTACTCAGCCCCACCTCTGGCCTCCCAGCCTTTGTTCAGGCTGTGCCTTCTGCCTGATACGCTCCCTCTCCAGCCGCAAGTGCAAACTGGACCCTTCCGAGGCCCGTCTCTCCCGGAGAAGCAGTACCTGATCCTTGGGGTTTGTCATCAGCGCAACCGGCTTTTGTGCCTGGTGCCGTACACATCACGTTGCATTTTCCCCTCGTTGTGACCCTGCAAGATAGTGAGTTGACAGACTTCCAGTGGCTGACCTGGGGTTTGAGCTCTGGGCTACAAAGACATCGAACACCAAAAGACATCCAAAGCATGCTTTCTCCCACCTCACACTGTTGCCTTGCTCTCCCAGGCCTTCCCCTGGGGACAACTGTTCCTCTGAACTGCTCACCATCTCCTTGTGTTCAGGCCAGAGCAGAGCAGGGCTGGGATGCTTGCTCTAGGGCTCAGTCTGGGTCCCCTGTGGTTTTGGGCCTCCTTGGGGAATTTCAGGGGTGAACGTGCTGGGCTGTGGGACGTGGGGGTGGGGGAAGGCAGCAAAAGGTGGTAGAGATGCTTTCCCAGGGAAAGCAAGGGCTAGTTTGAATGACAGAGGTTCCCTGGGGAGCAGAGGAAAGCTCTGAGGATGGGAATGTGGGAAGAGGAGGGTGAGAAGGGCGGGGAGGAAGCTGCTCGGGGCCCCATCTGCAGCAGCCCTTTCAAGTCCTGCTAAACCCGTAACAATGAAAGGAACTGACCTGGGACACCACAAGCAAAGGATGATTAACGTAATTCACCGAGGAAATACAAAAACCTCATGAAAATGTTAGAAATCCCGAAGTACAAATGAAAAGGAGATTCCGGCTTTTCTTACCTATAGAATTGGTCAAGAGAAAAAAATAATGAAAACAC
The DNA here is from genome assembly GCF_949987515.2 of Delphinus delphis. Taxonomy (NCBI): domain Eukaryota; kingdom Metazoa; phylum Chordata; class Mammalia; order Artiodactyla; family Delphinidae; genus Delphinus; species Delphinus delphis. Next base: position 34,734,378 of record NC_082683.1, read on the forward strand.
CAGATGTTGGTAAAGCGTGGGGAAGTCAGTGCCCTTTTCTCTGCTGAGGAGATAAATTATACCGCGTTTCTGCGGGAACTTTTGCACATTATTTTATATACAAAAGCTTTTTAAAAGAGTTATGCTTTGATTTAGCAATTCTACTTCCAGGATGTACCCTAAAATCAAAGATTTTTTTCATCCCAGTCTTATTTATAACTGGGGAAAATTGGAAATTCCTGAAATGTTCAACGAGAGGGAATTGGGTAAATAGATGATGCCACATTCACAGGTGGGAGGCTGTGCAGAAATTAAATATCATGCTCTTGAAGGACATTAAAGAGATGAGGAAACACTCAAGATGTGCTGGTAAGTGAAAAGGGGAAGTTATAAAGCAGCATGAATCCAATGTCTATATAAATATGCACTCTATGTACCGTAGATAGTGCCGGACTGGGCGCTCTACCCTGTGCTAAGAACTTCACCCAGTCTCTCAGTCAAGCATCACAGCAGCCTTGCAAGGGAGATTCTAGTAACTGCAAGGGGGCAAAAAGAGACTAAAAGGAAATTCAATAAAATGTAAACAGTAAAATAAGAGGGCATGTGTGTACCCGCCCCCTCCAAGAATTCACTTCCAAAGAGGGCATGTGGTTTTAATTTTCTTATTTATACTGTCTGATCCTTTCTAAATTTTCTTCAGTAGAAATATAGAATAATAATAAAAACATTAGCAATTTAAAAATCACAACAATCATGTGTTCAAAAATATCTTCAGGATCTCTTCTTTTTGGGGTGGGTAGCAGTTTTCTCTTAGTGTTCATTTCCTGGGGCTGCTGTAACGAAGTACCACAAACAGTGGCTTAAAAAAACAAACAAGCAAAACAAACCCAAAATCTGTTGTTTCACAGTCTGGAAGTTAGAAGTCTGAAATCAAGGTGTTGGCAGGGTTGACTCCTTCTCAGGGTTGTGAGAGCAGGATCTGTTCCAGGCCTTTTAGCTGCTGGTAGCCTCTGGTGTTCCTTGTCTAGTTTCTCCTTGTGTGACTTCACCTTCTCTCTTGGAATATCTGTCTCTGTGTCCAAGTTTCTCCTTTTTATAAGGACACCAGTCATATTGGATTAGGACCCACCCTAATGACCTCATTAAAGTTGATTACCTCTTTAAAGAACCTACCTCCAAATAAGGTCACATTCTAAGGGACGAGGGGTTAGGACTTGAACATATGAATTTGGTGGGAACACAATTCAACCTATCACACTGTTCAGCTGGTGTCGCTCCTTCTGAGATGAGTGTGGTAGGGAAGTGGGGGTGGGGAGCCCTCCCTAGGAGGGAGAGTCTATGTTCCTGGACATTCTGGGTCCCACTGGACTTGCCCCACTGTGTGACCTTGGAAAGGTCGTTGTTGGGTTTCAGTTTCCTCTTTTGTAGATTCTGCCTGGTATTTCTTACCTTGCAGGGCTGTTGTGAATGTAGTGATAGGTGAGAAGTGGCTTCCATGGGGCCTGGCACATAGTCTTTCCAGGAAGTGTCCTCCTTCTCCCTTCTCAGTGAAGGTAGCTGGGTGAGCATGGGCCCAGGGACAATCATATAGGGCTTGGTTCAAATTCTAGTCCCATCCCTCACTAGCTGCATGGTCCCTGTGAACCTGTTTCCTCATTTGTGAGATGGGAAAAATATCTATTCCCATTGAGCTGTTGTACTTTGCTATCTCTGGACATGGGAGCCTCATGGCAGGAGATGAATGAAGACTGGTGGAGAAAAGATTGGGAAAGCCAAAGCAGGTCAGGATGTTGTGGAAGGCAAGGTGAGAGGAAACGTCAACTGGTTGGGTCCAAGTTGGGTGTCATCTCCTTTAGAAAGTTTTCTTTGAACCTCACCACCTGGATTAGGCCTCACCTCCACTCCATCTAGGCTCCCACAGTCTCCTTGGCTGCCTTCTGTCATGGGATTATAGCTGCCTCTCTAGGACTAGAGAAGGCTCCTTGAAGGAAGAGACCATCACCAATCATACCTGTTAAAGTAGTAAATATGAATGAAAATAGTAAAACCCAGTGCTGACAGTGTTGCAGGGATCCATGCACACACTTAGTAGTGATATGTATCAACACAATCTTTCTAGAGAACTATCTGGCAATGCCTATTAAAAGCCACACACTTAAGTATAACCTTTGGCCAAGTAAAAGCAGTTTGGGGAATACATTCCAAGTAAATAATGGAAAGGAGAAAAACCCGCATTTGTCTAAGGATGTTTTGAGCTGACTATGCGTTGTGGGGAAAAGTGGCAATAACAGAGCAATGTGTAAGTAAATGACAAAGTATGGTAGATTGGTATACACTGTGACAATCAACACAGTCCAGCCAATAGTAACTGAGCACAAGCATGCTTCAGGTCCTGAACTCTCCCCTGGCCACCTGGGAATCTCTGTCACATCTGATGGGTAGACAGGCAGGGAAACAATCACTGTAGAGTGTGAGAGTGTGACAAGAGGAGTGGGGAAAAGTGCACATTGAGGGCTTAACCCCATGGGATGGAGGGTCAGGAGGGCTTCTTACGGGAGTAGATACCTGAGCTGGTTTAAGGCAGATGGTGGTGGGAAGGAGGATCTTCCAGGCAGTAGAAATAACCTTAGACAACGGTGCGGAACATTTGAAAAATGGCAAGTTGTAGGTGTGGCTGGAGGGTGGGATGTGTTCAGGGTTGTTGAGGCTGGAGAATCCGGCGGGGGCCAGATCATAAAGGGCTTTGAATGCTAGTTTGTGCTCTACCCAACAGAGGTAGGAAGCCAGCCATCTTTAAATGCCTGAGCAAGGACATCATCATTGTGATTTAGGAGACTCAGGCTGTAGCAGTCTGGAGGATGGACTGGGGAGGCCAACAGTCAGGGCTCAGGCAAGACAGGGCGGCAAGGCCTGGGGATGGAGAGAGCGGGCAGGCTCACAAAGTACTTAGGACGCAGAAGACACAGCGATTGGTGATTGGCAGGATGTCGGGGAGAGGCAGAGGCAGATTTGTGGCTGGTGGTGCCAATCACCAAGTAGGGAACACGGAAGGAGGAGTCTGGGGCGGAGTAAGGTGAATCCAGTTTTGGATCTGTAAGTGGTTGGAGGGAGAAGCAGTACTCTGGAAAGTCTCTTGAGAAAGATCCAAGAGGTAGAAAACCAGGAAGACTATCTCAGAAGCCCAGGGAGGAGAGTGGAAAAAGGGCGACTGTATAAAAGAGTGCCCACTTCTGGGCGGGGCCTCAAGGGTGTCTCTTCATGTGTCCAGATAGAGGATGCCCCAGGCCCTCCCTGGGCTCCCGGCCTCCTCACCGGGGGGCTCTGTGTGTCCTTTGGTAACCTCAGTCACCTGTGTGTCATTCAGTAACCCTAAGGCCTTTCTGGGTCTCAGTTTCTTCTTCCACGCAAGGGGCATCATAATTCTGCCTGCCCCCGCAGCAGTAGTCAGAGCTTCAGATGAGAAGCTGCAGAAAGTGCCCCATCAACTGCCCAGCGGATGATCTCTGACTCAGCCCTTTTAAGTCTCAGCCTCCTCCAGAGGCTTGTTGGTTATGTTTTCTCTTGTCTTTGGTGGTTCCTTGGCTCAGCCTTTTCTCCTCCAACGATGTGTCTGTTCTGACTTGTTCTGTGGCTGCCGTCAGTCTGTGGCTGACCCATCCCTGGATTTACTGAGTCATCCGTTTAGACTTGATGTGTTGAAGGTGACCCTGTTCTGGGGCCTGCTCCTTGCTCCACTGTCCCTCCCGTCTCTTCCCTGCGTCTTCAAGGTCTTCCCCTTTCTCTGTTATCCTTCCCCCTCCCCCCACCTCGACTCAAGTTTCTACCATATTTTAAAAGAGGAACAAAAATTCCTCTTCTACTTAGCCCCCCTCCAGCTCCCTCTCTATTTGTATTTTTTCTTCACCAAATCTCTGTCAATAATTATCTACATTTCTTTACCCCCCCCGTCTTTTTATTTTTTAACTTTTTATTTTATATTGGAGAACAGTTGATTAACCACGTTGTGTTAGTTTCAGGTGTACAGCAAAGTGATTCAGTTTTATATATGTATACATGTATCTCTTCTTTCTCAAATTCTTCTCCCATTTAGGTTGTTATGTAATATTGAACAGAGTTCCCTGTGCTGTACAGTAGGTCCTTGTTGGTTACCCATTTTATTTATTTATTTTTAACATCTTTATTGGAGTATAATTGCTTTACAATGGCGTGTTAGTTTCTGCTGTATAACAAAGTGAAACAGCTATACATATACATGCATCCCCATATCTTCTCCCTCTTGCATCTCCCTCCCACTTTCCCTGTCCCACCCCTCTAGGTGGACACAAAGCACCAACCTGATCTCCCTGTGCCATGCAGCTGCTTCCCACTAGCTATCTATTTTACATTTGGTAGTGTATATATGTCCAGGCCACTCTCCAACTTTGTCCCAGCTTACCTTTCCCCCTCCCTGTGTCCTCAAGTCCATTCTCTACGCCTGTGTCTTTATTTCTGTCCTGCCCCTAGGTTCTTCAGAATTGTTTTTTTTTTTTTTTTTTTTAGATTCCATATATATGTGTTAGCATACGGTGTTTGTTTTTCTCTTTCTGACTTACTTCACTCTGTATGACCGTCGCTAGGTCCATCCACCTCACCACAAATGACTATTCGTTTCTTTTTATGGCTGAGTAATATTCCATTGGATATATGTGCCACATCTTCTTTATCCATTCATCTGTTGATGGACACTTAGGTTGCTTCCATGTCCTGGCTATTGTAAATAGAGCTGCAATGAACATTGTGGTACATGACTCTTTTTGAATTATGGTTTTCTCAGGGTATATGCCCAGTAGTGGGATTGCTGGGTCATATGGTAGTTATATTTTTTAGTTTTTTGAGGAACCTCCATACTGTTCTCCATAGTGGCTGTATCAATTTACATTCCCACCAACTGTGTAAGAGGGTTCCCTTTTCTCCACACCCTCTCCAGCATTCATTGTTTGTAGATTTTTTGATGATGGCCATTCTGACCGGTGTGAGGTGTTACCTCATTGTAGTTTTGATTTGCATTTCTCTAATGATTTGTGATGTTGAACATCCTTTCATGTGTTTGTTGGCAGCCTGTATATCTTCTTTGGAGAAATGTCTGCTTAGGTCTTCTGCCCATTTTTGGATTGGGTTGTTTGTTTTTTTGATATTGAGCTGTATGAACTGTATATTTTGGAGCTTATTCCTTTGTCAGTTGCTTCATTTCCAAATATTTTCTCCCATTCTGAGGGTTGTCTTTTCATCTTGTTTATGGTTTCCTTTGCTGTGCAAAAGCTTTTAAGTTTAATTAGGTCCCATTTGTTTATTTTTGGTTTTATTTCCCTTTCTCTAGGAGGTGGGTCAGAAAGGATCTTGCTGTGATTTATGTCAGAGAGTGTTCTGCCTGTGTTTTCCTCTAAGAATTTTATAGTGTCTGGCCTTACATTTAGGTCTTTAATCCATTTTGAGTTTATTTTTGCATATGGTGTTAGGGAGTGATCTAATTTCATTCTTTTACATGTAGCTGTCCAGTTTTCACAGCACCACTTATTGAAGAGGCTGTCTTTTCTCCGTTGTATATTCTTGCCTCCTTTATCAAAGATAAGGTGACCATATGTGCCTGGGTTTATCTCTGGGCATTCTATCCTGTTCCATTGATCTATATTTCTGTTTTTGTGCCAGTATCATACTGTCTTGATTACTGTAGCTTTGTAGTAGAGTCTGAAGTCAGGGAGCCTGATTCCTCCAGCTCCATTTTTCTTTCTCAAGATTGCTTTGGCTATTCGAGGTCTTTTGTGTTTCCATACAAATTGTGAAATTTTTTGTTCTAGTTCTGTGAAAAATGTCATTGAGGGCTTCCCTGGTGGCGCAGTGGTTGGGAGTCCACCTGCCAATGCAGGGGACACAGGTTCGTGTCCCGGTCCGGGAAGATCCCACATGCTGCGGAGCGGCTGGGCCCGTGAGCCATGGCTGCTGAGCCTGCGCATCCGGAGCCTGTGCTCTGCAACGGGAGATGCCACGACAGTGAGAGGCCCGTGTACCGCAAAAAAGAAAAAAAAAAAGTCATTGATAGTTGGATAGGGATTGCATTGAATCTGTAGATTGCTTTGGGTAGTGTAGTCCCTTTGTCTTTAAAAAAAAAAATCTGTTTTCCCTTCTCTCCCTTTGCCCTTTGTCTCATTTCTTTGCAATCTGGCTTCCACTCCCACCTCTCCCATGAAACTCTTTTTTTTTCTTTTTTTTTTGCGGTACGCGGGCCTCTCACTGTTGTGGCGTCTCCCGTTGTGGAGCACAGGCTCCGGACACGCAGGCTCAGCGGCCATGGCTCACGGGCCCAGTCGCTCCATGGCATGTGGGATCTTCCCGGACCGGGGCACGAACCCATGACCCCTGCATCGGCAGGCGAACTCTCAACCGCTGCGCCACCAGGGAAGCCCCCGTGAAACTATTTTTAATGATCATTGTGGAAGTTTGAATGCTGGCCCCTGAAACGATATGTCCAAGTCCTAAACTGTGGAGCCTATGAAAGTGAACATATTTGGAAAAAAGGGTCTTTGCAGATGTAATTCAGTTAAGGCCCTCAGGATGAGATCAGCCTGGATTTAGGGTGGGCCTTACATATGATGACAGGTATCTTTACAAGAGGAAGGCAGAGGGAGATATGATGCTGGGGTACAGAAAGGAAGGCCATGAGATTGCAGAGGCAGAGAATGGACTTATACACCCATAAACCAAGAAACTTCAAGGATTGCTGGCAGCCATAAGAAGCAAGGGGGTTCTTGGGCAGAAGCTCAGAAGGAGTCAACCCTGAAGACACCTTAATGTCAGACTTCTGGCCTCGAGAGCTGTGAGACAATACACTGCTGTGGTTATAAACCCCTCAGCTGTGGTGACTTATAGGCAGTCCAAGAAGCTAATTCAGTAATGATAAGAGCCCCCAACCTTATGGAGTACCTACCCTGTGCCGGGCACAGGTTTAAGTGCCTTACATGTATTACTTCACTGAATTCCCCAACCCAATGAAGTAGATGTGCAGTAATAAAAGCAATGTCAACATGTAACCAGATACTGAGGGTTTGCCATGTCTCTGGCATTTAAAACTTGAACCCTCGGGGCTTCCCTGGTGGCACACTGGTTGAGAATCTGCCTGCCAATGCAGGGGAGATGGGTTCGAGCCCTGGTCTGGGAAGATCCCACATGCTGCGGAGCAACTAGACCCGTGAGCTGCAACTACTGAGCCTGCGCGTCTGGAGCCTGTGCTCCGCAACAAGAGAAGCCGTGATAGTGAGAGGCCCACGCACTGCGATGAAGAGTGGCCCCTGCTAGCCGCAACTGGAGAAAGCCCTCGCACAGAAACGAAGACCCAACACAGCCAAAATAAATAAATAATTAAAAAAATTGAACCCTCCACCTGAGCAGTATGTTTTATTATTTTTCTCTTTTACAGATGAGGAGCCTGCAGACCAAAAACTTATGTAATTTGATCAAGCTTACACAACGAGCATGTAGTAGAGCCAAGATTCCAACCCTGATAATTCCTGTGGGTGCCCTTAACGACTTTGCCCTTCTTCTCAGGCCACTGGTGGAGAGGCAGCCAAAAAGGCTGAGGGGTGAACTGACCCAGAACTGTGTTTTGTACAATTGGAGGGGTGGAAGGGGCCAAGGGACTGGTGAGTTTGGGGAAAGCCTTGTGGGGTTGGTAGGGTAGGTGTGGCTTGGAGGAGCCAAGAGACAGGGAAAAGGAGATTGGAGAGCTTGATAACCTCCTAGAGCAGATGCCTCTGAAGCAAGAGGGTGAGAAGTGTTTGTGGTCACCCTGGGGACCTGGAGTTGAAGATCCCAGAGACTGAGCCATTCTGGGTGATGATAGGTCTAGTTGTGGCCATGGAGTAAGCCACTGAACGAAAGTGGGGCAGTGGGGGTAGGGGGTGGGGGGGTGGTGGGAAAATGGTCCCTAGACGCCACATGGTCAAGAGACCTGGAGGGCAAATTGCATCCCGAGGGACCTGAGAGACTGCTCCTGAGTTCAAAGGGTTAAGCAATCACTCTTTGTGCTTATCATAGAATCAATGAAACCCGAGCTGGTTCTTGAAAAATAGATAGGGGATGACAGCCATGGAAAGCAAGAAGCGCTTCTAGGTAACAGGCCCAGAAAGAAGAAACACATGGAAGGGTGAATGTATGGGGCATCTAGTTTATAGTTTAAGTTGGCTAGAGTTTAGGGTGCATGAAATGGTGTGATGGGACTTGAGCTTTGAAAGTGTCCTAACTTGGGTACCCTCCAGAGCTGTTGCTGATTTAGGATTTAGGTGTCAGTACTGTATTTGAGAGGATGTCCCCAGGACTTCCCTGGCAGTCCAGTCATTAGGATTCAGCGCTTTCACTGCTGAGGGCCCAGGTTCAATCCCTGGTTGGGGAACTAAGACCCTGCAAGCCGCGAAGTGTAGCCACAGAAAAAAAACAACAAAAAAAAGAAGTGTCCTACGGAGGCATGAGGAAGCTGGAGTATTTGTCTATCAAATCTGATCAGTCCCGTGATCCTGCTCAGATGGTTGAGACTGTTCCTGCTGCCAAGAGAAAGCTTTTGGGCAAAGAGGTGTGGGTGCTTGACGTAGGACACTACCAGTGTGTACAGGAGCTCCTCGCCAAATCTGCAGGCGATGTTCAAGATGCACTGAGGGGATACAGGTGGGGTACCAGTAGCACCTGCTGTAGAAAGAAAAGCTGAAAAGAGTTCGTGGGACCCCTGCAGTCCCTACTAGAGATTTGCTGTTTACTTGTTAGGAAATGGCAAGCCATGGGAATTTTCTGAACTTCAGGGGCTGCTCCTCAAAGCTGCTGCCAGCCCCACAATGTGCTGCAGGGGAGAGGGAAGAGGAAGATGGACGGGAGGAGCTGGCCTGGTGAAAGGGTGTTGCAGAGGCTAAATGGACAGAATTTGGTAACTGATTGGGTTGGAGTGGAGCAGGGGAAAGAGGAGGTTATCAAGACGATGCTCTGTCTCATAGGAATAGTAACACCTTCAGGACATGTCTTGTTCAGGAAGCATCAAAAGAGGAACATGGTACTGAACACACCAGAAATCGTTCCTGAGTTAGTTAGCTGAGTTTCACCTACATTTGGTGTCCTTAAAAAATTATCAAGTCCATTTTAAAGCACCTACTATGTGCCGTGTGCTTTGTCTACATTATCACTTGTCTCTCACAGACGTACTGGCAGGTAGGCACTATTATTATTCCATTTTATACGTGGGGAAACAAAGACTTAGGGAGGCTGAATCATGGGCACACACGGCGTCGCACACAATAAGTGGAGATCAGATCTTTTTGACAAAGCTCTTTCTCTACACTCCATCTACCTGCACATGTCATAACGGTCTCAGGGAAATAAGTAAAATGCCAGCAACAGTCCTGGGTCAAGACTCAGCCTTTTAGCTTCTAAAGGATGTTTGCTCATGAGTGTGCCAAGTTCTGGAGAGAACTTCGAGAGTGAGACAGACAGCATCCCCACTGGACAGATGAGAAGGCCAAGGTCCAGAGACATGACACAAAGCTTGTCCCTACCACTTGACCCAAATTGCATTCTCGGACCTTTCCCATCCTGGACGCACATGTCAGCAGGGAGGTCAGAGAGGAGAAGGAGAGCCAGTGGAGTCTGACCAAAGACCGTAACTGGGAGAAGGAGAGGAGGGGGCGTTGGAAGCTCATCTGGGTCCAGGCATTCAAACACTATTATCAGGAGCCTTTCTCTCCAACTTTAGGCTCAGCTTTCTTCTGTATTGGCTTCATTTTTAGAAGGGCTTTCTTTGCGCTTAGCAGCCCACACAAAAAGAGCATTTCTCGGGCTTCCCTGGTGGCGCAGCAGTTGAGAGTCCTCTTGCCGATGCAGGGGACACGGGTTCGTGCCCCGGTCCGGGAAGATCCCACATGCCGCGGAGCGGCTGAGCCTGTAAGCCGTGGCTGCTGAGCCTGCGCGTCTGGAGCCTGTGCTCCGCAACGGGAGAGGCCACAACAGTGAGAGGCCCGCGTAACGCAAAAAAAAAAAAAAAAAAAAGAGCATTTCTCCCTTAACACATCCAGCAAGATAGACTTTCAGTGGCTCGGTTGGGGTATGTGCCCATCTCTGGACCAAGCATATTGTACGTAGGGTGATTGAACCTGCTAACTGGTCACACAGGTTATGTACCCAGCTCCGAAACCAAGAGAAAAGATAAGCCCACCCAAACCCAAAGGGAAGTCAGATGTTATCTTTGTCCAGACACTGAACAGAAAGAAGCAACAGATACCTTCTATACTATGACCCCCACCCCCATTCTCCAGGTAAAGAAACTGAGGCTCAGCAAAACAGAAGTGCCTTGCCAAAGTTTATACTAGTATCTGGTATGGCAGAATATTTTTTTTAAAATAAATTTATTTATTTTTGGCTGCGTTGGGTCTTTGTTGCTGCGCGCGGGCTTTCTCTAGCTGCGGCGAGCGGGGGCTACTCTTAGTTGTGGTGCGCGGGCTTCTCACTGCGGTCGCTTCTCTTGTGGAGCACGGGCTCTAGGGCGCACAGGCTTCAGTAGTTGTGGCACGCAGCCTCAGTAGTTGTGGCTTGCGGGCTTAGTTGCTCCACGGCATGTGGAATCTTCCCAGACCAGGGCTCGAACCCATGTCCCCTGCACTGGCAGGCGGATTCTTAACCACTGCGCCATCAGGGAAGTCCCTGGTATGGCAGAATTTGAACCCAGGTGTCTCTCTCTGTAACCTGTGCTCCTCTAGGGCAGCGAACACGGTCTTTCTCCTTCCTGGGTCTCCCCCTGCACTCCCCCTCCAGATCTTAGCCCATAATGGGTCCTCTATCCCAGTGCTACTCAAAATGTGGTCCATAGAATATGCTGGTCTGCACACTCTTTGTTACCAGTCCATTGTGAGTTAAGTATCAACGTTCTGAGTAAGCATTTAGAAACATTTTGCAGCAATTTGAAATCCAAGTGTGGTAGTACAAAAAGATAGGTCTGAGGTACATTGTAAATAATTTGAGAAGCATCGCTCTATCTGGTTATCTCTTTTTTAAAAAATATTTCACATTCTCCTCCATTATAGGTTATTACAAGATACTGAGTAGAGTCCCCTATGCTATACAGTAGGTCCTTGTTGGTTATCTATTTTATATACAGTAGTGTGTATATTTTAATCCCAAACTCCTAATTTATCCCACTCCCTCCACCACCACTGGTAACCACAAGTTTGTTTTCTGTCTGTTAGTCTATTTCTGTTTTGTAAATAAGTTCATTTGTATCTTTTTTATAGATTCCCCATATGTGATATCATATGATATTTGTCTTTCTCTGTCTGACTTACTTCACTTAGTATGATCATCTCTAGGTCCATCCATGTTGCTACAATGACATTATTCCATTCTTTCTTTTATGACTGAGTAATATTCCATCGTGTGTATGTATATATGTATCTCACATCTTCTTTATCCATTCATCCATCGATGGACATTTAGGTTGTTTCTATGTCTTGGCTATTGTAAATAGTGCTGCTATGAACATTGGGGTCCATGCATCTTTTCCAGTTATGATTTTCTCTGAGTATATGCCCAGGAGTGAGATTGCAGTATCGTATGGTAGCTCTGTTTTTAGTTTTTTAAGGAACCTCCATACTGTTCTCCACAGTGGCTGTACCAATTTACATTCCCACCAACAGTGCTAGAGGGTTCCCTTTTCTCCACACCCTCTCCAGCATTCGTTGTTTGTAGATTTTCTGATGATGCCCATTCTGACAGGTGTGAGGTGATACCTCACTGTAGTTTTGATTTGCATTTCTCTAATAATTAGTGATGTTGAGCCGCTTTTCATGTGCCTTTTGGCCATCTGTTTGTCTTCTTTGGAGAAATGTCCTTGGTTATCTCTTGTATTAAGGCATGAGCAAAGGAAACCATGGTGGCATTAGTGGGTCCTCCACAGGGAGGCCCCGGTGTGCAGAATGTCCATCCCACCATTCCGATTGTGGTTTTGTCATCTGCTGGCAAGGGAAACCTTCCTAGGAACCCCACCCTTAGTGCAGGCCGCTGCAGCTGACGTGCCTCTCCTGCCTACCAGAGGGCGGGCAAGGAGGCTCAGGCCCAAGCAGCTCCACTGCCCAAGGGTTCTTGGTTCTACTCCAGCTGGAACGTGGCTGATTCTGTCCAGACCCCGTGGGCACCTACTGCTGTCAGTCAGGGCCCCACCTGCCCTGTGCTTCCACACTGTACCCTGGAGGGAGGGTGATGGCTGACACAGGCTGTCCTTGAAAAGCCACCCTAAGACCAGACGGTTTATTTTTAAGTGGAGGTGGAAGGTCAGCTCCAGGATTGTGCTGCCACCTCCTGTCTTGACACTGGGCCTCCTTGAGTTGGCACCAGGGATGGGGCATGGCTCCTACCTTTGCTTCCCCATCGACTGGAAACTCTCTGATGCCTTGGGTCAACAGAGCAATTCTAGGCATGAGTATTTCTCAAAGCCAAGATGACTCAAGTTGGCAAGTGTGAACCAGAGAAGAGGCCCAGAAGCCAGTTTTGTCCTTCAGTGGGAGGTTACGGGTACTCCATCCTGGCTATGCTTTCCCTTGCCTGTTCTGTCGTGTCTGGTGCAGTGAAAAGAGCCCTGCTACCCTGAGTTAGAAGCCCAGGTATGCTGTTTTGCTGAGTAATTTTGGGCCGTTCACATAACCTTTCTGTACCTCAATTACTGCATTTAGAAAAGGCTAGAACACCCACCTGAGACTGATTCTGAAGATGAATGGAGATAATGCAGCTGGTATGCACAGGCCCTCCAAGTGTGGGAGTGGATATGAGAATGTTTCCCCCCTTCCAGGCAGCTGGGGAAACTGACGAGGACTCTGACTTGGAGTTGGACAGACCTGGTTCTTGCTCAGGCTCAGTCACTTCCCACTGTGTGACCATGGCTAAGTTTCTTAGCTTCTCTGAGCCTCAATGACCTCAACTATAAAGAGCAAAATATCCACCTGCAAGGTTGTTGTGAGGATTGAATGCAATCAAACATACAGAAGAGCATGGCACACAGTAGATACTCATTAATTTAACACATTTTTCTTACTAATGCTGGAGACTGGGTCCACCAGGTCAGGCATCGGGAATACCATGGTGAGCAAAGAGAGAGCCCCTCCCTTGCCTAAGACTTTAGTGAGGGAAATGACATTGTAAGGGAAACAGATATGCAGACAGATAATCAAGTCACACCCAAGTGGCACATATTACAGAGATAGGTACAGAATGCTAAGTGAAGATATGACAAGATAATTTAGCCGACTTAGGGGCATCAAGGAGGGCTTTCCTGAGGAGGTGATAATTGTGCCAGGATGAACGAGAAGAGTTCCCGACAAGAAACAACATATGCAAAGCTCTGTGATAGGGTGAATCCCAGTAAATTAAAGGGACTGAACAGAGGCCAGTGTGGTGAGAACTCAGGGACCGAGAGGGCGTGGGGTAAGGTGGGGGTGCAGAGGAAAGGAGAGGCCAGACCTTGCAAGCCTTGTAGGTTGTGTTATGGATTTTCGTCTTTGTCTGTATTTTAAGTGGGGGTGGGGATCACATGATCATTCTGGCTTTCAAAAAGGATCCTTCTGGCTGCAGCTGGGAGGTGAAGTGTGTGCACCAACGTGGATAGAGTTGGCTCTTGGGAGACCCTTGCTATGGTGCGGGACTGAGGAAGGAGTTTTGGGCTAAGGCAGTGATGATGGAGATGGAGAGGAGGGGACAGAGATAACTGAGGACGTGAAATGCAGCATTGTCCAAGTGTGTCGAGGACACTTCTAGACTCCTGCCTCACACTAGCACTTGACTGGTGCTACCAGAATAGGAGCAGGTTTGGGGGAATAAGCTCATGAGTCAGGTTTTGGATGGGTTGTATTTGAGGTATTTCTGAGATGTCTAAGGAGCAATTACCATTCTTCATTGGATCTGGTGAGATACAGCTCACAAGTACCTTTATCAAGAGCATTTTCAGTGAGTGATGGAGCAGGAAGCTTGTAAAGGGGCACAAAGAGACTCATGGGGGTGATGGAGGTATTCATTATCTTCATCGTGGTGGTGGTTTCATGGGTGTAGACATATGGCGAAACTTACCAAGTTGTACACTTTCAATATGTACAGCTTATTGTACATCAGTTATACCTCGCTGAAGCTGTCAGGAAAGGTGAGTGGAGCTGCGAAAGTGGAGACAGAGGTCTGTGGTAGAGGTTAGAAACACAGAGAGTGGTTGCTGGAGAAGATGTGAGGTTGAGGGAGTTGGCTTTTGTTTTTGTTTAGCAAGGTGATTTGAACGTGTTTAAAGGCTAACAGGAAAGATGTGATGGAGAAGTAAAGTTAGAAAATCCAAGAGAAAGAAAGGATAATAAGAAATACTAGGTCCCCAAGAAAGGGGAAGGCAGGGCACCAAAACCCAGGTGGAGAACTGGGCTTTGATGAGAATGTCAGCTCCTGTGCTGAAATAGAGGGGAAAGTGAAGAGGATGGGTGTAGGCTTGCGTGTGTGTGTGTGTGTGTGTGTGTGTGTGTGTGTGTGTATGTGTGTGTGTGAAGATAAGGAATAGTGTTTTCTTTCTCTGTCAGGTAGAAGGTGGAGTCACCACTGAGGATGAGGAAGCAGGTTTCAGGAGCATGGTGAAGGTTTGAAGTGGCCATTAGACGGTGGTTGTTTATGGGCAGTGTTCAAGGCCCATTTGATATGAGGGTCCCAGAGTTACAGGGAAGGCCTCTGCCCTGTGGTGTGCAGTTCTCAGCAGTGTTCGGCTGCTGGGCAGAGGAAGCCACAGGAAAAGATAGGGAGGGGTTTGCTCAACCAATGAGATCTAAAGACAGAGGGACAAGAGAATTCATGGCATTAGCAAGACTGTTATTGAAATTTCGGACCTTGACGGTGAGCTGTAATAAAGAAGGACATGACTCATAAGTGTTAGACTCTATCTGTCAAGTAGATAAGAAGTAACAAGCGTTGGTGAGGAAGTGGAGAAAAGGGAACTCTTGTCCACTGTTGATGAGAATGTAAATTGGTGCAACCACTGTGGAAAATAATATGGAGGTTTCTCAAAAAATTAAGAATAGAACTACCATATGATCCAGCAATTCCACTTCTGGGTATATATCCAAAGGAAATCCAGCAATTCCACTTCTGGGTATATATCCAAAGGAAATGAAAACAAGATCTCGAAGAGATATCTTCACTCCTGTGTTCATTGCAGCATTATTTACAATAACGAAGATACGGAAACAACCTAAGTGCCTGTCAATGGATGAATGGATAAAGAAGATATGGTATATATACAATGGAATATGATTCAGCTATGAAAAAGAAAGAAATCCTGCCATTTGTGATGACATGGATGGTCCTTGAGGGCATTATGTTAAGTGAAATAAGTCAGAGAAAGACAAATATTCCACAATATCACTTATACGTGGAATCTAAAAACAGAACAAAACAAAAAAGTCAGACTCATAATAAACAGTAGAAAAGTGGTTGTGAGCAGCTGGGGGGAGGGGAAGGAGAAAGACATGAGGAAGAAGAGGGTGAAGGACTGGAAGAACAAAGAGGGCCAGTGGCTGGAGATGCCTGTGTGATGAAGAACAGGTGGAGGGGACCTGTGCAGTACATGTGGTGGGAGAGTGGAACTGTGGTCAGAGGGCGGGATGTCCGAGTTGTGATTTTTAGAGCTGAGGGCATTGTAGTTGTGGCAGGTGGGGACGTGGGAAGTGGTGAATTATTGAGCAGGTGAATGAGTGAATATACGTATGTGGTCACCTGAGCCATTTTCTTTCTCCAGTTAACCCAACAGTCTGTCTTTTTTTTTAAAAAAATTTTTAAAAATCCTTTAGTTCTCAATAACCTGACCCCAACCCCCTCAACTTTTTCAGTCTTTCTTCATGTTTCAGCTCAAATTATCCCTTCCACCAAGAAGCCTTCCCTGATTCCTACTCCAGGAGGGGTACTTGTGAGAATTAAGCACCCTCTGAGGTAGAGGGACGCCCTACACCATAATCTCCTCGTCTGTGTTCCTATATGTTCCCTACCCTGGTTGAAACCCCATGGCAGACACTCGTTCTAATTATTATAAGAAATCATAAATGGCAGCTCACAACCACTGAGTGCTTATGTGTCGAGCTCTGTGCTGAGCTGTACCATACATTTCCCTACTTTATCCTCATTGCACAATAGGTTTTCGGGTGTGATGACACCCTCTTTATCAGATGAAAAAGTTAATACTACAAGAGGGAGTGTTGTGTTACCACAAGTAGTGGTTTTGCTCATCTTTGCATCTCTACTCCCAGAGCAGAGAGGGGTGATAATTGGTGAACCACCCAGGTATTCTGTTTGCTTTTCTCATCCTGCCCAATTCCAGCTGCCTGAGTCACACCTGACCCTCAGCACAGGGCCCATATTGCCCTCAACTTCCACAGAAGCACAGAACTAAGTATAGAAGAGCTCTCTGCAGTGAACTAGTCCAGCTGCCCTGTTCATGCTGAGACCCCTGTTATAGATTGAATATTTGTGTGCCTCCCCCCCAATTCATATATTGAAGCCCTAACCCCCCAAGGTGATGATATTTGAAGATGAGGCCTTTGGGAGGTAATTAGGGTTAGATGAGGTCATGAGGGTGGGGTCCTCATGATGGGATTAGTGCCCTGATGAGAAGAGACACAAGAATCAGAGCTCTGTCTCCCTCCCCCACCACCCCTTTCTGCACATGCGTTAAGGAAAGGCCATCTGAGAACACAGTGAGACAGTCACCATCTGCAAATCAGGAAAAGAGGGCTCACCAGAAACCAAATTGGCTGGCACATTGATCTTTGACTTCTCAGCCTCCAGAACAGTGATAAATAAATGTCTATCATTTAAGCCACTCAGTGGTATTTTTTTCTGGCAGCTTGAGCAGACAAAAACAGTCCCTCTTCCATATCCTCTCAAAGTGCTCACACCTTCTTTCCCCTTGTGCCAGGGAGCTTACTACTTCCCTGAGGCAGCCATCCATCTTGGAAGAGCTCTGCCTACGGGTAAGTTCCTCCATCTTCAGGGAGGAAATCTGCCCATCAGGGCATCCACACAACAATCCATGCTCTGTCTCTGGACCCCACAGAACAAGGCCATTCACTCTTCCCAATACCCCTTCAGATATTTGCAGGCAGAGACCTTGACCATCCCATCCATTTTAGGTTTCCACAGGGACAGAGGCCATGTCTGTCTTGTTTATTTGCATGTCCTCACACCTTACACAATTCTTGCCCCAGAAAAAAAGCCTGTCACGTATTTGTTAGTTGAATGATCAAAACTACTTTTCTCCAGGTTAAGCATTTCCAGTTCCTTTAACTGTACTTCCAAGAACTTGGTTTCAAGCCTTTTCTCCATTCTCTTTCCCCACCATGCTTCCATGCTCATTTTTCAGAAACTGAATTTTTTCTATCAAAGAATGGGGTGTTGATTCTTGCAGCTTGACAAATTGTCAAACATTCCTCCTACATCTTCCCTCTTGCTGTACTCCTCTACCTAATTTATCTTTCCACATTACAGACTCCTCAAATGTTGTAAAAAGCAAGGAAAAGGAAAAGAAGAGCTGACACTTGTTTATGTTCCCTAATGCTACCCCCAAAGTGCTCCATGCTGTTCAGATGAGTCTAACCTAAGATAGGAGGAGAGGCAGGCAGTGAGGGTGTTCAGGACCAGAGCTCTGGAACCCAGAAGGACAGATTGCAAATCTCAGTTCCTCCACTCCAGAGCTGTGTGACCAGGCAGGCAGAAACCTGTCCGAGCCTGGGATTCATCACTGGTAAATACCACCTCCCTCCTGCTTCTACCTCAGGGCAAGAGTAAATGAGAACATCGATCGCTGAGACAATGCCCTTAGCAGGGCACCAGCACATGGTGTCCAGAATATTGACGATGGTGAAGGAGAAGTGAGGGAGACAGTGGGTCCTGCAGTAGAAGGATGATGATGTCTCAGTCAGAAGGAGCTAGATTCAAATTCCAGCTCATTCATTGACTAGATGGTCTCCTTGGACAAGCAACTTTGCTTCTCTGAGCTTCAGTGTCCTCATCTGCAAAAATGGAGATGCAAAGTGGATGGGAGGACTCATTGGGTGGCATGAAAGTCCCCAGCATGGCGAAAGGTCCTCAGCAGATGTTTGTTCTTTGTCCTTTCCCATGTGGTATGAGCTCCCGTATCTCCCTCTCAAGGAGTCATTCAGGAGGGAGGCCTGATTCCCTTGAATAGACAGGGGGCTACATCACGGCGGAGGAAAAAGCGCAGGCTCGCTGGGCTGTCACAAGGAAGGCATGTGTCCTTTACAGCACGAGACCAGTCCCTATGTGGGCTCCGGCACCCCTTTTCCCAGTGCTTCCCACCATCTACTCCTTCACAGCAGTGTTATTCTGGACCAGCTGAACTTGCTGCTGAACAGAAGCACATAGCACATACTTGAATATTTATTGAGTGACTAAATGAATGTAAGAGAATAAAGATCAGTCCTTTTTTTTTTTTTTGTACTGGTAGACCTAAGTCACTATTCATCTTGCATTTGTAAATATTTTTAAATTATAAAAGAAATATATGTTGCTTCTAGAAAAACAATTCGAAAATACAGCTGCTCAAAAAGAAAAAAATAACAACCCCACGCAATCCTACCGTCCAGCCATACCCACTGGTGTTCATAACTTGCCGTATCGATCCTTCCAGGCGTTCTTCTAAGCAACCGCATTTCAACATCCATTGTTTTGGGAATTTCCTATTGTTTGGGAACCGGTCTTATTTTTCTTTTCACTTTGTAATATTGTGGATGTCTCTCCATGTCATTGCAAATTCTTCTAAGACATCTTTAGATTTTACTATTTGTGTGGTATTGCATTGCATGAATATTCCATAGGCAAATCTTTTATCATTTAAGAAACAAACATTAAAAAATCCCTCTC
This sequence comes from Delphinus delphis, assembly GCF_949987515.2. Lineage (NCBI taxonomy): Eukaryota > Metazoa > Chordata > Mammalia > Artiodactyla > Delphinidae > Delphinus > Delphinus delphis. The sequence continues at coordinate 34,753,302 of NC_082683.1, forward strand.
GCTATTTGTATCGCTAGCACTGTCCCCCAGTATTTGATATGGCTCTTAGCAAGGCCAGAAGGGCACTAGCACTGATGGATGCCGTGTGTTACTTTACACACAAGCCCCTCTTTGACCTACCCTCCAGGTGCTGAGCGGTGGGTGGTGTGTGTGGTGGTGGAAAGCAGGGCTCTGAGGTCAGTCAGGCTGCCTGTTAGGGAAACTCTTCAGTTTTCCTATTTGTAAACTGGGGATAAGAATACCTTTTTACGAACTTGCCAAGAAGACGATGTGAGTTAATATATGAAAAGTGCCGAGCACAGAGAATGCCTGGCACGTAGTATGTAATCAACAAATGGCAGCTATCCTTATTAATATTGTAAGGAAGTTATGTTTAGCTCCAATTTGTAGATGAGGAATCACCTAACAAATAGCTGGAATGACCTGCCCATTGACACAAGTTTAAGAGAGTCTAAACTCTGGCTCCGAAGGGAACTAGAATTTGTTTAGCATCTGTAAGGTACCACACGCTACAGTGGGCATTTTGCATAATTTTGGATAATGTCACCTTGCACCATTTCGGGTCCAGCAAATATGGCATATAGAATATTCTAAATCATACTATCGCATGGATATTGTTGTCCTTGTTTGGTGGAAGGAAACTTGAGTCCTACAGAGGCTGAGGGACTTACCCAAGTTCTCACAATGAGCAAATGGCAGGGCTGGGATTTGAACCCTTAACTGCCGTGCTTGCCGGTCTCTCAAGCAAGTCTCAGAAGTGGCTTGTTCAAGGTGTCACCATAGTTTTTACTCTGTCATACTACCTCCCCAAATAGTCTTGTGGAATTTTCCAGGAATCTGGGGCTGGAAGTGATCTCTATAGTCATTAGACACTTGAGGAAGATGACCAGGACAGCAATATCCTGACTGTCAAAAGATCACACTCGGGGACCCAGAAGGCCAAGGAGGTGAAATACGAGAATCCCAGGCTGGAGATCAGAAGTCTCTCTCGGCAGCATCCCCTCCCCCCGCCCTGCGTGGCCCTTCCCTCTCCCTTTAGCCCAACAGGAAGAGGCCGTTGCTGTTTGCTTTAGGAAGAGCTCACACAAAGAGACAATGCCACACCTTCCCCTGGCCCCTCATTTTCCCTCTGCTCCAAATAGTGAAAGTAGGAGTAATCATAATGATCATGATAACACTTATTGAGCGTTTATTACTTATCATGTGCTAAGGGCTTTTCACATGTTTCCTCCCCCCAAAGTTAATCTTCACAATAGCCTCTAAGTTGTGGGCTGTCATCATTCCTGTTTGACAGAGGAGGAAACCGAGGCTCAGAATGAGCAGGTAGTTTGCTTTAAGTAGTTTGCCTCTGCAGTGAAGGGGCCTTGGCTGGACCCCAAGTCTGTCTGATTGCAGAGCCATCCATCTTAGTCAGTATCCTGGACGCAAAGTCAACATTGGTACTGGGGACACTGTGGCAAAGGGACGCCACCGCTTCACCAGTGTAGCTGGAGAAAAGAAGAATATGGAAGTAGCCCCTGAGATGGGGGTCTGAGTTATGACTTGTCCCTGGCTTCCTGTATGACCTTGGGCAGATGACTTACCCTCTCTGTGCCTCGAGAGACCTCAGGAAGGCAGGGGTGAGGCTAAGAGGCCCCACGGCCACCTCTGGGCTGTGTGATGATGGCAGGAGAAGGAAAGCAGGCACAGGAGAGTGCCTCCAAGGGCCGAGTGAGTGATCAGGACCCGCCTGGGCCCCACTGCCAGCTCTGTGACCTCCACTCGCTGTTAAGAGCATTTAAGTTTACTTCTACCTGAAGTTAAGTTGTAACTGTAATTGTAAAACAATGCTGGTTGGGAAAAAAAAAAGTACATATGAAATATTTCTTTAAAAAAAAAAGAGCACCTGGCTTTGGGTCAGAAGGTCTGTGTTTTGACCTGGACCTCTCATTACTAAGGGTGTGGAGTGAAGTCCAGTCTTCCCCAGCTGGAGCTGGGCCCCAGGTCCAGTTCCATCTCCTCTCTGGCCTCGGTCTCGCAATCTGTGAAATGAGGGCATTTTTCACATAGCATCTGACACGCTCGCCCTGGCGCACTCCTGTGGGGCCCACCTCAGTTCTTGTCCTGATGCCTCTCTCGGCCCACCTTGCTGTCTAGGCAGGTGGTGGAAGGGCCTGGGCCACCGGGTCCTGGCCGCGGCGGGGAAGCCAGGGATGGGGGCTCAGGTGGGCAGAGGAGAGGAGAGGGGCACAGTGCCATGAGACAAACCGCGCCTGGCTTGGCCCCTGCATCCCCCCTGAGTGGTGTGGAGGGCTTGGCCTGAGATCAGAGGTCCACCCGCGTCAGCCCCGGCCCGGCCCTCGCGTCAGGAGGCGCCTTCTCAGCGCAGAACAATGCGAGCTCTTTGAAGGGCTGGGCAGCAGGGGATGGGTGTTTCTCCAAACACAGGGCCTCCTTTGCAAAACAGGCTTTGATTCCCAGGCCCGGAGGCCCCAGGTGCCTGTTGGGCGGCAGGCGGGGGCTGGGGGCTTTGTTTGGCAGGAAGAGGGGCCTTGGAAACTCAGGAACAAAGCCCGGGACAGAGCTGGCTGGGGCTGCAGACGGGCCTGGGCAGATAGGTCAGGGCTGGGATGCCAGTGGGGGAAGTGGACCGTATGTCTCGGGCCAGCCCCTTTTCAGCCGGGCTCACCCAGGGTATTTCTGGCCTCCTCTCACGGTGGGTCCAGCTCTCTCACGTATACGGCAGGTGCTGTGGGACCTGCAGGCTGTCATGGTGGTCCGCTGGTTCCCAAAATATCTGTTTAGGAATGAAGTGGGTAAAATGTGGAGCCCAGGACACAGAATTCAAGAGGAGGGGAGGAAAAAGCGCTAACTCAGAGTCCACTGGGCTGCACTCAAGGACCTAGGTCACCTAGGCCAGACACTGGGCTGGGTACGTGACATGCATGTGTCTCTGAGTTAATCCTCATTTTCTCACTTGACAATGACCTATAAGACCCCACAGGACCTCCCTGAACTCACCTCCTGTCACTCTCCCTCCCCATCGCTTGCTCCACTCCAGCTACCCTGGCCTCCTTTCCAGAACACACCAGGCATGCTCTGGCCTTAACATCTCCACACTGACGTGTCCCTCTGCCCAGAAGGCTCTGGCGTGGCTGACCCCTCACTCCTTCACGCCATGGCTCCCAGTGAGACCCACCTTCCCCTGACCACCCTGCAGGCCGTGCCTGCCAGCCCCCTGAGCTTTCATCCCCCATAGCCCCCTTTTTTCCCGCTTAACATAATACACGGTTACTTATTTATTGTGCTGGTTATTGACTCTCTGTCTCTCGACTAGAACGTTAAGCTACACTGAGTCAGGCACTGCTGTCAGTTTTATCCACTCACGGACCCCCTGCGCCTCCAACAGAGCCTGGTACATAGTTGGCACTTGCAAAGTTAATTTTTTTTTTTTAATTTATTTTATTCATTTATTTTTGTCTGTGTTGGGTCTTCGTTGCTGTGCATGGGCTTTCTCTAGTTGCGGCGAGCGGGGGCTACTCTTTGTTGCGGTGCGTGGGCCTCTCATCGCAGTGGCTTCTCTCATTGTGGAGCACGGGCTCTAGGCGCGTGGGCTTCAGTAGTTGTGGCACACGGGCTCAGTAGTTGTGGCTCACGGGCTCTAGAGCACAGGCTCAGTAGTTGTGGCACACGAGCTTAGTTGCTCCGCGGCATGTGGGATCTTCCCGGACCAGGGATCGAACCCGTGTCCCCTGAATTGGCAGGCGGATTCTCAACCACTTGCGCCACCAGAGAAGCCCTGCAAAGTTAATTTTCTGTCAACTTGGCTAGGCCATGGTGTACAGGTCAAATGCACATCTAGATGTTGCTGTGAAGGTGTCTGTAGATATGATTCATATTTTCGATCAGCTGAGTCTAAGTAAAGCCGATTACGCTTCATAATGAGTGGATGGGCCTCATCCAATGGCCTTAAGAGCAAAGACTGAGGTTTCCCGAAGCAGTAATTCTCCTCAAGACTGTCACGTAGAAACGCTGCCTGAGTTTCCCGCCTGCCATCCTGCAAAATTTGGACTCAAGACCTCAATGTCAATTCTTACCTGAGTTTTCAGACTTCTAGCCTGCCCTACAGATTTCAGATTTGCCAGCCCGTTAAAAGAAGGGGAATTTGCCAGTAGCTGAAAAGCTATCTCTCTCTCTCTGTCTCAAACCTATTGGTTCTGTTTCTCTGTAGAACCCTGACTGATAGAGAGCTCAAGAAATACTAGAGTTGAACTGTACGAAATGGCTGTTTCTGTAAGAAAATGATTAAACATCAGCAATTTCAAATTGTTCAACCTATTATCGTTGAATGAATAAAAGAATGAATTGTAAAGCAATCGTGAGGCAGGTGTTATCCTACGATAGGGAAACCAAGGCTCCCAGAGATAAAGCTGCTTGCTTAGAAAGGCACAGTGACTAAGTGGCAGGGCTGGGATTCAAACCTCAGGCTGATTCCAAGGACGGTGCTCCTAACAATCGCAGCAGCTTCTGCCTTCTCTAACCCACCAGCCAACCACGGGGCTGGAGTTCCCAAGCGGGGTGCGAGTTTAAATGCCCCCCAGCTGCAAGCTCTATAGTGGCCGTGAACGTGGCTCGGCCAGCCTTGGGGCTGCTGGTAGCCTTCCTTGGTCCCAGGGTCTTTCCGTAGCTGCTGGTGGCCCACCTGGCCCCCATCTCTAAGGGAAAGTCTGAAGGGAAACTGACAGAAGGGAATCATCCACGTCTCGCCAAAGATGGAGGTGCTCAGGAAAGGAGGCAGCATGGCGTGCTGGAGTGTGGTGGTGAAGGGAGCCTTGGGGCCAGAGGACCTGGGTCTAAGACTTGGCAGCCAGATGACTCTGGCCAACTTACTTCATGTCTCCGAGTCTCAGGCTCCCCACAGATAAACTGGGATAATCATGCTTTACCCCTGGTACAATTTCAAAAATAAGATGAAATAATACATGCAAAACGCTTAGAATCCTGAGTGCCCAGTAAATAGTAGTTACTATTATTACTTTCAGCAAATAGTATCAGTACAAATTTTAGTTATTTCTGGAGGCAAAGAAGGGAAGTCAACTACATTTACTTTGGGGCCCTGATTACATCCCTTTGTCCCCTCCAGGATTCCCTCCCCCTTGGAAGAGGATCTCTTTGTGGTAATTTAGTGCAGCTTTGCTCTGGTGAGTTTATACCATCCAGGTGTTACCCTCAGGGGGTATTCCTTGTTTAGACCTGAGCTTTCATTCTTGCCCAGATTCTTGTCGGTCTGCTGTTAAAAAAAAACAAAAACAAAAAGCATGAGTATTTCAGGCTCCTGGAAATGACACCTCACAGCAGATAATTATAGTACTTCACATTTTCCACATAAACTGGTGTTTCTGTAAGGGAGGCATGACAGTGACACGTATTATAATCCTGATTTTAAACAGATGGGGGAACTCAGGTCCAGAGAGGAGACACAGCTTGTCCTAAGTCTTCAGTGGTAGAGCTAGCTATAAGCTCCCTACGTGCTCCACTCTGTCCTGTGCTGTGAAGATGGGCTTGATCCAGGGCAGTGTGGACTCAAAGGGAGGGCAAGACAGTTCTCTGGGCTGCAGGAAGAACTTCTCTTTATATGCATTTTTTTCATAACAAAAAACTCATTAAGCTTTACTGCTATTTAACATAGAGGAAAACAAATACAATATTTCAAAATAAAACGCACACATGTTTGAAACAGCATGCTTAGATTATTTTTAACCAGTAATGGTATGAGATCAAACAGGTTTGGAGACCACAGCTCTGGGGAACCATCCTGAACTTTGCCTTTCAGGATGACTTCCTTCCTGCTCTGGGGCTCAGCTCAGCCTGGGTCCCTGCAGGGGACCATCAGGGACCAATAGCATCATCTCTCAGACGTTGGTGCATCCTCAGCTTGGTCAGAGCTGTCTGCTCTCCCAGCTCCCGGAATGTCTGGCTCCCGCTGGCCCAGGAGGTTATCAGTTCTGGAGCCTCCAACAGCCTTTCCTGTTATCAGAGCCCAAGTGTGTAAGAAGGAGTCTGAATCTCGGGCCCCTTCCCATCCTGCTGGGTTACAGTCTGTCCTTGGAGTGAGAGTAAACAGAGGAGGTGACAGTGTCAATAAATGTCTCCCGTGTGGCCTTGGCGAGCACACATGCCTTTCCACTAAGGGACACAGGTAGACTTGTGCTTGTGGCCCTTCCTATGATACACACAAGAATAAATATTAAGAAGACAGGAGGGCTTCCCTGGTGGCGCAGTTGCTGAGAGTCCGCCTGCCGATGCAGGGGACACGGGTTCGTGCCCCGGTCCGGGAAGATCCCACATGCCGCGGAACTGCTGGGCCCGTGATCCATGGCCACTGAGCCTGCGCATCCGGAGCCTGTGCTCCGCAACGGGAGAGGCCACAACAGTGAGAGCCCCGTGTACCACACACACACACAAAATAATAATAAGACAGGAAATAGTAACAAAAATAAAAGAACAAAAAGGAAAAGAGTGTCTCTTTATGAACTCTGGAAGAGGTCTTAGAAAGCAAGTTCCGGGTAATACAAAGTCTAGCCTCTTGTACCTTATCACACTTCAGGTGATGAGTAGCAGATTCGCGTCAAGAGGCCAAGTCACCCAGTAAGTACGAATTTCCTAGCCACTTACAATTATGTAATGGACATGTGTCGGTTATCCCACTGATGAATGAAGGAACCAGTAAGATGCTACCACTGGCTCAAAGGAGAAGTAAGAGAACCTTACATGTATAGGTTATAAGAATGCTGATATATTTAAAAATATTTACAAAATTGGTTTATCCATGGGGCAATCATCAACGCATTCCACTGGATGCAATTCATTTGCATTTCCATGGAAAAGAATAATTTGCCTTATTATCCATTTTCCACTACTTAGAGAGTTGTAGACTATCTCAAGGATAATAAAATGTGACAACAGCCTGGAAGACGACTGCAGACAAGACACCCAGTAATCTTTTCTGCCCATGTCAAAGTCTTTCTAACAGCTTTCCCCGACACTGGAAAAACAAGTTTGGCACATGCATCCAAAGAACTTTACGAAAAACTTGATTCTATTTGAATCAGATTGGGAGATGAATCATTGCAGAGTTCCATCCTTTTCTCCATATAGATGATTCCAGAGAGGGCAGCATGCTGGCAAGCTAGGAAGCAGGAGATCTGCGTCAGGTCCAACCTCACCACTCTGTCATCGGGTGGCCTTGGGCTATTCTCTTCTCTTTGAGCCCATGACTTCTGACTTACAAAATGGGGCCAATAACATGGCACTGCAGAAGGCAAAGGACTCGCACCAGGCCTGGCACAGACTGGGAACTCAGGACGTGGGGGCTTCCTTCTCCATTTCTTTTTTTTTTTTTTTTTTTTTTGCTGTACGCGGGCCTCTCACTGCTGTGGCCTCTCCCGTTGCGAAGCAACAGGCTCCGGACGCGCAGGCTCAGCGGTCATGGCTCACGGGCCCAGCCGCTCCGCAGCATGTGGGATCTTCCCGGACCGGGGCACGAACCCGTGTCCCCTGCATCGGCAGGCAGACTCTCAACCACTGCGCCACCAGGGACCCATTTCTTAAAAACTATCCCCAAAGGCAACTCAAGGCATGTCAGTCTTTTCCAGTTGCAGAAGCTGCCCATTTCAGTCACTTGGCACTTCCAGCCCCTTGAGACCTCAAGTGGATGGAGTTTTGTCTGTGGAGACCTCCAAAGGCACTGGGCAAGCCTTGTGGCCAAGGTCTTCTTTGGAGGAAAATGGAACCTGGCCCCACGGTGTCACCAAAGGGCAGGTCTCTGGGGCTGTAGGGAGGGGAGGACTACTCACTGTAGTCAGTGAGTCAAGTGCAGAGCTCAGAAGAGATGTTGGTTGAGAGGAAGGTTTGATTCCTACATTTGGAGGGTTGGTCAGAGACATCTTTGAAAACTCTAAACCTCCCTCCCCAGAAATATACATGTGTGTAGGCTGAGAGACTGCAGCAAGCTCTTCCCTAGAGGTGTGGGGCTTGGAACGGGGCATTTCTGCACCCCCTTCCCCTCCCCACATGAGTGTCTCCAGCTTCAGAGGACCTGGGGGCCATCTTCCCAGGATATGGAAGCCCCAAGGTGAGAGGTGGCAGATCAAGTTCTTTCCCTGTCACCCAGGTGATGGGGCCAGATGAGCTGCTGTGGCCTAGATGGGGCTCAGGTCTCCTAGAGCCTTGGCTCTCTTGTCCAGGGGGGCTGCCCTAAGTCTCCATCACCCCAGTCTTTGAGTCCACACAGCCGAGGACCAGTGTGGAGCAGAGGTGGTGGTGGGAGGACTTCCAAAGGAAAGCATGGGGCCTTGACCTTCTCCCTCCCCAGTTCATGGGCCTCCAGGGAAGGTAAAGAATGTGGGCTCTGGAGCCAGTTTAAGATTTGTGTCAACCATGGAGGTGCACCACTCAGCTCTACCTTCAAAAGATAACTTGCTAGTCAGCTGTGAATGAGTTTCCTGGGGCTGCCATAACAAAGTACCACAGACTGGGTGGCTTAAAAAACAGTAATCTATTTTTTCATAGTTCTGGAGTCTAGAAGTCTGAAATCAAGGGATCAGCAGGGCCATGCTGCTCTGAAGGTGTGAGGGAAGGATCTGTTCCATGCCTCTCTCTTAGCTTCTGGTAGCCTCAGGCATTCCTTGGCTTGTGGTTGCATTACTCCATCCTCCATCTTCATGTGGTGTTCTTCTTGTGTTCCTCTGTCTTCATATGGCCTTCTTCTTAGAAGGACACTAAAGATATTGGATTAGGGGCCCACCCTACTCCAAAGTGACCTCTTAACTAATTACATCTGCAACAACACTATTTCCAAATAAGGTCACATTCAGGGGGTTAGGACTTCAACACATCCCTATTAGGGGGTTCGGAGACATAGTTCAACCCATGACAAGCTACCAGGAGTGCAGTTAGTGGACCCCCTCTTTCTGCAACACTTTTGGGGAGCCATGCTTTCCCCAGGCAGCTCTCAACCAGTGGGAAGAAGCTTTATCAGATCTGCATCACAATCAGAAGGCCTAATCCTCTTCTTCTCCCTTCATCTTTCATAGACATTGTCTCCCATTAAGTATTTTGTACTCCTTACTCCATCATGGTGCGTGCTTCCTGAAGGAACAAACCTGGCACAGGAAATAAGATGGATTTATTTACTGGGTCGCTTGCTGCCCAGCTGTCAATGAAGAACCCGTCCCCAGGGGTACGTGAGGCACGATAGTCCTTGGTACAAGATGGCAGCTCAGTTGCTAAAACTTTCATTCGTAATGACTTGGGAGAATGTTCCAGTTGAGGGAACCATCCTGGCCATACAACAATGTGGGTGTTTGAAAAGCACAGGGGACAATGCATATAAAGACAATGGAATTAATTGGTTGTATTAAGTTACATAAGTTATATTGACCCTTCAGAGAGATCATGAAAAGCGGAGGGCACTTAAAAAGCAAAAACTAATTGTGAAGATGCTTTTGGGTGGTTTACAAATGAGTCTTTATTTCCTGCAGAGGGAGGGCAGAAAAAGTTTATGATCCAAATCAGGATTGAATAGTATGGAGTTTCAAAGATGAAGAATGCTCAGTTGAGGCAAGTCTCTATGCTAAGGTCAGGAGCCTGGCTGGGAAAAACTGGAGCCTGACACATGAAATGGGGACACCTGTATATTTTGGCTCCCCAGACTCTGCACTATCAGAGCATGCAGAGGTGGCCCACTCCTCTCTAATAAGAGATAGCACTCCCCGCATGCAGGAAGGCACTGAAGACGCTTCTCCCCTACCCGGCAATAGGGGTCTTCTCCAGAGTCTGCCCCCATCTCCTTTCCTGGCTGCCAGGCTGATAATCAGAACTAAGTTGCATCATGACCCAGCCAGAGTCTTACATTGGAGGAAAGGGACTATACTCCGGAAGAACTATAAGAATTATACCGTAGACTGTATTTTAAGGGTGCTGGATCAAGGGATCCCAGACAACTGGGAAAGGGGAGTTTATTTACTTGGGGATATGGGATTTAACCCTCTGGCAAGGATCTGAGGGGACAGTGCGAACTTGCTGCTTGGGAAGCTCCTAGCAACTTGGAGGAAATGGTGGTGTGTGCCAAGCAAAGTTGAAATGCCTGAGTTGCCATGGCAAATGGAGGAGAAAGGGATTAAAAGTGTCAGGGAAGCAGGTGTGCTAGAATGAGTATATTACGTGAGGTCAAAAGACCCATCAGAGGATAATAGTCCTTAGGAAGGCTCAGAGAAGACATTACTCACCAAGTTCATTGGGTTGTGTTGGTGAGAGGGCACCAGTGTCACTAAGCTCAATGGTGGTTCTCTCCTTTTTAAGAGGAGGTGATGGTAGAAGATGACTGTCATAGAGCTTGGCCTCTTGGTAGCAATGGGGATTATGGCTCCTACAAAACCCAGGAGGTCACAATTATTGTTAAACTGGCAAAGTTAGGGTGGCAGCCAACGGAACTTGACCTGCAGAGAACAGTGGAGATGGTTAATAGAATAAGTTGCCCTACAGGCAAAATAGATGGGTAATCAATGAGGGTATCATCAAAAGAAAGCAAGAATGTTTAAGCAGCAGGTTTAGGGTGGTTGCCCCAATAAAATGTCACAATCCCTTGCCCAATTCTTGGATGTGATCCAGAGTTTAGATCTTTATGTTAGTAGAAGGGAGAACCTGTCTCTCCAGTGGCTTTCCTCCAGGAGGAAAGACTGTGCTATATCACAGTAAGCATATCCTCTAAGCATCTTCCCAGTCCTTCCCCAAAGAGACTGATGGCCTTTTGCTCAGAGTCTGTCTACTGTGGAAATAGGCATACCCGGATATTTCTGGGACTATTGGACCCAGAGTGTGATTTGACATTGATACCCAGAAACCTGAAGTGTCATTATGTACCTATATATGAGGGCCAAGTAATAATGGAGTCCTGTCCAGGGTCCAGCTTACAGTAGACACACTGGGATGTGAGACCACTAAGCACTCATTTCTCTGATCTCTGAATGTATTATTGGGGTTGACTTACTTGACAGATAGAGTAATATGTACATTGGGTCCTTGACCTGTGGGGTAATAGTGGAGAAGACCAAGTAGAAGCCCCTGAATCCATCCTCATTTCTCTCTTTCCCTCTCCACTCTCTGTTCTCCACACTCCATTCCCCACCAAGATAGTAAATCAAAACCAGTATTTTATCCTAGGGGATGTGGCAGATATTAATGCTATCGGTGAGGATCTCAAGATTTAGGAGTGGTGGTCCCTATGATATCTCTGTTTACCAGTCTGGTCCTTACAGAAACCGGATGTATCCTAGAGTGTGACTGTAGACAACTGGAAGTTCTACTGAATAGTAGCCCCAAATGCAACTGCCATGCTCATCTAGGGTCTTTGCTAGAGCAGATTAAGATGACTTCAGGTTCATGGTGTGCCACTGTTGACTTGGTAAATGTGTTATTTTCTATCCCAATCAGGAAAGAAGATCAGAAACAGGTCACATTCACATGGGATAGACAAGAATATACATTCGTAGTTTTATCCCAGGGCCATGTTAATTCTTTTGCTCCTTGTCACAATATAGTCCAAATAGTTGTAGACCACCTGGACATCCCGCAGAACATCAAAGGAACCCGTGATATTGATGACATTATTGTAACCAGGAGGATGAGCAAGAGGTGGCTAGCACGCTGGAGGCTTTGATAAGACACATGTGCTATAGAGAGTGGGAGATAAGCCTTGAGAAGATTCATGAATGGCTGCATTTTGCTTTTGCCACCATGAAGGAAACACAGTGCCAGTTAGATTTTTTCGGTTCTGGAGGCACACGTTCCATGTCTAGGGTTACTGCTCCAGTCCATATACATGGTGACAGGAAAGGCTCCCAGGTTTGAGTGGGGCCCAGAGCTGGGAAGGGCTGTGCAGCAAGTCCAGGCTGCAGTACAAGCAGCCCTGCCACTTGGTTTGGGATCAGCCGATCTTGGTTTGGGAGATGCCAGTGCAGAAGAAGGTGTGGAGTGAAGTTTGCAGCAAGCCCCAGAAGAAGAATCGCAAGGCAAGCCCTGGGACGAGGATCGAGGGCTTGGGTCACATCATCTGACCTGTCAAGGTGACATCTCAGGGAAGAGGAGGGGGTTCAGAATGGATACTGGAGGAGGGAGATGATGAGCACCAGTTGAAGCTCCAAGATCAGCTGCAGTGATGGGCGCTGAAGTTTGTCCCACTAACCTCCCTCTTCCAGGTCTCCTCCCTTCAAGAAGAGTGGTCCACTGGAAGCTTGGAGAAGTGCATCCCTGCAGGGAATAGGTGGACTGTGGGAGTCTTGAAGGTGCACCCCCCAGACCTCCCTTCAGTGAAGAACTTGCCCTTCATCTGTGAGGGGAGCAGGAGGTGACAGCTTCCAGCTGCAGAGACTTCAGGCCAAGGCCATATTCTCTGGGCAGCTCCCAGCCAATGAGAAGCATGTGGGTCCTAGGATCTGGCCCTTTCTACCCAGTGTGGGACTCTTCTGATGGGCAGTCTTTGCTCGGGACCTCCCCATTGTGTTGGCTGGACTTTGTCAGTTTTGCATCACAGTCTGACAGCAGCCTGAGTAACTTTCAGGATCTGGGATCACACCAGGTAACCTGGGCTTTCAGTGTCCATTTGATGGATCTGGAAAGTGAGAGAGTTGTTCTCAGACCCCATTGGAAGGCCACACCTTCCCCTTGAACAGCCTCTGGAAGTCAAAAGGGCATAGGCTTAAAGTCAGACACACCTGGGTTGCAATCCCAGCTTCTGCACTGACGGGTCATGGAGCTTTGGTCTCTGTGCCTCCTGAAGAGGCCTCACCTTTATCATCTCTCTGATTCCTCTCTCTTTCTCTTCCACACTGCATGCCTGCTCTTTTCCCTCCATAGTACAGGCCCAGCCAGAATCCCTCAGGGACAGATTCTCTGCCAGTAACTGCCAATGAGCTATTGAGGAAAAGTCTCCATTTCCAAGACCACCCATTCTCTCTCTGCCCCCTCGTTCCCACCCCCCAGAATACCTGCCTCCTCTAATTCTCAGAAGGAGGCCAGGCACTCAGCTATCAGGGCTGAAATTTAGCAAAGGGCCACAGTGAATCTGGCCTGCTCTGGCTTGTGATGTTTATGTGCTGGAGAGGCAGCTGGAGGACCTCCTGGGGTCAGGAAAGTCATGGTAGGCCCTGAAGGCTCTCTGGAGTGTTTGGGATTACCAGAGCTCTTTTTTTTTTTTTTAAATAAATTTATTTATTTATTTTTGGCTACATTGGGTCTTCGTTGCTGCGAGTGGGCTTTCTCTAGTTGCGGCGAGTGGGGGCTACTCTTTGTTGCAGTGCACGGACTTCTCATTGCAGGGGCTTCTCTTGCTGCAGAGCACAGCCTCAGTAGCTGTGGTACACAGGCTCAGTCGTTGTGGCCTGCGGGCTAAGAGCTCAGGCTCAGTAGTTGTGGCACACTGGCTTAGTTGCTCCATGGCATGTGGGATCTTTCCGGACCAGGGCTCGAACCCGTGTCCCCTGCATTGGCGGAGAATTCTTAACCACTGCGCCACCAGGGAAGTCCCTACCAGAGCTCTTTGGATCACAGCAAAAGTAATGATATCAAGATCGACTGCAATTTATTAAATCCTTACTACGTGCCAGACACGTAGGGTTAACAAACATGATCTCGTTTAACCCTCCCAGCAATTCTGAGAGGGAAGAATTGTTTTCCAGAATTGTCCATCCAGGCCTGTGTGGCTCCAAAGCTCATGCACTTTCCTTGATGCAGGTCTGCATCTCCCCTTGGTAATGACTGATGTGTCCTCGCACCTGCGGACCATACCTTGGCCAGATCCCTGCTTTTTCCACCACTCCTCCCTTGCTCTGGCTCCTCAGACAAGCCCCAGGTTTTGGACTTGGACCATGGAAAGGATAAACCCTTCCTAGGTGTAACTGAGTCCCATCTTCCTGAACCACTGAGACCTAAAGGAGATGGAAGAGACTTTCTGAACCCTGTTCAGAGCAAGAGAGAAAAAAGAAGGCACAGGCTTAATGTTTATAGAACAGAACAGAATGTTATAGAACAGAACATAACCCAATGGACCCTGCCTTCTCTATGGTGGAAAACACTCTTCAAACCGAGAAGTAGAACAATCCTGGCTAACAGTAACTTAAAAGACTTAGCTACCCCCAGCTTCCTTTGCTTTGTTCACGGCCCCTCTGGGCAGAGATGGGTCATTCCAGGGGCCCTTCTGGGGAGGTGAGAGTTTCCAGGAAGGAATTCAAAAAAATGCTGCCTCAATTTGAGCATGGGAAAAATATGGTACATTGAGCTTATGATAATCCTAGGCAAAATTCCAGAAGTTCCTTTTCTAAGCAGGGATTATTGGGAGCCAAGACGGGTTCACGTAGGTCAAGGCATGCCTCACTCTACAGACTTTCCCTGTAGGAAGGGTGATCAGAGCATGTTGTGGGAAAAGGACCACAGACACGGAATTTTAAAATAAGACTTTGCTGTTATAAGAACTGCATTGAGGGGACTTCACTGGTGGTCCAGTGGTAAAGAATCCACCTTACAATGCAGGTGACACGGGTTGCATTCCTGGTCGGGGAACTAAGATCCCACATGCCGCCAGGCAGCTAAGCCTGCGTGCTACTACTAGAGAGCCCATGTGCCTCAACTAGAGAGCCTATGTGCCGCAAAACTACAGAGCCCACGTGCTCTGGAGCCTGAGTGCCACAACTAGAGAAGAGAAAACCCACACGCCACAACTAGAGAGGCACACCGCAACTAGAGAGAAGCCTGCACGCCGCAACGAAAGATCCTGCATGTCTCAACGAAGATCCCGCATGCCGCAACTAAGACCAAATGCAGCCAAAAATAAATAAATAATAAATCTAAAAAAAAAGAGCTGCATTGAGGAAGAAAAGAGAGGGTTCATCAGCCAGGGTCACCACAGTCCCTTACATACCAAAATTATAAGCTTCCCTTTATAGCAGAGGAGACTCAAGTGCTGCCAGAATTTGTCTCGTGGTCGGTGATGGAGGAGGAGCCCTGGGACACCGAATGAGAAAGATGAGACGTGCTGAGGTGATGAATGTTGGTAACCTACATTTGAGAGACAGTGATAGTATTTGTCCAATATAGCAGTTAGGACCTAGAAAGTTTTATTTCGCCCATAGGACTAAAATATCAAGAATCCCTTAGAATATGTGACATGGATTATGGAGAGGCTGATTTCCTTGTCAGGCACCAGTAGCACCAAGGTCAATTTTGCTGTTGATGAGGGTTTTTTTTTTTTTTTTTTTTGCGGTACGCGGGCCTCTCACTGTTGTGGCCTCTTCTGTTGCGGAGCACAGGCTCTGGACGCGCAGGCTCAGCGGCCATGGCTCACGGGCCCAGCCGCCCCGCGGCATGTGGGATCTTCCTGGACCGGGGCACGAACCCGTGTCCCCTGCATCGGCAGGTGGACTCTCAACCACTGCGCCACCAGGGAAGCCCTGATGAGGCTTTTGAAGTGCCTCTCACACATATTTTTGCGGGTCAGTGGAGAAATAGGGACCAGATCTTAGGGTCGTTCAGCCTTCTCATGGCTGGTTGAAGCCCTCTGCCCAGGGTAGAAGAATAACAGTGATTCTGTTGGATGGGATTCTTCCTCTTTTATGAGCCAGAGCATATGGTCCTTCCACTAAAGCTCGCTGGTGTCTGTCTCTGTGTGCCCTGTGCAGAGGAAGAGAATGCGAGTCTAATGTGTGGGAGGAAAACCCTGCTAGGTGCCGGGTCCCAAGACTGGTCCTGCACTGTCCTCCCACTGCCTCCATGGCAAGGCTGTTTCTATTCGGGAGGCCATGGAGTGGAGAGGTTCTAAGTTCATGCTCTGGGGGCAGACTGCCTCCTACCCCCACCCTCCCATCCTGTTCCAGTCTCAGCTCTGCCATTTACTGGTTGGGTGACCTTAGGCAAGTTAATAACTGATCTGTGTCTCTTTTTTTTTTTTTTACTTGAAAATGGGGATAATTGTGGTGCCTCATTCATAGAGTTAGAGCATTGGTTTTCATTTTATTTTTGACTTGTGACCCACAGTAAGAAATACATTCTGCATCAAGACCCAGTACACACATTCCTACATATATATACATACATACCTACATACATGTGTAGGTATAGCTGGAAAAAAAGTTTTCCAAACAATTCCTAACCTTAGTGCTGGTTGATGAACTATCATATTTTTTGTTCTATTCTATTCTGTTGTTTCATTCAGCAAAATGATGGTTGAGAACCATTAAACTGATTTTTACTATTTACATGGGTCACCACCCATCGTTTGAAAAACACCAGGTTAAGGTCTTTCTGGAGTATTGTGTTTGATTCCAAAAGCTATACTTTTTTTACACATATCACTTTTTAAGAGAGCTGTTTTCAAGCTATAGCATGTCCGGAAGAGAATGGGCAGGGTATTCCATTCAGCTCTTCTTCCTCTTCCTTCCTTTTCTGCCTCCTATCCACTCCCCTATTTGGTTATTTCTTGGTTTCTTCATCCATTTAGCCATTTATCATAGGTTTAAGCACCTGTTTCATCTGGATAGGAGACTCCAGGAGAGATATGCTCTGTACATCATGTGAAAGAGGAACTGGACCTGTTCCTTGCAGTCCCCTAGGTAGAACTGGGACTTCTGGGTGAAAGTGACAGGGAAGTGAATTTGGGTATCACGTAGGAAGTGTATTCCAGTCTTGGGTACCTCTGGGCATTGGGTCCAGCTGCCTGTGAGACTTCTCTCTGGAAGTGAGTGAGCAGAGGTGGGAGAAGGGGAGCCATGAGGCAACTTCCAGTGTTGAGTGGGGGCGGGCTGAGGTTGGTTTTACACCCCATGTTCCGCTGAGCCTGGGGTCTGCTCACCCCACTGCAAGGGCTGCTGTGGGGCTGGAGAGGAAACCATCCAGCTGGGGTTCTGTGCCCCCCACCTGACAACTATAGCAGTTCCATTTCTGTTTTATACAGTGGGATTCCCCAAGTGGTTTATTTTGGAAGAAGGGCAGGAGACACGTTCCACTGATGCTAAAATTTTTTTTTAATCTTTAAACTAGGAGCTCATTAAATCCCTGTGAGTCTTAGAAGTAATCATTTCTAGGATTCTGGGACTCATTTTTTTCCTATAAAAACAAGTCCATTAAAATTACAGCATAAGCCTTTGTTTTGCGCTCTTAAATCCAGCTATAATTGAGAGTAAGAGTTAAAGAATTACAAGGGTGGCAGGATAACAGATTGTGCTGTTATTTGTGTCGGTGGCTGGTTTTTCTTCTCCCCATCCTGCCATCCTGCATCCCAGGCAGAGGGCAGAGAGCCCTGCCTTTGTGCTGCATCACCTCAGGGGGTGTTGCGGAAGCTGCAGTTGGAAGTCCCCTGTAGACAACTGGTCTTTCAGGTTTTTGTTGATGGAAAGCCTGAGATTATGGAGGGAGTTGTGATGAAAGACAGGGAAGGAGGGACAAAAGGGAGGTGGTTGGGTAGGTCCTGGGAGGAATGAGGAACTGGCAGAATTCTGGAGGGTAGTGTCTGCTGTGTGACTCCCTTAGGGAGGCCGAACCCCAGGCATCCACGCTCCTTCCATCCACCAAAGCCACAGTGCTGTCAGCCGTCGAGGGGTATGTGGGGGTGGTCTACAGGGTTTTGCAAATATTAATGTGCCTGTGAATCACCTGGGAATCTCGATATAACACAGATTCTGATTCTCTGAAGTGGATCCTGAGATTCTGCATTTCTAACAGGTTCCCATGGACTCTGATGTGGCTGGCCCTCAGACCACACTTTGGGTGACGAGGAGCTCCAAGGGTCGTTCCCTGGTTTTCTGGACACAACCTAAGCCTTCCAGACTCTTGTGCATCCTTAGAACAGGGAAGACCTTCCCACTCGTCATGGAACTGGAATTTTCCATCAGCACAGCCTAAAGAGATGCACCACTAGTTTTAATTTGACTTGAAAGAATCACAAGCACCCTTCAGCTTGTGGCCGCAAACGCATAGCCACAGTCCAGGTTAGGCTGCATCTCTATGTGAAATTCTAGGGTTATTAACCCCTTCTTGTTCCAGGGCTGGAATCTAACTGCTCTCCCTTCCCAGGGTGAGAAATCAGGGCAATGAGCTCTTTGTTTGGTTTTCTGAGAGGCACTTGAGCTGGGAGAGGCCTCTTCTCCTCTCTCTCTTTCCCACCCCAGGGGGGTTAAATCCCTTACTAGCTGCTTATCTTAATTTCTTTGGGTGGAATTTTATCTGTTCCCTATCTTGCTCTTGCCTGGAGGCACAAAATACATCTGTTTGTGTCCTCTCCACCAGCCTGGGTTAAGAGATAAATGTAGGAGCCTCAAAGGAATGGAATGAACACAGCAAGCTCCCTCCTCTGTTTCTTTGTCTCTTTGGGAACTGGTATGAGTATCAACTCTGTTCACCTGTTCATCTCCACTTCGTTCGCTTGCTTTCACGTCCTACCTGGGAGTATACATTATTTTGCAAAGAATAGAAAAAAGCTAACCATTCCCAGCCTAGCCCACTCAGGGAATACTTCTTAAAAGGGACTTTGCCTCCTTTCCTCAGAAGGCCTAAACACACATTTTTAAAAGGAACAATCTGTAAATACTCCTTGCCTACAAAGTAACTCTTTGCCTTTACATAGCTCTTTAGACTGCTGAAAGGATCTGGTATTAATCAAGCATCTACTTGTGCTAGGGACAGCATCCCATTTCATCTTCCCATCAACTCCTTCAAGGAGGTATTAACACTCCTTCTCTATTTATCCACAAAGATTTAAGTGAATGAGCCTTGCTGATTCAAGCAAAAGCTATAGAAACAAAAGCAGAAATATTAATTGCAAGAAAGAAAAAATGAAGTTTAAAGGGAACTTCTAAACGGAAGTTTAAAGCCGGAACCCTGCTTCCTTGGCCACTAGGGAGGCCCAGAGGGTGATTCACCCCCTCCCTCTTTATTTATTTATTTATTTTATTTGTTTATTTTTGGCTGTGTTGGGTCTTCGTTGCTGTGCGTGGGCTTTCTCTAGTTGCGGCGATGCATAGGCTTCTCATTGCGGTGGCTTCTCTTGCTGCAGAGCGTGGGCTCTAGGCGTGCGGGTGTCAGTAGTTGTGGCTCGCGGGCTCTAGAGCGCAGGCTCAGTAGTTGTGGTGCACGGGTTTAGTTGCTCCGCGACATGTGGGATCTTCTCAGACCAGGGCTTGAACCTGTATCCCCTGCATTGGCAGATGGATTCTTAACCACTGTGCCACCAGGGAAGCCCTCACCTGTCCCTTGCTAAACGTGAGAGATGGAAAGTTCGGGGGTGATGGTGGTGAGGAGGAAGTTTCCGAGCCCCATGGAGGGATTTCTTTCTTTGGGCCTTCAGTAAGTCAGTTCTCAGGGAGGTGGGGAAAGCAGGTTGGGCACAGTTCAACTGTGGCAGGAGCCAGGTCTTGTATCTGAAGAGGTGAGAGAATTAGCACCAGGATGTGGCCAAGCTTGGGAAGCAGGTGATAGGTCCTGTCTGGTAACTTTGGCATCAGGAGACCTGGAGCCTAGCTCAGGAATTCCACTGACCAACCATGGGCCTCTGGCCAGGACCTTCCAGGCTCTAAGCTTCAGTTTCCCCTTCAAGAAAGTGGAGTCTTTGGCCAGGATGCTTGCTCTCCAAGGGCTGAAAGCTTCTGATTTTCCAGCTTGAGAAGGGAAATGGTTTCCTTGCCTGAGAGACTGCTGTAACCTGTTTTCTATATGGGGCTGAGTGGTGCAGTGGAGGTGGGGACACACACACACACACACACACACACACACACACAGGGGTTATCCTGTGCCAGGCGCTGGGGATGCAGCAACGAGCAAGATGGATGTAATTCTTCATCCTTGACCTCATGGAGTCAGGAAAGGCAGACACTGAGCTAGTAATTCAACAGTTATACATTCACTGATGTTAGAATAGAGACCAAAGTGATGAGAAGGAGCAAGTGTGTGAAGGGCAGAGAGTTCCAGGCAGAGGGAACAGCATGTGCAAAGGCCACAGGCAGAAACAAGATTGCCATGTTGGTGGGCACAGAAGAAAGCCTCAGTGGCACAGGGGTGTGGGGAGATGGATGGGCAGGGACACCTCTTTCATAGTCTGGCTCCTGCTACAGAGTTCTCTTTGGAGGCAAGATACTGGGCTAGGTGCCTCTCTGCTTCTGCACTCCTCACCCCATCATACACGCACATACGCCCATGCCCCGCACGCTCATACACACATACCAGCCTCGGGGAGCCTTGGAGATAGCTGGGCAGGGGCTTTGTGGTAGATCATTGCAGGCAGGAAAAACTCTGTTCTTCTCCCCCCACTCCTACCGGTGGGGGGACCTTGGGGTCTCGCCCAAGGAAAGGAAGCACTGCTTCCTGGTTTATGTTGAGATGAGAAAGACTTGCCCAAGAACAATGGCGTTTTCGTAAAACACCACTTTGTTCTGGTGAGACCAGGAGGGGGTTTCCTTCGGGACCTAGCCTGGCCCCATTGCCCCAGCCTGCCAACCACAACAGCCTCATGGCGTTCTCGGGGACCAGCCTTTCATCTGAGACGCTTGCTCACGCACAGCCCTGACCGTTTAACTCTTCACACCCCACACTGCCTAGGCAGCAGCATCTCAGGGCTTGAGGATGCCTCTCTGGAGATCCTGGGACATGTTGGCCAGGGGAGTCTACTGGGGGAATCAATAGATGACTTGACAGACAGTCTGTGTTTTCTCATTTGAAGGGACCTTCTGGAAAAAGGGCTCAAATTTGTCCTGGAAGTGTCTCAGCTCAAAAAACCTTTCAGGAACCAGAGTTGAAGGTCATTCTTTCACAGGTGAGGAAACTGGGGCAGAGAAAAGGGAGTGAGTTTGCTGAGGCCACACAGAGTTAGAGGTGGAACTGAGGCTGGGATCTAGGGCTCTCAGACTAACACTCTTCCAACATTCTGTTCTGCTCTAGAGGAGCAGAACAGAAGTTGGGGAAGCGAAGGGATTAAGTCTACCTTGGAGACTTGGGGCTCTCTATCTACAGAGCCCCAGAATGTCTGAGAGAGGTACGGAGGGAAAAGGGTGTGTGATGCTAGGAGCTGGACTTCTTGATGTCACAGACAGTAGGGGGTTACTCCTGTAATCACTCCTGTGTTTTTCAGGCATGCATGGCTGTTCCTCTGTGAATCGCTAAACGGACCAATTTAGCAAACAATCAAGTCTGTTCAGAGGAGGACATTAATGGGAAGTGAGTGGGCATATAATTATATAGTCAGAACAATAAGAAGAACTTTGCTTTCCTCCAACTGTTTTTTTCACATTCTGCCTGGCATAGAAACAGGCTCAGGTGCAGAGCAAATGTTTCTCATCCTAATAGAGAGGTGGTGGTGGTGACAGTTCGGGGATGATGGAGTGTTCATGTTGGGGAAGGTATTGCTGACAGCTCTGTGGAGATTATAGTGATGATGGTATAGATGTTGGTAGTACCATTTTTAGTGGTGTTGATTAAAGTTATGGTGACACTGGTATTGTTTACGGTTATGGTGGCAATGATGATGATGGTGGTGTTGGCGTTGGTGGTGTCCAGTTTAGAGGTGCTGAGTACAGTTATGGTGATGATGGAAGCCATAATGGTGGTGGTGGTTAAGGTGACAGTGATGGTGGTATTTATTTATTTATTTATTTTTTGGCCTTGCAGCATGCAGGATCTTAGTTCCTCGACCAGGGATTGAACCCATGCCCCCTGCAGTGGAAGCACAGAGTCTTAACTACTGGACCACCAGGGAAGCCCGTGAGGGTGGTATTGATTATGGTAGTGGTAAGAGTGATAGTGATGGTGGTGGTCGTAATGACGTCGGTAGTGGTGATAGCGGTAAAGGCGAGGGTGGTGTCAGTGTTGCAAATGGTGGTCATAGTTTTGGTGGCAAAATGACAATTGTCTTGGATGGTGGTGACAGTGACAGTGGGGTTGGTATAAGAATGGTGGAGGTGTTGGTCAAAATGATTTTACTGATGCCTTGTGTTGGTGATGATGGTAGCGGTATTGGTGCCAGTGCTAGTGGCAGTACTGTTTTTGATGGTGTTGGTGACACCTGCCTGTCTTAGTTGGTAGAACTAACTGATGGAAGTAAGCGGTGGTGGTACGGGTGCTGGCGTCAGTGGTGAACTTAACAGTAGCCTTGCTGTCAGGCTGACAGCTGTGGTGATGATGATGGTGGTCCCAGTGATAGTGGCAGTAATAGGGAGGGTGTTAGTGGAGACAGGGATGATGACCACGTTGGCTGTGATTACACTGAGAGTGGTATCACTTCTGGCAATGACCCCTAGATTACATGTGCTGCCTGCAGCTCTCCTCTCTGGAGCTGACCGTGTGCAGGATGTGGGGAAAAGGCTCAGTACATTCCCCCAAAGCCCTCCGTCCCACTTGCTGCAGTTCTGGCGAGGATTAGCTGTCTGTGCCAGATTAGTTGGCTGTCTTTTGGGGCCAGTGGGGATGGAGCGGGGAAACAAGTCTGTTGGTAGAAAAGTGGGCAGGGAGGGAGGCCCAGGATTGCTGAGCCGGAGAGTACTCTAGTGGGCAGGTCAGCAGGAAACAGGCACATGAGGGCATGCCCGTGGTGGGGGCCGCACCAGACAGGCGGGCAGGCAGCCGTGGTGGCCGTGCAGGGACTCACGTAGCTGGCAGAACAAGGGCTCTACTTCCTGCTGACTCAGCAGAGCAGGCTGGGGCTGATTCTCCTTGACTAATGTGTCTTCTCCTGGGATTAGCTCACTCAGCTCTGGCTGGGAAAGGGGGAGGGAGATCGCCTCTCCCATCTCCCTGGGCTTAGGGGCCCTTGGGGAGGCTGTGGGCAGAATCGGGGGCCCCAGCAGGGTGTCCTTGACCTCATTCCCAGTGGGCCCTCATTTGACTGGGTCCCCAGGTGTCAAGGAATCTAGTTACCCTACCCCCCACCCCTTCACCCACTCCACATGGCTGGTTTACCCTGCGTTCAAATCCCAGCTCTGCTGTACAAAAGGCAGCACAGCCTGGGAGGGAGGAGAGGAAGCCCTGGAACCAGACCGTCTAACCTCAATTTCCAGGTCCCCCACGCAGTCACTGTGTGACTTTGGGACAGTCACTTGCCCTCTCTGCGTCTTGGCTCACCGTTTGTGAGATGGGGGCAATGACCGTGCAGCTCATAGGCTGCGGTGAGATCAGATGAGTTACGGCTTACAAAGTGCTTGAGGTGCTGGCATGGAGCGGGCATTCAGAAAGTGCTTGCTCTTACTATACTGAGAGTTGAGTCACTTTAAGCGACCCTTAAGTTCTCGGGGTCTCAGTTTTCTCACCAGCAGAATGGAGATAATCCTGAATGCGCATGCTTGATAAGAGAATGGAAAAGGAGTAAACAGGTGAAGACGTTAGTTGTTACTGTCCTTGTTGTTAGTATAAGAGCCAGTCCCAGGGTCCCTCCCGGAGCAGGGGGCTCATGTCATGTGGGATTTTGGATCCCTAGAGCGATGGATGCTAGCCTGCGGCTCCAGGATCTTGTGCCAGCGCCGGCTGCCTCCTGGAAGCAACTCCTCTTCCTTGTGATGGGGGCGTTTGAGGAGATCAGCCATCTAGTTTCTAGCCCTTTGCCCTCCTCCTCCCCGGCCCCAGCCCCAGCTCATGCCCAGGATGGGGTGGAGAAAGGAAGAGAATAGTCTAGGAGAGTCCTCCCATGCTGAGGCTTCTGAGGAATCTTTTCTCATTCCTTCATCCCTACTTCCCTCTCTGTTTCTCTTCCTTCACTTCCTCATTCGCTCATTCATTCATTCACTCATTCATTCATTCATTTCTCTACAGGACATGGAGGTCGTGGGGTCTGCCTTTGTCTCAGAGAGAATCTAGTTCAGGCTTCAATCAGGGCTTCAGTGAATGATTCTGAGAGTGAGAGCAAGAGAGGAAGAGGGGGATTGAGAGGGAGAGGGAGGGAGAGAAAGCATTACATGAAAATCAAACTTTACATTGAGGAAAACTGTCGACAGTGATGCTATTTAGGTACCATAAAATCAACAGCTAAATAAAAGGGCGGAGGAAAAAAAGGAAAAAAAAATCAACTGTATGAATAGTTTATTTTCTCAGCTGTAAAAGAGACAAAAATGACACACTCCCGTGGATCTAACCTTTTTTCCCCCGTTTCATTGGCCTTCAGATGCACAGAGTTGAGTCCTCTGTGCCAGTTTAATTTGTCCCCTCTTCCCAGATTTCCGTTCCTATTCCTTACTCCCTTCCCCAATCCAGGAATCCACTCCAATATGTATTTTTTAAAACTATGTCCTTAAAATGTGTTTATCTTTATAAAATATGCATTTGGGGGGTTCATTTACAAAAATAGTACTGTGGGGCTTCCCTGGTGGCGCAGTGGTTGAGAGTCCGCCTGCTGATGCGAGGGACACGGGTTCGTGCCCCGGTCCGGGAGGATCCCACATGCCGTGGAGCGGCTGGGCCCGTGAGCCATGGCCGCTGAGCCTGTGTGTCCGGAGCCTGTGCTCCGCAACAGGAGAGGCCACAACAGTGAGAGGCCCGTGTACCACACACAAAAAAATAGTCCTGTGCAGTAAATCTTTCTGGTCCCTAATTTTCTTACTCAACACCGTGATTTTGAGGTCTGTCCAGGTTCCTCTACGTAGATTGCTCTGTTCCTTCTTGCTCCTGCATAGTATTCCATTAGAAGCATCCACATGCTTCCCTCATTCATTCCCCCGAGCGATAGATGCATCACCAGCACAGCCTCACAGCATTACTGAAGCGTTAAGCAGAAAGCCCTTAATGCTGAGCTTGCCCGAATTTCCCATTCTGTAAAGTCAGCTGTCATTACAGGGATGTTATGATTGCTTCCATCAGGCCTTTAGGCTACAGAGTTTCCATAATCTTTCATAATCAGTTGCACGAGGGCCTCTTACGCTCTCATTATGATGTAGCACAATTTTCTCCTTCACGTATCACTGATGCTCGTGTTAATCCTTGTCCAGTGCCGGGAACAGGATTGAAGAGATGACTTTCATCAGGCCCCATGTTCTCAAGGGTCTCGCAGTCTAGGAAATGGGCCATTCAGGGCAGGGGTGGGTTGCAAAAGAGTCAGAGATCAGTTCTGCTGGTGGAGGGCAGAGCCCCCGGCGTAGGGTTTTAACAGTTGAGTAGGAGCTCACCAGGTAGATGCAGGGAGAGAAATGGGGCAGAGGTGTTTCCAATAGAAGGAACACCCTAGGTAAAGGGTCAGAAGCATGTAGCAGCTCAGCAGGTTTAGGAAACTTCATGGTTTTGTTATGGCTGAGGCAAAGGATATGAAAGGGAAGAGGCCAGAGGCAAGAGCTGTTTGTTGAGTTATTATGTGCCAGGCACTGTTGAAGCGGTTAAGTACAGAACCTATTTTAAGCCACACAAGAACCCTAGGAAGACACCATTATCATTCCCCTTTGACAGGAAAGGAAATGGAGTCCCAGAGAGGTTAGTAACTTGCCCACAGTCACACAGCTTATAGATGGGATCCCTAAGAACTGAAGCCAGGCTGTCTGGGTTCGCAGTCACAATGTTATGACCTCTGAAAGTTGAGGAAGGTGAGGAGGTCAGTGAGAAGGCCGACAAGGGGCAAGCAAGAAGGCACGGGAGCCTCACGTGAGAGCCGTGCCGCGTGGTGAGCGTGGAGACCACAGGAGTGCACGAGGGCTGTGTGCTTGAGTGTGCCAGGGCAGACATGTCTGTGCCACAGGGCCAGTCCCACTAGGACTCGGTGAGTGTGCGTGTGTGTGCGTGTGTGTGAGAGAATCTCACACTTGCATGTAAGTGTGGGAATCTCTGGCTGCCCATGGGTCTGAGCATGTGTCCTGTGGGCATGAGAGTGGGCCTTGGTGTCCTGCCCTCCTGGGGCCCCAGGGAAGCTGTCAGAGCCCATTAGCCTGGCCTGGTGTGAGGGGTCTGGCCTTGGCCTCAGAAGCTGAACGGTGCACATCAAAGGCAGTCTGAGCCTGGGACCAGTGGGGCGGAATAATTTAATGAGGGTCCAGGAGGGAGGCTGCGGCTGGTGAGGGTTGCCAATATGTGCCCAGCGCAGCTCCCAGGCTCCACCGCCAAGCATCTGGGGTCTGCATGTGTGTCAGGGAGGGGAAAGGCTGTGCTGGGTACCTGGCCACGCTGCCCTCCTTCCCTGGGCACCGGCAGAGCTGCATCTGAAGCCCAGACTCAGGCTCCCGGCTTTTGCCTGGATGTCAATCTAGCCCCCAGTCTCCCCAAGGAACTTCAGGGGAACCAGGACGGCAACTCAGGCATTTTCAACTTTCAGGCCCTTCTGACATTTCCGTGAGGTGGAACACACAGAGAATCATTCCCGGGTCAACTAGTCTAAGCCCCTGGCCTTACAGAGGGGTGTGTGTGTGTGTGTGTGTGTGTGTGTGTGTGTGTGTGTCCTTTTGTGAGGGCCTTGGGTCAGAGAGAGAAATGTGGGAGGACTCAACCTAGTCAGTTTTTCTATGCATGATGTGGGAAGAAAAAGGAGGATTTTCGGCAGGGGTAGGAGGAGGGACTGAAGATGAAGGTTCACGTGAGGACACAGTGGCCCTTGCCAGGAAGCGGTTGTGATGGGGCAAAGCAGAAGTTGTCCCTGTCGTCAGGGTCTTGGGTAACAGGAACGCAGCCCCTTTTTGTCCAGTGACCACAGTGTGAGAGCATCTCTGGGAGGCCCCTCTGACAAATGTCTTTTCATGGCAAGAACCTCCCGTGGGTTTTAGGTCCATCTACAGGGTCAGGCTCAAACTCCTCTCTACATGTAAGGCTTCCTTCCAATTCCCGATCTGTCATCTGAACGCATCCACAAATCAGTTTTTTCGACTGACGCATACTCTTGAACAGAAATGCTTTTGACAGGACAGGAATGCTCCCATTAGACACACACTCCCCTCCCGCCACCATCATTTACACTGTACCATTTCGTCCATCTACACCACCTTCTTGGCACCAGAAAGCACTTGATTTGGGACCCTTGAGCATAAGCTCTTCGAGAGAGGCTTGTATATTTTATGTGTCATAATCTAGCATGTGGTAAGTATTGATAAATATGTGTTGAAGAGCTGACTCCAATTTGCCTCATTTCCTGTACCTCAAGTCCACCCTCCACTCCTTATTTCACCCATGCTGGCCTCTGTTCTCTGAAACACAATTTTCCATCTGGAAAGCATCTTGGGGAACTCCAACTCACCACTCCAGACCCAGATCAAGCGGCCCCGCCTCTGGTCCAGGGCGGCTGCTCCCTGCTCTGAGCTCCCACATGCTGTGTCTGTCTCTGTGTTATAGCCCCCCATCCTGGCATTGTAATTATTTGTTTACGTGTCTGGTCCGTCCAGCTCAGCGCATCTGTTAGAGGGCTCTGACAGGTGTCACTGTCCACGGGCTAGGCTTTGGGATTAGTCTGTATTAGATGCATACATTAGTTGGCTTACCAACTTTGGTAAATCCCATTAGCAGCTCTGGGTGCTTTGCCCCCAAATCCTGGTGCCTTGATCCTCAACTTCAGTGGGTGTTGGAAGAGGCCTCATGACTCAGGGTCTGGCCCTTTCAGGGAGGAGCGTCCCCAGGCAGAAGACAAATACTAGCTCTCAAGCTGGGACCAGTACTGCCTGGCCCGGCCAGGCCCCTCCTGGCCTGTGACTTGGCACTTTCTGGGGCAACCTGCTGGGTTTGGCCAGGGCGAGTTGCCTGGGCCTGTGGGGAACTGCTGGCAGCACACACTTGCCAGCGTTGCTGATGACGATGCCGGGGTGCACCCGAGCAACACCATGCTGGTTCAGGCGCCCCCTCTTAAAGGCTCAGCGCGTAACTCCCACCCCAGGGTCTAGCCTTAGCTGCGCAGGGTCCCTGATCCGGGTCAGCTCATCTCTTCTGCAGCAGGAGGGTGGTGCATGTGAGTATGAAAGTGAGAGAACATGGGTGTGTGAGTACGTGTGTGTGAGTAGACAGACGAGTGAAAGGATCATGTGTGATGAGTGTAGGTGAGTGTGTGCTGTGTGTGACCACATATGACCATGTGCGTGTAATGAGTGGACGTGTGCAGTGCCATGTGTGCAGGTAGACACACCAGCTGGGGATGCGGGTGGGAACGGCTGTCTGTGTCCATGTGTACATTCATGGGTTTGTGTGTAACAGTTTCTGGGTAAGCTGTGTGGTGTGTGGATGTGTGTACACGTGACTCTGTGTGACAGCAGAGATGTGAATTTGAGTCCTGGTTCCGCCATTTCCTAAATGTGTTGAAAACTTAAATAAATCCCTTCCCCTCCTTCTGTAAAATGGGGTGGCATAGACAAGATATCTCTTAAGTTCCCTTCTAGCTTTGATATTCAGTGACCAGTTTAGGAGTTGAGCACAAGTGTGTGAACGTTGTGTGTGCACCTGTGTGTGTGTGCACGCGCAGCAGCAGAGTGGTGCTGTGCAAAGGGCATGGCTTTGAATTCTGATTCCACGTTTAACAGTTATGTGGTCTCAGCTTAGTCCCTTCCCCTCTCTGAGCCTCAGTTTCCTCGTCTGCAGATGCTAGTGATTCTTACAGGGCTGCTGTGAGGACTAGGAAATATTGTTTGCAATGGGTCTAGCTTGGAATCTGGCTGAGTTCCCTCTGCGAGAGATGCATGTGTGCATGCATGTGTGTGTGTGCATGTCTGTGTGGATATGCGTGTGTGCACGTGGACGGCCATGCTCACATGCTTGACTGTGCAGGTTGGTCTGGAAAACAGAGTAATTGATCTAGATCACTCCTGCCCTCTGGGGTTTCTGACTGCTTGGGACACAGCCACCCAGGAGAGGTAGAGCTGGGCAGTCAATTTCCAGCTACCCACCTGGACCCACGTGATTCTGAGGGCTGCCCCAGACTGTCACATGGGCGCAGTGGCCTGGAAAGGAGGATTGGTGTGGGCAGGAGACAGGCCTCCTAAATCCGCTTAGTGCCCACCCCACTATTCGGGGTATTAGAGACTAAAGAAATTCTTCTTCTTCTTAGAGGGTCAACTGCCAACCTGGGATGGTGGCTGAGCTGAGTGTGAACCCCCGAGCCCCATGCCCATCTAGAATGAGGCTTCAGAGTGGAGGGCCAGGAACAGACAGGGCCCTGCCCTCAGAGAGCTCTCAGCCAGATGGAGAGAGCCAGGAGAGTCAGGCTCGAAAGCGGGGCGGGGGTAAGGAAGGTTTTCTAGCAGGAAGCAGGCTGGAGGGACTCGTAGAGGCTGGAAAGAGAAAGGAGAGCCTTCTGGATGGGAAGACCAGTGTGAACAAATGTGGAGTGATGGGAATGAGCAACGTGTGTGTGTGAGTGTGTGTGTGTGTGTGTGTGTGTGTGTGTGTGTGTATGTGTGTGTATAGGGGACGACAGGAAGAGGGTGGTGTAGGGGACCTTGGAGAACATCAGATCCAATCTTCCATTTCTTGGTGAGGAAATGAAGGTAGAGAAGGGAAAGGATAAGGATGTGCCTCTGGGCAGAGTGCAGTCACTCTGCTTCCCAACTGGAGTTTAGGGTCTGCCCTTAATTCCTGGGTTCTGAAGAGGGGTGTCAAGCTGAGCTGCCACGGGCCCTCCTTTAGCTGGTCCCACAGGGTTCTTGATGAACTGGGGCAGATGGTGAGCCGTGATGTGTGTCTTCAGGCCAATGGAAGGCTCTGGGGCTAAACATTCATCTAGAGCAGCTACTCACACTTGGACCTAATCTGCCTGGGCAGGTGCCAAACTCAGATCCTTGACACCCAGAGAAGATCACCAACACTGGACCACAGGTACTAGATGGGCTTCCAAGACACACCAGGAAAGGCTCCAACAATCTGACCTGGAGAAGAACACCACACCCAGACTCTGAACCCAGAGAAACAATCCCCACACCTGGACCAGGTACCTCTGGACCAGCTTCCATTGCAAACTTTGCCTGAGTGGATCCCTACAACTCCATCCAGAAACTGAGTGAAGGTCCCAACATCTAGAGGAGAGCACCCAGAGAGGGTCCCGACACCTGAACTCTGAACAACGAGATCCCAACACGGGACCAGATGACATCTGATTGACTTCCAACTCAGACACAGAACACCCTGATTGTATCCCAGCAGCCTGACCCAGAACACCCGGAGCTGGTCCCAACACCTAACAGACCCCCCCTGCCCCGCTCCGTCCCTTCCGCCCCCAATCCATCTTCGGATGAGCTCATCCGGAGAGGCTTTCCCAGGTTCCAGGGCTTTTTCTGGGGGAAATCTGTGGTCGTCCTTCGGGATGCCTGGGATGAGGAGGGGGCAGGAGGCGAGGCCCACGCCCTTTGCAGGGAGGGCTGGGGGTCCAGCTTGAGGAGTGGGCTTTGGCTGCTGCCTGCTGGTGGGCGGGGTGGGAGCGGACGGGCGGGGAGTGCGCGGCAGCCCCCTCCAGCCGCCCCCAGCGCTGGGCGGAAACCGTGCGCCCTGCGAGGCCCAGCAGATTCCGCGCCGCGCGCCCCCCAAACAGCCCGCGGGGCGCTGGGCGCGGGGCCAGGAAATCCGGCGCCGGCCCTTGAAGCGGCCCCAGGTCGGGCGGGGGCGGGTGGCCGCTGGCACCGCAGCCGCCGAGCAACGTGACCGCGCGGCCCCACCGCGGCCTCGGGTCCCCACCGGGACAAGGCGGCCTCTGTGCCGACGCAGCTGATCCCAAATCCCTTCCGGCTGACAGCCCGCGCCGGCTGGGGCCCGGCGGCGTGGGAACCGGGTCGAGTGGGGCCGGGGGTGAGGTGGGCGCCAGGGGAGCGGAATCTAGTGGCGGCGCCCCCGCCCAGAGGCCGTCTGCTCCGGACAGGGTATTTCGCTCCCTGAGGGTAGCAAGAGTCACCGCACTTCCCAGACAGGGAGACTGAGGCTCGCGGTAGTGAGCAGTAGTCTTAGCCCATTTCTTGGTTAAAACCAGGAATCTAAATTAAGCCCCCGTGATAAACTACATACATGGTGAGAGCTGGGCGGCATCGCGATCCCCATTTTATAAATGAGGGAACTGAGGCTCAGAGAGTTGAAGCCACCTGTCCAAGGTTCCCAGACAGGTGGAGTGAGGGGGGGACTGAAGCCACCTCTGCTGACTCAACGCGGGGCGCTATGTGTATGCAGTCCCCCTGCTGGACCCCCTGGCCACCAGGTAGTCATGGAACATCCCATGGGAGGTTCTGGGGAGGGTGTAAGCCCCTGGGTCCATCTGGTCAAGGAGTTGTGTTTCTGGGTTCCTGAGTGTGGTGGACCCAGTGAAAGTGTGGAGTTAATCTCCTGGAGGACGGATGTGGGGCTGAAGTGGGGAGACATCAGAGTGAGGGAGACAGGTGTGGGGATGGAGAGGGGCTTGGAGGGAAATGAACAAGGGGGATGCCTGCTGAGTGCCCCTCTGCTCTGCCCTTAACAGCTGGGGACAAAGCTGGAATCTGAGAGGCTGGAGGAAGGGTCATGGAGGGGTGATGCTCTAGAACAGCCTCACCCTGGCCTCTGGGAACGGGATGGGGATTGTCCGGTGGATTCTTTGGAATTAAAACGTGGCACCTTCTTAGTGCAGGGGGAGCCTGGCTAGGCCCTGGGTTTTGTCCAGCCCCTGTCCTATCTCCCAGGACTGGGGCAGCTCAGGATTTTCCCCCCTTTCCTTGACTAATGTTTGATCTAGACAGGCAGTGTGGGGGGCCAGGGGAGGAGGGAGGATGGCAGGGGCTGGGGGTGGGGTGTTTGCCGAGTGTGCACGGGAGTCTCCCGGGGTGAACGTGCCTGTGTGTGTCTGCGCACGGGCTGCATATCTCTGTGTGACGGTCTTATGTGCGTGTGCCTCTGAGAATGAGCCTGTCTGGCGGGACAGGCATATTGTTTCTGCGTGTGTTGTTTGTGTGTGATCCCTTTTGCTTCATCTGGATCTATGTTATCTCTCTGGGTCTGCGTGTTTGTGGCTTTACTGGTATCAGTGAGTCTTTGTGTGTGGGCCTCCCTCCCGGCCCCCCCCCCCGCCGCATCAGGGCCCCGAATGCCACTTTGCTGCCTAAGTGTGCTGAGGAATGTGAGGGGCGAGGGGCGAGGGGAGCACACGTACTGGGCTGCGGGCCTGCTGGTTATGGAAAACTACTGAGGCCTCCTGGGGATGGGCTGGCCAAACCGGCCCAGAGCCTGGCTCGGCAGCTTTTGCCCTCCCAGGCTCCTCCCACTCTTCTCTGCAGGGCTGGGGACCTGCCGAGATGGGTCTTCCATTAAGCAGAGAGCATGGCCTCCCTCCCACCACTCCCCAGATGGCTAGCCGGGCCTCCGCCCTTCCCTGGGCCTAAGCATCCCTTGGAGAGGGGGAAAAGTGAGGCGGTGGGATTATATTTTCTCTGAAGCCCTTCCCAGCCCTGACATTCTCTCCATTCTGTGAACGTTAAAGGGATTTAAAGAGGGCAATTTCACCCCCATTTCAGGGATCGTGAAAGCATAGGGCCCTAGACTATTAGAGTGAGACAGGCTCCTAAGAATGGCCTCATCCTATTCCCTCCATCTTATACACGGGGAGAAAGTGAGGCCTGGATCCAGATCCCCCAGGTACCTTCCGGAAGGACAGGGATCAAGTTTTCAGGTCTCCTGTCTCTCAGTTGCCGGCCCTTCCGCCATCATGGCTGCTTTTCAGCTCGGCCTAATCAGCATGGAAGGAGAGGCCTTTGAGATGGCCTTGAAGGATGGGAGGGCTTTGACATTTGGAGATGGGGTCGAGCCAGACAAGCAGCCGGTGGCAAGAAGACATGGGTTGAGATATGGAAGTGGGCCGGTAAGGAGTGCGGTCAGGATGGAGAGCTGGGAGGCACCAGTTGGGCACAGTAGGTGATGGGACTGAAAAAGGTGTGCCTAAGGCGCCCCGGAGGCCAGGCAGAAGTGTGTGGACTTTATCCGCTAGGTGTTTCTGGCAGAAGAGGCCAATTAGCAGTGTAGCAGAGTGATTAAAGACAGGTGCTCTGCAGTCAGATCAGACTGTGTGTATTCAAATCCCAGTTCCAAGACTTTAGTAACTATAATTAACTGTATAACTGTGAGTGGGCTACTTAGACTCTATGTACCTCACTTATCTCTGAAATGGAGATAATAACAGTGGTACTTTTCTCATCTTGTGGTAAGGAATACATGCATAAATGAGAATACAGGTAAAGCCCTCAATGCCTGACACATACTAAGGGCTCAGTAATAGTTATGATGGTACGATGATATAACCTATATTTTAGGCCAGGCTGGAGGGAAAGAGAGTGAAGGCAGGGAGACCAGTGGGGATTCTAAGGACGTCGTGTGGATGAGAGGTATGGAGGTCCATGGTGAGGTCCCCTGAATGAGTAAGGGACCCAGGCAGAGGGCTCAAGGGGGTCTGGGCTGTTGCAGGAAGGTGGGCAGAACTCGTGTTGAGTGCTGGGGAATGTGAGGGAGAGGTTGAGAATGGCTTCACTGTGAGAGGCGGGGAGGGACCTCCATCAGGGTTTGGGAAGGAGGGTAGGTTAGAGAGGTACTTGAGAGGTGAGTTGACCAAGACCTGGGGACAAGTCTCTGTGGCCAGGGAGGAGGAGAGGCAGAGTCCGGGCTGAGCACTTGTGTTTTAGGCTCCGAGTCACTGGCACCTGGGAAGCTATCTTCAGAGTGGACAGTGGAGGAGGGTTAGTGAGATGTGGGAGGGGACGGAGGAGAGAAGGGGCTCAGCTGTGCTGAGTGTGGGGTGAGCCCCCTGGGGATTTGCTATCAGGCCCGGAGCTCAGGAGCCAGGCCTGGGCTGGCGATGGGTGTGGGGACCATTTGATAGGCTCGTGGTGTGGGCGAGGTCATCCCAGGGAGGCTAAAGATAGAGACAGGGGCCTTGGAGCCCAGCCAACCCCCTGCTGAGAAGCAGCACCTTGGGAGAAGCAGCAGCCAGAGGGCTAAAGAAACCGAGGCGAGCTGTGGGCAGAGAGGGCAAGGGAAGGCTGGGCTCCAAGGAGGAGTGCAGCCCAAGAGAGCTGCATGCTGGGGACCCAGGGAGGGACTTGGGGAGAGAGAGAGGGGGGGGGGCTTGGAGGCCACCAGGGACCCCTGCAGAATGCAGCCTGGAGAATAGGGAGCAAAACGCAAGCTGCAGGGAGGTGAGGGAGTAATTAATGGAGTGGGGGAAGCGGAGATGGAGGCAGGTGTCACACTGCCTGGAAGCTTGCTTGAGGAGAAGAGGGGGCCACCTGAAGCAGCCAGACCAGGAAGGCTCCGAGCCTCTGGGTAAAGGGGGCGGGGGGTCCTCCCTATGTTTCAGGTAGAGAAACTGAGGCTCATTCGTACACAGAGTTACAATAAATTAATGTGAAAGACAGCCCAGGATCTCCAACTCTTAATGTAGCAATTTTTTTAAATGAACAGTTGAAATTGTATAATACACACACACATACACACACACACACACACACACACACACTTGTTTTGATCACAGAAATAAAACATGCTTATTGGATAAACCTAGAAACGCATGCACAAAAGTACAAGGGGAAAATACAAAACTTAACCTGTAATTCTACCACCCAGAGATAAGCATTTTTACCATTGTGTATTATGACCTTCTACTTTTTTCCTCTGCTGATATACAGAAATAGACACTGGGGTCATGTACTTACTGTTTTGTAGATCCCTTGTTTCGTTTAGCAACACGTCATGGACGATTTTCCATAGTATCAATAATATATATTCCTTAAGACTATTTTTTTTTCTCTTTTAGCTCACAGTCTAGTCAGGGAGACAGGACAAGGATGGGATCCTCTGACAATCAGTCAGGGCAGAACAATGAGGCTGTGTCTTATCAGGGTGTCTGGGGCTGTGGCTAGAGCACCAGACCAGGAACCCGCTGGACTGGCTCATGCAGTCCTGGATTGGCCCCTGGCTCACCATGTAGCCTTGGGTAATATATTTGCCCTCTGTTGATCTCAGAATCACAAACGGATTATGAGCAAGTCTCTTCAGGCCAGCTGCCATCACTGTGAAATGGTAGAGAGAGAGGCTTAGAAAATCAAACCACTCTGACCATCATGATTCTGCAGGTCAGATAACTGCTTTACGCCTCAGTTTCTTCATCTGAAAAGTGAGAATCACATTTACCTACTCTGCCTGCCAGGACTCTGGTGAGAATCCAGTTAGATGAACTGTTATGATGCCTAAAAACAACGAATATTTGGACAATATTTGGGCCACACGATCTCACTTGCCATTCCAGCAACCCTATGAGGTAGGTACTATTTTTGTACCTTATTTTTCCAGGTGAGGAAACCGTGGCTTGGAGAGGTGAGGTCACTTGTTCAAGGTCACAGGTAGGAAGCGGCAGAGTTGGATTCAAGCCCAGGTCTCCCAGTTACCAGCACCATGGATCTTTACACTGCACCATTCTGATGTGTGGTGTGGGCCTGAGCAGGAAGAGGGACAAGAAGCGCCCTGGGAAAACAGACAGCGAGTGGGAAGCAGCCGCATAGCACAGGGAGATCAGCTCGGTGCTTTGTGACCACCTAGAGCGGTGGGATAGGGAGGGTGGGAGGGAGACGCAAGAGGGAGGAGATATGGGGATATATGTATATGTGTAGCTGATTCACTTTGTTATACAGCAGAAGCTAACACACCATTGTAAAGCAATTATACTCCAATAAAGATGTTAAAATAAAAAAAAAAAAAAGCCAGATAATAAATCACGTTAGGCTTTGTGGGCCACAGAATCTCTAAAAAAAAAAAAGAAGGGCCCTGGGAGTCTGGCCCATTGCACCCTTGGTTCAGCTGTTGTTGTCCCAGACACCACCATCTGTGGGGAGTGGCCGCCCTCTGGTGTCCTAAATGTGACTTGTCCTCTCAGGGAGGAGAGCTGGCAACCTGCCTGTCTCCGAAGGGTGGGATGAGCTTGGAACAACCCCAACTCGTCCTTTCAGAGTTTGGGGGTTCAGGGAAAGTGAGTGCACTTCCACAACTTACTGGATGTGAGGCTGTGCCCCAGAGGGCTCTGGGTAGAAGTTTCATCAATTTCAGCCCCCATCTGCCTCTCATCCTGGTGTCATTTTGCAGGGTAAGTGGCCACGTTCTATTTCTGACTCGAGTGCTAGTTAGAAGGGCGTTGCATTATTATTATTCTTTAAACCCTGCATTAATGTTTTACGGGCACTTCTGTATCTATGTTACAACACAACAGAAAAAAAAATAGAATTGTTGCCAATCCTTATGGGGCAAATTTTACTCTGGGCTGATGAAAATTTTGTCATTGGATTGGCACCAGATTGCAAAGTGGCTCAGGAAACACTCAAGGATGTGTGCTTTAAAGGGCTTTCTCAGCTCATTTTATAGTCACCATAACCTTATGAAGAAGTTTTTTATGATCATTTTACATATGAGAAAATAGGCTCGAGCTCCATCCAAACTTGTTTGAAGCCAAAGAACTTTGCAAGATGCCACACTGCCCCCCTGTGGCAGCCTTGTGGGTTACTCGGCAAATAGGCCGTAGCAGCGGGCCCAGTTGTCTTCCAGATCCAAAGATGTTGTGCTTCTTTCTTTGTGACTGGAGGTGCCAGACGCAACAACTATCCTTCACCGTGGAAGGGGCATTCCGCAACTTTCCATTATTACAGCTACTTGGTCTTCCAAAGGCTTGCCTTCTATAGGCCACCGACTCTAGCCAATTACAGGTGATAATTTACGTAACCGCATGCCATGGACTGGTAGTAGTGTCCCTTTTTCCAATATCAGTGAGTTCATTACTACTTTTGCATCTAAACAGATTGGAAAACAAATTCCAGAGCCATTGGCAGTACTAATGACTTTCAGAGTTTAGTTAGGAAGACAGAGCAATTCTATGTATTCTGGGAATAAAGGCTTTAATACAGAATTGGGGGCTCACACAGCTGTGGGAAGAGCCAGCCAAGCTGAGGGAGTGGAAATCAAGGAAACTGTGGCTAAAGGTCAGAGAGGCTGACACACGCGATCTCTTCTTCAAGCAGTGAAGTGCATAGTTCCCAAAAGCTTGCCTGGAAACCACTGCAAGTCTCAGAAACCTCCGGAAAGCTCCAGGCATCTCAATTTGTGGTAAAGGGGGCAGTTCTCACGAGCTTGTGTGAAGGTTTTGTGACCCTTTTGTCTGTTCCTGTGTTTGGCTGCAACCACAGCTAGACATTAATGGCTTCTACGTTGGCTGTACCTTCCCAATCTTGTGTGAATTCTCTTATTTGGCAAATTCTAACCTGGAAGCACATAGGAAAGGGGACTCCGGGAAATGCAGTTCCCAGTCTTAGAAGGGCGTGGCTGCAGCTGAACACAGACATGCACTCATGGCAAAGATACCGGTATATGTTTACTCTGTTGCCTCAGGGCCAAGTTAATTAACTCTGCTTTTCTCTGTCTTATATATAGTCCGCAAGAATTCTAGATGCCCTCTGATGGGAGATAAACTTCATGAAGGTTCAGGGGTCTGCCTCTTGGTGAAGTTTTCGGGGCCCCTCTTATCCTGGAGCAGGAGTTGGCAAATTTTATCTTTAATAAATATTTTAGGCTTTGCAGGGCATAAGGCATCCGTCACCACTGCTCAGTTTTGCCATTGTAGTGTGAAACCAGCCATAGACAATAGTTAAATGAATGGACGCGGCTGTGTTCCAATAAAACTTCATTTACAAAAATAGGAGGGGGATCATATTTGGTCTGTGGATAGCTGTTGGCCAACCCCCACCCTAGAGGAGACACTCCTTCTAAAGTAAAGGACAGACTGTTGCTCGTCACTCCTCTTACCGCTGAGAAAGGGGCACAACACTTGGTTGTATTTTGATGGTAGCATTGACCACACTTGGGAGTATTGTTTTGACCCTTAATCAGGTGACTCAGGAGGCTTCCAGTTCTGACTACAACCCTGAGAAAAGAGGACTCTGCAGCCGATCCAGGCTGTGATGCCAGCTGTCCTGCTGCTTCAGCCATGTGACCAGCAGTTACCATGGTGCCCAAAATGTCTATGGTGAGTGAGGACACTGTGCAGAGTGTCTGGTAAGCTCTGATAGACCTTCTTGTGAAGATTTTTAGGTTTTGAAGCAGGGCTGTGACCTCTGTGGTGGAGAAACACTCTCAATTTGAAAAATATTTCCTGGCCCGCTACTGGGCTTTGGTAGAGACTGAATATTTAACCACGTGACACCAAGTGACTGCTTATCACGAGCTGGTTTTACTGGATCGTTACAGATCCACTGAGTCATAAGCCTGGGTGGGCACAGCACCAGTGCATTGTCTGATGAAAGTAATCACTTAGGAGTCATGAATAAATTATAAGGACAGGTGTCTCAGACTCTCACGTCACCTACCAATGCAACTTATTCTATGGCATCAGGAAGGGGTCCCTATGACCAACTGATAGAGGATGAAAAGATTTGGGCTTGGTTCACTGGTGGTTCAGTGTGATTTGCTGGTGCACGCTAGAAAAGGAGTGTGCTCCTGATTACAGACTCCATCGGGGTGGTCCTGAAAGACAAGAGTGAAGGGGCGTGTTAATGGGTAGAGCTGAAAGTGGTACACTTGGTCATGGATTTCCTATAGAGGGAACTATGGCTCGAGATACCTACACACACTGATTCCTGGGCCATGATGAATGACTTGGCCAATTGGTCAATGGCCAAGAAGGAACAAGACTGAGAGGTTTGGGGAAGAGTTATGTGAGTGTATATTTATGGGGGTGAACATGAAGCATACAGATCTCTGTGTCTTATATTAATGTTTTCCAGGGAGCATCCACTTCAGAAGAGACCGCCACTACCACTCCACCCACTTCCCTCCGCCACCCTAGCCTCTCTCCTTGGCCATCCTAGAACTTGCCAGGTGAGCCCAAAGATAATGGCCATGGTGGCATGGATGAAAGTTCTTCATGGACTCAACTACACTGAATCCTTCTCAACAAGGATGATTTAATGCTTGGCCTTCTAGCATCAGAGAATGATGCAGAGCCCTTGATACGGCATCATTCTCCAGAGAGACGTGCCAGCTACTTGATGACTGGTTGACCACATTAGATACCTTATACCGTGATGGAGGCAGTGATTTCTTTTTGCTAGAATCGATAACTTGATAGATTTGCATTCTCTGATTGCATAAACTTCACCAGTACTATTATCTGATATCTTACAGCATGCCTGGTTTATTGTCATGGCATCTCCTACATACTGCCTCTGGTCAAGGGGCCCGTTTTATAGCAAAGAAATTAGGCAATGAACTCATCACCACATGATTCATTGGTAAATATAACCCGTCACCTAGGAGTAGTCAGCCTGATATTAACAGTAGAACAGCTAAGTAAAAGTTCACCTAAGGCACCAGCTTAGGGACAGCACCTTATAGGGTTATAGTGCTGTCCTTTACATGTGCTATATGTGCTGAACCAGTGGCTGATATATGTTGCTGTGTCCTTAACAGGTAAAATATGTAGGTCCATGAACAAAGGGGTAGAAGTAGGATTGGCTCTTTCATGATCCATCCCGGTGACCTGATTATGAAATCTGTATTTACCATTCCTGCAAATATAGGGGGAAAAATGCTTCCTCCAGGGGACACAGTAAAATTTTACTTCCTCCTGGGGACCCAGGCTAAGACAAGAAGAACTTCAGAGTGGAGTGACTGGGTGAGAGGTTTTTGTTTTTAAAAAAAATGCTGTTTTAGAAAGCAACAGAAATGGTTTGAGTAACTAAGATGAAAGGGAGGGACTATTTTAAACGAATGTAATTCAAAGGAAAAAAGCAAAGACTGAACAAGCCCAGAGAGCAGATGGGAACCAGGGAAGATCTGCTGATGTTTATAACAGCATTAATGGATGGTATTTGTGATAGTTTTACATTTCTTTTTTTTTTTTTGCGGTACGCGGGCCTCTCACTGTTGTGGCCTCTCCCGCTGCGGAGCACAGGCTCCGGACGCGCAGGCTCAGCGTCCATGGCTCACGGGCCCAGCCGCTCTGCGGCCTGTGGGATCCTCCCGGACCGGGGCACGAACCCGTGTCCCCTGCATCGGCAGGCGGACTCCCAACCCCTGCGCCACCAGGGAAGCCCTGTGATAGTTTTAAAAGACGAGCACAAAGTTTTGGATACTCCTTCCTTCAAGGGGTGGAGCCTAAGCCCCTCTTGTTGAATGTGGGCTGTGCTTAGTGACTTAGTTCTAATGAATAAAATATGACAGAAATGATGGCCTGTGGCTTCTGAATCTAGGCCATAGAAAACATTGTGACTTTCACCTTGCTCCCTCTTCTATCACTTGATCTGGAGGAAGCCTGCAGCTGCCGTGTCTTGAGGACTATCAGGCAGCCCCACAGACAGGCCTGGGTGGTAGGGACGTGAGTCCTCCTGCCAACCGCCATGTGAGGGCACCATCTTGGAAGCGATGGCCCGGTCCCAGCCTAGCTTTCATATGACTGCAGCTTTGGCTGACATCTTGACTGCAACCCTGAGGGGGCCTGAGCCAGAACCACCAGCTAAGAACCTCTAGAGTTCATGACCTGTAGAAACCGTGGGGTAAATGTTTGTCATTTTTAG
This sequence comes from Delphinus delphis, assembly GCF_949987515.2. Taxonomy (NCBI): domain Eukaryota; kingdom Metazoa; phylum Chordata; class Mammalia; order Artiodactyla; family Delphinidae; genus Delphinus; species Delphinus delphis. Next base: position 34,793,795 of record NC_082683.1, read on the forward strand.
CAAGTGAGTTTTGGTGTAATTTGTTTTGCAGCAGTAGATAACAAAGACGGTATCTTTAAGGTATCTCCAGTGATTATTATTTTTTTTATTTTTGCGGTACGTGGGCCTCTCACTGTTGTGGCCTCTCCCGTTGCGGAACACAGGATCCGGACGCGCAGGCTCAGCGGCCATGGCTCACGGGCCCAGCCGCTCCGTGGCATGTGGGATCCTCCCGGACCGGGGTACAAACCCGCGTCCCCTGCATCGGCAGGCGGACTCTCAACCACTGCGCCACCAGGGAAGCCCTCCAGTGATTATTGATCTTGGCGTCAGTATTATTAGCCCCATCTGCAAAATAGTCACAGTAATTGTACCTCACTCATAGAGCTGTTTACGAGGCTATAAAGTGCTCAACATAGTGCCTAGCACAGAGTGAGAATTCAATAGATGTTACCAGTGCTAGTAGCAGTCATCATCATCATCATCTCAAGATTCAAATTCCCAGGAAGGAGAATCTGATTGACTTAGCTTGGGTTATGTGCCTTCCTCTTGGGCAAGGGAGCACAGGGCACTCTGACTGAGAGTCCTACAAGGTCTGTATTTCCTCAAAGGAAATTAAGATGCTGTTGCCAGGCAAAAAAAAGCAACACTAACTACAAAGGGTGTGTATACTTTAAGGTTCCTTATACATAAAGCCAAATTGCTTTCCAAAAAATGTTGTCTCAATATATATGCTCCTGCCAACAGCACGAGAGCATCCTCTCAGTCCACCTTCGCCAACATTGCTATTATCCCGAAGAAAAGAAGAGCCAGTTTAATGGATGAAAAATAATGATATCTCATTGCTTATGTCTACACTTCTTTACTAGTGAAGCTGAATATGTTTCCATGTTTTATTGGCCATTTGTATGTCTTGTTTGGTGAATTAAGGAACACTCATCTAAAAAGTGGGATATTGGGACTTCCCTGATGGCGCAGTGGTTGAGAATGCACCTGCCAGTGCAGGGGACATCGGTTTGAGCCCTGGTCTGGGAAGATCCCACATACTGCGGAGCAACTAAGCCCGTGCGCCACAACTACTGAGCCTGAGTGCTACAGCTACTGAAGCCCGCGCACCTAGAGCTCATGCTCCGCAACAGGAGAAGCCACCACAATGAGAAGCCCGCGCACCGCAACGAAAAGTAGCCACCGCTCACCACAGTTAGAGAAAGCCCGCGCGCAGCAACGAAGACCCAACGCAGCCATAAATAAATAAATAAATTGATTAAAAAAATAAAAGGTGGGATATAGAGTTATTTCTATTGACTTATGTGATTTATTTATGTGCTAATGGTATCAATTTTCTGACATATATTACAAGTATTTCCTCAGTGTATGTTTTTTGTTCTAATTTTGTCTATGAAGCCCTTTGCTCACGATGTTAAATTTTTAATAAGTGAGACTGATCGAGCTTTTCATTTGTTCTGTTCCTGCCACGTGTCATCTTTGGGGGGGGTCTGATCTTGCTAGAAATCTTGGAAGGTGGGTGGTACCTATAAGTTTAGTTGAAACATGAATACCAGTCTTAACTTACCTAAGAAGGCCAGAAAGCAAAGGAGTGGTCACTATTTACCAGCCCATTTGTTATTGGCCCTCCAGAACAAAAACTTGCATGACTTTCATCTTCTGCTGGATTGCCACTGCATGGGAGTCCCCAACTCACACACGAATTGCAGTACATTTAAGGGGACAGTATCTTAGAGGAGAAAAAGTCAAACAATCAAAACAGGAGGGTCCTCCTGAGGTGCAGCCAGTGAGTGATAAAAAACAGAACCGAAACAAAAGTACCACAAGAACTCCAAAGGCAGTGCAACTAAACCTCAAAGACTTTTCAAAAGTGCAAGACATAATTTCTATGTTTGAAAACTTGGCAAATTAATTAAGAAGTATGATCAGAGCTGAGAACTGAATTAACATTCTGATTGATGTTTAAGTTAAACTACCCTTATAATCCAGAGTAAAAATACAAAGAAGTTGAAATCATGAGTGAAAAAAATGGTTGACTCAAATGATAGCACTAGGAAGCTGAACATGCTAATAATAGGAATTACAGAGGGTTAAAAAGGAAAATAGATGGAGAAGGCATAATTAAAGCACAAATAGAAAAATACAGCTTTGTCTAGTTGAATGCGGGCTTACTTGGTCATTGAAAAACCCAGACAAATTCCAGTCTTTTGGCCTATATGTGAAAAATGCACGTAAGCATAAATAATTAAAAGGAAAAGATATTACAGATGAAAACCTCCTGGACCTAAAGAAAGGGGAGCCTCCAGATTGAAAGAGCTCAAACAATCCTAGGCATGATTTTTTTTTTTTTTTTTTTTTTTTTGCGGTACGCAGGCCTCTCACTGTTGTGGCCTCTCCCGTTGTGAGCACAGGCTCCGGACGCGCAGGCTCAGCGGCCATGGCTCACGGGCCCAGCCGCTCCGCGGCATGTGGGATCTTCCTGGACCGGGGCACGAACCCACGTCCCCTGCATCGGTAGGCGGACTCTCAACCACTGCGCCACCAGGGAAGCCCATAGGCATGAATTTGTTTAAAAAGCAAAAAGACACTAAACTTGAAGGATCAAGAAAAAATCTTATAAACTTCTCTTATAAAAAGAACAGGTTACCTACAGAAGGAAAAAGGAATCTGACCTATGTTGGATATTTCATTTACAACAATGAAAGAGAAAAGATAGTTGAATAATGTCTATAGACTACTGAGGGAAACAGGCTGTGCAATTAAATAATCCTAAATCCAGCAAGGACAGAATTCATCTGACAGCACAAAAGGAAAACATTTTCTTCCCTTTTTAAAAAAATTTATTTGTTTTCCTTCATATATATATTTATACAACTTGAAAATATTATACTCCATTTATGGTTATTACAAAATATTGGCTATATTCCCCGTGTGGTACAATATATCCTTGTAGCTTACCTTAGGCCCAATAGTTTGTACCTCTTAATCCCCCATCCCTATACTGGCTGTCCCCCCTCTCCCCACTGGTAACACTAGTTTGTTCTCTATACCTGTGGGTTTGTCTCAAAGGAAAACATTTTCAAACATATGAGGATTCAGAAAAACTACCACAAATGGACGCAACACAAGGAAAATATTTCATCAAATTGAAGATTGAATTGAAATAGAGAGTCTCAAGACATAGAAAGGGAATAGTCCAGGAGACAGTGGTGAGCAGTGACTCTGATGATACACATAATTAAAATTAAATGGATGCTAATAACATGCCTGGGATCTCTAGTATTAAGTGAGGAGAGTTCTTGAAACAGAAGAAACATATGATTAGGCAAAACCTAAAAATAGACTGTAGTCTTAGAAATTATCCTGCTCCTTGTGATTCTGTTTATGATTAGATAAGAATTAGTATAAAACATGTATTGCCACATACAAGCATGAATGTGGGCTGGCAAGAACTGAAATAAAAGCACACTGTCTTGTTATTAAAGTCAAATGAAGAACAACCAGACAGAAAACGGGAGAAAAAGAGGACATAACACAATTAACCAACTAGATCTAACAACATACCCAGCACACTCTACCCATCGACAGCAGTGTACACATTCTTCTCAAGTGCATGTGGGACATTTTCCAAGATAGAGCCTATGTTAGGCTCAGATGAAGTCTCAGTGAATTTAAAAAGATAGATATCATACAAAGTATCTTCTCTGAGCACGACAGGATGAAGTTAGAAATCAATAACAGAAGTAAAACTGGAAAGTTGTTAAATTTGTGGAAATTAACAGACTCAGATAATCAATGGATCAAAGAGGAAATCACAAGGGAAATTAGAAAATACTTGAGATGAATGAAAACAAAAGCACAACATATCAAACCTTATCAATTATACCTTAATTAAAAAAATTAAAATAAAAAACTTAGATGTGGTGAAAGCAGTGCTAAGGGGGAAATTTGTAGCTATAAATGTTTACAGTAAAAAAAGAGAAAGATCTCAAATGAACAACCTAATTTTACAACTTAAGGAATTAGAAAAAGAGTAAACTAAAGCTAAAGCTAGTAGGAGGAAGGGAATAATAAAGATTAGAGCAGAGTTAAATGAAATAGAGAACAACAAAAAAACTGAAGATCAATGAAACCAAAAGTTGGTTCTGTGACAAGATCAACAAAGTTGGCAAACCTTTAGCTAGATGGACTAAGATGAAACAGAGACTCAAATTACTAAGGTCAGAAATGAAAGTGGGAACATTACAACCAATTCTACAGAAATAAAAAAGATGATGAAAGAGTGAGTGAGAGAGAGAGAGAGGGAGTAAACAAGTGTAACACTGGAAATGTTTGTATAAACAGTTTGACCCCTAAAAGTTAACTAATCTTAGATTACTTGTGTCAGTATTTAGTATAAAATGTTTAAGAATGTAATACAACCTTGGAATTCTCCTACTAAAAGAGGGCATTCCTCTAGTCATTAGAAATATACCTTAAATCAAGGTCTCTGCAAATAAGAGTGCTCTGGGTTTGGTTTTTGCTAAAACTGGAACTAAAAAAGTTTTTCTCTTCACTTTAAATCTTGATATAATTTCAGACTTACAGAAAAGTTCTGATAGAGTGGAAACGCTAATACAAAGAGCCATTGTTAACACTTTGATATTTCTCTGTGTGTATAATTGTTTTGAATTTTCAAGAGTAAGTTGTAGACACAATATTTACTCCTAAATATTTCAATGTATATATCCCCCAAACAAGAGCATTTTCTTAATAGCTTCAGTCTAATGATCAAAACCAGGAAACTAACATTGACAATACTATTTTCTTTTCTTTCTTCACTTCCCTTCCCACATTTATTTTTTTTAAGTATAGTTGATTTACAATGTTGTGTTAATTTCTGTTGTACAGCAAAGTGATTCAGTTTATATATAAATATATAAATATATGTATGTATACATACACACACACATTCTTTTCCATATTCTTTTCCATTATGGTTTAATCACAGGATATTTAATATAGCTCCCTGTGCTATACAATAGAACCTTGTTGTTTATCCATTCTATATATAATAGTTAGCAGCTACTAATCCCAAACTCCCAATCCTTTCTTCCCCCCATCCCCCTTGGCAACCACAAGTCTGTTTTCTATGTCTGTGAGTCTGTTTCTCTTTCATAGATAAGTTCGTTTGTGTCATATTTTAGATTCCACATATAAGTGATATCATATGGCATTTGTCTTTGTCTGACTTACTTCACTTAGTATAATAATCTCTAGGTCCATCCATGTTGCTGCAAATGGCATTATTTCATTCTTTTTTATGGCTAAGTAGTAGTCCATTGTATATACATACCACATGCTCTTTATCCATTCATCTGTCGATGGACATTTAGGTTGTTTCATGTCTTGGCAATTGTAAATAGTGCTGCTATAAACATAGAGGTGCATGTATCTTTTTGAATTATAGTTTTGTTTGGATATATGCCCAGGAATGGGATTGCTGGATCATATGGCAACTCTATTTTTAGTTTTTTGAGGAACCTTCATACTGTGTTCTATAGTGGCTACATCAATTTACATTCCCACCAACAGTGTAGGAGGATTCCTTTTTCTCCACACCTTCCCCAGGATTTGTTATTTGTAGACTTTTGAATGATGGCCATTCTGACTAGTGTGAGGTGATACCTCACTGTAGTTTTGATTTGCATTTCTCTACTACTTAGCAATGTTGAGCATCTTTTCATGTGCCTATTGGTCATCTGTATATCTTCTTTGGAGAAATATCAATTTAGGTCTTCTGCTCATTTTTTGACTGGTTGTCTGTTTTTTGTTATTGAGTTATATGAGCTGTTTGTATATTTTGGAAATTAAGCCTCTGTCGGTTGCATCATTTGCAAATATTTTCTCCCAATCCATAGGTTGTCTTTTCATTTTATTTATGGTTTCCTTTGCTGTACAAAAGCTTGTGAGTTTGATTGGGTCCCATTTGTTTATTTTTGCTTTTATTTCTATTGCCTTGAGACACTGACCTAAGAAAACATTGGCATGATTTATGTCAGAGAATGTTTTGCCTATGTTATCTTCTAGGCATTTTATGGTGTCCTGTCTTATATTTAAGTCATTAAGCCATTTAAGTTTAGTTTTGTGTATGGTGTGAGGGTGTGTTCTAACGACATTGATTTACACGCGGCCTTCCAACTTTCCCAACACCGCTTGCTGAAGAGATGACACAATACTATTTTCTAGTCTACAGACCTTATTCAGATTTGCCAATTGTTCCAATGGAGTCCTTTATAGCAAAAGAAAAGTTTTGATCAGGCATTGATTCCAGCTGCCCTGTTTCTTTAGTCTCCTTTAATCAAGAAAAGTTCCTCGGTCTTTTTTCTTCATGACATTGACATTTTGAAGGAAATATATTACTTTCTTATTGCTGCTGTAACAAATTATCACAAACCTAGTGGCTTAAAATGACACAAATTTATTATCTTACAGTTCTGGAGGTGAGAAGTCTCACAAGCCTACGTCAAGGTGTTCACAGGGCTATATTCCATCTGAAGGCGCTAGAGGGTAATCCATTTGCTTGCCTTTTCTAGCTTCTAGAAGCTGCCTGCATTCCTTGGCCCATGGCTCTGTTCCTCCACTTTCAAAGCCAGCAATGTTGGCTGAGACCTTCGTATGCTGCCATTTCTCTGGGTCTCTCTCTTCTGCCTTCTTCCACTCGTGAGGACCCTTGTGATTAGATTAGACAGACGTGGCTAATCCAGGATACTCTCCCTATCTCAAAGTCAGCTGATTAGCAATCTTAATTCATCTGCAAACATAATTCTCTTTGCCAGGTAACCTAACATATTCACAGGTTCTGAGAATTAGTATGTGGCTATCTTTTGGCTACCACAATAGGCCAGTTACTTTTAAGAATGGCCCTTAATTTTCATTTGTCTGATGTTTCCTTATGGTTAGATTCAGGTTATGCACTTTCGGAAGAAATGCCACAGGTGTACAATTGACCTTTTATCTGGAAACCTTGATGAACTTGTACTGGTTTTAGTCTTGATTATTTGGATGTTCTGTGTATGTTCATATCATCTGTGAATAGTAACACTATATATAATATTTTCCCTTCTAATTTCTTCCTTCCTTGCTCCTTCCCTCCCTCCCTCCTTCCCTCCCTCCCTTCCTTCCTTCCTTCTTTCTCTTTCCTCCCTCCCTCCCTTCCTTCCTTCACTGCTCGGGATCTTAGTTCCCTCACCAGGGATTGAACCAGGGCCGTCGGCAGTGAGAGCACAGAGTCCCAACCACTGGACGGCCAGGGAATTCCTCCCTTCCAATTTCTATACCTATTATTTTTCTTATCGTATCGACCAAGACCTCCAGGACTATGTTAAACAGTAACTGGGATCACTGGCCTTCTTTCCTTCTTCTTGCTCTTACAGGGAATACATCTAAAATTCTATGCTAAGTGTAATGTTTGCTGTAGGTTTTTCATGTATAGCCCTTATCTAAATTAAGAAAAGTCCCTTCCTTTCTTCTTTTTAATTTTTTAATATTTTTTATTTATTTAAAAAAATTTTGGCTGTGTTGGGTCTTCATTTCTGCGCGTGGGCTTTCTCTAGTTGCGGTGAGCGGGGGCTACTCTTCCTTGCGGAGCACAGGCTCTAGGTGTGCGGTCTTCAGTAGTTGCCGCATGCAGGCTCAGTAGTTGCGGTGCACGGGCTTAGTTGCTCCGTGGCACATGGGATCTTCCCGGACCAGGGATTGAACCCATGTCTCCTGTCCCCTGTCAACCAATAATAGCATGACAGGAACTATCAGAAAAAACTTGTGCTCTCAATTAGAGCAGAAAACCTGATAATTTACAATCTTGTTTCTGTCTCCCTCTCCAAACTTATTTTCCACTACATTGTCACAGAAACCTTTGCTCTAGTCATACTATTTGTTGTTCTCTGAAGACATGATGCTCTCTCTTTACTCTGTGCCTTTGCACATGCTGTTCCCTGTGTCTGGAATGCCTTTCCACTAGTTTTCTGCTTTTTACTCCACACTCAGTGCAAGCATTCTTTCTTTCTTTCTTTCTTTCTTTTAGTCACACCATGCGGCATGTGGGATCTTAGTTCCCCCGACGAGGGATCAGACTCCTGCCTCCTGCAGTGGAAGCGTGGAATCTTAACCACTGGACCGCCAGTGAATTCCCTCTTTCTTTTTTAGATTGAAATATAATTGACATACAACATTATATTAGTTTCAGGTGTACAACATAGTGATTTGACATTTACATACATTATGAGATCATCACCGTGATAAATCTAGTTAACATGTCATCATTTAAAGTTATTACCATATTTTTGGCCATATTTCTGGCCATATTTCCTATTCTGTATATTACAGCTTCATGACTTATTTATTTATAAATGGAAGTTTGTGTCCCCTAATCCCCTTCACCTATCCCCCATCCCCCCCCACCCAGCGCCATCATTCTTGACTCTTGAAATCATATAAACTATTTCCAAATCTTGCCCAAGGTGGGTGTTCTTCTGTGCATCTAAGGTACTCTATGCTCACTCTTATCTCAGAAATTATTATATGTGTTAAATTTAAATGTGGTGCAGATACTCAAGTTCTGTTTAAATCAGAAATCTCCTAGCGTCATTTTTTTTTTACCTGTGTATGTATTCAATATGAGAAGAGGAAAATGCCATTGATCCTCTACCAGCTTAACAAAATAAAGTTACAAGTATTTATACCTTCCATAAAATAGAGATGCCAACAATTATTAAAGAAGACATCTGTATGGTCAGGCCATTCAAAATGGCTGTTCTCTTGCTCTCTCTACATCCTCTGCTTGATCAGTCCCTGTTTCACTCACATGACTATCCAATCCTCTTAATTATGGGGCTTAACCAGTAACTGCCTATGTGCTTGCCTCCTGCCTCAGCTGCTGGTTTCCCTGGTAACTGATGAGCCAAACGGACATCAGTTCCCCTATAAATGGTAGCCTCCTTCTCCCCACCCCCCAGTAGTGAAGATTGATGCCATGTCCTGCCTGCTATCTGCTGTACATGGTGAGGTGTCACTCCGGGACCTTGCTTCAGACCTGTAAGGTCTCCTATCCAATAAAACCATTGATGACTCTGTCATTGTATCTGGGCTCTTCCTTCAGTCTTGCGGCTGGGCAACTACAAGGCTTGCAGGCCTGTGGGGTGCAGCCCAACAACAGTCAATCATTAAAGGCCTTTTTGGGATTAAAGATTACTTTCATTGGATATACCAGCAATCTCAGGAGCCCTGATGTTTTAAAGGGCTACCTTGTTAGTAGCCCTTTGCAAGAACAATTATATGAAGCAGAGTAGTTTCTGCTTATCTACAGCTGGGAAGAAGGAAGGATCATTTCTTTTTGCCTAGCTAAGAGTTCTTCCACTAGCAGTTAGAAGAAACTACAGTTTAAAAGGTCGCAGAAAGGGAGACACGGGTTTGGGAAGGTGGTGTAGGAGAAGCAGCACTTAAGCTAGGTCTTGAAAGGTGAAGAGAAGAAGGAGAGAACTTCCTTGGGATAGGGAATGGCAAGAGCAAGGATTGTTTGCCATGGGTGGGATTTGGTGAAACTAGCTTGAAGAAGGATTATGTTGGTAATTGGGAAGTAAGTACTGTTGAGGAGATGGGCTGAGAAAGATTAGGATGGACCCTTGAAAGCTAAGCAAAGGGAGTTTGGATTTTTTAAAAATTAATCAATTTTTATTTTTGGCTGCATTGGGTCTTCATTGCTGCGTGCGAGCTTTCTCTAGTTGCAGCGAGTGGAGGCTGCTCTTGGTTGTGGCGTGCAGGCTTCTCACTGCGGTGGCTTCTCGTGTTGCGGAGCACGGGCTTTAGGCATGCAGGCTTCAGTAGTTGTGGCTCATGGGCTCTAGAGCTCAGGCTCAGTAGCTGTAGCGCACAAGTTTAGTTGCTCCGCGGCATGTAGGATCCTACCGGACCAGGGATCGAATCCGTGTCCCCTGCCTTGGCAGGCGGATTCTTCACCACTGCGCCACAAGGGAAGTCCTGGGAGTTTGAATTTAATGTGATAGTAAACAAGGAGTCATTTGAAATTTCGAGCAGAGCACTATTTTGACAAAAGCAAAGCTTTAGCAAGATTAATTTGATAACTGTAGGATGAGTCAAGCCTCAGTATCTCATCCCTTTGCCTTTAACCTCTTCCTTCCCAAACCCGACCCTAACTTTTTAGGGCAGAGGTTCTCAAGTATTCTCCGGGACATGGACCCCATTGAGAGTATGATGAAAATCTAGGACCTATTCCTCAGAAAAACACCAACTCCAGATTTTTCACAGATTCCCTGAAACCCATCCATGGATTCCAGGATAGTTTCCAATCTTAAGAGCTAATGGATTTTAGCAATATTGAAATGGCTACTATGTTTTGAATGTTAACTATTGACTAGGCTATGCGTTTGTTTTGTGAGTGGATTGCAGTCATAGCTCAATATAATTTTTAATCTTGCCTTCTTATTTAATGTGTCATAACCATTTTCCATGTTATTGCATAGTCTTTTAAAATTTTAGTCACTGTTTAACATTCCACTGAATGGATATTTCCTTATAGTTGTTCATCTATGTGGCTTTTAACTTATTATAGACCGGATGGACATCACACATCATTGTGCAAATAACTTTTCCATTATTTTGGATTAGTATTACAGGATAAATTCCTAGGAGAGGTCAAAGTATTTAAACATTTTATTTGACAGTTAGTACCAAATTGCTTTCCAAAAGAAAGGGCCAATTTAGCCTCTCACTCATTAGGAAAATGTAATTGTTATTGTTACTATCATTTGCTTTTCTTTGATTGACACTGTTAATATTTTTTTCCATACGTTTATTTACTAATTTGCTGTATTTTATTAGAAATTGTTCATGTAAAGGTTAATTGGAAAAATGAAAATGTCCATTTCATTAGAAAAGTCTCAGTTGATAATGGTATCTTTAGAAAACAATTTCTAAATGCAGGTGAAGTCAATATTTCCTTCTAGAGAAAGGGTATATATGATGTTGGTAAAGAACTTTCCTGGGTCAGGATCAGGATATGTGAATTTGTATTTGTTCTTTAAGATGCTGGAGTGGCTTTTAATATGATTGTATCATCTATCCATTTTCAGAACCTTATGTAAAAGACTGCTTTCACGTGACTGTATCAGAGAAAGGAGGGCATCTCCAAATACAGAAGGTGGAAAAATGAAGATTTGACCCAACTTCCCCAACTGGCACAGGGAAGGATTTGCTTAGAGCAAGCATTGGCTGTTTCCAGCCAGTTGTAAAACAGTAAACAGCTCATATGATCATAAATGGGCATGTCCCAGAAATTCATAGCAATATTTTATTTCCCCATCAAGACCAGGAAATTCAGCCTCTGAATTTTTCAGTCTGAAAAAGATATAACCAATCACATTCCAGAGTGGGAAAGTGGGGATTTTTTTCTTTTGAAAGTTTTTCAAAATCAAGGTTTCTAGCTATGGGTTTTTGTGCAAACAACCCAATTTCTCTTTGCCTTAGTTTCCTTATTGTAAAATGAAGATGACAATAGCCCCTGCCTCATAGGGTTGTTGTGAGAATTAATATGCCTAAGATACTTAGAACAGTCCCTGGCACCATGCAAGCATTAGCTATTATTAACACTATTATTGTAACTATTGGGTCAGAATTAAAATTACATTAGAATTAGAATTTTAATATTCTTTATAAATTCTGCTAGTGTTTACCTTTTGAAAAAATCTAGAAAATTATACACTTAAAAAATAAATATTAAGAAAAAACTTGATATAGGAGGGTGAGGAAAATCATATTGTCCATATTATAGTCAGAGAAAGGCTGCTCATTGGGAGATGTGTGCATACTGCATGGCAAGTTGACTGAGTCTTGTGTTACAGTGATTTTTATTTTGTATTGTGCCAAGCCAACTGGGAAACATACAAAGAGGGATTTTTTATAATAATATCAAAATACATAGGAATAACTCTAACTAAAAAGAATCAATATTAGTTGATGAGTTTCTTGACACAGAGTTTTTGCTTTGAGGCTGCATTTATGCAATTGTGATCATATGCCCCCAGAGGGCTTTTGTCAATGACTCCCGGATACAGATAGGATAAAATCTTTGTGTTTTCACAGTCTGACCCTGCTCATGTCTAGCCCTGCAGAGAGTGGTCGAGGAAGTGAGTGATGGTAACTGAAGCAGAGAAGGTAAGCAGGGTTCAGATAGTAGAGGGTCTTGTGTAGCACTAGGAAGTTTGGATTTTATCCTGAGGGCAGTAGGATCCATAGAAGGATTTTTAAGTAGGGAGTGACAATCAGATTCTAGAAAAATCACATTGGTAATAGTGTGGAATGTTAGGTAGATAAGTAAATGTGGATACAGGGAGGCCAATGAGAAGGCTGTTTCAGTAGTCCAGGGGAGAAGTTAGTTATAAATCTGTAGAAATCATTTATGGTCAAGTATTATCAAAATATTTTGTGAACATTGTCTTGTTTAATGCTCTTAACGGTCTTGTGAGATTAGTGTTATCTTTGTTTTATGTATTGCAAAATTGAGGTGTAAATCAGGTAAGCAATTTGCTCAAGGCCACACACAGACTGATTCAGAAGCTGGGTTTCTAACTGTGGTGCGTCCAATTTCAAAGCCCATGAGCTTGACCAGTAAGCTACACTATTATTCTACTGACATGAATTATAATAGGGGCAATTCAGAAAGAAAGAGGCAGCTAAATGTAAGAGGTACTAAGGAGGAAGCATCAGCAAGACCTGGTGATTGATGAGATATAGAATCTGAAGAGAAGGGAGGAGCTGAAGTTGACATATAGGCAATGGGGCAGGGCAGAGGTGGGAACCCCGTTCCTAATTGTTTCTATGTGGAGGAACTTTTAAAGGGACCTCCTGACCTCTCTCTGCTTCCTCATTCTTCTTTCCTTCAAGGAGAGGAAAAGTGGCTTAGCTGGTAAGTTTGGAAAAAGCTGAGCTACTTGGTTAAGTTCCTTCCTCTTTTTTCTTTGGGAATGGTCTACTCTTCCATGTCTTAAGTTTTATTGGCTTGGTCACCAAGTGGGAGGCCTGAAGAACCCAGAGCTGTCTTTGACTGCTTGGGTGTATCCGTTCAGATTAATTTCACTGCAGGTGGCAGAAATCCAAAACACCATAGCTTAAATGGATTAGAATTTTTATTTTTTTACATAATGTCCAGAGGTAGGCAGACCAAGGCCAGTGGACTTGATGGCTTTGTGCCCTCAAAGTCCTTGAGGACCCAGTTGCCTCCTGCTTATTGCTCAGTCATACCTAGAGTACAGGGTGCTCTGAGGACGTAAAACTAATATATTCTTGCCATCACATCTGTGTTCCAGGCAGCAGGATGGGGGAAGGGAGGAAGGAGAGAAGAAGGCACAAAAGGCAAAATTTAGGGAGGTTTTCCTTGAAGCTGCCTTGTAGACCTTCAGTTTATATCTTATTGTCCTGTATACCTCGCTACAGGGAAAACTAGGAATTATAGTCTTTACTCCAAGAAGCCATTTCCTCAGCCCAAAACTGAATGTGAAAGGCAGAATAGGGAATAATCAGCAGCCTCTGCAGCAGTGGGTGTGAGTTTGCCTAATTCAGGGATGAACTTAACGAGCTCATTTTCCCCAGGTCTGAACCCTGTCCTCCAAAGTAGCATTTAAAAACACTTTAAAAAAAAATTTATTTATTTTCTTTATTTTTATTTTCGGTTGCATGGGTCTTCATTGCTGCACATGGGTTTTCTCTAGTTGAGGCGAGCGAGGGCTACTCTTCGTTGTGGTGCACGGGCTTCTCATTGTGGTGGCTTCTCTTGTTGCGGAGCACAGGCTCGAGGCACGTGGGCTTCAGTAGTTGCGTTACACGGGTTCAGTAGTTGTGGCTCGTGGGGTCTAGAGCGCAGGCTCAGTAGTTGTGGCACATGCGCTTAGTTGCTCCGAGGCATGTGGGATCTTCCTGGACCAGGGCTCGAACCCGTGTCCCTGTATTGGCAGGCGGATTCTTAACCACTGCACCACCAGGGAAGCCCCAAACTAACATTTATCAGTAAAAAAGCTGACATTTATCTCCATCTCTCTTATTCCTGTATCTATTTCTCAGTATTCCAAGCCTGTTCACAAGATGTTGGTGTTTGAAGTAAGACTCCCTTTTGCCCCCTAAAATCAGCTTTATATTCAATTTTGCCCATTAGATAAACAATTTTGCCAATTAGATAAACCATCTCCCTCCTTTTGAGGAGGAGTCGGTAGGGGGTTAAGAGACGGGCATAAGTTACCTTCCTGTTGCCCACCCCTTCCCACCCGCAAGGAGTGGAGCACAAATTTCCTGTGGAAACATTAGGTTATGGCATCCCTGTCCCCTCTCCCCACCCCAACTAATACTATTGGTGACAGTTGCTTGGTCAACCTACAATATCTGGGACACCTGAATTCATAAGTTTTTTCACAACTAAAGCCTTCATAGTATGCTTTTCTTTATGCCCCTAAATATAACTTAAAAATAACAAACCTACTGTAATTTATTGGGGTCTTTTATTTTATTTTTTTTGTGGTACACGGGCCTCTCACTGTGTGGCCTCTCCTGTTGCAGAGCACAGGCTCCAGACGCGCAGGCTCAGTGGCCATGGCTCACGGACCCAGCCACTCCGCGGCATGTGGGATCCTCCCAGACTGGGGCACGAACCTGTGTCCCCTGCATCGGCAGGCGGACTCTCAACCACTGAGCCACCAGGGAAGCCCTATTGGGACCTTTTAAATAGAGCTCGGAGTCTTCATGTTTTTCTTCCTTGCCCCCCTCTCATTCTGATTTTGATATCCCTCAGATCCTCTCTGATGTTAAAGCTTGTCTGACTACCTGCTTCTTGGGACAGTGTTTAGCTGCTCTTGTTTCTGCTGGCTTCCTATGAGATTTTGCTTTCTAAAAAGTCTCTTAGAGGGAATTCCCTGACGGTCCAGTGGTCAGGGCTCCACACTTCCACTGCCGTGGCCTGTGTTAAATCCCTGGTTGGGGAACTAAGATCCCGCAAGCCACGTGGCCCGGCCAAACACAAAAAGGTCTTTTACATATTTCTGTAAGTCATCATTGAAGGGAGTTGAACTTCCTTAAATTTACTGATTGATAGTTATATGAGTTGTAGGCCTTTGAGATTGGCTGTTTCTGAAACATTTCTCCCATTTTAATTCGGCTCTGTTGGTCTCTCTTTCCACGTTCTTTTAGGGGGAACTATCCTCTAGAGCCTGAGGGTGAAGAGAGGGAATTGTTGCCCTATATCTGTCTACTGAATGATGAGTGCAGAATCCTGGGTGACCATGGTCCTGAGCTCTTAAGGCCAGGCCCACCAGGAATAAGAGAAACTACCAATGATGACATTAGAAGAGACCTCAAATTGGAAACATGAATCCATCCTGCCAGGGCATGGCCTCAGCCCTGAGATTTCTTACCAGTCTGATAAACAGTTCCACTATCAGGAGAGAGAAGGACTCCAGGAAGCTCTCAGCCAGCTCCCAGAAGCTCTGCCCTCAGTGGCTAAGGCCAGAGATGCACATGAGAGAACAGCTATTCACTGTGCTGCCAGAGGCAATTCACAGCTGGGTACAGGAACATTGTCCAGAAGGTGGTGAATAAGTGGTGACAGTGGTGGAGGATGTGTCTCAGGGGAGTGGTAGGAAGATGGCCATTAGTGGTAGGAGAGTGAGTTCTTCACAGACTGGAGTTAGGGTTTTGGAAGTCAAGCCTGGGGTCAGTACAACTGGTATCCATAATATATGTTTCTCTATGAAGGTAAAACGTCAGCATTGTATTCATTCAAATTTTTGAGTGCCACCCTGAGCTAGGCATTAGGGATGTAAAGATAATCAAAAGACATGCCCCATACCCATGTGAAATTTATGGTGCAGGAGGAGATACAGACATTAAACAATTTCACAAGTAAGTAAGGATGGTTTGATTATGAAGAACAAGTACAGAGTGCTACGAGAGCTTATACTGTTGGGTTTTGAGGGAGCTCAAAAAGCAACACCTCTCTTCTCCCCACCTGAGTTTCGAAGCAAGACACACAGGAGTCAGGCAGATAAGTATCAAAATGTCAGTTCCTTTACTGACCAACTAACTGACTTGCTAATACAAGCTGGTTTTACCACTTTAGGAAAAGGCTTTTCTACATGAAGTTGAGGTTGAGACTTGAAAGATAAGTAGGCATTAGCCAGGCATACGGGAAGGGGATAGATGGCAGTGGAAACAGCCTTGAGATGGGAAGAAGGATCGTATGTTCAAGGAACTAAAACAATGCTGGTATGGTTGAAGTATAGGGAAGGAGGGAGAAAATGGTTTGAGATGAAGGTAGAGGTAGTCTGGAGCTAAATTATATTTTATCCTAAGGGTAACTACAAGATAATGAAGGTTTTAAGCAAAGAAGTGACATTCAGTTTTGTGTTTTAAGAAGATCAGTTTGTTATGTGGAAAATAGATTGCAGTGGAGCAAGAATGGATACAGGGAGACCAGTTAGGAGGTTATTGCAGTGGCACAGTGGAGAGATGACAATGACTCAAACGAGGTTGGCTGCAGTGGACTCACTAGAACTTGGTGATTAATGGGATTTGCAGGGGGCAGGGGTGTGGATTAAGGATGCTTCTTAGATATCCAACTTGAGTACCATCTACCAAGAGCAAAAAGACTAGAGGGAGAGGTAGATTTGATGGAAACATGTCAGTTTTTTAAAAAATTAATTAATTAATTAATTATTTGGTTACACTGGGTCTTAGCTGCAGCAGGCGGGCTCCTTAGTTGTGGCTTGTGGGCTCCTTATTTGTGGCTCGCCTGCTCCTTAGTTGTGGCATGCGAACTCTTAGTTGCAGCATGCATGTGGGATCTAGTTCCCTGACAAGGGATCGAACCTGGGCCCCCTGCATTGGGACCTCGGAGTCTTAACCACTGCACCACCAGTGAAGTCCCAATTTCAGTTTTTGATATGTTAAGGGCCTATGAGGCACTTGAATGGGAGGTCAAACAGTTGGATTTTGTTTTTGAAGCTGAAGAAGAAAGGTCTGGGCTGGTGAAGATTGGGAAGTTATAATAACTAAAGTAATAATAATTAAAGCTATAGCAGTGATGAGATTGCTCAGACAGAGAGTATAGAGAGAGATGAGAAGACAACCTGGGGATGGAGATCCCCAGGAGCTCCAGCATCTAAAGGTCCAGTTGGATCAGGAAGAGCTGGCAAAAGAGCCTGAGGAGTAGCAGTATTTGACATGGAGAGTCTTGTCTTGGGCTCTGTCAGTCTATAGAAGGAGAACCTCATAAGGTCTGG
Organism: Delphinus delphis; assembly: GCF_949987515.2. NCBI lineage: Eukaryota > Metazoa > Chordata > Mammalia > Artiodactyla > Delphinidae > Delphinus > Delphinus delphis. Next base: position 34,811,098 of record NC_082683.1, read on the forward strand.
TGCCTCAGGCACAGCAGACCCAGCCTCCATTGTGGGAGTCCAGTGCTGGAGCAGTCCTCCTCGCCTCTATTGCTCTGCCAGCTCCGCAGGCATCAGCCTCCCTACGAGAATGAAGGACCACCACAGGAAGGCAGCTGTACTTGTTATGTCCAGGTCTCAGGAGAGCTAGAATCCTCTTGCCCCTCTAACATCCTTTTGTGACTTGGTCCTTCCCTTCTTTTCTGTTCTTCCCAGGAATTCCTACCTGGGCTGATGGGGCCCCCTGAATTTTTAAATTGTCCTTACTACCATTTCCACTATCCTTATTTCCCCTGTGCCTTAAACACCCACCACATGTGTGGATAGCAGATACTTGGTTACATTCAATCTCCCCTGGGTTCTACTCACAAGGTCTAAGTCCTTTTTAAAAATAATGTTACTTGTTTGCCTTTGCATTCATGTAAATCTCACCTTTAATTTATTGCAGATAACCTGTTTTTAAAAGGAAGGTTTCTATGTCTTTTTTATTTATTGTGCAAACAATAAGGTTTGCTTTCTTTAATTTCTCCTCTACGGGTAGTGAGCCCTCCTCTATTCTCCTAAAACGCTGACCTGAAATGTCTTAGTTAAGGTCACAGGAGACTTTTCTCCAGAATTTGTTTTTTAAAAGTGGCTGATCCTGATTATGTCAGGCCTTATACTAGTGAAATAACTTAAGAACCAAGTTATTTGAAGGGTAAGGGTGGATGGGCTGGGATGTGTCCTGATACAAGTCAAAGTCTGTGAAAGGGACCGAATTGCTTATTCAGCTTTGTATCCACAAAATTAAATCCAGTGACCTAACTCTTAATAAATGTTTGAAGGATGGATGGATACATGGACGCATGGATGGATGGATGGACAGATGGTTAAATACATGGCCTCTGCTAGAATAAGAGATGTGTATGGAATAGAAACCCCAAAATCTCTGAAGAAATTAAAAAAGAGATATGAACTTAACTTCCTCTTGAGCTCTGCTTGTTTTACCTGATAAGATCTGCCTCTCATCTATGACCTGGCATGATCAAACTCTGGCCCTAAAAAAAGCAAAGGAGGACAGGAAAGAAGTGAGAAGAGGGACCACAGCAAGACACATGGTAAGGAATCTATCCCCTGACGTGCTGGTGCACAGGAGTGATACATGTTAAAAATCTAAGAACTCTTTCAATACCTATTCAACAAAAATTCAATGTGAAGGATTAATCTCCAAAATATACAAACAGCTCATGCAGCTCAATATCAAAAAAACAAACAACCCAATCCAAAAATGGGCAGAAGACCTAAGCAGACATTTCTCCAAAGAAGATATACAGACTGCCAACAAACACATGAAAGGATGCTGAACATCACTAATCATTAGAGAAATGCAAATCAAAACTACAATGAGGTATCACCTCACACCAGTCAGAAGGGCCATCTTCAAAAAATCTACAAACAATAAATGCTGGAGAGGGTGTGGAGAAAAGGGAACCCTCTTGCACTGTTGATGGGAATGTAAATTGGTATAGCCACTATGGAGAACAGTATGGAGGTTCCTTAAAAAATTACGAATAGAACTACCATATGACCCAGCAATCCCACTACTGGGCATATACCCTGAGAAAACCATAATTCAAAAAGAGTCATGTGCCCCAATGTTCATTGCAGCTCTATTTACAATAACCAGGACATGGAAGCAACCTAATTGTCCATCGACAGATGAATGGATAAAGAAGATGTGGCACATATATACAATGGAATATTACTCAGCCATAAAAAGAAATGAAATTGAGTTATTTGTAGTGAGGTGGATGGACCTAGAGTCTGTCATACACAGTGAAGAAAGTCAGAAAGAAAAAGACAAATACAGTATGCTAACACATATATATGGAATTTAAGAAAAAAAAAATGTCATGAAGAACCTAGGGGTAAGGCAGGAATAAAGACGCAGACCTCCTAGAGAACGGACTTGAGGTTATGGGGAGGGGGAAGGGTGAGCTGTGACGGGGCGAGAGAGAGTCATGGACATATACACACTAACAAACGTAGTAAGGTAGATAGCTAGTGGGAAGCAGCCGCATGGCACAGGGATATTGGCTTGGTGCTTTGTGACAGCCTGGAGGGGTGGGATAGGGAGGGTGGGAGGGAGGGAGACGCAAGAGGGAAGAGATATGGGAACATATGTATATGTATAACTGATTCACTTTGTTATAAAGCAGAAACTAACACACCATTGTAAAGTAATTATACCCCAATAAAGATGTTAAAAAAAAAAAAAAGAGTCTGTCATACAGAGTGAAGTAAGTCAGAAAGAAAAACAAATACCGTATGCTAACACATATATATGGAATCTAAAAAAAAAAAAAAAAAGGTTCTGAAGAACCTAGGGGCAGGACAGGAATAAAGACGTAGATGTAGAGAATGGACTTGAGGATATGGGGAGGGGGAAGGGTAAGCTGGGACAAAGTGAGAGAGTGGCATGGACATATATACACTACCAAATGTAAAATAAATAGCTACTGGGAAGCAGCCGCATAGTACAGGGAGATCAACTCGGTGCTTTGTGTCCACCTACAGGGGTGGGATAGGGAGAGTGAGAGAGAGACACAAGAGGGAGGAGATATGGGGATATATGTATATGTATAGCTGATGCACTTTGTTATACAGCAGAAACTAACACACCATTGTAAAGCAATTATACTCCAATAAAGATGTTAAAAAAATAAAGGTATGTACATTGTTTTTTTTGACATAATGCTATATTGCACACTTAAGAGACTACAGTATAGTGTAAACATAACTTTCACATGCATTAGGAAACCAGAAAATTCATGTAGACTTGCTTTATTGTGATAATCACTTTATCGTCATAATTTCTCTTTTTTTTTTGTGGTCTGAAACCAAATCCTCAATATCTCAGAGGTATCCCTGTATCCTTCAAGAATTATATTTTCTGTATATCAGAAACATATCAGGTTTACTTATAATTCTACATGGCTTAGTTTTTTTTAAAAGAAATGGGTGTTGTGTTTTATGAAGTTATTTTTCAACAGTGATTAAGGTTTGGGTTTTTCTCTTTACCTAAATTTGAACCATCCTTGCATTCCAGTGGTGGTATAGTGGTGATGATAATACTATTAATAATTGACATTTATTAAGCATTTAGTATATACCAGTCAGTGTTCTTTGTTCTTTATGTTCAACTCAATACTACATCCCTATGAGATAGTTCCTACTGTATGATTACCATGTTGTTTTACACATAAGGAAATTGAGACACTGAAAGTTTAAAAATTTGCCACATTACTTAGCTGTTTCTTGGATATGACATTATTCTTTTAGAACTCCACTCGTTTTTGGTTTTTCTGCTCTTATTTTGTTTAGGAATTTTACATTTATATTCACAAGTGAAATTGGTCTACAGTTCTCTGTTTTTGCATGTTATCACCAGTTTTAATATTAGGGTTATGTTTTTCTTAAAGCATTAGTTGGGAAATGTTCTTTTTCTGTGCTCTGCTTTTTCTCATTTTCATTTCTCTAATTTAGTTGGTATTTTCAATACCAACAATTTACTGAGCACTTACTTGGGTTAGGCTATGTATAAAACCCTTCACATACATAATTTATTCCTCACAGTTAAGACATTTATATTATTACAATTTAAAAAAATTTAGATTTAAAAAAATGTTATTTGTCCAATATTACACAGCTGATATAATCCAGGGTTTGGTTCAATCCAAGGTTTGAATCTAAACTGACTTCAGAGCTTATGTATACTCTTGACTTTTCTACTATACTTTCTCCCTCCACCTCTCCTGTACAAAAAAAATGTTCTACAAGATAGACTACACCTTTTCCTGATTTCTCCATTGCATGGCTCCTATGTCTCAGCCTTTCTCTTCTGCACTCTGTGTTATAGTTCTCTCAGTTTTAATGTTGTGAAACTTTTGGTGGAGGTTAGAAACACTATGTTGTCAATATCCATTGACCCAGGAATTTTATTTCATGGATTAAACTTAAAAAGCCAAATTACACAGACGGGAAACGTTTTCTATATAAAAGGAATGTATTGTGCCATTGTTTTTTAAAGAAAAATTAGAAACTATCTATGTGCCCAAATGAATAGGCCATTATTTAAAATAAAATAATAATTCTAAAGATAGTTCTTATCATCTATTAAGCTATTATTATGCATTAGGTATTTTGAAAATTCTTTTTAGGCATTATTTCATTTAATTCTCACATTTATGGTAGATGTTATAATTAAGGCTGACAGAGATTAAATAATTTGCCCAAGGTCCCACTGCTAGTAGATGGTAAATTTGGGATTTGAATTCTTGACAGTCTGATTCCAAAGGAGATGCTCATAACCACTTCATTCTAGTCCATATAATAGAATACCAGTATGCAAATAAAAAATGATGTAGAACTACATTTTAAGCATGGAAAGATGCCCACTATATGTTCAGGGAAAAAGTAGATTATCAAATAGCATATATAGAATGAATCTATATTGATACCATCTGCATTTTTTACAATAAGCATATGTTATTTTTATCATCAGAAAAAAAAATCCACTATTTTATTTCTGAAAAAAAGTCTAAATCTTAGGGTTTCATGTGTGTACAACCCTAAAGTCAGAAATCCTTAAAAAATGCAAACTGTTAGGGCTCCTTAATCCTAATCCTGATCTTCCTTAGGTAATGAAAAATAAGATAACTACATTTTCTCTTCTTACAGATTTTGAGGACAGAAGTGAGAAGGAGAACAATACAGAAGAGAACGTTTTTGAAGAAGTGTTGCTTGATGGTGCATTTTTAGCTTCTGTACAGTGTTATCAGAGAAAAGACTTTGAAATTGAATGTGAAATGACATCTCTGATACATTAATAGGGAAAGTCCACCCCTGAAGAGGACAGTTTAAGGTCATTTGCAAGTCATGAAGGGTCCTGTGTAGAGCTGTGTATATGTTCTAAGTGTGGAAGGAATTTTACTCAGAGCTCACACCTTATTAAGAATCAGCTGATCCACACAGGAGAGAAATATTATCATTGCCCAGATGGAGGGAAATGTTTCAGTAACAGTTCAAATTTTATTAGACACCTACGGACCCACACTGGAGAGAAGCCCTATAGATGTCCTGATTGTGGGTGCTCCTTCAGCCAGAGCTCAGCCCTCATCACACATCAGAGGACACACACCGGGAAGAAGCCTTACAAGTGCTGTGAATGTGGGAAGTCTTTCAGCAAGAGTTCTAGCCTGATCACCCACCAGGACCTTCACAATGGGGAGAAGCCCTAAGAGAGTCAGGGGTGTGGGGAAAGCTTCAGCTATGGCTCCAGCTTGCTCTGGTACCAGAGGACATGCACTGGTAAGGGGACCCATGAGTACCCAGAGTGTAGTCAGAGGTTTAGTCACAGCTCCTAACTTGCAGTGCATCAGAGGACCCACACAGGTGAGAAAACGTATCACTGTTCCCAGTGTGGGAAAAGCTTCAGGTGCAGTTTATTTCTTCTTACGCATAAAAGAGCCCACATGGGAGAAAGACCTTACAAGTGCTTAGTTTTTAGGAAAAACTATAGTTGGAGCTCATTTATCATCATTCATCAAAGAACCCATACTGGGGGAGAGACCTTACAAATGTCCCACTTGTGAGAAGGGTTTCAGCAACAGTTCCAAACTTATCACCTATCAGAAAACTCATTCTCAGTAAAAATGTTAATGTGGCCATAGGGAAAACGTCCTTGTAACCACTAGTGCCTTCATGGACCAGTTATTAGGCTAGGAATCCTAATTGCTCTGTGAATGATGTGTCTCTGATATGTCTTACTTATGCAAAAGGTCTGCCCTGAATTATAACAGCCAACTCTTTCTAAAGCAGATATCTTAAATCTGAAGTTGTTACCTTAGATCCAGAGAAGTCAGGAGACTTGGATTTTATTCTTGGTTTGATTTAAACTGCCATCTTAAATTTCTCACTCTCTCTGTGCTAATTTTTTGGTTAGCCTTCTTGAATATTTAAAGATTTTTATGTACACCATGTTGTCCATGAGGTCTTTACCTCATTTTTCTTAATGTATTGTAGTAAGGTAGGGAACAGATCTTCGAAGATAAGCTGATGGGAAAAAGGAAACCAGGATATCAGCCTTGAGTAAAAAGTAATTTCGTACTTTTAAATTTTATTTATTTTTATTAAAAGTGCCTCCATCAGGGCAGCACAAATCTCACCAACAGTTTAGACATCAGTTGTCTAAACAAAAGTTTGCTTTGTCCAGTTTTCTAGCTGGGCTAGAGGTAAATGGCCTTCTCATTCATATTTTCTACATTGAAACAGATTTTGTGGTTTTGTTCTGATGCTGTTGAATCTCAAGGGGCTATCCTGTGTGTGGAATGGTACTAGATAGTGCAACATAGTTGTTTGGTGGAATTTAGTTATCTTAGACTAGATGAGCTGGCAGGAGACAGAGCTGTCCAGAGGCAAGGTTTTATACCTTCTTGGGAAGAATGCTATCTCTTCAGAGCTACTCTATCCTTCCTTTACTAGAAGAAAATTTGTTCCTTCAGTCTGCAGTGTCTTTACAAACCAAATGTTGAGATATATAATCTGACACAGGGATGAATATTTAGAGTTAAAACTGTCCAAAGAGTCCTTGAGAGTTCCAGGTATCCTATTTCTTCATATACTATACCCAAATAGTTGGTTCTCAAAGGCTTAGAAATATTTGAGTTACATATAATTCTGAAACAAAAACTGTTTTGCTATCTCTGTTCACACTATCATGTTCTTTTAGATAAAATCAACATAAACATGCTCAGTACAGTAGAGGTGTAAGCAAGTAGGTAATAAGGTGTTTTAAATCATGAATTTGGTTTAAGCCTATGTGCATATATTCTAACATTTATAAATTCTCAGTGTTGTAAAACTCAGAGCTAATACTCTTGCAAGTAATGGATGACTTGTGAGTAATGAGTCAGTTAATGTATAATGTCATTTGAACGTTTATGATTCTCTGAGTTTAGCAAATTGATCTGTGACTTTTGCCTGTGACTCCTGTGACTTCATCCTTGTGACCAATTACATTGTTTTCAAGAATGTTTAAACAGGCAGAGGTTGAGGTTGATCCAAGGTTGTTTCTGATTTGGAAATCAGGTGTTTGGATAGGACTGGTGAATGTGTTGTCACCATATGTTCCTCTCTGAACCTGAACTCAAAATAAAGCTTGAAAAAAATTTTTTAGTTACCATCATTCTTATTTCTGATGTCCAAGCCAGGGCACTCTATTAAAGCTTTTAAGGTGCTTCTAGAGTTATAAGGTTTGAATCCATATTTGTAAAAGTCACAGCATAATACCTCATGTTGTTAAGTGGCTCATTGCCTCTTCCCCACTCTCCAACCCCAGCATTACGCTGAAAACCTTTAGTACTTTTACATTTTTGTGTTTACTTCCTCTAGTTTCTTCTGGAACCCTCAAAAGATATGCATCATAGTGAGATCAGCTATCTGCCTAGGATCATTGGAGACTACCAAGGAAACAGAACACATTGATATCTACTCTCAGGGAGTTTATAAACCTATTTGGGTGGATAAATCCATGAGAATATTTTAACATTTAACCAAAGCGCATATCAACTTGCACTGGGTGGTGGGAGGTTCCTGATATTTAGATTTTTTAATCTTCTACTCAATTTTATTTTTTTCATGAATTATTTTTGTGATTGAATCCTAACAATATGTTCTTTGATAAATTTATTCATTATATCCACTTTTTAATGGATGTGGAAATTTTACAAAATAGGTCACTCTTTATTATATTCTTTTTTTTTAAAACATCTTTATTGGAGTATAATTGCTTTACAATGGTGTGTTAGTTTCTGCTGTATAACAAAGTGCATCAGCTATACATATACATATATCCCCATATCTCTTCCCTCTTGTGTCTCCCTCCCTCCCACCCTCCCTATCCCACCCCTCTAGGTGGTCACAAAGCACCGAGCTGATCTCCCTGTGCTATGCGGCTGCTTCCCAGTAGCTATCTATTTTACATTTCGTAGTGTATATATGTCCATGCTACTCTCTCACTTTGTCCCAGCTTACCCTTCCCCTTCCCCGTGTCCTCAAGTCCATTCTCTAGTAGGTCTGCGTCTTGTTAGATTTTTGATGGCAGGAACTGTCTTGTACATCTTTGTATGTCTCACTCCTGGCACAGAACTTGATACAGGTAGGTTTCAATAAATGTTGTTTGCCTGAATGACTTACTTACGCTCATTATTTTTTGGTTACACTCTATAACTTTTACAAAGTCCAGTAAACCTTTGTTTTTCCACATCCTCTTCAGCAGCTGGTGTTTTCTGACTTTTAAATTATAGCTAGTCTGGGGGTGTGTGGTTTTAACTTGCATTTCCCTGATGACTAATGAGGTCAAGGATTTTTTCATGTTTATTGGAAAATTGTATTTCTTATTTTATCATGTGTTTGTTCAAGTCTCTTGCCTATGTTTTTATTGGGTTTTCTTTTATCATTTGTATGAGTTCTTTATATATTCTAAGTATGAGTTCTTTGTTATATGTATTTCAAGTATTGTCTCCCCTCTGACTTGCCTTTTACTTTTTTGAGGATATCTTTTGATAAACAGAAGTTCTTACATTTAATGCTGTTTAACTTATCAATGGTTAATGCTTCTGTTTTCTGCTTTTAATATCTTTCTTACCTCAGTGAAATGCAGATATTCTCTTATGTTAACCTTCTAAAAGCATTATAGTTTTGTCTAAGACTGAGTTTTTGTGTCTGTTGTGTGATAGGAGTCAAGTTACTCCCTCTACGCATGCCTTCTTGCTTCAACAGCATTTATTGCAAAGACCATCCTTTCTCCACTTCTCTATAGTGAAAAATCAAGCTTCTTTCTGGGTTTTCTATTTTATTTCACTAGTCTATTTGTCTGTTCTGGTGCCAGTCCCACACTGTCTTAATCACTGTATCTTTACATTAAATCATAATATCTAGTAGAGCAAGTCTGCTCACCTTGTTCATGTTTCTTCAGCAGTGTGTTGGCTATACTTGGCCCACTTGCAATTCCATGTATAAACTTAGATTCAACCTGTGAAATTACTTACATACATATGCACATACTTCTGGGATTTGGATTTGGAGTCCATTGACTGAAAATTAATATGGGAGAAATGATATCTTTGTGAAACTAGGTCTTTTGATCTATGGACATTTACATACCCCTTCATTTTTTAAGTGTTTAAAAATTTCACTCAATAATGTTTTATTCTTTCCTATATATGGGCCTGGCACAGTCATTGTCAGATTTGTTCCTAGGTATTTGAAATATTTTATTCAACTGTAAAGCATATCTTTAAAAAATTTTATCTTATAACTTTTTGCTGGCTTAGAAATATGATTAGTATTTCTATATTGGCCTATTTCTAGCAACTTTGCTAATTCTAATTATTTTTTCAGAATTTTATGTGAGCAGTCATATCTAAGAATATTCATAATTTCTCCTTTGCCAATATTTATGTTTTTATTTCTATTTATTGCCTTACTGCACTAGCTAGGCTTTCTAGTACAGTGTATGTAGAAGCAGTGATAGTAGTGGGTATTCTTGTCTGTTTTTAATCTCAAAGGGAACAATCTCATTTCTTCATCATTAGATGTGACGTTTACTGTAGATATTTCAGAGATATTTGTTATCTGATCTATTCCTATTTTCCTAAGATTAAAAAATTATAAATGATGTTGAGTTATAGGTACTTTTTCTATATTTTAAAGATGATTTGATTTTTTCTCTGTATCCTATTAATATAGCAAGACATTGATTTTCTAGTGTTACACTCTTTACATTTCTTGAATAAAGTCAAATTGGTCATGATCTATATACGTATAACTATATCAAGAGTTGGTTTTGGTTTATTAATATCCTGTTTAGGGTTTGTTGCATCTATGTTAATGAGTGAGAATGGGCTGTAATTTACCTCTCTCATTATATCCTTAAATTTTAGTATCAGTAGTATGCTAATCATATAAAATGAGTTGGTAATTGTTTCCATCTTTTATTCTTTTCTGGAAGAGTTGTTGTAAGATTGATATACCTTCCTTAAAAATTTGGTAGAATTTACTATTGAAGGCATTTGCACCTGGAGTTTTCTCTGTGCAAAGGTTTTTAAATTACAGATTTATTTTACAGCTATAGACAATCCACATTTTAAAATTTCCCCCGGCAGTGACTGATCTTTTTACTGTCTCCGTAAGTTTTGCCTTTTCTCGAGTATCATATAGTTGGAATTATACTGTATGTAGTCTTTTCAGATTGGCTTCTTTCACTTAGTAATATACATTTAAGACCCCTCCATGTCTTTTCATGGCTTTATAGCTCACTGCTTTACAGTGCTGAATAACATTCCATGGTGTAGATATACCACAGTTTATCCATTCACCTGTGAAGGACATCTTGGTTTCTTCCAAGTACTGGCAGTTATGAATAAAGCTGCTATACACATCCATGTGAAGGTTTTTGTGTGAACATAAGTTTTCAACTCCTTTGGGTAAATACCAAGGAGTGTGATTACTGGATTGTATAGTAAGAGTATATTAAGTTTTGTAAGAAACCACCAAACCGTCTTCCAAGGTGGCTGTACCATTTTGCATCCCCACCAGCAGTGAATGAGAGTCCCTGTTGCTTCACATCCTTGCCAGCATTTGCTGTTGTCAGTGTTCTGGATTCTGGCCATTCTAATAGGTGTGCAGTGGTATCTTATGGTTGTTTTACTTTTTATTTCCCTGAAGACATATGACACAGAGCGTCTTTTCATATGTTTATTTGCCATCTGTGTATCTTCTTTGGTGAGGTGTCTGTTGTTGGAGGACAGAGGGAAGGAAAAGTGCCCACTGAACTGAGAAGGCATTTGAGACTGAAAAATGAGGCAGACATCTCCATATAAGCAGTGGATCAGTTTATTATAAGGTAACTTACTCACAGGGTGGGATTGGCATTGGGTGAACAACGATCCAGGAGCATTTGCAGCTGTACTCTGTATCCCCCGAGGGGCCTTTGGGACAAATTTATAGTTAACCTAAGGTATGGGGGTAGGTGCTTGGAAACAAGATGTACATTCCTAAGTCAAGATTTATGAGTGGGTAACTAGTCTTGTGGGTGCTGGGAATACGTCAGTGAAGGTTTTCATCATTGCTTGGAGACTAACAGAGCATAAAGGCCCCCTGGTCCTAATGATTATTAAACAATATCTATTAACTACAAATCCCATGATGACAGAGAAGTGATTTACTACACAGTACAGTCCTGGTTAGGGTCAGCGGAAGGACAGGAGAAACTGTAAGGGCCCAAGATGGTGTTAATTATACTAACAGCCATACATCTATTAAGGTCTTTGGCCTATTTTTTTTTTCTTTTTTTTTTTTTTTTTGCTGTACGGGCCTCTCACTGTTGTGGCCTCTCCAGTTGTGGAGCACAGGCTCCAGACACGCAGGCTCAGCGGCCATGGCTCACGGGCCCAGCCACTCCGCGGCATGTGGGATCTTCCCGGACTGGGACATGAACCCGTGTCCCCTGCATCGGCAGGCAGACTCTCAACCACTGCACCATCAGGGAAGCCCTGGCGCATTTTTTGATCAAGTTGTTTCTTTTCCTAATGTTGAGTTTTAAGAGTTCTTTGTATATTTTGGATAACAGTCCTTTTTCAGATGTGTTTTTTGCAAATATTTTCTCCCAGTCTGTGACTTGTCTTCCCATTCTCTTGACATTGTATTTTGCAGAGAAGTTTTTAATTTTAATGAAATCCAGCTTAGCAATTCTTTTTTTTAACATATTTATTGAGTATAATTGCTTTAAAATGGTGTGTTAGTTTCTGCTTTATAACAAAATGAATCAGCTATACATATAAATATATCCCCATATCTTGTCACTCATGCATCTCCCTCCCATACTCCCTATCTCAGCACTCCAGGTGGTCACAAAGCACCGAGCTGATCTCCCTGTGCTATGAGGCTGCTTCCTACTAGCTATCTATTTTACACTTGGTAATATATATAAGTCCATGCAACTTTCTCACTTCGTCCCAGCTTACCCTTCCCCCTCCCCAGGTCCTCAGGTCCATTCTGTATGTCTGTATCTTTATTCCTGTCCTGTCCCTAGGTTCTTCAGAACCATTTTTTTTTAGACTCCATATATATGTGTTAGCATATGGTATTTATTTTTCCCGTTCTGAATTACTTCACTCTGTATGACAGTCTGTATGTCCATCCACCTCACTACAAATAACTCAATTTTGTTTCATTTTATGGCTGAGTAATATTCCATTGTATATATGTGCCACATCTTCTTTATCCATTCATCTGTCAATGGACACTTAGGTTGCTTCCCTGTCCTGGTTACTGTAAATAAAGTTGCAATGAACATTGTGGTACTTGACTGCTTTTGAATTATGGTTTTCTCAGGGTATATGCCCAGTAGTAAGATTGCTGAGTTGTATGGTAGTTCTATTTTTAGTTTTTTAAGGAACCTCCATAACTGTTCTCCATAATGGCTGTATCAATTTACATTCTCACCAACAGTGCAACAGGGTTCCCTTTTCTCCACACTCTCTCCAGCATTTATTGTTTCTAGATTTTTTGAAGATGGCCCTTCTGACTGGTGTGAGGTGATACCTCATTGTAGTTTTGATTTGCATTTCTCTAATGATTAGTGATGTTGAGCATCTTTTCATGTGTTTGTTGGCAATCTGTATATCTTCTTTGGAGAAATGTCTGCTTAGGTCTTCTGCCCATTTTTAGCTTGGGTTGTTTGGTTTTTTTGATATTGAGCTGTATGAGCTGACTGTAAATTTTGGAGCTTATTCCTTTGTCAGTTGCTTCATTTGCAAATATTTTCTCCCATTCTGAGGGTTGTCTTTTCATCTTGTTTATGGTTTCCTTTGCTGTACAAAAGCTTTTAAGTTTCATTAGGTCCCATTTGTTTATTTTTGTTTTTATTTCCATTTCTCTGGAGGGGGGTCAAAAAGGATCTTGCTGTGATTTATGTCAGAGAGTGTTCTACCTATGTTTTCCTCTAAGATTTTTATAGTGTCTGATCTTACATTAGGTCTTTAATCCATTTTGAGTTTATTTTTGTGTATGGTGTTAGGGAGTGTTCTAATTTCATTCTTTTACATGTAGCTGTCCAGTTTTCCCAGCAGCACTTATTGAAGAGACTGTCTTTTCTCTGTTGTATATTCTTGCCTCCTTTATCAAAAATAAGGTGACCCTATGTGCATGGGTTTATCTCTGGGCTTTCTATCCTGGTCCATTGATCTATATTTCTGTTTTTGTGCCAGTACCATACTGTCTTGATCACTGTAGCTTTGTAGTATAGTTTGAAGTCAGGGAGCCTGATTCCTCCGGCTCCGTTTTTATTTCTTAAGATTGTTTTGGTTATTCGGGGTCTTTTATGTTTCCATACATATTGTGAGATTTTTTGTTCTAGTTCTGTGAAAAATGCCATTTGTAGTTTGATAGGGATTGCACTGAATCTGTAGATTGCTTTGGGTAGTATAGTCATTTTCACAATGTTGATTCTTCCAATCCAACAACATGGTATATCTCTCCATCTGTTTGTATCATCTTTAATTTCTTTCATCAGTGTTTTATAGTTTTCTGCATACAGGTGTTTTGTCTCCTTAGGTATTTTATTCTTTTTGTTGCAGTGGTAAATGGGAGTGTTTCCTTAATTACTCTTTCAGATTTTTCTTCATTAGTGTATAGGAATGCAAGAGATTTTTGTGCATTAATTTTGTATCCTGCTACTTTACCAAATTCATTGACTAGCTCTAGTAGTTTTCTGGTAGCATCTTTAGGGTTCTCTATGTATAGTATCATGTCATCTGCAAACAGTGACAGATTTACTTCTTCTTTTCTGATTTGGATTCTTTTTCTTTCTTTTTCTTCTCTGATTGCTCTGGCTAAAACTTCCAAAACTATGTTGAATAATATTGATGAGAGTGAAAAACCTTGTCTTGTTCCTTATCTTGGAGGTAATGCTTTCAGGTTTTCACCATTCAGAACAATGTTGGCTGTGGGTTTGTCATATATGGCCTTTATTATGTTGAGGTAAGTTCCCTCTATGCCTACTTTCTGGAGGGTTTTTATCATAAATAGGTGTTGAATTTTGTCAAAAGCTTTTTCTGCATCTATTGAGATGATCATATGGTTTTTATCCTTCAGTTTGTTAATATGGTTTATCACATTGATTTATTTCTGTATATTGAAAAATCCTTGCATTCCTGTGATTAACCCCACTCGATCATGGTGTATGATCCTTTTAATGTGTTCTTGGATTCTGTTTGCTAGTATTCTGTTGAGGATTTTTGCATCTATGTTTATCAGTGATATTGGCCTGTACTTTTCTTTTTTTGTGTGACATCTTTGTCTGGTTTTGGTATGAAGGTGATGGTGGCCTCATAGAATGAGTTTGGGAGTGCTCCTCCCTCTGCTACATTTTGGAAGAGTTTGAGAATGAGAGGTGTTAGCTCTTCTCTAAAGGTTTGATAGAATTCGCCTGTGAAGCCATCTGGTCCTGGGCTTTTGTTTGTTGGAAGATTTTTAATCACAGTCTCAATTTCAGTGCTTGTGATTGGTCTATTTATATTTTCTATTTCTTCCTGGTTCAGTCACAGAAGGTTGTGCTTTTCTAAGAATTTGTCCATTTCTTCCAGGTTGTCCATTTTATTGGCATATAGTTGCTTGTAGTAGTCTCTCACGATCCTCTGTACTTATGCAGTGTCTGTTGTTACATCTCCTTTTTCATTTCTAAGTCTATTGATTTGGGTCTTCTCCCATTTTTTCTTGATGAGTCTGGCTAATGGTTTATAAATTTTATTTATCTTCTCAAAGAACCAGCTTTTAGTTTTATTGATCTTTGCTATTGTTTCCTTCATTTCTTTTTCATTTATTTCTGATCTGATCTTTATAATTTCTTCCTTCTGCTAACTTTGGGGTTTTGTTGTTCTTCTTTCTCTAATTGCTTTAGGTATAAGGTTAGGTTGTTTATTTGAGATGTTTCTTGTTTCTTGAGGTAGGATTGTATTGCTATAAACTTCATCTTAGAACTGCTTTTGCTGCATCCCATAGGTTTTGGGTCCTCGTGTTTTCACTGTCATTTGTTTCTAGTTATTTTTTGATTTGCTCTTTGATTTCTTCAGTGATCTCTTGGCTATTGACTAGTATATTGTTTAGCCTCCATGTGTTTGTAATTTTACTGATTTTTTTCATGTAATTGATATCTAATCTCAGAGCATTGTGATCAGTAAAGATACTTGATATGATTTCAATTTTCTTAAATTTGCCAAGGCTTGATTTGTGACCCAAGATATTGTCTATCATGGAGAATGTTCCATGAGCACTTGAGAAGAAATTGTATTCTGTTGTTTTGGGATGGAATGTCCTATAAATATCGATTAAATCCATCTTGTTTAATGTATCATTTAAAGCTTGTGTTTCCTTATTTATTTTCATTTTGGATGATCTGTCCATTGGTGAAAGTGAGGTGTTAACGTCCCCTACTATTGTTGTGTTACTGTTGATTTCTGCTTTTATGGCTGTTAGCATTTGTTTTATGTATTGATGTGCTCCCAGGTTGGGTGCATAAATGTTTACAATTGTTATAGTTATATCTTCTTCTTGTATTGATCCCTTGATCATTATGTAGTGTCCTTCTTTGTCTCTTGTAATAATCTTTATTTTAAAGTCTATTTTGTGTGATATGAGAATTGTTACTCCAGCTTTCTTTTGATTTCCATTTGCATGGAATATCTTTTTCCATCCCCTCACTTTCAGTCTGTATTTGTCCCTAGGTCTGAAGTGGGTCTCTTGTAGACAGCAGATATATGGGTCTTGTTTTTGTATCCATTCAGCCAGTCTATGTCTTTTGGTGGGAACATTTAACCCATTTATATTTAAGGTAATTATCAATATGTGTGTTCCTATTACCATTTTCTTAATTGTTTTGGGTTTTTTATTGTAGGTCTTTTCCTTCTCTTGTGTTTCCTCCCTAGAGAAGTTCCTTTAGCATTTGTTGTAAAGCTGTTTTGGTGGTGCTGAATTTTCTTAACTTTTGATTTTCTGTAAACGTTTTAATTTCTCTGTCAAATCTGAATGTGGTCTTTGCTGGGTAGAGTAATCTTGGTTGTTGGTTTTTCCCTTTCATCACTTTAAATATGTCTTGCCACTCCCTTCTTGCTTGCAGAGTTTCTGGTGAAAGATCAGCCATTAACCTTATGGGGATTCCCTTGTACGTTATTTGTTGTTTTTCCCTTGCTGTTTTTAATACTTTTCTTTGTATTTAATTGTTGATAATTTTATTTTTTAAATATTTATTTATTATTTTTATACAGCAGCTTCTTATTAGTTATCCATTTTATACATATTAGTGTATATATGTCAATCCCAATCTCCCAATTCATCACACCACCACCACACCCACTCCCTGCCGCTTTCCTCTCTTGGTGACGGTGCGTTTGTTCTCTACATCTGTGTCTCAATTTCTGCCCTGCAAACTGGTTCATCTGTACCATTTTTCTAGGTTCCACATATATGCGTTAATATACAATATTTGTTTTTCTCTTTCTGACTACTTGAATCTGAATGACAGTCTCTAGATTCATCCACGTCTGTACAAATGACCCAATTTCGTTCCTTTTAATGGCTGAGTAATATTCCATTGTATATATGTACCACATCTTCTTTATCCATTCATCTGTCGATGGGCATTTAGGTTGCTTTCATGACCTAGCTATTGTAAATAGTGCTGCAATGAACATTGGGGTGCATGTGTCTTTTTGAATTATGGTTTTCTCAGGGTATATGCCCAGTAGTGGGAATGCTGGGTCATATGGTAATTCTATTTTTAGTTTCTTAAGGAACCTCCATACTGTTCTCCATGGTGGCTCTATCAATTTACATTCCCACCAACAGTGCAAGAGTGTTCCCTTTTACCACACCGCTTCCAGCATTTGTTGTTGGTAGATTATCTGATGATGCCCGTTCTAACTGGTGTGAGGTGATACCTCATTGTAGTTTTGATTTGCATTTCTCAAATAATTTGTCATGTTGAGCAGGTTTGCATGTGCGTCTTGGCCATCTGTATGTCTTTTTTGGAGGAATATCTATTTAGGTCTTCTGCCCATTTTTGGATTGGGTTGTTTGTTTCTTTAATATTGAGCTGCATGCCTCCAGCTCCATTTTTTTCCCTCAAGACTACTTTGGCTATTTGGGGTCTTTTTTGTCTCCATACAAATTTTAAGATTTTTTGTTCTAGTTCTGTGAAAAATGCCATTGGTAATTTCATAGGCATTACATTGAATCTGTAGATTGCTTTGGGTAGTATAGTCATTTTCACAATATTGATTCTTCCTATCCAAGTACATGGTGTATCTCTCCATCGGTTTGTGTCATCTTTAATTTCTTTCATCAGTGTTTTATAGTTTTCTTCATACAGCTCTTTTGTCTCCCTAGGTTTATTCCTAGGTATTTTATTCTTTTTTTTTGCAGTGGTAAATGAGAGTGTTTCCTTAATTTCTCTTTCAGATTTTTCATCATTAGTGTATAGGAATGCAACAGACTTCTGTGCATTAATTTTGTATCCTGCAACTTTACCAAATTCATTGATTAGCTCTAGTAGTTTCCTGGTGGCATGTTTAGGATTCTCTATGTTTAGTATCATGTCTTCTGCAAACAGTGACAGTTTTACTTCTTCTTTTCCAATTTGTATTCCTTTTATTTATTTTTCTTGTCTGATTGTCATGGCTAGGACTTCCAAAACTATGTTGAATAATAGTGGTGAGAGTGGACATTCTTGTCTTGTTCCAGATCTTAGAGGAAATGCTTTCAGTTTTTCATCATTGAGAATGATGTTTGCTGTGGGTTTTTCATATATGGCCTTTATTATGTTGAAGTAGGTTCCCCCTATGCCCACTTTCTGGAGAGTTTTTATCATAAATGGGTGTTGAATTTTGTCTAAAGCTTTTTGTGCATCTATTGAGATGATCATATGGTTTTTCTTCTTCAATTTGTTCATATGGTGTATCACATTGGTTGATTTGCATATATTGAAGAATCCTTGCATCTTTGGGATAAATCCCAGTTGATCATGGTGTATGATCCTTTTAATGTGTTGTTGGATTCTCTTTGCTAGTATCTTACTGAGGACTTTTGCATCTATATTCATCAGTGATATTGGTCTGTAATTTTTTTTTTGTAGTATCTTTGTCTGGTTTGCATATCAGGGTGACAGTGGCCTCATAGAATGAGTTTGGGAGTGTTCCTCCCTGTGCAATTTTTTGGAAGAGTTTGTGAAAGATGGGTGTTAGCTCTTCTCTAAATGTTTGATCGAATTCACCTGTGAAGCCATCTGGTCCTGGACTTTTGTTTGTTGGAAGATTTTTAATCACAGTCTCAATTTCATTACTTTTGATTGGTCTGTTCATATTTTCTATTTCTTCCTGGTTCAGTCTCGGAGGGTTATACCTTTCTAAGAATTTGTCCATTTCTTCCACGTTGTCCGTTTTATTGACATATAGTTGCTTGTAGTAGTCTCTTGGGATTCTTTGTATTTCTGCAGTGTCTGTTGTAACTTCTCCTTTTTCATTTCTAATTTTATTGATTTGAGTCCTCTCCCTCTTTTCCTTGATGAGTCTGGCTAATGGTTTATCAATTTTGTTTTTCTTCTCAAAGAACAAACTTTAGTTTTATTGAGCTTTGCTATTGTTTTCTTTGTTTCTATTTCATTTATTTCTGCTCTGACATTTATGATTTCTTTCCTTCTGCTAACTTTGGGTTTTGTTTGTTCATGTTTCTCTTGTTCCTTTAGGTGTAAGGTTGGATTGTTTATTTGAGATTTTTCTTGTTTCTTGAGGTAGGCTTGTATAGCTATAAACTTCCCTCTTAGAACTGCTTTTGCTGCATCCCATAGGTGTTGGATCATCGTGTTTTCATTGACATTTGTCTCTAGGTATTTTTTGATTTCCTCTTTGATTTCTTCAGTGATCTTTTGGTTATTTAGTAACGTATTGTTTAGCCTCCATGTGTTTTTTTTTTTTTTTTACTTTTTTTCCCCTGTAATTCACTTCTAATCTCAAAGTATTGTGGTCTGAAAAGATGCTTGATATTATTTCAATTTTATTAAATTTACTGCAGTTTGATTTGTGGCTGAAGGTGTGATCTATCCTGGAGAGTGTTCCATGCACACTTGAGAAGAAAGTGTAATCTGCTGCTTTTGCATGGAATAAATATCCTATAAATATCAATTAAATCTATCTGGTCTATTGTGTTATTTAAAGACTGTGTTTCCTTTTTTAATTTTCTGTTTGGATAATCTGTCCATTGGTGTAAGTGAGGTGTTAAAGTTCCCCACTCTGATTGTATTACTGTTGATTTCCTCTTTTATAGCTGTTAACAGTTGCCTTATGTATTGAGGTGCTCCTATGTTGGGTGCTTATATACTTATAATTGTTATATCTTCCTCTTGGATTGATCCCTTGATCATTATGTAGTGTCCTTCCTTGTCTCTTGTAACATTCTTTATTTTTAAGTCTATTTTATCTGATATGAGTATTGCTACTCCAGCTTTCTTTGATTTCCATTTGCACGGAATATCTTTTTCATTCCCCTCACTTTCAGTCTCTGTGTGTCCCTAGGTCTGAAGTGGGTCTCTTGTAGACAGCATATAGATGGGTCTTGTTTTTGTATCCATTCAGTGAGCCTGTGTCTTTTGGTTGGAGCATTTAATCCATTCATGTTTAAGGTAATTATCAATATGTATGTTCCCAGTATCATTTTCTTAATTGTTTTGGTTTTGTTTTTGTAGGTCCTTTTCTTCTGTTGTGTTTCCCACCTAGAGAAGTTCCTATAGCATTTGTTGTAGAGCTGGTTTGGTGGTGCTGAATTCTCTTAGCTTTTGCTTGTCTGTAAAGCTTTTGATTTCCCCATCAAATCTGAATGAGATCCTTGCAGAGTAGAGTAATCTTGGTTGTATGTTCTTCCCTTTCATAACTTTAAATATGTCTTGCCGCTCCCTACTGGCTTGTAGAGTTTCCGCTGAGAAATCAGCTGTTAACCTTATGGGAGTTCCCTTTTATGTTATTTGTCGTTTTTCCCTTGCTGCTTTCAATAATTTTTCTTTGTCTTTATTTTTTGCCAATTTGATTACTATGTGTCCAGGCGTGTTTCTCCTTGGGTTTATCCTACCTGGGACTCTGCGCTTCCTGGGCTTGGGTGGCTATTTCCTTTCCCATGTTAGGGAATTTTTTGACTATAATGTCTTCAAATATTTTCTTGGGTCCTTTCTCTCTCTCTTCTCCTTCTGGGACCTCTATAATGTGAATGTTGGTGTGTTTATTATTGTCCCAGAGGTCTCTTAGGCTGTCTTCATTTCTTTTCATTCTTTTTTCTTTAGTGTGTTCCACAGCAGTGAATTCCACCATTCTGTATTCTGTGTCACTTATCCATTCTTCTGCCTCAGTTATCTGCTATTGATTCCTTCTAGTGTATTTTTCATTTCAGTTATTGTATTGTTCATCTCTGTTTGTTTGTTCTTTAATTCTTCTAGGTCTTTGTTAAACATTTCTCGCATCTTCTCGATCTTTGCCTCCATTCTTTTTCCGAGGTCCTGGATCATCTTCACTACCATTATTCTGAATTCTTTTTCTGGAAAGTTGACTATCTCCACTTCATTTAGTTGTTTTTCTGGGGTTTTATCTTGTTCCTTCATGTGGTACATAGCCCTCTGCCTTTTCATCTTGTCTATCTTTCTGTGAATGTGGTTTTTGTTCCACATGCTGCAGGATTGTAGTTCTTCTTGCTTCTGCTGTCTGCCCTCTGGTGTGTGAGTCTATCTAAGAGGATTGTGCAAGTTTCCTCATCAGAGGGACTGGTGGTGGGTAGAGCTGGCTGTTTCTCTGGTGGGCAGAGCTCAGTAAAACTTTAATCCACTTGCCTACTGATGGGTGGGGCTGGGTTCCCTCCCTATTGGTTGTTTGGCCTGAGGCAACTCAACACTGGAGCCTACTGGGGCTCCTTTTTGGGGCTAATGGCGTACTCTGGGAGGGCTCACACCAAGGAGTGCTTCTGAGAACTTCTGCTGCCAGTGTCCTTGTCCTCACAGTGAGACACTGCCACCCCCCGCCTCTGCAGAAGACCCTCCAACACTATCAGGTAGGTCTGTTTCTGTCTCCTATGGGGTCACTGCTCCTTCCCCTGGGTCCTGATGTGCATACTACTTTGTGTGTGCCCTCCAAGAGTGGAGTCTCTGTTTCCCTCAGTCTTGTTGAAGTCCTGCAATCAAATCCCACTAGGCTTCAAAGTCTGATTCTCTAGGAATTCCTCCTGCTGGTGCCAGACCCCCATTTTGGGAAGCCTGATGTGGGGCTCAGAACCTTCACTCCAGTAGGTGGAGTTCTGTGGTATAAGTGTTCTGCAGTTTGTAAGTCACCCACCCAGCAGTTATGGGATTTGATTTTATTGTGATTGAGCCCCTCCTACCGTCTCATTGTGGCTTCTTCTTTGTCTTTGGATGTGGGGTATCTTTTTTGGTGAGTTCCAGTGTCTTCCTGTCGATGATTGTTCAGCAGTTAGTTGTGATTCTGGTGCTCTCACAGGAGGGAGTGAGCACACATCCTTCTGCTCCCGATAGTTTGATTAATATGTGTCTTGGCGTGTTTCTCCTTGCATTTATCCTCTATGGGACTTTCTGGGCTTCCTGGACTTGATTGACTCTTTCTTTTCCCATATTAGGGAAGTTTTCAACTCTAATCTCTTCAAATATTTTCTCAGTCCCTTTCTTTTTCTCTTCTTCTTCTGGGACCTCTATAATTCGAATGTTGGTGTGTTTAATGTTGTCCCAGTGGTCTCTGAGACTGTCCTCAATTCTTTTCATTCTTTTTTCTTTATTCTGCTCTACAGTAATTATTTCCACTATTTTATCTTCCAGGTCACTTATCCTTTCTTCTGCCTCAGTTATTCTGCTATTGATTCCTTCTAGAGAATTTTAAATTTCATTTATTGTGTTGTTCATCATTGTTTGTTTGCTCTTTAATTCTTCTATGTCCTGCTAAACGTTTCTTGTATTTTCTCCATTCTATTGCCAAGATTTTGGATCATGTTTTCTATCATTACTCTGAATTCTTTTTCAGATAGACTGCCTATTTCCTCTTCATTTGTTTGTTCTGGTGGGCTTTTACCTTGCTCCTTCATCTGCTGTGCATTTCTCTGTCTTCTAATTTTGCTTAACTTACTGTGTTTGGGGTCTCCTTTTCACAGGCTGCAGGTTCGTAGTTCCCATTGTTTTTGGTGTCTGCCTCCAGTGGCTAAAGTTGGTTCAGTGGGTTGTGTAGGCTTCCTGGTGGAGGGGACTGGTGCCTGTTTTCTGGTGGATGGGGCTGGATCTTGTCTTTCTGGTGGGCAGGACCACGTACAGTGTTGTGTTTTGGGGTGTCTGTGACCTTATTATGATTTTAGGCAGCCTCTCTGCTAATGGGTGGGGTTGTGTTCCCATCTTGCTAGTATTTTGGCAAAGGGTGTCCAGCAGTTTAGCTTTCTGGTTGTTGAGTGGAGCTGGGTCTTAGCATTGAGATGGAGATCTCTGGGAGAGCTTTCACCATTTGATATTACATGGAGCTGGGAGGTCTCTGGTGGACCAATGTCCTGAACTCAGTTCTCCCACCTCAAGGGCACACGCCTGACACCTGGCTGTAGCACTAAGACCCTGTCAGCTACACGGTTGTGGACAGCCAGATATTTTTGGAGATGGAGTTGAAAAGAATCGAGCTCCAAGATTTTCTCACATGGAGAAAGCAAACTGACCTCTCAAGATGGCAGCTGCCGAGCACGTCCCAGGAGGAGGTGGGGCTCCAGCTTAGCAATTCTTTCTTTTATGGATTGTGCCTTTTGTCTTGTATCTAAAAAGTCATTGCCATACCCAAGGTCATCTAGATTTTCTTCTGTTTTCTTCTAGGTGTTTTACAGTTTTGTGTTTTACATTTACATAAATGTCTTTCATTTTTCAGTTAATTTTTTGAAGGGCGTAAGCTATGTGTCTAGATTTTTTTTTTTTTTGCATGTGGTTATGTAGTTGTTCCAGCATTGTGTGTTGAAAGAACTTTCTTTGCTCTATTGTATTGCATTTGCTCCTTTGTCAAAAGTGAGTTGACTGTATTTATGTGGGTCTATTTCTGGGCTCTCTATTCAGTTCCATTGGTCTATTTATCTGTTCTTTTGCCATTCTCAAACTGTCTTGATTACTATGGTGTTTTAGTAAGTCTTGAAGTCAGGTAGTGTCAGTCTTCAAATTTTATTCTTCTCCTTCAATATTGTGTTGACTATTCTGGATCTTTTGTCTCTGCATATAAATTTTAGAATCAGTTTCTTTTTTTTTTTTTTTGCGGTACACAGGTCTCTCACTGTTGTGACCTCTCCCGTTGTGGAGCACAGGATCCGGATGCGCAGGCTCAGCGGCCATGGCTCACGGGCCCAGCTGCTCCGTGGCATGTGGGATCTTCCCGGACCAGGGCACGAACCCATGTCCCCTGTATCGGCAGGTGGACTCTCAACCACTGTGCCACAAGGGAAGCCCTAGAATCAGTTTCTTGATATCCACAAAATAACTTGCTGTGATTTTGATTTTGATTGCACTGAATCTATAG
Organism: Delphinus delphis; assembly: GCF_949987515.2. Taxonomy (NCBI): domain Eukaryota; kingdom Metazoa; phylum Chordata; class Mammalia; order Artiodactyla; family Delphinidae; genus Delphinus; species Delphinus delphis. Next base: position 34,834,782 of record NC_082683.1, read on the forward strand.
ATCAAGTTGGGAAGAACTGACGTCTTGACAATGTTGAGTATTCCTAACAATGAACACAGAATATCTATTTATTTTGTTCAGTTTTCTTTTAAAATCCTGATTTGAGGACTAATTGCATTGTGATAAGAGAAAATACTCCATATGATTTCAACCCTTTGAAATTTGGGACTTTGATCAATTTTTACAAAGGTTCCATGAACGATTGGAAATTATGTATATTCTGCAGCTTTACCAAGACACTGTCTGTGTATGTTCCATTAGGCAGGTTTGTTATTGTTCTTTTAAGAATCTTTCATATACTTACTGAATGTTTTGGCCTGCTTTTTGAATCAGCTACTGAAAGATATGTGTGGAAATCTTCCACTGTAGTTGTGAATTGATAAATAGATAAATAGATAGATAGATAAATAAATAAATAGATAGTTAAATAGATAAATAAATAGATAAGTTGTAAATTGATAAATAGATAAATAGATACATACATGCACAATAGTATTGTTATAACTTTTTGGTAACGTGAAACTTCTGTCATTATGAAATGTACCTCTCTACCTCTACTAATGCTTTTTTCTTAAATTATATTCTATGTGTTATCATTAAAGATATCTCAGCTTTCTTTGATTAGGTTTGCATGGTAGTTCTTCTTTGATATTAACATTTCTATATTCTTATATTTTAAATATATCTTATAAACAATAAATCGAGTTGAGGTTTTTAGTAATAGATTTATTAAGATATAATTCACATACCATACAATCCATCCATTTAAAGTGTACAACTCTGTGGTTATTAGTATATTCATAGAGTTGTGCAACCATTACCACATCAATTTTAGAATATTTTTATCACACCCCCGAGAAACTCTGTATCTTTTAGCAGTCATCTCAAAATCACCTTGCCTCCATAGATATTCCTCTTCTGGACATTTCATATGTATAGAATCATACAATATGTGGGCTTTTGTGACTAGTTTCTTTCACTTATCATAATGTTTTTAAGGTTCATCCATGTGGTAGCATATATCACTGCTTATTCCTTTTTATGGCTCAACTAGATGGAGTTTTTATGTATTCTGGATATTAGCCCCCTTATCAGAGACACATAAAATTTAAATTTTGATGTAGTCTAATCTACTTGTTTTTCCTTTTATTGCCTGTGCTTTTGGTGTCATAGCTAAGAAATCATTGCCGAATCCAATGTATGAAGATTTTACTCTCTTTTCTGCTAAGGATTTTATATTTTTAGGTCTCACATTTAGGTCTTTGATCCACTTTGGGTTAATTTTTGTATATGGCATAAGGTAAGGGTCCAATTTCATAGTTTTGTATGTTGATATTCAATTTTCCCAGTATCATTTATTAAAAAGACTGTCCTTTCCTCATTGAGTGGTCTTGGCGCATTTGTTGAAAATCATTTGGACATATATATAGAGGTTTTTCCCCCCTCTGTTCTCCGTTCTATTCCATTGGTTGATATGTCTGTCCTTATGCTCATGCCACAGTGGTTTGATTACTAAAGCTTTGTAGTAAATTTTGAAATAGGAGTGTAATACCTTTGACTTTGTTCCTCTTTTTTTTCAAAATTGTTTTGGCTATTCAGGGCCTCTTGGGATTCGATCTGAATTTAGGATGAATTTTTCTATTTCTGCAACAACAACAAAAAAGGCATTGGGATTTTCATAGGCATTGTATCAAATCTGTAGATTGCTTTGGGTAGTATTGACAACTTAACAATGTTATATCTTCTAATTCATGAACATGAGATATCTTTCCTTTTATTGGTGTCTTTTAGAATTTCTTTCAACAATGTTTTGTAGTCTTCAGTGTTCAAGTCTTTTGCTTCCATGGTTAAGTTTATTCCTAAGTATATATATATTTTTGATGTTATTGTAAATGAAATTTCTCCCCTTAATTTCGTTTTTGGATTGTTCTTTATTAGTGTATATAAACAAAACTGATATTTGTGTGTTGGTTTTGTATCCTGTAACTTTTCTGAATTCGTTTATTAGTTCAAACAATTTTTAGAGTGTAGTCTTTAGGTTTGTCTACATATAAGACCATGTTGTCTGTGAACAGAGGTAATTTAACTTCTTCCTTTCCAATTTGGATGCCTTTTATGTCTTTTCCTTGCCTAATTTCTCTGGCTAGGACTTTCAGTACTATGTTGAATTGCATGGTGAAGTGGGCATTGTTGTCTTGTTCCTGATCTTAGAGGAAAAGCTTTCAGTCTTCTGTCATTGAGTATGGTGTTAACTGTGTGCTTCTCATATGTATATACAGCTGCTTTTATTTTATTTTAATTAATTAATTTATTTGGCTGCACCAGGTCATAATTGCAGCACGCGGGATCTTCGTTGTGGCATGTGGGATCTTTAGGTGTGGCATGTGGGATCTTTAGTTGCGGTATGTGAACTCTGAGTTGCAGCATGTGGGATCTAGTTCCCTGACCAGGGATCGAACTTGGGCCCCCTGCATTGGGATTGTGGAGTCTTAGCTACTGGACCACCAGGGAAATCCCCACAGCTGCCTTTAAATGTCTTAATTTCCCTGAGAATCTCACCTCTGCTTCTTCTCAGGGCTTTGGATGTTCTGTTGTATTCCTCTGCCTGTAATCGCTTGCCTCCAAACCACCGATGGGTCTGCAGTTCCCCTGAAGTTTTCATGTGCCACTGCACCTACCACTGCTTTCAGCAACATTCACCCTGATATTCAAACTATGTCACTGTTGCCGTCTGAGCTTAAGTCGGACGAAATAGAAATCCATCTCTTGGGCAGCCCCCAGTTGTGCCAGAACATTGCAAACAAGTTCCAAGGGAAGAACCAGGTATTGGGTGACTTCCACCTTATTGAGTTGGGGAGGTGGTCGGCAAGGTTACCCAAAAATGCCATGAAATTTTCTACTGATTTTAGTGTTGCTTTTTTAAAATTAGGCATTTTCTTGGTTGCTACAGATCCTTGGCTGGTTTCTTGAGCTCCCACAACACTATTTCTGGTTAATCTGTTGTTGTTTACTTGGCATTTCCATGGAGGAAGGGGGGCCTGGAGCTTCTGCCATCTTGCTGACATCACTGTCAGATAGCTTTAAAAGTTTTATTTTTTATAAAAAATTTCACATTTGGTGTCTGATCCATTTTGAATTGGATTTTGTATGATTGTCTGGTTTTGTATTATAACTCCACCACATTCTTGCTATTTGGCTTTGGGAAAATTACTTGACCTCTCATGCCTCAGTTTCTTCTTCAATAAGATGAGGGGCAAAATAATATCTACTTCATAGAGTTATTGAGAGGCCTTATTCATATATATATACAGTACTCAGAAAAGTGACTGGAAATTAGTACATTCTCAGTAAGTGCTACTTGCCATAAATATTTTTATATCCTTTTGATCTGGTAATCCACTTGTTCCTTGGAAGCTCAGAGGGGACTGACCTAATTAAGTTTCAGGAAAGCCTCAGCTCTACCACTTAGCATACCTTGAAAATCCTCATGGCTGGGTGGGAGTACTGAAAAAGGTAGGCTCAAGTGTGAACAGTGGATTCTATTGTGCTAAATAAATATGCTTCCTTTCTCTTCCCTTTCCTTGTACCAGTATGGCAGTTTGAATACAGAGTGTTCCATGTAAGTATTTTTATTGATCTAACCATTAGCTCAATTTATAGAAACGTTGAAAGTCTTCCTTGTTTATATATTTCCTGGGGGCAAAGCTCATTAAAAATTTCCTAGAACCTAGATGTGCCGCTGCACTCAGTTCCCCCAAGAATTTCTTTTTTAGGTCTGTTTAAACTTTATCTATCTATCTATCTATCATTTGTCTATCTATATTAAGCTTAAGGTGTTTAACATGTTGATTTTTTTAAATTAAAGTATAATTGATTTACAATATTAGTTTCAGGTGTACAACATAGTGATTCAATATTTTTATAGATTTTAGTCTATCCAAAGTTATTATAAAATATTGGTTTTATTCTCTGTGTTACACAATATATTCTTGTATCTTTATTTTATACATAGTAGTTAGTACCTCTTAATTCCCTATCCCTATCTTGTCCCTCCTCCATCCCTCTTCCCAATGGTAACCACTAGTTTGTTCTCTGTATGTGAGTCTACTTCTGTTTTGTCATATTTATTCATTTGTTTTATTTTTTAGATTCCACACATAAGTGATAACATACACTATTTGTTTTTCTCTGACTTATTTCATTAAGCATATGCTTATTTCAAAAGCATATGCTTATTTCATAAGCACCTCCAGGTCCATCCATGTTGCTGCAAATGGCAAAATTTTTTTCTTTTTATGCTAATATTCTATTGTATATATACACACCACATATTCTTTACCTATTCATCTGTTGATGGGCATTTAGGTTGCTTTAATATCTTGGTAACTGTAAATAATGCTGCTATGAACATTGGGGTACATGTATCTTTTTGAATTAGTGTTTTTGTTTTCTTCAGATATATACCCAAGAGTGGAATTGCTGGATCATATGGTTGTTCTATTTTTAGTTTTTTGAGGAACCTCCATACTGTCTTTCACAATGGCTGCACCAGTTTACATTTCCACCAACAAGTATACTAGCATTCCCTTTTCTCCACATCCTTGCCAACATTTATTATTTGTGGTCTTTTTGATGATAGCCATTCTGACAGGCGTGAGGTGATATCTCATTGTTGTTTTGATTTGTATTGAATAATTCCCTGATGACTAGTTATGTTGAACATCTTTTCATGTGCCTGTTGGCCATCTGCATGTCCTCTTTGGGAAAATATCTATTCAGGTCTTCTGCCCATTTTTAATCAAGTTGTTTGCTTTTTTGATATTGAGTTGTATAAGCTGCTTATATATTTTGAATATTAACCCCTTATTGGTCATATCATTTGCAAATATTTTCTCCCATTAAGGTAGATTGTCTTTTCGTTTTGTCAGTGATTTCCTTTGCTGTGCAGAAGCTTTTAAATTTAATTACTTTCCATTTGTTTATTTATGCATTTGTTTCCTTGCCTTAGGAGACAGATCCAAAAAAATACTGCTAAAATTTATGTCAAAGAGTGTTCTGCCTATGTTTTCCTCTAGGAATTTTATGGTTTCTGATCTTACATTTAGGTCTTTAATCCATTTTGTGTTTATTTTTGTATATGATGTGAAGTATTGTTCTAATCTCATTTTTTTACATGTAACTGTCAAGTTTTCCCAGCACCACTTTTTGAAGAGCCTGTCTTTTTTCCATTATATATTCTTGCCTCCTTTTTCATATATTAATTAATTGACCAGAGTGTGCAGGTTTATTTCTGGGCTCTCTATTCTGTTCCATCGATCTACGTGTCTGTTTTGTGCCAGTACCATGCTGTTTTGATTACTGTAGCTTTGTAGTATAGTCGGAAGTCTGGGAGGATACCTCCAGCTTTGTGCTTTTTTTCAAGATTGCTTTGGCAATTTGGGGTCTTTTATGGTTCCATATGAATTTTAGGATTATTTGTCCTAGTTTTGTGAAAAATGTCATGGGTAACTTGGTAGGGAATCACATTAAATCTGTAGATAACTTTGGGTAGTATGGGCATTTAAACAATATTAATTCTTCCAATCCATGAACATGGGATATTTTTCCATTTCTTTGTATCATCATCAATTTCTTTCATCAGTATTTTATAGTTTTCCAAATATAGGTCTTTCACCTCCTTGGTTAAATTTATTCCTAGGTATTTTATCCTTTTTGATGTAATTTTAAATGGGATTGTTTTCTTGCTTTCTTTTTCTGAGAGTTCATTATTAGTGTAGAGAAAAACAGCAGAATTCTGTATATTAATCTTATATCTTGCATCTCTGCTGAATTCATTTATTAGTTCTAATAGATTTTTGGTTGAAACTTTGAGGTTTTCTATATATAGTATCCTATCATCTGTAAATAGTGACAGTTTGACTTCTTCCCTTCCAATTTGGATACCTTTTATTTCTTTTTCTTTTCTAATATCTCTGGATAGAACTTCTAGTACTATGTTAAAGTGAGAATCCTTGTCTTGTTCTTCATTTTAGAGGAAAAGCTTTCAGCTTCGACCAGTCCGTAGGATGTTAGCTGTGAGTTTGTCATAAATGGTCTTTATTATGTTGAGATATGTTCCCTCTATACGAACTCTGAGAGGTTGTTTTTTTTTTAAAATCATGAATGGATGTTGAATTTTGTCAAATGCTTTTTTCTGCATCTATTGAGGTGGTCGTGTGATTTTTACTCTTCGTTTTGTTAGTGTGATGTATCATATTGATTGATTTATTGATATTGAACCACCCTTGTATCCCTGGAATAAATCCCACTTGATCACGGTGTGTGATTCTTTTTGTATATTGTTGAATTTGGTTTGTTAATATTTTGTTAAGGATTTTTACATCTACATTCATCAGAGATATTGACTTGTAATTTTCTTTTTTGTAGTGTCTTTATTTGGCTTTTGTGTCAGTGTAATGGTGGCCTTGTTGAATGAATTTGGGAGCATTCCCTTCTCTTCAGTTTTTGGGAATAGTTTGAGAAGGATAGGTATTAGCTCTTCTTTATATGTTTATATTATTCTATTCTTTATATAGAATTCCCCTGTGGAGCTCTTCAGTCCTGGACTTTTGCTTGCTGGGAGTATTTGATTACTGATTCAATTTCATTACTAGTGGTCAATCTGTTCAGATTATTTATTTCTTCCTATGAATTTCTTCCTATGAATTCAGACTTGGAAGATTGTATTTTTCTTGAAATTTATCCATTTCTTCTAGGATGTCCCATTTGCTGGCATATAACTGTCTGTAGCATTCCCTTATAATTTTTTGTATCTTTGTGATATCAATTGTAGTCTCTCCTCTTTCATTTCTTGCTTTGTTAGTTTCCTCTCTCTTTTTTCTTAATGAGCCTGGCTAAAGGCTTATCAATTTTATTTATCTTTTCAAAGAACCTGCTCTTGGTTTCATTGATATTTTCCATTGTTCCTTTGGTCGCTATTTTATTTATTTGCTCTCTGATCTTTATCATTTCCTTCTTTCTGCTCACTTTGTCCTTTATTTGGTCTTCTTTTTCTAATTCCCTTAGATGGTAGGTTAGGCTGTTTTGTTTTTTTTTTTTTTTTTTTTTTTTTTTTTTTGGTTGCACATACAGTATGTGGGATCTTAGATCCCTAACCAGGGAGCCAGGGATTGAACCCATGCTCCCTATATTGGGAGCATGGAGTCTTAATCACTGGACCACCAGGGAAGTCCGTAGGTTGTTTATTTGAGATTTTTCTTGTTTCTTGAAGTAGGGCCTGTATTGCTATAAACTTCCCACTTAGAGCCGCTTTTGCTGCATCCCATAGATTGTGTTTTTATTTTTATTTGTCTTGAGGTATTTTCTAATTGCCTCTTTGACTTCTTCACTGACCCATTGGTTTTTTAGTAGCATGTTGTTTAGTCTCCACATGTTTGTTCTTTTCCCATTCTCTGCACCCCTCTCCCAATTTGATTTCCAGCTTCATACTGTTGTGGTTGGAAAAAAGCTTGTTATAATTTATATCTTCTTAAATTTGTTAAGACTTGTTTTGTGGCATAGCATGTGGTCTATCCTGGAGAACATTCCATGTGCACTTGAAAAGAATGTGTGTTCTGCTGTTTGGGGATGGAATGTCCTGTAGACATCTATTAAGCCCACCCGGTCTAATGTGTTATTTAAGACCACTGATTTTATGTCTTGATGATCTGTCCATTGAAGTAAATTTGGTGTTAAAGTTCCCTACTATTATTTAATTATTGTCAATTTCTCCCTTTGTGTCTGCTAATATTTGCTTTTTATCTTTAAGTGCTCCTATATTATGTGCATATATATTAATATATTCTCTTCCTATATTGATCCCTTTATCATTATATAATGACCTTCTTTGTCTTTTGTTACAGACTTTGTTTTAAAGTCTACTTTGTCTAATATGAGTATTGCTACCCCAGCTTTCTTTTAGTTTCCATTTGCATGAAATATCTTTTTCCATCCCCATACTTTCAGTCTCTCTGTGTCTTTTTTTTTTTTTTGCGGTATGCGGGCCTCTCACTGTTGTGGCCTCTCCCGTTGCGGAGCACAGGCTCTGGATGCGCAGGCTCAGTGGCCATGGCTCACGGGCCCAGCCGCTCCACAGCATGTGGGATCTTCCCAGACCGGGGCACGAACCCGTGTCCCCTGCATCAGCAGGCGGACTCTCAACCACTGCGCCACCAGGGAAGCCCTCTGTGTGTCTTTTTTAAATTTAATTTTTATTTTATATTGGAGTATAGTTGATTTACAATGTTAATCATTGTAAATGAAACCTGTTAGTTTCAGGTGTACAACAAAATGATTCAGTTATACATATACATATATCCATTCTTTTTCAGATTCTTTTCCCATATAGGTTATTATAGAATACTTAGCAGAGTTCCCTGTGCTATACAGTAAGTCTTTGTTGATGTTTAAGTCTGTGTGTGTCTTTAGCTCTGAAGTGAGTTTCTTTTAGCAGCATATAGATGGGTCTTGTTTTGTTTTTTAAATCCAATCAGCCAATCACCCTGTGTCTTATGATTGGAGCATTTAGTCCATTCATACATATATATATATATATTTTTTTTTAATTTAATAACATCTTTATTGGAGTATAATTGCTTTACAATGGTGTGTTAGTTTCTGCTTTATAACAAAGTGAATCAGCCATACATATACATATGCAAGAGGGAGGAGATATGGGGATATATGTCCATTCATATTTAAATTGATTACTTTTAGGTATATACTTATTGCCATTTTGTTACTTGTTTTCTGGTTGTTTTTGTAGTTCTCCTCTGTTATTTTCTTCTTCTTTTACTTTCTTCCCTGTGGTCTGATAATTTTCTTTAGTGATATACTTGTGTTCCTTTCTCTTTCGTTTTTATGTATCTATCATAGCCCCCAAGAATTTTGATCAAAACATAGACTAAGTTTTGGGATTAAAGTTTGGAAGGCTAGAAGCTGGAAGTGAGTTTGGAGGACAGTTGATTCACTTCAGTTGTTCAGTTCTTCCTGTGTGTGTGTGTTTAATTTTTTAAAAATCTGAAATATTTTTAAAATAAAGAAAAAATACAGAAATGAATATAACAAAAACATAACAATCATCCTTGTACTCATCAACTAGATTGAACAAATTTTAACTTTTTTGCTATATTTGCCTCAACCCATTCTTCCCCAAAAGTAAACACTATTCTGAAGTTAGTGTGTATTCTTTTGCTCAGGTTTATCTCTTTTTAATCAAATATGTATGTATTAAAAATAATATAGGGCTTCCCTGGTGGTGCAGTTGTTGAGAGTCCACCTGCCGATGCAGGGGACACGGGTTTGTGCCCTGGTCCGGGAAGATCCCACGTGCTGCGGAGCAGCTGGGCCTGTGAGCCATGGCCGCTGAGCCTGCACATCCGGAGCCTGTGCTCCACAACGGGAGAGGCCACAACAGTGAGAGGCCCACGTACCACAAAAAAAAAAAAAAAAAAAAAAAAAAAAAAAATATATATATATATATATATATATATTTGTTCTTGAATTTAATATGTAGTAATGTATGTTTCATTTAAAAATTCTTTTCACTCATCCTTATTTTCAAAGGTTTATTCGTGATGATACATAGATCATGTAGCTCATTCATTTTTTTTTAAATTAGTTTATTTATTTATTTTTGGCTGTGTTGGGTATTCGTTGCAGCACGTGGGCTTTCTCTAGTTGCGGAGAGTGGGGCCTACTCTTCTTTGCAGTGCGCGGGCTTCTCATTGCAATGGCTTCTCTCATTGTGGAGCACGGGCTGTAGGCATGTGAGCTTCCATAGTTGTGGCACATGGGTTCAGTAGTTGTGGCTCACAGGCTCTAGAGCACAGGCTCAGTAGTTGTGGCGCATGGGCTTCGTTGCTCCGTGGCATGTGGGATCTTCCCAGACCAGGGCTCGAACCCGTGTCCCCTGCATTGGCAGGCAGTTTCTCAACCACTGCACCACCAGGGAAGCCCTGCTCATGCTTTTTTTTTTTTTTTTTTTTTTGTGGTACACGAGCCTCTCACTGTTATGGCCTCTCTCGTAGCGGAGCACAGGCTCCGGACGTGCAGGCTCAGTGGCCATGGCTCACGGGCCCAGTTGCTCCATGGCATGTGGGATCCTCCTGGACCAGGGCACGAACCTGCATCCCCTGCATTGGCAGACAGACTCTCAACAACTGCACCACCAGGGAAGCCCCAACCTTACATTTTTAATGAATCTTAATAGCTTTAAAAGTTTTTTAAAATTCTTTTTAGTGTTTTTGCTCTTTCACAAAATTGATGAACTCTCATATAAATTTACATCATAATTTTTATTTATTCTCAGGGTTTGTAGGCAATGATTTAATATCAATATAGACAGTGACATTATTTGTGGATGCTAGCAGTTTTGTTTCATCCTTACCAATTTTTATACTTTATATTTATTTTTCTTGTCATATTGCATAACTAGGTAACCAGAACAGTTTGAGGAGAGGTGGTCATTGTGGGCATCTTTATCTTATCCCTGATTTGGGGGTGATTATATCAAATATTTCACCATGAAGTTCGATGCTTACTATAGGTTTTTAGGAGATACCCTTTATTGGGTTAATAAAGTTTCCTTTAACATATGTGTGTGTGTGTGTGCGCGCGTGTGTGTGTATGTGTGTGTGTGTATCTTGTATACATGGGGTATGGTTTGCTAATATATCAAACATTTACATCTCTGTTCATAAGTGAGATCAGTTCATAGCTTTTCTTTATTAAACCTTCTTTTTCTAGGTTTGGTATCAAATTAGACTTGTCATCTAAAATGAAATTGAGAGCATTCCCCTTTTTTCTCCTATTATTTGGAACACTTTGTGTAAAATTAGGATTGTATGTCACTTGAACATTTGGTAGAATTTAGCTTTAAAATTTCCAGGGTTTTTTTTTTTTTTTTTTTTTGAGGGAGGCATGAGTTATTATAAACTATTATGAACTATTAATCCTATGTATTTAAAGGTTGTAGATCAATGTAGGTATTTAAAATTCTCTTAATTCAGTTTTGATAAATTATATTCTTATATGAAATTGCCAGTTTCACCTAAATTATATTTTTATATGAGATTATCTTTTTCATCAATTTGAAAATTGCCCATATTCAAATTTATTGGTATAAAGTTATTCATAAATCTCTGAAAGGCTCTCTTGTCCTTGGCTGAGCAGGGCTGTTCTCCGAAAAATCTGTCTGTGTCAGCATCGCAGTCATCAGAACCCAGGTTACAGGAAGCAGGGAGCCTGCCTCTTATAAACCTCTTATAAAGTTATTCAAAAAATCTCTTATGATTTTTTAAAAACGTCAATTGTATCTGTAGTTATTACCCTTTTTAAAGTCCTATTATTGTTTATTTTTCCTCTCCAGTGTTGTACAGTTTACACAGCACTGGAATTATTTGTTTCTTAAACGTTTGATAGAACCCTGTGAGATCATCAGTGTTTGTTGCTTTTTGAGGGAGAGTTGGGCCTTTGACAACTTTATTTTCCTTATTGTGATTGGTCTGTTTAAACTTTTTTATCTCTTCTAAGATCAGTTTTGTCAACTTTCATTTTCTGAGAAAATAATCTATTACATCCAGGTATGAAATTTACTTGCATATAGCTGGGAAAAGCAGTCTAAGTACAATTTTTGTTGTTACTCTGTACTAGTTATTTCCTCATTCTCATTTTTTATATTAGACATTTGTGTTTTCTTCTATTTTTTTCCTTGACTAGGTTAGCTAACAACTTATCTATTTATATTTGTTATTTTAAAAAGCTCTTGCATTTATTAATTCTAATGTTTTACTTTCTAAGCAATATCTTTATTAAATCCTTACTTCTGTTTTTCTTATATTTATTCTCACATTCTTTTTCTGATATTTTGAGTTGGAAGCCAGCTTATGGTCACAAAGTGGTTGCTGGAGCTCTAGCCATCTCATCTGAGGTCTAGGTAAGAAGAAAGGAAAGAGTAAGGAACAGAAAGGGAGCCACTTCAGCTGAGCCAGCTTCCTTCAAGGAGCTTTTCTAGAAGTTTTATTCAAAAGCTTTGTTTATATTTCATTGGCCACACTTATCTCCAAAAGAGGCTGGGAAATGTGGATTTTTAGCTGGGCATGTTGCCATTTAAACAGCAGAGGGTCTTGTTACTAACAAAGGGGATAATAGCATCTGTAGGTAATTTGTTGCAGATTTTTAAATCTTTGAAGGTCAGTAACTTTACTAAGGCTTCATCTTGGTATGGGCTGTACTGTGTTATTTCTTTTACTCGGATACAGTATATTTTATCTCCAATCACCTTCCTCCTGACCTACAGGTTATTCCTGTCCAGAATTTTGGTTCTATCTTAAAAACTTTTAACACTAAAAAGTGGCCACAGTTATTATTGTTTTACACATGCTTACAAAATTATTTGCTCACTATTCTTTTTCCCATTTAGAATTTTCCTCTGGAATCATTCTTCCTGAAGTACACCCTGTGGAAGATCCTTTAATGAGGTTCTGTTCATGGTAAAACCCATCAGTTTTTGTTACCTAGAAATGTCTTATTTCATCTTTATTATTGAAAGATAATTTTGCTGGTTTTAGAACTCTAGGCTGTTGGTTATTTTCTCTAAGCACTTTGAGGTGGTATTCCAACTTATTCTGGTCTGTGTTGCTATTGAGAAGCCAGCTATCAATTTAATCAACAGTCCTTCATAGGCAATCTCGCTTTTTTGGCTGTTTTTGGCATCTTATGTTTGTCTTTTGTGTTCAGCCAGTTTGACCATGATGTGTCCAGGTATGCATTCCTTTTTACCTATCTAGTTTGGGAATTTGTTGGACTTCCTTCATTTTGTTTTATGTATTTCATCAATTCTGGAAAATTCTCAGTTACTATTTCTTCAATATTGCCATTCTCTCATTCTATCTATTCTCTCCTGCTATATCAGATTAAATTTATACTGAATGTTCTCCCTTTATCCTACATGGCTGTTAAGTTCTTTTTCATATTTTTCATCTCTTTGCTTCTAAGTAAGTTGTCTCTAAATAGAGACTAATTTCTTCAGCTCTTTCTTCCAGTTTGCTAATTATCTTTTCAATTAAGTCTAAACTTCTATTAAATCTATCCCTGTGCTTCTAATTTTATTTATGTTTTTCACTTCTAAAATTCTATTCAATTATTTTTCAAATCAGACTGGCAAGTTTTTGATAGTCTCTTTTCCTTGGTTATGTTTTTAATTCCTCTGGGTTTTCCAGTTTCTGTGTTTTAAAAATGGGGCCTGGCTTCATGATCTTTAAGCACACATTCAGTCCATAAATGCTCCCTGCCTTCCTCTTTGGGTGGAGTGTGGCACACTGGTGGTGATGGGCTATTGGGTCAGAACTCTCCTGTTGAATTGTCCTCTTCTTTTGAGTAGCTCAGGAACTCAGCTTTAGTCTCAAAGTCTTACTCCAGTGCTGCCATACATTGAGGAATCAGCATTTCCATTGCACTGGATGAGACTGGGAAGCTTCAGTTCCAGCTACCTGCCAGGTGCACAACAGGCTAGAGCACAGTGGCTGACTCTCACTCCTCTAGCCCCATGCTCATGGGGCTCCAAGACCAGACCATTCTGAAAGAAAACAATTTCCCAGTCTTCCCAGGAACATGGTTGAAAGTGCTTCCTGAAGTTTAAGTTGTATTTCCTTGGAGTATCAACAGAAAGTTTATTTCCTTCTTTTCTAGCCTTGGAGAGACAGGCAGGGGTCATGTCCCTGGTGTTGAATGGAAGCTTCAGACAACCAGAAACTCAAGGAAGAAGCAGCATTCTGATTCTTTTGGTTTAAGTGGTTTAAAAAATAATACTATGTCTGGCTCTGGCTTGGACTAACTTACTTCTTACTACAGGGAATCTGGGAGATATTTTGACATAATTTACATGTTAGACTAAAAATTTAAATTTGTGAATACATGCAGGGCATCAGATAGAGAATCCTGTTTATGTAACGTAGAGCAAAGGAAGCTTTCTAGTTCTCAATTCCGTCATTTGTAAAATGGAGGTGATGATTGTGTCTATTTCATAGAGGTTGGCTTTTTGGGGGATGGGGTGGGGATTCAGTTAGAAAATGAATGTATGGTTCTAGCACAATACTTGAAGTAAGACTCAATAATGACGGCTATTATTATTACCATCTAGTCTGGGTGCTTACACTTGCATGTTGGGTTGATCTCACTCTCAGAGCCTCAATTCCTTGTCTGTCAAGCAGGAAGACTAACAATCAATGATGAATATAAAATGCTTGGAAAAGGAAGGCAAAGAGAGACTGAGTTTCTGTTCCTGGCAGGGTCCCCTTCCTCTTCCTTCTTCACCCCTCCTTCCTCACCCTTTTTCCTGGGGCCTGTTAGTGGGTTCTTAGCATCCAAAGGGGCCCAACTCCAAGTTCTAGCCTTGCTTCTTAATCTGGAGCTCTGGCACCTGGCCCTTGATGTACTCACTGGGTTCTAAGAAGATCCCTGGGGGCAGGAAGAGAAGATGTCATGCCCAGGGATTCCAAGGGAGACTTTGCTCAAGATTCCCCATGCTCTTAGAGTAAGCTTCAGCTTGGGATTCCCAGAGGTCTACCTCTAAGTGGCTTGTGTGTGTGGTACATTTTGGGGTGGAATGGGGCATGCTTTTACCTCTTGAGAGTTACTGGAGTCATTCTCAACTGTCGCTTTTGTTAAGGCATATGTTACATATGGCTGTTCTGTGCACTCACCCTTCTATGAGTGCTCCCAGATTTTGATGCAGAAAGATAAAAGAGGCTGCTCACTGAAATTTGTAGTAGCTATCTGTAGAGAGGCTGCTGGTTTTATGAGCCATAACTCTACTCTTTTCTTTCCCCCCTCAAGAAAGCATGTAGAAAGGAAATGAGGGAGTGTAGCATTATAGGGATAATGTGTTACCCAGACAGGTGGTCAGCACCACCCATGCATATCTCAGCCCTTACAGAGCTCCTGCCACCTCACCTGCTTCAGTGTTTTCTTGGTCTGAATTTTGTCCCATCTCTTTCAGGCCAGTCATTTCTCTCTCCAACTAGACTAGCAGCATCATACTGTGGAAAGAGCTAGACTTCTGAATCAGGCAGCCCTGGCTGTGAATTCTCTCCCAACACCTGGCTGTCAAAGCTTCAGCAAGTCACTTGATCCCACTGAGCTTTGGTGTCCTCATCTTTAACCTGCGAATAATTCCTCTCTCTGAGCAGTGGGGGGCAAAGACTTCCTCCATGCTTTATGCGCGTATAATCTTTAGGTGCCCTTTGTACAGGACCTCTAATCCCTTCAGCCATGAAGGAGGAGTGGGGTGTTATCCTGATTGTTCAGCTGAGGAACTGAGACTCAGAGAGGTTCAGTGGCTCATGTGGCAGAGGTGGTCTGTGTCCTGTCCTTCTCTTTGGGACTTACATTGACTTTGCCTTATGGTTGCCAGCATCAATACCTTCTTCCTGTGCCTGGGGAATCCACCACAGTAAAGTCTGATGGAAGGCAACAGTTCACCTCCCACTTCAAAATCTAGAGTATTGTTCATGACTTGCTTTTCCTGATGCTGCAGCCAAGGAGTGGGCACTGACCTAGGCTCAGCCAGTTGGATGCTCCCATCTGGGATTTTGAATATAGGGGAAATGAAAAAGCAGTGGGCAGTTGAGAGCTAGTTCTGGAAGAGTAGGAGTGTGCCCAGTGGTGGTGGTCCCAATGGCCACACCAGCACGCAATGGCCATCTGTCAGGCTGCTCCTATGGCTGGAGCTTGGCTGTGGCTCAGGTCACAGGTCTCCTTTGACATCTGCCCACTTCCCTTCCTGTCAATTTTGGGAGCTTCTTGGTATTCCTCCTCTCCTCTTTGACTTAAATCACTCAGATTTGGTTTCTGGGTTTTGTAATTAAGAACCTTGTGTGGCAGCTCTCCAACAAAAAGGTATCTCTGAACCGTTTCATCTTCTGCCTAATACTCCCATCCAAATGCTTGAGTCATTTACCTCCAAACCACAGGTTGAGTCTGACTTCCACCCTCCATTCCCCCTCACCCTACTTCATCCTTTCTGCACAGCTGACTCCATGGCCCTGGGGCCTCATTTATATATCCAACGGTCAGAGGTCAGCAAAGAGCTCTTTGCTTCCCTGTTCTTCCCTGTGTTCCTCCCTGATTTGTTTCTTCAGGGTCCTCCTCTTAGCCAAGGGGGTTCATGATGAGCTCTTCCTACGGGACCTTGCTCTCCCCCAGTCCCGCCTCTGCTCCTTTTTCTGCCTGGACTCCACTTGGCCAGGATTCCTCCTCTCTTCTGAGAGCCTCAAGAAGGCATGGCCTTTGCCATGACACTAATGGGGTTACCAAATATAACAGTCTAGGAGACAATTTGGAAAGTGACTTCTCCCTTGATGAAGCCGGGTTCTAGGGGTTTCACCATGTGTACAGTTTCCTAGGACTGCTGTAACAAATTACTATAAAATTCGATGGCTTAAAAGAGCAGAAATTTATTTTCTCACAGTTACCAGAGGCTAGAAGTTCAAAAATCAAAGTGTCAGCAGATTTGACTCCTTCTGGGGGCTCTGAGGGAGAGTCTGTTCCATGCCTCCTCCTGGCGCACCCTAATCCAATATGATCTCATCTTAACTTGATTACATCTGCAAAGACTCTACTTCCAAATAAGGTCACCTTCACAGGTTTTGGATGGATATGAACTTTTGGGGACATCATTCAACTCAATACAGAAGCTAATTTAGGAAAACAGTGTCAAGAGGTAGAAAGAGAGAGAACTCTAATGATGCCTTATCAATTCCTGAACCCAATCAGTCTGAGTGAAGTGCGCTTCACCCTGGACTTTTCAGATATGTGAGCCAAAACATTTCCTTTTCCCTTAATGGTAGTTTGAGTTTGATTTCCAGCACCTGAAATGGAAAAAGTCCTGACTAACATAGGGGTGCAAAGAAAACCAAAATTAAGTAGGCTGGGCTTTTAACAATAAACCAAATGCAGTAAGAAAATGTTTTCTCTTTTTATCCCTTCCTCCTATAAATATGCCAGTCTCAGGATACAACACTACATGTTTCATCATGCTGGTCTCCAGAGTCTTCCTGGTAGGAATGTTCTACAGCGAGAGGGCTTACTACTTTATTTACTTCTTCCTTTTGTCTACTTGGATAAATAACATATAACAGCACAAGAAGACCCACAGTTCAAATGTTTGGGACTCTAGGTAAGAAGGGTTGTGGTTCAAAGGAAAGAGACCCCTGGGGTCTGAGTGTGGCCATTAAGGAAGGATTTGGGGAGAGGGAATAATTTCAGTTGGGCGTGCAAGGACAGGGCAGGTGTTAGTGCGGAACAGAGTGGGTAGGGAGCATGTAGAATGAGCTTGGTGTCCTCCCAGGGGGATGTGTGGACTGGACAGGCAGGGGCAGGGCGGTGAGTTCTGGTTGGTGATGAAGAGGTCAGGGTAGAGAGGAAAAGTCCATGGGCCAGGAGATATCTAGGAAGCCAAGTCCTGCTCTTGCAGGCTCAAAAAAGGGCAGAAAAGAACTCCTCTCTCCCATCTGCCTCGACTTCAGCTGGGCCAAGATGTGAGGCCCCTGGCTCAAGCACGCAATGATGGGGTTTGCTGTGCTGTGGGTTCATGTGGCCAATCTGTGGTTTAACATTGCTCTGATTTGGGTTTGTCCGTTCCTTTAGGGGCTTCTCGTTGTAGATGACAGAAATTTGGGTGTTGTTGAAACTTTCTTTTCTGCTTGTTACTATTATGCAAGCTAAAGGCTGATTCTAGCACAGTCCATCCTTGTTTTTTTCCTTATCCCTCCAAATACCCTGACTCTGCTGATCCTTCTCAAGGGCTGGCAGGAGTGAGAAGCCAGAAAGGGGTGAACTTGCCAGCTGGGTTCTCTTTGTGGGCAGGGGGACTAATGGCACGTCTCTCCAGGGTCTCTGCCTCCAACTCCCACCTTGCAGCCTGATTCGTTCCAGATCCCCTCCGGGATTTCTCTTCGGGTTAGAAATGATTCTGGGTGTTGGTGAAGGTCTTCTGTCTCCCCGTGGCCTCTTTGTCCACGGCAGCCTGGATGTTCCTGGCTGCTCGGAGGCCAGACTTGATGGCAGTGTCTATCCAGGCGTGGGGCAGGCAGGTGTGCTCGCCAGCAAAGTGGATACGGCCCTCCGGCTGGAAAAGCTGCTGCGAATAGTCCACAAATTGGTAGGGTGTGAACTCAGTGAAGGCGCCCATGATGAGGGGGTCCAGAGACCAGTGCTTGATCACAGAAGAGGGGCACATGCGCCGCAGCTCCTCCTTGGGGATCTGGTGCACAGCCGCCAGGTCCTCCAGGACGATATCCACCACCTGGTCGTTCTTCATGGGTATGAAGAAGAGGGAATCGTCGTCCACGGTGTAGGAGGCCAGCAGGACCCCCTTGCCGCTGGGGAGGCTATGGCTGGGGTAGTAGATGTAACGCGAGGGCCGGTCGGTGATGGAAACTCCACCCCGGATGCCATCCCGCTCCCAGAAGGACTCGTTGCAGGCCAGAACTACCTTGCTGGCACTGGTATAATGCACGGAGCGGAGCGCATCCATCTTGTCCCGGGAGAGCGGGGGCTCAAAGGTGATGAGTCTCGTGGCCTTGGCCGAGGCGGAGATGATGACAAAGTCCGCGGTGAGGGTGGGCAGCGTCGAGTTGGATTCACCCACCCGGTAGGAAATCCGGACCTCAGGCCCATCCCTCACTACCGTCTCTACCTTGGAGCCCAGAAGGATGGTGCCAGGCTTCAAGCTGGCGTTGAGGGCTTTGGGGAGCTGGTCAAAGCCTCCAGTGATCTCGGAAAAGCTGTAGGGGTGAAGAGAGGGGAGAGGGTGAGTGTAGGAGATGCGAGGTCGGTTTGCTGAGTTGCCAGCAGCGATCCCAGTGTGAAAAAGGAGGAAACTAGCCTCCTACAGCCTGCGCTGGTTACTTCGTATACCTCACCTTAACTAGTCTTTGTGAGGGAAGGATTTGTTAACGTTTATAGCTTGGAAGAGGAACACCAGAAAAAAGGGACTTTCCCACGATGACGTGCGCAGTCTAGCTCCAAAGTCCACCACGCAATTTTGCATCCCAGGAGGAGTCCCACAGACCTGCCTTAGGATTCTGGCTCCAGCCCTTGCCCAAGTGGTGTGAACTTAAGTAAGTTACATAACTTCTCTGAGCCCCAGCACCCTCACTGGTAACATGGCTCTGAATTATAGTGCCTACCTTCCAGGTGATCATAGCATTAAATGTGGTAACCCTTGGAAAGTGCTTAGCACAGCACCGGGCACACAGTAACTACTCAACACTCAAGGTTCCCTTTCTCTGCTCTGAGTATTGGAGGAAGAGGCCGACTCGAGTCCTGGTCCAGATCAGCCTTACTCATTACTTGTGAAGACCATGTCAGTCCGAAGGGCCTCCAGGAGGGACTTATAGTATCCAGCGTCCTCATTCATCACATCCCCGATCATCCTTACTGCGCCTCGGCTCAGCAGCCCTTTCTTCAGCAGGTAAGCCTGTGGGGAGGTGGAAGCACCAGAGAGAGGGCCCAGTATGGAAGAAGGGGCCTCAGCAGGGGCCTGGGGTAGGCAAGGTTGGGTGGGGGAGGGGGGACTGGACTCTAGGGAGGTGAAGCTGCGGGCATTGGGAGGAGGGGGTCCTGGCATGCAGGAGACAACCCCAGGGGTCTAGGCTGAGCACAGACCCCCTTCCGTCCCTATCCTGGGACTTCGTTGCCTCACTCACCTTGGTGGAGTAAGAATCATAAAAGGACATCAGGTGGCTGCAGTTGAATTTTTTCAGACTTACTCTGAGCTGCAGAGGAGGGGAAGGGGGAGCAGCTTTGGATTAAAGTCATAGAGCCAGAGGCAGGACTCCTGGGTTCTCTGGATGTTCCTTTGAAGAGGGTGGGGACAAAGAGGGAGCGGATGGAAGGACCAGGGGAAGGGAGCTTCCAGGACCTCCTAAATTGTCTCTTAACTTCCAAATCTCTCCTTCATTTAAAGACCTTTGGAGACTAAAATTTAAGGTGAAGACATTCACTGCAATCTAGGAGGATTGATTCATTACCAAGGATTGGATTACCCGGTGATTCCTTTTCCTTCCACTGCCTAATCAAGCAATGGGCCATTGGACCATACAGGGACAGAAGAGATGGGGCTGGACACTAGGCTTGGGGTGGCAAAACTCTTAGGGGGTGTTAGAAGGAAGGCAGACCAATCATAAGAGGGCCAGGTAGGAGTCAGGTGACCTGGGTCCACCCGCTAACTTGCTAGGTGACCTTTGGCCAGACTCTGTTTTTTTCCTAACCCTGGGGCGGGGGAGGGGGGAGACAGGAATCACCTTGGCAATGGACTGGTAGAAGAGATTCATAGCATTCTTGCCCTTTTCTCTCGGGTTCATGGAATAGCCTAGGAGCTCTGGGTTGGCCTTCACCTCCTTAGTACGGTAGCGTTTTCTGTTGATGAGGTACCAGGTGTTGCCATCGTACTGGAAGAACTTGTTTAGCTTCAGGCCCAGCTTCCTGACATAGGTGTGGACCAACCTGGAACAGATACAGGCATAACATGGCACCCATCCCAATGGCACCTCGTTCCTGCTGACCTCACAATAAAAACCTTTTCCAGGAAAACCAGTTTCTTCACGTGCCCAAGGAGCTCAGACTAACTGCTTCCTCATCTCTAACCTTGCCTCCTCTTACTCTAGCATTAGTTCTTTTCCTCCTGTCTTTGCCCTGAGGGAGACAGGGAGTAGGGAGTTCACCCATCCCTGAATGAAGGCCCTTAAGGAAATCTGAACATATAGAACTGATACAGAGACAGAGACATTTTGTTTCAGATGGTGTTCTAAGTAAGTTTGAGGCCATATCCAAAGACCCCTACTTTGGGCTGGTACTGTTAAATTTTGGTTTTGTTTTTGATGGTGTTTGGAGGGAAATCTCGGGTTCAGTTTCCGCTTAAGGCAGAAAAGAAGCCATATTTTTGGAGGTATGTAGGACACCAGGTGAGGGATCTTTTGTCTTGGAAGCCCCAGAACCAGGGGCTGGGTTCTCCTCCAGGAGTGAGCTCTGCTTTAGGGATTGGGCATATGTTCTGGTGCCAAGTGCCTCCTTGATTTTGAGGAGCTTTGCCACTTTCTCCTAGGAGAACCTTGGGTGAGTCACTTAGTATCTCTGAGCCCAGTTTCTTGATTTGTAAATAGGAAAAATAAGAGTATTAAATTATAGGGTTGCAAGGATCGAATGAAATAATACACATATAGCACTTAGCACAGGGTGGGGCACACAGTGAGTGTTCACTGAACGGCAGCTGTTATTATTATTTATTATAATTATTTTATAGCTTAAAGTAGCATAACTGACATGTAAGTAACTGCCCATATTTAAAGAGAACAATTTGATGAGTTAATGGTAACTATTGTCATTATTAGTCTGGGATCTACCACTTTCTGTATGACCCTGGGCTCTGTCAAGTGGGGGACCAGTGTTAGTCCTGACTCGCAGGACTGAATCCCATGAGACAGTGAATCTGAAAGGGCTCTGACACGATGGCAGCAGGGCTGCCCTCCTCCTAATTCTTCCTCCTTGCCTTTTGCTCCATCCCTTTCCTGAGACTTACCTGTGGGACTTTGGGATTCGCATGGGCCCCAGTTCACAGTACCAGCCCTCTTCCTCATTCCTGAATGTGAACACTCGACCCCCGACATGGTCGCTGGCTTCCAGGATGGTTACCTGGTGTTCAGAGAGGCTGCTGTCATTCCCAGGGTCATGCTCTCACTTCTCCCACCCACTACTCCCACCCCCACTGGCCACAGGCTCTACTCTGGAATTCCCGGCAGTAGGCCCCTGAATGTGCAGGATAACCAAACTGGGCAGAGGGGGGTTCCTCCCAGAGGGTCCTGTGTAACGTAAGCGAGGCAGAAGAGCTCCAGGGTTACAGGGGTCAGAACGCCTCTTGGTCCCTTCTGGTTAGCAGAGCCTTTCTCTACTTTTATTTCCAAAAGAACACAAGTTACAGTTAAGTCTCAGGAGAACCCAGATTTCTGAGGAACAATACCTAAGGTCTGAGAGACCTGGTGGGTTATACATAGTTGTCAAAGTGTTGGCTGTAACCCCACTCCTTTTCTTTTTCCACACAACGATGCAAACTGGAGGTGAATGATTGAGGCCCCTCCAAGGCCTGCTCACCTGGTGGCCCGAGTCCTGCAGGGCCTTGGCTGCCGTTAGCCCTGACATGCCAGCTCCCACTACCACCACACGCTTGGGCAGCGGGGAGGTGTGGAGGCCCTCCTGGGCTGTGACCAGGATGGACTCGTATTCGGGGTCCTGGAAGCACTTGACCAAGTCCTCATCGTAGCCAAGGCAGCTGGGAGTAGCCAACAAGAGCCCCAAGATCAGGATTCCTGGGGCAGAGAGAGGAATGGGGGCTGCCTTTCTGGGGCTCTGTACCCCGCCCTACCCAGAGTGAGCTTGGCTGTGTGGATGAGTGGGAGTGGTAAGATCAGGCAGTGTCTGTCGAATGTGTGGCTGTAAATGTGTGTTTGTGATTGTGTCTGTGTCTATGTTGTATGAATGTTTGTGTGAACGTGCTGGTGTTAGTTGTGTGATTGTGAACGTGGACTACAAGGTCACACGTGTGCACGTGACTAGAAACTCAAGAGTGTGTGCAGCTTCGTATTGGAGTGTAAATTCGCCTGCTTCTCTTGGTGAGTGTGTGTGTGTGTGAGCTTGTCTGTGACAAAGGTGCTGTGACTGTGAGTGTGTGATTATTGCCCTGCATAACCGTGCGATGTCTGTGATTTTATGTGAAGGGGATGTGTTTGTGGGAGAGTGTAGGTACCTGAGTAAATGTGTGGATGAATCTGTACAGAAAAGCGGGAGGGATTGTAGAAATGGGTGTGTGTTGGCCTGCGTTTGGAGGAGAGAGGATGATAGTTATGCCTTTGCTTGAGTTTGAGAGAGAACTCGGTTGCTTGTGTCTGATTCTGTGTGTGCATTGTGCATGAGGTTGGGTGGCGGAGCCTGAGGGTGTCAGTATTCTTCAGGGCCGTGTGCATTTGTGAGAGGATGGATGTGTGTGTGTAGCAGTTCTCTTTGGGGAAGGGAAGCGGGGAAGCGGTGCCCAGTTTCTCAGTGACTAACAGAGCCCCACGGGAACTTGGCAATCCTGTTCTTCTACAGCCTTACAGTATTTTTCCAGAACGCTCCATGTTTCTAACGTGCAGTCAGGACTGGAAACCATAGTTAATGTATAACATGCAATAAGCCCGGAGTGACTGCTACAGTGAACAGTGCTTATGTACAGAGAAATTCACCTAAGAGTCTGAAACTCTGAGAGAGAGGCTGTGTGGTTTCCTTGGTGTCACCTGCTCTAAAGGGGAACAGCCAGGAGCTGGGACACACTGAGCCCCCTTGCATTAGCCCTAGGTTTATTGGCAGGTGAGAACCCCCTTAGTCCAGTCTTTGTACAGGCAGGACAACCGAAGCTCTAAAAAGAAAAGGGAACTTCAGGGACCACCCACGGAGGAGGGGCAGGGACCAAGCTGGTTCCCAGGGCAGGCCTTTCCCAATGCCAGAAGAGCCTTCTGCAGGGGTGACTCCTCAGAAAAGAGGAGAGGGGTAACCATGCCTCAGGCAACAGACAGTCGAGCCTCCCCACAGCCCCCACCAGGCCTACTTCAACCTCCCTAACCCATTCTCCACCCCTGACAAGTTTTCCCATCTCCCTGAGCTACCACCATTCTGTCTCAGTGCCATCACCTTCCCCTTGAGTGGGCCCAACCCCCAGACTCACTCTCCAGACCTGTATCCATCCTCTCAACTCACTTTCAACACCTGGATGTATCCCTAGCCCCTGACCGAGCTCCTGTCCCATCTCAGTTCCCACCTCCCTTCCCCTGGCCTGGCCCTATGCCCAGACTCCCCCTTGGACCCATCTCGACCCCCTGGCTCATCCCCACTCCCCAGTCTAGCTCCCCTCCCTGTTTCACTGTCCAACACCTCCTTCCTCAGGTACTTCCGAGGAGGGACCCCACTTACCTCTCATTTTGACCATGGCCCTGCAGCTCGTGCTGAGCCCGGGACAACTCTCCCTCCCTTTATGAGGATTCGGCTCCACCCAGCAGTAGCTGGCCTCCTCCCACTAGGCTGCCTCAGGGCCCTGTTGGCTGGGCCAAGCAGAGAAGCCCTGCCCTCCAGGCCTGGGCTGTCAGGGGAGATGACTGTTCCATCTCTAGCCTCATCTTCTGCACCTCCACCTTCCTCCTGGCCCATCTCCCTTCCTAGAGAAAGCCCCTTCTCCCAGCTCAGAGCCCAGCCAGTGGGGAGGAGGGGTTGTGGGAACCCAGTGGACTGTACCAAACCTGCTGTGACCATCTCCCAGGAAGGGGTGAGGGTTGGGAATGAGCATCTGGACCGGTTTGGAAGTCCAGTGTCTGGACTCCCAGCGCAGGGCAAAGCTCCTGGCTGCTCCCACTAGAGAACGTCCCTGTTCCACTGCTGCCTCACTGTGGAAGCTTCTGCTCCGAGGTGGGGATTCTAGCCATGAATTCCCATGGGAGGGCTGGGCCCTCCCCACCCCTCTCAGGTGCTCCCTCTGCAGGCAGGGCAGAGGTCTCTGGTCCTGCCCATTTGCAGTGAGGAGTGGCCTTTTTTTCTCCTTTCCTCTGGGGCCCTCAGGGCTTCCTTAGGCGCAGGCAGGTTTCTCTGGCCCTGAAATTTCTTCTCCCGAGGAATCAGGCCATCTGGCTGTGGTGCCAATACTAGCCCTTTGTTCTCTCCACAGTGCAGGTGGAGAGAGAAGTGGGCAGGAAACATGCACAGAGCAGCAGCCTGGGGCTGGGGAGGGGGGCAGGAGTGCGAGCAGACATGCAGCAGCTGAGACACAGGACTCAGATCCTGGACACCAGTGGTGGCATAGAGGAAAGGGCAATAGCAATGGAATCGAATAGAACTGAGTTCGAATCCTGCTTTGTCATGTTGTAGCTGTGTGTCTTAGGACATATGGTTTATACTTCTCTGAGCCTGGGTTTCCTTATCTGTAAAATGGGGCAACAATACTTTCTTTACAGGGTATTTCAAGGATTAAATGAGATGATGTGTGAAGAGCTTGGCATAGGTAGGTACCTAAGCTGGTTTCCTTCTTTCATTTTGGAGATACGGTTTGTCACACACAGTTGTAATATCTTTAAAAAGGGATAGTTCCTCCACCACAGGGTTGCTGGGAGCACCAGATAGAATAATGCTTGGAGAGTTACTGTGTGAATTGCTGGGTTTTAGACGCAGGTCAAGGACTCTCTCTCTCTCTTGCTCTCTCTATTGTTGCTTCTTTTATTTTTAACAGCTTTATTGAGATATAATTTATATACCATACAACTCACCCATTTGAAGTGAACAATTCAATGTTTTTTGTGTATTCACAGTATTGTCCTACTATCACCACAGTCAGTCAATTTAAAAACATTTTCATCATTCCAAAAAGAAATACCCCATACAGTTCAGCCATCACTCCCCCTTCTCCGCATCTCCCCAACCCTAGACGTCCACTATTCTGCTTTCTGTCTGTGTGGGTTTGCCTGTTTTGGACATTTCATGTAAATGTAATCATACAATATGTGGTCTTTTATGACTGGCTCCTTTCATTTAACATAATATTTTCAAGATTCATCCATATTTCAGCATGTATCAGTACTTCATTTTTTATGGCTGAATAATATTCCATTTATGACTAAATAATATTCCATTTATACCACATTTTGTTTATCCATTCATCATTTGGGTTTGGCCATTTGGGTTTCTCCCCACTTTTTGGCTATTGTAGGCAGTGTTGCTATAAACATTCATTTTATCAATATATGGGCATAGTTTTTCATTTTTCTTAGGTATACACTTTGGAGTGGAATCGCTGGGTTGTATGTTAACTCTGTTTAACTTTTTGAGGAACTACCAGATTCGTTTCCAAAATGCCTGTACCATTTTACTTTCCCACCAGCAATGAATGAGAGTTCCAATTTCTCCTCATCCTTGACAACACTTGTTATTATCTGTGCTTTTGTTTATAGCCATCCTAGTGGGTGTAAAGTACGAACTCATTGTGTTTCTCATTTGCACTTCCCCAGTGACCAATGACATTAAGCATCTTCTCATGTGCTTAATGGACATTTGTATATCATCTTTGGAGAAATGTATTTTCAGATCCTTTACCCATTTTTTCATTTGTTTAATTGTCTCTTTATTACTGAATTGTTAGGGCCCTTTATACAGTGTAGATAAAAGTCCCTTATCACATATGTGATTTGCAAATGTTTCTGACAGCCCCATTCTGTGGGTTGCCTTTTTACTTTCTTGGTGTCCTTTGAAGCAGAAATGTTTTCAATTTTGAAGAATCCTTATTTTTTTCTTTTGTTGCTTATGCGTTTGGAGTCATTGCCTACTCCCAGGTCATGAAGACTTACCCTTTGCTTTCTTCTAAAAGTTTTATATTCTTAGCTCTTATATTGAGGTCTTTGGTCCATTTTGAAGCAATATTTGTATATGATGTGAAGTAGAGATCCAACTTCCTCCTTTTGCATATGGTTATTCAGTTGTCTCAGCATATTTTATTAAAAAGACTATTCTTTTCTCATTAAATTGTCTTGGAAAATTTGATCCTTGTCAAAAATCAATTGACCAGGGCTTCCCTGGTGGGGCAGTGGTTGAGAGTCCGCCTGCCAATGCAGGGGACACATGCCGCTGAGCGGCTAGGCCCGTGAGCCATGGCCGCTGAGCCTGCGTGTCTGGAGCCTGTGCTCCGCAATGGGAGAGGCCACAACAGTGAGAGGCCCACGTACTGCAAAAAAAAAAAAAAAAATCAATTGACCATAAATGTGAGCATTTATTTTTGGACTATCAATTCTATTCCATTGATTTACATGCAAATCCTTATGACTCTACCACACTGTCTTGCTTACTGGTTACTATAGTTTTGTAGTAAGTTTTTTTGTTTTTTTCTACGTCTTTGTTGGAGTATAATTGCTTTACAATGTTGTGTTAGCTTCTGCTGTATAACAAAGTGAATCAGCTATACGTATATCCCCTCTCTCTTGCGTCTCCCTCCCCTCCTCCCTATCCCTACCGTCTAGGTGGTCACAAAGCACCAAGCTGATCTCCCTGTGCTATGCGGCTGCTTCTCACTAGCTAGCTATTTTATATTTGTTGGTGTATATATGTCAATGACACTCTCTCACTTCGTCCCAGCTTACCCTGCCCCTCCCTAAGTTTTAAATTGGTAAGTTTGAGTCCTCCTACTTTGTTCTCCTTAAAGACTGTTTTGCCTATTCTGGGTGGTTTGAACTTCCATATGAATTTTAGGATCAGCTTGCCAATTTCTGCAAAATGCCAGCTGGGATTATGATAGGGATTATGTTGAGTCTGTAGATAATTGAGGGAATATTCACATGTTAGCAGCATTTAGTATTCTGATACATGAACATGAGATATCTTTCCATTTATTTAGATCATCTTTATTTAAGCAATGTTTTGTAGTTTTCAGAGTATAGCTTTATACTTCTTTTGTTAAAGGTATTCCTAAGTATTTTATTATTTTGATGCTATTGTAAATGGACTTAATTTCATTTTTAAATTGTTTATTACAACTGTATAGAAATACAGAGTAAGAACTAAGTGGTTTCTGTGCTTTATTCTACTGATATGGTGTACTACATTAATTTTCAAATGTTAAACTAATCTTGCATTCCTGGGAGGTTGGGGACTCTTACAGTTGCTACTGTTACTGACAAAGAGAAGAGGAGGCCCCACAGTTTGGTAGGGTCCAGGCAGGAAATCCTGGTGGAGCCTGAAGTTACCATGGGTCTCATGTACCTACTTTTGGTACTTTCTAGAGAGCACGTTCACCTGCTGAATTAGCTTCACGCTGACAAGCTTCCTGGGGTCTCAGCAGACCAGGAAAGGCCTTGGGGAGTGAGCTGACTGAAAGGGCTTGTCTGGAGACCCTGTGTGGTAGGCTGAACAATGGCTCCCCAAAGATGTCTATGTCCTAAGTCCTGGAACCTTGTGAAAGGGAGTGTGCAGATGTGATTAAGTGAAGCATTTTGAGATGGGGAAATGATCCTGGATTATTCAGATGGGCTCTAAATATAATCATAAGGGTCCTTATAAGACGGAGGCAAGAAGGTCAGAGGGGAAGAAGGTGATGTGAACATGGAAGAAGAGGTTGGAGTGATTTGGCTACAACCCAAGGGATGCCAAAGTAGCCTCTAAAAGATGGAAGATGGAAGAAACAGATTCTCCCCTGGAGCCTCCAGGAGGAGCCAAGCCTGCCAACACCTTGACTTTAGCTCCTTAAGACTCTTTTTGGACACCTCTAAAGTATAAAAGAATACATTTGTGTTGTTTCAGGCCACTACGTTTGTGACAATTTGTTACAGCAGCAACAGGAAACTAATATACTCCACCTCCTGGTTTTCTGGGCAGCACAGGTTTGAGCATTAGAACTCTTTCTCAAACCCCATCACAACCGACTTCTGAGGGCTCTTGTCCCCCTGTCCCTCCTAGTTCTACATCTTGAGTCTCAAAACACTCCTGTGTATGCTCCTGATAGTTCCTCAGAGCTTTGCAGGCATACAACCTGGTGAGATGGGAACACAGCAGTAATGCGATCAGGCCACCAGTGTTTAATTCTTGTGTCAGCTACTCATGAGCTGTGTTGGTGGGCAAGTCACATCACTTTTCTGAGCCTCAACAGATGTGGGTTTCCTTCTTTTCTGTTGTATGTCCTGAGGGAGACTGGTGCAATGGGAACAAACCCTTGACTCAGAACCAGGACACCTGGATGCCAGTTCTGACCTGTTTTACTGTGTGATCTTGTTTAGGTACTTTCCCCTCTGGGTCTCAGCCTCCTTATATATAATATGGATCCAGGGATGGAGCGCGGCATTACATCAAGAATTACAAACTCAAAACGATTTAGGGATCAGACGAGTAAAGTAAATGCGTGAGGTGTTTGGGTGTAATACAACATGGAGTGGCGGGGCTTGTATCTAGAATTGAGTCCATGCCCTACCTAAACACATTAAAACGAACACCACACATGCATGCACACACATACACACACAGAATATATTGAAATAAATAATAAAACTCATCAGTTAGTTCCTTTGATACCTGCTCATCAAAATACCCTTGGGAGCCCTTCTAGTCCTGACATCCTCCGACCCCCCGACATGCTCAAGTACAATTTTAAGTGTACAGTTGGATGAGTTTTAATAATTGTATGCACTCATGTAATCCACCACTCCAACTAGTTTATAGAGCAGTTTCATCACCCCATAAAGTTCCCTTGTGCTCCTTCAAGACTGTCTCTACACCTCCTCTCCCTGCAACCAGTGTTCTGATTTTTTTCTACCATAGATTTAACTTGTTTTTAAACTTCATATAATGAAGCCATTTTGTGTTGTGTTTTTCATCTCAACATGTTTTTGAGATTTGTCCATGTTTTTGCACATAGTAATTCATTTTTATTGTTGAGTAGTATTCTACTTTATAGATATACCGCAATTTGTTTATCCATTTCCTGTTAATGGATATCTAGATTATTTCTAATTTTGGGCTGTCATAAATAAAATTGCTATTAATATTTGTGTACAAGTCTTGATTTGTGTACAAGTTGATTTTCCTGGATAAATACCTAGGCATAGAATTGCTGGATCATAGGAGTAACTATGTTTAACTGTTTGAAGAAGTGTTACACTGTTTTCAAAGTGTCTGCACCATTTTACATTCGCACCAGTAGTGTATGAGGGTTCTCATTTCTCCACATCCTGGCCAGCACTTGTTATTATGTGATTTTTTAATCCTAGTCATCCTAGTGGGTATGAAATTGTATCTCATTGTGATTTTGATTTGCATTTTCTTAATGATTAACGATGTTGAGCATCTTTTCACGTGCTTATTGACCATCTGTATATCCTCTTTGGAGATGTGTATTAAGCTACTTTGCCCATTTTTTTTTCATTTTGTTATTTGTCTCTTTTCTATTATGTTGTAAGCATTCATTATGTATTGTAGATACAAGTCTTTTATCAGATAGATGCACATATATTTACAAATATGTTCTACCATTGTGTAAGTTTTCATTTTCTTGCTGTTTTTTGAAGCATGGAATTTTAAAATTTTGATGAGTTTCACATTATCTATTTTTTCTTTTATTGCTTGTGCTTTTGGTATCATATCTAAAAACCTATTGCCAAATCTGAGGTCATGAAGGTTTACCCTTCTGTTTTCTCCTAATAGTTTTATATTTTTAACACATATTTTGGTCATTGGTTCATTTTGTGTTAGTTTTTGTATATGGTTTGAGATAAGGGTCCAACTTCATTCTTTTGCCTGTGGCTATCCAGTTGTCCCAGCACCATTTGTTGGAAAGGCTGTTATTTCTCCATTGCATAATTTTGACACTCATCAAAAATCATGGACATGATTTGACCACGAACATATGATTTTATGTCTGGACTCTTATACTGTCTTGATTACAGTTTGTTTGTTTTTGCAGTACACAGGCCTCTCACTGTTGTGGCCTCTCCCATTGCAGAGCACAGGCTCCAGACGCGCAGACCCAGCGGCCACAGCTCACGGGCCGAGCCGCTCCACGGCATGTGGGATCTTCCCGGACCAGGGCACAAACCCGTGTCCCCTACATCGGCAGGCAGACTCTCAACCAGTGCACCACCAGGGAAGCCCTGATTACAGTTTTGTAGTAAGTTTTGAAATTGGGAAGCCTGAGTATTCCTACCTTGTTATTCTTGTATTGTTTTGGCTATTCTAAGTTCCTTAAATTTCCATATAAATTTTAGAATAAAGTTGTCAATTTCTACAAAGAAGTCAGCCATGATTCTGGTAGGGATTGCATTTAATCTGTAAATCCATTTGAGAAGTATTGTCATTTTAATAATATTATCTTCTGATCAATGAATGTGGGTTGTTTTTCCATTTATTTAGATATTCTTTAGTTATTTCAAAAATGTTTTGTAGTTTTCAGAGTATGATTTTTGTACTTTTGTTTTTAAAGAATATTTTTCTGAATGAGGTGAAGTTCATATAACATAAAATTAACTATTTTAAAGTGTGCAATTCAGTGGCACATTCACTATATATTCATAGTACATTCACAATGTTATGCAACCACCACTGTTATCAAGTTCCAGACATTTTAATCCCCACAAAAGAAAACCTTGTACCCAGTAAGCTGTCACTCTCCATCCCTCCCTCCCTGCATTTCCTGGCCACTATCAATCTTCTCTCTTTGTCTATGGATTTATCTGGATATTTCATATAAACGGAGTCATACAATCTGTGATTTTCTGTGTTTGTCTTCTTCCACTTAGCATAATGTTTTGGAGGCGCATCCACTTTGTAACATGTATTTGTATTTCATTCCTTTTAATAGCTGAATAATATTCCATTGAATGTATAGACCATATTTTGTTTATCCATTCATCTGCTGATGGACATTTAGGTTGTTTCCACCACTGGATTATTGTGAGTAGTGCTGCTATGCACATTTGTTTACAAGTATTTGAGTACTTGTTTTCAATTATTTTGGGTATTCTGTTAGTTTCCCAGGGCTGTCATAACAAATTAGCACAACAATTGAAACTTATTCTCTCAGAGTTATAGAAGTTAGAAGGCCTAAATCACAGTGTTACCAGGGCCATGCTCTTTGCAAAGCCTCTAGGGGAGAATTCTTTCTTGCCTCTTCCAGGTTTTGGTGGCTCCAGGTGTTCCTATGTTTGGGGCTACCTGATTGCAATCTTTACCTCTGTCTTTAAACGGTCTTCCTCTTTTCTGAGTGTCTCAAATCTCCCTGTCTTCTTTTATAAGGACACCATTATTATTATTTTTTTTTTTTTCCGGTACGCGGACCTCCCACCGTTGTGGCCTCTCCCGTTGCGGAGCACAGGCTCCGGACGCGGAGGCTCAGCGGCCATGGCTCACGGGCCCAGCCGCTCCGCGGCATGTGGGATCTTTCCGGACCGGGGCACGAACCCGTGTCGCCTGCATCGGCAGACGGACTCCCAACCACTGCGCCACCAGGGAAGCCCCCAGGACACCATTATATTTAAGTCCC
Organism: Delphinus delphis; assembly: GCF_949987515.2. Lineage (NCBI taxonomy): Eukaryota > Metazoa > Chordata > Mammalia > Artiodactyla > Delphinidae > Delphinus > Delphinus delphis. The sequence continues at coordinate 34,866,904 of NC_082683.1, forward strand.
ACCCTAAAACAGGATGATCACGTCTCAAGATATTTAATTTAATTGCATCTGAGCAGCCCATCTTCCCAAATAAGGTCACATTCACAAGTACCAAAGATTAAGACCTGAACATATCTTTTGAGGGGACCACTATTCAATCCACTACAATCCACCCTCTGCCTCCCCCAAATTCATGTCTGTCTCATGTGCAAAACATATTAACCCCCAAGTTCCCCAAGGTCTTAACCCATTACAATGTCAGCTTAATTCAAGATCTCACCTAAGTATTATCAGCTCAAAAGTTTCAAATCTCTATCTAAATATCATCTAAATCAGGTATGGGGAAGACTCTGGGTATGATCCATCCTAGGGCAAAATTCTTCTCCATCTGTGGACCTTTGAACCTAGAAAATAAGTTATATGCTTCCAAAATATAAAGGTGGGACAGGCATAGGGTAGACATTTTCATTCAAAAAGGGAGAAACTGAAGAAATAAAGGGGTTCATGGGTTCCAAGCAAGTTTGAAATCCAGCAGGGCAAATTTCATTAGGTTTCAAAGCTTGAGAATAAAGCCCTATAGCTTGCTGCCCTGCCCTCTTGACTCACAGCTCTACCTTTCGGGTCCATGGCTCTGCCCTCTGGACCTGTGTCTCTAACCTCTGGACCTGCAGCTCTGCCCTCTACTTCTGCTTCATCCTCTGCCTCTGCCCTTGGAGTCATTCTTTTCTTTTCCTGAAGGGTAGCACATGTTTGAAACTAAGTTGCATTATCAGCCCATTTCCAATTTTAGAATTTGGAAGTCCAACAGTCTTCTCTCATTTTTTTCTGTCTCTGTTTCTTTCAGTCCATGCTGGCAGTGTTTCTGCTGATATAACCTTCTCCAAAACCTTGTAGATCTTCGGTGTATGTCACTGTGGTGGGGGTGCAGTCCATGCCATATATATAAGGTCTCTCTGCAGAGCTTTCCGAGATAATCCCATATCTATTCCTGGTTTCTGTTGAGATGATTGATGGATCCATGAGTTACATACCTACTCTTTTTAGCAAAATGTTGTCCAGCCCTGTCCTTGGTCTTCTCTCCAGAGCATGCTTTCCCCAATGAGTTTCCTAATTTGAGTATCCTTTGCAATCAGGATTGCCTGAGAACCTCCCAAATCATCAAGGACTGATTCCTTTTAGCTTAGCACTTGCTTCCTCAATTTATCTTTTTCCTCTCACATTTTACTATAAGCAGCAGGAAATACCAGGCTGTGCTTTTGACACTTTGCTTGGAAATCTCCTCAGCTAAATATTAAGTTCATCACTCACAAGTTCTTTCCATCTAACAGGAGAACACAAGCAAAATGTAATGCCAATTTGTAACAAGGATTACCTTTCCTCCAGTTTCTAATAACATGCTCCTCATTTCTTTCTGAGACCTTTTAAGAACAAGCTTAACACCTGGATTTCTATCAAACATCTCTTCAAGGGAATCAAAGCATTTTCTATGAAGCACCTCAAAATTCTTCCAGCATCTACCCATTCGCCAAATCCAAGGCCACTTCCACTTTTTTAGGTGTTTGTTACAGGAGCACCATTTTCCTGTACTAAAATCTTTATTAGTTTCTTTGGGCCGTCAAAACAAATTGCCACAAACTGGGTCACTTAAAAAAACATAAAAATTTCTCTCACAATTGTGGAGGCCAGAAGGCTAAAATCAAGGTGGCAGTTGGGGTACACTCCCTCCAAAGACTCTAAAAGAGAACACTTCCTTGCCCCTTCTAGCTTCTAGAGGCTACAGGCATTTCTAGATTTGGGCTACCTGATCTCAGTCTCAGCCTCTGTCTTCACATGGTCTTCTTTCCTATGTGTCTGAGTGTTTCAAATCTCCCACTGCCTTTCTCTTAGAAGGAAAACTGTTACTGGGCTTAGGGCACAGCTTAAATCCAAGATGATCTCATCTTAAGATTCTTAATTACATCTGTAAAGACCCTTTTTCCAAATAAGGTCACATTAACATGTTCTAGGAGTAAGGACTTGGACATAATCTTTGGGGACCACTATTCTAACTACTATGGATATCTATTCAGGAGTTGAATTGTGGGTCATATATGTTTAATTTTTTGAGGACCACCAAATTATTTTCTGTAGCGGCTGAACCATTTTACATTCCTACAAGCAATGTATGAGGGTTCTAATTTCTCCATATACTTGTCAACGTCTGTTATTTTCCTTTTTAAAAACTACAGCCATTCTATTGGGTATGAAGTGGTATCTCATTGTGGTTTTGATTTGCCTTTCCCTGATGACTAACGGAGTTGACCATATTTTCATGTGTTTGTAGGCCATTTGTATTTATTCTTTGGAGAAATATCTGTTCAAATGACTTTGTTCATTTTTAAAATGGGTTGTTTGTCTTTTTGCTGTTGAATTGTAAGAATTATTTATATATTCTGGATACTAGCAAGTATTTTCTCCCATTCTGTAGGTTGACTTTTCACTTTCTTCATAATGTCCTTTGATACATAGAAGTTTAAAATTTTGAAGTTAAATTTTTTTTTCTTTTTTTCCTTGTACTTTTGGTGTTTTATGTAAGACCATATTGCCAAATTCAAGGTCATGAAGGTTTACCACTATGTTTTCTTCCAAGAGTTTTATAGACTTAACTCTTTTATTTAAGTCGTTGGTCCATTTTATTTGTTTATTTATTTATTTTGTTAACATCTTTATTGGAGTATAATTGCTTTACAATAGTGTGTTAGTTTCTGCTTTATAACAAAGTGAATCAGCTATACATATACATATATCCCCATATCTCCTCCCTCTTGCCTCTCCCTCCCACCCCTCGGTCACAAAGCACCGAGCTGATCTCCCTGTGCCATGCAGCTGCTTCCCATTAACTATCTATTTTACATTTGGTAGTGTATATATGTCCATGCCACTCTCTCACTTCGTCCCAGTTTACCCTTACCCCTCCCCATGTCCTCAAGTGCATTCTCTACGTCTGCATCTTTATTCCTGTCCTGCCCATTGGTCCATTTAAAATAATTTTTGTACATGGTGTGAGCAATAGCTCCAACCTCACTCTTTTGAATTTGGATGTCCAGTTGTCCCAGCACCATTTGTTGAAGAGTCTGTTGCTTCCCCATTGAATAGTCTTGGCACCCTTGTCAAAAATCTATTTGCCGTAAAGGTAGGAGCTTGATTCTGAATTCTCAGTTCTATCCCATTGGTCTATATATCTACCCTTATACCTGCAAACGACCTATTTTGTTTATGTAGGTTTGTAGTAAGTTTTGAAAGTGGGAAGTGTGGGGCCTCCTACTTCGTCTTTCTTTTCAAGATTGTTTAGGATATTCAGGGCCCCTTGAAATTTCATGTGAATTTGAGGATCTGCTTTTACATTTCTGTAAAAAACGCTGTGGGATTTTGATAGGAATTGCCCTAAATCTGTAGGCCATTTTAGGTAGCGTTGCCATCTTAACAATATTAAGTACTCCAATCCACAAACACAGAATGTCTTTCTATTTATTCAGGTCTTCTTTAATTTCTTTCAGCAATGTTTTGTAGATTTCAGTGTACACGTCTTTCCACTCCTTGGTTAAATTTTAAATTTAGTGTGCAAGTCTTTTACTTCCTTGGTAAAGAATAGTATACTATCAGATACTATAATAAATAGTATTGATTTCTTAATTTTCTTTTTTATTTTAAATTGCTATTATATAGAAATACAACTGACTTTTGTGTGCTAACTTTGTATCCAGCAACATTGCTGAATTCATTTATTAGTTTCAAGAGTTTTTTTGCTGGGGGGGTGGGTGGATTCTTTAGGTTTTTTAAATATAAGATCATGCCATCTGCAAATGGGGATAGTTTTATCCCTATTCTTCCTTTTAATTTGGATGCCTTTTATTTCTTTTTCTTGCCTAATTGCTCTATCTAGTACTTTCTGTACAATGCTGGATAGAAGTGGCAAAAATGAACATCTTTATCTTGTTTCTCATCTTAGGGGGAAGGCCTTCAGTCTTTTACCATTGAGTATGATGTTACCTGTGAGTTTTTCATAAATGCTCTTTATCAGTTTGGGGAAGTTCCCTTCTATTCTTAATTTAAGTATTTTTTATCATGAAAGTGTGTTGTATTTTGTCAAATGCTTTTTCTGCATCAAGTGAGAGGATCATGTGGTTTTTCTCCCTTCATTCTATTAATGTGATTGATTTTTTTCTTGATTGATTTTTGTATGATGAGGGGTCCTTGAATTTCTGGGATAAATATCACTTGCAATCTTTTTAATATGTGGCTAGATTTTATTTGCTAATAGTTTGTTTAGGATTTTTGCATTTATATTAACAAAGAATATTGATCTGTGGATGTGATTTCTTTTCCAGATCTCTTTGTCTGGCTGTAGTATCAGGGTAATATTCGTTTCACAGAACAACTTTGGAATTGTTCCCTCCTCTTCTATTTTCTTGGAAGAGTATAAGAAGGAGTGGTGTTGATTCTTTCAAAAATAACTGGTAGAATTCATCAGTGAAGCCATTTGGTCCTGGGATTTCATTTGTTGGGAGTTTGTTTGTTTTTTTAAATTACTGATTCAATCATTTTACTTGTTATGAGTCTCTTAAGATTTTCTATTTCTTCTTGAGTCAGTTTGGTAGTTTGTGTGTTTCTGGGAAATTGTCCGTTTCTTCTAGTTTATCTAATTTATTGGCATGTAATTGTTCATGGTATTTCTTTACAATACTTTTTAATTCTGTAAGGTTCTAGTAATGTCCCCACTTTCATCTCTGATTTTATTAATTGAAGTCTTCTCTATTTTTCTCTTAGTCAATCTAGCTAAAGTTTTGCCAATTTTGTTGAACTTCTCAGAGAACCAACTTCTGCTTTTGTTGATTTTCTCTATTGTTTTTCTATTCTCTATTCCATTTAACTCTGCTCTAATCTTTACTATTTCCTTCCTGGCTTTGGCTTTGCTGGGTTTGGGTTGAGTTTACTCTTTTTTATACCCTCACCCTCAGTTCCTTAATATGAAAACTTAGGTTATTGACTTGAACTCTTTCTTCTTTTTTAATGGAGGCATTTGCAGTTATACATTTTCCTCTGAGCACTGCATCAGCTGCATCTGTAAGTTTTGATATATTTTGTCTTAATTTTCATTGGCCTCAAAGTATTTTCTAATTTCCCTGTGATTTCTTCTCTGATTCACTGATTATTTAACAGTGTGTTGCTAAATTTCTACATGTTTGTGAGTTTCCCATATTTTTCTTTCGTTTCTAATTTTATCTCATTGTGGTTAGAGAACATACTTTGTTTTATTTCTATCCTTTTAAATTTATTGAACTTTTTTATGGCCTAGTAAATGGCTTATCCTGAAGAATGTTCCATGTACACTTGAGAAGAATGTATATTCTGCTGTTGTTGGGTAGAGTTTTCTATAGATTCATATTAGGTCTAGTTGGCTTATAGTGTTGTTCAAGTCTTCTGTTTCCTTGTTGTTCTTCTTCATAATTGTCCTATCCATCATTGAAAGTAAGCTATTGAAGCCTCACCTATTATTGAGTTGTCTATTTCTCCATTTATTTAATTTTTGCTTTATGTGTTTTGGCGTTCTGTTATTACATGCACATATATTTATTATTGTCATGTTGTCCTGATGTATTGATTCTTTTATCATTATAAAATATCCTTCTTTCTCTCTAGTAACATTTTTTGTTTTACAGTCTATTTTTATCCAATATTAGGATAGTGACTACAGCTTTCTTGGGGTTGCTGTTTGCATGACATATCTTTTTCTATCCTTTTAATATATTTGTATCTTTGACTCTAAAGTATATCTCCTATAAATAGCATATAATTAGATCTTTTTAAAATCCAGTCCGGCAATATTTACCTTTACATTTTATTATTTAATCCATTCACATTTAATCTTATTAATATAGTTAGCTTTACATCTGCCATTGTACTTTTTGTTTACTGTATTTCTTATGTCTTTATTGTTCCTCTGTTTCTCCTTTACTGCTTTCTTTTGCATTAAGTGATTATTTTATGATGATACATTAAAATATTTTTTTAATTAAAAAAATTTTTTTTGAGTTAAAAACTATTTCTCTAGTGCTTACCACTTATATTTCATCAGTATCAGCCATATATTTATACTAGCTTAATTCCAGTGATATATAGAAGAGTTACTTCTATATAGCTTTATTCCATTTCCCCCTTTTATGATATTATTGTTATACATATTACTTATATTAATTTTTTAAACCCCAAATACATTTTTATAATTATTACTTTACTATCTTTAGTCATTTTCTTAGCCCAATACAGATCTGCTCCCACTTACCTCCTTTGTGCTATTTTGGCACATATGTTTTTATATTTTATAGGCCCAACCATATATTATATATATATACTATTTTATAGAATTGCTTTTTTTGGGTAAATACTTAATTTTTTATAGTGGTAAAATACATCAAACATAAAAGTTACCATTTTAACCATTTTTAAATGTACAGGATCAGTGGCATTAAGTACATTCACATTGTTTTGCAACCATCACCACTATTCATCTCCAAAACTTTTTCATCTTCTCAAACTGAAACTGAACCCATTAAACAATAATTTTCTATCCAGCCCCATCTCTAGCCCCTGGTAACCACCATTCTACTTTCTTCCTCTATGATTTTGACCTGCATTTGTTGTATATGTTTCAGACATAGTTTTCTAGGTTTTGATGGTCTTTTTATTTTGTTACAGTGTTTGCTACTGAGGGCAAAGATCACCTCTTGCTTAACTTTGAGTCACCCACGAATTATTTGTGCACTGTTTACTAGTGAATTAAGATTTGTTGAAAAGACAAAACCTAGAATCTGGACAAATTTGAGAGATGAACAGGAAGACTGAGGTCCAAAGGCTGGAGGATTGGTGCAAATGGATCATTCATGCAGAGATGGAATGAAGTGAGTGGCAAAAGCTAGAGCACAGAAGGGGCCAAGAGAGTGAGAGAATCCAAGAGGACAAGAACCAGAGGCACAGAAAGAGAAGTGATAGTGAACACAAAAATGAGCTTACTGTGGCAATAGGACAATTTGTTACCTGCTCTAACAGTATGTATGCACTGGCTTCATGCAAAGGACTGAGCTATTATAGATATTTCGATATTTTAGAAAAAGAGCCTGATAAATAATTTGAACCAGTGAGTTAACACCATAAAACAGAAAACCAGTGGAATAGTCCCAAATAAGGATTATGTTTCCTCAGAGTGAAGTTTTAAGATGTCTGGCAATAAATTACTTTGTTATCCTCAGGCAAGCCTATGGTTCTTTTTTTTAAAATTGAAGTAGAGTTGATTTGCAATATTACATTAGTTTGAGGTGTACAACAAAGTGATTCAGTTATATGTTTTCAGATTATTTTCCATTATACATTATTACAAGATATTGCATATAGTTCCCTGTGCTATACAGTAAATACTTGTTGCTTATCTATTTTACATATAGTAGTTTGTAACTGTTAATTCCATTATCTTAATTTATCACCCCCCTCCTTACCCTTTGGTAACCATAAGTTTGTTTTCTATGTCTGTGAGTTTGTTTCTGTTTTGTAAATAAGTTTATTTGTATCATTTTTTTAGATTCCACAAATAAGAGATATTGTATGACATTTGTCTTTCTCTGTCTGACTTCACTTACTATGATAATCTCTAGATCCATCCATGTTGTGCAAATGGCATTATTTTGTTCCTTTTTATGGCTGAGTAATATTCCATTGTATATATGTACCACTTCTTCTTTATCCATTCCTCTGTCAATGGACATCTAGGTTGCTTCCATGTCTTGGCTATTGGAAATAGTGCTGCAATGAACATTGAGATGCATGTGTCTTTTTGAATTAAGGTTTTCTCTGGATATATGCCCAGGAGTGGGATTGCTGGATCATATGTTAGTTCTATATTTAGTTTTTTAAGGAACCTCCATTGTTCTCCATAATGGTTGTACCAATTTACATTCCCACCAGCAGTGTAGGAGGGTTCCCTTTTCTCCATATCCTCTCCAGCATTTACTGTTTGTAGATTTTTTAATGATGGCCAATCTGATTGGTGTGAGGTGACACCCCATCATAGTTTTGATTTGCATTTCTCTAATAATTAGTGATGTTGAGCATCTTTTCATGTGCTTTTTGGCCACCTACATGTCTTTTTTTGAGAAACGTCTATTTAGACCTTTTGCCCATTTTTTGATTGGGTTGTTTGTTTTTTTGATACTGAGCTGCTTGAGCTGTTTGTATATATTGGAGATTAATCTCTTGTTGGTTGCATCATTTGCAAATATTTTCTCCCACTCTGTGGGATGTCTTTTCATTTTGTTTATGGTTTCCTTTGCTGAGCAAAGGCTTAATTAGGTCCCATTTGTTTATTTTTGTTTTTATTTCTTTTGCCTTGGGAGACTGATCTAAGAAAATGTTGCTACAATTTATTGCAGAGAATGTTTTGCCTATGTTCCCTTCTAGGAGTTTTATGGTGTCATCTCTTATATTTAAATCTTTAAACCATTTTGAGTTTATTTTTCTATGTGGTGTGAGAGAGTGTTCTACAATAATTAGATTGATTTACATGTGACTGTCCAGCTTTCCCAACATCACTTGTTCAAGAGGTATAATAGATTTTTAAATCAGCAAAAAGAAGAAAAAATGTATTTATGCTGTCTTTTATAATTACATAATTACCATTAATGGTGATCTTATCAGTGTGGATATGAATTACTGTCTAGGGTTACTTGCTTTCAGCTTGAAAAACTTTCTGTAGTATTTCTTGCAAGGTGAGTCTGCTAGCAATATATTCTGTTAGTTTTTGTTTATCTGGGAATGGCTTTATTTCATCCTCATTGTTTTGAAAGATAGCTTTGCTGAATATAGGATTATTGGTTAACAGATTTGTTTTTCTTTGAGCACTATGAATATGTTATCTCACTGCCTTCTGGTCTCTATTATTTCTGCTGAGAAGTCAGCTGTTAATCTTATTGAGGTTTCCTTGTCAAAACTAGTTGTTTTCCTATTTTTTCTTTTATATTTATATATTTTATTTTCCCCTTTATTTCTTTCATTATGTCTTTGATCTCTTCTTTTTTTAACATCTTTATTGGAGTATAGTTGCTTTGCAACATTGTATCAGTTTCTGCTGTATAACAAAGTGAACCATCTATACGTATACATATATCCCCATACCTCCTCCCTCTAGCATCTCCCTCCCATGCTCCATATCCCACCCCTCAAGGTGGTCACAAAGCACAGAGCTGATCTCCCTGTGCTATGCAGTAGCTTGCCACTTGCTATCTGTTTTACATTTGGTAGTGTATATATGTAAAAGCTACTTTTTTTTTTTCTGCTTCTTTCTCCCTGTCCCCTCCTTATGACATTTCTATTATGTGTTTGCTGGTGTGCTTAATGGTGTCCCGTTTTCTGTGAGACTGTTCATTATTCTTCATTCGTTTTTCTCTCTATTCTTTGGATTAAGTAATCTCTATCAGTCTATCTTCATGTTTGCTAACTCTCTTCTACTTGATAAATTCTGCTGTTGAAAACCTTTAGCGAAATTTTCATTTCAGTGATTGCATTTTTTACCTCCATTTCCATTTGGTTATTTTATTATAATTTCTATCTCTACAAAAAGATATTGATATTGTCTATAAATATGTTTATAATGGCCACATTCAAGAAATTTTCTGTTAAATCTGACACCTGATCACCCTCACAGGCAGTTATTGTCTATTATTTTAGTGTATGGTTCATACTTTCCTGTTTCTCTGCATGTTTCATAATTTTTTCTTGAAAACTGGACATTTTAGATAATATATTGTTGCAACTCTGGGTTCTCATCTCCACACTCCATGGCTTGTTATTGTCATTTACTTTTTTGTTTAGTAACTAGCTGGATTATTTTAGTGATTATTTTAAAGAAGTCTCTCTGCCCCACCCCACCCCCCAGCAATTTAAACCTGTGATGTTAGTCCACAGAGAGGCACAGCTTTGGGTCTGCCCACAGTCAGTCTGAAATGACAGTGGTTTTGGCAGGGCTCTTTTCATCCCTTTCTCTGACCACATTCAGCTGTTAAACTCACTTCTTTTTTTTTTTAAAATTAATTAATTTTATTATTTATTTTTGGCTGCATGGGGTCTTCGTTGCTGTCTGTGGACTTTCTCTAGTTGTGTCAAGCAGGGGCTACTCTTTGTTGCAGTGCATGGACTTCTCACTGCAGTGGCTTCTCTTGTTGCAGAGCACAGGCTCTAGGCACATGGGCTTCAGTAGTTGTGGCGTGCAGGCTCAGCAGTGGTGGCCTGCAGGCTCTAGAGCACAGGCTCAGTGGTTGTGGCACATGGGCTTAATTTCTTTGTGGCATGTGGGATATTCCTGGACCAGGGCTTGAACCTGTGTCCTCTGCATTGGCAGGTGGATTCTTAACCACTGTGCCACCAGGGAAGCCCTAAACTCCACTTCTTGCCAGCTAATCTATTGTTTTAAACAATACCCTGTGCATAAATGGCTCTATGGTCTAATTCAATCAAATCAGGGCTCCTTTGAAAGAAGCCTTTAACTTCTCCATACTCTGTTGCAAATGAAGTCAATTCCTTTGGGAAGACATTAGTAGCTATTTGCCTGCTTCCCTCTGCTCCCAGGCAAAATCTCTGTCAGTGCTCTGGAACTTGGAGTGTCTCTGAATGACAGCTCCAATTTAGGAGCTGCGTATTCAGTGGAGGGAGGGGGCAATAGCTTGAGGTTCTCTCAGCTTGCCTCTTTGGTATGAAGCCACCACGTTATGAGCCAGGACAAGGGTGATTTGGGTCCTGGTTTTCTCAGTGGTACTGCACTCATGGTAGATTCTCATTGGCATGAATCAGGGTTGGATGGAAAAAGGGAGTCCCCACGTCTTGACTGCATTCACCCAGAGCATAGCCTCAGCAGTAGATAGTTGGTAACATCCTGCCTCAGGATGAGACGTGCTGACATCCTACCCCTCTCAGGACAAAAGCCCTCTGACTAGGAGCTGGGGGAAGGGGAAGCCTGTGCTCTAGGCTACACCAGACTAGAGTGAGGTTTCTGTCTTGCTGCACTGTTAGAGGGATGGGTGGGAATAGTCTTGGTTCAAATACCACAGACTTGCTTTTCTTATTGAAGTTTTGTAGATTTTCTTGAATAGGTGCTTCTTCATTTGCTGTATGCCTTTAGGACCATTTCAGAGGTTTTAAATAGTTGTTTTAAAAGTAATTTTTGTGGGGAGACCTTCAAGATGGCGGAGCAGTAAGACGTGGAGGTCACCTTCCTCCCCACAGATACAACAGAAATACATCTACACGTGGAACAACTCCTACAGAACACCTACTGAACGCTGGCAGAAGACCTCAGACTTCCCAAAAGGCAAGAAACTCCCCACGTACCTGGGTAGGGCAAAAGAAAAAGGATAAACAGAGACAAAGGAATAGGGATGGGACCTGCACCTCAGGGAGGGAGCCGTGAAGGAGGAAAAGTTTCCATGCACTAGGGAACCCCTTGACTGGCAGCGATGGCGGGGGTGGGTGGGCGGGTGGGAAGCATCAGAGCCATGAAGGAGAGCGCAGTAGCAGGAGTACAGGGGGCAAAGTGGAGAGATTCCCACACAGAGGATTGGTGCCGACCAGCAGTCACCAGCCTGAGAAGCTTGTCTGCTCACCTGCCGGGGCGGGTGGGGCCTGGAAGCTGAGACTCGGGCTTCAGAGGTGAGATTCCAGGGAGAGGACTGGGATTGGCTGCATGAAGGCAGCCTGACGGGTCTACTGCAGCACAGCTAACCGGGAGGGTGTCTGGGGAAATGTCTGGACCTGCCGATGAGGCAAGAGACCATTTTCTCAGGGTATGGGAGGAGAAGGGATTCCTTCCCCATGTGCCCACAGTAGGCAGAGCTCCACCTAAGTGAGCTCCAGAGATGGGCATGAGCCACGGCTGTCAGCTCAGACCGCAGAGATGGGCATGAAATGTTAAGGCTGCTGCCAGTGCCACCAAGAATCCTGTGTGCGAGCACAGGTCACTATCCACACCGCCCGCCCTGGAGAGCCTGTGCAGCCCGCCACCGCCAGCGTCCCGTGATCCAGAGACAACTTCCCTGGGAGAACGCACGGCACACCTCAGGCTGTAACAACGTCATGCTGGCCTCTGCCGCCACAGGCTTGCCCCGCATTCCAATTATGACTACTGTACCCCTCCCTCCCCCAGGTCTGAGTGAGCCAGAGCCCCCTAATCAGCCGCTGCTTTAACCCCCTCCTGTCTGGAGTGAAACAGATGCCTGAGGACGACCTACATGCAGAGTTGGGGTCAAAACCAAAGCTGAACCCAAGGAACTGTGCAAACAAAGGAGAGAAAGGGAAATTTATCCATGCAGCCTCAGGAGCAGCTGATTAAATCCCCACAATCAACTTGATGTATCCTGCATCTGTGGAATACCTGAATAGACAATGAATCGTCCCAAAATTCAGTCAGTGGACCTTGGGAGCAACTGTAGACTTGGGACTTGCTGTCTGTGACTGATTAGTTTCTGATTTTTATGTTTACCTTAGTTTAGTTTTTAATGCTTGTTATCATTGGTGGATTTGTTTACTGGTTTCGTTGCTCTCTTCTTTTTTAAATTATTACTTTTATTTTAATAATTTAAAAACATAATTATTTTTTTCCCTTTCTTTTGTTCATCCCTTTGTTTCTGAGCCGTGTGGCTGACATGGTCTTGGTGCTCTGGCTGGGTGTCAGGCCTGAGCTTCTGAGGTGGGAAGGCTGAGTTCAGGACACTGGACCACCAGAGACCTCCCGGCACCACATAATATCAATCTGTGAGAGCTCTCCCAGAGATCTCTGTCTCAACGCTAAGAGCCAGCTCCACCCAACGGCCAGCAATCTCCAGTGCTGGATGCCCCATGCCAAAAAACTAGGAAGACAGGAACACAAACCCATCCATTAACAGAGATGATGCATAAAATCATACTAAATTCATGGACACCCCAAAAAACACCACAAGACGCGGCCCTGCGCAACAGAAACACAAGATCCAGCCCCACCCACCAGAACACAGGCACCAGTCCCCTACACGAGGAAGCCTGCACAAGCCATTGAACCACCCTCACCCACTTTGGGTAGGCACGAAAAACAACAGGAACTACGAATATGCAGCCTGAAAAAAGGACACCCCAAAAACAGTAAGTTAAGCAAAATGAGAAGACAGAGAAATATATAGCAGATGAAGTAACAAGGTAAAAACCCACCAGACCAAACAAATGAGGAGGAAATAGGCAGTCTACCTGAAAAAGAATTCAGAGTAATGATACTAAAAATGATCCAAAATCTTTGAAATAGAATGGACAAAATACAAGAAACGTTTAACAAGGACCTAGAAGAACCATGATGAACAGCACAATAAATGAAATTAAAAATTCTCTAGAAGGAATCAATAGCAGAATACCTGAGGCAGAAGAACGGATAAGTGTCCTGGAAGATAAAATAGTGGAAGTAACTGCCATAGACCAGAATAAAGAAAAAAGAATGAAAAGAATTGAGGACAGTCTCAGAGACCTGAGACAACATTAAACGCACCAACATTCAAATGATAGGGGTCCCAGAGGAAGAAGAGAAAAAGAAAGGGTCTGAGAAAATATTTGAAGAGATCATAGTTGAAAACATACCTAACATGGGAAAGGAAATAGTCAATCAAGTTCAGGAAGTGCAGAGAGTCCCATACAGGGTAAATGCAAGGAGAAACATGCCAAGGTATATATTAATCAAACTATCAAAAATTAAATACAAAGAAAAAATATTAAAAACAGCAAGGGAAAAGCAACAACTAACATACAAGGGAATCCCCATAAGGTTAACAGCTGACCTTTCAACAAAAACTCTGCAAGCCACAAGGCAGTGGCCAGAACTTATTAAAGTGATGAAAGGGAAAAACCTACAACCAAGATTACTCTACCCAGCAAGGATCTCATTCAGATTCGATGGAGAGATTAAAATCTTTACAGACAAGCAAAAGTTAAGAGAATTCAGCACCACCAAACCAGCTTTACAACAAATGCTAAAGGAAATTCTCTAGGCAGGAAACACAAGAGAAGGAAAAAACCTACAAAAACAAACTGAAAACAATTAAGAAAATGGTAACAGGAACATACATATTGATAAGTACCTTAAGTAAATGGATTAAATGCTCCAACCACAACACATAGACTGGCTGAATGGATACAAAAACAAGACCCATATATATGCTGTCTACAAGAGACCCACTTCAGACCTAGGGACACATACAGACTGAAAGTGAAGGGATGGAAAAAGATATTCCATGCAAATGGAAATCAAAAGAAAGCTGGAGCGACAATTCTCATATCACACAAAATAGACTTTAAAATAAAGACTATTCCAAGAGACAAAGAAGGTCACCACATAATGATCAAGGGATCAATCCAAAAAGAAGACATAACCATTATAAAAATTTATGCCCCCAATATAGGAGCACCTCAATACCTAAGGCAAATGCTAACAGCCATAAAATGGGAAATTGACAGTAACACAATCATAGTAGGGGACTTTAACACCCCACTTTCACCAATGGACAGATCACTCAAAATGAAAATAAATAGCAAACACAAGCTTTAAATGACACATTAGACAAGGTGGACTTAATTGATATTTGTAGGACATTCCATCCAAAAACAACAGAATACACTTACTTCTCAAGTGCTCATGGAACATTCTCCAGGATAGATAACTTCTTGAGTCACAAATCAAGCCTTGGTAAATTTAAGAATATTGAAATGGTATCAAGTGTCTTTTCCAACCAGAACACTATGAGGCTAGATATCAATTACCAAAAAAAACTGTAGAAAATGCAACACATGGAAGCTAAACAATACACTGCTAAATAACCAAGAAATCAAAGAGGAAATCAAAAAATACCCAGAAAAAAATGACAATGAAAACACGATGATCCAAAATTTATGGGATGCAACAAAAGCTGTTCTAATAGGGAAGTTTATAGCAATGCAATCCTACCTTAAAATGCAAGAAAAATCTCAAACAACCTAACCTTACACCTAAAGGAATTAGAGAAAGAAGAACAATAAAAAAAAAACCCAAAGTTAGCAGAAGGAAATAAATCGTAAAGATCAGATCAGAAATAAATGAAAAAGAAATGAAGGAAACAATAGCAAAGATCAATAAAACTAAAAGCTCGTTCTTTGAGAAGATAAAAAAAATTGATAAATCATTAGCCAGAGTCATCAAGAAAAAGGAGTGGACTCAACTCAACAGAATTAGAAATGAAAAATGAGAAGTAACAACTGACCCTCCAGAAATACCAAGGATAATGAGGAATGACTATAAGCAACTATATGCCAATAAAATGGACAACCTGGAAGAAATGGACAAATTCTTAGAAAGCACAACTTCCGAGACTAAACCAGGAAGAAATCGAAAATATAACAGACCAATCACAAGCACAGAAATTGAAGCTGTGATTAAAAAATTTCCAACAAATAAGCCCAGGACCAGATGACTTCACAGGTGAATTCTATCAAACATTTACAGAAGAGCTAACACCTATCATTCTCAATCTCTTCCAAAATATAGCAGAGGGAGGAACACTCCCAAACTCATTATATGAGGCCACCATCACCCTGATACCAAAACCAGACAAAGATGTCACCAAAAAAGAAAACTACAGGCCAATATCACTGATAATCATAGATGCAAAAATCCTGAACAAAATACTAGCAAACAAAATCCAAGAGCACTTGTAACCTCCCTTTCAGATATACTAATAATAGCTAATGTTTAATGAACAATTTCTGTGTGCCAGGCATTGCTACACAAACTTTATCTCAACCTCACAACAACTTGTTGAAGTAAGTATTACCTCCATTTTTACAGATAGAAAAGAAAACTAAGTCACAGAGAAAGTAAGTGATTCACACCAAATTATACGATTTGTGTGATGGACCTGGGACTTGAACCAAGGCACTTTGGCTTCACAGACAACTCTTAACCATTATCATCTCCTGCTTCAGGTGAACAGGCTGTAAGTTACCCTGAGGGGTAAAGAATGCAAACTTCCCTCATCTGCTCCTCAAGTTGAACTTCTTGAGGTTTGGCACGAATTGCTATAGAATCGTGGCCTATGAGGTACAGACACCAGATAAGACAGGATCAGACCCCTCCTAGGACAAAGGGCTAGAGTTGCAGCTACAGACTATCTCTCATGATAAAATTTCCTCCATTTTCTCCCATCACTTGGATATGGGATTTGGTGGGGAAAAAAAATGTCTCCTAAGATTCCATTAGCTCAGCAATCTGTCTTAATTTGCAAGAGAGCAGGGGGGTGAGTCCTAATCATTGTAGTAACTGATGTCATTGATGAACGTTTCTCCCAGCATAACCATCATTGTCCTTTCATGTTGTCTCTTAGCTGGACTTGGAGATCTCAAGCTCAGGAAATTATATTATTCATATCCTATTTCTAGCTCCTGGAACATGGCTTGGCAGAGAGGAACTATCCATATATATTTACTAAATGAATAAATGGAAGAAGGAAGGAGGTCTAGGATGAAAGAATGGGAGAGGATTGATATGTGAGGTGGTGAGGAAAGAAGAGTGGGAAACGAGGGATGCTGGGACGTAAGCACAGAGAGGACCCAGTGACTGGGTGACCTGGCTACCTCTGACCTCCAGCCCCCACAGATGCCTGGATGCCACCCAGAGCCCCAAGCCAAGTGACCATCTCACCCCTCTGGTATCCACAGAAACAAGTCACGGAGAGACTGTCACTTGTTCTTAAGGGAAAAAGACTGAACAGGAAGTGCCCAGGGCAACTGAGTCCAGTGAGCCAGGATTCTAGGCCACCCAGTCTCCAGAAAAGTGCTAGGTTTCTGAGAGGTGGAAGGCTGAACCCCCTGCCTTCTCTCCATTGTGCAGCTCTTTGCACTTGGCCAGCCCAGCCCTGGCTCCTGAAGGCCTTGCCTGTCAGGTCCTCAGGTGCAGATGGAGGGAGCCTCAGCCAACCCAAGCTCTTCCCAGTGGGTCAAGCTGCTGAGGCTTGATGGTCCTGCCTCCTTACCAGGCTTTCCTGGGAGAGAGGAGGGGGGGCAGCCCCCTTCCTCCTGCCAGCACTCTCCCTGTCCCTGGTGGGGTTGCCAAGATGGAATTCTCTGAATTTTGTCAACAAGAACCCCACAAGGAAGAAGACCTTGGGGACAGAGCAGGAGCAAACTACACCCCAGTTGGGGAAGCATAATGACCTGTCTATTTCCTTAGTCCTCAGAATAATTCTGCTGGATAGGTATTATTATTTTATTCCCTTTAGAAATGAGGTTTAGAGAAGTTAAGTAACCTATGCCTAGGTTCACAGTAAGTGATAAAACTAGGCTGACTCCAAAGCCTTCACTATTCTCTTTTTTTTTCTTTTCTATATGGTCTCTATCAGCCTGCCTCTTCATCTATATAATGTAGGATAATAGTCTCCACTTTAAAAATCAGATATTAATTATGTAAACAGACAGCTTGGACCAATTTAAAATTACATTAATTCATTTGAGATAACATGGAAACATTCTAAATGGTTTAATCAATGTCTGTACCAGTTTAATAAGTAAAAACAATTTGACCTCTACTCTGCTGGTATAGACAATCTGGTATGCCTTTGGACTTCTTTTGCTAAAACTTTAATGGTAATGCTATGGGCCATTAGAGATAGATATTAATCATTATGTTAAGAAAATATAATTTTATTCATAAGTTTCTAGGTGTTTAATCAGGAATGATTAATTTATCTTCAAAATAATTTGGGCCTCAGGATACAAAATTAATATACAGAAATCTATTGCATTTCTATACACTAACAAAGAGCTATCAGAACGAGAAATTAAGACAAAAATCCCACTTACAATTGCATCAAAAAGAATAAAATACCTAGGAATAAACCTACCTAAGGAGGTAAAAGGCCTGTACTTGAAAAACTATAAGACACAGATGAAAGAAATGGAAGATGACACAGATGGAAAGATATATCATATTCATAGATTGGAAGGATTAATATTGTTAAAATTACCTTATCTATCCAAATGAATCTACAAATTTAATGCAATCCCTATGAAAATACCAATAGCATTCTTCACAGAACTAGAAAAAATAATTTAAATTTTGTATGTAAACACAAAAGACCCTGACTAGCCAAAACAATCTTGAAAAAGTAAAGCAGAGCTGGAGATACCATGCTCTTTGACTTCAGACTACATTACAAAGCTATAGTCATCAAAACAGTGTAGTACTGGCACAGAAACAGACACATAGATTAATGGAACAGAACAGAAAGCTCAGAAGTAAACCCATGCACCTATGGTCAATTAACCCATGATGACAAAAGATGCAACAATATACAATGGAGAAAAGACAGTCTCTTCACTAAGTGGTGCTGGGAAAAATGGACAGCTACATGTAAAAGAATGAAATTAGAACATTTTCTTACACCATATACAAAAATAAATTCAAATTGGATTAAAGACCTAAATGTAAGACCAGAAACCATTAAACTCTTAGAAGAAAACATAGGCAGAAGACTCTTTGACATAAATTGTAGCAATTTTTTTTTTGGATCTGCCTCCTAAGGCAAAGGAAACAAAAGCAAAAATAAACAAATGAGTCTTAATGAAACTTAAAAGCTTTTGCACAGCAAAGGAAACCATGGACAAAATGAAAAGGCATCATACTGGACGGGAAAAATTTGCAAATGATATGACTAATAATGGGTTAATCTCCAAAATATATAAACAACTCATACAACTCAACATCAAAAAGACCAAACAGCTCAATTAAAAAATGTGCAGAACATATATACAATGGAATATTACTCAGCCATAAAAAGGAACAAAATTGAGTTATTTGTAGTGAGGTGGATGGACCTAGAGTCTCATACAGAGTGAAGTAAATCAGAAAGAGAAAAACAAATACTGTATGCTAACACATATATATGGAATCTAAAAAAATCACACTGATGAACCTAGTGGCAGGGCAAGAATAAAGACGCTGACATAGAGAACAGACTTGAGGACACAGGGGGAAAGGGGAACTGGGACAAAGTGAGAGAGTAGCATTGACATATATGCACTACCAAATGTAAAATGGATGGCTAGTGGGAAGCTGCTGCATAGCACAGGGAGATCAACTTGATGCTTTGTGACGACGTAGAGGGGTGGTATAGGGAGGGTGGGAGGGAGGGGATACGGGGATATATGTATACATATAGCTGATTCACTTTGTTGTACAGCAGAAACTAACACAATATTGTAAAGCAATTATACGCCAATAAAGACGTGAAAAAAAATGTGCAGAAGACATGAATGACATTTTTCAAAAAAGACATATAGGTGGCAGACAGGCACAAGAATAGAAGCTCAACATCATTAATCATCAGAGAAATGCAAATCAAAACCACAGTGAGATATCATCTCACATCTGACAAAATGGCTGTCCTCAAAAAGACCACAAATAACAAGTGTTGGTGAGGATATGGAGAAAAGAAAAGGGAATGCTTGCACACTGTTGGTGGGAATATAAATTGGTGCAACCATTGTGGAAACCAGTAAAAAGGTTTCTTGAAAAACTAAAAATGGAACTACCATGTGACCCAGCAATTCCACTCCTGGGTATATATGCAAAGAGAGTGAAAACACTAATTTGAAAAGATATATGCACCCTAATGTTCATACCAGCATTATTTACAATAGCCAAGATATGGAAGCAACCTAAGTGTCCATCAACAGATGAGTGGATAAAGAAGATGTGGTGTATATAGACAATGAAATACTACACAGCCATAAAAAATGAAATCTTGCCATTTGCAACAACATGGATGAACTTGGAGGATATTGTGCTTAACAAAATAAGTGAGACAGAGAAAGACAAATACTGTATGATATCACTTATGTGTGGAATCTAAAAAATAAAACAAAGTAGTGAATCCAACAAAATGAAACAGATTCACATGTATAAAGATCAAACAGTGGGGAGAGGGAAGGAGGGAAATCCAACAGTGGGGCAGTGGGTAAGACTCCACACTCCCAATGCAGAGGGTCTGGGTTCAATCCCTGGTCAGGCAACCAGATCCCACATATGCTGCAACTAAGAGTTCGCATGCCACAACTAAGAAGCCCACATGCCGCAACTAAGGAGTTAGTGAGCTGCAACTAAAGGAGCCCTGGAGCCACAGCTAGGGAGGCCCCCTGCCACAACTAAGACCTGGTGCAACCAAATAAATAAATAAAATACATAAATATTAAATAAATAAACAAATAAGTTACAGGATATATTGTACAGCACAGGGAATATATTCAATATTTTACAATAACTATAAACAGATTATAACTTTTAATAATTGTGGATCACTATGTTGTGCACCTGAAACTTACATGACATTGTAAATCAAATATGCCTCAATAAAACAAACAAACAAAAAATAATTTGGGCATCTTTAACATTACTAGCAAACCCCCCCTACCCAATACTAGCAAACCCCCCTACCCAATACCTCCTCCAAATCTCTAATCCCTCCATCATCCCCAAAGGAAAACCTTATCCTGATCTAAAATACCATAGATTGGTTTCACCTTTTTTTTGAACATTTTATAAATGGAATCACAGCATGCATTCTTGTGTCTGTCTTCATCCACTGTACATTATGTATGACAGATTTATCAATATTATTCTGTGTAGCTGTATTATTCATGTGCTTTTCATTATTGTAGAATATTACAGTGTATGAATATACATTTATTTATCTATTACACTGTTAATGGATATTGAGTTGTTTTCAGTCTGGGTCCATTACAAATAAGGCTGCTATGAACCTCTGTTCATGCTTTTCTGGTATACATGTGCAACCATTTCTCTTATAAATTATAGATAGACTTGAAATTGCTGGATCATAAAATATGTGTATATTCAACTTCAGTAGATAATGTTAAACATTGTCCAAAGTGGTTATATGAATTTACATATTTGGCACCAGTATACAAGAGTTCCAATTGCTTCACATCCTCACTAGCATTTGGTATTGACAATCTTTAGTCTTAGCCATTGTAATGAGTCTGTAGTGTTAATTCATTGTTATTTTAATGTATAGTTCCCTGAATGTCAATAAAATTGTGCATCTTTTTATATTTTTATTTTTATTGGGCATTTTGACCTTCTCCTTGGTGAAGTGTCTCCTCAAGTCTTTTACCATTTTTTCCATTGAATTGTCTATCTGTTTCACTAATTTGTAGTTCTTTATATATTATGGATAGGAGCCATTTGTCTATTATAATGCCTAAAATATCTTCTTCCACTCTGTATTTTGTTTTTATTCACTCAGATGTCTTTTAATAACCAGAAGTTTTTGATTTTAAGATTGTCCAATTTTTCAATCTTTTCCTCTATGCTTAATGAATATGGGTTCTTTTAAGAATCTTTCCCTATTCCCACATCTTAAAAATATTTTTTTTCTATTATTTCTTGGATTTTTCTTCTGTTTCATTTTCCCTTTCACATTTGGATCAACAATTTACCTGGAATTAGTTTTTATGTCTAGTGTGAGGTAGGGATCCCATTTCATTTTCTCCCATATGTATATCCAATTGCCTGATCACCATTTATTAAACAGAATATAATTTCCCCACTGCTCTGCAGAGTGGCATCCCCATCATAAATCAAATGTCCATATATGCATAGATCTGTTTCTGGACACTATTCTTTTTCATTGGTCTATTTTTATCTAACCTTGCTGTCTTAAGTACTGCACCATGCTCTCTTAATTATGGTAGCTTTATAATAAAGCTACATATCTACTTTAAAAAGTGTTCCAACTGTATTATTCTTCAAAATTGTCTTGGTCTTTCTTCATTCTTTGTGCTTCTATATAAATTCTAAAGTCAGGATGTCAATTTCATCCACCTACCAATTTTGTTTTTAAAAACTAAACTTGCTAGTATTTTACTTGCTATTGCACTAAATCTATTTATTGGATCAGAGAGAATTGAGAATTATCATATTTACACTATTGAGTCTTCCAATCCATGAACATTTTATATCCTTCCATTTATTTAGGTCTTATTTAATTTTAATAAAATTAACAAATTCATGCACATTTTTTATTTGATTTATTCCTAGATACTTGATAAGTTTGATATTACTGGGAACGGCATGATCTCTCTAAGATTTACTTTCCAATTTTTATTTTTGGTAAGAAGAAATACAACTGATTTTTGTATTTTGACCTTGATCTAGTGACAATAATAAATTCACTTATTTCTATTAGTTACTCTGTGAATTCTTTTGGATTTTGTGCATATGCAGTCATGTCAATGTTATTTTTTTCTTTTCCAATCTTGTTCCTTTTTTTCTTTTTTTTTTCTTTTTTTTTCTTTTTTTTGCCTGATTCTACTACTGGAATATTTGGAACTATGATGAAAAGAAGTGCTGATAAACTTTTTGGCTCATTCCCAATCTCAAAAGGAAAGTTATCAATATTTTACTATGGCTTGCCATAGCAAATTTTTGCAGAAAATTTTTATCAGGTTAGGGAAATTCTCTTCTATTCCAATTTTTGAAAAAGTTTATCATGAATGTATGAATAGTTAAACTATCAAATGCTTTTTCTGCATCTAGAGATGGCAACGTGACTTTTTGCCTGTTAATACTGCAAATTACATTAATTGATTCTCAAAGGTTAAGTCAATCTTCAGTCTTGGATTCACCCATCATGGTCCTGATATTTTAGTCTTTGTATGTATGGCTGGCTTAGGTTAGCTAATATCATGTTTAGGATTTTTGCATCTCTGTTCATGATTAATATTAGCCTATAGTTTACCATCTTTGTAATGCTCATTTTAGATTTTGGTATCAACATTATTATGACCTTATAAAATTAGTTGGGAAGAGAACTACATGACAAGAAATTGAGGCCTTCTGCAAACAAAATGAGACCTCTCATCAAAGAGATATAGTGAACAATCTTGAAAGTGGATCTACTAGCAGCAAATTGTTAGAAATTTTCATTCTAAAGGTACATATTATAAGGGCCTTATAAGGTGTGACTTAACTCCACTCTCTTTTCTTCCTTGTTAGTATTGTCCAGCATTTTGTTTAGCCTCAGATTTTCTGTTCCCTAAATTATTATTATTATTATGTTGCTGTTGTTTTTATAGTCACATGGAGCTTGTTTAGATTTACCTGTGTTTACCAGTTTCTTTGTTCATTCATTGTCATGACAGTTACCCGTTTATTGCCTCTAGGCTCCAATCCTACTCTTCATTGCCCCATTTAATGATAATGGAGCTGTATCCTGTAAACATTTATCCTTTTCCTGCTGACAAAATGTAATGTTAAACTTTGTCAGTAGCAGACACCAGAGGCTCACCATGGCAGGAGGGGGTTGTCTTTCTGGTTCCAATGAGTTTCCATTTTTTTTCTCCTTATTCCAAAAGCAAGGGGATAGCCACCAGTTTGTACGCCCCCTCCAGCAAATTTCCTGACACTCTAGTGGAAGGTCCCTACTTACCAATCCTAGCTCATGATTCCCTGTTCTCTGGCCTTACTTCTTGCATTTCCTTCCTCCTGGGGTCAAATTTCTTTGTTTTTTCACATTATCCTTTGGTTTTTCTTTTTGTAAGAGCTTGAGTGGTTAACTCTCTTTGTTCAGCACTTGGTCTTAAATGATGAACATATCTTTATTTAGCACTCACTTTTGAATGATATTTGGCTGGGTATGAAATGCTAGATTAATAATCTTTTCTTCTCAGCACTTGGAAGATAACATTCCACTATCTTCTTTCATTTTTTTTTTAAGAATTCTGCTTTTAGTTAAATTATTTTATGGATAACCTGTTCACTCTCTTTTACTACTTTTAAGATCTCTTTGTCTTTAATGTTTACAGTTCCAGTCTGTTATGTCTAGATGTGGATTTCTTATGTTTTCTGTTAAGAATTCATTGTGTTTCCTGAATCTGAAGATTAATGAGTTTATCATTTCTAGAACAAACTCAGTTATCACTTCAAATATTACCTCATTCTCATTCTCTCTCATTTATCTTTCTTGTACTCTTATTAGACATATGTTGGATTTTAAAATTCTATTCTACATAACTCTCGATGTTTCATATTAAATAGTTCTGATCACCAAATTCCAATGTAGGCTGGGGGTTCCCCACACCACCAATCAATGCTCCAACACCAGCTGGATGTCCTACGATTCAACTCAATTCTGACACTGTCCACCCATACATAGCATCCAAATCCACAGGGTGAGGGTTCAATCCCACAAGACCACCCACCTCCACTTCAGATGGCAATGGCAAGTCTAGCATATCACCTATGCTTCTGACCAAATGGCTAGAAATCAGAGATTCCTATAACCCCCTCTTTGGGTTTGATTAATTTGCTAGAGTGACTCACAGAACTCAGAGAAACATTTTACTTGCTAGATTACCAATTTATTATAAAAGGTTATAACTCAGGAATAGCCAGATGGAAGAGATGTATAAGGGCAAGGTATGTGGGAAGGGGCAGAGAACTTTCATGCCCTCTCCAGGCACACCATTCTCCCAGCTCTTCCATGTGTTCACCAACCAGGAAGCTCTCCAAGCCCAGTTCTTTTAAGTTTTTATTGAGGCTTCAATATATAGGCATAATTGATTAAATTATTGACCACTGGTGATTGATTCAACCTCCAACCTCTCTCCTGACCCCAGAGGTCAAGGGGGTGGGACTAAATGTTTCATTCCTCTAGTCACATAATTGGTTCCCCTGGCAACCAGCACCTATCCTTTGGTACTTTCCAAAAGTCACCTCATTAACATAAGCCCAGCTGTGGTGGAAAGGGGGATCTTGAATGACAAGACACCCATTTCACTTCATGGCTCTAAAGTGATTTCAGGACCTGAGGATGAGAGGCTAAATATAACAAAAGATAATCCCACTGCTCTTATTGCTCAGGAAAATCCAAGGGTTTTGAGAGCTGTGATCCAGGAACTGTGGACGAAGATCAAATATATCTAAGAAATATATTTTGGTCAACTGAATGACCAAATATATATTCCTTATAAATCACAATATTACATATGTTTTACTTCTTTTCGTCTCTTTGTTCTACCTCTTGTTATTTATCCCCTCTTTCTCTCTTCAATGGCATCTAATCTCAAGTTTATCCTGTTCACTGAGGTTTTCTTATTATTGTTTCAATGACCATATTTTTCATTCTGATATTAGAAATTGTTGTCCAAACTAAAGTTTATCCTGTCCACTGAGTTTTTTATTTCAATGACCATATCATTCATTCTTAATTTTTTTCTGCCATCTGCTCTTTAGTATCTTATTCCTTTCTTTTTTAGAATTTCAAGTCCTTATTTTATGACTTTAATTATATAAAATTTTTGTGAAGTATGTATAAATATTCTTTGTTGTATCTGCTGACTATCATTCATATGAATTGCTTACTCATGTGTCTTGTAATTTTGGATTGTGAATTCATCTTAAGAGGGATTTTCCTATGAGAAGTTTTGTGGCCTGAGTTATGGTAGTGTTCCTACAGAGTGATAAACTTTGCATCTTTCTAACACCTCAGAGGTAATATTGACCTGCAACTAATGTAATCACTGGCTTTAAGTTTCTACATAATGTAGTTTAAATTTTGGACTCAAAACCGGGGCAAGAGGTAGGCACAGAATTTCAATATCTCAATAGAAACTTTTTAAAACTAGGATCCCAGTGAGAGACTTTATCATTTCCCTGTGATGTGAATAGATTTTTAGTTCCATCTAGATAGGCACCAAAAGCCAAGCCCCTGGTAAACTCAAATTCACTAATCCACCACCTACCCCATTCTAGGCTGCCATAATATCACCTCAAGTACTTACATCTTTTTATTTTTTGCATCTGGATATTTCCTTTTCATATCCCATGGTGTGGGTGCACCATAATTTACTTAAATCCTTATTTATAAGTATTCAGGTTGTTTTCCTTTTTCTTTACTCTATTAAGCAGTATTGACATAAATATTCTGATGGGTATTGGTTTTTGTGGATATTGTTTAGCATAGAGTTGAAATTAGACTATTAATTTAGTACCAATATTTCAGGTTGTATGAGATTTTTTTACCAGCAGCATTCAGCAACACAGGGAAGTCAAATAGTTGGAATCATCCAGGTAGGGGTTCCCCACTCAGGAAAATGCAATAAAAAGATATTCTGGCAAGAGAGTTTAGAACTAGGGTAAGAAAGTCACTGACATTTTGAATCATAGATTCTGAAGTGGGTAAGGAGGGAAATAAAAACAGAGGAATCAGAGTTGGTAGATTAGAAGAAAGTAAGAATCAGTGAGTTGGAGTCCCCAGGGAAATGGGAGAAATGGAATGATTACACCATAAGTACAGGAAGTAGTGGTCAGAGAATAGAATGTCTGAACAAATGGGATAATTTTTCAGTAATGGAAAAGACCAGGTGTGACCATAGGTGGCTGAAGTAGAATATCAGTGGTGGACTCTTTAGTGATAAAGAAATCAAAGAAAAGAGAGGCCAGAGCATTGAATGGGGTCATCTACATGGACACTGAAGTCACTCAGGATGATGGACTCAAGACTAAGACGTTGAGACAAGTACAAAGTTTTCATAGAAAAAGAGTGTATCCAGGAGATCTAAAGGTGACAATACCAGGAAAATGGTGGTGGGTAGCACCAGCTTCTAAGGAACAAGGGATCTCCTAATTGGAAGAGAGGAATAATGGTTTAGACGGAGTCAGAAGGAACAAGGAGAATACACCCCATTCCCACCCTGAAGTACCTTAGAGTTTGAGAGAATGAACAGTCTCTACTTGAGAGATATACAGGGAAACAATATCCTCAAGGGAGATCCAGGTTACTGTTAAAGCCGGGAGATGTAAAGAACAGTCAATTAAGAAACAATCTAAGGAATAGGGAAGTTTTCCAGTCATGCAGCTAGACTTCCAGAGAGTACAAGGAAAAGTTTTGTGAAACTGGGAGGCAAAGTTATTGGGTCAAGGGAGAATAATCAGAATATAATGCTATAAGAGAGAATAGGAGACCAAATGGGAATTATGATTTGGATGGTAATCAAGGAAACAAGGAACGCTAAGCAGAGAGAATTGTTAAATCAGACAGAGGGAAAAGGGAGTTGCAGTAGCCTCCTAAATCATCTGACGTGGAGTTAGGAGTCTCAGGTAGTGAACAGGAAAGTCCAAACCTATTCATTAGGCACTCAGGAATGGTCAGTCATCCTATCAGCATTGGCCTTGCGTTTCTGCTTCCATATAAGGGTCAGGCAAACTACCAAGGGATCACAAGGACCAAGAGGAAAGCTATATTGTAAAGTTCTGCTCTGAAGCACCCCTACAAGATTCTGTCCAGAAACATGGGAGGGGGTCATGCTGACTATCAGTGCTCTGTGTCATTTTGCTCCCTCCTGCATGCCCCCTACTTCCTGACTTTGTCACCCACTCTGATTACCTCATCTTCATGGAGTGATATAAATGATGTGAAAGGGCTTTGGAAAATGTAGTAAGTTAAGTACACGGGGGCACTGACTTTTCCCCACTTTGGTCATTTCTACTTCAGATCCATTCTCTTTGGTCCCAACCCCCAACTCTATCCTGGCCCTTGGATCAATCTCTGCCTACTGAGGGGAAAAACTACATGTTATCCCAAGGAATAGGGACTACTCTTATAGCTCCATTTCTTCTCTTTGCCATTTCCCATAACCACTCTTCAACCTAGAAACTGGGACCATTGCTCTGGTTTGTGGGGCCTTCTTATTGGCTCCAAACGAAGGAGTATGGGCATTCGTAATGGGCATTCCCACATGGGGAGATGTGAGTGGTACTGTGTGAGCGTCTGCCAGTTTCTCATTTTCACAAGATGACTAATGAGACATATGCCATTTTAAAAAATGACAAGGAAGTTACCTCTAATTTCCCCATCTCAACCCCAGCTTCCACCTCCTCTTTCTGCTCCTTTTGTTCTCATTATCCAATGCCGCTTCCTCCCTTGTCTCCTCAATCTTTTAGCCCTCAGCCTACTCCCCAGCCCCATCCACCTCTTTCAGACTTCAGCCCTACCCATTTCCCTCCTGCCACAGGAAGTGTCATCCCTTCCTACCACCCTACCTTAATGACATCCATGCCCAGCTCTTTCCCTGTCCCTTCCATACCATCTACTTGCCACCCTGTTCATCCTGCTCCCTTTCCTATTATTCCTTTATCTGTGCCCCTATCCCCCCTCCTATCCCTTCTTTCTAGTCCCTTGAACTCTGGTCTTCACCTACACTCCAGCCACTCCCAACCAGACCTGTTGATTCACAAGTCTCATTCTGGAGAGATAGTTACTCTAGTACTGGGACAGATCTGGTACAATTCAGAATTGCCAGGACTGCAGATTCCCAGAAGCCTTCCCTGGTAGATCTAGAGAATTCAAGATGATGGCCAAGCAACATTCAGCTAGAAGGTAAGCTCAGTTCCTTGCAGGAGTCCTTTTCCATGATGGTGTTTTCAGCCATGAGCAGATCCTAGTTATCTTACTATCTGTATTTTGCCTTCATCCTAATCTTATCAATCCTCTTCAGATGCCAATCGAAATCCTAATAGATATTTTCAGGGAACTCAAAAAGCAATTTATATGGGAAGGCAAAAGGCCAAGAATAGCCAAGAACTGGTAGGAAAAATTTCTGTATGAGATATCATAACCTATTATAAAAATTATAGTAATTAATATAGTGTCATACTGGTCCAAAAGTAGACAAATGGCATAGAATAGAGTCCAGAAATAGATTCATACCTACATGAACACTTGATTTAAGACAAAAGTATCACAGAAGAAAAGTGGGGCTAGGACTATCTATTCAATAAATTGATTCTGGGTCAACTGTATACTCGTATGGAAAAAAAAACTAAGCTAGTTTCCTACTTCACACTACACTCAAAAATCAGTTTCAAGTAGAATGTAGATCTAAAGTGAAAAGGTAAAAACGTAAATCTTTTAGAATTGCTGGAGTGATACTTGGCTATTGAGCACTTGAGATGTGCTATTAAGTGGATTTTAAACACTTGTACTGGATTTTAAACACTTAGTATGAAAAAATAAAATACCTTAATGTTTATATTGAAATGTTGAACTGATAATAATTTGAATATATTGGGTCAAGTAAAACATTTTTAAATTTTATCTGTTTTTGCTCTTTTTTGTGTGTGTGTTTATTTTATTTTATTTTTTATTTTTTTAGCGTTACGCGGGCCTCTCACTGTTGCGGCCTCTCCCGTTGCAGAGCACAGACTCCGGACATGCAGGCTCAGCGGCCGTGGCTCACGGGCCTAGCCGCTCCGCGGCATATGGGATCTTCCCGGACCAGGGCACGAACCCGTGTCCCCTGCATCGGCAGGCGGACTCTCAACCACTGTGCCACCAGGGAAGCCCTGTTTTTGCTCTTTTAGATACTAGAACATTTTAAATTGTGACTTGCTTCATGTTATTGGACTGCACTGATCTAGAAGGTAATATAAGAAAATAATCTTCACAATATCAAATTAGGAAAAAATTTCTTAAGTGACATTAAAAAGCACTAATCACAAAGGGAAAGACTGATACATTTGATCACATGTAAATTTTTAAAAGACAGTCTTAGGCGTCTTCTAAGTTATCAAAAAGACAATGTTAAGAGATTAAAAAGGCAAGCCATGCAGTGGGAAAAATAAATTAGTAGCACATGCAACTCTCAAAGGGCTTATATCAATAATATATAAAGAACTCCAACAAGTTGGTAAAAAGAAGGCAAAGAATCCACAAGAAAATAGGAAAAGATTTGGAACTGTCATTTCACAAAAGAGGTTTTTCAAATGAACAATAAATATACAAAAAATAAAAGTTGGGGCTTCCCTGGTGGCGCCGTGGTTGGGAGTCTGCCTGCCGATGCAGGGGACATGGGTTCATGCCCCAGTCCGGGAGGATCCCATGTGCCGTGGAGCGGCTGGGCCCATGGGCCATGGCCGCTGGGCCTGCAGGTCTGGAGCTTGTGCTCCGCAGCAGGAGAGGCCACGACAGTGAGAGGACCACGTACCGCAAAATAATAAATAAATAAAAGTTGGTCAATCTCACCACTCAATAGGAAAATGCAAATTAAACCATAGTGAGATGCCACTACATACCCACCAGAATGGCCATAATTAAAAAGACTGACAATGTCAAGTGTTGGCAAAGATGGGAACAATAAGAGCCCTGGTGGAGTAAATCAGTTCCACTATTTTGTAAAACAACTTGATACCACCTACTAAAACTGAACCATAGGCAGTCCCTACAATCCAGTAATTCCACTTCTAAGTATACATCCAACAAAATGTTTGTATGTGTGCACCAAGAGACATCTACTAAAATGTTCATACAGCATTATTTGTTATAGTTTGTATTGAAAAATCCAATGTTCATCAGTATTAAAATGAATAAATAAATTGCGGTATAACCACAACAGGGAGAACCACACAGAAATAAAAAGTAATGAAACCATAGCTATCTACATGCAACAGCAGTGATGAATTTCACAAACATAATGTTGACCAAAAGAAGCCAGACACAAAGCATGCATACCATATGATTCCATTTATAGAAAGTGAAAAAACAGCCAAAGTAATCTATAGTGTTAGAAGTCAGGACAGTGGTTACCTTTGAGGAGAAAAGAAGACAGTGTTTGGGAAGGCGCATGAGAGAGGCTTCTGGGGTGCTGTCAATATCGATTTCTTGGCTTGTGTGATGGTGACAAATGATTGATCACTTTGTGATAAATCAGTGTGAGCTATACGTTTTGGAGAAGAACACTTTTCTACGTCTATGTGTGATATTTCACAAGAAAAAGGTTTTGTTTTATATTGTTTTTTAAATGTGAGTGCTTATCAAGAATTCCTAACTTGGAAATCTGAGTTCTGACAATTTATGGTGCCAGGAGGGAAATACAAGGATCTCTCATAACCCAGAAGCTCTCCACTTTTACTTTCCTCCCCATCTGCCAGCTGTATAGAGGGGATCATATGGCTTTTCTCTTTTATGTGTTAATATGGTGATATTCAAAATATGGTGAGTATTTCCAAATATTGAACCAACTTTGCA
The DNA here is from genome assembly GCF_949987515.2 of Delphinus delphis. Classification (NCBI taxonomy): domain Eukaryota; kingdom Metazoa; phylum Chordata; class Mammalia; order Artiodactyla; family Delphinidae; genus Delphinus; species Delphinus delphis. The sequence goes on from NC_082683.1 coordinate 34,898,046, forward strand.
TCTCTGAAAAATCTCATTTGGTCATGGTGTATTATTCTTTTTATATGTTACTGGATATTATTTTCTAATACTTGGTTAAGAATTTTTGCATGTATATTCATAAGATATATTTATCCTTAGCTGTCCTTTTTGTAGTAACTTGTCTGGTTTTAGTATCAATGTAATGCTCATCTCATAAAATGAGTTGGGAATTGTTCCCTCAACCTCTGTTTTCTGAGACAGTGTGTGTAGTATTGGTATTTTCTTCAATTTGTGTTTGACAGATTAATCAGAAAAACCATCTGGCCCTGGAAGGTATATTGCAGGAAGTTTTTCAACTACAAATTCAATTTTTTAAATACATATAAAGTTATGCATATTCTCTCTCTCTCTCTCTCTCTTTTCTGTTCTGGAAATTTATATCTTCACAAAAGTTATCCATTTCATCTAAGTTGTCAAATTTATTGACAAAATTCTTTATGATATTTCCTTTCTCTCCAATTAATGTCTGTAGGATGTGTAGTGATGTCCCACTTTTATTCATTATGTAGATCATTTGTGTCTTCTTCTTTCTCTTGATTAGTTTATCTGTATTGTTGAATTTTCTACAAACTAGCTTTTGATTTTATTGGTTTTATCTATTGAGTACTTGTTTTCCATATTATTCATTTCCACTCTTTATTATTTCTTTAATTTTATTTATTTTTTATTAAAATTTGCTCTTCTTTTACCACCTTCCAAGGTATAAGCCTAATCCATCAATATTGTACTTTGGTTCTTTCCTGGTACCAGCAATTAAAGCTATAAATTCCCCTCTAAGCACTGGTCTATATATATTCTAAAAGTCTTAATCGTTGTGTGTTTATTTTTTATCAGTTCAAAATATTTTCTAATTTATCATGATTTTCTTTGATTCAAGACATTTAGGAATGTGTTGTGTAATTTACAAGTAATTTGAATTTTCTAACTATCTTTTGGTAATTGACCTCTAAATTAAATTTGTTGTGGTCAGAGTACATATTTGTATGACTCATTCCTTTTAAATTTACTGAAACTTGTTTTCTGGCATAACATATGGTCTATATTGGTTAGTAGTCTACATGCAATTTAAAAGAATGCATAGCCTGATATCAGTGGGTCAATGTGCTCTAATTGTCAATTAGTTCAAATGATTGGTAGTGTTTTCAAGTCTTCTATATACTCACAGATTTTCTATTAACTTGCTTTATCAATTACTAAGATAGAAAAGTTGGCAGTTCTACAATTTTTGCTTTATGTGTTTTGTTTTGTTTTTTAATTTTTTTTTTTTTTTTTTTTTTTTTGCTGCCTTGGGTCTTCGTTGCCACATGCAGGCTTTCTCTAGTTGAGGCGAGCAGGGGCTATTCTTCATTGAGGTGCACAGACTTCTCATTGTGGTGGCTTCTCTTGTTGTGGAGCATGGGCTCTAGGCGCGTGGGCTTCAGTAGTTGTGGCACATGGGCTCAGTAGTTGTGGCTTGCAGGCTCTAGAGCACAGGCTCAGTAGTGGTGGCTGCCAAGGGCTAGGGATAGGAGGCAACGGGGAGCTGTTTAATGCATATAAAAACTTTCTGGAGATCGGTTTCACACAATGTGACTATACACTACTGAACTACAATACTTAAAAATGGTTCAGGGCTTCCCTGGTGGCGCAGTGGTTGAGAGTCCACCTGCCGATGCAGGGGACACGGGTTCGTGCCCTGGTCTGGGAAGATCCCACATGCTGTGGAGTGGCTAGGCCCGTGAGCCATGGCCGCTGAGCCTGCACGTCCGGAGCCTGTGCTCTGCAACGGGAGAGGCCACAACAGTGAGAGGCCCGCATACCGAAAAAAAAAAAAAAAAGTTCAGAAGGTAAATTTTATGTGTGTTTACCACAATTTAAAAAATTTAAATAAATAAACTGTAAAGTCCCTAAGGTACTTTTAGGGTTATTCTGTCTATATTATCACATGGCTGGTATGGGCCAGAATGTCTTCTCAGATAGGAAACCTCCACTGTTTGTGAGACAGACATAGAGGGTCTCAGTTCTGGGCATCTGCTTTATAGTGAGAGAGGATGGGACTTCCCTGGCGGTCCAGTGGTTAAGACTCCAGCTTCCAATGCAGGGGGCACAGGTTCAATCCCTGGTTGTGCAACTAAGATCCCACATGCCACAGCGCCTCCAAAACAAAAACAGAAAACAAACAAACAAAACACAAGTGGAGAGGTTTCTGACTACTTCCAAAATCTTTTTTAGGAAATGACTGGCCAAGGTGAGGTCCAGTCCTAAGCTCGTTACCTCTCGGGTCTATCACTTCACGGCCAGTCGTTTTCTGGCGGTGTCCAGCCGCGATTCTGTAACCAGACTAGGTCCTGAGAAGCTGGGAAGGTGAGCTGAGCAGCCAAAGGGGCGGGCCGCGCGTTATAAGATTTGGGGAGGAGGGGGGTGGACGGGCAGGAATGAGGTCCAAGGGAGGAGGGTGAGCATGTGTTGCCTGGAGACGGCTTGGGACTCTGTTGCCTGGAGACGGCTTGGGACTCTGTTGCCTGGAGACCTGGCAGCCGGTGAGCGTCCAAAGGGCGGTGAGAGGGGTTAGGTACTGACCAGACACAACAGAGCCAAGGCCATGGCTGGACACCAGAAGGAGAAGGTGATCGCAGATGAGGTCCACCAGAACCAGATCCTGCGGGAATTGTACCTCAAAGAGTTACGAACCCAGAAACTCCACACGCAGTATCATGTGAATCCACTCCGCAAGGGTGAGGGGAGCTGCGGGATGGAGGAAGGGAAAGGGGGCGCCCCCAGGAAGGAGCCGGCAGAGGTGCGGGAGGGGTGCTGGGTGGAGCACAGTAGGAGACGCCTCCTGTGACCTCTCGTCCCTTCATAGCCTTCAGGAACTATGACTTTGGGGTTGGAGAGGGGTCTCACCCCCCATCACATCGAAAGTATTAGATACATTAAAATGCATCCAGGTCCTGATTAAATAACATTTTATTGTAAAAAATTTGAAAGGCTTTTTATAAATTGCTTTTGAAATATTTTGCAGGTTTTATGTTTTCTTTTGCATGTGTTTTGGTTTGCTGTTATTAAAGGATTTCTTTCCGTCTTCTAACATTGTCTTAAGACCTTCAGAAAGTTCAAGGGGAGCAGACTCAGGGTCCAACGTGCCCCCTGATAAAATGGCCGCACCCCCACTCCTCACTTTGCACATTCCTGGGCCGGTTTCATCTGGTCCTGTAACATCAGCTCTCCCTAAATGCTACCGAGTCTCAAATGGAGCCCCAGACCCACGTCCCCATCCACCTCCCGGCTCCCTTCCCCGGGACATCCCTTAGGCACCTCAGACGCACTGGTTCAGAAAACCAGGCTCGTCCCGCACCCCTCCCCCACCTGCAGTTACTCCAGAATGTTTGGTTTTAGCCAAAGGCACCACAGCCCTTCTCTCTCCCAAGTTAGAAGCTTGGGAGTCATCCTCAGTCTCTCTCTCCCTCCCTCCACACAGCTGAGTAGGCACTGTCCTGTTTGTTCCTTATCCTTTCTCTCACATGATGGTTCCCATGTTCCCGCCTCAGTGGGAAACACCATCACGCATGGCGAGGTCTCTCTGCCTCACCTCATTTGTCTCCGCTCTCTCTCCATCCTCACTCCCAGGCCCTCGTCAGTCCTGCCTGCATTGGTCTGATGGGCTCTTAACTCTCTCTTTCCCTCCAGGCCCAGCTCTCCAAACCTCCCCTACACCACTGCTGGCGAAAGCTGTGCTAGAGGGGATTTGATCATCCAGTCCCTCTGTAAAATCCTCAGTGGTCCCACAGATTCTGAGCTAAGGTTTAACCTGATCCGTACCTAAGGCCCCCGTGGACCTAGCTCTGCTGCCCACCCAGCTTCATCCTGACTCCCTCCCAACCCGCACACTGTTCCTTTAATAAAAATGTTAGTGCCTGGTCTGCACCAGCCACAGCCTTTCTATCCCACCATATTTAGATGCATGGATTTCCTAAATCATCTTCAGTTTCATAAATATTGTTCCTTCTTTCCAAACTTCTCCCCCAGTCCTGGGCCTGATTAACTGTAGTCCACTGCAGCTCAGCTTTGTAAAGAAAATGTAATGCCATTTCTAAAAATAGAATTTGCATAGAGTTAAGGTGTACCACGTGATGTTTAGATATACATATACGTATACACAGTGAAGTGATGACGACAGCTATACCCACCTTCTCACACACTTACCTTTGCGGGGGGCGGGGTGAGAGTACAGAAAATGTACGTCTTCATGTAGCTTATAACTAACCTGGTTTTCCTCTGGAGCCGCCAGCTACTAATTCCAAGAAAACCACTTAACGTCCAATTCTGTTTAAACTTGGTCTATTTCAACAATTTAAATAATCCCTTCAAGCGGCATCCAGGCTTCCTAGGAAAAGCGCTTGGGCTCCCGGCTCATGGTCCTTGGACACATGATTAATATGATCCATTGGGATTAAGTGAGGAAATATTAGAATTTGTATCTATGTTTACACTTATGTATAAAGAAAGAAATGATGCTTTGTCAACATATGACAATAGTGCATAGAGACTATATAAATATTCATATGCGGAAGTTTTTTTACTGGTAGGCGTTTGAGATAAAACACTTGGAGATCACTGGTTCCTTCTGGCCTCTGCTCATCGACTACTACTCTCCTCCTAGCTCCTTCCACTAGAGTTACTCTGCCTCTCGATGTTTCTCTCGAGTTAGAGTTAATTCTCTAACTCACCAACCTCACTCTTGGATCCCTCCCACCTATCCTCACACAGCAGATTTATTCAGGACTCTGCTCTAAGGTATGTCCTTAGAGACATTTCACCCACACTACACCCCACCATCAACATGGGTTTACCCATGTAACCTGCTTTATATTGTGCATCCCATTTATATTTGCTTGATATTATATATCTGTTTATTGAGTATCACCACAAATAGAGTGGAAGCCCAGGGAGTACGGGGACCTCCTCTTTCTTGTTTGCAGCCCTATCTCCAGTGCACCAGTAATTACGGGCTGAATAGATGTCCGTGGATCCTACACCTCTGTTATCGCATGGGCTGCTGGGTATATATCACTATCTCTGGCTGCCTCATATGTCTGCATCCCCATAGACCAGTCTGTCCCAGAGAACATTCTGTGATGATGAGAATGTTCTCTATCTGTGCTGCCCTAAATGGTAGCCAGTAGCCACATGTGGCTGTTGATCATTTGAAATACAGCTGATGGGACTGAGGAATGAATTTTCAATTGTATTAAATTTAAATTATTCAAATTCAAGTCACTGCATGTGGCTGGTGGCCACCATACAGCACAGTGCCTCTCAGATTGTGAGGTCCCCGAAGGTCTTAATGCCCTAGTGCCCAGCACAATACCTGACACATGACAGACACTCAGAAAGTGCTGACTGGGTGTCTGGCCTAGGGTGGGTCTCAGAGAGGCCAGGAAGATCGTTTTTTAACTTGAATCTGCGATGCTGTTTTTCTCTAGTTCACACAATCGCCAGAAAGCCCATGTCTTGGCATGATAACCTGGAGGAACCTGCAGATGGTGAGTCTGGGGTCTGAGAATACCGTTGAGATAGAGCATGGAGAGGCAGCCGGCTGGGAGTCTCTCAGGGCAGTGGTTTTTGGGGGCAGGCCTCAGTCCTCTGTTTGATCGTCTGAAAACGGGGCTCATACTGACAAAGCTCACAAGAGACTGACACATTCAAATAAACAGCCAGTTTATTAACTGTCAAGCCAAAAACATGTTCCTAATGGCCCTGACGTTACGGTCATTCATCCATCCAATACTTAGCTGTTACAGGCACAGGTTCTGGAGTCCTACTGAGTTTAAATCCTGGTTCTGCCACTCGTTAACTGTGTGACTTCAAGCAAGTTTTTTAACCCCTCTGAGCCTATCTGTTAAGGGCATTGTGAAGACTAAACAAAATAACCCAAGTGCTTAGAACAGTATCTGGTACACTGGTGATCAGGACATGTTATTATTTTCATTATTACCAGGTGATAGTCACTAGGATGGGGCTGGGGATCTCATACCATAGTCAAGGAGACAGACTAGTAAATACACAGGTAAACAGAGAACAAGATTGGGATGGCAGCAGCATAGAAAACAGGTGCCCATCTCAGGCAGTGGAGTTCTGGGAAGTCTTCTTGGAGGAGGGGATAAGAGGGTGAGGTGGAGTATGTCAGGGTGAGAAGAATGTGGAAGGACATTCCAGGTATATGGAAAAGCACAGAAATGAGATAACAGCATGGCCCACGGACTGTGAGGAGTTTGGCATGGCTGGGAAGTACGGGTGAGTGGGGGCCACGTTTGGGAATGCGGGAAGAGAGATACTTGATGGGAAGCCTAATCCTTCTGGCAAGCTCTCCTCCTTCCCCTCTACCTTCTTAGAGTGGAGTTTGATAGAGGAAAGATGTGTGATTTTTGTAGAAGGACAGGGTGGGAAGTGAGGGGTGGGAAGGAGGAGTGAGGATCTCATAGCATCACAGAGACAGACAAGTAAATAGACTAATAGAGAACAATCCAAGAAAGGAAGGTTGTTATCTGCAGCGGAGACATCAGCCTGGCTAGAATGAAGGATAGGAGCTGGGGACTTGCAGCAGTAAGGGAAATAACAGGTGGTGAGGGGCTCAAACACCGGGCAGGAGTTCATTACTAGCTGCCTTGTATTCAGGATAAGCTCGGCCCGAGGCCAGGTCCTGTATTCACAGTCCTTCACTTACTTCTCAGACATCTTGCTGAGGTAGATATTTTCCTCCCATTTTGCGGATGAACAAAGTGAGGCCCAGAGAATTAAACCACCTGTCAAGCTAGTAGTGGAAGGGCCACGAATGCCCAACTACCAAGCCAGCTTCTTTCCCTTGTCAGACTGCCTCTCTCAAATTGAGACTGGATAGGGTAGATTGCAAATGAAATGTGTCTAAGTCCTTAAGCTGTGGAGTTGCAGATATACCTGGTGTTGACAGCCATGCTGATTTCAATCCAGAAGGATCTGACCTCACCTGGTACAGCCCAGCTCCTCACTCTCTCTGCTGCAGCTACATCGCCCAAACTCGCTCATGCCCCAGGACATTTGTTCTTGTTGCCTGTGGCGTGCTTTTCCTCTGCCTCTCTCAGGGCTGGCTCCTGCGAGCCTTCCTACTGAGTAGCCAGCCCTGCCCCGACATGCCCCTTTGCCAACTCCCTTCTTCAGAGTTTGCATCACTGTCTGCCACCACTGGGTTTGTTTTTATAGGTGTATATTGTGTCCCCTGTTCCCTCACCTAGGCTACCTCTCCAGGAGACCAGGGACCATGTCTATCTCACTCTGCTCTACCTCCAGGGCCCAAACAGTGCCTGGCACAGAGTTTGTGCTCAACAGATGTTTGTTGAGAGATGAGTGGAGGAACCAGATACCTGTGTCGCGAGGCCTAGGCAAGCTTCTGAGGCCGATGCTCTGCCTCTAAGAAAGGATGTGTCAGAGTCAAGGGCACAGGATCTCTCGTTTGGTCCCAAAGCCTGACGCCTTCATAACTCATGCCTCGTCTCCCAGCCAGGTTCCTAAATCTTATCCACCATGCTGCCCAGGGACCAAGGAGGAAATACCCCGAGGCACAGACTGAAAGTCAAGAGATTGGATGGGACTCAGAGCCATTGGTAAGTGTGTCTCCTTCACTTGGAAGGTCAGAGGTAATCCAGTGGTGGCTCAGAGAACAGAGTATGGAGCTGACTGCCTGGGCTTTGACCTCTTACTACCACGTACTAGCTATGTGACCCTGGTAAGGGACTAAGCTCTTTTGTGACTAAGTTTCCTCCTAGTACAGTGGAGATATTACAGCACTTATCTCATAAGATTGCTCCGAGGCTTAAATGGGGTGGTGTTTGTAAGGTGCTTAGAACAGTGCGTGGCATGTAGTGAATGCTGGTAAGTGTGGATTAAGCAAAGCTTTTGCTGATGACAGATGGCCTGAGTTTGCTCTCCCAGGTGTTAGTAGAGTGGTCTCGGGCATATCACCTACATCTCTAAATTCTGTCCCCTTCTCTGGAAAATGCAAATGCCCGTAACATATTTGCCTCGTTGATTGGAGCAATCAATCCTAGGTGCAAGGAGCCTGGCCAACGCAGTCTTTAGCACGTGATCTCCCTAAATGATATAGGGCTTCTGTTCCTGAGGAAGAAATGCAGGGTTTTGTTTTCGTTTTTTTGCAGTACGCGGGCCTCTCACCGTTGTGGCCTCTCCCGTCGCGGAGCACAGGCTCCAGACGCAGCCATGGCTCACGGGCCCAGCCGCTCCGCGGCATGTGGGATCCTCCCGGACCGGGGCATGAACCCGTGACCCCTGCATCGGCGGGCGGACTCTCAACCACTGCGCCACCAGGGAAGCCCAAATGCAGGGTTTTGAATAGACAACTTGAAGAGCTTCCTGCTACACTTGTCGTTCAACTCTGATTATGTCTTTCCTCATACAGAAGGTTTTAATTTTTAAGTAGTCAAATGTGCCAATTGTTTCCATTTTGACTTCTGGGTTTTGTACCTTACGTAGGAAAACTTCAAAAATCAGAGTTACGAAACACCTAACTTTGCTCTGTATTTCCCCCAAGTTGTTATTACTGTTGTTGTTGTTAAGATTTGGCTATGAGCCCATCTGTTTCTTTTGTGGAAGATGTGAGGCTGGAGACACTGTTCCTCGGCTGTGTCAGAATTTCCTTCATTACCTCAAAGGCACGAAGACCTCCACACCCTGTCTTTATATTTGCTGCCCTGCCGATGCCTCCTGGCCCCCAGCCCTCACTCCTTGAGAAGTCCCACTCACCCTACATGAAATCCAGGAGTCACCTCTTCCCTAAAGCCCATTAAGACACTTCTGTCCCCCACTCCCCCTGGGCTTCTTGAGCACCTGGAGAGCTGCAGCTCAGTATCAGTGCATCAATGTAACCTGGTGATCCTGGAGCCAGACAGCCTGCGTTCAAATCCCAGCTCCAATGTTCTCTAGCTCTGTGAACTTCTCCTCTCTTAACTTCCATTCATCTGCCTTAACATGGGGATAATAGTGTCAACACTTGAAGGTTTGTTGTGTGGATGAACTGAGACATATATAAACTGCTTAAAATGGTACCTAGCACACAGCATGTGCTCAGTAAATGCGGGCTACTGTGATGCTGAGGGGGAAGAATAGACAAGACGGCATGGGGCCCAACTGAGGACCAACTCGGTGCTTCTCCTGGCCTGGTGGCTTAATCCCTGTTGTCTTTATCTGGTGAATAATTTTCTAGTGTGCTCCCTTCCCAAGAACTCCCCACACCCTGTAGTCCTCATATTTCTACAGGCACCTGTCTTTCTCACCCATTTATTTTTTATTTTTTTGTGGTTTGCGGGCCTCTCACTGTTGTGGCCTTTCCCGTTGCGGAGCACAGGCTCCGGACGCGCAGGCTCAGCGGCTATGGTTCACGGGCCCAGCCGCTCCACGGCATGTGGGATCCTCCCAGACCGGGGCATGAACCCATGTCCCCTGCGTCGGCAGGCGGACTCAACCACTGCGCCACCAGGGAAGCCCTTTCTCGCCCATTTATACAACTCCAGTCTCGGCATGGCTCTGCAGCCCCTGGTCCTGCGCAGGGACCAGGGGCTGCATGGAGATTGGAGATTGGATGGAGATTGGAATAAACAGCTCAGTGAGCCAGGTTTTACCAGTGAAGAGCGCAAATAACTGCTCATTTGTAACAGCCCCTCTTCAGATATGGGGCATCGCGTTGGAGGGAGGAGACCGTGCAAGACAGGGAGAGGCTTCCAGCAGGAGCCCTCACCTCTTACCCAAGAACTGAGTCCAGAGGGAGAGGCGCTGTTGGGCAGCTGGGGAAGAGATAAACGCTCAAAGGGTAAAGGAGGAGGATGGGAGGCGGGGCCACATAATTTACAGTGAATAAGGGAATGGAGAGGGGGCCTGTGAACGAAGGAAGGCGGAGTGAAGAAAAAATCCTCCAAGTTAGATAACTAAGCAATGTAGAAAACTATCACAAAGCACAAGTCATTTAACTCATTACTCTTCATTTTCTTAAAGAGAAAAGGCCTGGCTCCCATGGGTACAAAATGTATGGGTAGAAGTGTTGCATCTCTGCCCAGCACATCTCAGGGCAGGCCCAACCAGCCATGACAGGAAGGAGAAATGAGACTGGCTTGGCCAGCCCTGCCCTGCGAGGGCCCCCAGATCACTAGTCACTGTGGGGTTTCAGAGGGTCTGGAAATACACCACACCTGTTCATTTTAAACCTGGGGACAATGCCATCAGATGGCACTGGTGGCAAAGTAAGAAAGCGTACCCAGAAAAGTTAGATCCAGGGGTCATGCAACCATACAAGGTAATTAAGCTTTCAGAATGATGTGTTTGGGGGCGGAAGAGGTTTGATCAGCCCCAACTTAACACAGGGCTCCTGCCCCCAGCGGCACCTCGCCCCGCACAGGCAGAGAACTCCAACCCCAGTACTGGGACTCTGGGGAAGCCACACTCAGTGAGTATCGCTCAGCCTCTGGTCTCCTGGTAACATTTGATGAAAGTATAACCTTTTAGTTAAGGGCACAGTGTAGCTTCCGTGAGATTTGTGTGTCCCAGGGCTCACTCTTACTCAGTTCTCTGTGTAACTACTTCAACAACATCCAATCTTTCATTCAGCAAATATGTCTTGAGTCCCCTGTGTGTGCTGGGTACTGTTCCAGGTGCTGGGATACAGATGCAGCACCTCCCCTCATGGAGCGTCCATGCCAGTGGGGGGAAGAGTCCACAGGCCTCCACCGTAGGCAGCGGGAAAGGGCAGTGCAGCAACTCTGCACAGTTGAGATTCTCATGCAACCCTGCAAGTCTTTTGGTGGAAATGTTGTCTTTATTTCACAAACAGGGTTTAGCAAGGAAAAGCACCAGAGGCTGCACATCAGGAGACTGAGGCCTGATTCAAGTCCAGGTCTTCCTCCTTCCCCACTGGCTTCTTTCTGATGTCTGCATTCCCTTCTCTAGGTCAACCCACAACGCGATGACCGCAGGCTGAACCACTTCAGGGTCTACAAAGACATCACTCTATACAAGGCTAAAATGTGGAGCTTGGGAGAAGATGGTCACCACAAGTAGTGTTCCCGCAGTGCTGTCAATCACTGTCGTTAATGCCCAGAGTGTGTGCTTCCCAGGTTAAAAAAAAAAAGGCACTTTAAAGCCTAGGTCTGCCTTTTACTGTCCTGAGTCTCACATTTCTCCCTTCTGGTTCATATCCTTAATTTAATAAACTAGGGGGAGAATTCCAGTTAAAGATGGCAAACTAAAGGCCTACGATATCTCCTCTGCCTTCCAGACCCCAGTAATAAATGGAGTTTTTAAAAGGTATGAACCCACAACAGAGAAAATGAGAGAGAAACCTTAGCAGCCCAGAAGTCTGAAGCCATGTTTAAAAGACGGAAAGCTGATGGAAGAGGGTGGAGGAGACCACAAAATGCGAGCGGGACACCTCTGAGCACAGAGCTCCGCCCCCCAGAACTCTGGAGGGAGGTCAGGACTCTGGAAAGAGTGGGGTGTGTGGGAGGGAACTGAAATGGCCACTGGGAGGGGGTCTGCAGGGAGTCTCCTCCACACACCCCAGCACCAGGTGTGTAACGGCTCCCACGTTGGAGGTTTACTCTTGGAGAAATGGGCAAAGCCCAGGGCTCAGGGACACTAAGTAAGACGTGGGGTCAGGGTGAGGTGTAAGGCTGAAGACAGTGACCATCTGTGAAAAGGAGGTTGAACCTCTCACTCGCACATGCTGCATTTTTACCCCGGCTTTGAAGCTAGAGGGCTCCTTTCTGAAAAAATGAAACAGCTCTAAAGAAAAGACCCCCCCGCACATACACACATGATACCATTTGAAGGTCCTGGGAAACAAGAACCGGGGAACGTCCAGGCAGGTGAACACACGGAGGTGCTGGGAGAGTCACTCGCCCAGGGAGGGCATGGACGCTCTGTGCACTGCCCCCCACCCTGCCCCCAAATCCCTTGCTCTCTGTATCTCTTCCATCTGGCTCTTCCTGACTTATGCCTTGAAGGGTGAAGCCATATATTGCTGCGGTCACTCCTGCTTTTGTATCGTGCCAAGACTGAATGGAAGCTCCAATGCTGAGTGGCCTCACCCTGACAGCCATTTTCATACAAGGCTGGACTAGACCAATTATTAGTGACTACATGGGAATCTAGAAGGGGGCCAGTATCTCGTAACTGTTACAAACTTTTTGCTCTAAGGAATCCATGGTCAATGACCAAAGGGTGACCTGTGATATCACAGAAAGAGATTTGGTCTTTTCCTGGTTCCTGACGCAGAGCTCCTAAATCCTTTGTAATTTCCTAAAGGATAGGGGTGGTAGGAGGGTCTTTTGTTCTAATGAGGTGACTCTTAGCAGCCTCTAGACAGCTTCAGCATGGGGCTGCTCCCCAGGAAGACCAAGCCTTGGTTAGAAACTTGCAACTTTCAGCCCCACCACCCAACCTCTGGGGAGGGAGGAGGAGCTCAAGATTGAATTAATCACCAATGGCCCATGATTTCATCAATCACGCCCACATAGTGAAACCTCCAAAGACCCCTAGACTGCAGGGTTTGGAGAGCTTCCGGGTGGGTGAACACATCAAGGTGCTGGGGGGGTGGCAGTGTTTTAACTATCAGGGTTTGTGGCTTGAGTGTGCCTGGCATTCGGATGCACCTGGTCTTCCTTTAAGGTAGTGTTGATCATTGCTAGATTACTGGATTTTCTTGAGTGGTCATTAGCTTACAACAGTCCCCTGAATGCCTTTAAAATTCCCTGTCTTTAATCCCCTAGTGGGATTTCTAAACAAATTATCCTACTCTATCCCTATCAGATTCACCTCCAACATTTTATCATTTGTACTTTCAATGCCACAAAATATCTCCAAGAGTCCCTTTAATGGGAAGTTTTCTGCCAGTGTCACTTCCTCTGGGACATCATCATCCTTTCCATCATTTTCCTCATTCTGTTAAGTTCACATTCACTATTTCTCTCGCTGCATCTCTATCTAGTCTCTACAACAGCAGCCTTGTCTCCATTCCCTCATCACCTGTCTCTCCTATAACTCCATTTGCATTCTATTCCATTTTACTTCCAACCTTACCACTTTTCATTTCTTTGCTGCACTTTCATCTGTTGCTCAATTCCCTCTTTCAATGACTTACTTTTGTAAAACGCCACGTGGGTTTATCGCTGGAGATGAGACAACACAACTGCACTCCTTGCCACCTGTGCATGAACTAAATAACAGGTGTGCAGTGGCCAATCACCCACATACTTCAAAAGCAGTGGTATTTGGCCACTATTCATTATGTTTCTTCTATGCAGTGGTTTATGAACTGAAGAGCCAGCAGCAAGTTTCTACTTTCTGCAATTACTTGGTTAATAATACTTTGGTAACTGAAACATGAACAGTCCTGTCGAGGAACACAGCTGCTATAACTGCACCTTGATAGCTGAAGTCCACGTATATTGGAACAAAGCAAAGCAAGAACAGCCTGGACTCGGTAGTGGGAACTGCTAGCTCCTACTTACCTTTCAATGCATGGAATTGCATTTTAAAGCAGTATGAGGGCTAATGCTGAGTTCTATAAAGTATACCTCTGAAATTAAGGAAAGTGATTCCATTTGCTATAAAGAAAAAAAAAAAGGAAAGAAGGTACATTGTTTTCAAAACCTTTAGAAGTACTCAAATCAGTAATTTACTTTTGTTCCTACTAGTGTGAACTCTGGCAATCTGTGTTCACCTTTCTTAAAGCTCTCAATATGTTCCACATATAATTCAAAGTCTCTGAGCTGAGGCTCCTTATTGAAATTACTATACGTTACCCCATTCACTGCCATTGTACAGACTGTCAAAATAGGTCAGGGTTAAACATGGTGGTCTTCTGAGAACATGACTTGTTTGCTTGGAATTTTGCTCATTGAAATTAGTTTACAAAAACTAAATTCCTTCTTTTTGTTCTAGAAACTCAATATCATAGGAAACCAGAGAGATCCTTTTTTAGGTCCCAATGATGCTACAAGGAAACAATGTGAAAATCAGTTGTTTTTTCTGCCTAAGCATATAGAGTTCTCAGATATCTGTAGCCTCCTTAAAGTATGGCTTCTGAACTGGAATAGAGAGAGGAGGGCAGGGAAGCTGTCTTCCTTTCCCACCTTTCAAGATACAGGAAAGCCCAAACATGGCCCACCCACCACATCCAACCTGTGCCCAGCTCCCAGCCAGCAGTGGAGAAGCTTCAAACATGCACCACCATGGCTCAGCAGACATTAGGGAGAGCCACCCCACCCAGCAAAATAAGCCTATGCAGGTATACACTCTCATACGGCAGGCAGTGTCCTAAGCATTTTACACATATTAACTCAATGCTGAAAGGAACCCTCTTTGGTAGATACTATTATCATGTCTACATGGAGATGACAAAGCACAGAAAAATTAACTTGCCCAAGGTCAAGCAGCAAGTATGCAGCAGGGCCAGGTGTCAAACCGAGCAGTCTGGCCCCAGAGTCCATGCTTTTAACTTCAACAGGGCTCATTTATTTATTATCAATAAATGGCAGCATTATTTAATATGTAAAAAGTAACTTCTAAATCTTTTAGTCCTGAGTTTTTAACCAAGAATATATATTTCTCTGAAAATTTTTCTTTAGTTTATTGAAAGAATTTTTACAAAAGGAAACCAACAGAAGGGATCCAATTGCATTGTGAAATCCCAAGTCTCCACCCGTTTTCTTGGTCTTTGTATGCAAAGATGCTGCTTATCTAGCGTGTTCTGCTCTTCATTTTCTCTCTTGTCCGTTTTCCGGGTCTCTTCTGCAGAAAAGGAAACACCACGTGTATTCACACAGCAGTTGGCCTTCCGCCCCAGGGTCAGGAAAGAAAGGGAAGGGGAGGGGCGGGGTGGGAGAGGAAGCTGCTCTGGCCCCTCACCTGCGCCCCCGGCTCACTTACATTTGATCCTTTCTTTCCAGGCCTCTTGAGGCCCTTGCCATGAGCTATCTTGGCCCGGAAGCCCGATACATCATCATAGCTCTCACGAGTGTTCCACTTGGAGCCTTTCTTCTTCCCACCATAACCAAACCTCTGGTTTTTATAGCGTCGCTTGGCACTGGGCCTGGAAAAAAGCGGTCTTACACGTTACCCTCAGCACTGCAAATCCTGATGAATGTAATGACCCAACAATACCCTCAGTTTCCTATCTGTACAGGTACTACTGTACCTAGAATCTCATCCTTGGCCCTACATTTCTACTCTACAAACTCCCCAGGCAAGCTCATCTCTTTACAATCTTAACCACCAAAGCAGGAAAACAAAGGAAGAATCAGGAAAAGACCCAGATATATCGTGTGGCTTTTACCACTTATCTTCAGAAACCTTTCTACTTACAGTAAATCTTGCTAAATCATCCTCAGTTGTTTCAATTCCTCTCAAGTATATTAAATGCAGTTAACATTCAGGTGTCATACATTTTAAAACTGGTCGTCCCACAGGAATCTCAGTTCACCATATCCAAAGTCACACGTCACCTCCCTTCTAGACTGGTTTCAGCTCCTGTATCTATGTCCTAACTTGAGGCTGGTGGTCCTACCATCTACTCAGCCACCCACACTATGAACCTGGAGTGGGCCTTGATTCTTCCTTCTTTCATTTTCTACACCCAGCTCAGTTACTGAGACCTGCTAATTTAACCTCTTGAATATTTCTTCAACCCGTTTTCTCTTCTCTACCCCCGTTAACACTTCTATGTCATTATCTTGTTCTCTGGACTTCTGTAACAGTCCCCGCCTCCCTCACTTACACGAGCAACACTGAAATATTTAAAATATGAACATGACCTGCTCGCTATTTTGAATAAAGCCCATCAGCGGCTCCCCACTGACTGCTGGATACAGCCCAGGCTCCTCACAAGGCCAAGAAACACTGCCCTGTACTCGGCCCAGGTCCCCCCAGCTACACTGCGCCACTCCTTGCCCACACTGTGTCCCTATGATACCAAATGCTGGCTGCTCTCATCTCTATGCTTCTGCTCATTAGCGTTCTTCTTTCTTCCCGAAACCCCATGTCTCTCCCGTTCTCCTGGTTAATTCCTTCCTACTCATGCCTCAGACTAAGCTCAGGTGGACCCTCCTGCAGGAAGTCATCACCTGACCCTGACCCCTGGACCACGTCACATATTTCTAAAATGTGCTTCCAGACTACTATATCTAATGCCTCTATCACAGCATGTACTGTATTATACAGAAATGACCATTTCCCCCAGGACGGGTGTCCAGAAATGCACAAAGGTAAACGAAAAGAACCAATAATAATATCCAACATTATCCCTTTCAATCTTCCTAATATTAAGAGGCACTTACAATTTTCTCATTTTCATAGATAAGGAAATTAACATTTAGAAAGGTGAAGTAACCTGCTCAAAGCCACCCTCCTAATGAGTGGCAGAGTCCAGATGGGAACCTTAGGTCTGTACACTTAACCATCACACATGAGGAATCCACTTCTACTGAGTGTTCACTCAAAATGTGCCAAATCCTGAAATCGCCTCATTTTAAACTTCAAAGACCGATGTGGCTGGACGGGCCCATCACCCGGCCTGTAGCTGTGGCCACACTCTCTGCACTGAGGTCACACCGTGAACTGTGGCCCTGCATGCGCCACCACCAAAACAGAAGCCGGCACCCATACCCCTTCTTCATCTGCTGGCCTTTGGCTCCTTCTTTCGTGCTCCGTGCGACAGGCTTCTGATCCCCCTCGAGGAAGTCCAGTTTATCAGAGAAGCCTGGGAGTGAAGAAGTACTTTGGTCAGCGCCATCCATTTTAAGAAAAGATTAAGCTTCGAAAGAAGGGTGTTACTTATGGAATTGGTATTACGAGGCCCATCTTGCTCCCCACACCATTCCCAAACCTTAGGTCCAATAGTTCCAAATCAATCAAGCCTCTAGAGCACTATGTGTTTGTTAGAATTAGCAGGGACCCCTGCTCCTCTGCAGCCTTAGGAGAGAATATACTCACCTTTCTGATATTTCTTAATGGCACTCATCATGTGTGCTTTCTCCCGCTGCCGCTTCTGAAGAACCTCTGTTTGCACCTGGACGTGGACACAGGACTGTTAAACCCACTCCAAGCCGGCACTACAAGTGTCTACATTCTCTCAGTAACCACGCTGTGACATTACCACCACCGCTGAACACTGACTGTGTGCCACAACTACACTAAAGCTCTGAGTCTAGTCTCTATTTCTCATCTCAACCACCCAGTGAAGTAGAAATTCTTATAACCCCGAAACTGAAGCACAGAGAGGTTACACAACTTGACTGAGTCGCACATGAGAAAGTGCGGAGCTGAGATTCACACCCAGGCAGTCTGCACCCTTACCCCGTGACACAACCTGCCTACAAAACTGCACAAATCATGTTTATGTCTACATCTAATTCTCCCACTAATTATATTTGGGCAGATTAAATATCTAACCTACTGTTGCTAGGCATGAAAGTACCAACAGAGAAAACAATCTCCCTGAAAAACAAAGAAAAAAAGCTTTAAGGACAAAAAGAGATGATTAAACTCTAAGGCAGCACTCCTCCATCTCAACACCATGACAGCTGCGGCAGGATCACTGTGTGTGGGGGGGGCACGGCCTGCCCTGGGCACCGCAGGGTGTTCAGCAGCCTCCCTGCCCTCTAGCTGCCAACAGGACGCTCCCCACCAGGACGCGATGACCAAAAATGTCTCCAGCATTGCCAAATGTTCCCTGGTAAGCAGAACTGTCCCCCACTGAGAAACACAGCCCCGAGGTTTCCTCACATTAGAAACAAGGGGCTAATGGACCTGACTAAGTTATTCTTTCCTTTGATAATTTAAGTTATGTTAAACCAATTGCCCAAGTCTTTGAGTTGATCTCAACCACCAACCACATCCATCCAATAGATCCACAGCTGGCCTTGTGCAGAGCCCAGGATGCTAATCTGCTCATACCCTGCTGAGGATCCATCAGGGAAATAACTGCAACTGTGGACGGCAGCTCAGCACCCAGATCACAAGTGTTTACGTCCAAAACGTTAACAAGGTCTTAACACCCATGCTGATCCTCTTCAGTCATTTCTTCCCACAACCCTAAGTTTAGTTCCTGTCATCTTCCTTCTTAGGTAACCATAAAATAAATAAGGAAATCAAGGAAAGATTCATGGTATATGCCTTCTGGCTTTACATCGGAACTCAGTCACAGTTCAAACATACTGGTGCCATTTTTTCTGACTGGATAACAATCAATAATATGATTGATTCCTTCAAGGACTTTATAATCATCTAGGCCAGTGATTCTCAAACCAGGATGTGTATTGGAGACATCTCAGAAGTTTTAGGGGCAAGGGATGAAAACATACAGATTCCCAGAGTTCCCGAAGCCTAGAAATCTGTTCTGAAGTTTCCCCAGTTGACTGTGCTGTGAGGTCAGGTTGGGAAACCATTGATCTGGACCCAGTTCTCTGATGTACAGGTGTGCAAACTGCAGCCCAGAGAGGCGCATGACTTGCCGGTAGTGACCACACTACCTCTGGCTACACACAGGTGTCCAGGAGGGATTGTGCTCACGGACACTAGCACCCATGCCACTGTGAAACAGTAAACACACGATGGAACACACACGCGGCACGGAACCAATTCAGACCAAGCAATCTACTGACAAACACACTCGGCCCCATCCCAACCCCGCTCCTTTTCCTTCCCACCTTCTTTCCGTATTTCCTAAGTGCTCGCAGCTGCTTAGCCTTTTCCGACCTCTCCATGGCGACCTGTTTAGCCTGCAGCTTCTGTCGAATCTAAAACACAAAATATTATCAGCTTATGTTATTGGAAATTGGGATGACTGCTGCTTAGGATGCACTGCAGCAGGGAGCAGTTATTTCCAGCTCTGCAAACTATGGGGCTCAAAGGGACCTTGTGAATCAGCTACTCCAAGCCCTGCGTTCTACACACAAGGACAATAAGTCCCAAAGGCTGACCACTTTGTCCAAGACACCAAAAGTCTCAGCCTTGCAACCAGAATGTCAAAGCGACCTCCCTCCTCCCAGTGTGCTGTTTGATCCATTACGCAAAATGGCATGGTACCAGGAGAGAAGACTAACTTCTCTCCGTCCCTACTGTCGGCAGAATGTGCAGCTTCGGCCCCCTTCTCCAATACACCACATACACAATAAAAGCTCAAACAGATATCAGGTACCTAGCAGCATGCATTAAACATACACATTTCAGTTAAAGGATGAGCAGTTGTCAGTTTGAATGTGCAGAGATGGGTCTGGGCTCGTCTCTAGATTAGCTTCCCTGAGTACACTGAGAAAAGAAAACCCAGCTTGAGACCCAAGGGAATTATTTAGGTATATCTTGGATTAGATGTTGGTAATTCTCTGCCTCCCAAAGTTGAATGAGGGCAAATTCTACCTAACTCTAAATTATATCAAATCTGAGCCATATATTAATCCTTCATTTTACAGAAGAGGAAAACTGAGGCCCAGAGAAAGGTAACTGTCTACCAGTTATAGTGCTGCCCCCAGGCATTGGCAGGAAAGAACTATTGTCTTTTCCACGCATCATGCCATGACCAAGCCAGTTAGGAAATGCATAAAGGCCATCTTTACTTCAGGGACCACACTTCTTACAGTACTTTCCTCCCCTTAACTGTTTAAATTAGGAAAATGTCACCCTTACATTTATCCAACTGGTGGTGATTGGCACGAATCTGATGTAGATAACTGAGATAATAATTGTCCACTGACAACCCATTCCCTATCAGTGGGCTTATGCCTATGTGTAAATGTTAAAGGAGATAAGCCAGTTGAATACACTTAAGTACAACGCCTCAGCTATCCAGAGAAAACCATTTCTGTTTCTCACCTTCTGCATCTGCTGATCAGACTTGGCCATCTCTGCAAAATAATCCGTGGGCCGCTTGGTAGGGACTTTGAGCTGATGGAGGCGGGGCAATACTGCAAGCACTGCTGCCTGGGCCTGACTGTAGCTGAGGATGTAGGACAAAAGTGTAAAATAAGCTAAGGGAGAGAGGCCTTACATCCTTTTCACTGCTCTCATGAGGCAGCCAAGGTCAGGACTCTCAACATCTGACCTCCACCAGCAAGAACACACACACAAACAAAAACAGTCATAAAACCTCATTAACTTAATGGGAGAAATTGAGATGTACACTCTTTTTAAAAGGAGTGGGGAGTATTGCTAAAAATAAATTAGTAGTTTAAGAGAATGACCACTTTAGAAGTGCCCATTAACTTACAAACAAATGCCAATTATACATTCTTATGTGGTCACTAAGAAAAGCCCATATAAGGACCTCTTCCATAAGCAAATTTTTGTTCTAATAATTAACTGCACACACACACAAACTTTAAAACTGGGTATTTGAAAATAAACTGTACTTTAAATTCTGATTGCTGGACAAAGGGTCTCTTCTCTCAACCAGGGAGAATCTCCTAGCTCTTCAGTCCAAAGAAGACTTCCTCCCTACACCCCGGCCTACGACACCTCTGAGGAGTACGGGCCCACGGCTTCCCCCTCTCCAGCACAAGAACCCACAACCTCTGCCACATTTGAAAACACACATACAAGCTCATCTCACGCTGAAAGTCATCTTCTGGATCAACAGCTTTCTGATCCTTGTTCTGAGATGTTGCCTGCGGTCCACGGATTGCCGGTACCGGACCCAGGGTCACATCAAGCCTTTCAACCCATTCCAGATCCCGCTTGAATTCAGCCAAACACTGCTTCAGGCCATTCTAGGAAATTCAGACACTAAGCTCGCAAGACAGTAACAGGCCAGTGGAAGAAGAGCTAACCCCCAAGACCCCGACAGGTAGTTGACCCTCTTGGCAATACGCAGGTTGTGTCTTTCCTGGGACTAGAACGCAGCCTCCCGAGCACAACGGTGCCTCGCGCGCATCCCAAGTCCAGCACCCTCCAACCGGGCGCCCGAGCTCACCACGTCGTTCACGGCCTTCTTCGGCCCCTCTAGCACCACGTTGAGGCCTGGCTTCAGAAGCCCTCGGGAAAACGCCTCCTGCAACTACAGGGCACGATCGGCGGTCAGTACCGGGGAGTGAGGACCCCTCTCCTGCGCGCAGCCCCACGAGCTCGGATGACACCTACCTCTCTGTCTGTGACAAGGGGGTCGTCAGAATCCGAGTCCGAATCTGAGAGCGGGGGAGTGTCCATCTCGCAGCACGCACGTCCACACCTGCCGGAGGAAGCGAAGGAGCCCGAGGCCCCCGCGCCTGGAAAAGGGCTCCCCTCGTCGCCGCCGCCGCCCGCTTTCAGCCCCCTGCCCTCCCGCCCGCTGCTCCACGTGGACTCGAACACCACCAGCTCCCAACAGCCCCCAGAGGCAGCTGAACTTTCTGATCGGAGTTCCGCTTCCGGCTGCTGACACACTTCCGGTTTCCCGTTGCTATAGGAACCGCTCCGGCGTCTGTGAGTGCCGCGTTGCTTGGGATTCGTAGGCGTAGTACCCTGTATACACGCATGCTCTGGTGATCCAGAGAGCAGAAGCGACAGGTGGGAAGGGTCCCTCGGGGTCGTCCGGAGGAGCAGGAAGCCACGAAGGCCAAAGGAAAGAGGAGACGCAGGAGCGGGGTCGGGCGCGCGGGAGAAGGTTGCTGGGGGGAGGGGGCGGAGGAGGAGTCCGGGGGAGGATCTAGGGGCGTGTGTCGGGGGCGGGGACGGTAATGTGGGCGGGGTGACGCGCTTCTCCACGGTCAACAGCTGCGCTGCATCTTTAGCGAAACTCCTTCCTGGGACCATGTCCACTGTGGTAGCTCAGTCGCTGCATGTTTTTGGTCTTCGATCCCACGTGTCCAACAATGTGTTCTTCTTCGATGAACAGATCATTATATTTCCTTCAGGAAATCACTGTGTGAAGTACAATGTGGATCAGAAGTGGCAAAAATTCATTCCAGGTAAAACCCTTTCCAATCTGACACATAACCGTGTATGCCAAATATAACCCCATAATACCGACACGACGATTGAAAGGAAACTTTTTTGGCCAACTTGAATATATATATAATTCTATAAATGTAGAAGAAATACATGTCTACTTGCCTTATTTAATGTATAGATTAATGAATCACACATACATAGTTAAAATCACATGTAAAATCATGTTAATTTAAAAGTACTTCTTTTCACTGTGATTTAATGAAAAAAATTCTTTTAAAGAGTTTCATGCATCTTCAATATCATTGTCTTTGTCGTCACCAGGGCCACTTTTTGAGTTTTCTAACAGTTTTCCAGAGTACACCACTTTCATGACAGCACCTTTTGAACCCATGTATGGTGAAGACACTGGAGATTTCAGCCCAAGTCACACATAACTGTCTGTATACTGTAACATTTGGTTTCGTTCTCATTGGTGCTGCTAATAATATACATGATTTCCACAGCTTAACCACCTACTCTCTTTTTCCACTCTTTTTTGCACTCAACATATTTTATTGTGACTTGCATACAAAAGACTGTGCACTACATATATGTAATATTTAAAGAACTATAATAAAATGAAGATCTGTGAACCCACCAACAGGAGAGTAAATAGAACATTACCAGTTCCAGTGTTTCTCCCTGACTTCATTCTTCTCACACATGCAGACTCTCGCTCCATCCTGGACTTTGTAATTATTCCCTTATTTCTCTACGTAATTTTACCACATCTCTATCTGTGTGGCCTTATGTAAGGTATCCTTTTTGTTTGTGCTCTTCACCAACTTTATATAAATGTAACCATAGTGTATGTATTCTGTGACTTGCTTCTTTTTTTCAACGACATACTTTGGACATTCATGCATCTTGATACATACTGAGTTCATTTTATTACTCATAGGACTCTAATTCTGAATTATATTTATCCATTCTAGTGTTGATGGACATTGGGAATGAACTTTTTTTGCTATTTCAAATGATGCCACTATAAACATTCTTGCACATGTGTACTCATCCACTTGTGCAGAGATTCTCCAGGGCACACACCAGGACTAAAATTACTGGGTAATGTGGCAGTACCAATTCACACTGCCATTCCTCCACAACCTCACCCCCCTTTGCTATCTTTCTAGTTTCTACTTCCTAATTTTTGCTCATCTGATGCTTGAGAAAGGGTATCTTATTGTGGTTTTAATGTGCATTTATCTAGTACAAATGAGGACGAATAACTTTTCACACAGTTAAGGGGCTACTCATTCTGTGAAATATCTTAAGTCTTTTATCCATATTCTTTGTTTTCTGGGGGTAATTTTCTTACTGATTTATGGGCACACTATAGTTTATGCTAATCCTTTGTCATATATATATATATATATATATATATATATATATATATATATAAAACAAATAATTTCTCCCAGTTTGAGGCTTGTGTTTTCTTCCTCCTTATGGTATGATGGGCAGAAATTCTTAGTTTTAATGAAGTCAAACGTGTCAACCTTTTCTTTTTGTGTCTTGTTAAGGAGTCATCCCTTACCCCAAGCTTATTCTCCTGTATTGTCTCTTTGGTGCTGTACACATTTGCCTCTCACCTGTTAGGCTCTGGGTTAGGAGGGTGCTGAGTGTGTTAGGGGAATAGCAAGGAGGCCAGTGTGGCTGGAGTGGAGTAAATGGAGGAGGAGTGAGAGGTGAGGCAGAGTAATGGGAGCAACGTCACATGGGCTTTGAGGTCAAGGGCTCCTACTCTGAGTGAAGTGAGAAGCCAGCGGGGGTGGGGGGGTGGGGGGATTCTGAGCAGAGTGACATGATCTGACTTATGTTTCAACAGGTTCCTTCTGGCTACTGTACAGAGAATAGATTTAAGGAGGGGCAAGGGAGGAAGCAGGAGACCAGCTGAGAGACTATTGCTATTAATATAATCCAGCTGAGAGAACATGGTGGCTCGCAGCAGGTGGCAGGCAATAGGGTGGTGAAAAGAGATCAAAGCCTGCCTGTATTTTGAAGGTGAAGGTGACAGGTTTCCTCATAGACCTGATGTAGGTGGAAGAGAAAAGGAAAAAGCAAGGGTTTTGGCCTGAGCAACCAGAAGGATGGAGTTGCTGCTAACTGAAGCAGGAAAGACTTCAGAATGAGCAGGCTTTGTGGAGCGTATCAGGAGGTTAGTTTTTGACGTGGGAAGACTGAGGTGCCTGCTAAATATGCAGATGGGATCCTAAGCAAGAACTTTGATGTCAGGTTTGGGTTCAAGAGAGAGAGAAGTCCAGGCTGGTGATAGAAATTTGAGGGTCATCAGCATGGAGGTGAAATATTAGGTCCTTAGAATGGATTGGATCCCCCAGGGAGTGAATATGTTTATGAAAGAGAAGGTGAAAGATTGGGCTCTGGGGCCCTCCTACATATAGTACCAGGGAAATGAGGAACAACCTGCAAAAGAGTCTTTGGAGGATTAGCCAGAAAGATAAGAGGAAATCCATGCGAGAGGTGAACGTATTTCAAGGAGGAATCAGTCACTGACTGGGTTAAAACAATGAGAAAGCATTTACAGACTCTGCAGTCAGCGTATATTGGTGGCAGGCGCTGGTGATTGAAAGAATGAATAAGCAAGAAAGCCAGACCAGGAGCTCTCAGTATTGTAGTGGGGACAGGTATGTATTCAAATGAGCGGGACTATGTAAATGAGCAGCACACCTGCTAGGCCAGGTACAGCCCTGGTACAAAAGCGCAGAGGAGGGAGTGAACTGTTGCCCTTTCCGTCCTCCAGGCAATCTCATCTATGTGCACACTTTAAACTCCACACCGTGACTTTTTAAAAAATTTTTTTCTAAAGGCCAAAAGTAAATATTTCTTTTATTGTTTTATACAGTGTTTGTTTGTATACCAACTTTTTGTTAACTGTTCCTTCTTGTTTCTACACTTTCCTTTCTTTTTTTAAATTTTTACTGGGGTATAATTGATTTACAATGTTGTGTTAGTTTCAGGTGTACAGCAAAGTGAATCTGTTATACAAATACATATATCCACTCTTGTTTAGATTCTTTTCCCATATAGGCCAATACAGAGTACTGAGTGGAGTTCCCTGTGCTATACAGTAGGTCCTTATTAGTTATCTATTTTATATATAGTGGTGTGTATATATCAATCCCAGTCTTCCAAATGATCCCTCCCTCTGCCTTACCCCTCAGTAACCATAAGTTTATTTTCTATATCTGTAACTCTATTTCAGTTTTATAGATAAGTTCATTTGTAGCCTTTTTTTAGATTCCACATATAAGCGATATCATATGGTATTTATCTGACTTATTTCATTCAGTATGAGAATCTATAGGTCCATCCATGTTGCAGCAAATGGCATTATTTTGTTCTTTTTTATGGATGAGTAATATTCCATTGTATATATGCACCACATCTTCTTTATCCATTCCTCTATCTATGGACATTTAGGTTACTTCCATGCCTTGGCTATTGTGATAGTGCTACAGTGAACATTGAGGTGCATATATCTTTTCCAGTTATGGTTTTCTCCAATTATATGCCCAGGGTGGGATTGCTGGATCATATGGTAATTCTATTTTCAGTTTTTTAAGGAACCTCCTTACTGTTCTCCATACTGGCTGTAACAGTTTGCATTCCCACCAACAGTGTAGGAGGGTTCCTTCTCTCCACACCCTCTCCAGCGTTTATTGTTTGCAGATTATTTTTTAACATCTTTATTGGGATATAATTGCTTTACAATGATGTGTTAGTTTCTGCTGTATAACAAAGTGAATCAGCTATATGTATACATACATCCCCATATCTCCTGCCTCTTGCGTCTCCCACCCACCCTCCCTATCCCACCCCTCTAGGTGGTCACAAAGCACCGGGCTGATCTCCCTGTGCTATGCGGCTGCTTCCCACTAGCTATCTATTTTACATTTGGTAGTGTATATATGTTCATGCCACTCTCTCACTTCGTCCCAGCTTACCCTTCCACCTCCCTGTGTCCTCAAGTCCATTATCTACATCTGCGTCTTTATTCTTGTCCTGTCCTTCTTCAGTTCTTCAGAGCCATTTTTTCTTTTTCTAGATTCCATATATATGTGTTAGCATACGGTATTTGTTTTTCTCTTTCTGACTTCACTCCGTATGACAGACTCTAGGTCCATCCACCTCACTACCAATAACTCAATTTCGTTTCTTTTTATGGCTGAGTAATATTCCATTGTATATATGCACCACATCTTCTTTATCCATTCATCTGTCGATGGACACTTAGGTTGCTTCCATGTCCTGGCTACTGTAAATAAAGCTGCAATGAACATTGTGGTACATGACTCTTTTAGAATTATGGTTTTCTCAGGGTATATGCCCAGCAGTGGGATTGCTGGGTCATATGGTAGTTCTATTTTTAGCTTTTTAAGGAACCTCCAGACTGTTCTCCATAGTGGCTGTATCAATTTACATTTCCACCAACAGTGCAAGAGGGTTCCTTTTTCTCTACACCCTCTCCAGCATTTATTGTTTGCAGATTTTTTGATGATGGCCATTCTGACTGGTGTGAGGTGATACCTCACTGTAGTTTTGATTTGCATTTCTCTAATAATTAGTGATGTTGAGCAGCTTTTCATGTGCCTCTTGGCCATCTGTATGTCTTTGAAGAAATGTCTATTTAGATCTTCCACCCATTTTTTGATTGGGTTGTTTGTTTTTTTGATGTTGAGCTGCTGTTTATATATTTTGGAGATTAATCCCTTGTTGGCTGTTTCATTTGCAAATATTTTCTCCCATTCTGAGGGTTTTCTTTTCTTTTTGTTTATGGTTTCCTTTGCTGTGCAAAAGCTTTTAAGTTTAATTAGGTCCCATTTGTTTATTTTTGTTTTTATTTTCATTACTCTAGGAGGTGGATTGAAAAAGATTTTGTTGCAATTTATGTCAGAAGTGTTCTCCCTATGTTTTCCTCTAAAAGTTTTTTAGTATCCAGCCTTACATTTAGGTCTTTAATCCATTTTGAGTTTATATTTGTGTATAGTGTTAGGGTGTGTTCTAATTTCATTCCTTTACATGTAACTCTCCAGTTTTCCCAGCACCAATTATTGAAGAGCCTGTCTTTTCTCCATTGTATATTCTTGCCTCCTTTGCCATAGATTAGGTGACCATAAGTGCATGTGTTTATCTCTGGACTTTCTATCCTGTTCCATTGATCTATATTTCTGTTTTTGTGCCAGTACCATACTGTTTTGATGACTGTAGCTTTGTAATATAGTCTGAAGTCAGGGAGCCTGATTCCTCCAGCTCCGTTTTTCTTCCTCAAGATTGCTTTGACTATTTGTGGT
The DNA here is from genome assembly GCF_949987515.2 of Delphinus delphis. NCBI lineage: Eukaryota > Metazoa > Chordata > Mammalia > Artiodactyla > Delphinidae > Delphinus > Delphinus delphis. The sequence goes on from NC_082683.1 coordinate 34,925,354, forward strand.
CTTTTGTGTTTCCATACAAATTGTAAACATTTTCGGTTCTAATTCTGTGAAAAATGCCATTGGTAATTTGATAGGGATTGCACTGAATCTGTAGATTCCTTTGGGTAGTATAGTCATTTTCACAATATTGATTCTTCCAATCCAAGAACATAATATGTCTCTCCATCTGTTTGTGTCATCTTTTATTTCTTTCATCAATATCTTATAGCCCCATGACTTTTATCTCAAATCTATATTTCAGTCCAAACATCTCCCCCAGCTTTCATCATATCCAGCTGCCTGCTAGACCTCTTTACCTGAAAGTTCTGCAGTATGTACCTCACACACAATATATCCAGAATGGAATTTATCATTTCCTTTTTCTCCCTCTTTCCTTAAGAGCCTACTTTGCCAACTATCCAAACACATGATAAGGATATGATTACAAAAATAAGCTAGTCCTAGTATAAATATCCCAGAACCCAGTAATACACACATAAATGAACACAATGGATAAATGAATTTAATACAACATAAAGGTGGCATTAGTAATTAGTGCTGGGATAACCAGTTAGGTATTGATGTTTGGGAAAGGGGAATCATCATGAACCTGAGAAGGATTAAAGACTTCAGTGCAAATAAATAAGAAATCATAAAAAACTGAAAGCAAATGAGCATGATTAAATCAGAAATATTCGCATGGACTATTTTCAGTGAAAAACAGTGGATGTGACCTTCACCATGGCCCCTAGCTCCCTTAGCCTGTGTTCCATCCCAGTTGTCACCACCACTCCCATCACCAAATCAGAAACCTAAATGTCATTCATTGCTCCTCTCTCTCCATCAGCCCCTCACCCCACCTTCACTGAGTCCTCCTGGTTTTACCCCTTAGCATTTCTCTAACCTCCTGTTCCCATCGCCCCTACTGCCTTCCTGTTGCTCATTGCTGCCATGTGTCCCGGTTTTTGAAATAACCTGCTGAAGTTTCCTTCCCTCCAGGATTGTCTTCCATACAGTTGCCAGAGGGATCTTTCTACAACACACATCAGACCTTCCTAAAATTTCCCAGGGCCTTCCCATTGGTCTCCCTGGTAAAGTCCAAACTCTCATGCAAGGCTCTCAGTGACCCAAACCCGGGGTTCTTCTCAGAGGTGCAGGTATTCTCTGCAGCCCTTCCAGAGAAGCCCGCGGGCTGGTCCAACTTGCTGCGGCTTGTGTGACGCAGCAGCATGGAGTCCATCGTGTCACTTTCTAGCACAGCTTCCCCTGCGTCTCTCACCCGCCCCGCCTGGGGCTTGTATCAGGCCGAATTACTGTGAGGCACAGCCTGGGGCCCGTGATGCTTTTAGGGACCCAAGAAAATATTTTAATTTTAATTTATTTTAAAACCAGGAAAAAATGAATATAATACTAGTGAATCTAGCATGGATTATATTCTTCTTTAAACCAATGAGTCATAAAGTATCATTTTTACCATATTTTAATGGAGGAAGGGGCCCATGAAAGCAGAAATGCCTAGAGCCCATGAAAATTATAATGCAGACCTGATTACATTACCCAAATAAAGCATTTGCAGTTTAATCTTTACTCGACCACCACATATCGCCTCTTTATTCCTGAAAAATGGATAGAATGCATCCCTCCTGGTTTCGAAGGAAGCACGGGCTTTACCATAAAGCCCATTCAGCAGACCTCTGCATCTCTCAGCCAGAATGTCACATAGATCACTTAACTGCAAGGGAGGCTGAGGGATCTAGTGGTTAGTGTCCCAGCCTGGAAAGTGGAGGAAGAGTATTGAGTGCTGACTGCTCAGGGCATAAAGGCCTCTGATCTGACCCCACTGCATGCTCCAGACCCATCTTTGGTCACCCCTGGCTCACAGGGCACGCTCAGCCATCTCCCACCATGTGCAGTTCCCCCTCCATCTATACCCTTTCTCACATCCACACTTTTGCCCTTCCTGACGTGCCCCACCCCCACCCCCCCGCCACACTTCATCTTCCTTCAGGAATCCTTCCCTGACTTCTCCTCCCACCACGGCCTCAGTGAGGTGCCCATCCTAGTTATTTTCATAATAGCCCAGACACAGTTGCCCCGAGGGACACAGGGATTGACAATGACCTGTTTCCGCACTTTTCTCCTGTTGCCTCGGCAGTGCCCACCACAGTGCCTGGTTCATGCTGAATCTTGGTGAATGCATGATCTCCCCTCACCAGCTCCTCTCCTTTGTTTGCAGGCTCAGACAAGAGTCAGGGCATGTTGGCCTTGTCCATCAGTCCCAATCGGCGATACCTCGCTATCTCCGAGACTGTGCAAGAAAAACCCGTCATCACCATTTATGAACTGTCAACCGTTCCTTGCCGAAAGCGCAAAGTCCTTAATAATTTTGACTTCCCAGTTCAGAAGTTCATTTGCATGGCTTTTTCTCCAGACTCCAAATACCTCTTGACCCAGACCTCACCTCCAGAGTCAAACCTTGTCTATTGGCTGTGGGAAAAACAGAAAGTAATGGCCATCGTTAGAATTGATACTCAGAACAATGCTGTCTACCAGGTACCACCCAGCACGAGAAGTATGGTGCAAATTATTAAAAAGTAGTACAAGCTGTCCCTCATTGAATGCTTTCTGTGTGTCAGGGTTAATGCTAATTTCTTAAAATGCATTTTAAAATTTGCCTCACAACACCATATAAGGTATGCATAATCATTGTCTCTGTTTTAAAGATGAAGGAACGGAGGCTCCAAGAACTTAGCAGGGCCAGGACTCCCTGACTCCAGGGGCTGTGTTCTTCACTTTGGCCCAGAACTGTTTTCTGGTCCCAGGTCAAGCCCAGAGGCAGGTTGATCAAACTTGCTGTCTCTCCCTGATCCTGGCCTCTTCCGGGCAGCATTGCGGGGCAGTGGGAAGACTTCAGGAAGGTGGTGTGAAGTGGTAGGTCTTTAGGAAGCTGTCCATGAAATCGCACTTACGTGGGGAGCAGACATTTCTATCGTGGTTTGAGGGCAAAATGAAGAGGATGTGTTGGGGGGCTGGCTGGGGCCCAAGGAGGCTTTTCTTGGAGCAGTCAACCTGGTCTAGGATCTAGTGCTCAGTTTTCCAAGTCCAGGCACTCAGTTCTGTTCACGTTCAGAGATATTGGCTAGTCAGCATCTCGGGCACAGACTCCGTTATTCTCACAAGAGTCTGGCTTGTGAACCAGCATGTCACAACCAGAACACACAGCATTTATCCAGTGTATTTCCTCCCTGGTAACAGAGTCCTTGGGAGATGAAATTAGTAGTCAGAAGGTTGCTTGCTGATCACGGAATCAGAGCAAAGGCAGGTAGAGCCCGAAGATGATTTCACCCAGGTCACAGTAAGGCATGATATGGCATCCTATTCAGAGCAGGGAGCACCTCCTCTCAAACAGATCCAGGAAACATTCATTGGATGCCCGCGCTGAACCCGGCACTGGGGATACAGAGATGAAAAAGCCACAGCCCCACCAGGTGCTCACCATCCAGTGGAGGCGACAGGTTGACTGCCCATGACTGCACATTGGGATGAGGGTAGAGGTAAAGGAAGTTTAGTCCCTGACATGTGGTTCCTTCGCCCTGAACAGGGCACATAAACCTGCCAAACCCTCATTTTATGCTTCCAGCTGAGCCTTCATTCCATTTTGTTGGCACAGAGTTTGGTGATTGTCAAGACCTGCTCATCTTGCTTTTTGGCCTTTGTCAGATGACTTTTGAAGGTTTCCTAGGTTAAAGACTCATGGGCTGTACAAATATAATGGATATAGATCTGTCCTCTTGTCAAATATGGTCTTAAAATTATATGATTTAGTGGTATTTAAAAGATCCTATGAGCTACCTGGGATAACTCGTAATTAGTAAAATGGGAAATAATGCAATCAAGTTTAGTTTTATATATCTTTTTCTTTAATTCCTTCCCATTTTACAGGTGAGCTTCAATCCCCAGGATAGCACTCAGATTTGTGTCACTGGAAATGGGATGTTTAAGCTTCTCCGTTTTGCTGAGGGAATCTTGAAGCAAACTAATTTTCAGAGGGGAGAACCCCAAAACTATCTCGCCCACACTTGGGTGTCTGACGACAAGATTGTTGCTGGCACTGATACAGGCAGGCTCTTCCTCTTTGAGTCTGGAGATCAACGCTGGGAGACAAGTATCATGGTCAGGGAGCCCACCAGCGAGACGAAGAACCTGGGGGTGATCCAGGAATCCGAGAGGTAACGGCACCCTCTGGGCAGGAGCTCTTGGAAAAATACACTCATCATGGTAATAGCATTACACCAAAAACAGCATTCTTTAAAAATCACTCCTATCCCCTCAACCTTAAAAATCAATATTTTCATTTTCCCTCTGCCTTTCTAGTGTTCTTCCATATTCAAGCACAAATTTGAAAGTTATGACCGTAACCTAGATACAATCCTTTTTATTTTTATACCTAACCTCATTTAATAAACGTTTTAGTATGACTAGTCTTCAAAACAACAGATTTTCAAAAATATGTTTTCTAATGGCTGCCTAACTTACTGAATCAATTAAATAAATGTCCACCAAGCCCTTGCAGTGTGCAAGGCATCTTGCTAGGTGCTGGGGACACAGGTCCATGGGCCCTTACAATTCAGTGGGAGGCACCAGACCAACAAGGAAGTGCAAGGAAATGTTGTCGGTCAGTCTGACAAAGCATATGGGCTAAAGTCGGGGGTCAGGATAGAGCTGTCTATTTCACCTCTACTGCAACCAATAACAGTCGTATCTCACCCATATTGGAAAGTACCATTCTGCGTTCTAGACACTGCCTTAAGCACTTTATATATATCCTCATTTGAGTCTTACCCTAAAAAGTATATATTATTATCATGCCCATTTTATAGATGAGGAAACTGAGGCTCAAAGAGGTTAAGTGCCTCACCCAGTATCACAGCACTGTTAAATGACAGGTCAGGATTCAAACCCAGACCTGTCTGACCCCAGAGCCTGAGCCCTCAACCACAATGACACACTGTAGATGCCTCTTCCTCAGTGACTTTGGTTTCACCCATTTTCACCACCCTCCATGCCAATGACGTCTCCTTTTTTATCGTGATTGTTGAGAACTTCCTAATAAGACCATATGCCCTCCAGTGTTCTGGGTTCACCATCCTTCAGTGGGTCCAGGGCTCCAAGAATAAAGCTCAGACTCCTGAGCCTGGCCCACATGTCCCTGCTGCTCGGACCCTTCTTTACATCTGCAGCATCAGCTCTTACCTCTGTCTACCGCACATGCCTCGTGTACTCTCCTGCTTCTGGGCTTGGTCTGCCCCCACCCCGACCCCACTCCCCCGGACATAGACACATGCCTGACACAGTCCTCTTTGTCCTTCACATCTCAGCTGGGAGCTCTCAGCCTCTGCTCATCTCAGATAGGTGGTCCTCCTCTGTAACTGTCCTCAGAAAACCCTTGTTAGCTGCTGACTGGTTGCTCCCATCCTACTCAGCTGCCCTTAACAGTCCTTATCACATACCCGCTAGACCATCAGCTTCTCAGGGCAGGAACTGTGTCAACTTATTTACCATTGTTTCACAGAGCTGTTAACACAGCATAACTGCAGTAAATGTTATATGAATGAATGAATGAATGAATGAATGAATGAGTGAATGAATGAAAGAGAAACAATGGAAGGAAGGGAGGAAGGAGAAGGGAGGCAGGGAGGAAATGGAAACCTGGATTCAAATCTCAGCTCTTGGGACTTCCCTGGTGGTCTAGTGGTTAGGACTCCACGCTTCAACTGCAGGGGGCACAGGTTCAATCCCTGGTCAGGGAACTAAGATCCCACATGCCTTGCAACAAGGCCAAAACAAAAAACAAACAAAAAAAACCCAAGTCTCAGCTCTTCCCCTTACTAATTTTGTGATCTTGGAAACAACCCCTCTGAGCCACTTTTTTCCAAACAACAAAATGAATATGATAATAACAATGAAAACAGTGACCACACAGGTTTGCGAGACTTCCACATAAATGCACAACCTTCCATCTTCCATGGAGCTCGGGTAGCATTCCCAGCCAGAGGGGAGCATTTGGGCCGTGGGAAAGGGCCTCACGCTGGTTTCTCCCACACCCAAGGACAGCCCTTCTTTCTCATCCCTAGCAGGATTCATCTCCTTGGAATCGTCTCTGTTATCTTTACATGCTGTCTTCTTTTCCAGCCTGATCGAATTTCCAACAATCACCTCCCCAGTCCCTTCCTACAAGCAGGTCGTGATGGCCAGCAGCCACCACCAGCTGTCCCCGCCCCAGGTGTCTGCCATCGCAGCCTATTCCAAGGGATTTGCCTGCTCTGCTGGGCCAGGGAGAGTTCTACTGTTTGAGAAGATAGAAGAGAAGGAGTTTTACCGTGAGAGCAGGGAAATCCGGGTAAGGAGGGGAGGAAGAAGCAATACTGGGGTCCAATTGGCATTTGTTCTCTGACAGCAGAGCACTGACAGGGCGTCTGGTGCGGGGAGAGGGGCCGAGGGCTGAGCCATTTGTCCTGAAGGGAGTTTTAGGATGGGCTGGGTAGAAATGGGGTATAGAATTAGGGAGATCCGGATCTGACTCCTGGGAGAGGGCTTTGGCAAATTCTATTTTCTCTTTGAAGTTCAGTGTTCCCATAATGTATATTGATATTTAATGTCAAGAAAACTACCTGGTACACAGCAAGCATTCAGTAAATATTCGGGGAATAAGTGATACAAACTGTTGTGGAGAGAGAGCTTATCTGGTTGCGGAAGAACCAAGAAGGCTTCAAGGTGTTTGAGGATAATCTTTGAGGAAGGGTCATAGAGGATGGATAACATTTGACAGGAAGAAACAGATCAGGAATTCCAGGTGAAAGGAACAAAATTAAGCAAAGTCACCACTGACAGGGAGCAGGTGGTGTGTTTGTGAGACATCTGTTTCCCCGTGGAGGAGCCTGAAGTCACTTGAAGGGGAAGAGAGGAGCTAAGGCTGGTGAAAGATGGCAAAGCCGGCCTGAGGAGTGTGTATGTACATCGCCCGGCATCCTGTTTTCAGTGAAGAAGCATTATGCTTCAGAAAAGTAATCTGCCTGTGATGCATGGTGCGGGCCATTTGGGGGCATTGGATATGAAGTGGTTAAAGACACAATGAATGAGTTAGACTTGACTCTGAGGTTTTCTGGCTGAGTGACTTCACGTGAGTTGCTGAATCTAGCAAACCTGTGTCTCTTTGTTAAGGAACTAGCCTATCCCTTGTGGTTATCGAAAGGATTAAACGACATCTCTGTAATCACTGATGCAGTGCCTGTGCTTAATAAATGATACAAGTTATTATTGCCACTGTTAGGAATCAGTTCTGAGGCTTTTTTGTTACTGAAGCGAAAAGGCAGCGAGGTCTAGGATCACAGCAGTGGGAAGCAGACAGAGCCTTTGTGAAGGTTAAGTCTGGAGGATGTTCCCTGAGCAGATGTGGGAGGCCAGAGATAAGGAGCTCTCAGGGAAGATGCCCAGGCTCTGTGCTGGGTGCTGGGAAAGGATGCCACGGCACGAGAACTGGAGGTGAGAGTAAGATGGGTGGGGACTCAGGGGGACCACCGTGAGTTTACTTTGCCTATAAAGCAGGTCATTCTTTTGTGTGTTTATTCATTTAACAAATATTTATTGAGTGTTTACTATGTGCCAGGCTCTATGCTCGGGGCTGGGATACAGATGAGAAGTAACCACACTAAGACTTGCCCTTAGAGCTCAGTCAACAAGTAAACAAACAAATATGAACAGATTGTTGGATGAGATCCATTCTGTGAAGAAAATAAAGCCAGGAAAGGACAGGGTGCGAGAGGGGCTTCTGCTCTAGAGAGAGTGACCTGGGCAGGCCTCGCTGAGGAATGTTGACATTTGACCAGAGACAAGGATAAAGTGAAGCAGTTGGATATGTGGTTTAGACCTTGGGAGTGAGGTCGATGTATCCACCACACACACACACACACACACACACACACACACACACACCCATAGCACTTGGCTTGTATCTGGCACATAGTCAATACTATTTTAAGTATTTATTATTGTAATTACTTTACTACTATTGTTTTCACTGAACCCTTATATTAGGTAAAATCACTGAGAGAGAAAATATAGAGCCAAAAAGAGAACTGAGGACAAAACTTAGCATTTCCTAATTTCAAGACTGAGACAGGATGAGAATCCAGCAGGGCACTGAGAAGGTGTCGTCCTTCACTCGTTCAGTCAACAAACGTCCGTCGTGCAGCTATCACGGGCCAGGCTCTGTGGTGTGGCCTGCGGTGGGTGAATCAGACATGGGCACTTCCCTCGTGGACCTCGCTGTCTGGGGGAGGACCGTGAGGCCACACCGCGCAGTCAGGCACCTGCTATGTGTCAGGCACTGCTCCAAGCACCAGGAGACAGACGCGGGGACAGACACGGTCCTCGGTCTGCGGGCTCCCGTTCTACTTTATACAGTGTGATGCATGTAACAGCAGAGGGAGCCCCGGGTGCTGTGAGCACATTGAGGGAACATCAGGGCCCACTCAGCCCAGGGTGGTCAGGGAGGGCTTCCCAGAGCCCTTGCTGTTCTGGTGAGGCAGTGAGAGTAGACTTCATGAGGACGGGTTAGGGGGTACATAGGAAGACAGGACTCCAGGCAGGGGCAGGGCAGCACAGGAGGCCAGGGCCTTCTAGGGAGGAAGGTGCCAAGGTCACTGCTGCAGGCTCTAGAAAAGCCTAGAAGATGAGGGCCGAGCAGGAACATCAGGCTTTGGTGATGTTTATGAGAACAGTTTCAGTAAATGATGCGGTAGCAGCCACATTATAAGGAATTAAGAACTGAGTGGGTGGTAGGGAAGTGGAGATGGTACGTGCAGACCAGCCTTTCAATAAGTTTGGTTGTTAGTGGAAGGAGAGAAATAGCAGGGAAAAGGAAATCTAGTTTCATCCACTAGGAACTCCCGGCCCTCTGAGACCGCTGCAGGAGCTGTGTGACCCCTTCTCTTCTCTCTGCCCTGTCACCCACTCTACGTGGTAGAAGGGCTGCCACCTTCCCCTCTACTGCCCTGGAGCACACACTGTGTACCTGATGCAGGTGGGCGCCCACACTGGGCTCCCAACAGCTGGGCAAGAGTCGGGGTTAGACTAACGCTGGTTGTGAGTCGGGGTTAGACTAAAGCTGGAATAGCAATACTCATAATACTAACCTCAAACTGAGAGGTACAGATGGATCAGTTTCACCTGTGCTGCTGCCTTATTATTCAGCCACTAATCACTTAAAGGTGAGTAGGAAACCCACAGAAACGGAGGCCCCTCAAGCCCTCCCTTCTCCACATCTGAGGAGGATCCAGGAAGCACGGTCAGGAGTCTATAAGCTACAGTATCTGAGAGAATCTGAAAGCCCGAGGACACCCTGACAATGTGAGGGCATTGCTGACCGCTGTTCTGTGTCTTGGGCAGATTCCTGTGGACCCGCAGAGCAATGACCCGAGTCAGTCAGACAAACAGGATGTGCTCTGCCTGTGCTTCAGCCCCTCTGAGGAAACGCTGATCGCCAGCACCAGCAAGAACCAGCTCTACAGCATCACCATGTCCCTGATGGAGATCAGCAAGGTGAGTCTCCCAGCAGCGCTTCCTTCCAGCCCGGGGACTGCTCACCATGTGGGAAAATTTTAATCCAATTCCTAAGTGCAGGCTCACTCACCACTTCATAACAGAGCAAAAGAAACTCAAATTTCAAGTTGTCCGTGTAAGGAGCGCTCCGATACCCTGGGCGGCGGGCAGAGGGGTGCCCGGGAATGTGATTGCTGCCGCCTCTTTGGAGAACACCCTGGAGACATCTGTCAGATTTAAATTGTACCTGTCTTTAACCCAGCAAGCAAGTGTACTTCAGGTATTTAATGTACGGCTATACCTGCTTCTGTGCACAGAGATGTATATATGTAAAGGTTTATCATTGCTTTTTGTTTTTAAATAACAAAGAAAGCCAGTATGAATACACTGCAGACATTGCAACAAAAAAGCGGTATTAAAGATAAAAAGAATCACTTTGTACTTATAAAAGGTTCACTTCATCAAGCAGACATTAGTTTTAAATTTGTATGCACCTAATAGCATGGACTCAAAATATATCCAGCAAACTTTGGCAGAACAACAAGGAAAATAAACCACCTACAATCGTAGGAGATTTTAATATATCTTTCTCAGTAATGGTGGTTTTCTAAATAATAGCTGTATTGAGTTATAAGTCATTATACAGTTCACCTATGTAAAGTGTACAATACAATGGTTTTTAGTATATTCACAGAGTTGTGCAGCCATTACCTCCATCAACTTTAGAACACTTTCATCACTTAAAAAAAAATATGCCCTTTAGATATTATGCTCCCACCATCCCATCTGCCTCCCTCCCAGCTGTAGCCAACCACTACTGTCTTGTGTCTGTATAGATTTGCCTTTTCTGAACATTGCATACCAATATGTGGACTCTTGGGACTGGCTTCTTTCACTTAGCACAATGTTTTTAAGTTTCATCCATGTGGTAGCATGTATCAGTACTCCACTCCTTTTTTATTTTTGTCTGCGTCGGGTCGTTGAGGCATGCAGTATCTTTCGTTGTGGTGCTTGGTATGCAGGATCTTTTGTTGCGGCGCTCGGGCTTTTCTCTAGTTGTGGCATTTGGGTTTTCCCTCTCTAATTGTGTCGTGCAGGCTCCAGGGCGCGTGGGCACTACAGTCTGCGGCACGTGGGCTCTCTCCTTGAGGTGCATGAGCTCAGTAGTTGCAACGCATGGGCTTAGTTGCTTCACAGCATGTGGAATCTTAGGTCCCCAATCAGGGATTGTACCTGCGTCCCCTGTATTGGAAGGCAGATTCTTTACCACTGGACCACCAGGGAAGTCCCTTGTACTCCATTCCTTTTCATGTCCAAATAATATTCCATTGCATGGCTGTACCACTTTTGTTGGTCTAATCATCAGTTGATGAACATTTGGGCTGTTTCTAACTTTTAGATATTATAAATACTGCTGCTATAAACATCTGTGTACAAGTTTTTCTGTAGACATATGTTTTTATCCTTCTGGGTGTATACCTAGGAGTGGAATTCCTGGGTCACGTAGTAACTCAATATTTAAACATTTAAGGAACTGCCAGATAGTTTTCCAAGGTGCTGCACCATTTATATTCCTATCAGCTGTGTACGAGTGTTCTCATTTCTCTCTGTTTTTACCAACATTTGTTCTTATCTGATTTTCAAATTACGCTCACTCCCTCCTGCAAGAGCACCGGAATCACAACTGACTGCTGAACAATCATCAACAGGAAGACACTGGAACACACCAAAAAAGATACCCCACATCCAAAGACAAAGGAGAAGCTGCAATGAGATGGTAGGAGGGGTGCAATCACAATAAAATCAAATCCCATAACTGCTGGGTGGGTGACTCACAAACTGGAGAACACTTATACCACAGAACTCCACCTACTGGAGTGAAGGTTCTGAGCCACACATCAGGCTTCCCAACCTGAGGGTCTGGCAGCTGGAGGAGGAATTCCTAGAGAATCAGAGTTCGAAGGCTAGCAGGATTTGATTGCAGGATTTCAACAGGACTGGGGGAAACAGAGACTCCACTCTTGGAGGGCACACACAAAGGAGTGTGTGCATCGGAACCCACGGGAAGGAGCCGTGACCCCATAGGAGACTGAATCAGACCTACCTGCTAGTGTTGGAGGGTCTCCTGCAGAGGCAGGGGGTGGCTCTGTCTCACGGTGAGGACAAGGACACTGACAGCAGAAGTTCTGGGAAGTACTCCTTGTTGTGAGCCCTCCCAGAGTCCGCCATCAGCCCCACCAAAGAGCCTGGGTAGGCTCCAGTGTTGGGTCGCCTCAGGCCAAACAACCAACAGAGAGGGAACGCAGCCCCACCCAACAGCAGACAAGTGGATTAAAGTTCTACTGTGCTCTACCCACCAGAGCAACAGCCAGCTCTACCCACCACCAGTCCCTTCCATGAGGAAACTGGCATAATCCTCTTAGATAGCCTCACCCACCAGAAGGCAGACAGCAGAAGCAAGAAGAGCTACAATCCTGCAGCCTGTAGAACAAAAACCACATTCACAGAAAGATAGACAAAATGAAAAGGCAGAGAGCTATGTACCAGATGAAGGAACAAGATAAAACCCCAGAAAAACAACTAAATGAAGTGGAGATAGTCAACTTTCCGGAAAAAGAATTCAGAATAATGATAGTGAAGACGATCCAGGACCTCAGAAAAAGAATGGAGGCAAAGATCAAGAAGATGCAAGAAATGTTTAACAAAGACCTAGAAGAATTAAAGAACAAACAAACAGAGATGAACAATACAATAACTGAAATGAAAACTACAATAGAAGGAATCAATAGCAGACTAACTGAGGCAGAAGAACGGATAAGTGACCTGGAAGACAGAAGGGTGGAATTCACTGCTGTGGTACAGACTAAAGAAAAAAGAATGAAAAGAAATGAAGACAGCCTAAGAGACCTCTGGGACATTAAAGGCAACAACATTCACATTAATAGAGGTCCCAGAAAGAGAAGAGAGAGAGAAAGGACCCAAGATTATAGTTAAAAAATTATAGTTAAAAAATTCCCTAACATGGGAAAGGAAATAGCCACCCAAGTCCAGGAAGTGCAGAGAGCCCCATACAGGATAAACCCAAGGAGAAACATGCCGAGACACATAGTAATCAAACTGGCAAAAAGTAAAGAGAGAAAAATTGTTGAAAGCAGCAAGGGAAAAATGACAAATAACATACAAGGGAACTCCCATAAGGTTAACAGCTGATTTCTCAGCAGAAACTCTACAAGCCAGAAGGTAGTGGCATGACATATTTAAACTGATGAAAGGGAAGAACCTACAACCAAGACTACTCTAGCCGGCAAGGATCTCATTCAGATTCTATGGAGAAATCAAAAGCTTTACAGACAAGCAAAAGCTAAGAGAATTCAGCACCACCAAACCAGTTCTACAACAAATGCTAAAGGAACTTCTCTAAGTGGGAAACACAAGAGAAGAAAAGGACCTACAAAAACAAACCCAAAACAATTAAGAAAATGGTCATAGGAACATACATATCAATAATTACCTTAAACATGTATGGATTAAATGCTCCAACCAAAAGAGACAGGCTTACTGAATGGATACAAAAACAAGACCCATCTATATGCTGTCTACAAGAGACCCACTTCAGACCTAGGGACACACAGAGACTGAAAGTGAGGGGAATGAAAAAGATATTCCATGCAAATGGAAATCAAAAGAAAGCTGGAGTAGCAATACTCATATAAGACAAAATAGACTTTCAAATAAAGAATGTTACAAGAGACAAGGAAGGACACTACATAATGATCAAGGGATCAATCCAAGAGGAAGATATAACAATTATAAATATATATGCACGCAACATAGGAGCACCTCAATACATAAGGCAACTGCTAACAGCTATAAAAGAAGAAATCGACAGTAACACAATAATAGTGGGGGACTTTTAACACCTCACTTACCCCAATGGATAGATCATCCAAACAGAAAATTAATAAGGAAACTCAAGCTTTAAATGACACAACAGACCAGAGAGATTTAATTGATATTTATAGGACATTCCTTCCAAAAACAGCAGATTATACTTTCTTCTCAAGTGCGAATGGAACATTCTCCAGGGTAGATCATATCTTGGGACACAAATCAAGCCTCAGTAAATTTAAGAAAATTGAAATCATATCAAACATCTTTTCTGACCACAATGCTATGAGATTAGAAATCAATTACAGGGGAAAAAAACATAAAAAACACAAACACATGGAGGCTAAACAGTACGTTAGTAAATAACCAAGAGATCACTGAAGAAATCAGAGGAAATCAAAAAATACCTAGAGACAAATGACAATGAAAACACGTGATCCAAAACCTATGGGATGCAGCAAAAGCAGTTCTAAGAGGGAGGTTTATAGCAATACAATCCTACCTCAGGATACAACAAACATCTCAAATAAACAATCTAACCTTACACCTAAAGGAGCTAGAGAAAGAAGAACAAACAAAACCCGAAATTAGTAGAAGGAAAGAAATCATAAAGATCAGAGCAGAAATACATGAAATAGAAACAAAGAAAACAATAGCAAAGATCAATAAAACTAAAAGTTGGTTTTTGAGAAGATAAACAAAATTGAAAAACCATCAGCCAGACTCATCCAAAAAAGAGGAAGAGGACTCAAATCAATAAAATTCGAAATGAAAAAGGAGAAGTTACAACAGACACTGCAGAAATACAAAGCATCCTAAGAAACTACTACAAGCAACTCTATGCCAATAAAATGGACAACCTGGAAGACATGGACAAATTCTTTGAAAGTTATAACCTTCTGAGACTGAAACAGGAAGAAATAGAAAATGTGAACAGACCAATCACAAGTAATGAAATTGAAACTGTGATTAAAAATCTTCCAACAAACAAAAGTTCAGGACCAGATGGCTTCACAGGTGAATTCTATCAAACATTTATAGAAGAGCTAACACCCATCCTTCTCAAACTCTTCCAAAAAATTGCAGAGGAAGGAATACTCCCAAACTCATTCTATGAGGCTACAATCAGGCTGATAACAAAACCAGACAAAGATACTACAAAAAAAGAAAATTACAGACCAATATCACTGATAAACATAGATGCAAAAATCCTCAACAAAATACTAGCAAACAGAATCCAACAACACATTAAAAGGATCATACACCATGATCAAGTGGGGTTTATCCCAGGGATGCAAGGATTCTTCAATATATGCAAATCAATCAATGTGATACACCATATTAACAAATTGAAGAATAAAAACCATATGATCATCTCAATAGATGCAGAGAAAGCTTTAGACAAAATTCAACACCCAGTTATGATAAAAACTCTCAAGAAAGTGGTCATAGAGGGAACCTACCTCAACATAATAAAGGCCACATATGACAAACCCACAGCAAACATCATTCTCAGTGGTGAAAAACTGAAAGCATTTCCTCTAAGATCAGGAACAAGACAAGGATGTCCACTCTCACTGCTATTATTCAACATAGTTTTGGAAGTCCTAGCCACGGCAATCAGAGAAGAAAAGAAATAAAAAGAATCCAAATTGGAAAAGAAGAAGTAATACTGTCACTGTTTGCAGGTGACATGATACTATATGTAGAGAATCCTAAAGGTGCCACCAGAAAACTACTAGAGCTGACCAATGAATTTGGTAAAGTTACCGGATGCAAAATTAATGCACAGAAATCTCTTGCATTCCTATAAACTAATGATGAAAAATAAATTAAGGAAACACTCCCATTTACCATTGCAACAAAAAGAATAAAATACCTAGGAATAAACCTACCTAGGGAGACAAAAGAACTGTATGCAGAAAACTATAAGACACTGGTGAAAGAAATTAAAGATGATACCAACAGATGGAGAGATATACCATGTTCTTTGATTGGAAGAATCAATATTGTGAAAATGACTATACTACCCAAAGCAATCTACAGATTCAATGCAATCCCTATCAAATTACCAATGGCATTTTTTACAGAACTAGAACAAAAAATCTTAAAATTTGTATGGAGACAAAAAAGACCCCGAATAGCCAAAGCACTCTTGAGGGAAAAAAACAGTGCTGGAGGAATCAAACTCCCTGACTTCAGGCTATACTACAAAGCTACAGTAATCAAGACAGTATGGTACTGGCACAAAAACAGAAATATAGATCAATGGAACAGTATACAAAGCCCAGAGATAAACCCACACACCCATGGTCAACTAATCTATGACAAAGGAGGCGAGGATATACAATGGAGAAAAGACGGTGTCTTCAATAAATGGTGCTGGGAAAACTGGACAGCTACATGTAAAAGAATGAAATTAGAACACTCCCTAACACCATACACAAAAATAAACTCAAATTGGATTAGAGACCTAAATGTAAGGCCAGACATATAAAACTTTTCGAGGAAAACATAGGAAGAACACGTTTTGACATAAATCACATTTTTGTGATTGACATAAATCAAGATTTTTTTGATCCACCTCCTCGAGTAATGGAAGTAAAAACAAAAATAAACAAATGGGATCTAATGAAACTTAAAAGTTTTTGCACAGCAAAGGAAACTACAAACAAGACGAAAAGACAACCCTCAGAATGGGAGAAAATATTTGCCAACAAATCAATAGACAAAGGATTAACCTCCAAAATATATAAATAGCTCATGAAGCTCAATATTGAAAAAACAAACAACCCAATCCAAAAATGGGCAGAATAGACCTAAATAGACATTTCTCCAAAGAAGACATACAGATGACCGAGAAGCTCATGAAAAGATGCTCAACATCACTAATTATTAGAGAAATGCAAATCAAAACTACAATGAGGTATCACCTCACACCAGTTGGATTGGGCATCATCAGAAAATCACAAACAACAAATGCTGGAGAGGATGTGGAGAACAGGGAACCGTCTTGCATTGTTGGTGGGAATGTAAATTGATACAGCCACTACGGAGAACAGTATGGAGGTTCCTTAAAAAACTAAAAATAGAATTACCATATGACCCAGCAATCCCACTACTGGGCATATACCCAGAGAAAACCATAATTCAAAAAGACACATGCACCCCAATGTTCATTGCAGCAGTATTTACAATAGCCAGGACATGGAAGCAACCTAAATGCCCATCAACAGACGAATAGATAAAGAAGATGTGGTACATATATACAATGCAATATTACTCAGCCATAAAAAGGAACAAAATTGGGTCATTTGTACAGATGTGGGTGGATCTAGAGACTGTCATACAGAGTGAAGTAAATCAGAAAAACAAATATCGTATATTAACACATATATGTGGAACCTAGAAAAATGGTATAGATAAACCTGTTTGCAGGGCAGAAATTGAGACACAGATGTAGAGAACAAACATATGGACACCAAGGAGGGAAAGTGGTGGGGGGCGGGGGGTGCTGGTGGGATGAATTGGGAGATTGGGATTGACATGTATACACTAATATGCATAAAATGGATAACTAATAAGAACCTGCTGTATAAAAAAATAAAATAAAATTCAAAAATAAATTACATTCATAATGGATGTTGCTCTGCAGTTTTCTTGTGATGCCTTTATCTGCTTCTGGTATCCAGGTAATACTGGCCTCATACAATGAGGTGCAGAGACATGGCAGAAAAGAGAGAATTGCTTTTGTTTTAACATAACAGGAATTTGAGTGTACTTAAAAGTTTGTCGGCTAATATATAAGTCATTATGTTGTATACCCCAAACTAAGACATTTTTATCATTTCACCTGGGGACACTTCATTCACAAGGACTCAGAAAGGACTAATTTGATGGCTGGATCTCCAGTCTGTCCACTTTCTCTGTGTAGAGGGGTGAGCTCATTGCATAGAGCTTCTCTCCCTGCTGGTGGGCAGGGCCTCTCAGAAGGAAGGCTGTGTGGGGAGGAGAGAACTAGACCAGAGAGTGGGACCTTCTGTGGAAGGGAGTGTTTCCACTCTCTCTCCCAGGCTGGAACAGTTTCCTGCTTGTCTCTGCATGTACACTCTGCCCTCCAGCCCCTGAATTATATTCTGTTTGGCTGCCAGAGTGATCTTTTCAAATCCCAGATGTGGTTATCACAAAATACACATCCTCCACCACCTCCACCGTCATCACAGCTGCGTTCCTTCATGGGTTTCCTGGTGCTCTGAGAAGAACTGAACTGGGTGCACAGGGCTGGGCAATGTCTGGCCCAGGCTGCCCTCCGCAGCCCCATCCCATCATTCCACCTGATAGGACAGGCCTTTCTGATCACCATGAGTCTGCATGTTCCCTCTGCCACAAGGCTTCAGTATGCTCCTACCTCTGCCTGGGGCACTCTTATATTGTCCCCTTCCCCACATTAGTTCTTGCTCATCCTTCAGGGGGAAAAAAAAAAAAAAAGCTAGTAGAAATGTGCTAGTAGAGACAGCAAGATTGAAGATATTGGAGAAAGAAGGGGAAGCAGATGGAGAAGAATGGGAATAATCTGTGCCTACCCCCACCCCAGCCCAGCACCTCTTTCTGCCACAGTAGAGAAGGGAAGCGTCTGAATTTGAGGGGATTGCCAGCTCAGCCTTTGCCTTGGCTTGTGAACAATGTACACCTCATTAAACTCCCCAGTCATCACGCCTCATTCAGGTGTCCCAGGTGTAATGTCTCTGATGACAGACACCTGGAATCTACACAAGCAGTGCACTAGGATAAATTTTAACTTAAAATCATTCACCCAACTCTCCTTGCTGCTGCTTGTGGAGTAACATAGTCTCTCTGCAGAGAAATTTGGGAGTTCTCATTAAGATCTTGAAAATCATTCACACCATTTTGCCCTGTATTCCACTTCTAGAAATACATCTGTTGTGTGGGTCCCAACCTATTGGTGGTGATGCCATCAGCTAGGAATGCCGGAGGCACTACCCAGGGGCTGTATTACTCCTAGCAAAGGCCCCACATACACTCCCCCAACCAGGGCCAATGCTGTGGCCTGACTGGCCCTTTGGTTCTTATTGTGATTGTGGGATGTACTTCATCAAAAACCATCAGGGAACTTTGAGGAACAAGATTTCTTACTCACAGGTCCTGGAGGGTACAGAGCAAGCCCAAGGGCCACACAGTGAGGACATGGTTAAAGAGAGAGGTGGACCTGGGGCTCTGCATTTATTAAGGTTTGAAGGTGGGGTGTCTAGGGTTTTGCGAGTTCACTATTGATTTAATGGTCATTTAGCCACGAGAGTGAGAATTAGGCCACAGGAAGAGAAAAGTGGGGTCACTCAAGAAGTCAGTTATTTAAGTTATCCAGGACTTTCTGCAAAAGGGGTCTTCAAGGGTGGGGACGGCTTAATTCTTTGGCAGATTATTTGGCTGGTGGCTGTTTCATACAACTGGCAATATGTTTATTCAAGATGGATGTCCTTTGAAATAGATGCCTTGAGACTCAAAAGCTTAATGTCAGGCACTTACCCTGCAGTATCTAAGGAAGTAATCAGAGAGGAACACAGAGTTACATGTAAGAATATTTAGTCTAGTGTTACCCCTAACTAACAAAAATCAGAGACCACTTAAATATTCCTATAGTAGAAGGATAGATAAATTAAATTCTGGTATATTCATAGAATAAAATACTTTATTGCCATTAAAATGATGTTTTAAAATAATAATGGTATAGGAAAATATGCATAATGTTAAAGCAGTTTGCCCACAGCCTGATTTCTGTGCATCTGGGCTAATTAACGTCCATAAGTAGTGATGAGAGCTGGAGTGCATTACCAGCCTTTTCCTTCCTCTGCCCCATCTCATTCTGTGTGATTTCTCCAGGGGGAGCCTGCCCACTTTGAGTATCTGATGTACCCGTTGCACTCAGCATCCATCACTGGTCTAGCTACTTGCATCCGCAAACCCCTCATTGCCACCTGCTCTGTGGACCGGTCTGTTCGCATCTGGAATTACGAATCAAAGTAAGGAGTGAAAGGCTTTGCTACTGTGATATGCACGATTTCAGTTGTTAAATTTTCCATGCGAATTATTTTAATTAGAGGTTTGAAATTTTAATTACTTAGAAGCTTTCAGTTGGAAAAGTTTTTTTTTTTAATCAAGTCAGTCATACTACCTTATTCTCTTTACTTTTCACTCTTGCATGAGCTAGAAAATCACTTTATACTTTATTCAGTGCTTGCTACGTGCCAGACACCATGCTTGGCACGTGGGACATAAAGAAACATCCCAATATCTCCCGTCCTTACATACCCTCCTGTGTCCTCCTAGCTTTCCTATCCCCTCACCCCCACTAGACCTGCTTTTTGCCCCACGGAGCTCTCCAGACCATTGATTCGCCCTTTGAATCCAGATCACTGCCCCAACCACCTTCAGCTCCCAGTGATTTTATCCTCCTGGCACAGCTTCCTTGAGAATCTCCAGCCTAGATTGGCCCCATGACGTAACTTCTTTGCTCTTGTATATAGCTGCTGGGGCTGCTGGAAAAAAAATTGTGCAATACTTCTGATTTAGAAATCTAAATGGAGCTGTGCCTTCAACATGTCTAGACAATGCCGTATTCAGTCCCTTTACTTGCCATACTCATTGCTGGACACCACCCTCAAGTAACCAAAACCTAGAAAAAGAGGCACCAATAATTGCAAGTAATAAAGTATCTCAAACGCTAGGATAAAAATATGTACCAGATACAATGGAGGACTTGAGGGACTCAGTGGGCTAGACTTATATTCAATAACTTATCTTTTTCACAGCACCCAGGAACTATTTAAGGAATACCAAGAAGAAGCTTATGCAATCAGCCTTCACCCGTCTGGACACTACGTTGTAGTAGGGTTTGCTGACAAACTACGCCTTATGAACCTACTCATTGATGATATACGTTCTTTCAAAGAATACTCTGTCAGAGGGTGCAAAGAGGTAAGAACTACCGGAGATAAAGGTCCAGTTTCTTAGAAAGCCAGAGTTGAAATATCAAGAACTAGCACAACTGGGGAGGTAGGACCGAAGACTGTCTTAGAGAATGCTGGTGGCTTAAAAAGAAATCCATTTCTCCCACCAAACTTATTGAGTATGTTGGTTCTATCCTCTTTCTTTTATGCCCACCAAAATATATCACTGAACCAAACCATGTGAGATCTCACCTGTGATCAGTCCACTCTGTGGCTGTGGAGTCATATATGTTTTAAAAGCATTAAAAAGAAAGTTATCACAGAATCGGAGTCACAGCTGGGAAGGCGAGTTTGGCGATTGGGAGGCGCCAGGGAAAATGAGCAACAGGGAGAGACAATAGCCCATCAGATTTCCCCCTGAGATGACTTGTGGAATCAAGACAGTGATTTGAGGAATTGCTCCCCTGTTCTGAAACTTCTTCTGCAGACAAAATGAGTGTTCTATTCTCTGACCCAAGCACCTTCATGATTCGTGCACATGGTAGGGTCAGCATCTTGGCCAATATGAGCTACAGGAATAGTGAAAGTGAAGATGTCAGCACTTCTCAGTCCTATTTGCACCTTCCCCTGATTCCCAATCCTACGTATGGTTTCACCCTGAACTCAACTGTAACCTTCAGATAGACTACTGTCTTTCATTCTTGCTCTCTTCCTGTATTTCCTGGTAGTGTTGCTTTAGCAATGGAGGTCACCTGTTTGCTGCAGTCAATGGGAATGTGATTCACATTTTTTCCGCCACCAGCCTGGAGAACATCTCGAATCTGAAAGGACACACAGGGAAGGTAAGTGAGTGGACAGTGTCCAAGGAAACAAGGACTCAGAGCCAAGCATCATGCTAGCCAATGGGGTATAAGTGAACAAAAGAGAAGTGATTCCTTTCCCTCGAAGGTCCCTGTCTAGTTGGGGGAAATGACAATAAAACAAATGCACAGACAGATTTAAGTACTAACTGTAGTAAACTCAGTGAAAGAAAAATATGGGTTGTTATGAGAGGAAGTGGTGAGGAGTGGGCATCATGAGGGAAATTGGGATGTTCACGAAGGCTTGGTCCTAAGGAGTGGCTCGGAATTAATCAGACAGAGCTGGTGGGGAAAATCATTGCAGATAGAGATCCAAAGACCCTGGGCTTCCCTGGTGGCACAGTGTTAAGAATCCGCCTGCCAATGCAGGGGACACAGGTTCAAGCCCTGGTCCAGGAAGATCCCAAATGCCGCAGTGCAACTAAGCCCATGTGCCACAGCTACTGAGCCTGTGCTCTAGAGGCCGTGAGCCACAACTACTGAGCCCACGTGCCACAACTACTGAAGCCCGCACACCACAACTACTGAGCCTGTGTGCCTAGAGCCCATGCTCCGCAACAAGAGAAGCCACCACAATGAGAAGCCCACGCACCGCAACCAACAGTAGCCTCCTCTCACTGCAGCCAGAGAAAAGCCAATGTTCAGCAACAAAGACTCAAAGCAGCCAAAAATAAATAAATAAACAAAGACCCTGAGATGGGAGATTTCTAAGGGTATAGGAGGAACCGTCTGTGAGACTGAAGCATAGGTATCAGGAATGAAACTGAGATTGGTGAGGTTAGCAGCGACCCAAGTTCATGGAACCTTGTTCATGGAACCTTGTAGGCCTTTTAAGGATTTTATACTTTATCCTTCCTGTTCATGAAATCATTGAAGAGTTTTAGGACAAGAAATGATATGACCATATTTGCATTTTAAAACATTACTTTGGCTGCAGAATGAAGATTGTATTGAAAAGGACGAGAGTGGAAATGGTAAGGAGATTGTTATCTACATGATAAATGATTAGTATTTTAGACCAGGATGGAGGTGGTACCAATAGGAAGAAGTGGATGGATTCAAAAGATATTTAGGAAGGAAAACCAGTAGTTCCTAAAGATAAAGTAGATATGGAGCATGCAGAAAAGGGAGAGACTAAAGATTGAAAGAGTAAGAAGTCAGCAGATGAATTTGGAGAGAACAAGCAATGGGAAAAGAAAAGCATTCTAAGCAGCAGGATGTGTTGTAGATGCAGGAATGGGAGTATAGAATAGGATGGTGGTTTGTGGTTTATAGGACACATTTAAGGAGTGATAGAAGGAGGAGCTGGAGAAGTCTGCTGCACCATGGAGTGTGTACGCCATGCCAAGGAATTGAACATTAGTCTGTAGGTGATGAGAAACAATCGGAAGGATTTAAGAAAGGAAGTAATGGTATCAGAAAGATAATTCTCCAAACAGTACTGAGGATGGATTAGAGGGGAGGGAAGTTGGAGTGAAGGAGATCAGCTAGGAAATGAGGGTGAAAAAGGAGCTAGGAACTAAGCCATGGCTTTAGTAGTAGGGACAGAGAGAAAAAAGATATTAAGCTCCATTTTGGACACGTTATGTTTGATGTGTCCAGGAGTGTGATATATGAGTGCAGAGGTCAGAAAGAAGTCAAGGCTAAAAATTCCAATTCAGGGGATTAGGTGGTAGTCAGTAGAAGTCAGAGGCATAGATTAGATCACCAAGGGCTCATGCGGAATCTGAGATCTTGGGCAGGAGATGAGTGACCAAGGGACTGGTAAAGAAGAGAGAGACTGCAAATGAAGTACAAAGAGAACCTGGAATCGAGGAATTGTATCAAAGAAGCCAGGGAACTGGTTTCCAAAAGGATAAAGTAGTCAGTGGTATTAAATGTCAGAGAGTGGGCTGTGAATACTAAAAAGTGACCACTGAGTTTAGCAATTAACAGGTCACAAGCAAAAGTGCTGTTAAGCACAAGCAGTACTGAGAGTTGCTGCGTTTCCTCAGCTCCAACAGTGTGACTGTGGAGATGCGGAGGAAAGCACACCAGGTGAATGTGATGCTCTTTCCAGGACCATGCACACCCCCATAGGAGGCCCTGCCTCACCAACCCAGGAGAGCAGCCATGTTTCATCACTTTACAAGAATTTATAACACTTGTCTCCAACCAGGGATATATGTTACGCTTACATGTGTGATACTGCAAGAAAAAACAAAAACAAAAGAAAATATAGATGGAGCATGCAGCTAAAGCCATGCATACAGGGAAATTCATGACATTAAATACATGTATGGGAAAAGTGAAAAAGATGAAAATCAGTGATATAACCATCCAGCTCAATAAATTAGAAATAGAACAGCAAATTAATTCAAAGAAAACAAAAGAAAGGACATCATCAGGATAAGAGCAGGAGTTAATGAAACAGAGAACGTTCACACAATAGAAGATCATCAAAGCCAAAACTTGATTTTTTTAAAAATTTTTATCTTTTTAACATCTTTATTGGAGTATAATTGCTTTACAATGGTGTGTTAGTTTCTGCTGTATAACAAAGTGAATCACCTATACATATACATACATCCCCATATCCCCTCCCTTTTGCGTCTCCCCTCCCACCCTCCCTATTCCACCCCTCTAGGTGGTCAGAGAGCACTGAGCTGATCTCCCTGTGCTATACGGCTGCTTCCCACTAGCTATCTATTTTACATTTGGTAGTATATATATGTCCATGCCACTCTCACTTCTTCCCAGCTTACCCTTCCCCCTCCCCATGTCCTCAAGTCCATTCTCTATGTCTGAGTTTTTATGCCTGTCCTGCCCCTACGTTCTTCAGAACCTTTTTTTTTTTTTTAGATTCCATATATATGTGTTAGCATACAGTATTTGTTTTTCTCTTTCTGACTTACTTCACTCTGTATGACAGACTCTAGGTCCATCTACCTCACTACAACTAACTCAATTTTGTTTCTTTTTATGGCTGAGTAATATTCCATTGTATATATGTGCCACATCTTCTTTATCCATTCATCTGTCATTGGACACTTAGGTTGCTTCCATGTCCTGACTATTGTAAATAGACCTGCAATGAACATTGTGGTACATGACAAAACTTGATTTTTTGAAAACTCAAAATGAACAAACCTTTAGCATAGCTGATTAAGGGGAAAAGAAGATAGAGAGAAGATATAAGTAACCAATGTGAGGAATGAAAAGGGGATATCAGTACAGGTCCTATAGACATTAAAAAAGATCATAAGAAGATATTATGAACAACTTTATGCAAGTAAATGTGAATACATAGACGAACTGACAAATTCCTAGAAAAATTGAATCTGTAATTTAAAACCTTCTGACAAAGAAAACTATCACTGGAGAAGTATATCAAGTTTTAAGGAAAACATGACACTAATCTTGAAAAAACTCTTCTAGAGAATTAAAAAAAAAAAAAGCAAATACTTCCAACATTGTTCTAGGAGGTCAGCATAATTGTGATACCTGTCAAAGACATCACAAGAAAGGAAAACAATAAGCCAGTCTTTTGTATGAACATAAAAAGTCCTACCTAAATTATTATCAAACCAATCAAGCAATATATTAAAAGGAAAATACAGCATGACCATGTTGATTTATTCCAGGAATGCAAAGTTATTTTAGATTTTGAAATCAATTAGTGAATACCACATTAACATAGTAAGGATAAAAAAGCATATGCTTATCTCTATAAATCCAGATATAATAAAAATCTATACCATTAACATGCATTCATGATTTTAAAAAAGAAACTAAAAATAATGGGGAACTTATTATATTATAAAAAAAATTTAGGTACTTTTAAAAAATATTTTATTTGGCTGCACCAGGTCTTTAGCTGTGGCACGCGGATCTTCGTTGCAGCATGCGGGCTCTTTGTTGTGGCGTGCAGGCTTCTCTCTAGTTGTGGCGTGTGGGCTTCAGAGTTCACAGGCTCAGTAGCGGCACACAGGCTCTCTAGTTGTGGCACGTGGGCTCTAGAGAGCGCAGGCTTTTTGCCCTGAGGCATGTGGGATATTAGTTCCCTGACCAGGGTTCGAGCCATGTCCCCTGCATTGAAAGGCAGATTCTCAACCACTGGACCACCAGGGAAGTCCCTAAAAATCTTATATAAGACATTTACAGGGACTTCCCTTGTGGCGCAATGGGTAATACTCTGCGCTCCCAATGCAGGGGGCCTGGGTTTGATCCCCGGTCAGGGAACTAGATCCCACATGCATGCCACAACTAAGAGTTCACATGCCACAACTAAGGAGCCTGCAGGCCACAACTAAGTAGCCGGCAAGCCACAACTAAGGAGCCTGCCTTCTGCAACCAAAGAGCCCACGTGCTGCAACTAAGGAGCCCACCTGCCACAACTAAGACCCAGTGCAACCAAATAAATAAATAAATAGTAAAAAAAAAAAAAAGTGCAGCCTGGAGAAAAATAAAGACACAGAAAACCTACAACAAACAGCACACTTGATTATGAAATTATGAAAGCATTCCCTTTGAGATAGAGGACAAAACCTGATGCCTTCTGTGAGCCTTCTACTGAGTCCTATCCAGTGCAATAAGGCAAGGAACTGAACTATGCATTAGTCCACGGGGCTGCCGTAACAAAATAGCATAGACTAGATAGCTTATAAACAACAGAAAATTTTCCTCACAATTTGGAGTGTGGGAAGTCCAAGATCAAGGTGCCAGCATGGTCAGGAGAGGGCCCTCTTTCCCGGCTGCAGACTTCTTGTATCCTCACATGGTGGAAGGGGCGAGCTAGCTCTCTGGAGCCTCTTTTATAAGGGCTCATGAGGGAAGCACTGAGGACCTAATCACCCCCCCAAGGCCCCAGCTCCTAATACCATCATCTTTGAGGGTCAGGATTTCAAAATATGAATTTTGGGGTGAGGAGGTAGCGAGAGACACAGACATTCAGGCCATAGCAAAATAAAAGGCATGAAGGTTGGACAGGATGAAATAAAACTATCACCACAGACATAATCGGGTATGTTGAAAATTCAGAGAATTTGCAGATAAACTATTAAAATTAGTGAATCTAAGAATATTGTTAGAAATAACTATATTTAAGTGCATTTTTACATGATAGTAGAAAACAATTAGAAAATGCAATTTAAGAGGTAGAGCTAGGACTGAGACATGGTAGAGCTAGGACCGAGACATGGTAGAGCTAGGACTGAGATGTGGCTGACAGGACTGTAGTCATGGGAACACCCAAAGAGGTAACCAGTGGGTCAGCAGGTTTGTTACTTATAAGGAGTTTGAGAAACTCCATTAACACATTGGAGTTCATGGGAGCCAGTCTCTCTCTATTGGAGAACGGAGTTACAAATACGAAAAGGGGAAAAGGCTAGAAAGTTTTTATTTGGTTGTTTTGTTTAGCAACTTGGCTGAACTAATTCTGAGAAATCTTTTTTTTCTCCTACAGTGGGCAGCCTCGGATGTCTCTGCTCGGATGTTTTTCTACTTTGATCTTTTAGCCTGGCTACCTAGGGCTTGACCCTGGGTTGACCTAAGGTGGTGCTTAAGGCCCCTTAGCCAGTTAGATTTTCACCGTTTACTGTTGGATTTGTGTTTGGCTTGGAGGCTGCTGTCACAGTTCATTGAGTTTATGCTTTTGCTCCACGTTTAGCCAGAGACTAGCAGTTTGGAGATTCCCTCTCTGATTGTACCTGAGAGGGTGCAGCCTTAGCCATGCACACAGCCTTCCAGGCTGCCAGATATAAGCATGGTTTTATTTCTAAGCCTGACTTCCTGGGAAATGCCCCTGGGTCAGGAGCTTAGTATTCAGTTAGTGTTTGGTCAGATGTGTTTAAACCCCTTGTGCCTGTGATGCTTCCGCCCTGTGATAATGAGTCATTGTGCAGCTTAGGAGATACTTTCAAGTGTTCCCCATATCCTGCTCTGATTGCTCTTGAGTGGGTGCAGCCTTGCACGTACATACAGCCTTCCCGATCCCCAGAGTTGTCTATGATCCCAGAAGGGCTCTCCTGACTGTCTCTTTCCCTTGTCCTCTCTATTACAGTTCTGTTGTTCTGCCATCTTGCTTATATCAAGGAGTTACCAGCCTTCTCTTAATCGCCCTCCACCTAGATCTCCATTGATTTAGATGATGCCCGTGGATGGAATTCTCCATGCTCTGTTCCAAATAAGTCAGTCTCCTCAGGCAGAGCTGTAGGGCTCTTTGTCTTATGGCTGACTTCCCTCTGGGAAGAACCCCTGCTCCACTGCACCAGAGCCAGGGGTAGGGACCTTCTTTTCCAAGAGTGACATCCCTAGTCCGTGAGTGGCACTTGCAGGTGGAAAGGGGGTGGAATCCCTCATCTTTTCAGCTCCCCCATCATGGTGCGGAACCCTCACCCTATGAGTTAGCTGGGGCAGGGCAGTCGGGGCACCGGTACTCTCGTGCTTCTGCACTTGGAGTAGGGCTTCCACCAGCAGGTGGGAATTGGCTGGGGGAAGGAAGATGAGGTCTTCTTGGCCACGCCTGCCTGGAATAGAGCTTCTAGGTGGGGATAAGAAACACCAGCAGGTTTCCCAGGGTGAAACCATAGCCAAAGACTGAGATCCAGGGGGAAAGGGAGCCCCAAAGACTGAGATCCAGGGGGAAAGGGAGCCCCAAAGACTGAGATCCAGGGGGAAAGGGAGCCACACCTGCCCAGAGCACACAGGAGTAAAGTGTTGGAAGCTGAAGAGGGTAAAGGAGCCGATTATGGCTCATATGCCACAGTCTCTGTTCCTACTGAGATTGAGGAGATTTTCCTGAACGAATGTTTCTACATTTGCTGCATGCCCTTAGGACAATTTCCAAAGACTTTAAATAACTGTTTTTATCGTTTTTAACAGTTACCTTATTGTGTAGGGGGTAGGTCAGCTGAGGTACTTACTCTGCCATCTGGAAGAACCCTCTCTCTGTGCGATTTGTGCAACTCCCTGTGAATCGATAATTATTTCAAAATAAAAAGGTTTTGTAAAACATAGCAATGATTGATTGTAGCGTTAGAGGAGCTATTATGATTCCGTCTTTACACTCATAAAGTGAAATGGAAATGGGAATGTTTCATCTTCAGTATTTTGCAAGCATATGAGAAAATAGAATGTTAACTTTCCCACAAAGCTATGATTAGTGTTTACTGAAGGGCATGTACCAGGAAAGGACATTCTGCCTCAGTCTAGTGGAACATGTAAGAAGTTATCCTCCTTCAGACATACTATAAAGCTATAGTAATCAAGACAGTACTGGTACTGGCACAAAAACAGAAAGATAGATCAGTGGAACAGGATAGAAAGCCCAGAGATAAACCCACACACATATGGTCACCTTATCTTTGATAAAGGAGGCAGGAATATACAGTGGAGAAAGGACAGCCTCTTCAATAAGTGGTGCTGGGAAAACTGGACAGGTACATGTAAAAGAATGAGATAAGAACACTCCCTAACACCATACACAAAAATAAGCTCAAAATGGATTAAAGACCTAAATGTAAGGCCAGAAACTATCAAACTCTTAGAGGAAAACATAGGCAGAACACTCTATGACATAAATCACAGCAAGGTCCTTTTTGACCCACCTCCTAGGGAAATGGAAATAAAAACAAAAATAAACAAATGGGACCTAATGAAACTTCAAAGCTTTTGCACAGCAAAGGAAACCATAAACAAGACCAAAAGACAACCCTCAGAATGGGAGAAAATATTTACAGATGAAGCAACTGACAAAGGATTAATCTCCAAAATTTATAAGCAGCTCATGCAGCTCAATAACAAAGCAAACAACCCAATCCAAAAATGGGCAGAAGACCTAAACAGACATTTCTCCAAAGAAGATATACAGATTGCCAACAAACACATGAAAGGATGCTCAACATCATTAATCATTAGAGAAATGCAAATCAAAACTACAATGAGATATTATCTCACACCAGTCAGAATGGCCATCATCAAAAAATCTAGAAACAGTAAATGCTGGAGAGGGTATGGAGAAAAGGGAACACTCTTGCACTGCTGGTGGGAATGTGAATTGATACAGCCACTGTGGAGAACAGTATGGAGGTTCCTTAAAAAACTACAAATAGAACTACCATATGACCCAGCAATCCCACTACTGGGCATATACCCTGAGAAAACCATAATTCTAAAAGAGTCATGTACCAAAATGTTCATTGTAGCTCTATTTACAATAGCCCGGAGATGGAAACAACCCAAGTGTTCATCATCAGATGAATGGATAAAGAAGATGTGGCACATATATACAATGGAATATTACTCAGCCATAAAAAGAAATGAAATTGAGCTATTTGTAATGAGGTGGATAGACCTAGAGTCTGTCATACAGAGTGAAGTAAGTCAGAAAGAGAAAGATAAATACCGTATGCTAACACATATATATGGAATTTAAGAAAAAAAAATGTCATGAAGAACCTAGGGGTAAGACAGGAATACAGACCTACTAGAGAATGGACTTAAGGATATGGGGAGGGGAAAGGGTAAGCTGTGACAAAGCGAGAGAGAGGCATGGACATATATACACTACCAAATGTAAGGTAGATAGCTAGTGGGAAGCAGCTGCATAGCACAGGGAGATCAGCTCGGTGCTTTGTGACCGCCTGGAGAGGTGGGATAGGGAGGGTGGGAGGGAGGGAGATGCAAGAGGGAAGAGATATGGGAACATATGTATATGTATAACTGATTCACTTTGTTATACAGCAGAAACTAACATACCATTGTAAAGCAATTATACTCCAATAAAGATGTTAAAAATAATAATTTAAAAAAATTTTTTAAAAAGTTATCCTCCTTTCCGTGAAAGGCGTGTGTGTGTGTGTGTGTGTGTGTGTGTGTGTGTGTGTGTGTACACTCCTAATTGGGTATGTCTTCATCCCCCATAGATTCGTTCAATTGCATGGAATACAGATGATAGCAAACTGATTTCTTGTGGCACAGATGGTGCTGTATATGAATGGAATCTGTCCACAGGAAAGAGAGAGACAGAATGTGTGCTCAAGTCCTGCAGTTACAACTGTGTTGCCATCTCCCCTGATGGCAAAATCATCTTTGCTGTTGGATCAGACCAGACTCTCAAGGAGATAGCAGATTCTTCAGTAAGTCTGCCCCTGTCCCTCCTCTGGGCTGCTGCCCTGATTTGCAGAAGACAGCCTCCTGTGTTTACAGCAGAAAGGGATGGAAAGGGGGCCTGTGAGAACAGCGTCCCTTCTTCATGGGATAACACCTGGCTCCTCATTCCTATAGGGTTAGCTCAGTAATTGTTACTCCTGGAATTTCCTGCCCAGCGTCCAACTGACTGGGTTAAATTGTGAGGCCCTTTTCCATTTCTACTTTGCTTGCTGTCTGTAACTTCTCTCCTACCCTCCAGGGATGGAGGTCAGCAGCATCTCTAAACTGTGCTCTAACCCTTGATCTGCACATGCTTTCGTGGGGTAAAAACAGAACTCTAGTTATTGCTATCACCTAAGCTTGCTACCATATTTGTTTGGAAATCCCCAAACTACTCTGAAATTTTAGAATTAGCACGTTGGCTCCAAATAGTTGAGGGAGGAGAGAAGAGCTCAGCAAAGATACTTCCTGCAACTGTGGCTGTGTCCTTCTCCACAAGCCCAGCTGAGAGTAGGGTGTCTCTCCAGTGTGCCCCCAAGTAGCTTGGTCCTGACTCTGTGGTGGCTTCCACAGTGCTGCACCAGGACAAAGCTCCTTTAGGGCAGGGCCATGGTTCACACCTCTTGGTATCCCTACTAGCTAGCACAGTGCATGGCCCACAGCACACATTCAGTAAATATTTGGTGGCTAGATGGGTGGGTGGGTTGATGAGTGAATTAAAGAGAAAAGTAATGAATGAATTCCCTGATAGAATAGTTTTTTGTGTATATAATGGACATTAATAAATGTTTGCTAAATAAATTGATGATCCACATCCCATTCTTAGTTTGAGATACATGGTTAGAATAGCAGTCAAGAGCATAGTCCTGGGAGCCTGACTGCTACCTAAGAGGTGGTTGAGTTGAGGCAACTTCCCTAGTATCTCTGTGACTGTTTCACCGTCTTTAAAGGGTTTTTGTGAGGATTGGATGAGTTACAACCTGTAAAAGCCATAGAACACTGCTTGGCACATGCTTTATGAAGGTTTCCCTTTTTTAGTATGATTCCTAACTCCTTGAGCTGCTTACTCATCGGTCACGCAGCCAAGAAGTATTTAGTTTGTGCCCCTTATGTGCTGGACGGTATGCCAGATGCTAAAACAAATGGAAAAAACACATTTTAAAATCCAGAACTTGCCCTAATGTTGCTATTAGAAGCAAGGAGGAGAATGACGTGGGGACAGTGGGTACACGGCTCAGCCCCTCACCCTGAACAGAGCTGGCTGTGTTCCAGGTCCTTCGAGAGATGTCAGCATTTGGCGTAACCTACACAGCCATCGTCACCTCCCATTCCGGGCACATGTTGTTTGTGGGCACCTCGGTGGGAACCATTCGTGCAATGAAGTACCCGCTGCCTCTGCAGAAACAATTCAACGAGTACCAGGCCCATTGCGGTCCTATCACCAAGGTGAGGGCAACCGTCTCCCCTAGGGCCCAGTCCCAGATCCAGCTCTCAATAGATCCACCTGGTCCTGCCCTCCACATACCACCTTTATCCCTTCAATCTCCCAGCATCTTTTCTCTCCCTTTATTTATTCCTCCAGCCAAATGTTCAATAAACATTTATTGGCTCTTAATACTCTTTGTTTAAACTACTCCCACGAATTTGTTCTAGGAGGTAATCAGAGATGCACCTAAAGATTGAGGTACAAGATTGTTCATCATAACATTTTGCATAATTATGGGCCATTCGAGAGATGTTATAGGCCCCCTGACCACAGCCAGTGCCCTCATGTCCCAGCTGCCGAGTGTTGGCTACTAAAGGCTCACAGGTCTCCTCGCCCTCCACAGAGTCACTCTGGACTAAAAGGAGTCATGGCCCAGGAGATGAGCCCCCACCCGTCCCTGGGGGTCATAGTATGAGCACACATTTGTAAATTGTCCTTCCATTCCCCCTTGTAAAAAAGCAGTGCCTATGTACACATGGGCTCCTGAAGAACAGGCACTGGGAAAATATGTTTTCTCTCCCTCCTCGCCTCTCTTATCCCCAACTGAACAGTACCAACACCTGAGGTTTTGAATTATGTCCCAAACTCTATACCGGCTTGCCTGCAGACACCATCTTTACTAGGAAAGGCTTTTTCATTATAAACTGGAACATTCCTATACTGAGCATGAGTCTTGGGTCCAAAGTAAATTACTATCACATATTCCCCCCTTTTGCTTCAGAGCTACTAAGTTTTGTGGATAAGATGTTTACTTTTCTGATTATAAAAGCAATACATGTTTATTTTAGGAATAAAAATCCTCATAATAGCATTATCATTAATATAGTGATGCATTTTCTTCTACTTTTTTGTGCATATGCTTTAAATAAATTAAGACCATACTGTACGTATGCTCTTGTAGGCTGCTTTTTTTAAATTTATGCTCTTGTAAGCATTTTTTGTATGATTAAATATTCCTCAAAAGCATGATTTTAGTAGCTATTCAAATATCCTAACACAATGATGGAACGTAACTTATTTAACTCTTCTCTTACAACTGGGCATTTAAATTATCATGAACTTATGAATATCCTAGCCTATAGATTTCTCTGAGCATCTCTGATTATTTTCTAAGGCTAAATGCCTAGGCAGAGAGCGAATCCTGAGGGAAAGAGCATTGCCATTTTTAAGGTTCTTGACACATATTGGTGACTGTGAGAGGACAGTTTCCATAGTTGATTCTTTACTTTTCACCTTTTATTTTGAAGTAATTATAGATTCGTAGGAAATTTGTAAGATAGCATCAAGGTCCTGTGTGCCCTTCACCCAATTTCCCCCAATAGTTACATCTAATGTAACTACTGTACAGTGTCAGACCAGAGAATTGACACAGGTACGTCATGTGTGGGGTTCTGTGTCATTTTTGCACATAGATGAATAAATGTGTGTAACCACCACTGCATGCAAGACACAGAACTATTCCTGCGCCACAGCAGCTTCCTCGTGCTACCCTTCATAGTCACCCAACACCATACCTAGTCCTCAGCAACCACTAATTTGCTTTCCATTTCTATAATTTTGACATCTTGAGAATTTTATATAAATAATCATACAGTATGTGACCATTTGAGAGGAGCTTTTTTTTTTTTTTGCGGTACGCGGGCCTCTCACTGTTGTGGCCTCTCCCGTTGCGGAGCACAGGCTCCGGACGCGCAGGCCCAGCGGCCATGGCTCACGAGCCTAGCTGCTCCGCGGCATGTGGGATCCTCCCGGACCGGGGCACGAACCCGTGTCCCCTGCATCGGCAGGCGGACTCTCAACCACTGCACCACCAGGGAAGCCCCGAGAGGAGCTTTTTTCACTTAGCATAATACCCTGAGCTCCATGCAAATTATTTCATGTATCAGTACTTTATTCCATTTTTGCTGAGTAGAATTCCATGGTAAGGATGTACCATGATTTGTTTAACCATCTACCTCTTGTGGGATATTTGATTTTTTTTTTCCCCAGTTTTGGGCTATTACAAATAAAACTGCTATGAACAATTATGTACTGGCTTTTATGTTGACATGTTTTCATTTCTCTGGGGTAAATGCCCAGGAATACTGTTGCTGGATCATATATTACAAGTGTGTTTATTTAGTTTTTTAAGAAACTACCAAGCTGTTTTCCATTCCTACCAGCAATGCATGAGAGATCCAGTTTCTCTGCATCATTGCCAGCATTTGGTATTATCACTATTTTTTATTTTAGCTGTTCTAATGGGTGTATAGTGACATCTCATCATAGTCTTAATTCACATTTCCCTAATGGCTAGTAATGTTGAACATCTTTTCATGTGCTTATTTGCCATTTGTATAACTTCTCCAGTGAAATGTCTCTGTGTCTTTTGCCCACTTTCTAGTTGGATTATCGGGGTTTTTTACTGCTAAGTTTTGAGAGTTCTTATATAGTGTACATAATAATTGACTCTAAAGATTCCAAATCCACAGAGAACATATACATAGTCTTATTCTTTTATTCATTCCCAGAAGCCCGTGAGGGTTCTTGTCTGATGTCTTTTCTAAGATAGAGTCTTCCTCCCCAGGAGGCTGTACCCAGGCTGGCACGGAGGGAGGGCTTGCACAACAGCTGGCTCAGTCCTGCTCTCCACGGCCTGCGAAAGCCTCCTGTCCATGCTCTGTCTCCTCAGATGTCGCTCACCTTTGATGACCAGTTCCTGCTGAGCGTCGCCGAGGATGGCTGCCTGTTCACCTGGAAGGTCTTTGATAAGGATGGTCCGGGAATCAGGCGACAGAGGGAGGTGGGCTTTGCTGAAGAGGTGCTGGTTACCAAGACGGACATGGAAGAGAAGGTAAGAATTGGATCTAGTGAAGAGGGACATGGAAATTCCATACCAGGCTGCATCCAAAGTCCTGGGACCGGCATAGAGCCCTTCTCTAGCCCGGCTTCCCCTGTGCCCAGCACAGACCCCCACAGCTCCCTGTACATGCTCGCCCACACCACCACCGCTGCATTCTGTGTCCTCCCCACCCCACCTGTCCTTCTGCCACGTGATCGTCTTGACTTACGCTGAGCTCTACTTCTAGCCTGTGACCTATCTTTCCTCTCCTACTCTTTGAGGGCAGGAACCACGACATATAATTTACTTGTAGGACCAGCAGTTTCCAGCTCGCGCAAGGCGTAAATAAATATTTACATAAATATTTCCGATAAATATTTACAAAATTAAAGTGACAAACTTGTATATTCCAGTTGTATCTGTGAAACTTAATAACTGCTGGTATCTGGAAACTTCTTTAAAAAAAAAACAAAGATATTTATAAAACAGTCCTGAAACCCACTCCTCTCAATAATAAAACAATAACAGTAATAATAACCAACCACCAGGTGGTTCCCTGGTGGCGCAGTGGTTAAGAATCCGCCTGCCAATGCAGAGAACACGGGTTCGAGTCCTGGTCTGGAAAGATCCCACATGCCGCGGAGCAACTAGCCCCGTGAGTCACAATTACTGAGCCTGCACGTCTGGAGCCTGTGCTCCGCAACGGGATAGGCCGCAATAGTGAGAGGCCCGCGCACCACGATGAGGAATGGCCCCCACTTGCCACAACTAGAGAAAGCCCTCGCACAGAAACGAAGAGCCAACACAGCCAAAAATAAATAAATAATTAATTAATTAATTAAAAAAATAATAATAATAATAATAACCAATCACCAACTTTTTTTTAGGTTAGCCATGAAGCAGACACTGTGATAATTACTTTATAAGTATTTTCTCATTTAAATCTCCCAATATCTCTATGGAGAAGATACTGTTGTTTTCCCCACGTTTCAAAAAACGGTTTTGGAGAGGTTGGGTGACGTGTCCAAAGTCACTGAGCTAATTAGGAGTAGGCCCAGAGTTCCAATCCAGACTTCATCTGGAGCGCACTCTCCTAATCGTGACCTCAGAGCACCTGCCCTCCTGTTGATGCAGCTAACAGTCCGTTAAGATGTGTCTTGAGCGCTCTGAGTGCTGCGCTCCCCGAGGGAGAAACCGACTGGGTGGTAACCTCACGGGGCTCACAGAGGGTGCACAGCTGCGAGCTCACTGCTGTTCAGCCAGAGTTTAAAGTGCATTCATTGAGTACCTACTGTTTGCTGGTCACTGTGGATGCATGTGGGAGAAGACAGGATGGGCCCTGTGATCAGGAAACTCACAGTCAAGTGAGGGACAGAGGGGTTTCCCTGGTGGCGCAGTGATTGAGGGTCCGCCTGCCGATGCAGGGGACACGGGTTCGTGCCCCGGTCCGGGAAGATCCCACATGCCGCGGAACGGCTGGGCCCGTGAGCCATGGCCACTGAGCCTGCGCGTCCGGAACCTGTGCTCCGCAACGGGAGAGGCCACAACAGTGAGAGGCCCGCGTACCGCAAAAAAAAAAACTCCAAGTGAGGGACAGAGACAAGCGAAACCAACAGGACCACAATGGCCCCAGAGCAGGATGATAGGCCCCTGGCGATTGCTGGAGAGCCCTCCTAGAGCTCCCTGGAACTTTCCGCAGGAAAGGGAAGTGGGAGGAAAGGCTGAGGAAGAGGCTGTGAGAGTTAAGAGTCTGACCTCCTGCAGGCAAATGTGTCTCCTCCTCTTCCTTCTTCTCTATTTTCTCTCTTCTTCTCAGAGGGGAGGGGAAGACACCAAGTAGGAGACGCCAGGCTGCACCAAAAGCCTGAGGTGTCTGGGCTGACTCCTGACCTCAGCCCCCAGCCCCCAGCTAGGCCTGACAGCACGGCTGCCAAGCTGGAAGTGACTAGTGTATGTTCTGCTCACTTCTTGAAATTTCCTCTCGGGCTCCAGGAGACCACACCACATCATTGCCTGTGTGCCTCTCGGACTGTTCCTCCCCAGCTCCCTTCCTGGCTCTTCCTTCAACTGGCCTTAAAAGCCACATTGCCCAGAATTCCCAGCTCTCTCTTTTTCTTTACGTTCTATGACATTCTACGTAACTATCGTGATTTACCCACTCATTCAGTCATTCATTTATTCATGCACCTAACTAGTATTTGCAGAAAGATGTGCTATGTACCAGACACTGTACTAGGTCTGGGATTACAGAAATGAAAGACATAGATGGTCCTGGAGCTCATATCATGGGAAGAAGTACAGGTAAAATTTTAAAAGGGAACCAAGTGTGTAATGAGTGTTATGAAGGAACTGTGCTGTGGGAACACAGGGAAGGGACCCTGACCCAGGCCAGCTGGTGCCAGGGGAAGTGAGCCTTGAATGGAGCCTCCAGAACAAGTTGCAAAGGGCCTTCCACCCCGAGGAATGAGTGTGTGCAAACGGACGAGGGGGGATGCTCTGGGGAGGATGCTCCTAGCTGGTGGGGCTGGAGAGTAGAGGGGATGCCGGAGAGAAGCGTTGGAGGTGAAACAGAGAGATAGTGAGGGACCTTTTACACCATGTTTTAGACCTTGGAAATGCTTCCTAAGGCCCCACTGATGATCTAAGTTAGGGGATGACTCAGTAGATTTGTGTCTGAAGAGACTGCTGTGTAGCAGCAATGTGGAGAAGGACGGAGAAGGGCAATGAGCAGGTGCCTCCAATGCAACATGTCAGAACCAGGTCATTCCCACCAAAATGTGTCCCACTCGTCCGCGGCGGGCCCCCAGGGCCATGTATTCATCTGATACATATTTGTTTAGTGCCGGTCCTGTGCTGGGCTCCCAGGATAAAGCAGTGAAGCAAGACAGGCCAATGCAACCCTCAGGGAATTGTCTGGGCCGGGGAGACGGTCTCCATCCACAGTCCTCTCACTTCACCCCACAACCCATCAGGCACCACGTTCCCTAAAATCTCTTTCTCTGGAATCTTTCCCTTCTGCTCTGCTCCCCACCTCTGGTCAGGCCCTTACCGTCCCCCACTGAACTATGCAGACCCCCCAACCAGTGCATCCGCCCTCAGTCCTTCTCTACCCTAGCCTGCGTGCACACTCCCTGGCTTTGGGCACTTATCACAATTGGTAATGTTATGTCTCCTTGGCTGTCTCAGTAGACTGTAAGTTCCATGGGGTCGGGAATCATGATTCAACAAATATTTTTCGAGTGCCTACTCTGTGTCCGGCACCGTTCTAGGTACTTGGGGTACATCAGCATACAAAACCAACAGAGATCTCAGCCTTCTTGAGATTAAATTCTAGTGGGGGATGAAAACAAAAGACCCTAAAATAATAAGTAACATTTAAAAGTGCCAAGATTTAAGGGAATAATAAAAAAGTAGAGCAGAGTAAGGGGATGGGGGGAGTCAGAGGTGCCGGGAATGGGAAGGGGAAGGAAGCAAGATTAAGTCATGTGGTCTGTGTAGACCTCACTGAGGTGACATCTAAGCATAGCCGAAGGAGATGTGAGTTATTAGCATGCTGCCTGTTGCACAGTGGAGCTCACTGATGACACGTTTTGAGGGTAGAGGAAGAAGCTCCTATTTCTCCTAGTGTCTGGTCTGTGTGCCTTGTGCAGAAAGATGACACATGCGTTGGAGCCTGAGCAGAGCTGTAGGTCTCAGAGAGCTCAAGGCCACGGGTTTAAATAGTCTGATTCACCCGCACTGTGATTGTTGTTGATTCTGTGTCCTTCTCCCAAAGGTTCAGGTTATGTTGGAGCTGAAGACTCGTGTGGAAGAGTTAAGAATGGAGAATGAGTATCAACTTCGACTAAAGGACATGAACTATTCTGAGAAGGTTAAGGAACTAACAGACAAGTTCCTCCAGGAAATGGAGTCCTTGGAAATGAAAAACCAGGTCTGTTGAACCAACAACGGCGAATAACAAGAAATTTCCTGCTCACTCAAGACAACTGGCACACACTCAAACAATAAGACATATGATAATGTGCGATTTTAAAACATAGTTGATAACATCAGAAATGCTTACAACGAAGTGCTAAGTGGGAAAAAAAGCAGAATATAGAACTCTCTATAGTGAATGCTATTAATGATGTAAAATAAATACACATAGAACGATTTTTAAGAGAATAGCTAGCAGTGTGATTATCTCTGGAAGTTGGGATTGTGGATAGTTTAAATTTTGTTCTTTATGCTGTTCTATAATTTCCAAATTCTCCACCATGAGAATATATTACCTTTGTGGTCAAGAGAAACTTATTTAAAAGCAAAATGAAAAGTAACAAGAAAAATAAAGTATGGAAAGAGAAGAGCTAGCAGGATATTGACCTCAGAATTATCAGTAGGTTAAATAAAATTAGTCTAAATTGGCTTCCCTGGTGGCGCAGTGGTTGAGAATCCGCCTGCCAATGCAGGGGACACGGGTTTGAGCCCTGGTCCGGGAAGATCCCACATGCCTCGGAGCAACTAAGCCTGTGCACCACAACTACTGAGCCTGCGCTCTAGAGCCCGCAGGCCACAGCTACGGAGCCCGCATGCCACAACTACTGAAGCCTGTGTGCCTAGAGCCTGTGCTCTGCAACAAAGAGAAGCCACCACAATGAGAAGCCCGCGCACCACAAAGAGTAACCCCCGCTCGTTGCAACTAGAGAAAGCCCGTGCGCAGCAACGAAGACCCAACGCAGACAAAAAATAAAATAATTAATTATTAATTTAAAAAATATATAATCTAAATGGCCTTCCTGTAGTTAAAGATGGTCCAGGACTCTCCCAGAATGATTTCTCTGTTCTGTACAAATCTGCCTGGCCCTTCACCAGAACAGCCAGTTTTTTGCTCAAGTGATATTTGTTCTTTTATGTTATCTCCATGGGTCTAAAAACACCCTGGCAGTTAATTTTATTATTTCATTCATTTAATCAACAAACATCGGTGCCTTCTGTAATCTGAGCACAAAGTTAGATACCTCCCCTTCCTG
The DNA here is from genome assembly GCF_949987515.2 of Delphinus delphis. Classification (NCBI taxonomy): domain Eukaryota; kingdom Metazoa; phylum Chordata; class Mammalia; order Artiodactyla; family Delphinidae; genus Delphinus; species Delphinus delphis. Next base: position 34,965,091 of record NC_082683.1, read on the forward strand.
CAAAGAGCTTTCCTGCTCCATTAAAGAAAACACTTTCTTAGAAGCTGATACATTAACATAGCCAAGGATTTCCTTGAGAGCAATGTGCTGACAACAGAGAATTCAAATCAGTCCTTACCTTTTCTACCCAGAAATCCATTTGGTGCATGTCCAAAACTGAACTCATCATTGACAAGATTCATTTCGTAGAAGGATCTAAATAGAGATAGTATAGAATTTTCACAGCAGAATATAATGCAAATAAAAGTGATAGCTTGCATGTTGCTTGTAGAACAGTGCTTGGTGCAAAGTAAGGGCTTGGGAAATGTGTGTGAGTGAAGGAGGCTCTCACTTGTACAATTGGTGCTTCTCATGGTGGTGCTTTCAGCAGATGTGTAGAAATGAGAGCATTTTACTCTGTGTCTTAGGTTTTAAGAGCAGAAAAAGAAAAGCAGGATGCACTCCATCGTGAACGCATGGAAGACCTCCTGGAAAAACAGAGCCAGGAACTGCAGGACTTGGGTGAGGCCATCAGTGGAGGCCACTGGGCAGAGGGCAGTTGACTGGGAGCAAAGTCTGAGAGTCCTCCAGATTCAGCAGAAGCCCCAGTCTATAAACAGCGTACATTTATCCCCTGGAACTCACTATGGTTTTTGCTCCTGTGTATTTACTCATTGATTAAACACAAATTAAACACCTACTGCATGCCAGTAGGAGGTAGGAAAAGTGTGGGTTTGGAGCCTGATAGGCTGCCTTGGGTCCCATATTCACCTGGACTTGCTGGGTGCTCTAGGGAATCACCTAAGCTCACCAAGCCTCAGTTTGCTGTCCCATAAAATGGGGGTACTAGTACCCATTTTGCACACTCAGGGCATTCTTCTTGGCCCTGAACCCACAAATACCCCTCTGCACTTTCCTGGAAACCTTTCCGCCTAGATGGTGAAGGGAGGAAATCGGGCTGCCAGACAAAACGATGGCGTGGGGGGCCCGTGAGGAAGACAGGTGTGCATTTGTATCTCGCCTGTGGAGGCAGGAGCTCTAGCTGGTGCTGGAAGGGGGCCCAAGGCTGGAAAAGCACCCAAGGCTCCCCTGGGTGTCCCTGAGGCTGATGCTACTGTCCCTCCTGAAATAACCTTCCTTGCTTCTCTCCAGAATGTTGCAACAACCAAAAGTTGCTTCTAGAATATGAGAAGTACCAGGAGTTGCAGCTCAAGTCCCAGAGGATGCAGGAAGAGTATGAGAAACAGCTTCGGGATAACGATGAGACCAAGAGCCAGGCCCTGGAGGAGCTGACTGAGTTTTACGAGGCCAAACTGCAGGAGAAAATCACCCTCCTGGAAGAGGTACTCGCAGGAAGCAGAGCTGTGCCTCCCTGTCACGGTGCCATCCTGCAGGCCTGGCCTGGGAACAGTCCAGAGAGCTGTGGGAAGCCTCGCTTGACCTCCATTTCCTTCCCCACCTTCCTTTCCAAGTGTGTTTCGTTTGGCTTTGTTTTGTGCTGTTTATATGTTTGTTTCCCTGGCGGCCAAGGGACTCCCTGAGCTGGGAGGTGCTCAGCTTTTGAAACTAAAGTTCCTTGGATAGACTAAATTCATAACTATTGTTCTCTCCTAACTGTACCTTCGAGCCTTAAGCACTGGGGAGAGCTTTCTAGAAGAAGCCTCTAGAACTGGAGAGGAACAGGGACCTGAACCATGGGAAAGGTGGTTGCCTGAAACCCCTTCGTAACTTCTTATGTCTTGCAAGACATTGTAAGCCAGTGAAATCATTCCTGCGCTGACTCAACAAACACAGACTGTGTCTTATTGGTTTACCAGCCTGAGTGCTGGGTGGTGAAGCGAAGTGAAACATGGGGCCAGGTTCTCAGTGGGTGAGAAAGGCGGTCACACAGGCTGATATTCATCAGGGTGTAGACGGGACAGTGGGGAACGCAGACACAGCACCCACCCTGGCCTGCAAGGTCTGGAAAGCTCCCTGGCAGGAGCTACCGAGATCCAGGAGGCTTGGAAGCTGGAATTAACCAGGAGACTGGGAAATGCAGGAGGTTAAGAATATACAGGCAGGGCAAAGTCATAGAATATTCAAGCAGTTGGGTTGCCAAAATATCTCGTTTCCCAAGATGAAGGGAAAAATGAGAGAGGCCAGATGGTGTCCTTTTTGGCACGAAATTCTGGCAGACGTTGTCGCTGACAGTGAGAGGGCAGGAGAGTCACGAAAGTATGGAGTGATTTTTGAAGGGAATGAGGAAGGGAGTGACTAAGAAGGGGGCGGGCAGGTCTGTAGCTGAAGGCCCAGCTGAGGTCTGAGAGGCGAATTCTGGCGGCGTTCACCCAGCAGGCCGTGCGCTATTCCACAGCAGGGCTCAGCAATAGGTGTGTGAGAGAGGAAGGCCCGGAGCCGCCCTGAGCCAGAGCTGGGGCTTCTCTGGGTGGTGAAAATAAAGGTTGGCTGGTGACCTGCCACGGGGTCCGGGCCAGAGAGGGTCAGCAAGGCACCAAGAGTCAGTGGAGGAACCACGACCAGGCGAGGGGACGTGATGAGGTTGAGAGCTGGGATGGTGCACCTGGGATCCAACAGAGAAGTCACCTGTGCTCGGAGAGCAGGGCCTGTATTTTAAGACTTCAGAGGCGGCACCGTTCCAGGGGGTGGACCTGAGAGTGGGTGCGGGAAGATAAGGGGCAAAGCACCAGGAGACGTTCTAGGATCCTCTGTAACCAGCCTGGTGATGGCAGGGAAGACGGTGAGTTGACATCCAGAAGTCTTCGGTGAACAGGGAGGGTGACCAGGCAGTGGGGGATATATAGGTGATGAGAAGTAGAGGGTGGAGGTCCCGCAGACCTGGTAGAGGCTGAGCTCTGATAGCAGAGGGGGAGCTAAGAGATTCCACCCGCACCTGAGCCCGGCCTGCTTCCAGTTCCACGGCGTGAGGAATGTTCCTTCGCTGCCCTGCCCACCTCCCCAGCCCCATTTCCAGCTGCCCCTGTCCAGTGATGTGGAGCCTCTGGGAGTTTCCTGCACAACCTCTGAGCCCCTGCTCAGGATGATGCCTCTTCATCTAGACACTTGTTTGCCCCCTCAGGGACTCAGGACAAGAGCTAACTCCTTGACGATTCCTCCCTAACCCTTCCCTCCCACAGGGCTAAGCATCCCTCCTCTGCGTTCTCAGGACCCCCGGGCCCCTTTCGCCCATGTGGCTTACACAGCAACATCGTGGTTTGCTGGGCTCTGATTTTAGGGTGAATGGATCGATCCTCCCAGAGGGGAGAGAGGCCAGCCTTCCTCCCACAGTGATGACAAGGCTTTTCTTCTTTTGAGTCAGTTAAGATTTCAACTCAGAACCTTCCTAGGGAGATTCGTCCCGAGTGCCATCTTACTACCGGCTGGGCTGCTTCTACTTTTTAGCAACATCTCCCAGACCAAGAGCAGGGGCTTGCGGGCCCCTCTAGGCTGCAGTCGGAGCCGCCCTGGCCAGGCTTCTGTCCAGCAAGGGTCTGGTGACGCGATGGGCAAAGAGAAGCCTTTCTCAGGAGGCCACTGAGCCCAGTTTTAAAACCACCTTGTCTCACTCAACCTCCAAAACACTCAGTCCAGGGATGGTACATGCAGCCTGGGAGAATACCAGGGTCAGTGTGAGAAGAAAGCCATTGACTCTACCGTGATGTAAATGTCCACCCCTGGGCAGCAGTGAGCAAGGAGGAGCCCTGCCCCAGTCACTCCCCAAACTCCACCAGGCAGAGCTCGTTTTCCCAGCATCTGGGCTCTAGGCTTTTCCTCATTCAGCACCGACATGTACCAGATATGTGCTGGGTGTTCACTGCAGTGGGTGGAGATGTGGCCCTGCCGTCAAGGAGCCTCTGTGTCAAACAGGCATTTACAATATAATGTAAAGTGATGGGGGACGTACAGTATGCACACGGGAAATGTAGCTGAACCGCGAGCCGGAGGAAGAATAGGAGAGAGCCATGGGAAGACGCTGGAGTCAGAGGGACAGCGGGTATCCAGGCTCAGCAGCTGAGGACCATGCACACTGCGGGAACTGAAGTTAGTTCACACTGGAGAGAGCCTGGGGTGGGAGTGATGGCTGAGGCCAGGGAGATGCACTGGAACTGCCTCCTGAGAGCCTGTGGACCCGTTTCAAGAGTCTGGACTCTACCATGAGGACAAGGGTGAGCCAGAGAAGGCTTGCAAGTGGGGGTTGGCATGACCAGGTGTGTGGTTTAGAAAGCTCCCCTCGACTAGAGAATGAGATCCGACTGGAGGGAAGCATGACCAGAGGCAGGAGGCTGGCTAGGAGGCTGACAACAGTCCAGGCAAGAGATGACAGGGGCCTGGGCAGTGGCAGAGGCATAAAGTGGATGGATTCAAGAGGTGAAAAGGACGGGATTGGTTGGATTAAGGAGGGGGAGGGTGGAATTAAAGCTTCACTCATTCATTCATATATTTATTGAGTACCTACTGTGTGTCAGTGTGCGTTGTACACTGGGAACTCCTGGTGGGCGTGATAGACTGGGTTTTTGCCCTCCAGGAGCTTCCATCTAATGGGAGAGACAATCAAGTAATTCCACAAATAAATATAAAGTTACAAGCGTCACAAGTTTAGTGAGGGAAAGATAGAAGGGGGCTGGTGTCAGTGTGAAGAAGACCAGAGGTGGAACAGGATTGGGGGATGTTGGTGGGACAGTGGTTGAAGTGATAGAGCCCAAGGCCTGATCTGGTAGGGAAAGGGGGACAAACAGAAGGACAGAAAGAAAGTGGAAGGGTCCAGGGACCCATGGCCTTGGTTTCCACTACTGTACTAACACTCGGTCTCCCATCCCCATGATAGGCCTTGTATGTTCACCTCGTCCCAGGCCCTCTGAGCACAAGGGTGCCGCGTGTCCCCTCTTCCCTGGGCACACACTCTCCCTCTCTCCGAGCCAGGCACAGGAAGATGTCAGGCAGCAGCTGCGCGAGTTTGAAGAGACCAAGAAGCAGATTGAAGAAGATGAAGACCGTGAGATCCAAGATATCAAAACCAAGTATGAGAAGAAGCTTCGGGATGAAAAGGAATCAAACCTGCGGCTCAAAGGAGAAACAGGCATCATGAGGAAGAAGGTACCAGGCTGTTCCCGAGAGGCCTGGGGGCAGACCAGGGCCTCACTACAGAGAAAGCATGGGGTGGGTAGACGGACACGGAGCCGGCTGATGGCGGCTCTGCCCCGGGATGACCTGGCAAGATCCCATCTGAATGTCCTCATCTCCAGCAAGCGGGTTAGGAAAACAGCACCGGCTGGTGTGAGGGTTCCCCCTGCCCAGACAGGCAGACAGATCCTTACCACATCGTCTGACGGGGAAACCATCGGGGCTCCCCCTCCTCTTTCCTGTTTGCAGGGACGGTGAGGTTCACCATGACACTGGTGGACGCCCTGGGCTTTCAGTTATTGGCAAGTGGAATTTAGAGTTTTCAGAGCTAAATATTTAAAGTGGACATGCGGTCTTTGGAGGTGAGATAGATAAGTTTTCACCTGGAGGTGTCCTCAGGCTCTCAGTGCAGGGATTCAGGGGTGCTCCTGTTCAGACTCTGTGGGCGGGAGAAAGATTGGGAGTATAGGATGCTTAGGTTATAAGGCAGGGGAGATGTTTGTAGTCACTGATGGCTGAGTGAGGAGGCATTCAATTCATAGATCCTTATAGAATTGCCAGTTGCCCCGAAACGTTTAGCCTAAGAGAAGCCAAGTTCAAAGCAAGCTCATGTTCTTTCCTATTAGAAATCACACTACTAGTCAATCCAGGGGACAATCACATCTTCCCTTCTTGGACATGACTAAGATGGCTCATCAGTTAGGGCCCAACCTCTGCAACCTCGATGGGGCATGGATCCCAGCCTTTCAGGGTCAGTGTGGTCATGGAAGACTCTGGATCTGCTGGGGGAACTGGTCTCTCTGGAGCCTCTTAAGGCAGACAGCCCTTCTTCACATAAGGGGATGGGACTGGATCTTGTCGGACAGAATTGTCCCCTGGGAAGTTCCTGACTGTCCCAAATTCTGATGGGGAGCTCTTAAAGTCTACAGGCAGTCAGGAGGAATGGAGATGAGTTCACAGGCTCTGGTGGTCTCTGTCGTTGCTGTTTGTTCCTCTAGTTCAGCAACCTGCAGAAAGAGATTGAAGAGCGAACCAACGACACTGAGATTCTGAAGGGAGAGCAGGTGAAGCTGCAAGGAGTCATCAAGTCCCTGGAGAAGGACATCCTGGGTCTCAAGCAGGAGATCCAGGAAAGAGACGAGACGATTCAGGATAAGGTAAAGTACATCCTGTGTCCCGCCTCAACTCCCGCCTAGACGGACCCAGGCAATGAGGACACAGCTCAAGAGACAGGGTCCCTGCCTTCCTGGAACCCATTTATTGAACTTGATGGGGGTGGGGTGAAGTGCCTACTGTGTGTTTGGCACTGGGCTAACCGCTGTAAACACATACCATTCAATTCCCCCAACAACCCCAGGGACCATGAGCCACCCAGTTGTATAGCTCAGGAAACTGGTTCCGAGGGGTAAATATCTTGCCCAGGCTCGTACAGTTCATAGGTGACGGACTTGGGGTAACAACCTGAGTGCCGACTGCCAGGCCCCTGCTCGCCACTGCGCCAGGCATCCCAGGGTGACCATCCCATGGACTCACTCACCCCATCGCCCATGTGGTCCCCCTGGTCAGAGAGGAACTCCCCCGTGGTTGGCCCTGTAACCACTGGATACCCCAGAAAGTGGTATCATTTTTCTGGATGGCTTTCTCACAAAACACTAAAAGAAACACATCACATTTTGTGAGGCACGCCACCTCCGTATCCAAAATCTCATATCCTCCTCCTGAGCAAATCCAGGCTCCGCACCCTCCTCTCCAGTCCCTCTGCCATTGCTGCCTTAGTTGGACACAACTGCTGGGTGGTTGAGAACGCAGGTTTCAGCCTAGTGAGCTAGGTTCCAGGGCAGCCTCTGCAATTGGCCACAGGACCTCAGGCAACTAATCCAAGCCTTGTTTCCCCACCTGTGGATGCGGCCCTCCGGGGCTCTGATAAGGATGAGATGAGACAGTGCGCACATATCATTTCTGCAAGTGAGCGTTTGCATTTGTATCTGGGCATTTTTTAGGGAGGAGTCAAAGCTCTCCACAGATTCTCAAAGGGTTTTTTTTTTTAATTTAAATTTTATTGGAGTAGAGTTAGTTTACAAAGTTGTATTAGTTTCAGGTGTACAGCAAAGTGAATCACTTATACATATACCTATATCCACTCTTTTTTAGATTCTTTTCCCATATAGGTCACTACAGAGTATTGAGTAGAGTTCCCTGTGCTATACAGTAGGTCCTTATTAGTTATCTATTTTATATATAGTAGTGTGTTTATGTCAACCCCAATCTCCCAATTTACTGCTCCCCCCAACTCAAAGTGGGTTTTTGACAAGAAAGAGGTTAAGACCTCTAGAAAATTGCACCAGCCTCCTAACGGGTCTAACGGCCTTCCTTCCCACTTCCCATCCGGGCTCCCTGCCACCACACTCTGTAATTATTGTCACTCTTCCACTTAAAATTCTTTCACACGTCCCAACTGCCTGTGGCAAGGGGCAGCAAAATTTTTTTTCTATAAAGGGCAAGGGAGTAAATATTTTCAAGCAGTGTGGTCTCTGCCACAGCTGCTCAGTTCTGCCGCAGTAGCATAAAATCAGCCATAGACAAGACATCGATGAATGGGCTTGGCTACATTCCCATCAAACTTTATGAAAACATGGGCTTCCCTAGTGGTGCAGTGGTTAAGAATCTGCCTGCCAATGCAGCGGACACGGATTCAAGGCCTGGGCTGGGAAGATCCCACATGCCGTGGAGCAACTAAGCCCCTGCGCCACAACTACTGAGCCTGCGCTCTAGAGCCCATGAGCCACAACTACTGAGCCCGCGTGCCACAACTACTGAAGCCCGCGCACCTAGAGCCTGTGCTCCGCAACAAGAGAAGCCACTGCAATGAGAAGCCCGCCCACCACAACGAAGAGTAGCCCCTGCTCGCTGCAACTAGAGAACAGCCTGCGTGCAGCAACAAAGACCCAACGTAGCGAAAATAAATAATTTTTTTTTAAGTATAAAAAAAAACTTTATGAGAACAGGCGGCAGGTCAGATTTGGCCCGAGTGCTATAGCTTACCAACTCCTGGCCTCCGGGATAAATTCTCAACTCTTTAACCCAACATGGAAGACCCTTGCCTCTCTCCCCTCCTCCCCTCCAGGCTCACCTCTCACTGTCCCCATGAACCACCATCCTGACTCACACAAGTTGTTCTCAGCACCCTCAATACACACCACGCCTTCCATGTGCCTCCGTCTTCCACAATACCTGTCACAGTGTAGGTTTACATTTGTTGACACATCTGCTTTCCCAGCTAGTGTGTTTCTCTGTAAGGGTAGGGACTGTGGCGTATTTCTATGTGGAATCTCCGACCTTGGCAAAAGATCTTTGTGCAGTAAATGTGTGGTAATGGATAGACCTACATTCCAACTACAATTGCCTTGCAACAAATTACCCCAAAACGTAGTGGTGGAAAACAACTGTTTTATTATGCTTGCAGATTTTGTGGGTCTGGAATTTGGACAGGGTACAACGGGATGGCTTGTCTGTGTCCCCGATGTCTGGGTCCTGGTGGGGCCTCAGTTGGGTGATTCCCGCAGCAGGGGGCTGGAAGACCAGCCTCCAAGGTGGCTTCTTCATCCCCATGTCCAGCCCCTTGACCAGCATGGCTGGGAGGCTGAGCTTAGCTGGGACTGTTGACAGAGCACCAAACATGCTCTCCAGCCTGGAGCTCTCAGTGTAGGAGGACTTTTCACATAGCAGATGGCCTCCCAGAGCACGTGCTCCAAGAGAACCAGGTGGAATCTGCTCGGCCTTTTCCAAGCTAGCCTGGGAAGCTATGCAGCATCACTTGAGTTTCATTCGTTGGATACAAGCAAACCATAAGTCCAGCCAGATGCAAGGGGAGGGAATTAGACACCACCTCCTGATGGGGAAGCATAAGAAGCACGCTCTTCTCTTGTAGAAGAGCACGTAGGACAGGAGATGCTGCCCAGGTGAGCTTGGAAAACACAGTTGACCAAAACCTGTCTGAATGGGTGAGTGAATGAATGTAGTCCTGGCTCAGAAGCCAAGAAGTCAATGGTTCCCTCTGGTGGGGAATCCGGCCTTTGTGTCCCCGGCAAGGGAGCAGTCTGTGGCCTCCTCAATCAGGAGGTCACAGGATTTGTGTACTTCGCCTAAAGGGATTCCGTACCAGGACCTCCTGGTAGCTCTCTCAACTTCTCTCTCCTCTCACGCGCAGGAGAAGCGAATCTATGATCTGAAAAAGAAAAATCAAGAACTAGAGAAATTCAAGTTTGTGCTTGACTACAAAATAAAGGAACTGAAGGAGCAAATAGAACCTCGAGAGAATGAGATCAAGGTGATGAAGGAACAGATTCAAAAGGTGAGAAGCCATCTGGACCCCCTGGCCTCCTTCCCAACCATTCCTGGCTGGCCAGGAGGGAATGAAAGAAAGCACTCCTGGGACTTCCCTGGCGGTCCAGTGGTTAAGACTCCCATGCTTCCACTGCAGGGGCTGTGGGTTTGATCCTTGGTCAGGGAACTGAGATCCCGTATGCCGTTCAGTGCAGCAAAAAAAAATTTTTTAAAAAAGAAAAGAAAAAAGAAAGGAAGCTCTCCTCACAGCCCCTCCCTGCTCCCAAGGTGTGGGCAGCATCCACTCCGCAGAAGAAGCCACGGGAAGGCCCAACGGGGGTTCGGTGGTGCAAAAGCAAAGTGCTTTGGGATTTGGCTTCCCCCGGGGCCTTGGGGTGGGCTTTGGACCTATTTGGACCACGGTTGCTGGGCCTTCAGCCACCAGGGGGCGATGTGTACTCAGCCACCAGCCTGTCCACCAGAAAGTACACCCCTCCGGATTCAACACTTTTTTCTCAGACTAAACATGCTGGTGGGGGCCCTATGCAAGGCCATGGTGTTTGGACTTCATCTGATAAGGAGTGTAGGACGTCATCAAAGGCTCTTGAGCAGGAGAGTGGCAAAATTAAGAGTGTGTTCCAGGAAGCAAACAGGATGGACGCAGAGAGGAGAGAGATCAGAAGCTAGGGACGAGGGCTTCTGAGAGCCCAGTGGGGTACAAGCATTCCCCTTCGGCCCCTCTGCCCAGTACACAGGGCATTTCCTTATGACGTGTTTACCTGTCAGCCTCCCCACACTGGGCAGTGAGCAGCTGACAGTGGGGTCTGCGGTTCATCTAAACGAGGGTGGTCCTGACCTCCCCCTCGTCCAGTTTCCCCGTTTCTCAGTCAGTGGCACCACGATCCACCCAGGTGCTTAACGTAGAAGTGTGGAAGCCAACTCGGTTCTTCCCTTCTCTTAACTCCTATATCCAAGTCACCGATGCCTATCTGATCCATTTCCAAACGATATCTCAGATCCAACCCTCCTTGCCCTCCGCTGCCATCACTCCAGTCCAAGCCTACATCATCTCTCTTCTGGTCCTGACTCCAGCCTCCAGTCTGGTCTCCACATAGAGACCACAGCAAACCCCCAGTGGTATCTCCTCCCACCTAGAATGAAGCCCAGACTCCTTACAGAGGCCCTGCGTGATCCCACCTCAACCAGCCTCTCTAGCCATATCTCCAGGCTCCTTCCCCGGCTCCAGCCGGCAGGCTTTCTGACAGTTCCAAGGACAAGCACCTTTGCAGCCAGAAGGCTCTCAGATCTTCACACAACTGGCTTGTTTGCGTCTTTCACGTCTCAGCTCATGTGTCACCTCTCCAAGGAGGTCTTCCCTGCCACCCTATCCAAAACAGCCTCCTACTCCCCCTCCATCTTCTCTAACTGTGCTGAGCAAAGCTAAAAGGGTAGCAGAGTATACCGATGGCCCAACTAGAACTGGCTCCACAAGGGCTATCGTGGAGAAAAGCAAAGCCTTTTCTCCAGGAGGCCCAGAAAAGAGGCCACGTGGTGGGATCAGTCCAGGGCTGGGACATCCAGAGAGGATATGTCCTGTGACGATGACTTTCTCCCTGGCCTCTGGGATAAGGAAGGATGTTCCCAGCTGACCACAGAGCTGCCTCCTCTGGCCCTCCTGCCATTCTTGAGTGACCTCAGGGCCCAAGAATGGCAGCCTGAGAAGATGAGAAAGAGCAGGGGCCCTACCTGCCCGGAAAGCGGATGCACCGCAGGCCCCTGGCAGTCACGGCCCCACTTCTCCCACCTCATCTGACATATTTGTCAACTGCACTTAAAGTTGGGTTGGTTGCCTTCCACTGCAACACACCTGAGAGATTATTCACGTTCCCTTCAGTAACTGGACCAACCACGGCTTTGATCCTCAGCAGGGAATATGCCACCCCCTTGGGAAAGAGTCAAACAGGACCCCTCCTGCCCCACCCCAGGTGCCAGTTGCTGCCAGGGCTGATGTCTGGGCCCAGTTCCTTCCCCAGGGGCCTGTGACCTGGTGGCTTCCCTCTGTGGGTCAGACACATTAGGCCCGGGCCACCTGCTGTGGACCTCCTGTGAAGTTCCTTTCCCTGCAAGAAGGAAGCTGCAAGCCCTTGGCTCCTTTGTAGGACTGAGACATCCGTGCCTGAAAACAGAAAACTTCCCTGACTCAAGTGCCTCCCCTCACAGACACTCTTGCAGCTTCTCTTTGATGAAACGTGACTATCTCCTTCCTAGGGCAGGAGTTTCCAGAACCTCATCATTTTACTTCACATTCTTTTATTTCTTCATCTAGTGCAGGTTTTCTCCACCTTGGCACTGTTGGCGCTTTGGGGTGGATAATTCCTGTTGTCGGGGGGCAGTCCTGCACATTGTGGGATATTTAGCAGCACCCCTGGTCTCTACCCACTAGAGGTAGAGACAGTCCTCCCCCTCCCCCAGATATGACAACCAAAAATGTCTCTAGATGTTGCCACTTGTCCCCTGGTGGGGCGGGGGTCAAGATGCCTCTCCCCAGCCCCCGCTCCCCACTAAGAATCTCTGAATGTGATGAGTACCACCTGGACGAGTAGATGGAATTTCCACTCCAGGAAAAGGATGCTTGTTCCCATTCACTGGCTAGTCTCCTGGCTGACCAGCCAACTACTCAAAGTTGACATATTTCTATGTCAATCTTTCTATGAAATAGATTCTTTTTACTCTCGGCGTGGTTTGACGCTTTGCTCATATCACTTCCTTTCTAACCTAATCCGGTCATTGCTGACTTTAAGATTGTAGAGAAAGAGGCACAGCCAGCTGCAAGCACCCAGGCCTTGGAGAAGCCCCTTTCTCTCTTGCAGCGGCCGTTTCCTTGGTCTGGGGCACCAGCATCTCACCTGGGCCACAGCGGCAGCCTCCTGACCAGGCTACCTGGCTCCAGTCTTACTCTCTCCGGTACAGCCTCTGCATCAGGCCTCCTAAGGTGCAGATCAGATCATGCCACTCCTTGGGTAAGACCTGTCAGTGGCTCCCTGAACTTTCAGGATAAGGGCCAAACTTCTGACCTATTTAAACTTCTGGGCAGGGTAAAGTCCGAGCTTCACACCATTCGAGCCTCAGCCCCAGGCTCCTGCATGACCCAGCTCAGCTGACCTCTCTAGCTCCTCTCCCACTTCCTCACACGCACCCCTCCAAGGTCCAGGGGTGGCTGGACCACTTGCAGCCTGCAGAGATGTGCCAGGCTGCCCATGCCTCTGGTCCTTTCTGTGCATGGCTGTTCTCTCTGCCTGAGATTCTCCTTCCCAACTTGTCCTTAAACCCTATGCCTCCTACAAAACCCGACGGAGCGTCCCTTCCCTAGGTGCCACCCCTCAGCTGCACTGTGCACACACAGGGCCCTTTCCGCCCTGACTGCTGATGGTGTTGATCCTACTGCACGTGAACTTCTCATTTACTTCCCTCTAATCCCTCTAGACCCGGGGCTTCTTGAAGAAAACTGCCTCTCAGTCAGGTCTGTATCCCTATGCCTGTGACAGCCTGCCAGTCCTTTCTAAGGGATACATTCTTTCGTTAGCTATGTAAACATCCACACTTGCTCTGTGTCCTCTACCAGGCGGCTCCACATAGCTCTGCCAACATTGCATGTTTATCTTATCATTCTTCCAGAGGCAGGTTGTTTCAGGCTCTCCTCCCTTCCCTCAGTCTTGCTTCCCGTGGCCTTCTATACCTGCGATGCATTCATTTATTCATATGTTATTCATATGAATATTTATTGAGAGCCGCTTTTATGCCAGGCGTTGGGTCAAAGGGCTACTCTGTTCGTACAAAATGCTTCCTGTAATTAGGCTAACATTCTTCCAAACGCTGCCCCTTCCTGTCCAGGATGCGGCTCCCTAGGGCCTCCTGGTACCCGAGAAGCTGGCCAGGAGCCTTGAAATCTGGCCGAAGGGCCTGCGTTAAGCTAGAGGGGCTACTCCATCCAGCCAGGAAAAAACCCCGTGAACTCCCCATCCCCCTCAAAATAGTAAGCAAACCTCTCTATCCACCAGATCCACCAGATCTGGCGTGTCAGTCAGACTGCACTCCTTTGCTTTTGGCAGGAGTTAAATCAAAGACGAGCTCACCTACCGCTGATCTCATTCTAATCAGAAGCTCTGATTGTTACTCACATGTCCTTGGTTGATACCCATGTAACAATGAATAAAGAGTCAGAAGCTCATGGGTAGCTTCTTTTTTTTTTTTCTTTTGAAGATGAGGCCCTCTGAAGTTGTAGTTTTCAGACCTTTTCAACAGAATGATGAGGCAAAGATTCCTTCTCAGCCTCCTCTTTTCTGTTTTATGCCTTAGACTGGGGACACCTACATGCTGGTCCCTCAAAACTTTCTGCTTGAGGGTCGGCCCTGATGATTTGTGGCCCCAGAGGGTCAAGATTCACTCATACAACTTCACAAAGTAGAACGAGGGAGCTGCTTTTCTGCAGAACCTTGCCTCAGGTTACAGGTTCCAGTCAATTTATAAGGAATTCAAGAAAAGAAGGAAGGAACAGGGAAACTAAGGGCAAAAAATTCATAGCCGGGCTATAGAAACACATGATCTGGGTTAACATTATCAGCCAAGGGGTGGGGAGCTTTGGGGACGGCGAGGCGTAAGAAGAAAGGTTCCTTCCAGTGTGGGAACTAGAAGGGAAGTGCCCTGGTAGCAGGGGAAACATTCCCACTGAAAGACTTCAGTTCTCAAATATAATTTTCATTCTCTGACTTTCTTCGTTGAGGTACCACTGGTTTATGATGTTATGTAAGTTTCATGTGTGCAGCGTTATATTTCTTTTATTGTTGTTGTTCTTTTATTTATTTATTTATTTATTTATTTATTTACTACTTTATTGGAGTATAATTGCTTTACCATGGTGTGTTAGTTTCTGCTTCATAACAAAGTGAATCAGTTATACATATGTTCCCATACCTCTTCCCTCTTACGTCTCCCTCCCTCCCACCCAACAGCATTATACTTCTACTTCCATATGTACTACAGTGTGTACGGTTTCCATCCGTCGCCGTACAGTTGCTCCCCTTTACCCATGTTGCCCTTGCCCTGCCCTTTTCCCTCTGGTAGCCACTACTCTGTTCTCTGTATCTATGTGCTTGGTTTGTTTGGTTTGTTCATTTATTTTGTTTGTTTTTTGTTGTTTTTCTAATTGAAGTACAGTTAATTTACAATGTTGTGTTAGTTTCAAGTGTACAGCAAAGTGATTCAGTTATACATATAACTTTCAGGTTATTTTCCATTATAGGTTATTATAAGATATTGAATATAGTTCCCTGTGCTATCCTTATTTACCTGTCTTATATATAGTAGTGTGTAGATGTTAATCCCAAACTCCTAATTTATCTCCCCCCACTCCACCCCCTCTATCCCCTTTGGTAACCATAAGTTTGTTTTCTATGTCTCTGAGTCTTATTTCTGTTTTGTAAATAAGTTCATTTGTATCATTTTTTTTAGATTCCACATATAAGCAATATCATGATATTTGTCTTTATCTGACTTACTTCACTTAATATGATAATCTCTAGGTCCATCCATGTTGCTGCAAATGGCATTATTTCATTCTTTTTTATGGCTGAGTAATATTCCTTTGTATATATGTACCACATCTTTATCCATCATCTGTCGATGGACATTTAAGTTCCTTCCATGTCTTTTATATCCCAAAGGTGAATGAAATCATACAGTATTTGTGTTTCTCTGTTGGGCTTATTTCACTTAGCATAATACCCTAAAGGAACCCATCCATATTGTTGCAAATGGCAAGATTTCATTCTTTTTTATGGCTGAATAGTATTCCATTTGTGTGTGTGTGTGTGTGTGTGTGTGTGTGTGTGTGTGTACCAAAGTTTCTTTATCCATTCCTCCACTGATGGGCACTTAGGTTGCTTCCATACCTTGGCTATTGTAAATAATGCTGCGATAAACATAGGGGTGCATATATCTTTTCAAATTAGTGTTTTTGCATTCTTTGGATAAATACCCAGAAGTGGGATAGCTGGATCCTCTGTTATACAGCTATTCTTAATTTTTTGAGGACTCTCCGTACTGTTCTCCATAGTGGCTGCACCAATTTACATTCCAACCAACAGTGCACAAGAATTTCCTTTTCTCCACATCTTCTCTAACCCTTATTATTTCTTGCCTTTTTGATAATAGCCATTCTAACAGGCAGGAGGTGATATCTCACTGTGGTTTTGATTTCCCTTTCCCTAATAATTAGTGATGTTGAACATTTTTCATGTGCCCATTGGCCATCTGCATGTCTTCCTTGGCTTACTTTCTTATTCTTGACTCTTTTTCCCCTGTTGTCTGTAGATGGAAACTGAACTGGAGCGTTTCCATAAGCAGAACACACAGCTGGAGCTGAACATCACAGAATTGTGGCAGAAATTAAGAGCTACTGATCAGGAGATGCACAGAGAGAGACAAAAGGTGTGAGGATTTTCAGAGTCCGGCAGCTCTTGGATTCAGGAGCTGGCGCCTGTCTGCAACGGGCAGCTGGCTTTCAAGAGACAGAGCCAGCCCGTAGCTAAGATACACCCATTTTAACTCGCATTCTTTACTTGTTCACAGCCCTGCCCTATTTCAGGCTCATGTAAATTTACGTAACTGAATCCATCTGAGACTATAAAATGACTTTGAGTATAGTGATCAAGGAGGTGGGAAGCCAGTGTTATAGGAATGCTCACAACATTGGCTTGTGTGGCCCGGGAAGGAACCTGTTCAGAGAGATCATCTGTAGTCGGTGGTTAAAGGCTTGGCTGCCAAAACAATACTGAGCTAAGAGGACCTCAGAAATCGCCTATTCTGGTCTCTCTATGTAATAAACAAGGAAAGCAAGGTCAGAGAGATTAGGAAGTTAGAAACCTCACCCAGCACCCACAGCTAGTGAGCACATACAGAGCCAGGGCTGGGAACCCAGTCTTCTGGTCCTGGGCCAGGACTTGGCTGCACCCTCACCCCCTGGCACAGAGCACCTCGTAATGTCGGTAGAATCAGATTGAATTTTTCCACCCCTCACATTAAGGATTGACTCTGTACTGGGTAATACTAGAAGCTGCAGAGCTATCAACGTGAACGGATACAGATCCTGCCCTTCACAAACCGAAGAGGTTGACAGGTGATCTGTGGCATGTGCATAGTAATTAGCAGCCAGCCAAGGCTGAACATTATGGAACGTGAATAAAGAGCTGTGAAAGTGAAGAAAAAGGAGAGTCTCTCTAGGTCAGGGGTAGGGGAAGATGGGTATCTGAGAAAGAATGATGGAAGAGGGAGGACGTAGCCCAAGTTTGCAGATGAACCAGTCTGCTCAATTTTGTCATTATCTTCCCTACCCACTCACAGCAGCCCTCAGGAAGGAGAAACACTGGGTGAGCTAACAAAGGGGCAGGGAAGCCCTGGCGCAGGGGTCTGCAAGAGAGAATCGATGCTCTGCATCTTGGCTCCGAAAGGAGTAGGTGACCACTTGCACCTCTTTTAGCCTTTTAAGGCCTGTGGTCCTGGAAGGAATCTAGAGCCAATAAAGGAATCAGTGTGTGCTGCCTCCTGAAAATGCAACTGTTCAGGCCAGGGACACAGGAGTTTTAGGGCCTCTCCCTCTGGGCGAGGTGCCCATCTAGGCCTCTGGGCCCTGTGTGGCCCCTGGTGGTCAACGGTGAAGTCCTAGATGAGGTGTCTCTTGTCCCTTTGAGCAGTCACAAGGCTGCAGCCCCTGACCCTGGAGAGTCCCTATAGGGCTAGAAGTAAATGCCTCTGCTTGCAGGAGCGGAACTTGGAGGCGCTGGTCAAACAGTTTAAGACGGACCTTCACAACTGTGTGGCGTACATCCAAGAACCCCGGCAGCTGAAGGAGAAGTTCCGCGCTCTCTTTGAGAAGTACGTGCAGCGGGCAGACATGGTGAGCTCTGCCTCCCTTTCCGCCCTCCCCTGCCCTCCAGGCTCTCCCCGCCCTCACGGTGAGCTCCTCCTGCCCCATCAGGTGGAGATCACAGGGCTGAACTCGGACCTGCAGCAGGAGTACAGCCGTCAGCGGGAGCACCTGGAGAGGAGCCTGGCCACCCTCAAGAAGAAGGTGGTCAAGGAGAGTGAGCTGCACCGCGCGGATTACGTCCGCATCATGCAGGTACCTGCACGCGCCCCTCAGCTCCCTCGAGGCTGGGCCGTCAGAGACAAGAGAGCCTGTCAAGGGCCCCTCCAAGACCACTGTCCTCAGGGTTCCCCAAATGTCCAAGGGACCCACTAGCTTTCTCCAAAGCTCCTTCTTTGACCTGTCTCCTCTGACCCCCCCAGAGCTCATCCTGGCGGTGACCATGGCCCAGAGCCCCGCCAAGGAGGTTTTCTAGGCACTTCCATGCCCACTCCTGCCCCTCCAAGATTCGTTCATTTCTGCCCCATCTCACTTCACCAGCCACCCGTTTCTTTTTTCTACTCCCATCTTTATCCAAAGCACTCCTGCATCCTGCCTCACTCCTCTCCTTGGGCCAGGACTTGGCTACACCCTCACCCCCTGGCACAGAGCACCTCATAACGTTGGTAGAATCAGATGGAATTTTTCCACCCCTCTGGACTTTGGCCACGTGACTTTAGCTCTCCCAGTTACTCTCTTCCTTCTCCTCTTTTCTGTTTCCAGCTCTTGTTTCACCTTTACTTTGTTTTGCTGCTTTTTATTCTGCTACCTGTTATCACATGGTCCCTGCTGGCCAAGTTCTCTCCTGGGAACATGCCCATCTCCTCCCACCTCCTCCGGCTTTTCTGGTGCCTCAGGTCCCTACTCTTATCTCTCGGGTCCAGAGCCAACCACACCCACCCTAAGTGTTGGCCTCCCCTCGCTTTAATGAGCTCTCCACGCCCACCTCCCCGGACTCTTCCTAGGGCCGTTCAGAGAGCCTAACCCCATTACTGCCACCTCCACTTACACACGCTATCGGACTGCCATGCAGGATTCTGCCGCCAATTTCTCTTCGGGTATCGGTCTCACCTAAGGCAGTTAATGTGAATTAATATCAAAAGAGAACATCAGAATCGCATTTATAAGGCATGTACCTTTTTATGTTCCTATTTCTTGAATGCTGTCATTAAAATGCTGGAATGGGGATGGGCTGCAGTTGGATTGAAACAAATCAGTTCCGAACACAGCTGGGCAGAGCACACTGCAATTCAGGCCAGCCCCAGGCACGGCAGGTCTCATGCCACCTTACAACCAGCCCCTGCTTAAAAGCAGCCCACACCATCAAGCAGCCCACCGCCCAGCTCCTGAGCCATGAAAGCAGTCGGAGGCCCAGAGATAGGAGTAGATTCCATTGCTGGGACCCTTAGGCACCAGCAGCTGATACACAGAGCCATTGCTAAGGGTCTCGAGTGCTCCGAGCATGGAGAGTCCCCGGGGGCGCTGCAGTGCAGCCTGCGGGGCAGGGGGACCAGGGAGACTGTAGGAGTGGTTGTCAACTGGCGACATTGCTGAGCTCTCATCTGTGACTTGCCACCAGGGCACAGGCCTGAGGGGTCCTCCAAGGGCTGAGTCCCTCTCTCCATGACAACCAGACTCCCAAAGCAAACGTCAATCCCAGGAGAAGAAGGAAAAGGAAAGAGAGTAAAGACCACAGCCTAGGTGAGGGTGTAAGCGTCAGCATGAGGCTGCTCAGGACAGGCAGAAGGGCCTCGTTTGCTCCCCCCTTCCCCAGGGGCCACATGCCCACTCCTGCTGGGCCAGGGTGAGAGTTGGGGTAGCGGGAGCAGAGGAGACCCAAGCAGGGCTTCTGCCCAACGCTACCACTCCCTGGTGGCTGGCAGAGGGAGCCATCAACAGGGAGAAGCCCGGAGAGTGTTTGCTCAGGCAGCATTGTAAACCTGTGTGCTGCGGAGCCCTGTGGATGCACAGAAGCGCCACAGGCACCTGCAGGGGGCCAGAGGGGGGTCAGGACGCAGGGCTCTGGGTTCCCATCACCTGCTCAACCAGGGAGACTCCTTGCTTACTGCGGTGGGCTCTGTGTAAGATTTTGTTTGGAAGACTTAAAAAAAGAAAAACTTTCAAAACTACTGTTCTGGATGATAAAAGTTGTTTCCTTCTTTGGTCTTAAGGGCCAGGCAAGGTGGCAGGCCTGGAGAAAAGAACACAGCCCTGTCTTTGTACAGACCCAGTTTCCCCTCCTGCTGGCCAGTCTTGCTGGGGGAGGGGCGGGGGCGGGTCCTGAACTTCTCCAGGAGCTGCCTTCCTATCTGTAAGAGAGGAAGAAAACATCAACCTCAGCCAGTTACTGCAAGGATTGAGTGAGCTAACTAACGTCAAGCATTGGCCACTGGCCCTGTACAGAAAAGGTGCTCCAAAAATGCTATTTTCCTTCCCTTCTTCCGAGCAAAAGACTTACTCAGGAACCAAGGCAGGGCTTCCCTGGTGGCGCAGTGGTTGAGAATCTGCCTACTAATGCAGGGGACACGGGTTCGAGCCCTGGTCTGGGAAGATCCCACGTGCCGCGGAGCAACTAGGCCCGTGAGCCACAACTACTGAGCCTGTGCGTCTGGAGCCTGTGCTCCGCAACAAGAGAGGCCGCGACAGTGAGAGGCCCGCGCGCCGCGATGAAGAGTGGCCCCCGCTCGCCGCAACTAGAGAAAGCCCTCGCACAGAAACGAAGACCCAATGCAGCCAAAAATAAATAAATAAAATTAATAAAAAAAAAAAAAAAAAAGAACCAAGGCAAAATCTAGTAGGAGAGCCTGAAAGGCCATCACAGCACAGACTGGGAGTGCCCATGGGCTTGAGGCACAGAAGACGGGACAGTACAGCTGATCCCAGGCCCCCCAGCTGGTGGCCCGGGCGCCCATTGCTTTGGTATATGCCTTTGTAAGGAGCTGCCTCTGCGGGTACCGAGGCCCTGACACTTAAGTCTCAAAAGGCTGAGGAAGGCTGGGGCAGACATGGCATCTGAGAGAAACTTGTTAGAAAACACAGAAAATGAGGTCACTGTCTCATTTATATGTTCAGATAGGAGCACGGGGCCTCCTCATTCATTCTCCAGCATGACTGCCGATACTAAAATAAGAGTTGCAATGGAATACAAACATCTAGGACACGTACTTTATTCATTCAGGACGCGTATTTTGCGGGCTTCTTACGTGCCAAGCTGCGAGCTGGCCGTGGAGGATTCCCAGATTAATGTGATGGCTTGCCTACTCTCAGCGAGCTCACCTAGGGAACTTGAGCCAGACACAGATAAGCACTGCTCCGTGCAGCGCATCCAGGGTGGTAAGCTCACCGGAGAGGGGGGCTTCAGCTAGGGGGCATGGCACTTGAGCTGGGCCTTGAAGGGTGAGTAGAGGGGGTCAGGGAGCAATGGGGGAAGAGCCTTCCAGGCCGAGGACACAACCTGAGAACAGTCAGAGAAGAGAGAGGCCTGTGGGGTGTTTGGGGACCCAGAAATCCCCCGACGTAACTTTATTGCAGAGCATGGGGGCAAGGAGGAAGGGCCCTTTGGAACGGTAGGTAGCTTAGGGTCACGTTGAAAGGGCTTTCCGTGTCACACAAGAAGCATGAAGTTTATTTTATAAGCTGGTGCCCCCTAAGGTTTCTTATGTAGGTAGGGGTGTTATCTGTTCCGGAAAGGTTACTTCAGTGGGCAGGGGGGAAAGACCAGTGGGGAAAGGCAAGTGGCAGGAAAACCCCTTCGAAGATGACTCCCCTGTTAAAGGGAGATGACAGGCCTTGGGAGGGGAAAGCTGTGATGTCAGAAGATGTTTCAGAGTAGAGGTGGTGAATAGAAGTGGGTGGTTAGATGTGAGAGGAAGGCTGAAAGAGGAGTGGAGAAATGGTTCATTTGTGCAGTTAGGCAGATGGCGATCCCACCAACTGTGGGCTCCGGAAAGACGCCACTGAGTGGGGCTCCCAAGTTATCGGAATAAATCCGTTGCCTGCTTTTTCCACACTAACCAGACCCTGCTGTATTCTTAAAGGTGTCAACTCAAGGTAGGCCAGCAGGGGGTGCTCTAGGCATTTCCTTTCTGCGCCCTTCTCCCGCGGAGTCTGAAGTTCTGTCAGCGGGTTCCCGTGTGAGGCTCTCTGGCATTGCCCCTCAGCCAAAGGCAGTGCTGGACAGCTTGGCGTAGCCTCTTTGTTCAGTAAGCCTTTCTATATAAACAGACCTTAGGATCCCCGAGCCAGCCTCTCTCACATGCCCCAAGTCCTGGCGCTCGATGGACCCAGGTCAGATCTTCCCTGCAGAGGAGCTGGCTGGGGGTCTGGAGGATCAGAGGGGCCTTGGTAGACCGTTCTGACCAAGGGGGGATCAAGAACAGAGAAGCTCAGCAAACCTGCTGCCTTCACGTTTTGACTTCACAAAACGACCCAAGGCGCTTACAGTCGACCTCAGTGTGGCCTCTGGACTCCTCAGAGCACGGACCACCCCGGAAAGCCCTCTTAAGGCAGCCCCACTTGTACATTTCAGGGGCTCCCTCGGCCTCCATACCATGTGAGGTGTTGACGGAGGTGACGTACAGCAGAGGTGAGAGTGGAGTCTGGGAGGCAGCAGTCAGAGGCATCAAGGCACCTGGGGGCGGACGCCACCAGGTTCGAATCCCAGCTCTGCCACCCATGCACAGCCTCGGCTTCCTCATAGGCAGCTGAATCCCATAATACCTTCCTGCTGAGGTGGTTGTAGGGATTAAACGAGGCTGTGTATGCAGAGTGTCTGACACAGTGCAGGAATCCAGTCCACCCTTGGAGTTGTTATCTTGTTCTTACCCTCGTCATCAAGCATTTGGCGGCTCAGACCCTGCTGGCTCCCTCTTGGCTCGGGCCTGAAACACTCTTCCCTGCTCCGCCCCTCCCCCAGGCTCCACAGGGAGGCTTCCTCACACCCGTGACCGCCCTGCGGGCCATCTCTCTGCACTGGATCCAAGCTGGCCTCCCACGTCTGGCACAATAAGCACCTAACAGGCTTTCTGTTTTATGAATGAACCAACGGAGCAGAGGAATCGGGCTGCATTGAGTCCTGGGCCTCAATCACACTCTAGTGAGGCCTGAGTCGTGTTCTGCAGACCTGTCTTAGGTGACCAGCCTCGTGAAGGTGTCCAGGGCTGGCAGTGGCGTCAGAAACATGCATATCGAAAGGTACCAGGAGCCTGAAGTCCCAATCACGGCGACAGGGCTGTCAGGGTGGAGAGAATGGCGGGGGCTCCACGTGGGGCCATTACTGTAGTAGAGGTGAAAGATGCTGAGAGCTGGTTATGAATGAACATGAGATTCAGTTCAGACACAAAGTCGACAGGATTGAGTGACAAAATGAATGGAGGTTGACCGGGAAGAAGTTTCTGGAGAGAACTGGGGAAATGGCACTTTCAGTCTCTAATCTTTATTCTGATTACGATTATTTTATTGAATGAAGCAGGGGAGGTGAAGCTAAGCGATGCCAGCTAAGAGGAGGAGTGGAGAGAGCCCCTGAGTGGGCTGATGTGCCCAGGAGTTCCCTGTGGCTCTCCTAAGACTCCCTTCTGTCTGGTCTCCCCTGCTCAACATTTACCCCCTGGTTTGTGATTTGCTGGTTTACAGGATTCAATCTTATTCAACTTGGTATCCACTGTGCTAGTTATTCATTTGCTTATCCCTTCCACAAATATTTATTGAGCACCTCTTACAGGCCAGGCAGAGTCCAAGGTCTTAGAATCCAATAAATACGCACTTAAGTGATTATGTCATGATATAAAGTCAGCATGGAGAAATTCCAGGGGGAGGAAACAGAGCATCTGGAAAGAAAATGTGGGCTATGCCTCACCAAGGCCTGGGCTGGTTAAAAGGGTAAGAAATCAGAAGGAGAAAACCTGCTGACTTTATAGAAAAACAGGCACAAAGCCGAGCCTGCGGATGAGGGACTGGTAATAATTGGGCATTTCATCCGGAGAACATTTTTTTTTAATGAGGAAGAGTGAAATTAAGTGAAATACTGAAAATCTGAAGGTAGATCTGATCTGCCTAATTAAAAAGGCTCTGGAGAGAAGGATTGCCGGGGTGTCTGCAGTTCACATTCCCATGACAGAGAAGGCTTGTCCTGCTCGCTGACAGCAGTGCTTGGGATCACCCTGTGCTCTGGGCTCAGACTCCACACTCACCACTCCAGAGCCAGTGTCCCAAGGGGAAGCACAGTTTGTTTCCGGCACAGGTTCGTCTTATGTAGATTTGGTCAGTGTTTGCCTTTGTTGGTACTCAGACCCTTGAGGGCCTTGCTACTACCCACAGCAGCATCTCCTGGGACCTGGTTAGAAATGCAGAGTCTCAGGAGCAGCTCCAGACCTGCTGAGTCAGAAGCCACATTTAAACAGGATCCTCAGGCGATTCCTGCACAGTCCTATGAGAGGTGCTGTGGCGGACGTGCTGAGTACTGAGGCCGTGGGCTCCAAGAGCAGAGCGGTCCATGGTGAGAGGGATGCTCCACTGGGGCTCCTGTGCTGAGTGTGCAAAGGAAGGCAAGGCAAGAGAGAAGAGACTGCTTGGTCCCAGAGCGCAGAGCCCCTCCACCTGGCCTGCAGCCGGCTCTGCCCTGCATGCCTCTCTACTCCTCTCACCTCATATTCCCGTGACACAGAACTGCTGCAGGTCACCCCACACACCTGCCGTGTCATTCTGTGCCTTTCTCCTGCCATTCCAGTTATCTGGGACCCCCTTTACCCTCTCCTTGCTAACTCTGTCAAGCCTCAGCCCAGGGGTCAGTGCCTAGGAATCCACCCTGGTCATTAGGGCAGAGCTAAGTGCCTTTCCTCTGTGTCCCACTCCTCCATCCCAGCAAGGTGGCCACCTCACTAAAGTGTGCCCAGACCCCTCACTAAACCCTAAACTCCTCAAGGACAGAGGCCAAGTCTTACTTTCTCTATATATACACCTCAGGATCAGCACAGTGCCTGGCACATAATAAGTACTCAATAAATATTGGATGGATGGGTATTTATCAAACACTAACGAGAGAAGTGAACTTCCAGTGGATGTAGCGAATGTTAATTATCCATTTACTTTTCTTTATTCCTCAGTAAACTGTATGCTGCTGAGAGCAGAAACCATGTCTTATTTCTGTCTGCATCCGGGGGATGCAGCAGATACCACATAAATGTAGGTTCAGCAAATGAATGGAAGAAAAACAAAGTGTAGCACAGTACTTAAGAGCTCAGAGCTCTGGAGCCAGACTGGGTCAGAATCCTGGCTCTGCCACTTGCTATCTATGTAATTTGGGTAAGTTACATCACCTGTCTGTGCCTCAGTTTTCTCTACTTTAAAACTGTGGTTGTAATAGAATCTATGCATAGGGTTATTATGAAACTTCAATGCATTAAGTTCATGAAAAGTGCTTAGAAAGGCATTGTTGTTGCTACGGATGGGAAGAGCCTGGATGGATAGGAATGGCGCACACTGCCTGTAGCTAACTTTGCCAGAGTCCACCTGAAGGTAAGTCAGCTGGTACCTCAAGAGGTTGATCCATGAGCCAGGATAAAGACTCATGCCACAGTAGAGGCACCAGAGATGCAATCTGGGTCCAGGACCAAGCCTGACTCTTCCCCACACCCTTAGCCCCAGAGGCCAGAGCAGGTCCTGTGCCCACTGACCACTCATCCATCTACACTCACTCTCTCCTCCTTCTTCTCTATAGGAAAATGTCTCCCTGATCAAGGAGATTAATGAGCTCCGCAGAGAGCTGAAGTTCACCCGCTCCCAAGTCTATGACCTTGAAGCAGCCCTGAAACTGACCAAGAAAAGTCAACCACAAGACGTTGCAGAGACAGGTAATGTCACCAGTGGTCAAGAAAGATGGGCACTGAGATCCAGGGACCAATGGCAGCCGCGAGCAGGTCTCCTTGTGGCTTTCAAAGCTGCCTCTCCTGAGTTTCCTCCTGTATCAGCACACATCCACCCCATGGCCTCCTGGGCACCTCTGCATGCCATGCGCCTGCTCTTCAAAGGATTTGTGAGGACCCTACCACATTCAAACACTCGCAAATCCAGAATTCTTGGGGTTAGCAAAGGTTTCAGAATTCAGAATCTTTCAGATCTTAGGAAGAACATACTATATGTACTGTCGGGGGCAGTGCCCTGAAATCAAACACATTAGTATTTCTATAGTGAAATATATGAATATTCGCACTAAACTTCATGAATTTAAAAATGCTTTCCATTTTTAAAGCTTTTTGCATTTTACAATTGTGGATCAAGGATTGTGGACCTGTACGATGAAAATAAAGGCAAAAATAAGGACCAGAGACAATTTAAAGGGAGAGGGGAAAGAATTACATTAAAAATATTAAATGAGTTAGTTATTGCAGTTATAAAATTCCTCTGAATTTCTGATAGCCAAGACAAAAAGGGAAAAAATATGATGGTTTACATAGCTCTCATATGGAAAGGAAGTTTTTTTCTGGAGGAACAAACCTTTCCCTGGTACTAAGTTCTGTGAGAAACTAAATACATGGAGCCTTATAAAAGGGATATTGGGGGCTTCCCTGGTGGCGCAGTGGTTGGGAGTCCGCCTGCCGGTGCAGGGGACGCGGGTTCGTGCCCCGGTCTGGGAGGATCCCACATGCCGCGGAGCGGTTGGGCCCGTGAGCCATGGCTGCTGGGCCTGCGCGTCCAGAGCCTGTGCTCCTCCACGGGAGAGGCCACAACAGTGAGAGGCCCGCATACCGCAAAAAAAAAAAAAAGAAAGAAAAAGAAAAAAGGGATATTGAACAACGTAATTGACAGTCTTTAACGGTAGGTTTTCAGACAATAAAAAAACATTCTTCAGGTGTCCATTTCTTATCTGGACAATCAATAAAAAGCAAGAGTATAAGGTATTATTGTGGAAAATTAAGCCAACATAGTTCAAGTATATTGTTTTCTGGTGGTTTACCTTCAGGAATAAAGCTTAGAAACCCTAATGAACTGAAACATTCCACAGCTGTGGACTGGGTCGTTCAAATATCACCACCTCAGGTACTGTGGTTACACAAGGTATTATCATTGGCGGAGGGTAGCTGAAGGATACACAGGAACTCTCTGCACTATTTTCATAACTGTTTGTGAGTCTTGAACTGTTACAAATTATATATATATATATATATATATATATATATATATATATAATTGTTGTCTCATACGCCATTGTCGTTAGAGTTGAAGTTGAGAGGGTAAACTCTGTGAGTAGTACCTGAAGAACAATATTAACTCTGAAGAACTGACATAAGAGCACAGCATGTGTTAAAAAGACTGAGAACTTGGGGGCTTCCCTGGTGGCCCAGTGGTTAGGACTCTGCGCTTTCACTGCCGAGGGCCAGGGTTCAATCCCTGGTTGGGGAACTAAGATCCCACAAGACGCGTGGCACAGCCAAATAAATAAATTAATTGAATTTAATTAATCAATCTGTTAAAAATTCAGATTAATTAATCAATCTGAATTTAATTAATCAATTGAATTTAATTAATCAATCTGTTAAAATCAACTTGACTTCTTGGAGGTGAAACCATCTTCAGTTGGAGGTGAAGCATAGATGTGTCTGTGAACAATCACAAAACTTCTCTTTTAAAAAATTATTTCAAATATGCCCCAGCGGCCTAGCAAATAACCAGTGGAGACCTCCTCAGGATGCTGCATGATATAGCCAGGTTCTTCTTATTGCTGTGTTGGAAACTATCAGGCATAGACAAAAATTGAGAGAAATTCTAATGAATCCCCATGAATTCATTCCCTGACTTGAACAACGGTCGCTCTTGTTTCATCGCTATCGCCACACACCCCCCGCCCCAATTATTCCCTCCCACACCCATAGTAGATTATTCTGAAGCAAACCAAATATCATGCCACTTGTGTCATAGAGCTTTACTCAAGGGAGGTTTCATCAGTAGTGGCTGAAGACAGGTATTACCAATTGTCTGCCTTGATCATGAAGAACCTAAGTCTGGCTTAGGACCAGCAAATGGAAAGACATCTTTTGTTCATGGACTGGAAGATTTATTAAAATGTCAATACTATCTAAAGTGATCTACACATTCAATGTAATCCCTATCAAAATCCCAATGACATTTTTTTGCAGAAATAGAACATCCATTCTAAAATTCATTGGGAGTTTCAAGGTACCCCAAATAGCCAAAACTCTTGAAAAAGAACAAAGTTGAAGGCCTCACACTTCCTATTTCAAAATTTACAGCAAAGCTATAGTAATCAAAACAGTATGGTACTGGCATAAATATAGACATATAGACCAATGGAATAGAATACAGAGCCCAGAAATAAACACTCACATATATGGTCAAATGATTTTCAATGTGGGTGTCAAGACTATTCAATGAGGAAAGGACAATCTTTTCAACAAATGGTGCTGGGAAAACTGGATACCCAAATGCAAAGGAATGAAGTTGGACCCTTACCTTACATCACATACAAAATTTAACTCAAAATGGACCAAAGACTTAAACATAAGAGCTAAAACTATAAAACTCATAGAAGAAGATATAGGGGGAAACTTCATTATATTAGATTTTGCAATGATTTCTTAGATATGACATCAAAAGTACAGACAACAAAAAGAAAGTAGATAAATTGGACTACATCCAAATTTAAAGCTTTTGTGCATCAAAGAACACTATCGAAAAGTGTGAAAAGGCAACCCATGGTATGGGAGAAGATATTTGAAAATCACATATCTGATAAAGGGTTGACATCCAGAATATATAAGGAACTCTTACAACTTAACTACAACAACAACAAAAAAAATTTTTTTAATAAGCAAAGGACTTGAATAGACATTTCTCCAAAGAAAATATACAGATGCCTATAATAAGTATATGAAAAAAGCATAAGGCAGGGATGTAAACAGAAACTAGGCAGAGGCGAGTGACGCAGGCCCAAGAAGGTGGATGGGCTGGTAGGTGGATGGGCTGGTAGGCTTTTGTGTGCTATACCTTCCCAGGGGTGCTACTTTTCCCAGGGCTCCATGGCTAGGCCACAGCTTGACTGAGGAGATGGTTACCAGGGACAACCAGTAGCAGAAGGTGGATGAAGGGTCAAGACCTAGAAAAGAGAAGAAATCAAGAGCCTAGAAAGATCAAGAGTCTAGAAATTGCAGTAAAGGAGAAGAGGCAAGGAGCAAAGGCAGACAGAGAAGGATCCAGACTTCTCCTGGGAAGGATGGGATAAGTTGAGTACTCTGAATGCTGGCCCCATCAGGTCAATTAGAGGCCAAGGCAAGCTGGCCACTGGCCACTGCTGACCACTTCCTCTTTAAAATACTCTCTTCCTTGGCCACCATCGTCTGTTCTTTTCTAGTTTTTCCTCCAGGGAAGGGGTTGGCAGCAGATAAGAAAGAGAACCCTCTTCCACTGAGAGAAGATTGACTGTGGTGAGGGAGTTGGGGACACCGTTCCTCAGTGAAGACGGTGGCAATGTCATCCATTAAGGGAAGAGGAGAGGATGGATTTGGCAATAACTTCTTGGATATGATATCAAAAGCACAGGCAACAAAAGAAAATATATAATAAATTAGACTGTCAAAATTTAAAACTTCTGTGCATCAAAGAACACAATCAACAGAGTGAAAAGGCAACCTAGGGAATGAGAGAAATCATACAGCTAATAAGGGGTCAATGTCCAGAATATATAAAGAACTCCTACAACTCCAAAACAAACAAACAAACAAACGTGATTTAAAAATGGGCAAAGGACTATAGACACTTCTCCAAGAAGATACACAGATGGCCAAGAAGCACATGAAAAATGCTCAGTATTACTAACAATTAGGGAAATGAAATCAAAGCCACAATGAGATACTGTGTCACACTCATTAGGATGGCTACTGTCAAAATAAACCAAACCAAAAAGAAAAAACAAACAAAAAACCCAGAAAGTAACGAGTGTTGACAAGGGTCTGGAGAAATTGGAACCCTGGTGCACTGCTGATTGGAATGTAAAACAGTACAGCCACTATGGAAAACAGTAAGGTGTTTCCTCAAAGAATTAATAACAGAGTTACCATATGAACCAGAAATTGCACTTCTGGGTTTATACCCAAAAGAAGTGAAAGCAGGGTCTCAAAGAGGATATTTGTACACTCATGCTCATAGCAACATTATTCACAGTAGCCAAAAGGTGGAAGCAACCCAAATTTCCAACAATAGATGAATGGATAAACAAAATGTGGTCTATATATGCAATGAAATATTATTCAACCTTAAAAAGGAAGGAAATTCTGACATATGATACAACATAGATGAGCCTTAAGGACATTATGCTAAGCCAGACACAAAAGGACAAATACCGTATGATTCCACTTATCTGAGATACCTAGAGTCATCAAATTCATAAAGACAGAACGCAGAATGGTGGCTACCAGGGGCTGGGGGTGGGGGGACTGGGGAGCTGTTTAATGGGGATGGGGTTTGAGTTTTTCGAGATGAGAAGAGTTCTGGAGATTAGTTGCACAACAATGTGAATGTACTTAACACTACTAAACCATACACTTAAAAATGGTTAAGGGACTTCCCTGGTGGTCAGGTCGCTAAGACTCTGCGCTCCCAATGCAGGGGGCCCAGGTTCGATCCCTGGTCAGGGAACTAGATCCCACATGCCGCAACTAAGAGTTCTCATGCCGCAACTAAAGATCCCACATGCCGCAACTAAGAGTTCGCATGCCACAACTAGAGATCCCACATGCCGCAACTAAGAGTTCGCATGCCACAACTAAAAGATCCCACAAGCAGCAACGAAGATCCCGAGTGCTGCAACTAAGACCCGTGCGGCCAAATAAATAAATAAGTACATAAATTTTTTTTTAATGGTTAAGTTAGTAAATGCTATATAGATTTTACCACAATTTTTTTTCTAAGTAGGGCAGAGGAGTTGGAGTAAAGATCGAAGTTCCTAAGTGCTTCTGTGGGGAATGAGAGTTTGCTGACTATGGACATAAAGTCCGTCTGGGGTTGGAAACCAAGAACTTGAATCTCGTGTGTTACTTTTATCGGTAACGCACAGCAGGCCAGATGTGAAAGTGGCGACCCTGGATGCTCAGATTATCTTGGATGTAGGCTGGGCAGGGAACCTGGGGCAGAGGGATGAGGCATCTAGATGGGAGAAGAAACTCACTGTGGGTCTACCTGGTCAGAAAAGGAGTGAATCTAGGAGGAACCCATTTAGTAGGTAAAAAATGGAGCTGTCCAGGAAGATGAGGTCTAAATTCAGTCTAAGAAGTGGTGAATGGAACACTAGAGTGAAAGATCCTGGGCGTGGCAAGGGAGGGGAAGCCACAGAGTGGGTGTGGAGCTGACGTGCAGGCCAAACAATTAATGCTGAGAGTTTAGCCTCGTGAGGCCGGGGAGTGGGGTGAGCCGTGGACCCTCGTGGACACCAGCATCACCCAGGACAGCACTGAGACAGGAGGATGGCTGAGAGTCTCGAGGGGCGTCCTCAGGGAACATGAGTGAGTGGCCACAGCAGGAGGGCTAGAGAGGGGTCTCCGGGAGCAGGTTTACGTGAGGAGGAGGACTGGCAGCTTGGAGGCCAACCCGGGTCAATAGGAGAGTGCCACTCTGCTTGGGGTGTGGGGACTGAGCAGCCCCCAATGGAGGGGGCTCGGGGCAGGTACACTGCCGGGCTCAGGAGAGGGGCCGGGCTGAGGTCAGGTTTAGCATTTGCCTTATCGCTCCAAAGCATGTCTCTTCGTTTCTCCTTCTCTGCTAGACAGTGAAATGGCTCATCTCTATCTCCCTAGCATCTGGGTTGGAGTGTCTACCCCATAGCAGGTGCTGCATAAATGTGTGCGGGGATGGAGGTTAGAGGGGGAGGGAGGAGAAGCTTTGCAGCAGCCCAGTAACAGGCCCACACTAGTCCTGCTCTGTCCCGTACAGTGTCCGGCAAAGACTTACCAGGCTTGCCTCCCACCATGAGACTGAATGAGCAAGAAGAAACCGGGAGAATCATTGAGATGCAGCGCCTGGAGATCCAGCGCCTCAGAGACCAGATCCAAGAGCAAGAGCAGGTCCCAGGCTTCCACCCCTTCACTGGGATGCGGCTGCCTTCCCTCCTGGGGGCAGAAGCAGACTTAAAGCTGCAGACCAAGTGACCCACTCTGGTGAGCCGTCTCCAGCCACGCCGGAAGAAGCACGGTGCTCTCGTCCCCAGCCTGACTCTGGGCTGCAGCCCCTGCAGCCCTGTCCACACCAGCCTCTCCCTCCTGCCCTGGGGAACCTGGAACACGGGCAGAATAAAGGTGTTCTCCCACAATCACGTCCAGCTCTCTGCTTAGCCAGGGAGCTGGGGAGGGAGGAAGGGAAGAGGGACCCTGAGGCCCAGGGGGCTCCTGCTCACCCAAAGCCACCACTGCTAGTCCCTGTCCGGGCACAGGGCTGCCTGTCACTGCAGAGATCCCACGCCCCTCCCCGCTCTTTTCTGGACCTCAAGGGCAGGGCTGCCTGTCGCTTCTGACCTGCCTTCTCCTCTGCCAGCCACGTCAGGACCAGACAAAGGCTCCTACGTTTTCTTCTTACTTATGAAACATAATGAGGTTTTCTGAGAATTTTCACAGCTGTGTGAAGGTGAGAGTAAAATCAAGAACATGGCAAAGTTGGTAGAGTTCCCCCACATCTTCCATTAGCTGCAGACCCTGGTGTCAGGACTATAAGCAGAACTCTGCCCTTCTTTCTCTTACCTCCACGCCTCTCTAGACTTGTCATCCTCGGTCTGCAGGGCCCTGCCCTGCTCCTCCATTTCTGGGGGCCACCTCTTCCTCTAGACCCCACACTGGGTGGCCCAGCCACACATACCAGGAGAGGTGGTTTTTTATGCACTAAGAACCCAGATGTCCCTGTCTTCTCCCACTTGCAGAAGCCAGACACCCTTCTAATACCCAAATAACAAATATTAAGCCCCCGATCTCTCCTGGTGCGTCATGGAATCTCAGGGCTGAGATACAACCAGAGCTCGAGAAGGACTTGAACTAAGACCTGGGACATGGCTGGAACCCCCTCTCCCTCTCTTATTCTTGCCTCTCTATAGACCAGCCTCCCATTGCCAGTAAGTTGGCAGAAGGGGACCCTTAGCATCCGATGAGTAGATGCCGCAAGGCTGACATGGAGTCTCTAGTCTAACTTTAAGTTGCCCAAGGAGAATATTTGGGGCCTAGCTTGAACCTGGAGCTCACCACTACCTAATCAACTGTACCCATAGGGGTGGGTCACAGGATAGAATGCTGGTTACTGGGGTTCATTCATCCCTGTAGTGAAGTTGGTCATTGTGAGTGGAGCAGATATTCCAAAAGATGTCTGTCTGGGGCAGCTGTCAGTCATGGAACATGGGGTGGGGGCAGGGGACCTGGAGCCATTGAAGACCTGGTGTTGCACCTGTGCTTTAAGCCCTTTATTCTCCAACTGCCTTTCAGGGTGGCAAGGATGGGACCTCTTTCGCTCACCACCATCTCCAGCACCTGCACAATCCCTGGTCCAGAGAAGGGAAACAGTAAATGTTTGCTGGATGAATTATATTATTTATCGCCCCCCCCCAACTATTTAGACTAAGTATTATTGTACCCATTTTACAGATGAATAGACTGGGACACACGGAGTTTAAGCCATTTTTCTAAGGTTGCAGAGCTAGAGCTGGGACTGGGACCTTCAAGTTCAATCTAGTTCCAAAACCAATATTCTCTCCACTGTTCATGCTTTCATTCACAAGCATTCCTTGAACACCTATTACATGCCAGGCCTGTTCTAGGAGCTAGGATGCATAAACCACTCCGTTCATGAAGCTTGTCTTCCAGGGCGGTAGACAGACAATATTCCAGACAGATAAGAATATATAGCATATTTGACAGTGACAAGTGCTAAGGAGAAACATGAGAGAATAAAGGAAATCAAAGAATGAAGGGCAGAGAGGTAAGAAGTAGGGGGAAGGCTGTGACTTTAGACACAGGAAGGAAGCCTCACTGAGGCGGTGACATTTGAGCACCTTCCTGAAAAAAGGTGAGGGAGGGAGCCACGTGGGAGGAAAGAGCTCCAGGCAGAGGGAACAGCCAGTGCAAAGGCTCTGAGCAAGCACAAGCAGAAGAGGGACAGCGAGGCGGGGCGTGAAGTCAGAGAAGGCCTTTGAGATGGTGGGAGGACTCTGGCTGTTTCTCTGGGTAAGACAGGCCATTGGAGGACTTTACCTGCTCTACCTTATAACAGGATCACTCTAGCTACCGGGTGGAGAACAGCCTGAGGTGGGAACTTGGCCGAAGCAGGGAGGCTGGGCTACAGGCTGGGCTACAGCTCTCCCTTCTCCTGGGTCCTCCCACCGTCTAACACAGGGGTCCCCAACCCCCAGGCCACATCCAAGGCCTGTTAGGAACCGGCCGCACAGCAGGAGGTGAGCAGTGGGAGAGTGAGCGAAGCCTCATCTGCTGCTCCCCACCGCTCCCCACTGCTCCCCGTCACTCCCCACCGCCCCCACCACCCCCCACCGCTCCCCATTGCTCCCCACTGCTCCCCACCGCTCCCCACCGCCCCCCACCGCTCCCCACCGCCCCCCACCGCTCCCCACCGCTCCCCACCGCTCTCCATTGCTCCTCACCGCTCCCCACCACTCCCCATCGCTCCCCATCGCTTGCATTACCGCCGGAACCATCCCCCCCGCCCCACCCCTCAATCCGTGGGAAAATTGTCTTCCACGAAAGCAGTCCCTGGTGCCAAAAAGGTTGGGGACCGCTGGTCTAAGGGATCAGTTAGAATCCACACCTCAGGCTCTCTGCCCACTGCCACCTCCTCCCCCGCCTTCAGTACCGCCCATCTGAGCTGCCTCAACAGCCTCTGCTTTGGGGCAGAGTTCAACAGCCCTGCGAGGAGCCTGCCTGTCCACTTTAACTCCAAGTTATTCGATAAGACCCAGAATGAGAACAAAGTCTCACCCAATCAATGTTTAAACTGGAAGCTTTTAGGCTTTGTTCCCTCCATCCAAAAAATTCCCTTCAAACCCCCAAGGGAAGCCGGTGGAGGGCAGGGGGGCGTGGATCTCATGACTTCCCCTGCCCAGCTCTATCCAGGACAGCTGGACATGGATGGGTCTGGCTGGGACCAGCCCCTCCTTGGGACCAGGAGGAAAATAAATGTCAGAGGGGCAAGAGGAATACAAAGCCACTGAGCACAGCCAGGCCCCTTCTTCCCCGCTCACCCCAGGGCAGGGAACTCCTTTATAATGCTTTGCAAAGTGGCAAACCCACATGTTTGTCCCCAAGATCCAGCCTGCCCTAACCTTTCCTTGAGGGGAAGAACCATCTAGCGAGGGATCTGCAAGCCACACGTGGCGAGCTTTAGACAAGTGGCTAGTCTGAGCTGAGACGCACTGTAAGCATAAAATACACAGCGAATTTTCAAGACGAAATAAAAGACTGAAAGAGCTCAATCACTTGTGTATTAAAATGAAAATATTTGGGGCTTAAGTTAAAATTTCACTGTATTAATTTCACCTGTTTCTCTTTACTTTTTTCACATGATTATTAGACGATTTTACATTTTAAATTACATATGTGGCTCGTATTATATTTCTACTGGACCGTGCTGCTCTAGAGTTATGACCAGGCCCCCAATCATCTCCACCGAGCAAAGCAAAGAGAAGCATGGACAGGTCCAGCAAAATTATTCTGTGAGCTGATAATGGAAAGATAACTTTGATTTTGTTTTTCTTGTCTATTTCATACACACCAAAAGGAGAGACAGCAGGAGGCATTACAAGGGGTTCAATCCAGCCGACAATTACCTCCAACTAGCCCCCCCCACCGCCGCCGCCCATCGTGTAGTGTGTGGTGCCAGATTCACTTGTTAGAAGCAGAGCCCTGGCCGTGTCCCCATTATACTCTGGAACCCTCCATGAGTACCTCAGATGAGTCCGAATGCCTCACCAAGGCATTCAAGGCCCTGAGCCACCTGAGCCAAACTTGCCTTTCCAGCTACATCTCACAAGCTCCCTGCGTAGCCCCACATCTGGCAGTTCACAGTTCATTCATTCAACACATGTTTACTGCATACTTCCCATGTGCCAGGCACAGTGCTGGCTGCTGAGGTCACGAGGGTTAGCAAAACAGGCACTAAACCTGCGCCCACTGGGAACCACACATCTAGTGGGGGATGACAGGTGAATAAATAGGGCAATCACAGCACATGCAGTAAGAGCAGTTGTGGGGGAAGCATGGGGGCCATAGGTGCCCCAAAGAGGAACCTGAACCAGCCTAGAGGTCAAGGAGGGCTTCCTGGAGGAGGTGACATCTCAGTTGAAGAAGCTGAGTTAGCCAGACCAAGGCTGGGGGTGGGGTGTGGTAAATATCCCAGGGAGAGAGAACTCTGAGTTCAAAAACCAAGCGGAAGGGCAGAGCAGTGCAGAGCATACATAACTGAAAGACAGGCATTCCGGCTGGAGGGCAGGGGCCAGGGGCAAATGACTGGCCTGCGGTGGATAGCAGGGGTTCTGTGAGCCTTGTGAAGGAATATGGCATTTATCCCGAAGTGTTTATTCTGCAAGTGTTTTAAGCTAGGGAGCTCCTGTTTCCCACCTGAAAAGCCTTTACCCCCTCCTCCCTGTGCACTCAAATCCTGCCTCCTCAGGGGGGCCAAAACGTGGGGCAAACCTCCCTTGGTCAGGCCCTTGAGGCTCTGAAGGAGAATGGGCAAGGGGCTTGTGGGGCTCCGGCCCAGGGGAAAGCGCCAAGGGATGGAGGTACTGGGGCTGGGCTTGGGGGCCAGCTGGTGTTGGAGTGTGGGGCTGAGGCAGGAGTTGAGCTTGGAGTCGGGATTTGGGGGCTGGACTCAGGAACACGGGTCAAGGTTGGGGCCAAGGATGAGGCTGCCATCTAAGATCTAATTCCAGCATTTGGAGCTGAGGTTTCAAGCCAGATTTGGGGTTGGGATCTCGGTCTGGGACTGGAATTGGGTTTAGAAATGGGGCTGGGGCGTCAGGGTTGGGATTTGAGATTCAGGGTTGGGGCTGAGATGTGGGGTAGGGGCCTCGGTTGGAGCTAGGAGTTCTAGTTAGGGTTTGAAACTGCAGCTGGGGCTGGGGTTGGGTTTAAGGCTGGAACTAAAGCTAAATTGGGTTGGAGCTGGGGGATGGGCTCGGGTCCGGGCTCTGGGGCAGATGGACAACATTCCTACTGCTGCCCGGGTCTGGAAATTGTCTTCGTGCCCTAACAGCAAGGGACAGAAGCCCCTCCCTTCCCAGGAATGCCTCAGCCCAGCAGAAGGAGCAGCGCCACGTCAGCCAATCGTCTCAGGCCCTGCCTTGGAAACACCTGTTGATCCTCCCCCCCCCCACCACCCACCCCCGCCTGAGCTCACCCAGGTGCAGGTCAGGCAGGTGAAGCGCCTCCCCGGAAACAGAGCTGGAGCGCCCCACCTGCCCGCCCTGCCTGCTCAGATCGGATCCAGCACCTCCAGGCTTCTTGTGAGTGCCCCGTGGTCCCCCCTACCCCCACCATTCACCATCTCCCACTGGCTTTTCCCCTGAGAGCCTCCACCCCACCCCCAGCCTGGCTCCATGGTCCCGGCACACCTGTGCAAGCACTTTCAGACCCGTGAAGTCACAGCCCTGGGGAATGCTGGGACTGATTCCAGGGCCCCTCCCTCGGCCCCTCCCCCACCTCCCTTGGGGGCACCTGCAGCTGCCCGTCCTACCTCGCGTGTGGGGCAACCCCTGCTGAGGGATCGTGGAGGACGGATACCTCATCAGCGGTGTAACCCACGTACAGCCATGAAGTCATAGTCCTGAATGATCCAGGACCTGCGTCCTATATATAAAGCAGGAGTCCGGTCCTAAACGGGAGGAGAGAATGTTGTGTTCTTTTATTCAGAAAGCATGCTCTGGGCATCTATTCCCATTGGAATTCTGACCTGGAGATGTTAATGCCCCCACCTCTCAAGATTAAAGTTATCATTCTCACTTTTCAGATAAGGGTCCTGAGCTCCAAGAGGTGAACTTACTGGGGGCTTCTCTGACCTCCCCCAAGCCCCTCTTCTAACTAACCCACAGCCAGCACTCATCACAGGAACACACCTGCTATAAACTGGGGCTCCCTGAGGGCAGGGGCCAGGCTGCTATACTTTGCC
Source organism: Delphinus delphis (assembly GCF_949987515.2). Lineage (NCBI taxonomy): Eukaryota > Metazoa > Chordata > Mammalia > Artiodactyla > Delphinidae > Delphinus > Delphinus delphis. The sequence goes on from NC_082683.1 coordinate 35,002,628, forward strand.
CAGTGGGAGTCATGCTGACTGGCCTCTGGAGGATGTGTTCAATGAGGAACCACTGCGAGGTCCCTCGTCCACATACCCACGGTGGCAGGGACTGCAGCTGGGGGTCCAGTCCAAAGCCCTCCTTCCCTTTGTACCACTTTAGAGAAATCGTGGAGGAGGATGGCATGGGAGTGCGGTGAGAGGGAGAAGAGTGGGGGAAGCAGGAAGACCGGTGAGGAAGTTGGGGGGAGGTAGGTTGAAACGCAGAAGCAGGAGGACGAGGGCAGGGAGTGGGACGGAGACATGTTTAGAGGTGACACGCACAAGGGAGGGACACAAGAGGAGGAGTGGGTTTGCGGTAAGATGACGAGCTTGGGTTGGAAGCCGTTGCATCAGAGGTGCCTGTGGGACATCAAGGTGACAATTGCCTATGGGTCTTGGAGCTTGGGAGGGAGATCTGGGTTTGAGAGAGAGAGGGATTGGGGAACCAGCAGCCATGCCTGTGAGGTGGGATGGGGTGTTGGGGGTCAGATCCTGACTCGCGGAGAAGGAGTCGCAGCCCAAAGAGAGAAGATTCAGGGTCGAGCAGCTGGTTGCAGAAGGGTTAAGTCATAAGCCCCCTCCCTCCCCACAACCCTCCCCGCAGGAGCCAGCGGTGACAGCTGAGGCCATGTGAGTCGGATCCTGAATGAGGCTTTATCTCTGGGTCTCCATCCAGTCCCATCGTCCACCGTGGCACCAGCTCCCTCGGCCAGCCGGGATGGGACAGGCAACTGAGACAGCCCGAGCCAGAGAGGTCAGGGGCTGGGCAGGGGGTTCCCTGGGTGGGTGAGGATGCTTTGGGTGGAGGGAGCTCTCCTGAGATCTCTGGAGAGGCATTCCCGAGGGGGCAGTGCTAGGGAGGAGGTTTCCCTGGGGAGGTGTTGGTTGCAGGGGACATGGGAAGATTCCCAGGGACCACCCCCAAGGCTCCCAGGAGAGACCATAAGGGGCAGGTGGGCCAGGGAGATGGCAAGTGTGATTCTCCCCGCTGCAGGTGATGGTGACCATCCCCTGGACCGTGCGAGGAACAGGACTCTGGGCCTCCGGCTGCCGCGCAGGTAGTGGGGGCTCCAGGCCATGATCCGTACCTCTGCCCCCTGACGCGGCCCTCTGCCCTTACTCGTGCCGGATCAGCCATGTCTGAGGGAGAGGCTCGGGCCCCGCCGGGCCGGGGGCTGCCGCCGGATGTGCTGGCGGAGCAGGTGGAGCTGTGGTGGTCCCAGCAGCCGCGGCGCTCAGCGCTCTGCTTCGCCGTGGCTGTGGGCCTCGTGGCGGGCTGTGGGGCGGGTGGCGTGGCCCTGCTGTCCTCCACCAGCAGCCGCTCGGGCGAGTGGCGTCTGGCGGTGGGCACAGTGCTCTGCCTGCTGGCCCTGCTGGTCCTGGTTAAGCAGCTGATGAGCTCGGCCGTGCAGGACATGAACTGCATCCGCCAGCCCCGCCACGTGGCTCTGCTCCGCAGCGGCGGCGGGGCCGACGCCCTGGTGGTGCTGCTCAGCGGCCTGGTGCTGCTGGCCACCGGCTTGACGCTGGCGGGGCTGGCCGCCGCCCCTGCCCCCGCCCGGCCGCTGGCCGCCATGCTGTTCGTGGGCGTCACCCTGGCTGCCTCAGGTGCGCTCTTGCTGCTGGGCCTGCTGCTGTATCAGGTGGCCGTGAGCGGACACTGTCCCCCTACCCGTGCGGCCGCCCCCTCCGCCCGCAGTGACCACAGTGGGAATGGCAGCGTCTTCAGCATCTCAGGACGGTTGTCCGCTGGCCAGCATCGTGAGACCACGTCCAGCATCGCCAGCCTCATCTGACGGAGCCCGGGCCCTCCTTCCCGTGACCTGCCTCAGCCTCCACAGAGCCGTGCCCAGGCGCGAGTGAGGGTGTGTGCACACACGTGTGTGCACACGCACCAAGGGGAGAGTGACTGCATGGGTGTCCCCAGGACTGCTCAGCCCTCTGAGTGACTGTGTGACTGTGATGAGGGGCCGATTTGCACCCACACACCCACGTCACAAGGAGGGAACTGCTTCTCCTTGGAGCTCGTGGAACCGTCAGTCTGCCTGTCTGTGTCCGGGGCCTCTAGGCAGAGAAGGGTCTGGGATCCCTGAAGGTCCCTGGCCCCTATCCCTAACACCCCTCAAAGGCAACTCTGCCCTGTAACGCCTGTCAGGGATTTCCCCAGGAGAGGCTGCTGCCTGCCCCAGAGACTGCGCCAGTGAACCCTTTTATCAAGGAGACTGAATGGTGACAGAGTGGACAGAACACAGGCTCCGGCATGACAGGCCTGGGCCGCAGTCCCCCCCTCTACCACTCACCAGGTGGGGGCCTTGGGCAAGTGGCTTAACCTCTCTGAGCCCTGGTTTCTTGAGCGTCATGGTCACGGTCGTCAACTGTTAGGATCAAATGATATTATTTACGTATAGAAGGACCGGGCACACGGCAGATGTGCAATAAAAGTGGTGACTGCTATTAGTGGTGTTGTCTTTATCTCACCATCTCGCCAAGAGACCTCCCCTCCCCTCCCCCTCCCTTCCCCACCCCCGGCCACCCCCCCAAAGGGAACATATCGCGCCTACCTCAGGCTGACCTAAGGTGCCTTGAAGGTATCCTCAGCCAGACCTGTGGTCTCTGCTCATAGGTACCAGGAAGCCTGAGGGGAGACGGGATGAGGGGATGCCTAGCCTCAGGAAGGTAGTGCGTCTCTGGTCCCAGGGAGAGGGTGTTGTGGGCAGGGAGGATGGTGAGTCCTCATTTGCTTATGTGCTGGTTCCAGATGAAGCCTGAAGTATTGGGGTTTTATCGCCTGGTTTCTCTGGAGGCTGCAGCTCCTAACCCCACCTCTGAAACCAGAACATCCTGTTCTGTGTAGTTGCAGCACCGGCTGACCTGCCTCTGGGTTTCCAGGCACAGGAGGGGTGTTGGACGCCCGCTTGGGCATGAGAGTACCTGCCTGCTTGGGGTCAGCCCTGGAAGGGCTCTCCCTTTCTGGATGCAGGGGCGCTTCCTGTGTGACAAGGACAGAGGTCCACTGGAGGAACGCCCAAGAGCGCCAGTTACTGTTTCATCACTTGCTGCTTCACAAAATGAAGATTATAGGAAGCCCCACGGGGGACACCAAGAGAGGCCGGGAAGCCAGACAAACGTGTTGCCTAACAGGTGTTAAATGTGGAGCTACAGAGGCTCTGACGGGAGAAAATTGCTTTCGGCTTGCCAAGATCAAGGCAGTTTCCTGGAGAAAACACTAAGCCAATGGATGAGGGAAAGGGTGTTGCCAGGCCTGGGAGGGAGAATTCCCAGGCCGGGAATTCCGTGCACCTCAGACTCCACATATCCAAATGTGAGCCCCTCTCCTCTCTACCCTGAACTAGGTCCCCGTCTCACCCTCCACCCAGCATCCAGGTTAGAGACCTCAGGTGCCGAGGTTCCGCCTTGCTTTTGCAGGCTAGTGTGCAGACTCCCCAACACGACAGGCCTCCCTCTTTCCTCAACACACCCACGAGCCAGCGACGCTGCACCATTGTCGTGACTCCACCACGGGGGGTCCTGGCACGGGCCTGGGCACATAGTAAGGTGTGGATGGGCAGATGAAGGACTCGGCTTGGTGAGACCCACCTATAACTAGGAAGGGTAGGGAAGTTAGCCCATTGTCCGCTGTTGGCCCTGAATCTTTCCCTCCTGAGGCCCCGCACTGTCTTCTCTAGAAACTCTCATTCTTCCCGGGCTCCCAAGAGGGAGCTCTCACTATCACCCAATTCCTAGGCCATTAGAGGACCACAGAATGCCTCTTCCTCCTGTTAAACAGGGATAAATCCTGTTTCTTTTCAGCTAAGACAGGGTTAGACTCTTTCACGATATTTCTTTTAAGAAACTAAAGGAAAACAGAAACACAGAAAATTGGGGCGGGGGGGAAGAGTTACACAGGAAAATGTCTAGATGAGCAGCTACTGTAGGCCAGGCCCGTGTCAGGCTCTCCTGGGAAGGATGCCAGATGACGAGCATGGTTAGTGCCCACAGAGGACACTGTGGACCTATTCCAAAGGGCAGTGGAAGTCGGCATGTACACACCCAGCTACAACATGAGAAGGATGGTAGGAGCTGGGTGGAGGCCCAGGTGGGGCGGAAATGCTAATACTTCCTGATTCACTAAAGCTGACCCCCACAACCTCCCACCTCCAGCCTGTGTGCTCAAAGCTGTGCACTAAACCCCATCTTGGTCCCCATGGCAACCAGTCATCCGCTGGCCCCTCTGCTCTCTCTCTGTCCCTCTAAAGCAGCCCGTTCTGTTGTCATCTCCCATCTGGCTCAGATCCTGTGACCCATCATGTCACTCACTCCTTGACAGAGTCCTCAACAACTTAGCCCCCTGACCTTTGGTCCCACCCTCCCAGCAAAATCCCCTCCGTGGATAAACCCTCACACCGACCAGCTACGAGAGAGATCTGCACAGCCGGGCAGCCTGGTGTCACCGTGATTCCCCATCACCAACCTCAACCAGCTCTGAAACTCAGCTTACCAGTTACACTGTTTCCCTGGCCAGCTGCTGCTCCCACAGCGCCCTCACGTTCTCCCCATTCCCTTCACACCACAACATCACCCCCTCACAGCCCCCAACACTGCTCTCTGCAGACGACTTGGCCTCCCTCGCTCGCCATGAGAAAATAAGAGTCGTGGGGTGGGAAGCCTCCACCTCGCTCCTGCGAAATCACGCCTCCTTTACTCCTGTCTGTCAAACGGTCTTGTCAGCCCAGCTGAGGAATTTGGACTTTGTCCTCGGGACACTGAGAAACATGGAAAGATTTTAATTAGGGGGGTACTCTGAACAGAATAGGATTGGGGACTCGCTGGCTGCAGTGTGAAGCTGGGATTGGTCTTAGCAGGAAAAAAAAAAAAAAAATGACCAAACAGCCCCAGAAATGCCATCTCAGCTGGCCCCTGAGGGATGAGAAGCAGCTGGTCAAGAAGGTTGGGAAGAGACTCCCAGAAAGAAGGAATCGCAGAAGGGCCCAGAGACAAAAGAATTGGCTCCTTCGAGGAACCACAGAAGGTTTGGGTGGTGGGAACATGGAGTATCAGCTGGGAAGAGGCAAGGGTGAAGCTGGGGGATCCCTGGGCCCCTCCCGGGTTTCAGAGGCTCCCTAGCAGGTAGTACAGTTTCTTAAGGCCAAGAGGAATCCAGTGAAGGATTGTAAGGAGAGGGATGGCCTGGCCGGAATTGTATTTTAAGACAATTAGAATTAATTGGAAGGGGTAAAAATGGAGGCAGGGAAATCAGTTGGTGGATTGATGCCACCTCCAGATGCGAGATGACGCGGCTCGGACAAGGGTGGGGGTGGCTGCTGGCACAGAGTCAGACAGGACAGGTTCGATAGATGCTCAGAAGGTGGGACCCACAGGTCTTTGTGACTAACTACCTGGAGGAGTTTTAGGATGGGACAGATGTGATGGGTCCATGATGACTGAAAGAGAAGTTGAAGACACAAGGCAGAGAAGAGGCCAGTCTTCAAGTCCCTGAGCGGGGAGGCGGGGAGGGTGGATCGAGCCCACAGTGGAGGGATTGGGCTCACGATGCTATTCTGATAGGAGAGAAGGAAGAATGTGGACAGGAAGGTTTGTGGGTTTTGTAGCAGGAAACTGACAACTACTCTCTCTGTGAGGCAGAGGCCATTTTAAGGAGCTGCTGCGGAGAATGACCAAGAAAACAGCGAGGTTGCTGAAGGCTTTGAGAGCCCGCAGGAGGCTGGAGAACAGGCAGGAACAGAAGCACAAGCACAGCCTGGGCAAGGGGGGCGGCGAGGGGGGCGTTCCTCCACAGCGCGCGGAGGGCAGGCTGCAGGCCTCAGGTTGGAGTGTCACCTGGAGTGTGTAATGGTGACATGACAGGGCAGGTAAGCTGAGGATACTAGCAAGAGGGAGGCTGACATAAAGGGCCCTGTAATCTAAACTGATGTTGGGGGAAAAGACAAGAGGAGCTGTTGGAGATGGCACAGAGAGGTCTGGATCTCCTAGAAGCTCCCACTGGGCGGCAGGCGAGGTGGAGGGAGAGACACCTGCCACATGTTCCTCCTGGGCCACCTGGATGCTGGATCCTGGAAGAACATGTTCCTGAAATTTCCAAATGTGTTCCAGTCCAGGCGGTCCTTCCATCACATCCAGTCACACCCCACCTGAGACCTCAGGTCCCCCTCGAGGAGCTTGCTCCGGGCCTCGGGGGACCAACACAAGCTCAGTTCTTGCACACTGACTGGGTTGCCTTCCGGACTGCTCCCTGGGACATGTGAGACTGCCTTTGGGCATGGCAGAGACCGGCCCACTCTGGTCCCCTCCCCAGCCAGGGATGGGACATACCACTTCTACCCTCACAGCCTGCTCTCCCAAACCTGGAACTGCCTGGCCCCCATTCACACGGGGCAGAGGGGCTCCAGCCCAGGCAGGGTGGGAACAAGTCCAGCTACCAGGAGATTCCTTCGCTGGGTCTGTTTGATCATGACTTAGAGGTGAGATGAGGGCGTTATTGCTGAGTGAAGCAGGCAAGTTGCAGTTAACATGTTTGAGCCTCAACTTCTCAGTCTATAAAATGAGATGCCTGCCCAGCAGGGAGGTTGTCAGGAAGTGCTAACACATCAGTATTATTATTGTTACTGTTGTCGTGACTTTTATATTCTACGGCATCAGAACTTCCAATTCAAGTCCTTTGCTGTTCTGAACTGGATCTTCTGACCTGAGTCCTGGGAAACAGAAGTTCAAATCCCAGCCTGGAAAGAATGAGGAGGAGGAGGCACGGCAAGCTCCTCCTTCAGGATTAAGACTGGTCACCTGTCCCGGGAAGCAGTTGCCCCGGCGGCGCCCATACAGACACGGCTGATACCTGCAGATGCTTGCTCGGCTCTACTTCACACGGCACTCATTCAATCCTTCTAGAACGGTGCGAGGCAAGGACTATTATCATCCTCATTTTACTGAGAAGAAATTGGAGTGCTGAGGAGGTAAGTAACTTGCCCAAGGTCACACAGCAGGTAGATGGCAGAACTGGGATTTGAACCCAGATAGTCTGTGCTCTCAACTCAGTTTACTGCTCCGCTGGGCTTCTTCAACTTCATGTCCGTGGCTTGTGTGACCCCTGTCTTTGGCCTCCACACAAGGACCATGGATGTGGCCTTACTCTGGGGGCAGCAGGATGAGGCAGCCAGGAAGCTAGGCTGTCCTCTGCAGTCAGGTCTGGGTTGGGGCTCCCTGGGAAGAGAAGGTGATGCCATCCGCTGAGGGGTAAGGACAGGGTGCAGGGCCGGGGGCAGAGATGGGCTGGGATCAGGGTGTGAAGCCAGAGGAGAGCCAGGCCTCCCAGCAGTTCCAGCATCCCCGGGCCTTTGAACCTGTGGACCCAGGTGGTGCTCCCTCTTCGTGCCTGGGGCCAGGCATGCGGAGCTCAGTGGGAACCATTCCTCAGGGGAATCCAGCAGGGCCGCTCTCAGGGTCCAAGTTTCCTGCCACCCACAGCTGGTTCTGAGAGGAAGCCTTCCCTGCCAACCCTTCTTGGTGCTGGGCTCAGAAAAGTAACTTCTAATCTGGGGTTGGGCCCTTACCTCCTCCGGGATCCCTCAGAGGTTCTGACTCAAGTCCCCTAGAAGATGTGAAAATGGGGACGGCCGAGCTCTTTCCTAGCCCCGAACTTCAGGCAGGGCAGCCCCTCCAGGTGGACCTTGGGAACGCATGAGGGCAGGGGATAGACCCACCTGGGTTCCCAGCAGCTCCTCCCCCGGAGGCCAGGACACACTCTGCTACTCAGCCTCCCCTGCGGGGTCTCAGGCTGGGGCCCACACAGGGCCTTCTCGGGCCTGCGAGGGTGTCAGCTGTCTTGGGACTGAGGAACAATGGCTGGGGTTGGGCTCCCCTCCTCCCTGGCGGCTTCTCGCCAAGCTCTCCTGCCACGTGCTCCTCTGCAGATGAACCCTCCTCCGCCAGTGTTTCCCTGCTCAGTCTTCAGCGCCTCCGCTACCCCAACCCCTCCCTGGTGATCTGATTCACTCCCGGGGACTCAGGGAACCTACTGTCAATGATTCCCAAGCCCACATCTACAGACCAGCCTTCGCCCTGTGAATCCAGCTGCCCCAGGCATCTCTCCCCTGGAAATCCCGTGTCCGGCATTGAACCCTCACTCCCCCAAAACCTGCTCTTCCTCAAGTGCCCAGCCAGCCAGTCAGAAACCAGGGTGGCTTCGTTGATTCCCTACTCCCCACATCCAGCAGCCGAAAGTTCTGTCAACCACCCCTGCCATCCGCCCCCATCCCTTCCAGATGTGACCCTGCCTCTGTCACACCTCTGGAATCTCTCTGTTCCCTGTACCACACCTTAGTCATGTCTGGGTCTCTCCACTGCAATCCATCCCCACGCACGGCATCCCCCTCTTCAGCTTCATCCCTGGCGCGGGCACCCTGGACCCTACACTGCAACCCTCCTGGACCCCCTGCCTTTTCCTCAAGCACCCCCCTATATTAGTCAGCCATCACTTTCTCTCTCCACTGGCTCTTTCCTCAAAGGCTAACACTGCATCCGGTGGACACATGTGAGTGGCTGCCTGGTTCCTGACGACTTCCCCTTTTCTGGCTGGGACTGACCTGGAATAAACAGGTGGGCTCCCCAAATCACAAGTGGACTACAGGAGCCTGCCCCCACTGGTCAGAACTGGTTGCACCAGTAGTAGATACTTTTTTTTTTTTTTTTTTTGGCTTTGTTGGGTCTTTGTTGCTGTGCGTGGGTTTGTCTCTGGTTGCAGTGCATGGGCTTCTCATTGCGGTGGCCTCTCTTGTGGAGCACGGGCTCCAGGCATGCGGGCTTCAGCAGCCGTGGCACGCAGGCTCAGTAGTTGTGGCGCACGGGCTTAGTTGCCCCGCGGCATGTGGGATCTTCCCGGACCAAGGCTCGAACCCGTGTCCCCTGCATTGGCAGGTGGATTCTCAACCACTGCGCCACCAGGGAAGCCCCACAGTAGTAGATACTTGACTCAAGCTGGACCAATCAGATTCTAGCACCTGAATACTTGAGACCCAGAATCAAGAGTTTGGAAGTCCCAGGCATGGAGCCTCATAAGTGCCGATAAATGACAAAGCACTAGGGGTCCCATGCCTGACCTCAGGCGGCTGGGACCACCTGCTTCCTGCCCTCCTGAGTCAGCTGTCCCTTTAATTCTCCCCCAAAACTCCTTTCCATTGCTTGCAACCAAAGAAGCTTAACTCAAGTCTCTGCCGTCTTGAAATTGCCTCCCTTGCCCAAAACTCCCCCCCAGCAACCATGACTCTGTCCTCTCTGCCAAGGTTCTTGATAAAGTCTTCCACAGTAGACTCCACGCCCTCACCTTTCATCCACTCGCCTGTCAGCCCACGGGAATTCTACAAAGTCAACAAATATTTATTTAGCATCTTCCGTGTGAGAGACTCTGAGGACACAGAACAAGGCGCAGACTGTGGCCTCAGAGAATTCACAGTCTAGCCCGGTAAGGGGTTAGTGCAAATTGTAATAAAGATTAAATTTAAACGTGGTAAGAGACTGGTAGGGAAACTCACAGGTGTTATGGAAGGGAGGGGCTCCGGGAAGGTGTCCCAGGGAGGGGATGTCCGAGCACTGTCATGGCTTTGAGTGACAAGGGACATGTTTGTGCACAAGTTTCAGTTCAGGAAAATAAAAAATGAGTGACTTCCTATTTTTATTTAAAATGAAAATAGATTTATTAGTATCTGTGAAAAACATAATATATTATAACTATTTAGATTACCACTTGATTGATAGGAAAAAAATCTCCCTGAGAAACTTGGCACAATGATTTTCACCTGCTAAGACGTTATCACCTGGGCACATGTGAAATGCTGGCAGGTAGGCAGCCCACATGGGGTCTACTGGCCAGGGATTCTCATCACTGTCATAAAGGACTTGGGAGAAGAGAAGGGCAGGGAGACAAGGGAAGAGTGTGAGCAAAGGTCCATGGAGAAGCAGCATGGTAGGTGGGGGAGGAATAACAAATAATTGGTTAAGCAGGGAGTAAAGTCGGCAAAGGCAGGAAAGGAAGCCAAAGGCTGACGGAGGCCTGATTTCACAGCCAGGGCCTTGGTAGGCTTTATCCCAAGAACAGGAGGGAGCCATTGAGGGTTACGGAGCAAGAGAGGGTGTTTCACTTTGGTGGCTAGTGTCAAGGAAGGGGGCATTGATCTACCCCTACTCCGTCCTTAAGCCCTAGCCACCAAGTCCCTGAGGCTTGTGGTTCCCACAAAGTATCTGCTGTCCTTAAGCTGTTGGGCATAGGGATGGGGGGTCCAAAGATGAGGGCTCAGAGGGAGAAGTGGTCCCTACTTCCCTCCGTCCCCAGCCCACCAACCCCAGGGTGAATGTAATTGTCCTCGATGAAACCATCATCATCCTCATCTTCACCCACCTCGGGGCGGACCCCTTTCACTGTCCCAGACAGCGGGCGGTGCTGGTAGCTGGCACGGTATTTGCGGCAGAGGTGGCATTTAGCAGCAAGTGCGATGAGGAGAGAAAGGACCACAGCCCCCAGCACGACCCCTACCAGCACAGGCCATGCCCGGGCCCCGCTGCCCAGTCCAGGGGATACGGCCGATGCTGTGGGGAGCTCCGAGGGCTCCACAGTGGCTGCAGAGAAAGGGAAAGTGTTAGGGATGGGGCCCCCGATTGGCTCCCTGGGGAAACTGAGAGGAGTGGGGCAAGTTCCTCCCCGCAACCTCAGCATCTGAGGGGTACCCAATCCCCTCCTCAGTCTCCCTCCCACTGTCACTCACTTCGGTTTGCCTCACTCATTGAGGGGCCGGAAGACACTGGGGAGCCTCAGCCTCTGCCAGAAGAGCCCTGGCTCCAAGGAGACTCCCAGACGCCAGGCAGCCCCAGGGCACAGAGTCCTGGAACATACACACACGTTTGGATGTCAGGGATGGCCACAGGGCGCATGTTCCAGGCCACACTCACAGCTGTGTGAGGGCGCTGCACAGACTCCGGAGACTGGACAATTGACCATAACCAGTTGCCCGCAGGAGAAAAACAAGCCGAGCCACGGGAATTGGCTGTGTGTAAGGGAACACCCGGAAGCGGCTGGAAAAATAACTCAATGCTGGAATTTACTGAGCACAACTTATGATTCAGTCACCAGGCAACGTGCTTATAGAAACTTGTAATGAGGGCATAAACGTTGTCCCCACTCTCCAGCTGAGGACTCTGAGGCCCAGAAAGGTGAATTCACTCAGCCAGAGTCCCAGGACTTGAACCCAGGTCTCTGATGCCAGGGCCCAGACCCAGGCTGCTCCCCTGCTTGGTAAGCTGAGGACGGCAGGTGGGGCAGAGGCAGTCCTGGCCTCCAGAGGTTGGGCAACAGCAACTGCTGGGAGCTAATGGGCAAAGTGGAGACCACGCATGGAGGACGGTGCTGGGCTCCACCCAGGACAGGAAGCTCCAGACACAGCCTGGCCCCTCTGCTCCTGAGTCAGAAGCCCTGCGTCCACACCCACCACCGCTACCCTCAGCCCTTCAGGCACATTCCTTGTCCTTTCACCTCTGCCCCAGGGGGTGGTGAGCTGTATTCTAGGAGTAGCCAAATGTGAATCAACTGGGTCAGGAGAATATCTGGCTGAGAATCACTAGGGGCTGGGAAGGATCTAGAGGAGGAAGAGCATCTGGGCCAGAGGAGTGTCTGGGGGAGCAGCACCTGATTGGGGAGCACCTACAGGAAGAGCATCTGGGTTACAGAAGTACCTGGAGAAGGAACAGCTGGGGCTGGAGGTATCTGAATCAGAGGAGGACCTGGGAGGAGTGTCCAGGCTAGGAAAGCACCTAAGAGAGAAGCACCTAGTTTAGGGGAGTACCTGGCCATACTCTTTAATATCAATACTGTAATGATGCCCTCCCTCCTCAACTCCACATTGCCACCAAGTCCCATGAGTTCTTGCTCTCAATATCCCTAGAATGCCTATGCCCCTCCTCTGCACCCCACCGCCACTGCCCCAGTCCAAGCCACCTTCATCTTGTACCTCAATTCTTGCAATAACCTCCAAACTGGTCTCTCCTCACCTCTCATCCATTCCTCAGAGTGATGGGCCTATGGCTCAAATCTGACCCCATTACTCCCCTGCTTAAAAATCCTGCACAAGCTCCCCAGGCCCGCAAGGCTGAGTGCAGGTTCCTCAGCACATCCTTCAAGTCCTCGCAATCCAGCACACAGCCTCCCATTCCCTCCCCATGCTACACACACACACCTACATGCGCACACACACACGCACACACCTACATGCACACACACACCTACACGCAGGCATGCACACACACCTACATGCAGGCACGCACACACACCTACACGCGCGCACACACATACACCTACACACACACACACACACCCTGCCTTGCCCTCTTGTTTCCCAGCCACCCCCTCCTGTTTTTTGAGTCCCCCATCCCTCAAGGTCAAATCAGACCATACCTGACTGTGAGGTTGTCCCAGGGCCCCTCTCATCACCCCCTTCACTGCCCTGCCCAGTCAGCCACCAGTCAGAACTGGCCAGTTACTAGATGGGCAGCTCCCTGGTCAGGGACTGGGCTGAATAACGTGCATCCTGGCGCTGGCAGAGAGCTTAGTAGTCAGCTGCTCTGTACATGTTTGTGAGATGAGTGGACATGGGGGTAGGGTGGGGGGTCATTAGAAAGGAGCAGTAAATCATTCACTCATCCATTCATCAGCAAACATTCATCGGGTGCCTACCACGAGCCCGGCACTAGGCACTGGGTCCTCAAAAAAAAAAAAAAAAGAAGGATTTTGTTAAATTGATATGAGTTGAATTCAACCTGACGTTTTTAAGATTTTACTCCTACTCCTTTCCTTCCTGCCCTGTCCCGGTGAATTCTTCCCAAGGACACACACACACACACACACACACACACACATACACACACACACACACCCTCAGGCTGTCACCCCACCCCTTCTGGTCACATTTCTTCCACCGACAAACACTCACCCCACCCTGATTTGTAGCTCCTTTCCTGCTCCCAGGAGCCCTCGGGGATCTGTGGGTTCCCCATCCCAGGCCCCCCCAGTGTCTTTCCCTCTGCTCCCCACCTGTAGGAACTGTGCACAGTCCGCGGAGGAGCTTCCAGTTAGAGCTGGCAGGACCCGGCCAGGTGGGCGGGCCAGAACTGCAGCTTGACTCACCTGTGGACGCAGCAGCCAGGCGGGGCCGAAGCCGCAGATGAGGGCGGAGAGCAGAGCCTCCAATAGGGAGGACTTATGCTACACCTTCCCAAGAATTGCGGAGAACCTTCTGGCGCAGGCCTCACCCCCACCCCCAGTGCCGGGGGCGGGGGCGGTTGGGGGTTTAGTGCCGCTGGGATCCAGAGAGGGGGCAGTCTTCAGCAGGCAGCCGCTCAAGCTGGCGGCCCTGATAAACAAGTGAATTTCCGGTGACAGGTACGAAGTCCAGAGTTGAAGAGGGACCGCCTGTGTAGGCGGCCGGCCGGAACCAGACGGGAGGGGGGTAGGCATTCTCCAGGCAAAGCCAGAGGGACCAAGAAGACGCAAAACTGCCTGCAAGAGTATGTAAGCGAGTCTGTGTGTGTGTGTAGGTCAATGGGGAGTGTGAGTTCAGAGGCCTTTTGAGGAGTGTGTATGTGCCCTTGGGGGGGTTATTGTGTGTATGTGTGTTTACCTGGACAGGGTACAAGCCTCTATCTGGATCTCAAGGATCCTGTGACCCCACAAAGCTAGGCTCTGAACCTCTACCTTTTGCCTTACTCCTCTTCCCCAGGCCGAGTGCCTCCTTTTCCTTTCAGACCCTCATGGAGTCACGTTCCCAGAGCCCTCCGTCTAGCCCGGTAAGCCCCGCCTCCACCCTGGCAAGCCCCGCCTCCACTTGGCAAGCCCCGCCTCCTCCATCCTCAGAGCACCGTCTGTCACAGCATTGCTTTCACGATCTTGTAATTGTTTCTTCCTGTGCTGCCTCCCCACCTGGACTAGCAGGGGAGCTCTCCCAGGGTGGAGCCAAGCTTGACAGTCTCTGGGTTCCCAGCACCTGCCACAGGGCAGGCTCTCAGTAAATATCTAAGGGGGGAAGGGTTCCATGAGCTAAGCCATGCTGGCACAGGAGTTCACAGGAACCCGCAGGGCACAGCGGAGCAAGGGCTGCTGCCAGCTTGCAACTGGGGCACGGTAGAACTGTGGCTGGAAAGTGGAGGCCAGTTCATGCAGGACCTTGAAGATCTTGGCTCCAAGTCTGAGCTCCTACCGCCAATGGCCCCTTCCTAACTCTCCCACCTACACCTCACACTCTCTGCTGCAGTTACAACCAAACTGTTCCCTATTCCTAGAACCCACCATGCTCTCATCTCCCAGGTTTTGCATGTGCTCTTCCTGGGACCCCTGCTTTCCTCCAACCTTAACCTTCATCCTCTCCCCACCACATGTCCACCTCCCACCTGGCTGACTGTTCCTCCCATCACATGGGCCCCAGCTTAGGTCCTCTTTATCTAGATGCACCCTAGCCTGGATCCCTCCTCCCCGCTCTGTGCCCCCTGAAGACCCTGGCCCTTCTCCCCCATAGCCCTGACCACACAGCATTGTGATTTTCTCTTTACTTGTCAGAGTGCCCTATGAGCCTGTAAACTCTGGAGGTAGGGTCTGTGTCTGTCTTGTTCCCCTTCAAATCCCTAATATCTAAAATGACAACAATAAATACTCTTGAAATAAATGAGACAAAAGCGGAGATTATCCTGGATGGGGCAGTGAAGAGCCAAGGAAGTTTTAGGGTTTTGGTTTGATTTTGAAGCAAGGAAATCACAGGGTTCAAAAGATATTCGTTGAACACCTACCATGTCCTGGGCACTGTGCCAGGTGGTTTTGTTGTTGTTGTTTTAATTGAGGTATTCACATAGCATAACCTAGTTCACATAACAAAAAATTCACCATATCAGTCCATTTCAGTGCACAATTTAGTAGCATTTAGTACATGCAGAATGTTGTGCAACCTTCACTCTATGTAGTTCTGAAACATTTTCTTCACACCAAAAGGATTCTCCCCACTCGTTCAGCAATCACTCCTCATTTCCCCCTCCCCAGCCTCCAGCAGCGTCTAATCTGCTCTCTGTCTCTATGGATTTGCCTATGCTGGATATGTCCTGCAAATGTAGTCAGATTTGGGCCAGCTTTTTAATGAATTATTTCATTTAATCCTCCTGACTGTACTATGAGATAGATGTTAATTAGTTCCTTAACAGATGAATAAAATGAGGCCATGAGATGGTAATTTGCGTTAAGTCCCACAGAAGAAAACAAGTAAAGGTCTACCCATCCATTAGTCAACCATTTATTCAATGAATACTTATTAAATGCCCACCACAGAGCCACAGCCAGCCCATATGGCAAGCATTGCAAAATAGCAAAAGGCCACCTGCTAGATGCCCCACAGCATGGAGAGCAGAGAGCAGGCTGGATACTGGCACCCACCGGCCCATCAGCCAGGAGCTCTGGTGCAGTGAACAACCTTCCGTGGCAGCCCTGGCAACCACGTGGTAGGCTCTGTGCCAGCTGCTGGGGAGAGTTCCTGCCGCCATACAGCTTCATTCTGGTGGTGAAGAGTGACAATATACAAGTAAGGAAATAAATACGATCATTTCAGATAATGGTTAGTGCTATGAAGAAAGTGAAATAGCTTCGAGTGATGGAGTTGTGGAAGGGGCTGCTATCGTTTTTCTTTTTTGATAGCTGTGACTTCTATGGGCGACAGTCTTTTTAAAAAAATATTTATTTATTTATTATTTATTTTGGCTGTGCTGGGTCTTAGCTGCAGCACCCGGGATCTTCATTGTGGCATGCAGGATCTTTAGTTGCGGCATGCGGACTTCTTAGTTGCGGCATGTGGGCTCTTAGTTGCAGCATGCATGCGGGATCTAGTTCCCCGACCAGGGATCGAACCCGGGACTCCTGCATTGGGAGTGCAGAGTCTTATCCACTGGAGCACCAGGGAAGACCCAGGGCTGCTATTTTATGTTAGGTGGTCAGAAAAGGGGGGAACTCGCTGAAGGGGGGATGTTTGAGCTGAGATCTGAACAAGAGTGAGTGAGCAACCATGCCAATATCTGGGAAAAGAACATTCCAGAAAGAGGGAACAGCCAGAACAAAGATGGAGAAGCAAGATCGTGGCTTGTTCAAGCAACAGAAAGGAGGCCGGCTGGATGGGGTTCAGTAAGTGGGGAGAGATGGGAGGAGCTGCATGACAGGCCTGTCCAGAGCCAGCTCAGGTGGTGCTGCACTGGGTCCTTCCCTCCGTGAGATGACGGGAAGCCACTGATGATTGGGGGACCAAAGGACTGGCCTTCTTCGGCTTCTGTGTGAAGAATGGACTAGAAGAGGCCAAAGCAGAAGCGGGGCGGCCAGTCAGGGAGCCGTTGCTATCATCCCGGAGAAGGGGAATGTGGCATCCGGGTGGTCAGGCAGAAACGGGGAGAAGTGCTTAGATTCTGGATGTACTTGAAGGTGAAGTCAACACGATTTGCTGACTGGATATGGGGTTTGAGAAAAAGAAAGGGAGTAAGAATAACTCCAAAGTTTTGACCTGAGCAACTAGGAGGATGGCATTGTGGGAGACTGCAGAGGTGACAGCTTTGGAAGGGCAACCTGTACCTTAGTTTTGGACGTGTTACTTGTGAGATGCCCGTGATTCATCCAAGAACATACTAAGTAGGTAATAGCATAAACCAGCCTGAAGGCAGCAGAAGGTAAGGGCCAGAAATATAAATTGAGGAACCAGTAAAAAGTGGATGGTTTTTTGTGGGTTTTTTTTTTTTTTTGCGGTACGCGGGCCTCTCACTGTTGTGGCCTCTCCCGTGGCAGAGCACAGGCTCCGGACACGCAAGCCCAGCAGCCATGGCTCACGGGCCCAGCCGCTCTGCAGCAAGTGGGATCTTCCCGGACTGGGGCACGAACCCATGTACCCTGCATTGGCAGGTGGACTCTCAACCACTGCGCCACCAGGGAAGCCCAAAAGTGGATGGTTTTTTAAAGCTGGTCATCTAGGTGAGGCCCCAAAGAGAAGTGCAGAAAGAGAAAAGGGCTGAGGGCTGAGCCCTGGAGCACTCGGGGAGCAGAGGTCAGGGACTGGAGGAGAAGCAGGAAAAGAGACTGGGGAGCGGCCCGCATGGTGAGAGTCAGACAGGCGAGGGAGGTGCCCTGGAGGTCAGAGAAGAAGGCGCTTCAAGGGCAAGGGCTTCACCAGCTACGCCAAATGCTGAGGCTAGGTCAACTAAGACAACACGAACTGAAAATTGACATTGAATTTGGCCGTGTAGCCGTCTCTGGTGACCTTGACAAGGACAATGTCACTGATTTGTCAGGGACAAAGGCCCAACCGGAGCGATGCATGGGTATGGGAGCAGAGGAAGTAGAAACAATGCCGTCAAGGAATTTTGCTATAAAAGAAGCAGAGAAATGGGGCAGACATGGGAGGCGAGTGTGGGATCAAGGAAGGATTTTTTCAAGGCTAGGAGCTTTTAGACCACGTGTGTATGCGGGTCAGAATAATCCAGGAGAGGGAGGAAACTGATGATGCAGAAGGAAGAGAGAAGGGACAGTGGGGGTGGGAAGTCCTTAATGACATCGAGGGGTGTGGGGTTGAGCGCACAGGTGGAGGGCTGGCCTTGGGCAGGAGCAGGGAGGTTCCCTCTGAGGAAGGAGGAGGGTCAGGTGAGTGATAGGAGCCTTAAGGAGTTTTCTTCCCACGGCTTCTGTTTTTGCAGAGAAATAGGAAGCAGTGTCATCAGCTGAGAGTGAAGAGTGGGGAGCGGGTGCTGGGGTTTGAGGAGAGAAGAGAAGGTGTAAGTTCATCATCCTGGGGCTTTGGAGAGCGAATGGAGTGTGGCAGGCTTGCCAGGCAGCATCAGGACCCCCTTGAGGTGAGCGGCATGAATTTAAAGTGATATCAGTAAGGGTGGCTGAATGTTTTGTTTTCCAGCCACTCCAAGTGTGCAGGTGGGGAGAAGATGGAGCCTGGAATTTAATCAGGATTGGGGCCTTGCCAGGCAAGTCTGATAAAGCCAGAGAGGGGTAAGGAGCTGTAGGCAAGGCAGTGGTTGACATGATGGCCCAGACAATCAGGCCAGGTAAAGAGGGAAGCGAGGATGGTGTCAGGGTGGGGGGGGTGAGGAACCCTGAAAAAGTGGTAGGACTGATAGATTTTAGGAGCAATTACTGACGTTCTAGAGAAAGTTGAAAACATAGAAGGTGGTGGGCAGATGACAGCATATAGAAATGGAGGTTACCCAGGGGATACAGACAAGCCCTAGGACATGAAGCATTGAGTGGTCCTGAGGTAGGGTTTACAGACCAGTGGTGGTTTTACTATTATCTGAAACATATCAACTCAACCTGCTGAAGCACAGGTCCAGTTATGTGCTAACAGCTCTATGAGTACATGGCAGAGGCAGAATTTGAAGCCAGGTCTTCTGCCTCTAGGTCCAGCACGTTTCCAGATACATCCCCACTGCTCCTATGAGTAACACCGTCAGGGTGTTCCATTCCTCACAATCATTTGAAGTGACAGATAGCAATCACTGCTTTTCAAAGATTTGCTTATATTTCCCAAAGGAGGCTCGGGGTGCTGCTACTAGAAGAACCAGGAATGAATGCTGAGCAAGCAAAAGAATGAGGTGTCCCGGTCCCCAGCCTGCACCTACTTCCTCCTCCACCTCACCCAACCCCTCCCTGGGGCAGACCCAGGGCTCTTAGCCTTGGGGTAGTTGCGTCCCCTTTAAGAAGCTGATGAGAACCCCGACTGCCCTCAGCCCACACACCAGCCAGCTCCGTTATGGTGGCCTGCAGCCCCACCGTCATGATGAGTGATAATGAAGCAGGTTATGACCTGGATTTATTTTGTATACCTAATCATTATGCTGAGGATTTGGAAAAGGTGTTTATTCCTCGTGGACTAATTATGGACAGGACTGAACAGCTTGCTCGAGATGTGATGGAGGAGATGGGAGGCCATCACATCGTGGCCCTTCGTGTGCTCAACGGGGGGCTATAAATTCTTTGCTGACCTGCTGGATTACATCAAAGCGCTGAACAGAAATAGCGATAGATCCATTCCTATGATGGTAGATTTTATCAGACTGAAGAGCTACTGTAATGACCAGTCAACAGGGGACATAAAAGTAATTGGTGGAGAGACTTCCCTGGTAGCACAGTGGTTAAGAATCCGCCTGCCAATGCAGGGGACACGGGTTCCAGCCCTGGTCCGGGAAGATCCCACATGCCGCGGAGCAACTAAGCCCGTGAGCCACAACTACTGAGCCTGCGCTCTAGAGCCCACGAGCCACAACTACTAAGCCTGCGTGCCACACCTACTGAGGCCCAAGTGCCTAGAGCCCGTGCCCCGCAACAAGAGAAGGCCCCGCAATGAGAAGCCCACGCACCATAACAAAGAGTAGCTCCCGCTCACCGCAACTAGAGAAAGCCCGCGTGCAGCAGCGAAGACCCAACGCAGCCAAATAAATAAATAAATAATTTTTTTAAAAAGGTAATTGGTGGAGATGATCTCTCAACTTTGACTGGAAAGAATATCTTGATTATTGAAGGTATCATTGACACTGACAAAACAGTGCAGACCTTGCTTCCCTTGGTCGAACAGCATAATCCAAAGATGGTCAAGGTTGCAAGTTTGCTGGTGAAAAGGACGCCTCAGAGTGTTGGAACTGAAATCACCAGTAACATGATCAAATGTTCTAGTTCTGTGGCCAGCTGCTTAGTAGAGCTTATTGTATGTATCTTCTAAGAATTTTATCTGTTTTGTATTTTAGAAACGTCACTTGCTGCATGCCTGAACTCTATTTGCACGATGAGCCTATAGACTATCAGTTCCCTTTCGGTAGATTGCTGTTTGATTCATGAATGAAAAATCCCTTAAACCACATCACTATTGAATGAAAATATTGAAATTGTATCTGTAAGAAACATTTAAAACAAAGAATATATTAGTTTTTAAATTGGTATTTTAATTTTTATATATTCAGGAAAGAACAGAAGTGATTGAATATTGTTCATTATTACCACTGTGTGCTTAGAAAAGTAAGAAGCAGTCAGTTTCATATCAGTGACAGCATTTAGAGGTATCATTATGTTGGATAAACCATATGTCCTGGAATTATTTTAGTAGGTTTCAGTCATTTATTAACTGTATTTTCCCACGGGTTCAGATTATTTCCAGTGTATCTTTGTCAACAGTTCCTTTTAAATACAGATCGATAAGTTCCAAAACCTGCCACTTTTTTGAGTCTTCAATGTAAAATCCTTAAAATAAAGGCTGTCTCTTTTTTTTTTGCGGCACGCGGGCCTCTCACTGCTGCGGCCTCTCCCGCCGCGGAGCACAGGCCCAGCGGCCATGATTCACGGGCCCAGACGCTCCACGGCATGTGGGATCCTCCCGGACCGGGGCACGAACCTGCGTCCCCCGCATCGGCAGGCGGACTCCCAACCACTGCGCCACCAGGGAAGCCCAAGCCTGTCTCTTTAAAAAAAAAAAAAAAGCAGCTGATGAGAAAAACAAAATGCATTTGCACACCCAGTCACAAATATGCTCACAGCCTTGGCAGGGAGTAAGGGCTCAATAAAAACTTGTCGAATGAATGAATGGTTGGAATTCCAGGGGTCTCACTTGCCCTCTTGGGGTTAAGAACTGGTGTTAATACACCAGTTCCTGCACACTGAAAACAAGCTTTCTGACCTGGTCATCCCTGAAGTAAGGTCAAAGGATATATTCCCAGTGGTGCTTCCCAGACCTACACCTGAGACTAGGGAAACGCTTGGACATCACAGCTTCTACGGTTTCCTGACTTGCTCAAGGCAGACCAGCCTGTCTGGGGCCATGGTATTCCGCAAAGCCCTGAGGGAGAGCTTGCTAAACCTCCTCTATCCCAGTCAAAGCACCCTGAAACTCCAGTATAATTACCCCAGATGGTTGCCACATCCAACATCCAGGTTCACGGGACAACTTCCTCCCAAGCCACCAGCTCCAACTTGCCACAACGGATTTATAATTGGACATCACAGGTGCCCAGTGTGATGAGGTAGCCATCTGCGGCACCCTGTGATCAGCTACCTCTTGGGTAACTGGATCTGGGAGGAACAGAACTCAGCAGACCTGGCAGAGGAGGACCACACCCTCTCCCAAGGGATGTAACACCCAGGCCAGTGGCCAGAGGTGGCAGAACGGCGGGACAGAGTGGCTCCATCAGGCTGCCCCTCGCAGCCCTGCCTCCCTGGGTTCCCTGCAATAGGAATAGTCATCTCTTCCACATTCTCACTTTCTCCTGGGGTCTGGAAAGGAGGAAAGTAGGTCCCACCTGAGACCCCAGGAGTGTTGGAGGATTCCCGAGTGGAAATCCTCTGGTGGCCAGCACCACTCATGCCTGGGAAAAGGCATTTCTTCCCACGGGAACAGGAAGCCCACCCCCGCGTGCTATTGCACACACACCCGCTCCGTTGGCCCAATCAGAACAAGCGTCCCTTCCTCAGGGTGTGGGCAAGGATGGAGCACCAACATGCTTTCAGGGAAAAAGGGTTAAGAAAAGGGTGGGACATCCCTATGACATTGATGAATGAATCATGAGAGCTAATGGGCTTGCGTCATCACTACTCCTTATCCTCAAATAACATTTGAAGTGAGATTGAGCAGCCAGGAAGCCATCCCCGCTCTTCAGCCAGGCTATGGATCCTGCAGGAAGGAAGGTGTGTCTATGGCCGGTGCAGTTTACTCCCATAAAATGTGCTTTGTATTCTAAGTAGGCTTGCTGTTTTTTGAGGCCAAGGACAATGAGTCATTTGTGTCGGGTGCTAGTGGTTCTAGGATTTCAGAGTGATCTGGGGGTGAAGCAAGGACCTGGTGTACCTTAAAGGCAAGATGCCCTGAAAATGCATGCCTGCCCTTCTCTGCCGGCCCACCCTTGCCTTTTAAAGGGCCCCCACTCAATCATGACACGGCACAGAGATGAGCAAATTATTTTTCTGGAATAAAACCTCTAATGCTTTCTGAGTACATAAGGGCTGGCTTTTTAAAATCTTTTGTAAGACTCTGGAGGTGATACATGCAGATGGTAGCCAGCCCCTGTGAACGCTGGAAAAGAATTTTACCCTGCTTGCTATCTAGGCAGGACCATTTAGCAGGCCCAGTGCGGAGTTAAGCTCTCTGGCTGTGGATCCAATTGTCTGGGGTCAAAGCTGAGCTCCACCACTTAACACCCTTAGGAAGCATCAGTTTCCTCATCTGTAAAATGGGGATAATCACAATGAAACCTGCCTCAAGAGGTGGGGAGCCCATGAGGAGGTGTCAGTACCTTTTCCTCACACCTGTAAATGTTCAGTAACAGTTAGTCATTCCAATGGGGGTTTGCTGGCATTCTATGTAAGACCTCTACTTGCAGTACTGGGTAATTTCATTCTAACCAAGGTCGATAAAAGTCTGTTATGCTTTAAGAAGGTCCTGAGCTTTGAACTATCTGAACCCTCTTTGGGGTGTTGATACCAGCTTCTGGCCTCACAGGGTTCCTCGGGGCCAAATGGCCTTTGTCAAGCAGTTTGTATAAAAGGGACTTCATCCAAGCCTTGTTGGATTAACTGGGGCTTCCTTTAAATAAGGGCTTGTTTTCAGAAGCTTTCTTTTTCCAACAAGGGAAAAGAACACAATGGATTCCAAGTAATCTACAGTCCTCATCACAGCTTGTCACAAACACCTGGCACATCTTTTCAGCCCAGAGTGCAAACACACACACTCCCTCACTTGCTAACTTCAGGAATACAGCCCCAGCCTGATGTTTCAAAAGCATTTGCTGACAAACTTCCTCTCACTTATAGAGTTATTTCCTGGAAGAACAGCAAAAACTGTTTTTGAATTGACAATATGGCTTTAGTTGTTGCTGAAGTTAAGTGAAAGTACAATTGTTACCACCTATTTACCTTAAAAAAAAAAAAAACCTGAAAACAATTACTTTTTCTTTTTTCTTTTTTTTTTGCTGATCAACATTTTTCAAGCAAAGACAGGACTTAGGAATTGGGTTCATGTGTTGCTTATTTCAAAAAAAGAAAATTTCTTAATGTTTTTTGGGCAACATTTTAACTTGGTGCTTCAAAAAGCAATTGTGGGGCTTCCCTGGTGGCGTGGTGGTTGAGAGGCCGCCTGCCACCTGCTGCCTGCTGATGCAGGGGACACGGGTTCGTGCCCCGGTCCGGGAAGATCCCACATGCCGCGGAGCGGCTGGGCCCTGTGAGCCACGGCCGCTGAGCCTGAGTGTCTGGAGCCTGTGCTCCGCAACGGGAGAGGCCACAACAGTGAGAGGCCGCGTACCGCAAAAAAAAAAAAAAAAAAAAGCAATTGTGATGAACAGTAGAGAGAGTTAAAGCACTTATGGAATAGATAGACACCAGCATTTGGGGTTGCATATAACAAAGAAATAAATATTTTTCAAAATATTCTAGGAGCCAAGACAAAGGGGCATGCTTTAGGAATGTAATAGGGTGGGGGGTATATTGGAACTACCCATTTCCTTTAAAATCACTGAGGAAAATGAAGCAGCATTCAGCTTCACATACTGACTTTACACAGTTTATATGTAATAGCTTGACTTAAATCCAAGAAGCAAAGATGGAACTCTCACTCTGTTTATTTTGAAAAATAATTGCACGGACACCCTCTCCTTGCGTTTCCCTGAGACACAACAATATTGAAATCAGAGCAATTAATAACTCTACAACGGCCTCTAAGTGTTCAAGGGAAAGAAAGAGTTAATTGATCCAGACGTCATTGTCTTATTTTAAGAAACTGTCACGGCCACCCCAAGCTTCAGCGACCACCACCCTGACCAGTCAGCAGCCACCAACATCGAGGCAAGACCCTCCACCAGCAACAAGATTCCAACTCGCTGAAGGCTCAGAAAATTGTTAGCATTTTTTAGCAATAAAGTATTTTTTAATTAAGGTATATACATTGTGTTTTCTAGACATAATGCTATTGCACACTTGATAGACTACAGTATAGTTTAAACCTAACTTTTATATGCACTGGGAAACCAAAAATTTCATGTGACTCGCTTTACTGCATTATTCGCTTTATTGTGGTCTGGAACTGAACCCACAGTATCTCTGAGGGATGCCTGTAATATGCTTATAAAAGAGGCCTGAGAGAGCTCCCTTGCCCTTCGGCCCTATGAGGACCTGAGACCTGGAATGGGGTCCTCACCAAACCATGCTGGCACCCTGATCTTGGACTTCTACCCTCCAAAACTGTGAGAAATAAGTGTTTGTTGTTTATAAATCACCCAGTCGTTTGTTATGGCAGCCCGAAGGGACCGCGACAGACCACATCTCCAAAAGCAGCAGCCCCAAAGCTACAGACTAGCTATGAAAAATACACAACCATTTTCAGTATCAGCTGATACCACCGAGGAAACACAGACCTCTTTAGCTCCACAGCCCCACAGTGGAGCACGGGGCTGCCCCCACGAGTCTTGGACAGTTCCAAAATCACATGTCCTTTTTCAGTTGTTATGGGCAAATGATAACTAATTTCTTTACCTTTCCTTTTCAGGTCCAACAGCAGGCTTCTTACTAGCAACATTCTAACTGAAGGTGACTAAAATCTGGCATTTGGAAAGTAAAATGGCTTGAAGACTACTAAAAATCTCTGCTTCAGAGTTACACTAGGAGGCCTGGCTGCCCTGAACCCCTGGCGACCTGGCAAAACTCCTGTATGTGCCAAGAGCTGGAATTCCCGCTATTTGCAGGAAGGCGGCTTTCATAGCAGTGAATTAGCAGCCTTGTGTGGAGTTAGTCATGCTGCTAGTCTTACTTTTTTAAAAAATAAATTACCTTTAGCTCTATCGTTATCAGCTTTGTTTTGGATTGGAGGTTTGACCTCCCAATGTGTAGAACTGCGTATCTGCACTAACGTTATTCTTGGTCTGTAACTTTCCAACGACTGAGACTTAAAGAAAGGCATTATGGTTTAAGTATTCCTATTGCCGTAGCCAGATGTATACACAACCCACGCAGAATTAGTTGGTGTGGTGATAGTTCATTTGCGACATGCTGTTTGTAAACAGATGCTACTTAAGTTACTTGCAACGTAATCTCAACACAGGTAAAAATATACTTTTACACTTATAGGACATGGTTTTATAATATGAACCCTTATATACAAACGCTGCAAGATGTGCACTGTGCTTACCTACAGATCATTACTACTGAGTTTTGTTTCCCAGTTGAAAGTGGGGAGGCCAGATGGACCTGTAGTCTTTGTCATGCTATAGTGTCACAGAGCAAACACCTGTGCCGGTACCTGTCATTTTCCAGATCAGATGCTGCCCAAGTGCTCTATGTATACACACAAAATGACGTTAGGCCCACCAGGTTTTCCCAGAACCGAGCGGGAAGTTCTGACTACAACCCTGCCAGACAAAGTGCCGCAGCATTTCCCAGCTGCTTCCTCTCGCCAGAGCCAAAGGTCTTGGCACCAAGATGAGCAGAAGACTAAGAAGGCATCCACCACCCCGACTCCCACCCGAGTCTTGTCCGCAGAAAGCTCTTCCCAGGCTCACACCTAGGAATGGGGTGTCCGGGGGGCCTACAGCATGGGCCTGGGGGTCTTCCCTGATCTGCTTTTCAAACTACACCCAGAGTCAACGTCTCTCCTGAGACTTTTCAGGGATTTTCAGAGGAGCCGCGGGGCTAAAGCAGCTCAGCTAGGCTGCAGGGGCTCAGCTAGGCTGCAGGGGCCCAGCTTCCCCCAGACAGTGAATTAGAGCCTGGTGAGTCCAAAAGAGAGTCCAGCTTTCACCCGGGAACAGGCTCTGGGAAGATGTCCCAGCCGCAAAGGGAGGGTTTGGACTCCCAAACCAGTCCCCTAACCTGGCACCAGGTCTCACCCCACCGCAACCACTCCATTCAAGGGCAGAGGAGTCACAGATTTCACCAGCAATCCTGGCCGTCGGAGGGCTCTAACACGTCTCCCTCTGCTCCCTGCCAGGACAGACCCCCCACCGCCACTCCACCTCGGCAGGCATTCTGTGCCTGCGGGTCAGGCTCTGCTCTGGGAACTGCCAGTGGAGAGGTGGCACCAGGGCAGGGAGAGATGAGGGGCACAGCAGATCCATGGGGCTCCGAAGCCTTTGTCAAGGGGCTGGGACTGCTCCCAGGCTGTTATCAGCCCTCAAGAGTACGGGAGCTCCCTGGGTGGGGCTTCTGCTGTGCCAGCGCCCAAGGGTAATGACATCAGGCAGACAGTGTGCTGAAGCCTCTGTTCCTGTCTTAAGCCAAGGGACTCACTCCCTGTGCATTCTGGGTCTGCTTAGCATGAGTCCTCGAGGAGCAGCGAAGTCAGACGTTCAGGTCCCAGCCTCACCATGACCTCAGAGAGCCTTCAAGCCCTGCAGGCCTCAGTTTTCCCGTCTGTGAAATGAGAGAGTTACACAAGATTGAATCAAAGGGTTTTTGCCCTGAGTGTGTTCTTTTGTTCCTTTGTGTACATTCCAGATCCTTGTGCTCCATACGTGAACGGCTCTCGAGGACACCCATGTAACCACGTCCTGGGACGCACACTTGAGGAATCGTGTGTTTGTGCTGGGGGAGGGACACCCCAGAGCAATATCCTCCCCCATCCCCTCTCAATAGGAGGAAGCCAGTGGCTTCCTCCCTTTCCTGCCTCCTGCCTCCCGCGTGCTGGCAAGGCTGAGGACCACGCGGAGAAGAGGGGAGGGGAAACAGTCCCACAGTCCCCAGGTCTGTCCTTATCACAACCCTCCCCCACCTCAAGTGACCCCAGTCCAGGACCTTCCAGGCCACACCCATCCCGAGCCTTGCAGGGGCCAGACTAGGGGGGCCCAGAGGCCCAGAAGCAGGATAAGTCCTCCCCAGCCCTCTCCCCGGCCCGCCTCCCACCCAAGCTAACTCATTTCCTCTTCCTCCCCAACACCAACACACACTGACAGCACAGGCTGAACAGCCAGACCCGGAGTGACTGACCGTGGACCCCGCTTGTCCCGGCTGCCCTGGTCAGCCTCTGGATTATGGTCTGGCTGGGGCCCCCTTTGCTGCTCCCCATCTTCTTCCTGGCTTCTCATGTTGGTAAGTCTGCCCTGAACCTCCCCCCACCCAACCCCCAAAGCCCTGACTCCCCCCGAGAAAACCCTATCATCACTGCCGTCACTTTCCTCTGCACGCTGATCCGCTAGAAAGTGGGATCAGGGCCTGGAAAACCCAGGCAGGCACTAGGGATTGGGGGAGGGGAGCAGCCACTGACTGTGTTGGGTGTGCACATCAGTGGGGAGCAGCAGGGCCTCTGGGCCCGTGAAGCTTTCAGTGGGTACTCATACGGTCAGTGTGTGGGACTCACGCAATTATTCATTTATCAAGCACCAACAATATTCCAGGAGCTGTGCTAAGTGACAGGCCATTAGCCGCTAGATCTGTACAACAGATTAAATGGTGCGGACCTCCTATGGCTGTTACTGGGTTTAAAGGAGGTAATTGTCACAGAGCACTTGGTAAGAGCTTCTGAATAAGCGGCAGCCGATTCCTTCAGTGTGGTGCCCAAAGAGGATTAGAACGCAAAGGCCGCCTAGAGTGGTTCATGGTCTAGTGGGGGACACGGGACACCAGGTGAGCGCTGAACAGATAGACGCAGAGGAGCACCGAGGGGTCAGCTTACTCTGCTTCAGGGTAGGAGATGAAAAGGGATTTGGAAATACTGCACTAAGAGGGGTGGGCTTCATTCCAGGCAGCCCGAACAATAGATGCAAGTCTCAGAGGCGGGGAAGTGCACAGGAGAGAGGGTTCCTGGAGGGGACGCAGCAGGAGGGGCAGTGTGAGCAGCAGAGGGCTCAAGAGCGAGCACTGCATCCTGAGGGCAATAGGGAGCCATGGAAGGTTGTAGACCAGACAGTCACAAGGTCTTAGAGGGATCACTTTGGAGGATGAGTTGAGGAAGGAGGAGTGTGGCTGTCAGGATGGTCCAGGGGAGTAAGGATGAAGGTTACCAAGGGCGGGCTTGGGAATGGGGATGAAGCCAAGAGGCTTTGAGGAAATAGAATTTTGTGACTGATGGGGGCAGCCAGAATAGTGCTCCGAGGTGTAGACTTTTAGAGTCAGACAACCAGGGTCGGCCAGTTACTCATCGTATGACCTTGTGCAAGTTATTTCTCTGAGCCTTAACTTGCCAGCTATAAAATTGGGGTGATAACACCCACCTCCCAGGAGAGTTGGGATGATAAAATGAGAGAACATAAGTAAAGTACCTGGCATATCACTGACCTCCAATAAACATTAATTACGATGACAGCAGGAGTATGAGATGACTCCAAAGCTTGTATCTCAGGTGGGTTTTGCCGTCTGCTGAGGCAGGGGGCCCAGAGAGGAGCAGGTTTGGGAAGAGCTGATGGAAAGCAGGCCCGAGCTGAGAGGCCATCCAGGGGTTATTGACTCAGAAGTGGTAGTGAAAGCCCAGGGAGGGGATGAGCTTACTAGAGGAAGCGTCGAGAATAATTATCATGACCCTCCTCTGTGGCTGGAAAGACATCAACTTCTGGAGGGTGTGAGGACCCAAAGGAAAACAGGTGCTCGGCACAAGATAGTCAGCTTCGTTTACTCATGAAGTACATTTACTCATGTACTTCATTACTCACCTTGATAAGTGACGTAGCACTTAAACCAACTAACCACCTGGCAGTGAACAGGCAGGGACAGAGTAGGAGGGGCTCGGGAAGGTTTGGGCCCCGGGGCTGAGGAGGCTGGCAGGGCTCAGCCAGGCCTGGACTCCAGCTCTCCGTGGTCCCTCCTGGTTCCTGCCTCACATTGTGTGCCCCAGCCTTTCATTCCACATCTTTACTCAGGCTGTGCCCTCTGCCTAGAATGCCCTTCCTACCACTGACCTCTCCCTGTCCTCATTCTGAACCCTCACCGTACCCTGCTCAGCTTTAAGACCCTCAAGCTGTATCTCCCGGGAGGCACCTGTTCATCCTCTGCCTCCCCCATGCTGAGTTAGGCATCCCTTCTCTGTGCTCCCCACACAGTGCCCTGCATTTGACGGGTAGGTCCATGTCTGTCTCCTCATGGGGCCCACAGCCCTTTGGAAGGCAAAGACCAAGGCCCACCTGGTGTCTGTGTGTTTCAGCCCCAACTCTGCCCTAGGGTCTGCCCTCCCTGCTTCTGGCCTTTTGCTGGGCCCAGAGCTCTCTTCCTTTCTGCCCCATAACCACCTGGCTGCAGAACCCAGCCTCTCCCACCTTCAATCCCAGCACAACAAACAGGTCCAGATTTCTGGAGTGATGGGGAGGGGTCCCTCCAAGACACTTCTGATCTCTCAGCGGGGTTGGGGGGGGGCGGGGGAGGGCAGGGAGAGCGGCTCCCCTTTGCAGAGCAGCTGTAGAGACAGGTCAGGAAAGGGGACTGCCGGGAATAGAGGAAATGGAGACGGGGCGCGTAGATCATTCTTTCTTTCCGAAGGCTGGGCTGTAAAGGGAAGCCATCTGGCAGGAGAAGGGAGGGGATGGGGAAGCCAGAGAAGGGGCTTTGTTTTTGTTTTTGTTCTTTTAGGATGAAGAGACTTGAAGGAAAGGGGCCAGTGCACCGGGAAGGGGACTGGGACAGGAAGGGACGGGGGTGGACGTGCCTGATAAAGTTCAGTGCCTGGTGGGCGGGCGGGGAGGGGCGGGGAGAGGAGGAGAGGAGAGGGGAGAGGCTGGGAGGAGAGGGGCAAGAGGGGGAGGGCGGGGCAGGGGTGAGGGCGGGGCCCTGCCAGATACGGAGCCCGGTATCCCGGTCCAGGCGCTGCGGTGGACCTGACGCTGCTGGCCGACCTGCGCTTGACCGAGCCCCAGCGCTTCTTCCTGACCTGCGTGTCCGGGGAGGCGGGGGCGGGCAGGGGCTCGGACGCCTGGGGGTCCCCGCTGCTGCTGGAAAAGGACGACCGCATTGTGCGCACGCCCCGGCCCTGGCAGCCCCTGCACCTGACCCGCAATGGCTCGCGCCAGGTAACGCTGCGCGGCTTCTCGCAGCCCTCGGACCTGGTAGGCGTCTTCTCCTGCGTGGGCGGCGCGGGGGCGCGGCGCACGCGCGTCCTCTACGTGCACAACAGCCCAGGAGGTGAGTCTGGCCGCCGGCGGGGAGGAGGGGCAGGAGGGGCTGCCCTTGACCCCTGACCCCGCCCTCCATCCGCCTCGCAGCCCACCTGCTCCCGGACAAGGTCACACACACGGTGAATAAGGGCGACACGGCAGTACTTTCCGCGTGGGTGCGCAAGGAGAAGCAGACAGATGTGATCTGGAAGAGCAACGGTGAGAGGGGCATCTGAACCGGGTGGGCAGGCAAACCCATAGCTCTGACACCCCAACGCCTCCATGGCCCTCAGTATTCCCAGTTTTGGCCCCTGACACAGCACCTGTTACCCCAGCTGGCCAACCTCCGGGGCGCCCCCTCTCTCCTGCACCAGGTCCATGGGAAGCACCTGCATGCAACTCATCTCTAGCTGTGAGATGTCCTCCTGCTGCGCCCAGAGGACCAGCAGCCTCGTGGTCGGCTACCTCCTTCCCTGTCACCCCCAAATTAGCGCTATGTTAACCCCTCACGTTGGACTCTCCTCTGAGAGTTAGCAGGTGCTGTCACATTAGCCAGTCTGGCAGGGAGCAGCAGTCCCCATGCTGAAGAAGCAAACGGGTAACAAAGTCCCAGAACAGGCAAGGGAGGTTTGGCCTCTTCCAGAGATTTGTCAAGACATGTGCAGGGGCCTGGGCAGGCCTGGGGATCTCAGCCCAGGCCTGCCCCCGTCCTGGCCCTATCAGGCCCTCTGGCCACCCCATAGAAGGAAGCAGTTTTCCTGTGTGGCCCCACAGATTCCTGCCTCAGCTCTCACACCCACAGCCCTCTGGCTGACTCATGAGTCCCTGGGCTCCTGAGGGAGGAGGACCCTTCTCTTGGGCCAAGGGGTTTGCCTCCAGAGCTCCAGGCCCCCCGAATTGATGAGAGATGTGGAGAGTCAGGTAGACCTGCGTTCCCTAGAATCTCTGTTCCATCCTGAGCAAAGAGGCAAGAAGGGGTGGGGCAGGGACAAGGACCCTGATATTAGGGTCCACACGTCCTGGAGGGAGAGGCTGCTGGGAACTAGCTGCGCGAAGAAGAGGGGAAGAACTTTCCAGGAGGAGGATTGATAAGAGCAAAGGCAGGAAGCTGTGAGATACCACAGTGTTTCTAGAAGAGATAGAAGCAATTCAGGAATTCAGGAATGTTAGGAGTCAGGCAGGATGTGGAGAGGTATGGGCTACACGGTGGCCAAACTGGTGAAAATGATTTGCTAAGCAGTCGGATGTTGTCTTGAGGGCAGTGGAGAACCATGGAAGAGCTTAAGCCGGGGAGCTACTGCGGAATCTATTGGAGAAAAATCTCACTGGCTGCTGAGTGAAGGACGGACAGGAAAGGGGGAGACTGGAGGCAGAGAGACTGCTTGGAAGGCTGTGGGAGGCTGGGAGCAGGGTGGTGGCAGTGCACGTGGAGAGAAGGGGGCAGCTTTAGGAGACGAGGGGGAGATTGAACCGGACTTGGTGATTTACTGAGTGGTTGGTGGACCATGGAGAAGAGGATGCTTCCCAGCTTTCTGCCTTGGGTCCAGACGCTCGCTGGTGCCTTCCCCCAGGTCTGCTCCCTCTGCCTGGCGCACGTTGATGTGACTCAGGCCGAGGTGGGCAGAGGGAGGGAACACCAGCTCTTGTGTGATGGTGAGGCCCCTGACCCGTTTATGCCCCCAGGATCCTACTTCTACACCCTGGACTGGCACGAGGCCCAGGAGGGGCGGTTTTTGCTGCAGCTCCCAAACGTGCAGCCGTCGTCAAGCGGCATCTACAGCGCCACCTACCTGGAGGCCAGCCCCCTGGGCAGTGCCTTCTTTCGACTCATCGTGCGGGGTCAGGAGCAGAGGGCAGAGGTGGTGGGTGGTGTGGGAGGCTGGGAGCCCTGTGGTACTTCCTGTGGACCCCCTGCATCCTCTGGTCCCCCAGGGCTGCCCCAGTCCTCAGCAGCAGTGGTCCAGTGGGTGAGGGTCAGCTGCTGAAAGCACATTCCTGCAGGTTGTGAGGCAGGGCACTGGGGACAGGACTGTACCAAGGAATGCCCGGGCTGCCTGCATGGAGGTGTCTGCCACGACCAGGATGGCGAGTGTGTGTGCCCCCCTGGATTCACTGGGACCCGCTGTGAGCAAGGTAAGGAGGAGGGGGCCACTAGGACCTGGGCAGGAGGGGATGCCTGGCTGGGGGAAGACTCTCAAACCATGGGCATGGACCTTGGAGGGTGAACATGCCAAGTAGGTCTTGAACCCTGGGGCCCAGCAGAGGCCCCTA
This sequence comes from Delphinus delphis, assembly GCF_949987515.2. Lineage (NCBI taxonomy): Eukaryota > Metazoa > Chordata > Mammalia > Artiodactyla > Delphinidae > Delphinus > Delphinus delphis. The sequence goes on from NC_082683.1 coordinate 35,035,031, forward strand.
CGCCCACATGCCCTCTTTCTAGCCTGCAGAGAGGGCCGTTTTGGGCAGAGCTGCCAGGAACAGTGCCCAGGCACATCAGGCTGCCGAGGCCTCACCTTCTGCCTCCCGGACCCCTATGGCTGTTCTTGTGGATCGGGCTGGAGAGGAAGCCAGTGCCAGGAAGGTACGGACTAACCCACCCTCCATGCTCCCTGACCCAGGCAGTCGGCTACAAGCGTGGCCCCAGCCCTTCACTCTGGCCCCGACTTGCACACCGAGACCTCCACGGTCCCCGCTCACTTGGCCAGTGCCCTCTCTACCCAGCCAGTCATTACCCAGGCCCCAGCCGGCCCTCGTTGCCCCCTGACCTGTGCCCCTCTAACCACACCCCCTCTGTTCCCAGCCTGTGCCCCAGGTCATTTTGGGGCTGACTGCCACCTCCAGTGCCAGTGTCAGAACGGCGGCACTTGTGACCGCTTCAGCGGCTGCGTCTGCCCCTCCGGGTGGCATGGGGTGCACTGTGAGAAGTCAGGTACGAGCTCGGGGGGCTCTGAGGTCCCTCGGAACAGGTCAGCCTTCACCAGACGCATCTCCCTGGCTCAAAGCCCTGCCCTCAGGGAGCTCATGGTCTGGAAGTTCTCACCGCCAGCCCACATCATCCGTACAGGGATGGGCAGCCCCCCAGAGTGGGTGGGAGCCCAGAGGAGGCCCCGACCAGCCCGAGAGAGTCAGGGAGGGCTTCTGGGAAGAGGTGCAATCTGAGATGGAATATGAAGGACAAGAGAAAGATGGCTGGAGGGAGAGCAGGGCAACGGCCAGGGGATTGAGGACTCAGGCTCAGTTACCAGGACAGTGGCGTGAGGGGAGGCTCCGGGAGTGATCAGAAGAGGTCAAATCTTGGGGCCTTTGAATGACAGGCTATAGCATTTGCACTTAATATGAGAGGCCAGCAGGGAATTGTTGAAGAGGCATGGGGCTCTCAGGTTTGTGTTTGAGAGAGGACAGTGGCTGCTGGGTGGGGAGGGGAAGCAGGAGAGCCTGGAAGACCTGTTGCAGGGCCCAGAAACGATGGAGGCCTGAACCAGCGTTCTGGCTGTGAGGCTGAGAAGGGGTCTGGTCTCCGTGTGGGAAGGTATGAGGAGGCAGAGGGTGCAGGAGGTAGACTCAGGGGCAGTCAGAGGTGGGCGTGAGGGCCCTGGAGGAGTTGCACAGGACTTTGCTGGCTTTCAGGCCCGGGTGACTGGGCTGCTGGCGGTACCTCCGCTAAGATGCAGGACTCTGGGGGAGGGGTGCTATGGCAGTCACGTATCTGCCCTTGCAGGGCCTCCAGGATGCGTGTCCCCTCTCTCCCTAGACCGGATCCCCCAGATCCTGGACATGGTTTCAGAACTGGAGTTCAACTTAGAAACGACACCCCGGATCAACTGTGCCGCCGCGGGGAACCCCTTCCCAGTCCGGGGCAGCGTGGAGCTCCGCAAGCCGGACGGCACAGTCCTCCTGGTCAGCCCCGTGACCCCAGCCCAGGGCCCCTGCCCCTCCAGACCCCTGACCCCGCGGGGCTTTCTGCGGGCTCTGCCCACCGGCCTGACCACAGCTCAAATGGGGTCAGGCTGACTGTTGAGGGACCAGCACCCAGGCTCTGTCCCCTCATCACCCTGGACGAGCACACTTGTATCTGCCACATGGCACACATTCTCTGTGGTCTGTCCCTTCCCCGTCTCTCTCAGTCCACCAAGGCCATTGTGGAGCCAGATAGGACCACAGCCGAGTTCGAGGTGCCCCGCTTGGCTCTTGGGGACAGTGGGCTCTGGGAGTGCCGCGTGTCCACGTCTGGTGGCCAAGACAGCCGACGCTTCAGGGTCAACGTCAAAGGTCAGTGATGTCCTAGCTGATGCTGCTCAGACTGGGCATCGTAGCAGGAAGGGCAAGGGCATCTAAGGTCACAGCCCAGCATCAGGCAGAGAAGAGGGCTTGTCTTCAACCTGAGACCTGGGCAGGGCATTGTCCAGGCTGGAGCACAGCTCAGTCCCATCTGGAAAGGGCATCCCATGCCCCAGAAATGGGACACCCTGCAGCCTTGCCCAGGGAGATGCTTCCCCTCTCTACCTCCCCCAAACCCCGCCCCACAGACACAGTGCCTTTCACCCCACCTCTGGGATGCTGCGTCCCCCCACCCGCCAACCCTGAGTCACACCACAGGGCACTCATTGCTAGGACAGGGGGGTGCCTGGGGCTGTGGAGCTCAGAGGGTGACCTGCTTCATTTCCAAAGGTGCTTCCTGGTGAGTAAGGAGGTAGCTGCCATTGCCCAGGATCGCTCAGAGCAGAGCATCCACACCCCGGTATAGGTGTCCCTCACCTTCTCCAGCACCACAAGCCTCAGACGTTCACAGCCCCTGCCGCGCCTTGGCTTCTCTTTCCCTGTGCTCCTGACCCCGCCCTCCCCTGACATAAGCCCAAATCTCTTGCTCATCTTCCTCTTTCTCACGGTCACACTCTGCTTCCCATTCTCTCTCCACTACTCTGTCACCCACCCCAGTGCCCCACCTCCAGGCTTTCTCTTCTTGCTCTCCCCAGGCTTTGGGCCCAGACAGCTTGGCTTTGAATCTTCACTACAAACTCTAGCTCCATCATCTAAGCAAGTTACTTATCTCCTCATAGCTTGTTTCTCTCTCTGTGAAATGAGGATATCAGCGCTCCCTTGATAGGGTTGCTGTAAAGATTAAATTAGATGATGCTATTTAGCACAGTGCCTGACGCAGGGTATGTGCTCAATGTATGTTGACATTTATTCTTATTATTAGTTAAAATGTCAACTATTCCTAAGATTTCAAATGTTCCCTAGCAACTCCCAGATATGATCTGCAGCCTGGACCCCTCTCCTGGGCCCCAGACCCGATTGGCAGGACCTCTGTGTAGTGGAGGTCTGATTCTGAAGTCAGCATGGAAGTTACCTGGTGCCTGACTCGAGGGCCCACTTTCTATCCAGTCACCGCCACATCTAACCTCACCTGTGAGCCACAGGCCCAGGGCCTCCACAGGATCCAAACTGGACCTTCCTCTCCCTCCAGACCAGCACTTCCTCCTGACATACTTCTTCCTGCCTGACCCCACTGTTCCCGCCCACCCCCTCAGCCACACCCCTGCACCTTCCTTGACCCTCCCCCATCCATCCATCCATCCATTCTTAGAAAATCCGTCTGGAAAATGTTTGAAAGAGGCAAGGGAACCAGTGAAGGCCTTAATGCAATAATCCGGAGAGAAAAGCTAAGGCAGAAAGGGCAGTGGCCGTGGGGTAAGGAAACTAAGCAGGAGCACAAAAGCTCTTTGGAGTAGGATGGGCTGATTTTAGGTGGCCTGGTCAGATAGACCCTGTTCAAACCCTGGCTCCATGTCTTCAAGCAAGTTGTTTCATGTCTCTGAGCCTCAGTTTCTTCATTCATAACATAGGGGTGATGAGCCCTGCCCGAAGGCCGTTGTCAGGATTAGAGACCATGCACATGAGGCATCCGGGTAGAGCAGGTGCTTCATCACCTGCTACCCTTTTTTTTTTTTAAATTAAGAGAGTGAGGGATGATGGGGGGAGGGGCAGAGAGAAGGGTGACACTGCCTTGGGTTTCAGCCCCCTCCGTCTGCACCCACCTTGCATGGGCAGAGTGCCCTCCCCCAAACCCCTGTCCAGCCATGCCACTCCCTCACTTCACATCTTTTGGGACATCCTCATGTCCTTATTGCCGAGTCCCTGCACCCTGAGCTGTCCTCCCTGGGCCCTGGACACTCTGGTCATCTGTTGAACTTGGTCTCTCCCCAGCCCAGGGGGTCCCCCGATCTAAACCGAAAGCCAGAGTTGTCTTTGATGCCCAGAAGACAGAGTCTGCTCCTATTTCCAACGACTGGGGGTGCTGTCTGGGCCATGCCTTACCCCAAGTCTCCTGGCAGTGCCCCCGGTGCCCCTGACTGCCCCCCGGCTCCTGGCCAAGCAGAGCCGTCAGCTCGTGGTCTCCCCGCTGGTCTCCTTCTCCGGGGACGGGCCCATCGCCTCTGTACGGCTGCACTACCGGCCCCAGGACAGCACCATGGCCTGGTCCACCATCGTGGGTGAGCGGGGAGAGAACAGGGGGTGTCTGGGGAAGGATGGGATGTCAGGCAGTGATGAGAGGAAAGGGGGGATGGAAGGAGGGAGAAGTGTGTGGAGAAGAGAGGGACTGAAGGGAGAGTGGTGGCTTCTGGAAGGGGTTGGGACTGAATAGTGTGTGCTGCACACCCTGCCCCCAGTGGACCCCAGTGAGAACGTGACGTTAATGAACCTGAGGCCGAAGACAGGATACAGTGTCCGCGTGCAGCTGAGCCGGCCAGGGGAAGGGGGGGAGGGGGCCTGGGGGCCTCCCACCCTCATGACCACAGACTGTCCTGGTGAGAGGCCAAGAGTTATCCCTTTCCGCCCCCCAGGGGTTACTGGGGTTGTCATAGCTTGTCCACCCTGGGGGTCCCTGCCTTTCCCACTGGAGGTTGTCCCCTGGGGATCACTATCCCGTCTGGCCCCAGGGACCCACCGGACAGTTCTGACCCCCGACCTCTGGCCCCAGAGCCCTTGTTGCAGCCGTGGCTGGAGGGCTGGCATGTGGAGGGCCCCGACCGGTTGCGAGTGAGCTGGTCCTTACCCTCGGTGCCGGGGCCACTGGTGGGCGATGGTTTCCTGCTGCGCCTGTGGGACGGGGCCCGGGGACAGGAGCGGCGGGAGAACGTCTCGTCCCCCCAGGCCCGCACCACCCTCCTGACCGGACTCACACCTGGCACCCACTACCAGCTGGACGTGCGGCTCTACCACTGTACCCTCCTGGGCCCAGCCTCACCCGCTGCTCGTGTGCTTCTGCCCCCCAGCGGTACGCTGGGGAGGGAGTGATGGGCTCAAGACGAGGGAGGACATGGGACGCAGGGAACACAGGAGACCCAGAAGGACGTGGGAGGTTATAGGAGCCTGGATGGACGTGCAGAGAGCATTGCACGTGAAAACATGGGCATAGGGAGGACCCGGGATGTGAGGCAGACACAAGCATGGGGAGGACATGACACAGGGAAGGATACAGGATACCAGGAGGACATGGGACTTGGTGGGACCACAGGGTGTGGAGGCACATGGGGAGGACCTACGACACTGGGAGGGTCTGGGCCACCAGGAAGAGAATCTATGTAAGGAGAACATACATGTTCTCCTTACATGTAAGGAGAACCAGGGGCAGCAGAAGCTCAGGGGTAAAGGAAGCCGCAGGGAGAGGGATTCAGCCCAGGAAGGAAGGAGGAGGTTGGCAGGGTGCCTCCCGTTCCGGGCTCGCGGAGCCGGGGACACAGCTAGCGTGGATCTGTCTGACCCCACAGCCACACAGCCCGGTCCCATCTGAGCCCTGCCTTCTCACCCCGTGTCCACAGGGCCCCCAGCCCCCCGACACCTCCACGCCCAGGCCCTTTCAGACTCCGAGATCCAGCTGGTGTGGCAGCGCCCAGAGGCTCCAGCTGGGCCTATATCCAAGTACATTGTGGAGGTGCAGGTGGCTGAGGGCTCAGGAGACCCGCTGTGGATGGACGTGGACAGGCCCGAGGAGACAAGCACCGTCGTCCGCGGCCTCAACGCCAGCACGCGCTACCTCTTCCGTGTGCGGGCCAGCGTCCAGGGCCCCGGTGACTGGAGCGACATGGTAGAGGAGTCTACCCTAAGCAACGGTAAGAGGGCGGGGCCCAAGAGGACTCCTGGGCCACAGGGTCAGTCTCAATGCTCTCTCCTTCCAAGCGATCCCCCGCCTTGGAGCTAGGGCATCCTAGGCCCCCTCCCAACAAATGACACAAGCCCTGGCACTGGGGACCCTGACCCTTCCCTTCCTCTGTCCTAGTGCTGGAAAAATCATGTCATTCCAGACCCATTGGTCCTAGGCCTGATACACCTGCTCCCTACCTGGAGCTGGGATCTCTGACCTCTCCCTCTGTGTGACCCCATGGTGGCCTCGGGGTTCCCTGACCCAGGTGTCCCTATGATCTGCCCCTCTTATTGGATCCAGGGCTGCAGAGCGAGGGTCCGGTCCAAGAGGTCCAGGCAGCTGAAGAGGGTCTGGATCAACAGCTGGTCCTGGCTGTGGTGGGCTCTGTGTCTGCCACCTGCCTCACCATCCTGGCTGCTCTCTTAACCCTGGCGTGCATCCGCAGAAGCTGCCTGCATCGCAGACGCACCTTCACCTACCAGTCGGGATCGGTCAGTCACCTGTACCCTTCTCAGGGCACATGTGTGCAGACCCTGTGTATATATGTTCCTACCTGTACACACATTAGTATTTGTACACTGCGAGTGTGTGTGTGTGTGTGTGTGTGTGCGCGCTCACATGGGTGTTTGTGTCATAGGTATAAGACTACACTCAACAACGTGCAAGGGTACGATACTTATCAATAATTTTCTCTATTTCTCTAGAAGTGAACTCAACTCACAGCCCATTTATATTCGTGGTGACATGTTTAATATCCCCAGTTCAGAATCACTCGGTTATGTCCCTGTTGCACCACGGTCAATTAAGGATTCTCCCCCTTCTCACGAGGGGTGATGGAAGCCTGGGAAGCCTGGTGATAATGTAGGGAACGCCTGGGCTCTGTGCCGGCCTCTGTCTGGGCAGGTCGTCCCACATTTGGGAACCACCCTACACCTGCACGCATCTGTGACTCATGGCCTCAGCCCTTCCGTAGCCTCCTTCCTGCCGGCAGGGCACTCGTCCCAACCTCCATCCTTGCACATCCCAGGGCCTCCTTGGGGAGACGTAAGAACTCCAGGGGGCTTCCCTGTGCCCTGCAGAAGGCAGCATATTCTGTGGCCCTCAGACCCATTGCTGCAGGCCCTCCTACAGCTGTTGAGCTGGGCCTGCAGCCTCACCTGTCACTCCTGGAGACAGGAAGCACAGGCCTCCTCTCTTGGCTTCCCTGTAAACCTGGCTGAGTTTTCTGTCCTGTCTATGCCCCTCCAGCCAGCAGGCCCACACCGAGGGGCTTGGGGTGGGGGTGGGGTGCTGGCTTCTCTTCAGGGACCAGGCATCACCTCATCTTGTCACCTCCTCCTACCTCTCTCTCCTCTGGGATCTCCCCCACTGTTGTCACTTATGATCTGAACTCTGACCTTGGTCCCCTGTGCCTGGGTTCTTGATATTTACAGCCAAGCTTTGGCATTTCAAAAGAACAAAAACAAAAAACTTCTCTCTCAAGGGCTGATCCTTGTGACACAAAGCCTAGTGTCCGAGGCTATTGTCTCTGCCATGCCTTTAGAAAACTCCCTTCAGAGACTCAATCGGCCTCTTTGTTCCAGGCTGCATTGGCCTCCTTCTGAGGTCAGTGTGCAGAAAGTGGCCCTGGCTGTGGCAGGAGAGGGTCACGGGTACGAATGTGGAGGGAAGGAGTAGGAAAGCAGCCTTAAATGGGTACAGCGCCCTGACATATATCAAGATGTACGCCTGCTACATGCACCTGCGTGCGCGTATGCGTGTGTGTATACATGAGCGCGTGTGCCGGGCGTGAGTGCACGTGTGCGTCCCTGTGAGTACCCCCATCTGTATGTGCCTATGTCCCTGATACGTGTGTCCCTCTGCTTGTGCTCCTGCTTGAGCATATGTCCACATGTAGTTCTCATGGATGCCCTGCATACGGGCCACCACGAGAACATGCGTGTGCATGCTGGTGTGTGCCTTCAGCTGTCCATGTTTTGTGTGAATCCACGTGACCTGTGTCCTCAGCCCTTGCCCCTCACGCTGGGCTGCAGCTCACGTAGGGACCGCACCCACCACCAGGTCTGTCTTAACCCTTCCTTTGGCTCTCGTATTGGCAGTGCCCGTGGTCCTGTTTAGCGGTTTCCTCTTCCTACCAGCCCTGCGCAGGTGGCCCGGCTCCTACTTGGTTGTGGGGAGTGGATGTTCCTCTTTTTTATGCTCTTTCTATCCTCAGGTCCCAGGGTGATTTGAGAGCTATGGGCGGCCACCAAGTGGGTGGACAGGGGTAATCTCTGCTTCCACTGCTGTGGAGAAGAAAACCCATCCACTGGCTCCCAGCAGCTCAGGGCTTAGCATGGAGTAGGTGCACAGTAAATGTACCCTAGCCCACTGCCCAGGGCTGGAATCCCCTCCAGAGCTTCCTTGGTGACAAAAAAAAAAAAAAAAAAAAAAAAACTGGTTGTGGGATCAGCACAATAAGGGGAAGCTCATTACTCCCCATCACAGTTCATTTCAATTCCTTTCAGTTTTAAATGTTAGGAGTATCATCCTTCCATGACGCACGCCGCGGCTTCTAGCAACTTTACCCACTCCTTGTTCCTCCAGAGCCCCACACACCTGATCCCCAGGTGGTGGCCTCTGCATTTCTCTCCTTGGACATCTGTCCACTCAACAGCCCACCTGTGGCTCCATCTCATATGATTCTGTCTCGGTATGTGTCCTGTGTCTGACTGTGCTTGGCTGGCCACCAGGGTGCCCTCTGTCTGAGTCTCTGTCCATTTGTCTGACCACTCTTTGTCTGCCTATCTGTGCATCTTGCTGCCCCTGTCTCTTGTGTGGACTGTCTGCCCACTTGTCCCATCCTATGAAGGGTGAGGAGACCATCCTGCAGTTCAGCTCGGGCACCTTGACACTGACCCGGAGGCCAAAACCACAGCCCGAGCCCCTGAATTACCCAGTGCTGGAATGGGAGGACATCACCTTTGAGGATCTCATTGGGGAAGGGAACTTCGGCCAGGTCATCCGGGCCATGATCAAGAAGGACGGACTCAAGATGAACGCAGCCATCAAGATGCTGAAAGGTCCGCTGCGAGTGACTCCTGCCCAAGCCCTGACCCTCTCCTTTGTCCCACAATCCCAGGCCCCACCTGGCTTCCACCAGCAACTGACACCAGCCCTCACCAGCCCATACCCTTTCTCCAGGGTTATTTTCGGCAAAAGTGATATTGGATTCTTTACACAGAGTATGCCTCTGAAAATGACCATCGTGACTTCGCGGGAGAACTGGAAGTTCTGTGCAAATTGGGGCATCACCCCAACATCATCAACCTCTTGGGGGCCTGTGAGAACCGAGGTGAGCCCCCAACTCATCACCTACCCCTTCTTCCAAACCCCCATTATCAGCCGTCACCTTCGCATCTGTAGCTTGTGGGAAGCTTCGGGACACCGAAACATCACCGTTGGTTCTCCTTTGTGCACCAGGTTCCCTGTCTAGTACCGTGGGGTGCCTGCTACCACCCCAGGTTGCCTGAGTATAAACCACCACCCTGTATTCCTCACCTCCCAGGTTACTTGTATATCGCCATCGAATATGCCCCCTATGGGAACCTGCTCGATTTCCTGAGGAAGAGCCGGGTCCTGGAAACTGACCCAGCTTTTGCCCGAGAACATGGAACGGCCTCCACCCTCAGCTCCCGGCAGCTGCTGCGTTTTGCCAGTGATGCTGCCAATGGCATGCAGTACCTGAGTGAGAAGCAGGTGTGTGTGAGTGTGTGTTGGGGGAGGGGAGGGGAGCCCATGGAGCGGACTTCAGGAGATTAAATCAGCAGGCTCTAATTGATGTGGGATTGAGGAATAAAGAGGGACGTGGCCCCATCCTGTCCTGGATGAGTGGGTGGGAACACAGGGCGAGGAGCAGGTCTGAAAAAGGTGTTGCGTTTGAAGCATCCGGGGGACATCATGGTGGAGGTGTTGGCTTAGCGGTTGTAGAAGCCAGCCTGAAACTCAGGAGGGAGGCCTGGGCCAGGGACGGCAGTCTGGGAGCTGTCACTTCACAGTTGGTGACACTGGTGGCCAGGGAGTGGGCGAGACTCACCAGGAGAGGCTGGAGGGTAGAACAGACAGGGGAGGCCCGAGCCCAAGTTCGAGGACACCCCGCCTCAATGAAAGGAGAGAGGGGACAGTTGAGACTGAGGGGAGGCATTTTGAAGTTACTAAAGTTCTGAGTATCTTTGAAAGCAGAGGGAAAGGGGCCAAGATAAAGGGAGGGGTGATGGAGAGAGGTCTCTGAGGAAGGTGGAGGGCCCAGTGGGGAGGATCTGGAACTCAAGGGAGAGGTCACTTTGGGCAAGAGAAGGGCCTTTCCACGCTCATCAGTGGGGTGGGGGTCGGGGAGAGGTCAGGAAAGACGGGGTCAGGGAGCATGCAAAGAGGAGAAGGTGCAGTGTGGTCACTGGGGAAAAGCCCACCTTCGTCCCAGGAGAGGGATACAGCCTGAACTTGGCCGTGGCCCAGGTCACTAGAAGGAAGAGATGACAGCCAGCACTGTGATTCTTCTCAGGCAGGAGTTTCTGATCCAGGATGAGGCCTGGGTTGGGGGGCAGAAGAGTAAGGGGCTACTAAAGGCATGGAGGGGCCCACGAAGGCAGCCACGGGGCCAGACCCCTCGCTGGCCCCGGAGTCTGGGGCTCACTCATCCCCCATCTTTCCTGACTTCTGACCATGCCTGCAGTTCATCCACAGGGACCTGGCTGCCCGAAACGTGCTAGTCGGAGAGAACCTGGCCTCCAAGATTGCGGACTTCGGCCTTTCTCGGGGAGAGGAGGTTTATGTGAAGAAGACGATGGTAAGTCTCACTGGGACTCTCAGGGCCAGGCCTGGCCCTGCCTCCCAGAACCTGCTAAACAGCCCCTTTCTCGTCACCTGACCCCTCAAACCCACTCTCTCCCAGGGGCGTCTCCCCGTGCGCTGGATGGCCATTGAGTCTCTGAACTACAGTGTCTATACTACCAAGAGCGATGTGTGAGTGTTGGGGGGAGGGGTGGGAGGGTTTGGTCCCCTGAGGATGCTTGTAGGTGTAACCTGGACGCACCTCAGAGATGTCTCAGGTAGTCCAAGGCATGACTTGGCCATCCCTACAGTGTGTTCTAGGTGTGACACAGGTGTGACAGATGCGTCTCAGGTATACCTTGGCCATGCCCGGCATCTTAGTGGGAAGGCGTGGGGCTAGCTGGAAGGAAGTTTCAACTTGGAAGGTGTGTCAGGAGTAGGATTGGAGTGGGGGTGGTTGAGAGCTATATTTGACTAAGAGACTGGAGGATGCCTTGGAGAGGCTTGGGGACGCTGGTGGATAACGCCTGGGTGAATGGAGAGACGACTCCAAGAATGTTCTCACCTTCCTCTCTGAAGGGGAGGTCACACCCACCCGAGGACCTAACTAGAGCATGACCCCCAAGACGCCCTCACTGCGCTCGCTCCTCCAAACAGCCATCCTGGCACACCCCTGCCCTTCTCTCCAGGGAGCCTGGCCTACCCAGCGCTCCAGCCCTGGCTCTGCCCCTTGCCCCAAGCCCTTTGGCCTGGCCTGCCCGGCTCACTGTCCACCACACCACCACCCCTCTGATCACTACTCGCCTACTTCCCGCTTCTGCCCCAAGACCCCTGAGATTCCCTCCCCCCACTAGAACTTCCACCCTGGCCTCAGCCACCTCTAACCCGCACAGCTGTTGTTACAATATAAGAGGCAGTTAAGAGCAAGGGCTTTGGAGCGAGACTGCCAGGGTTTGAATCCCAGCTCTGCCACTTACTAGCTGTGTGGCCTTGGGTGAGCTAGCTAAGCTCCCAGTGCCTCTGCGCCTCCATCTGTAAAATGGGGATAATAATTGTACCTATACCGTAAGGTTGGTGTGAGGGTTAAATGAATTAGCATACACATTAAATGATCAGTGCCTCGCCTACGGTAAGTGCACAGTAAAAATGTTAGCTATGATTACATTAAGCCTGGGAGGCTGTGAAGGAGTTTCAGTTGCAGAGACAACAGCTGGCCAAGGCCAGACCCTTGCAGAGTAGATGCACACAGGGGCTGGGAGGGGCTGCACACCTGGGGTAGGTTGACACTAACCTGCTGGGCCCCTGGGGCCTAGAAGGTAACTAAGTACATCCTCCTCGTTTCAGTTGGTCCTTTGGGGTCCTCCTCTGGGAGATCGTGAGCCTTGGTGAGTTCCTGACCCCTGTTCCCGAGATGGTCCCCACCTTCTCCCTACCCACCCGCCCACCCTCCCTCCTGGACCCTGGGCTGAGAGAGCGTTGCCCCTCCCGCAGGGGGCACCCCATACTGCGGCATGACATGTGCCGAGCTCTATGAGAAGCTGCCGCAGGGCTACCGCATGGAGCAGCCTCGCAACTGTGATGATGAAGTGTGAGTCCCCTCAGCCTTGAGCCCCGGGAACCCCGTCACCCCAGCAGGCCCTGACCCTCACCTCAGCGATCCCCCACCTGCAGGTACGAGCTGATGCGGCAGTGCTGGCGGGACCGTCCGTACGAGCGACCCCCCTTTGCCCAGATCGCGCTGCAGCTGGGCCGAATGCTGGAAGCCAGGAAGGTGAGGAGACTGGGGGGGACGGGGGCTGGTCTCGCCGCGCTCGCAGGGATGCCCTCTCATAGAAGCCAGAGAGCAGCAGCTTCTGTGTCCCTGTCCCCGCCACTAGCTGCACCACAGCTAGGCCGGGCCCTGGGATGCAGCCCCCCCTTTCCAGCTCTCACTGGGTTGGACACTAGGCCCTTCTAAACTCTTCCAAGGCCACTGATTAGCCTCAGCAGCAAGTCGTTGTCCCAGGTCCCAGGTCCCAGACTCCCTGCCTGTCCTCTGCTGGGGCCATCAGCCCACTCTCATCTGGGACACCTCACCTGGCACAGAGCCAGAGTGGAATCATGAATGGTCAGCTCACCAAATGGATGGAGGATGAGTGAATGACCCAGTAACTGAATGAATGAATGAATAGAATTAGTGGATGGATGATACAATAATCATTCAAATAAACATGTAATTAAATAACTGAATCTAGTAACCATATAAATAAATGAATTATCACATAAATATAAGTGAAGAAATGCATCAAAATGAGTAATGTGAAGAGTTCGTCATATGAATTAATTAATGACTAAGTAGTTAAAGGAATTATAAAACTATCTTAAGAATGAAGGAATAATCAAATAACCAGAAAGATGGGTAAATCATCAAAAATAGCCTTATAAACAGATGAATAAGTAAATGAATGGATGAATGCATTAGCAATCAGTTCATCGGATAAGGGCATGAAAAAACTCCTATCGAACAATTGTGTCAAGGGTCTCTCACGTGAGCCCCCAGCTGTGGTCTGATGACCTTGCTGCTCTGGGCTGGTGAGGACCACCCTTGGCCATGGGGTCATCTTGAGTCTCCGAAACAAATCCGTGTCACTTCAAATACCCCAACCACATGGAAGTCAAGGACCTCCAGGGCAGGCACGCCCCCATCCCTGGCCCCCACTAAAGCTTGCTCTGCCCCCCAGGCCTACGTGAACATGTCGCTGTTTGAGAACTTCACGTACGCGGGCATCGACGCTACAGCTGAGGAGGCCTGAGCTGCCATCCGGCCAGAACGTGGCTCTGCTGGCCAGAGCAACCTCGGCTCTTCAACCTGTGACTTCTGATCCTTGTCTCCTGAGCTGCCTCAAGGAATTGTTTTTTAACTTAAGGAAGAGAAAAGGGGATCCGGGGATGGGGTGGGCTTAGCGGGGGGGCGGTCCTCATCCTTTGCAGTTGCTCCCAGTGCCTCCTGAATTACTGACGGCTACCCTCACGTCCTTCGTTCTAGTTCAGCTGCTCCACGTTTGTGCTCTTCTGTTCCCTGCCCTCAAACCCCTGCTTCAGCCCCTCCACTCAAGCCAGCACTCACACCACTAACATGCCCTGTTCAGCTGCGCCCCACTCCCAGCCTTGTAATCAGGAAAAATAAATGCTGTGAGAAGCTCCATCCGAAGTCTACCATTTACTGCTGGTCAATCCCAGGGAAAAGTTAAGCCAAAGAGGGAGAAACTGGACTTTCCAGGAAAAGAAATGCTATCGCTGGTTACACTGTCATTATTTCAAGCCCTCTACGGGGGTTGCCTCTGCATGATGGGAGATATTCTTGAAGACCCATTTCATACATACACTGCCCCCACATCTCCGTCACAATGAGAAGTCCAGTTCTCCCCTGGTCTCTTCCCGGCTTTCCAGCCTCTATCACCAATGCGTCTCCCTAGGTAGCTGCCAGCCTAGGATTCTCTGCTCTGTCCAGACAGTCCCCTCCCAGGATCGGCTCTAGGCCAGCCTCAGCTCAAACTGTCACCTCAGCACCGGACAGATTCTGGCCTGTCTTGAGCTCCCATTTTCCTTATGTCTCTAGGCAGCCTTCCCTGGCGTGGTACTGCCCGGCTTGTGGGCCCCAAAGGAAGAAAGCAGAGGTCACTTCCAACTTCAGCCAGCCACGGTAGGATTCCTTTGCCTTCCTCAGAGTCTCTAAGTGTGTGGGGAGGTGATCCCTGTACTGAAAGCTAGTCCCAAATCATTACCCCATGCTGTGTGGCCTTCAGGTTTGCCCATCCTTTTGATTTGTCACTGCTGGCCTCAGCTTTCTCTCCCACTGGTCCTTAAGAAACAAGACTTGTCTTGCTTCTCACATTTTTTCAGCGAATCAGATAAAATCGAAGAAGACATAAAGATAGGATGGTATTGTGGTTAAGAGCACAGATACTGGAATCACACAGACCCATGTCCAAGTCCCTGCTATATCACTTACTATCTGTGTGACCTTGGTCAACTCACTCAACCTCTCTGAGCTTCAGTTTTCTCCTCTGAAAAATGAAGTTAGTAACAGCTACCTCACTGCTGTTAGCACTAAATAAGATTACACAGGGACGTTTCTCACAACTATGACCTTGGACATAGTGTTCAGTAAGTGTCAGCTGATATCATTATACACAAATGCAGTAAGTTGGGGAAGGGGGTGATTATCAGAACCTATATTCCAAAAAGACTTGAGTGGTTAGAGAGTGGAGCTGAATTTAAGAAGAAGAAATTAACTGGAGTAAAGGGGAGGCTATGCATGCTAGGGGAGATGGGATTCTCTAGAATGAAATTCCATTTCAGCTCTACTGCAGGGATATTTCCAGGTCTTGGATGTGGGGATTAAAAAGTTATCTCTGGTAGGGACCAATATATAAACAAAGATGCCCCTGTGGGGTGACAGGTATGTAAACAAACAATAAAATATAGTGGTGTATGCTATAAGAGAGGGAGACGGGACCTGTGGGATACGTAGAAAGGAGATGCAGTCGGGAAGGCTTTTCTAGAGAAGGTAACATTTTAATATGGGCCATGAAGAAGAAGCAGGAGCTTAACAGAAGAAAACACCTGGCAGAGGAAACAGCACCTGTGACATGTGGTATGTTCAGGAGCTGCAAAGAATTCCCTGTGTCTGGAACAAAGGGAGAACATAGCTCCATGAGGGTAATGACCGCAGAGAGGTGGCAGGGGCCAGCCCATACTGAACCTTATAGGCAATATTAAGGATATGGGTCTTTATCCTAAGGGCAAAGGGCAGCCATAGAAGAGCTGGATGCAGGGGTGTGTCATGAGCAGATTTGCATTTTTGAAAAGATCACTGGTTACTCTGCGGAAGATGGATTATAGAGGAACAAAGTGACATGCCTATAAATTAGATACCTTAAACAAAATGGACAAATTCCTAGAAAGACAGGAACTACCAAAATTGACTCAAGAAAAAATAGGCAATCTAAATAGACTTATGACAAGTAAAAAGATTAAATTAGTAATCAAAAAACGACCTACAAAGAAAACCCCATGCCCAGATGGCTTTGCTGGTGAATTCCACCAAACATTTAAAGAATAAATACAAAATTTTCACAAACTCTTCAAAAATAGAAGAGGAAAGAATAGCTCCCAATTCATTCTGTAAGACCAGTATTACCCTGATACACAGAGCAGACAAAAGATCACAAGAAAACAAAACAACAGATCAATATATCTTATGAATATGGACACAAAAATTCTCAAGAAAATACTACAGAATCCAGCAACATATAAAAAGGATTGCATAACATAACCAAGTGGGATTTATCCCAGGAGTGCCAAGGTTGGTTAAACATCCAAAAACCGATTAATACGGCAACGTATCAATAGAATGAAAAACAAAAACTACATGATCATCTCAATAGGCACAGAAAAAGCATTGGACAAAATCCAACACACTTTCATGTTTAAAAAAAACAACAACTAAAACTAAGAATAGAAGGAGACTTTATCAACCTGATACAGGGCATTTACAAAAATCCACATCATACTTAATAGTGAAAGACTGAATGCTTTTTCCCTAAGAACAGGAAGGAATAAGACAAAGATATCTGTCTCCCCACTTCTATTCAACACTGTACTGGAGGTTCTAGCCAGGGCAGATGGGCAAGAAAAATAAACAAACAGCACCCAGACTGGAAAGGAAGAAGTAAAACTGTCTCTATTTGCAGATAACATGATTGTGTATCCAGGAAATCCTAAGGAATCCACTAAAAAACTATTACAACTGATAAATGAGTTCAGCAAGTTTGCAGGACACAAGATTTATACACAAAAAGCAGTTTTCTTTTATATACTTGCAATGAACAATCTGAAAATGAAAATAAGAAAATTCCATTTACAATAGCACTAAAAATAATAAAATACTTAGGAATATATTTGGCATGCAAAACTTATACTCTGAAAACTACAAAACATCACTGAAAGAAATTAAAGCACATCTAAATAAATGGAAAAACATCTCATGTTCATGAATTGGAAGACTTAGTATTGTTAAGATAATAATACTTCCCAAACTGATCTACAGATTCAATGCAATCCTGTCAGAATACTAACTGGCTTCTTAGTAGAAATTGACAAGCTGATTCTAAAATCCATATGGAATTGCAAGAGACCCAAATCAGCCAAAACAGTCATGAAAAAGAAGAACAAATTTGGAGGACTGACACTTCCTAATGTGAAACTTATTATAAAGCAATAAAAATCAAGATAGTGTGGTGCTGGCATAAGGATAGACAGATAGATCAATAGAATAGAACTGAGAATCTAGAAAGAAACCCATGTGTCTATGATCAACTAATTTTAAACAGAGGTGCCAAGACCATTCAATGGGAAAGAATGGTCCTCAACAAATGGTGCTGGGACAACTGAATAGCCACATGCAGAAGGATGTATTGGACCTTTTACAAACACCATAAACAAACTCAAACTGGATCAAAGACCTAAGTGCAAGAGCTAAAACTATAAAACCCTTAAAAGAAAACACAGGGGTAAATCTTCATTACCTTGAATTTAGCAATGAATTCTTAGATATGACACAAAAAGCACAAGTAACAAAATTAAAAATAAATGAATTAGACTTCATCAAAGTTGAAAACTTTGGCATATCAAAGGACATTATCAAGAAGGTCAAAAGACAACCCATAGAATGGGAAAAAAAAATATTTGCAAATCACATATCTGAGAAGGGACTTATATCTAGGATATATAAAGAAGACTTACAACTCAATAAAGATAACTATCCCAATTTTTTAAAATAAGCAAAGGCCCTGAATAGACATTTCTCCAAAGAAGATATACAAATGGCCAATAAGCACAAGAAAAGATGTTCAACATTATTAGTCATCAGGAAAATTCAAATCAAAACTGTAAGGAGAATTGGGGTGGGGGAGGGAAGGATTGGAAGTTTGGGATTAGCAGACACAAACTATTATATATAGGACGGATAAACAATAAGGTCCTACTGTAAAGCACAAGAAACTGTATTCAATATCCTGTGATAAACCATAATGGAAAAGAATATATATATATGTAACTGAATCACTTTGCTGTACAGCAGAAATGAACACAACATTGTAAATCAACTATACTTCAATAATTTTTTAAAAAATACTATAAGGAGATACCACTTCATATCCACTAGGATGGCTATAATCAAAAGTCAGATAATAACAAGTGTTGGCAAGGAGAAATTAGAACCCTCATACATTGCTGGTGGGAATGTAAAATGGTGCAGCCTCTTTGGAAAATAGCCTAGCAGTTCCTCGAACAATTAAGCATAAAATTTCCATAGGACCCCACATTTCCATTCCTAGGTGTATACTCAAGAGAAACGAAAACATATGACCACACAAAACTGTACTTGAATATTTATAGAAGCATTATTCATAATAGCCAAAAAGTGTAAACAACCCAAATGTCTATCGACTGATGGATGGATAAACAAAATGTGGTATATCCATAGAATTGAATATTATTTCAGCCATTAAAAGGGAATGAAATGCTGATGCACTCTACAACATGCATGAACCTTGAAAATACCATGCTAAGAGAGAAGCCAGTCACAAAAAGACCACATGTTGTATTTGTTTGTATTTCATTTACATGAAATGTCCAGAATGGACAAGTCTTTAGAAATAGGAGGTAAATTACAGGTTGCTTAGAGTTTGGGATTAGCAGATGGAGAATAGGAGGGCAAGAGCTAAAAGATACAGGATTTCTTTTTTTTTTTTTTTTTTTTTAATTTATTTAGTTGCGTCGGTTCTTAGTTGCGGCAGGCAGGCTCCTCAGTTGCGGCTCGTGGGCTCCTTAGTTGTGGCATGCAAACTCTTAGTTGCGGCATGCATGTGGGATCTAGTTCCCGGACCAGGGATCGAACCCAGGCCGCCTGCATTGGGAGCGCAGAGTCTTAACCACTGTGCCACCAGGGAAGTCCCAGGATTTCTTTTTGAGGAGATAAAAGTGATCTAAAATTGACTGCGATTTCATATATCTTTATATCATAAAGATTTCACACTTTAATTGGGTGAATTGTATGGTATGTAAATTAAATTCCAATAAAGCTGTTAAAAAAGAGAGAGAGAATGAAGAAGTGATGGTGTGGTGGTGAGCTGGAAGAAATACTTAGGTGGAAGAATGGCCAGGGGTTGAATATGGGCGTGGAAGGAAAGGGAAGGAGTCTAGGATTATTGCCACACTTCTGTTTAGATGACTGGATTGCTGGAAGTGTCAGTCACTGAAAGAACAAAAACAGCTGCTATGTACATGGGGCTTAATTGCCAGGCACGGCCCAAGCGCGTGGCACATATTAATTCCTTTCATCTTCAACAACCCTATTAGGTAGCTACTATTATTATCATTCCCATTCTACAGAAGAGACAACAGCCTCAGAGAGGTTAAGTAACTTAGCCAGAGTCTGGCAGCTCATAAGTGGCCAGAGTTGGGGTTCAAATCGAGACATTCTGGATCCAGAATCCTTCTCGTAGCCACAGTGCTGTGGTGCTTCTCTGGCACAGAGGAAAGGGCCCGACTGGGGTATAATACCAGCTTGCAAATCCAACACCAATACTTTGATTGCATACTGCACGCCAGGTCCTGGGCTAAGGGCGGGCCCCAAGGGCATTCTCCCCCAACAGAAGAGCTCACACATCCACTGTGGCACCGTAGGACCTAGGACGCCACTACAAACAAGGCAGAGAACTTCAGGCCAAAGCACCTAAACTCTCAGCCTCACCTGCCCCAGCCCTGTCTAGCTGCAGTCCTCACTGCCTCACTCGGCAGCTGTATTCCCACAGGGGACGACCTGGGTTGGGCAAGGGTTGGAACAAGAGACCTACTCAGCAGCACAAACTTGTTTCCAGGGAAATGATGGAAAAGGGAAGAGGGAAGGCCGAGGCACGCCTCTTGAAGCCTCATTTGGCTGGCGGCTGTGGGAAAGGCGAACCCAAGTGCTTTGTCCAAGAGGCCTCACTGCAGCCTGCCAGGACTGCAAAAACGGAACTCCCACCCGTCAGCCCTGAGTCATTCCCCTCTCGGCCCCAAGGAAGGGGTGATTTCCTGCCTGGCCCTCTGGGCAGCTCAAGCTCCTCCCACGGGCAATGCATCTCTTATCTCACCCCAGGCCCGCTCCCAGAGTCTGGCCGGAGTGGTCTGGTCCTCATGTTTCCTCAGCAGGAAACATGGATTCAGGGGTCGGAGAGAGCCCAGCAGGTCAGGAGGACAGAGGGCTTATCAAATTGGGTCCCCTGTAGCTCTCGCTTGGGGTCGCTGCTGGGCACCTAGGGGCCCTTTTCCCATTTACTTGAATAAAACCTCTCCTGATGCCTGTTCTGAACCCAGCCTCATCCTGTGGGAGAGACTCTGGCCTGGTGTGGCCCTGTGCCAGGCACATAACGTTAAATAAATGAATAAAGTGGAGGAAACAGTAGTCCTAGTCAGAGGTGTTCATGTAGTAGTTATAAGAACAGGCTTTGGAGTCAGACAGACCTAAATTCAAATCTCAGTTCCCCTTAATAGTGACTTGGGACAACTCAGTTAATCCATCTCAGCCTGCGTCTTCTCTTCTGTAAGGTAAGAACAAGGGCACAGAACGGAGTCCTCGTGGGATGTAATGAGACAATGCATTAGCGTACGGCTAGCAAATAGCAAGCGCTCTTTTTTTGTTTTTTTTTTTTTTTGCGGTTCGCGGGCCTCTCACTGCTGTGGCCCCTCCCGCCGCGGAGCACAGGCTCCGAACGCGCAGGCTCAGCGTCCATGGCTCACGGGTCCAGCCGCTCCGCGGCATGTGGGATCTTCCCGGACCGGGGCACGAACCCCTGTGCCCTGCACCGGCAGGCGGACCCTCAACCACTGCGCCACCAGGGAAGCCCAGCAAGTGCTCTTTAATGGTAGCTGGTGGGACAGGGAATCAGGGAGGAAGAGGCTGGCCCACTCCCACCCGACTTTTACCCCAGGATGAGTGAGCTAAGATGACAGTCCCCTCTTGGCAGGGTTCACATCTTGTCTCGCTGAGGGGGAGCTGTGCACAGATGTTTATGTATTAAAGCACCCTCACAGGGGCACAAAATCCTGGGGGGACTCAGAGGAAAGAAAGATTGTGTGTGTGTAACCCAAATGTCCTCAAGGCTTGCAACGCTTTGGTGTCACCTTTTCCCTTTACATCCAATCAGAATAGCCCAGTCCCTATTCCGATCCTCTGGGAAGTCCATGCCCTCATCTATTCTGACTAGGACTCTAGTACATCCTCATGATCACCCCTCAGTCTGAATTCCTGCTCTTGCTAAATTCTTGATCACTGGATTGCTCACTTTCTGTGGCTGCCATCCTCTCTTGACTCCACAGGTATCATTACCTTTCTCCCTTTGTTCCTAAAACACCATGAATATAGGGTTTTGCTACAGAAGGCCTCTACTGAGTGTTTGGGGATGCTTTAGGGAAGCTAAGCTTTCACAGAATAGGAAGTAAACTTAAAACTGAGTATTAAGCATCACTGTTCTGAAATTTTCCTCCAACAGTCCTTCTACTGGAATTTCTCACTGGTGAAGATTTCTTTCCCTCAGGCTGCTATCTTTCACTTGCTAGCTCTCCTCCTTTTTTCTCTGGAGTTACCACAATACACTCCAAAATTCTCATTAATTTCATATTTGGCAAATTTAGCTCTCTAACCCCTTCCTATGCCCAAAGTGTCACCAGGTTGCTTCTGATCACAAAACAGTTACAAGGCCTCTGAAAGGAATGTGAAACTGCATTTTTCTTTTTAAGTTAGGCTTTTTTCCCCATTACATATAGTTGGGGGATAAGAGTCCCAAGAAGTAATGACTTGAATCACAAAGACAGCTCCAACAGGCTGAGAGTTTGGAGGGTTCTGTGCTTGGGGAAGCAAGGAAGAAGGGCCTGTGGCAGGGTTTGGGAAAGAGTGAAGGGAGCATCATGAGGGAGAGAGTCCAGGAACAGGAAGATGAGAGGTTTAAGGACTTTAGTTCTAGCATCGAGAGATGAACCTTGGTCCAAACGATCACAAAAGGATTTTAAGCAGGGAAAGAATAAAAGCAAATTTGAGCTTCAGAAAAAGTACTGAATAAGGAGAGACCATTTGTCAACTATGGGAATAGCAAATATAACACTGAAAAAGGTGTGGGGAAACCACAGTGCTCTGACACACTGCTCCAGGCGTCAATGGAACAATGGTTCTGGAGAGAAGCTTGGCAACGCTGGGAAAGAGACGGGGAGATGGAGAAACCAAGTGCCCAGAGCTACCTCTCCCTGGCTTTCTGACTGGAAGAAAATGACAGATGTTGGGAAATCTGGGAAAATTGGGAGGGAGAGGGCAAGGGCACAGGCATGGGCCCCTGAGAGCCCGATTCTCTTCCCACTCACTGTTCAGGGATATCACATTAGTAGCTTGAAAGTGGCCGTGTGGGAGTATTTATACCACAAAGAGCAGCAAATGCTACCCAACGGGCTCCCATCCCCCAGCCCCAGAGAGCAGTCCAACAGCACACTACGGCCTGAGCCAGTCCGCACCCAGCAACCCCTTGAGTTCTCTCAGCAGCAGCTGCACAGAGATCAAATACAGACTTTGATACGCCAGGGCTTTGGCCTTATATCCAAACAGAAAAGCCTAGGCCTGCTGACCTGGGCTGGACCCATTGGCCCCTGACCGGAGAGTAGCAGATCTAAGTGATCTCCTTTCACCTAGGGCTATTCCAGTCTCTGTTTAATATTCTAAAAAAGCAAAGGATTGGGGAAGGCATCTCTTTCCAGCTGTGTGGAAGCAGAAAAAAATGGCAAAATGACAGGGACAGGTAGTTGGTCGTCCTTCCACGCAGAAGCAGAAAGGCCCCAACTCAACTCTCTGATGGTAGTAAACCAGCCCCTTGACTTGTGGGCCCTCACCCCTAAACACTATTATGCTGCCTCCCTGTGAAGGTCATAGGACTTGGTAAGACCTGGATGCAGGCGTAGAGGGAGAATGAAAATTTGAGGATAACGCCCAGGTCGCCTATGGTGAGATGCAAACATAGGAAGGGAAGATCCGATAGGCTGCATGGGAGGTAGGAATAGCTCTGTTTGGGACACGGTGAGCTTGAAGTGCCCATGGAGCAACAACTCAAGATGTCTAATAAGTAAGTGAGAACTTGAAGTTCAAAAGAGTGATAAAACCTTGAGAGTTACTGGTATATAGATGGAACTGAAGCCGTGAGACCACTCGGGGAATATGAAGGGGGAAACAAGGACATCTGGGGAACACCAACATTTAAGAGAAAGAGCAAAGAGAGAGAGAAACTGGGAGGGAACATTACAGAAGCAGGAGGAAACCAGGAGAAGGTGACACATTGCAGAACACAAGGAAGGAGGAGAGTATCAGCTGCAGAAAGGTTGAGCATGAGAAGGATTAAGATGAGAGACACAGTGAGGTTATTGCGGCTGGTGGAGATGGGATCTAAGTAGGCAGGGGCCGGATCAGGCAGGACCTTGTGTGCCTCTAGGAGGTGTCTGGATTTTATTCTAAGTGCAGTAGGAAACCGTTAGGGGTTTTCAGCAGGGGAGTGAAGAAATCTGATTTGCATTTTAAACATCTCACTCCCGTTCTGTGGAGGATCTGCCGGAGGGGTTAAGAGTGGAGTTAGTTAGGAAGTTACTCAGTGATCCAGACTTGGACGGACTAGGATGGTAGCAGTGGAGGTGGTGCAAGTTCAGGGTGCATTTTGAAAGACTATCTGGCAGGGCTTGCTAATGAATTGAATGTAGGGTAAGAGGAAGACAGGAATCAAGGAGCACTGAGGTTTCTGGTTTGATCAACTGAGTAGATGGTAGTGCCACTTACAGTGTGGGTAAGACTAGAGGAAACAAAACAGGTTTAGGGGTGGGAACCAGAATCAAGAGTTTTACTTTGGCCATCGTTAAGTATAAGATGCCCATTAGACACATAAGCAGAGATGCCAAGTAGGCAGTTGGTGATCCAGATCTGGACCCCAGGAGGGGGAGTCGCAGCTAGAGATATTTTGAAGCCATCAGCACATACACAGCATCAAAGCCATGGGACTGCATGAACATTAGAGTTGTTTCCCCTCTCACTTGACCCGGCAGAGGTTGGGTGGCCCTTGATTGGGGTCTGGGAGAGGCGTCCAAAGTCACCCCCGTTGGGCAAAGGAAGCTGGTCCTTGGAACTTGAGAACTGAACAGGAATCGGGACAAACCTAGCCTCAGGGACTTCTTGCAGAGAAATGGTGCGAGAGAAGCTAAGACTTCACAGGGGAGCTGTAGGTTTCCATGTCCCTCCTCCTACCCCTTCCCACAATTCTCTGTTAGTAGCATTAATTCAGGAGGAAGAGAGAAAAGTGATATTGAGGATACTAACTCTGTAAAGCCAGGAAGGGGCACCCCAGCTGAAGCCAGAGGGGCTAAATGTGGGAGTTAATATGGTCTACACTGGCCCCATGCCCTGCAAGAGTCAAAGCTCCTGAGAATCGGCATAAAAGCTACCAGTCAGAGCAGTCCCAGGAGGGGGCCTGGGCTACAGAGAAGGGATCACACCCACTCTTCCGCTACTAATGTGAAGATGAGCTCAAGCTGGAGGACTGAGACCAACCACCCCTTGATTCTGAGCCAACCTGATAAAAGTGCCG